>NC_139463.1:41556500-42955000 GCF_057233095.1 Heloderma suspectum
ACTCTCTGAACTTAAAGGGTGGGAGGGGAAGATCTCCCCCTCTCCTGTGATGCTTCTGGGCGCAGCTGTTGACGTCGAGCCAGTCGGGCTGAGTGCTGAAGCTTGGCTCCTGCGATCTCCCGCTTGTGCCTGCGTCTGCGCCTCACATCTAAAAGTTCAGGTTGTATCTCCCTTTCCACGCCTGCTTCACTGTCACTCCCAGGGATGTGAGAAGGGGGAGGCTTCCCCTCCAGCTGCACCTCTGAAGTCTGAGAGCGTTCCTCTCTCACGAGTTGTCTCTCCTCCTCAGAATCAGAGCCGCTTTGGTACTCTATGGGTGGCTCAGATCCAACCCTGACATCCAATTATGGTTCCCCTATTCTGAACTAGGGCTGTGCGAGGACCCCCTGATACACCTTCGGGGCTTTTGAGGCGGGCCCGATCCACTTCGGGCCAATGCCCCCCCCCGCGACCTGCTTCAGCCTCTGGAGCTGAAGCCGGGTTCGGATGTCCGAATCCCACTCCCCCCTCCCCGCTGCGGAAGCCCCCAGCTCTTTTCCTGGGCCCTTGGGATGCATACTGGCAGCCATCTTCTTCCAGGAAGTTGCCATTGCCAGCTTCTTACCTGATGCCCTGAGGACATGAGCCAGCAGCCGTCTTCTTGTTCCAGGGACTCCCTGTATTTCCAGAAATCGGTCCCGCACAAATGGTAGCCATCAAGTACACTACATTAATAGTACGCCAAAGCACTTTGGAGTGACCCGACCCGACTCGTGCCACTTTGTGCCCCCTCCACCCTGCCCCTGCTTCAGCTTGGAGTTTGGGCTTCAGGCTGAAGCAGTGCACAGCCCTATTCTGAACCACTATTTTACACCTGACTCTGGTTTGTGGATGTCGGGCTTCTAGTCAAAAAGAAAGTACATCCTGCAAGGCTGACGTCTGTCCGCACCTGACTTAAACAATCCAAAAACCACCATCTAGCAATACCCTTCAATAGAACCTGCTGAAATGTCACAAAATAGTGAACAAGCTTTTGAGTTCTCCTGAACTCTTCATCCAGCTGGATGCTAAGCCAAGCAGAGGGTGGGAAGAAAGAAGACAGGTGGCTTGATGTGGAAGTCACAAAGCCTGCACTGATTTAGTCAGAGACGTAAGATGGAGTGTAGGATCAGATAGACTTAACTGGATTAGTCTTTGCTAGGTAGGTGCTGTGTTGGTTTTAGGTAACACCTGGGACTGCTGGGACAAAGAAACATGCAGTGGCTGATCCCTCATTTTTTACAATAAAAATCCAGCAGTTACCTGGATCTGTCATCAGTCTTAAGTGAAACATGCAGGTTTCTTATTAGGGTAAAGGCAGTAAAGAGAAACACGGCAGCTTTGATATTAGCAAAGCTGGAGATTAATTCTAAAGCTGGAGATTTTAAAAAGGCAGTAGCAGTCACATTGGGCACCGTTACCTAGTGGTATGAAAAATACTGCCAAAAAACCCCACACAAACCCTGCTACATCCTCAGCCCGTTCTCCATCCATAAAGGGGTCTTTGGGTCACAGACTGCTTTCCCTTCCTTTACGCTGCTGTCCTCACTGTGAGGTTGTAAAGGAGTTGGATGATGTGAGCAAAACAAGTGAGTGGGTGCTGACCCTGTTTCCCAAATCTGTGTTTTGCAGAGGCAAAGGCTGCCCCCGAAATTTGCTTTTCTGAAGTGAATTCCAAAGGTGACAGGTTTGGAAACTGCGGTTATCATGGTCATGACTACAAGAAGTGCTCAAGCTGGTAGGTTGGTGTGACAAGGAAACTCTCTATACACCAGTTGGGAGTGTTTCCCCAAAGGGCTACATGGCCAGATGTTGCCAGGGTGAGTCGGTGGGGAGAGGTAACATGGGGTATTATCTCACACACACACACACACACACACACACCCAGCAAAGGACAATTTATTTAGCCACCTCTATGGCCTTTGATCCCCATCATGGATCACTGCCTTGTTGTGGCGAAGGGGCTTGCGTAACTCAGTGAAGCCATAAGCTATG
Organism: Heloderma suspectum; assembly: GCF_057233095.1. Taxonomy (NCBI): domain Eukaryota; kingdom Metazoa; phylum Chordata; class Lepidosauria; order Squamata; family Helodermatidae; genus Heloderma; species Heloderma suspectum. The sequence continues at coordinate 41,558,514 of NC_139463.1, forward strand.
CCATGCAGGGCCACCCAAGACGGACAGGTCATGGCAGAGAGTTCTGACAAAATGTGGTCCACTGGAGAAGGAAATGGCAACCCACTCCAGTATTCTTGCCAAGAAAACCCCATGGAACGTATCACAAAGCTAAAAGATATGATGCCGGAAGATGAACCCCTCAGGTCGGAAGGTGTCCAATATACTACTGGGGAAGAGCAGAGGGTATTTCCAAGTAGCACCAGAAAGAGTGAAGCGGCTGGGCCAAAGCCGAAAGGACACTCAGCTGTGGATGTGTCTGGTGGTGAAAAGAAAGTCCGATGCTGTAAAGAACAATATTGTTTAGGAACCTGGAATGTCAGATCAATGAATCAAGGTAGCTGGAGGTGGTCAGACCTGAGATGGCAAGATTGAACATCGACATCTTGGGAATCAGCGAACTAAAATGGACAGGCATGGGCGAATTTAATTCAGGTGACCATCATATCTACTACTGTGGGCAAGAAACCCTCAGAAGAAATGGAGTAGCACTCATAGTCAACAAAAGGGTGGGAAAAGCAGTACTGGGGTACAATCTTAAAAACGATAGAATGATCTCCGTACAAATCCAAGGCAAACCATTCAACATCACAGTAATTCAAGTCTATGCCCCAACCACTGATGCTGAAGAAGCTGAGGTCGATCGGTTCTATGAAGACCTACAACACCTTCTAGAACTAACACCAAAAAAAAGATGTCCTCTTCATCATAGGGGATTGGAATGCTAAAGTAGGAAGTCAAGAAATCACCGGGATAACAGGCAGGCATGGCCTTGGTGTACAAAATGAAGCAGGACAAAAGCTAATAGAGTTTTGCCAAGAGAATACGCTGATCATAGGAAACACTCTTTTCCAACAGCACAAGAGGCGACTCTACACATGGACATCACCAGATGGTCAATATCGAAATCAGATTGATTATGTCCTTTGCAGCCAAAGATGGAGAAGCTCTATACAGTCAGTAAAAACAAGACCTGGAGCTGACTGTGGCTCAGATCATGAGCTGCTTCTTGCAAAATTTCGGCTTAAATTGAAGAACGTAGGGAAAACCACTAACCATTCAGGTATGACCTAAATCATATCCCTTATGAATATACAGTGGAGGTGAGGAATAGATTTAAGGGATTAGACCTGATAGACAGAGCGCCTGAGGAACTATGGACGGAGGTCTGTAACATTGTTCAGGAGGCAGCAACGAAATCCATCCCAAAGAAAAAGAAATGCAAGAAAGCCAAGTGGCTTTCTGATGAGGCTTTACAAGTAGCTGACGAAAGCAGGGAAGCAAAAAGCAAGAGAGAAAGGGGAAGATATATCCAACTGAATGCAGAGTTCCAGAGAATAGCAAGGAGAGACAAGAAGGCCTCTTTAAATGAACAATGCAAAGAAATCGAGGAAAACAACAGAATGGGAAAGACTAGAGATCTCTTCAAGAAACTCGGAGATCTCAAGGGAACGTTTTGTGCAAAGACGGGCATGATAAAGGACAAAGAAGGCAGGGACCTACCAGAAGCATATGAGATTAAGAAGAGGTGGAAAGAATACACAGAAGAACTATACAGGAAAGATCTGAATGTCCCTGATAGCCATGATAGTGCGGTCACTGAACTTGAGCCGGACATCCTCGAGAGTGCAGTCAAGTGGGCCTTAGGAAGCTTTAGTAACAACAAAGCTAGCGGAGATGACAGTATACCAGCTGAGCTATTTAAAATCCTAAAAGATGATGCTGTTAAAGTGCTGCATTCAATATGCCAACAAATTTGGAACACTCAACAATGGCCGCAAGACTGGAAAAGGTCAGTTTACATTCCAATTCCAAAGAAGGGCAACGCCAAAGAGTGTTCAAACTACCGCACAATTGCGCTCATTTCACATGCCAGCAAGGTGATGCTTAAAATCCTACAAGCTAGGCTTCAGCAGTATGCGAACCGAGAACTACCGGAAGTACAAGCTGGGTTTCGAAGAGGCAGAGGAACTAGAGATCAAATCGCCAACATTCACTGGAGAAAGCAAAAGAATTCCAGAAAAACGTCTATTTCTGCTTCATTGACTACGCTAAAGCCTTTGATTGTGTGGATCACAACAAACTGTGGCAAATTCTTAAAGTGATGGGAGTACCAGACCACCTTACCTGTCTCCTGAGAAACCTGTACGAGGGTCAAGAAGCAAGAGTAAGAACCAGACATGGAACAACCGATTGGTTCAAAATTGGGAAAGGAGTACGACAAGGCTGCATATTGTCATCCTGTTTATTTAACTTATATGCAGAGTACATCATGAGAAAGGCTGGGTTGGATGAATCACAGGTCGGAATTAAGATTGCCGGGAGAATGATCAACAACCTCCGATATGCAGACGATACCACCCTAATGGCAGAAAGCGAAGAGGATCTAAAGAGCCTCTTGTTGAGGGTGAAAGAGGAGAGTGCAAAAGCTGGTTTGAAACTCAACATTAAAAAAACTAAGATCATGGCATCTGGCCCCATCACTTCCTGGCATATAGAAGGGGAAGAAATGGAAGCAGTGACAGATTTTACTTTCTTGGGCTCCAAGATCACCACAGACGGTGACTGTAGCCATGAAATTAAAAGACGCTTGCTCCTGGGGAGGAAAGCTATGGCCAACCTAGACAGCATAGTAAGAAGCAGAGACATCACCTTGCCGACAAAGGTCCGTCTAATCAAAGCTATGGTTTTCCCAGTAGTAAGGTATGGCTGTGAGAGCTGGACTATAAGGAAGGCTGAGCGCCGAAGAATTGATGCTTTCGAACTGTGGTGCTGGAGAAGACTCTTACGAGTCCCCTGGACTGCAAGGAGGTCAAATCAGTCCATGCTAAAGGAAATCAACCCTGAGTGCTCATTGGAAGGACAGATACTGAAGCTGAAGCTCCAATATTTTGGCCACCTAATACGAAGAGAAAACTCCCTGGAAAAGACCCTGATGCTGGGAAAGACTGAAGGCAAAAGGAGAAGGGGACGGCAGAGGATGAGATGCCTAGATAGCATCACCAATGCAATGAATATGAACTTGAGCACACTCCGGGAGAGAGCGAAGGACAGGAAGGCCTGGCATGCTATGGTCCATGGGGTCACGAAGAGTCGGACACGACTGAACAACAACAACATGGCCTTTGATACTTCAGTAAGCGTTGACCACATAATTTGAGGCATATCTCTGCAGCCATAAGGGCTAGAAACTTGAGATTTAAAAAAGTGGCTGTGATTCTGTGCTGAATTGTGCACCCAGTGTCATATTCTGGGCTTTTTCTGCAGAATTAGTGGCCACAATGGGTTGGTAGTCCATTGGTGTGGTCCAGCAAGACTGCTTGGGTTTATCTTCCATGTTCTCCTTTGCTAGTCTTAATTATTTTTCAGTGTACCAGTCCATCTAGGAAAAAAACAGCCTGCTTGGGATACATTAAAGAGTGGTTCTCTATTGAGGGATTTTCATTCAGTGGATAAGGGCTATGCATCACACACACGCACACACTTTTGTTTGAAGATCATAGTAATAGCTAGTGGCGATGATAAATCCACTCTCTCAATTAGATGATTACACTGCTTGTTTCTGTGATGCGTTAGCCTAGAATTACTTCGTGGGAGTGTATAATTGACTTTAATCCCCATTAGAATATCAAGCCCTCCAAAATCTAGGTGGATATTAATCTCTGGATAATATCAGAAATTATAATGGTGATTTAAATGGTCATGCCGCAGGAACTCCATGTGTGGAAAACTGCAGTGCGAGAATGTGGAAACCCTGCCCGTCTTTGGCATCAAGCCTGCCATTATCCAGTCTTTCATCAAAGGCAACACTTGTTGGGGCGTGGACTTCCAGCTAGGCTCAGACGTACCAGATCCAGGGATGGTGAATGAAGGCACCAAATGTGCACCTGGAAAGGTAAATCTGAAGAGGTCTCCTCGCACAGACCACTGTGCGGACTGTTTGAGAATCCCAGTGTTCTGCTTGTCATAATTTCCACCAGCTAATTGGGGGACAAATTCTAATAAGCAACAGATCTTTAGGGAGTAATCGTATGCCCCTAGACAGCGTCTGAGTGGCCATAGGATATTTTGGATTACCCAATCTGAGGTCAGAGACGGCGCTTCAACTTTGGAGGGGGGAATCAGAGCCCCTCCCCCTCCCCCTCACAGCCGGCTCGGAAAGAATCGCCCCAGCTGCTCTCTGAGGTCAGGAACTGAACTTCGGAGAAGGGTGAGGACTGGAGAGGCCAGGATATGAGTTATCCTGAGGCCTTCCCGGCCTCTTTTCCTCCCCCTCCGATGCGCCTCAGCTAGACGAGCAAAAAAGCCTGTTTAGCAAAAAAATGCAGGGTGGGAGGACAAGGTGAAGATCACCTCTGCTCCTCTTCCCATCGTGCAAAGGATGATCCTAAGCCTCTGAGTCAGGAGCTTATGATAATCGAGGGAGCAGCCCATAGGATTGCGCCCTTAGAAATTAAAGTTTCGTTGGGCAGACACACCAAGTAATCACATGTCAAGGTTTGCAGCCCTAATCGTAATGCATGTGAAAAGGCAAACTCCATGTTTGGCATAATTAGGAAAGGAATTGAGAATAAGACTGCCAGTATCAAATTGCCCCTTTACAAATCTATAGTGTGACCACACTTAGAATACTGTTTCCAGTTCTGGTCACTGCATCTAAAAAAGGATATTGTAGAGCTGGAAAATGGGCAGAAAAGGGCAACCGAAATGATCAACAGGCTGGAGCATCTCCCCTACGATGGAAGGTTACAACATCTGGGATCATTTAGCTTAGAAAAAAGGTGAGTAAGGGACATGATAGAGGTGTACAGAAGTCTGCATTGTGTGGAGAAAGTGGACAGGGAGACATTTTTCTTCCTCTCTTGTAATACTGGAACCTGGGCTCATCCCATAAAGCTGATTTGTGGGAGAGTCAGAACAGATAAAAGGACGGACTTCACACAGCGCATAGTGAAAGTATGAAATTCGCTACCACAAGATGTAGTAATGGCCACCCATTTGGATGGCTTTAAAAGGGAATAGGATACATTCCTGGGGGAGAAGGCTATCAATGGCTACTAGTCCTGCTGGCTATATGCTACCCCCACTATCAGAGGCAGTATGCCTATGTACACCAGTTGCTGGGGAACATGGGCAGGAGGGTGCTGTTGCACTCATGTCCTGTTTGTGGGTTTCCCATGGGCAGCTGGTTGGCCATTGTGTGAACAGAATGCTGGACTGGATGGACCCTTGGTCTGATCCAGCATGGCTCTTCTTATGTTCTTAATTGTTTTGTTCTGTGTGTGTTCTTGTTTCAGATATGTAAACACTACCAATGTGTTGATGTGTCTGTTCTGGGTTATGACTGTGACATAAAGAGTAAATGCAACGGGCGAGGGGTGAGTTACACAAAACCATGTATGATTTCTAAGTGGGACTTTTAGTACTAATTGCTTTATTGGCATTTATTTTACTTTGTCCAGTAACTATCAGCTAGTTCACAGGCCAGAAGAACCCTTCTCTTTTCCCTAACCCCCTTTCCCTTCCTTCCCTCACTTTTGAGGGGCAGGGAGTGACATTTCGTTCTATCTTGGAATGTTCACCAACTTTCCAAGTGCTAGAAGAATGAAACTGGCAACATAGTGTTCGCAGGAAATTTCTTTGAAGAAAAGAGAGGTCAGTTTGGCCAGGACTAGAACCTCTCAGGTTCTAGGAATGTCAGGCCTTGGTCAAAGGTCAGATTCCAAGCAGTCACACTCATGTTATTAACAGTGAATGACCATGATTGTCACTTTCTGCTTTTGATTTCCTTCTGACCTCACTGTTTACAATTCTCCCCACCCACCCCCATACACACTGTATCTAAGCCTGAAACTCTCCATAATGCATCTGATGAAGTGGGCTAAATAATAGTTTGTTATTCTTTAAGGTGCCATGAGAATCTTTGTAGAATTAGAATAATAACACAACCAATATTAGAGATGTAGGAAGCAGCCGTATACTGGGGGCACTTCCAGACAGACGGCTCCTAGCTTGACCATTCAAAAGACAGTGTGCAGCTATTCCGTCTTTCCCACTTTAATGGATTTTCTATGGTAAGAACAAAGATGGAAGAAGCAGTGGGAAAACACAGGAGGACCTTGGAAGACCTTGTCTTCCAATGGAAGACCTTGTCGTTTGGAAACAGCCCCCCCCCCCCAATAAAATTATGTGAATGGAGCAGGGCAATTGCACAATAAACGCTTCATGTGGAAGCACCCTAAGTCAGACTATTTGCGAACTCTGACTTGCAGGGGCTCTACATTGCCTTAGGCAGGTGTCTCTCCCATCACCAGATCCTTTTTAACTGGCGGTACTGGGGCTTGAACCTGGGACCTTTTGGTTGTAAAGCATTTGCTCTACCACTGAACTGTGGCCCCTCCCTAAATATTCTTAAAAATTTTTTTATTAAACAGGTGTGCAACAGCAATAAGAACTGCCACTGTCACCCAGGGTGGGATCCTCCCTACTGTGACTCCAAAGGATATGGCGGCAGTGTGGACAGTGGCCCTCCGTACAATGGCAAGTACCCGGTGCATAAACTGTTGTGGGGCCTCCTGCCTCCCTTTACTCAGCGGTGTCAGTGGAGGAGGAGGAGGTGCAGGGTCTATCTCCTCTCAAGCAGCTACATCCCAGTTGGCTGACGTGGTGGTGGCTGATGCTGTCCATCAGGTTTCGCTTGCAACCGGAAGAACTTGGCTTTTGGTTCATCGGCCTTTGGAGACTTCTGGCCTCTGGATTGGTGGGGGGAATCTTGCAACTTCAAGAGCTTCTGTTTGCCCCGGGTCAAATTTCTGCAACAGCAGCCATATCCAAACTAAATTGAATTAACTTCCAAATTTGTACATTTCTTGTTTTTTTTTTAACCATGTATTTAAAATTTTCCCCGTTAACAGTCAACAAAAAAAAACACATAAACAGGTCAACAGATGGCTCTTCTGCATAGACAAAATACCAGTAAAGGTCTAAAATGGTAACGTTTATATAAAATACTAATGAACATTATAAAACAGAGGAAATATATGTAACCCGAATCTTACTACTTAAAACTAGGCAGTCCACCGTACTCACACATCTGGACCAGGGCAAGTCAAATAAGAAAGGATTTATGATTACACATTAAACAAATACCACATCCCCCAACAACACCTCAAGGCCCAACCTGATAAGTCCTTGGCAGAATAACCAATCACACCTGAGAGGCATAACTCAACTAATATCTCCATGGGTGGGTTACTCCCAAACATCACAAACCCAAAGTTTCATAGCAGCTTCAAAAGGTTACAGTATATAGTCACTCTCAGCCTTGGCTCAGGAGGCAGCTGGACTCCAGCTCTGTAGCAGCCACCAAGTTCCAGTGTGCAAGATTGAATTCTCACTCCTTGAGGGAAAACGCCCTCTCAGCTCCTTGTTGCAAAGCAGCTTCTTGCCCCAGCAGGATCAGCACAGCAGTGTCTTTCGTCTTAGAGAAGAAAGAGAAAATATACTACGGACTCCTAGTTTCCTTATCAAAGCCTCCCACGCTCTGTCCATGAAGCTCTTCCTCTTTCAAAACTCCTCTGAACAAGAATTGGCAGCAGCAGTAATGCCTTCCTCCACACTTCGGCTCTCTGCCTCAGAGCTTTTGCTTAAATGCACACCTGGGCAGGATGAGCACACCCACATTAACTCCCAATTAACCTGTATTAACTCTTTGCAGACCATAACACCGCATAGTATAACCTTGTACATTTTTCTTTATACTTTTATAAACAAACACTTAAAACTAGGAATATACAAATTAATTCTCGTCATGCCCTCCCCTCTGTCTTTCTTTTCCTGCTTATATTACTCTATTACATTTCAAACTTATGGGACTCCATCTGTTACATCCCCCCCCATCTTGCAATTACAGCAAAAGGGAAAAGGGGGGGGGAGGACTGATTTATCCCAATAGGTCATTCCATAGGATGCCATGTGAAGCTGGGGTTCCTTTATCAGTTGTATTTCCATTCATAAGGTCTGCAAATCTACACCTGTGTTTTTTTTAAATGTGCGCATTCCACTTTCTCCCTGAGGCTCTGACTGACTTGTACCAGAGTGGGGGAGAAGGTAGATCTCTGGGTGATTGGCAAGGATTTCTGACTCCCAAGTTTTTGATGATAGTTAACAACCCCCACCCCTGGTCCTAAATTATTTTGGTGCAATGAAGAAAGCTTGGGGTAACCACGAGTGGATTGTTCTATGGAAGGACTGTGAGGTCTCTTGAGTTCTGGAACAAATACTTGGGCTCAGAATTCTTTAATTTTAAGTGTAAGTCTTTTGTACCAGGTTTCAGCTGGTGGATCATGGGGTTCTAGTAGAAAACCAACATAGGTCCTGCAGGCTTGATGTCTGCCTATGCCTGGCTTATACAAACTTCAAAAAGCTTTAAATATATCCATATATATATATAGAACATATGCATATGCATAGAAATATGAAGAAACAGCTACAGTAATGCATTTAAGGCCAGCTGCTAAAATCAGCCTTGCAAGTCAAGTTCACAAGATGACTAGCCCCAAGCAACATTTTTATTAGCCCACCTGCTTGCGGTTACAGATACTTATGGTTATTCTTTATGACAGAGTTTGCAGTTGTGGCATTCCATCTAGATGTTTACACAGCTGGGACAGTTGTGAAGCGGCATTGCCGGTGCCAGTCTGCAGCCCCATGTCATTAGAGCATTAAAAGCAGGGCTGTCAGGTCTTGGAAGGGGGAAGAAAAGCAGTGGAGGGTGGCAGTTCTGATGTCAGTGGGGCTCAGCATCTGCTCTGGGTTTCAGTCAGAACTCTAAAGGAGCTGTCCAAGGTGCTGAACCCAATCCCCCAAATCGGCTCAGCACCTTGGATAGCTCCTTTAGTGTTCTGACTGGTCCTGAGCAAATGCCCAGTCCCACTGACATTGGAGCCACCAGCCTCCACTGAAGAAAAGGCTTCCTCTGTCTGGTTGCTTAGATTCTTACTCCTTAACATTATTAACATTAGCTACTTACAACCCTGTGCAAAATGCCTTGCTGAATGTCTTGGATCATTTCCGAAAGATCTGAGATACTGCTTCAGCCAGTAGAAGAGAGAGGGGAAAAGGTAGGAAAGCCTGCACCATCCCAACTTCTGCCCCGCCCAGTGTGAGCCTGGGGAGATGGGGGCTCCTCCCCCATGGATGGATTCTTCCCCCAGACCTTCACAGCATTGCTCCGCGCATTAAAGTTGGTATAGATGTACCAGCCAATAATATTAGTCTAAAATAACTTAACACAGAATGTTTTTGTTATCCCCTTTCATTCCCCAACCTCCTTATTCCCCGTTTCCTTCAAAACAGTCCTTGCAATTGCAGATCCTCCATAAAGCTTTCTTCCGGTGTTTAAAAAAATGTGTGTGTGCGCGCGCGCGCGCGTTTTTAATGAGCTGTTTACACATTCAGATGCCATTCATACACGTGACTCAGAGACAATCAAATAAGCAAGGAAGTTCAAATGAGAGAGAGAGAGAAGGAAAGATGGAGAGGGAAAAAAGAAGGGAAAACGTCAGATGATTCACAGTAAGGCCTTTTTATGTAGCATATGTTTCCACAAAGTGTCCCATATTTCTTTACACCTCTCTTCTATATCTTGATTTTACATGCTACTTCTTTGGCTGCTGCTCTTTTACATGAAGGCAACTGGCAAATGGGATCTTTTAAAAACAAAACAAAGCCCAAAGCCACAAATTGCATGTACAACAAGGGGCCTCTTACCTGTTGTACGCACCTGTAATATCTCCGCGGTGTGACTTAGTACCGGTGAAGGAGGGCCTATGGTAATGTTGCAACATTGCCATTTAACTTATGTATTATTTGAGCACAGACATGGCACTGCATGTTGCATTAAATTCAGACAAAAAGGCAAGTCCTCCCCCAAAGAACTTACGCTACAGAAGATCATCCAAGTCACAACAGACACTGCAGAAAGACCTGTATGTACACAGAGGTTGGTGACAATTTTTAGTATTTTTTTTAAAGTTTAGTCACGCTATGCAAGCTAAGTCTCTCTTAGAGAAGACATGAGATTGATGTGCTACTGAACTGTTTGGTGGGTTTTTTTATTGTCTTGGGAGATTGTGAATATTATTAACAAGAAGATGGAGAGCCCTACTGGTGCAGCAACGTTTTGGCCAATTCACAGTGCAATCCTATGTACTATATGTCTACTCCCAGATAAGTGTGTATAGGATTGCAGCCTCAAATGCAAAGTTGAAAAGGTAGTTAAGAATAAAGCAGAAGCAGGTAACTTGCGATTCATGGACATTCTTATGGGAGGATGCTGCCTGTGGAGGACTGGGGTCTCCCCTTCCCCCCTGGGGTTATCAGCCCTTCCCCCTTAATTGTACAAAAGCTTGCAAGATGTTCCAGGTTACGAAGCCTGATGCTTTTCCAGCAATGTTGCGTTACATTCTGAACAGAATAGATGCACAGTTGCAAAATTTGTACAGCTGTTGTGACAGGGGATATGTTTTCACTAACTTTTCACTACTAAACCACTATATTAAGGGGCTGTGCAAAAAAAACGCTTTTTTAAAACATGAACAGCATAAGCTTTGCAAGAGTTCAACTTCAACTCCAGCTGTCCTGGAATATGAGAAACAATCATAGAGTAGCTTTGAGTTCATGCAGAGTGACTCCTTTGTCACTGAGTAAACTCAGCCTATTTGGGATTTGTGTGTAAGGCTTCCAGAATAGTAGGCCTGACCAGTGATGTTGGTTTTCTGGAAAATGTTTGACTTGGAAAATTTTTCCAGAAAATGTTGTGCTGCCCTAAATCAATGGAGATCAGATTTATGGTTTTTAAAAAAATTGTTTGCTTGTTCATTAACAACATGTATGTGCTGTTGTGCTGAGAGAGGTTCTTGTTCCGTTTTTGTTTTGCTTTGCTTTGCTTTGTTCTGTTGCGTCTTTTTCTTGCTTGCCCTTTTTTTGAGCTACCAGATATCTGAAAAGGCTGGGACTCATCCCTGACGTCGCCCCTTCCCCCTACCATGCAAAGTACGTTGTTAGAGAAAATCTGCTATGGTGGTGAGGGAGGGGGTAGAGAAAACCTGCTGAACAGGGGTTGGTTCCAAGCATCAGCACAAAGGGAAACATCCCTTAGTGTCAGTACTAGGCCTCTTATACCAGATCCCACTGGCTGCTACTTCAGCTCAGTGGCTTGCTTGAGTGTGCTGTCAGTGGCTGCAGAGTTGGTTCACACTTGCTGGCAGCCCTGCCCAACCCCCCGGATGTGCTTTGGTACCTGCAGCGCCACCACAAGGCTTTTGGCGTGAGCCTGCTCACCTGGGAGGCACCATTGTGTCAACGGGGGCACCCACATGCCATGGCCATGATTGCAGCTGTCCTTGAGCTGCTACCACCGTAGTTCGGAACACAGGAAGCTGCCTCATACTGGGTCAGACCAGCTATCCATCTAGCCCAGTATTGTCGACACTGACTGGCAGCGGCTCTCTGGGATTCCGGGCAGGAATTTTCCCAGGGTGCAAAGACAGGTAAGCATCCAAAGGAGACCGAAAAAGGAGACAAACGTCTCGGGACGCAAAGACTGAATTTATGGAAATTTATGGGCTTTCCATAAATTAAATATTTGCATCCTGAGACGTTTCTCACCTTTTTAGGAATTTTCCCAGCCTACCTGCACATGCCGGGGATCGAACTTGGGTTCTTCTGCATGCAAAACAGGTGCTCTGCCATGTTCCAGCGTTGGCATCCGGGGGTTCCTGGCAATGGCTGCTTCATGTTAAACTGGTGCTGATCCATAGCAGGAGATTTCCTCTCCAAGATGCCGGACCTGGCCTCAGTCACTCATGTCTGAGCTACATCCAAGAGGGATGACTGCAGGGGCAGGCAATGTTTGGGAGTCAGGGCGCTGCACTGCTCCCTCCCCAGGGACTGCGCCTCTGCCCACCATCGTGATGTCGAACTTGCCATCAAAATTTAGCATGGCGGCGGCACCCCGCCCCCACCTCCTGTGCACTTTGTTTTCAAGCAAAATCACAACTTTTTGCTGCTGCTGCTGTTGCAGTGGTGAGTGGTCACTGCAAAAAAGTCTAGTGGGCCACACGCAGTCCACGGGGTACATGTTATCCACCCCTGGATTGCATTCATGCTCTCTACTTGGGGCTGCCTTTGACTGCAATGGGTGCAGCAGGTGGTAGGCAGATATTTGACTGGAGCCTGGTGACTGGGCCGCATAACCCCAATTCTCTACCATCTCTCCACTGGAAACTTTTTGTTTCCAGGCTCAGTTCAAAGTGAGTTCATTAGTGAGTTCAGTTCATTATCCTTTAAGGCTCTTAATGGCCCAGGCCCAGGACACCTTGAGAATGGCTGCTTCCTTCATGAATCTTTAATGCTTTGACTTAATTCCTGCACTGAGCAGGGGGCTAGACTCGATGGTCTTATAGGCCCCTTCCAACCCTACTATTCTATGAATTTGCCTGTGCCCTAAACCTGGCTTCAGAAGCCCTGCTTGTATCCCGCCATCATTAGAGATATAGTGGGTGGAGGATGAGAGATGGGGCCTTTTTGTTGGCGGTGCCCTTCTCCAGGGCAGTCATTGGGCTCCCTGTCTTCCCATGTTTTAGACAGGTGCTAAAAACTCACTACTTCAAGAAGGCTTGTAATGTTTAGTGGTTTGCTTTTTCCGTAGACTACAACCTGTCTTTACTGTGCTGCTGCTGTAATTTCCTAATATATTTGTTTGAAGTGTGTATTCATAATTAGTTGGTTCCAGGTTAACTTAGCTGTATTTACTTCCCATTGAAATCAATGGGACTTAAGTCACGACTCATTTTTTGCATGGATTTCAATGGGATCTAAATGCACCTAATTTACAGTGCAATCCTATACATGGCTACTCGGAAAGGGGTCCCATTGAGTTTGGTGAGGCTTACTCTGGGGTAAGTGGGTATAATTTGCAGCCTCAGAGTGGATCCAACCCAATGTTTTTAACTGTTTCAGTGATTTTATTTTATTTATTTATTATTAAATTTATTAATCGCCCATCTGGCTGGTCACCCAGCCACTCTGGACGATGTACAGCGTATAATAAAATAGTTTAAAACAATAAAATTCTACAATAAAAACGTTTTCTAAAATACCCTAACCCACCCCAAATGCCTGCCTGAACAACCACGTTTTTAATGCACGACGGAAGCTCATTAAAGAGGGGGCATGGCAGAGTTCCCTAGGGAGGGAGTTCCACAGAGTGGGGGCCACCACAGAAAAGGCCCTCTCCCTTGTCCCCACCAGTCTAGCTGTCCTGGCTGATGGGACAGAGAGAAGGCCATCCGAGGCTGATCTTGTTAAACGGCCTGTCTGGTGTTGCTGGACGCACTCCTTAAGATATTTAATATTGATTGACATTTATCTTAGTATGTGCATTATACATTTGTAAGCTGCTTTGGATGTTAATTTTTATGGACAAGTGATTGATTAAACTGATCAGAAACTGATTGATTAAACAAACTTACTCCATTTCTTTCCCCCCTAATATGTCTGGTTGTTGTAAGCCGCTTTAGGAGGGCTTCCCTGAAAGGCAGCCAAGAAATATTTTAAATAAATAAATAAATAAGGGGTTGGGAAATTTGTATTTTCAATCCTATGGAAGGAAGAAATGCAACCAAAGTTGTTATTGAAGCTAATTCTCTCTCTGTCTCTCTTTCGTTCTTTCAGATGAAGATAACACAACGAAAAATTGGTTGCTGGCATTTTTCTGCCTGATTCTTCCCCTTTGTTTGCTTGTGACCTTCTGTTATCTTTTGAGAAATCAGCTGGTCGCATCCTTATTGCCACTGACAGATAGTTGTTGTGGTCGGTGAGTATTTCCTATCCAGCATCTGCCTCTTGTTCCAAAAACAACTTTGCAGAAAAACAAGGCATTAAAAGAAATTGCATGCTCTGTCTGCAGCACCATTCGTGTTCAGCATTTTGTACTGTTCGTATTCAGCATTTTCAGTGCATTTTGTATTGAATTGTATTCACAGTACATTTTGTATTTTTTTAAAAACATTTTTGTAAACATTTTGTAAAATTTATTCAATACATTTTGTACTGTTCGTAATCAGCATTTTGTACTGTGAAGAATCTGGAGGATATTGTTGTCTGAAAAATGTCAGCAGAATGCTAACAAAGCCCCCCACCACTTTGACAGGCCTTGTTTTGGGCTCTGGACATTTTGGGAGATCATAGGAAGCTGTCTGATACTGAGCCGCACCGTTGGCCCATTTAGCTCAGTACTGTCTACCAGAGGTACGGCGAAAGCTGCACCTTGGGGCAAAGGTCTGCCCCCACCCCATGACCACGAAGAGAGCAACAGGTGAAGGGGACATCAGGGCAGCAGAAGCAAACTCTCTTTTATTCTTGTAGTCACAATGATGTCATGTTTTAAGTGAGTCGAAAATGCAAAACTGCACATGCTCAAGAGTTTTGTTTTTAAAAATCAGGGTTGGCAAACTGTTTTGTTGTTGTTGTTCTAACAAACCAGGAATATAGAAGCAGTTTTAAACAATGGAATGGCAGTTGGAGGGGGGAAGAGTCTATGTACTTCACAAATGAAGTAGCACGCATGGCTCTCTAAAGGGTGTGTGTACGTGTATGCGTGTGCGCATGCAGAAGACCATCACGTCCAGGGTCTAAAATTACCTAGACGCACCACCGCTGTCTGCATTGACTGGCAGTGGCTCCCCAGGGCTCCAGACAGGGATCTTTCCCAGTTGTACCTGGAGATGGCACGCTGGGGATTGAACCTGGGACCTTTTGCATACAAAGCATGCATCGGCCTTTCCATAAAGGAATTTTGGGTTGAATCCCAGAATCTTTGGAAAGGGCTGTGCATAAAATCCGGGCCTCTTAAATCCATTCCATTCCATCCCCTTAGAGGGCAATTGCAAGACCAAGGAATGTTTCGACATGCCTGAGCCAATGAAGTGTTCCCTGTAATGTCAGCGTACGCAGG
The DNA here is from genome assembly GCF_057233095.1 of Heloderma suspectum. NCBI lineage: Eukaryota > Metazoa > Chordata > Lepidosauria > Squamata > Helodermatidae > Heloderma > Heloderma suspectum. The sequence continues at coordinate 41,573,551 of NC_139463.1, forward strand.
TCCGAGGAATTTGATGATAACGAGACTGCCCCAAGACATGTTGCTGCCTAAGGCAGAGAAGCAAATGGTGCCTCCCCCAATTCCCCTCCCCAAGTGAAGGTGCATAGCACTCAAAACCAGTCAAATTAGTTTGAACCTGAGGCAGAAACTCCCACAAGCACTCCCCATCCCTTGAAGTAAAAATACAATGATAATAAATTAAGGGCGCAATCCTATTCAGATAGGCATCCGCCTCCGAACTCGGAGGTGACCGCCTATCCAATGCAGGGGAGGAGAAGCACGGAGGGGGTTGTTCCCTCTGCGCTCCCCCCGCTCTACATTTTCGGCTAGACAGCCAATTGCAGCTGTCTAGCCATGGAAGGGCTGAGCAGGGGAGGAGGCTGCTGTACAACACATTGGATGTGTCGTATAGGCATTTCCGCCCTTCCCGCCCCAGAACGCCGGCTGGAACGCCCCTTTACAGCCACTCCACACTCCTCCTGCGAGCATGGGGGACGGGGCAGTTCCGTGCTGCCTCCAAGGCAGCGCAGAAGTGTGGGGAGGTCAGTTCTCCGGGAACCGACTTTGGAACGCGGGCTCTGAGGTCAGTTCCCGGAAAACCAGATATCCTATGGCCATCTAGCCACTGTCCAGTGGCTATAGGATTGCTCCCTAAATTAATAACTATTTACTGCTTTTTCATGACACCATCTCACTTTGCTTAATGGTAGGGCTAGCCCCGCTGCCTTTGTTGAGGCTAGCATAGGAAAATCACTAATTTCACCTGCCATTTCTTATAGTTTCCGGACATGGGCAGAATAATGTCACTCTGTTTAGCTTATGTCAATCCGGGCTGGATGTGCCTGATCTTGTCTGATCTCGGAAGCTAAGCAGGGTCAGCCCTGGTTAGTACTTGGGTAGGGGACCGCCTGGGAATCAGGCTTCCTGCATTGAGCAGGGGGTTGGACTTGATGGTCTTGTAGGCCCCTTCCAACCCTATGATTCTATGTCTATGACTTAATTGGTTTATTGTGTAAGGCTTGTGTAATTTTAAATGAATACAATAATATGCATTGGCCTGTATAACTGAGTTTTTGTTCCCATCTCCAACAACTGTGTGCTGTCCTGTTTCCTGGGCAGACCTATGCCCAGATGGAATGATCCAGAAAGGAAATGCATGGGGAAGTCTGCCCCTGTGCAGTCACCTTCACTCAATCAGGATGTTTGCATGGCAAAGGCTTAGTAACCAGAGTTTGGCTAGCTAGTGCCAAAATAAAATACAACAGCAAGTTACATTTTAGAAAGCCCTTGATTTGGAAGCAGAATAAAATGTCTGCACAGTAAGCAGATATGTGGAAATGCATATAATTTGCATTATTTATTCTGAATGTAGAAATTTAGATTTTGGGGGTTTTACAGACTGTTTTTATAAGCAGGACCACTTTGTACCTCTAGGCAACCCCAGGTATGCACAGAAATAATTTGATGCAGTTATGCTTGTTTTGTGTAAATTTGCTTGATTTGCATGCTTGACTCTAAAGCTGATATTCTAATTTTTGCAGAGTTTTTTTTTATAGAGAGATGAAGAAAGATGTAAGCAAGTGATAGAAAAGCATTGCTGAAGATCTAAAATGCATGGCTGAATGCACCCCCTTAACCCTTTCAAACAAGGAAGCCTTTGGCAGATGATTCTTGTTAATCCTATCTTGCTAATCATGAGGGCTAGAAACCTACGTAAGGATCAAAATCTGTGATGTTCCAGAAAACTGTAGATACCACATTCTGCATAGAATTTCTGCCAGAGGCAGAACTGCAGATGGCAAACAGCTTTGGTTGTAATATTTTATTCTAGGAGCTTTCAACTGTGAAAGGGGATGACAGGCATGCTCATTATTTTATCCATCTGTTTGTTTGTTTGTTTGTTTAGATGTTGGAACACACCAGCTAGAAGGATGGAAGTGCCCGTACGCACAGAGTACCCACCGAGTGTTCCATATTATCCAAGGGATACTTCAGCGCAGCTGGTAGGAAAGAAGGGCTTTTCCATTATTATCTGATCTTTGTGGGTTGTGCTGTTTTTAAGAGTAAGGGGGAGAACACGTGGAAGCCCAGTTAGAATGAATGGGAGTAGCAGAAACACTACAAATGTACATCAGTAACTGGGGAGTCTCCCCCCCCGCCCCGAATTTTGGGAACTGTAGTTTGGTGAAGGTTTTAAGAATCCTCTGTTGTGAAATCCCACCTGCCCACCCAGACCCACAGTTCCCAGGATCCCCTACAAGAGGGAATGACAATTAACATTGTTTTAAGTCTGTGTTGTAGAATAGCCAATAGAAAAATCTGTTGCTTTTTATGTTGGAGTTATATTTATTTTCACACTGACAGACAATGTAGAGGTCTATGTATCTTCATTTCAGATATGCATAAAGAACTTTGCACATACAATTCCCCATTCACTTTATTGAAAGAAACTGTTCTGTGTTAATCCTTTAAAAAAAAAAAAATGGAGCTGTCCCATTCTCCTTCCATTGCAATGAATGGGGAATTCTTTGTGGGCAGAGAGATTTGTGTATGTCAAACAAAAGAACTTTCTAGGCTGCAAGAACTTTCTAGGCTGAGATGAAGCTGAAAGAGAAGCTTCACATGTGACATTCTTCCTATAATGGTGTTGGAGTGTGTAGGGCGGAGGGTGGAGAACTTGCACATACCTGCAAGTATCTAATTTTGTTCGGTATGTATACTTTGAAGTTATACCATGCAGGGACTTCCCAACGTGTGCATGTGACAAATTTAAACATTTGTGTGATTTCCACACATGACCATGCGCCTGTTCCTTCCACCCACTTATGACTGCTTAAAATATTTTTTTATTTATTTAAAATATTTATATAATAAACCTTTAGCAGAATTGGTTCCTGGGCAGTTTACAAAACTAAAACAACCGGCAGATAAAAACAGTGATATTGGCAGATTTTAAAATGCCTATAGTACTTTTAAGACCTGGGAGAATAAAAAGGTTTTAGTCTGGCACCAAGTGAGCCTCCCTGGGGAGCCGGTTCTGTAAACAGGGCATCATGGCTGAAATGGCCCCCTCCCTGGTCGTCATTGACTTCCCCTCTAACAGAGAGAACGGAGGGGAGGGCCTCAGCGGATGATCTGAGAGTACGGGCAGGATGGTATGGGAGAAAACACTCCTTATCACAGCCTTACCCAGCAGGTACCCTCTAGAACCTTTGGACTACAACTCCCATCAGCCCCAACCAGCATGGCCAGTGGTCAGGGATTATGGAGGTTGCAGTCTAAAATGCCTGGTGGGGACCAGGTTGCCTGTCCCTGTCATACAGGCAAAACGTATGAAGCAACTTTTCACTCATCTGCCATGTATCTGGGGAAGCAAATAGTTTTACCCTAAGGCAGGGGAAGAGGATTGTGATGAGCTTGCTGTGGAAGGAGAGAGTTTTTGAAAACCGCTGCAGAGGATCAGCACATAGCCTTGGGGAGTGAGAATGCACAGGGGGCAGGGGGATTGACCAGGAAAATATTTAGGCGCATAGGAAGCTGCCGTATACCGAGTCAGACCTTTGGTCCATCTAGCCCAGTACTGGTACCAGCTCTCTCGAGTTTCAGACAAGATTCTTTCCTAGCGCTACCTGGAGATGCCTGGGATCGAACCTGGGACCTTCGGCATGCAAAAGTCCTTCCTACTTTTCATTGATGGGCTCTGAAATGATGTGGGTGGGTGTGAGAGAGGCCTAGGGCGCAATCCTATGTATGTTTAGACAAAAAAGAGTCCTACAGCCCCCAGTATTTGCCAGCCAGCATGGCTGGCTGGGGCATGCTGGGAGTTGTAGGACGTTTTTCTGTCTAAACATGCATAAGATTGTGCCCTTAGTGATACCCTTCCTGGATGCCACCAACCCACGACACAAATGCAACCTCCTTTTGTGACATTATACTTTAATGATAACCTTTGGTGAATGGTTTCCTTGCAGAGTGTGCCAACAAATAGGAACCCCGTGCCGTCATACAGAGTCAATCAGTATGGTGAACCATATCACACGTCTCCTCTTCCTTCTCCGACATTGATGGTGCCGTCCATTGAACAGCAATATGTCCCAGCAAGGTTGGTAATGGCACAATGGAGAAAGATGTGAGCTGTGGCTCTAGTGTGAACTCCCTGTTGTTACTGCTTTTGTAGTTTTCCGTGCAGGAGACCTAGTAGCAGTTTGAGTGCTGGACCCCAGCCAGAGATCAGTTTCAAAGCTCATGGTATGACCCTGGGCCAGCCCGTTAATTCTCAGCCCAACCTACCTTGCAGAGTCATTAGGATAAAATGAGACAATTCCATATATGCTGCCTATAGCTCCTTGGAGAAGGGATGCAATGCAAAAAAGAAAAAAAGGTCATAATAATGTATATTCACACATTGACACTGGGCTGGTTTAGATGTAATGATCTCGTTCTAGTAAGACCACTGTGGCCACTGAACATGCTCAGTCCTCTTTGGGCTGTTTTGAAGGGACTCCCCACCCTTTGGGGTGTTTTTTTTTTTTAACCCTAAAGATGTTTCACACTTCTGCACCCTGAGATTTCTGATACCTCCCTCTTGTGCATGGCTGTTGCAGTTTTGGCTAAGTGACAGTGCTTGGAGAATTGAATCGGAACCGGAACATAAGATGTTACTATTCAAAAGGGGTCTCCCCAGTTGCAGTGGCTGAAATGACTGTGTACTCAGTAGCATGCTAGTGCTCATGCACATGTATCTAAAAATTTGTGCACTGCTCAAGATCCCTTTGCATCCTACTCAGAGATTTTAACTCCTAGAAACTTGGGGGAGGGGGCTGATATCCCAAGAATCTGTCAGAAATGGACTGCCCTTCCCCTTCCCCATCAACACCACAATAGACACAGCTTCAGGCTAATACAACTTTGTTTTGCTAGTGATCAGCCTCTCTACAAATGCAGATTCAAGGGAACTCTGAGAATGCTCCAGGCTCCAACAATTAATCAATAATCTCTAATCAGAGGAGATGAACCAGAGGGTAGAGAAGTTGCCGACAGTTTGGGTATAAACCTCATGGCCCAGCTAGCTTCGCAGTGATGCCTCTCCCTTAGGGTGGCTCTCTCCTACATTAGCTTCCAAGAGTGGCTATCCTGGCTGAGGATCTGAGCCCCACCCCTAACTTTTCCTGCTTTGCTTTGCGACGTGCCCTAGCATCTCTCAAGTCACGCCCCTCTTCCTCCTCTTCTTCCTCCTCGGAAACTTGAGTTCTGACAGTGGAGGGAGGGGGCAGAGACTCAGCTGGGCCATCTGTTTGTCAAGGCCTTTGGAGGAATCTCTCCCATCACCTAGGCGCTCTAGGCAAGGTCCCTCCCCCGGGCCTTGATCTAGCGGTTCTAACTCTGACTCAGAATCGGAGCTGCCAGACATCTGAAAAGGCTGGGACTCAGGCGGACAGAATCAGAATTGTAGTGCTCGTGCATGCAGACTGAGAAAAACGTTTAAAGGCACCCACTATCTCCTGCAAAGGCAGTATAGGAACAGAAGGGGTAGGTACCCCTTACCTAGGGAGGTGGTGGGCTCTCCTACACTGGAGGCATTCAAGACAAGGCTGGACAGCCATCTGTCAGGGATGCTCTGACTTGGATTCCTGCATTGAGCAGGGGGTTGGACTCAATGGCCTTGTAGGCCCCTTCCAACCCTACTATTCTGTGATTCGAGGTACCAGGAAATATGGACTGTTCTTGGTAAATAGGTATACTTGGCACTTCTTGTCCTTACAGTCAAAGCCTCTCCTTATTTCTCTGTGCTTATATTCCAACAAATCCCTTCCTGTGACCTTGCTTCATCAGCTCCACTACTCTCAACCTCCAAAGGTCTCCTGTTCCCTGAAACAACTCTGCCCAACTCTTGTTGCCCCTTTTGCCTGGAACTGCCTCTTAGAATGCCCCTGTGTGACCACCTCCCTTATTTCCTTTAAGTCCTTTCCCAAAACTCACATTTTCTGGGAAGCCTTTGGATCATTCCCCTAGTCCCTATACCTTATAGCAGGGGTCAGCAGGCATATTTGGAATGTGAGTGTTGTGGGTGCTCTCACAAAATGGCTGCCACATTGTGGTTGCCCATTCATAAAATGGCTAACATGGTGGGCATGGTCGGGTCACAGGTGAGTGTATAAGCAAAGTAACTTAGACAAGAAAGTCATACAAGATACAGAAGGGGTCTGAGCTCCAAAACATAAAACCACACTTCTGGACCCACGGTTTTCTGCTCCAACAGCCATTTCACAGAAGACAAATTAAAGAGGCCCCTATAGAAATAACTTGACCAAGAAATGGAACCCAAGGCAGTGGTGGGGTCTGTGCCTCAAATGCCAAATCACATACTTGCCCTCACAAAGCACAACCCATTTCAAAGAAGGCAAACTGAGGATGCGTAGAGAAAGACACACGCCAGTGACGCCACACACAACAAAGTGCTGGGCTGCAGCCAGCCACCATTTTTATTTTCCAAGAGTGCCTCTGGAGTCCATGTGGAAATAAAGATGGTGTTCAAGGGCTTTGCAACATGCCAGCCTCCCAATGTTTGCAAAAAAAAAAAAAAAAGATATATTAAAAAATCCAGAGGGACAGGGAGCCTGGCAGGTGCCAAGAGCACCTGTCTGCGGGCACACTGGCTGGCGCCCATGGGCACCCCACCAGAGACCCCTGCCTTAAGTACATGTCCCTGAAGTAATTTTCCCCCTGCTTAGCCATACCTCCTTTTCCCCCTTCCTCTGTTCTTTCCCTCTGCCTATTTTAGATTGTAACCCCCTTGGGGTAGGGACACTGTCATTCCTGTTTTTGGTAAAGTGCCATGTACACAGATGATACTGTCAGGAGCACCCTAGCTGCCTCTTGCAGTCCCCACCAATAGCCAACTCAGGACACAGACAACGAGGATTCTTTCCGAGACTTTATTCCGTTATTCCTTTATGACACTTTCAGATACTAATCACTAGCGCCAAAGCAAGGAACAGCACTGGGGAAAGATAGCAGAGTAGCCTAAGCTCCAGGTAAGGCAGTTGGTCCCCGTTTGAAGGAGAATCACGGGAAGACCCTGAACTTATGGGCTAGGGAGAGATCCTCCCTCTTTCCCTTGGGTCCTCGAGATGCAACCGTTGTTTGTGCGCCAAACGAGCGCTACGCCTCCTTTCCGCGCCCTCCATCTGTTGTCGCTCCCTGAATCTGCGCCGAGCATCCAGCAAGCCCCCCTCCAGCGCTCTCTCACTGCCAGGGTCGCTATCTATCCCAGGAATGCCAGCAGGAGGAATCTCTGCCAGCTGCTGTGGTTGTGAGAGATGAGCGAGCTCCTCTCCCACGGATTGCTGTTCCTCCTCAGAATCAGAACTGCTCTGGGGCTCTATTGGCTCAGTTTCCACCCTTACATCCACTATATAAGTAGTAGTAGTAGTCATAGTAGTAGTAGTAATGTATTGGGCACATTTATTTTAAAATAATTTATGAATAAGTGAGAAGGCAAATGATTTGTTGACTAATGGGTTGACTCTCACATCTTTGTTGCAGACCTCCTCCCCCAGCGCTGAAGATGACAAAAACTCAGGAACAGTTCTTCCCTTCTCGACCGGCACCTTTGCCTCCCATATAACTTTCAGTTTGTCTTTCTCGATCTGCCCTATTTGCTGAGACATAGCTGCATCGATCTTGTGTCAAGTGGCCCTTGCAACCCTTCCTTTTCCTCTCAGCACTGAATAAGGAAAAACAAACAAAACAAAAATGAAATGAAATGCAAAACCAAGGAATGTAAACTTATCAAGCAAATACCTCTACCAAAGCTCCAGGAACCGAAACCACCGAGCCTGTGAAAACTGTCTGTGCAAACTGCAGTTGGGCTGAACTGCTGGAAAAGTGGATCAGTCTGAAATGTAACAACTTTTTCAGTGTTACTGTGTCTTCCCTCTTTTTATGATTAGTTTTAAGCATAAAATACTTAGTACATGGGTTTCTCCCTTACCCTCCTGTTTTTATAGAGAATCGAACATTGAGTGAAGACAGGCATAACATTGTGAGAAAGCAGTGGGGCTGATTAGGAATCTTCACTGTGTTTAATCCAAATCAAACTTATTGAAAAGGGTCATGCTCTGTAATTATTTTTTAAAAATACAGTTCTGCAAGTTTGCAGTAGAGAGGTACGGATAGCACCGATTGGCTGGTGTCCTTTATGTCACCAAGACATGTCTCCCCCGTCCCTTGCAATTTTGGGAGCAATTTTACACTTTTTAAAATTAACTTTAAAAAAATTAATGAGGCAAGCAGTGGCCACGTATACGTGCATAAGTGGTACTTATAAAATAAAAAGGACCACCTGAAACATGGCAGGAGGGTCAAAACTGACAGCGGAACTGGCTTTTGCTTTGCTGGTATGTATATAAGTCATTCCAATTGCAAAGCCAGGAGACAGTGGCCGAGGGCTCTGCTTTGAGTTCTCGTCTTTAATATTTAATCTGTCTTCATGCATAGTTACATAAAGCCAAGCGTTAAGAATTGCAATTCAGTTTGGATCAACACATTAACAAGAACAAAAACTTCAAATTGTCTTGCGTGGACTGGTGTTGGTTATTTGCATGCACGCAGCTAAAAGTCACATGGCTAAGAAAAATTACAGTGCAATTCTATACATGTCTGCTCATAAGTAAGCATTCTAAAATTACAGTAAGCAATCTGTACATGTCTGCTCGTGAATTCAATGATACTTACCTCCAGGTAAGTGGGTATAGGATTGGTGTTTTAGTCTATGGATGCTTCCAGACAGGAGGCTCCTAGCACTACCAATCAAAAGACATTGTGCAGCTATTCTGTCTTTCTGTCAACGGATTTTCTGTGTGATAGGAAATCATGGGAGGGTTCTGTGAATGAGGCAGGGCCATTGCACAATAAAAGCTTCATCTGGAAGCACCCTACTTCTCAAAAGAAGATGAAATGTGTTGTTGTGCATAAGTTTTAATGGTGTGTGAAATAGTGTGTGTCTGTATGATTATTAACACATGTTAAAACAAAGGCAATTTTAACTGTGTGCTGGCTGACACTAAACTGTAGTTAATAAAGGATGTTAGGTAAGTTTAACTTAACAAATGTTAGTTAATGAATAGCAGTACAGCAAATTCTTCTAATTTACCATTAATGGTTATTCAAAATAAAGGTATGTGAAAGTCACATTTTTGGTCAAGGCTGGGGAATTGGCTGCTAATTGTAGATAAGCCACACGTATCTTCAGCTGCCCTGGATTGGCTAGAGTCCTAAGCATTTTAGCTTTCAGTGTTAAAAAAAAAGTTAGAATCGGAGGGATGCTTGAAAATGTGATGACAACCAGTGCTCAAGGACTGGAAATGAAGAAAAACGTTTTTTAAAAGCACAAATTCACTGTATGTTGATTCCTGTAACTCTGGTGTCTGTCTATCAAGATTTGTTTGTGGGCTGAGTGAGACTTCTCATATTTGAGGATCATTATCCAGATGGGAATATTGCAGAGGTGTCACTTGTCGTCGTACCCCAACCCCAAACTACCATTTGGCATTTGTAAGGGTCACAAAGATGCTATGCAAATAGTGCTAATGCCATGGAAGTTAGTGGCAGCTCTGCCACGTGGCCTTCAGACACCCACGCCGAGCTAATCAGTGCTGCTGAAGTTTTATAAATATATATAGAAATAGATTGGGAGAGAGTAATGGTAAGTGTGTGATGTTGGGAATGTCACTCCAACAACTGCTGATTGTGCATATTAATGTCATGGCCAGCATGCACATTCTCCAACTCTACATACTTGCCATAACATCTTTAGTGTGATAGCACCAGTCTTGGTGCAAAATCCATTCTTTTATTTAACGCCCATTGAAAATGTTATGAGCACTTTAAATCCTAGCAGCCTGCTGAAGAATCCACTACACATATCTTTCATCACTTTAAAATGTTGCTTTTCATGTCAGTCAGGATGTTTACATTGGCTAAATCTTGTTGGATTGAATTGCATCAATCTTTGCACCACTGATTAAGCCAGATTTTTAAAAGTTATATCTGCTAAAAAAGATTCTATTAGACTTGGGGTCATTGATTGGTATTAGACAAGGTGGCGGGATATCCCGGTGTGCTATGCTTAGATAGTATATTGTTAATTCATAATGGGTAACAACTGTTATAAAGACATGTCTGCTATACTAGCTTCGGAGAATGAAACAATTATTAAATTATGCTAAGACATATTCCCCCATGGCAGTAGCTGTTCACTTGTTTGGTAAATTTTTCCATAATTCCTGCCAAAAATAAGGAAGTCTTTAACAGTGTTTGTATATATTCATATATAAATATATGTCTGCATTTGCAGTAATAAAATACTTGAATTATTGTAGTCTTCCAGATATTTGAAAAACAGTAACGTGGATTATGTCTATTGCAAATCCAACCAGAGTCATACAGCCAATGATTTGGTTGGTTATCTGAATAATAACCAAAGACGACTTTGGAAGAAGTAATGGAGAGGGAATCCTTCAAAAGAGTCTCTAAGGATACAATCCTGTGAATGTTTAGACAGAGGAAAAGGCCTACAATTCCCAGCATGCCCCAGCCAGCCATGCTGGCTGAGGCATGCTGGGAGTTGTAGGCCTTTTCTCTGTCTAAACATGCATAGGATTGCACCCAAAGAGTTTGTAATTCCCTTGATAAAAGACCCATGTTGAAACATGTTGGGAATTCAATTGGTGTAGCTGTTCCTTTTTTATTTTGGTTTCCAGACTTACAGCGGGTACTGTTGGTTATTTGAATACCCTCTACTCCCTGCAGCTCCTGGCCATGCACATCACTTGTCATGGCATGTTCTCCAAGTTTTCCTTCCCCTCTCACATGACTCTTCCTGTTCTCCTCTTCACCTTTTTCCTCTGGAACACACCCTCTTCCAACCTTGCTTTTCTAGCCCTTCTGCCTGCTCTGGCATTCTCTTGGGTCAAAGCATTTCTGTCAATAACATCCGGAGACAGTGGCAACCACTAGCAGCTTCGTTATTTCCACCACCACAGACTCCCTTAGTACACGACGATGCAGGTGGCTTCCCTTCACAAAATGACCATTCAGCAATTAATATACCTATGGCACATATTTCAGGAAAGACTTCTTGTTTCTCCGTGTGTGTCTGTCTCTGTATAAAATGGAAAGGAGATCTGTGTGTCAAAATGTGCACCAGGGTCATGAAGCACAGAAGGGTAAAGAAGTGGCCTTTAGTCCACAAGACCTCTTCGGGTACTTCCAGACAGATGGCTCCCAGCGCTACCAAACAAAAGGTTTTGCGTGGTTGTTAACAGATGTTTTTGTGTGGTAAGAAAAAAGGCGGAGAAGTGAGAAAACACAGGACGGTCACAAATGAAAGACATCATTGTCTGGACCACCTGTAAAATTCTGTGAACAAGGCAAGGTGACTGCACAATAAAAAGCCTTGTCTGGAAGCACCCTGGGTCAAATGTTTCTTGATTAAAAATTTAAGAAGTGAATGTTTTTCTGCGAAGAAAAGTGCAGGGGAAAAACCCATATAGCTTCCTGGTATGACGGGCAAAGCTCTTCTTAAAAGTCTCTACTGGAACGATTCCTATTACACACAGAATGCGTAAAACTTTCTAAGTGTTGTGCAGATATGAAAAGATAAGACCATCCCTGACAAGAGCCTTACAGTCTAATAGACGCAGTGTAAAAGGACAAAAAGGAATGGGAAAGGAAGAGGAATGTGAGCACTGAAGCGGGTGCAGCTTCCCTGATGGATGTCAAACTAGGGCCAAACTGGCCTTCTCCTTTCCACAGTGTTCTTCTTGGGAGGCGGGAAGGTGGACCCAGTGGTCCACCTTCAGGCTGGTGTGGGTCATAGAATCATAGGATAGTAGGGTTGGAAGAGGCCTAGAAGACTGAGTCCAACTCCCAGAGTTGAGTCAGTGTGTGCCTCTCTTCAGCTCTGCAGACTCGTTGTTGTTCAGTCGTGCCCGACTCTTCATGACTCCATGGACCATAGCACGCCAGGCCTTCCTGTCCTCCGCTGCCTCCCGGACCGTGCTCAAGTTCCGTCCTGAGGGGCTCATCTTCCGGCGTCATCTCTTTTAGCCTTGTGATACGTTCCATGGGGTTTTCTTGGCAAGAATACTGGAGTGGGTTGCCATTTCCTTCTCCAGTGGACTGCATTTTGTCAGAACTCTCTGCCGCGACCTGTCCATCTTGGGTGGCCCTGCATGGCATAGCTTATGGCTTCACTGAGTTACGCAAGCCCCTTCGCCACAACGAGGCAGTGATCCATGAAGGGGGCTCTGCAGTTACAGGGTGATAATGGCATCTATTGGCTTCGCTGTAGGGTGCACGTGTTTCAGCAGCGATAGCATATGGTGAAATTCACCTTTGGGGTCAGAACCTTTTGGCAAAGAGAAGTCGCTAAGGGCTGCTTCACAAATTTCCTTATTTTAAAACCCAGTTTTAAAATAATTTGCTGCGTGTACATCTGGTAGGAAGAGGCAACGTGCAGCAATATTGACACAGACATAATTACACATGACTGGCACCATTATTAATATAGCAAAAATGGACTCTAGTCCACTGAAGCTTATGCCAAAAATAAATGTATTAAGTCTTTAGGGGGCAATCCTATGCAGGTTTAGACAAAGGCCTACAACTCCCAGCATGCCCCAGCCTAGGGGCTGGCTGGGGCATGCTGGGAGTTGTAGGCTTTTTCTCTGTCTAAACCTTCATAGCATTGCATCCTAAGCTACTACAGCGCTCCACCTCTTGTTATTTTTGATCCATGTACATGACGGTTTGCTAAAAAGAAAAAAAGAGGACAGATGCCTGCCCCAAGAGGCTTACAATCTAGGTGTTGTCACCAGGGAGACAGGAGCAACAGGCTATGGAAATGGAGGCAAGAATAAAATATTCACATATTTTCCTACCTCAGAATGAGTTCTTGTGTAAACATTTTAAACTTGTAGGAAAGGGCAGCCCTAACAGGCACAGTGGGTTAAGTGACTAATGACACAATCCTATACATTTTTAGACATGCATAGGATGCTAGGAGTCCTACAACTCCCAGCATCCTCCATCCTTAAGGATGCAATCCTGTGCAAATTTAGACAGAAAAAGTCCTACAACTCCCAGCATACTCCATAAGGGTGTAATCGTATGCATGCATAGACTGAAAAAAATGCCCTCTAACTCCCAGCATGCTGGAGTTGTGGGACTTTTGCTGTTGTTGTCTAACCATGTATAGGATGGTACCCTAAAAGATACATGAAGGCCTATGGCAGAATGTGTAAAGGGCTTTGTTGTTGAAAGGGAGGGTATAACGTTTTAAAATAAGTGATATAATAAAATGAATAACATTGATGGACAGCCATCTGCCAGGGATGCTTTGACTTGGATTCCTGCATTGATCAGGGGGTGGGACGCGATGGTCTTATAGGACCCTTCCAACCCTACTATTCTATGATTCCTCCAAATATTTGTCCGCCTCCTTCAAGCCTGCCAGGCGACTGGCTTATATTTCTTCTGTGATTTTGAAACCATTCGTACAAATTCACCGGGGTTGGGGTGGGAGAGACAGTGCTCCTTGACCCTCTTCATACCCATTAGCATTTACAGGTTGCATTTCTCAGTCGCTCCAAAGGTTTCATCGATGTCTTCTCAGGAACGCTGCCACACACACTTGAATGGGGACTTTGCCCAGCTCCATTGAGATCAGGGAGCCTTGCTTCTGAGCAGACAAGACCAAAACCCCTCATGTGGCCCTTGAGTAAAACCAGCAAGCGCGTTAGGATAGGGCTGCAAACCTTTTACAACAGCCCTGTGCGGTGGGCCAGCAGAATGAGGGAAAGCGCAGGGCGAAATGTATTTATTTATTACATTTCTATGTCGCCCAATAGCCGAAGCTCTCTGGGCGGTTCACAAAAACCGCCCTATATATACCTAAAAAACCCAGCCCTTTCTAACCCCTTTTTAAAAAAAACCTTTTACGACAGCCCTGCGAGGTAGGCCAGCAGAATGAGTGAGGGACGGCACAGTCTTTCGGTACAAAACTGGGTATATATTAAAAACCCAGTTTTGTGCCTTCAGCTCCACCGTCCTCGGACCGTTGCCCTCTCTTACGGAGCCAGCCACAGGGCCCAGAACGCGCCCCTTTAATCCGCGGCCCTGGAGGGCCGCGGCTTCCTCCCCGGGCGCAAGGCAAAGCCGGGCCTGCCCCGCCGGTTCGGGCCGCCGTTCTAGGCGGGACCGTTAAGCGAGCCGGGAGGACAAGGCGCTGCGGAAAGGCTAAGCCGCCCGCCAGCCATGAGACTCCGCCTGGGGCTGCTGCTCCTCGGCGCCGGCCTCTTGACGGGCCTTGGTGAGTGCGAGGGGACGGCGAGGGCGAGGGCGAGGACGGGCCGTGCCTCCCGCTACGCCGAGCCAGGCCCGCCGGCCCTCACGCTTCGGGGCCTGGCCGCGGCCTCCCTCCGGCCTCGGTTGGCGTTCTCCACCCGGGGCCTCAGACCCCGCCGCTCTCACCCCCAGTCACTTTGCTTTCTCTCACCCTCTTCTCCCTTCCCTAGAATCGCCACCATAGAAATTTACTGCCATTACTACTACTATTACTGCTACTACTACTATTACTACTAGTACTTACTACTACTACTACTACTACTACGAATATATTTCCAGATGAGCGGCTGTGTTAGGCGTGTTGCAGCGAAGACAACCGCTTCTTGTGGCGCCGCAAAGACTAGGAAATGTATTAGGGCATATACTTCCTTGGACTCCAGTCCACTTCAGATGCTAATAATAATAATAATAATAATACAAATTTCATCTTGGCCAATTTATTTATCGTATTTATCGCACGTTCACATCGCGTTACAATAAAAACATAGAGCATAATACATATGCAATATAAAATATGGACAGGAAGATCACAAACGTATGTCTAGGTTACAGATACAGCTTTTTGCTTCAGTTGTTGACGTACTGGAGATCTTGTGCTTTTGGAGGGTGAAAGATGGCTTTTTAGTTCATTTTCTCCGGGTGGAATTTGGCAAGCTCTGATGAGCAACTGTTGTTGTTGCCATCATCATCATCATCATCATCAACAACAGGACGTTCACTTTTATTGTTTATAACACTAGGTCATCGCAATATAACCGAGAAAAAAACCCCAACGTATTACAAAAGTAAAAGTGAACGAATTAAACATAGATCAGAGGAAATGATTAATAAAAATCCAAAACATACCGACAACCTAAAGATAACATTCCATAATACTGGTTTCCAGTTTTTATAAAAGCGCTGTTAACCAAACCAACGATAACTCATACAAAGCCAATGTTTATTTATTTAACAGTTAAACTTCCCCGCTGCAACTTTTTACACCTGACATAAAATCTGGCACAGACCTTAGCTTGTGCCATTAAGGAAGTAGTCGTAGATCTTGATGTCCTTATTGAAAAGCAGTAATTTCATCTTGCAAGGATGGTGATGATTCCAGAGTGCTAAACATCTCTTGCACAAAGATGCAACAAAAGATTTGTGACAATTTAAAGACTGATACTGGATACCAGCTGGGGAGGGCTATTGCCTTTGGGTCCAGGTTGTGGGCTTCCCTTAAGCATCTGGTTGGTCACTATGTGAACAGAATGCTGTACTATATACAGGCCTTTGGTTTGATCCATGATGGCTCTTATTATTTATGCAGGACTCTGGACACTGAGAAAGCCCCAGCCCATATAAGCTTTAACAATGCAATCATCTTAAGTATGTTCACTCAGATATAAGTCCTGCTGTGTTCAGTAGGGCTTACTCCCAGGTAAGTGTATCCTAAGTGTATTTTTTTGTTTGCCATTTCAAATATTTTATCCCACTTTTTCCACTTACATATAGGCAGCTTACAACTTGTTAAAATAATATTTAAAGCAAAGCAACTTTGCCCCCATGCAGTGAATAGCTGGCAAAAAAGGAACTGAACATAAATTCAATAGCAGTACAGATACAGATAAAAACAGTTATAGTCAGCCAGTATTCATTGTTCTTAAAAGCTTGGTCAAACTGGATGGACTTGGTCTGGTCTCCTAAGAGATGTTGTTGTTGTTCAGTCGTGTCCGACTCTTCGTGACCCCATGGACCATAGCACGCCAGGCCTTCCTGTCCTGCGCTCTCTCCCGGAGCGTGCTCAAGTCCATATTCACTGCATCGGTGATGCTATCTAGCCATCTCATCCTCTGCCGTCCCCTTCTCCTTTTGCCTTCAGTCTTTCTCCAGCACCACAGTTCGAAAGCATCAATTCTTCGGCGCTCAGCCTTCCTTATAGTCCAGCTCTCACAGCCATACGTTACTATTGGGATAACCATAGCTTTGATTAGATGGACCCCCCCCCCCCCAAAAAAAACCCTTTAAGGCTGCAATCCTGAACATATTTACTAAATTCCATTGAACTCAGTGGGACTTACTGCTGAGTAAACATGCTTAATTTTATGCTATAAGTGTACTAGCCTGGTGTGTTGGTCTATAGCTTGGTTCAGATAGATCGTCTTGGCAGGTGCGCTACTGGTGTGCTAACATTAAACTCATAAATAGGCCAGTGCAGATAATAAGTGAATTTAGCCTGGGAAACGTATATAGTTAAGGGCACACATCCTGTATAAATCAGGCCATGTATATTGTACCAGAAGCTCCCATGGGCTATGGGCCCACAATTCTTAGGCCACAAGACATTTTGTTGATGATAATTTAAGTTTGGAGGAAGATATTTTTAAAACAAATTTCTGTAGGGCGTGATTGTTAAATTAATTGGAAATTGCTTTTTTTTTTTTTACTATTTTTCTTCTCTAGATTGTCAAAAAGTTTTGCATATCACATATCCACAGAAGATACCATCCAACATAACTGAAGATAACCTAGGAGAAGATGAGGTATTTGGAATTAAGAAATTTAGGGCGCAGTCCTATTGGATCCACCCTTGATACTCATAAGCCTCCCACTCTGCATTTTAGCTAGATGGGCTTTTTCACCTGTCTAGCTGAGGTGTTGGAGAGGGGGAGGGACAGAGGCTGGAGAAGGCTGGGGATAGCTTGTATTTCTGCTTCCCCAGTCCCGCCCCCTCCCCACCCACTAGCATGTCTCCTTTCCCTTCTCTCCAAGCTCATGTTTCCAGGCATGTAGAGGCAGCTGGCATGTTTCTCTCCATGCCAGCTGCAAGGGGGAGGGGTGGGGAGCTTGAATTCCTGGGTCCGAGGTCAGAGCACTGTCTCCAGCCTCAGATCCAGGAATCCAAAAAATCCTATCTCCCCCCCCCCCACTGTCTAGGGACCATGGGCTTGCTCTCCCCATTATTCTAAACCTTGCTTTATAGAATGACCACCGTATTTTAAATGAAATCGCTTCAGTGTCTGTGAAGTCGATGAGAAATGAAACAGAGTTTGAGCAAATGATAATGAAAGAACAAAGGCTTGCTAGTTAAGAGATTTCAATTATTAATTGAAGTTTGGATTGCGATTGTATAAAACCAAATGGGATTTAAACCAAGAGCTACTTGATAATATTTGGGCCTATATCTGCTCCCTCCCCCCACCTCCACTCCTAAAAAATTGCATAAGAAAAGCCTCGTCTGGTCTGGAAGTACCCTAAATGGGTAGGCTCCTTCTCACTCCAACCTGAGCAGCTGCACCCATCTTCTTAGTGGAGTTGCTCCAGCACAGCCTGTTTTGCCATTCAAAGAATATCAGCGGCTGTTGGAGCAAACTAGAAACTACAACTTTAAGAAGAGCATTTAAGAATGCAGTTGCTGAAAACAACAGATTAGTAGACTATTCTAATTGCTGGTGTAAGGGAACAGAATTCCCAGTAGCTGGAGGTGGACTCCTTTAGCATGCCATCTTCTGAGATAAAAGGTGTTATTAGCAAGGCAAACAGTTTGAGTTGTTGTTGTTGTTGTTGTTGTTGTTGTTATATAAAACACAAATTCCCAACTCATGATTTTACTACATCGCCTATGTGGTTCAGGGGAAGCATTAATGGTTCATGCCACTCTTCCAAATGTTTCTGGCAAGTTAAATTAATCCAACCTGGCTCCCTTCAGATGTGTTGGTCTACAATTCCCATCATCCAGCTGGCAATGATGGAAGTTGTAGACCAACACATCTGGAGGGCACCAGTTTGGGGAAGGCTGGATTAATCCATCCCCCTGTGCCCAAAGTCTAAGGGAGAGTCTTTAGATCATGTGTGACATCAACAGCAACTTTCTTTTGTTCTCCCCCAATTGATTAAAAGCATCCCAGTATTTGTACCCACAAGAGAAAAAAGCAGTACAGCAAGTCCAAACCTCCTGAAGAGTGTCTACTGTCATGTTTTGGAAAGGTTCTGTTTAGTTCCATTGGATTTATTTAATAAATAAATACTTGGCATGCATTTCGATTCTGAGCCCTATCTGACTGCAGTGCTTTTCAGCTGAATGCATATTTGCCTTTTCATATTCTATGGGGTTCAGTAGAACTGCAGGAGACCACACAGTGGGGTTCCTCCCCTACTTTACTTTTAGGGAGATATTGTGAATGGATTGGCTGCTTGAGTCTAGAACTCTGTTTCCCAGTTGCTTGTGATGATAGCAGATGTGGGCAAATGTCTTGAAGCCACAGACAGTGAATTCAGTTCCTTCCAGCTCAGTAGGTTGCCAGATCCTCCTCACAGGCCTTTCTGTGCCTCAGAGGTATGGGCAGGGTAGAAACATCATTTGGTTGACTTTACAGTGCAATCCTGTGCATGTCAATTCAGAAGTCCCATTGAGCTGCAGCCTAGTTTGCTTTATCTTAACAATGTAACAACACTGCTGGCTCAGCCCAAAGTTCCAGGATCCTGTTCCCTACAATTGTCACCCAGATGCCTTTGACTAACCTTCACACTTTCTGGGATCCCCAAGCCCTCAGCCAGCCAATAGTTTAGTGGGTAAATGTGTAGAGATCCTCATGCACAGCTATGTGTGCACTCTGCTGCTGTGCATAAGAATTTTGGACTAGTGCAAAGGAACATGAAATACTATTTTAGCAAAAGTGCCCCTCTTCTTCATCACTCCTTTTACTTCTGCTCTTTTTTTCTAGGAGCAGTTCTACTCCATGACTCACTGAGGGATCCCCTGAACAGCCCTTTGGTCCAGATGTTCATTTGCTGCTTGCATATGAGAACCCATTCAGAGTTAGAGCATTTTAAATGAAACCAGTAACCTGAAGCCAAAGATTTGGCTGCCTATTTCAAATCCATGTACTGTTATTACTCCTCTCTGACCATTCTTTCTCCTAGTTTTCCCTCCCCTGTTAGACTTCTCCTTCTGACATTCTCTGCTTCCCCTCTTTCCTCTGGATCACTCCCCTTCCCAAGTCCAGCCATCTTTTCCCAAGCTGTCTTGGCTTTCCCTGGCCTGATGGCTTCTCAAACGTCCGCCCCCCCTTTCCTCTACGCTGCTTTTTCTTCCTTTACTCTCCAGGGTCCTGCCCTGCCTCTCTGTAGGTTCAGAGCAGCTCAGCCAATCACTGCCAAAGCCAGCATAATAGAGATGATTTATTTAATGTGCAGAAATACTGTTTCAAAATAGTCTTCTGATTAATTGTCTTTTTCTTTGTTCTGAATGGTCCAGAGCGTACAGACCTATATTATTACGATAAATAAGAAGAAGTTCACAGTTCATCTGAAGCAACAGTAAGTGACGTCCTGTTCTTAACCCTTTGGCTTGTGTGAACATGGCGTATAATAATTTGGTAGCTCTGCATGAGCAATTTACTCCAAGCTGGCTGCGTTTGGAGGTCGTTAGGGTTGTATGATGTTGTGGCCAACCAGCAGCCACCCTGGAGCTTATCACACAAAAACTGGATTTCCTGAGAGTGCTTAAAGTCCGGTTCTTTTCCTTAAGTTGGGTTCTCCCCAGTATAGCTGCTGTGTGCCCCACCCCCTGCATTTACCTCAGGTATGCTATCCCTGCCCAGGGGTGTGCCTTTCACTGTGACCTCGGTCAAGAGGTGTTCCCTGTGTGTTTCCCGTCCCTGCACAAACCACTTAGTGTCTACATAGAAGTATCTCCCATTGTGGTCAATGAGGCTTGTCCCCTGAATGTGCACTTACAGAGATTCCCCCCACCCCCAATTGAAATAGCACGTTTTAAAGCACCAATTCCCTAAAGGCTGTAAAGGGCTTTCTCCAAGCTGTGATTCTCCATTGTTTGGTTTATTGCCATTCGGCAGTAACTACTTCTACCTTTGATCATCCTGATCCTGCGCAGCATCCGGTTAGAAAGGGGGCTGGTTTCCCATCCGTTTCCCCTCCCTGGCTTTCCCAGCACAAACATATGTGTGTCTACTTTGAAGTAACTCCCATTGTGGTCAATGAATCTTGCCCTCCCGAGATTCCCATGAACTGAAATAACAGATTTAGGGCGCGATCCTATTCAGATAGGTGGCCGCTGCTGAACTCAGAGGCGACTGCCTATCCAATGCAGGGCAGGAAAAGCATGGAGAGGATCATTCTCTCCATGTTTCTCCTGCCCTGTATTTTCGGCTAGACAGCTGATTGTGGCTGTCTAGCCACAGGAGGGCAGAGTGGGGGAGGAGGCTGCTATACAGCACACTGGATGTGTTGTACAGGCATTTCCACCCTCCCCACCCCGGAACACCCTATGGGAATGCCCCTTTTTGGCCACCCTGCACTCCTCTTGCAAGTGCGGAGCACGGGGCTGTTCCACGCTGCCTCTGAGGCAGCACAGAAGTGGGGGGAGGTCAGTTCTCTGGGAAGTGACCTTGGAGTGTGGGCTCCGAGGTTGGTTCCTGGAAAACCAGATATCCTATGGCTGTCTAGCCACTGTCTAGCGGCCATAGGATTGCTCCCTCTGAGAGCCTTAATGTAAAAGCTTCAAAGCTTCGATTGATTGCAGCAGGGCAACTAGAACACTGTGTTGTTTTCATGATTGTTGGGGGCAGGGGAGAGATAAAGAGAGTGATGTCTGTGGATACAGGGGAGGAAACCTCCCAGGATTTTATCAAAGGAGAAACGGGGGAGAGCCTGGAAGGGGGGGAGAGCCTCTCTTATTGGTTGAGCAGCCCCTGTCAGTCAGATGATGTTCACTCCAACCACCCACCCCACCCAGAAGTATGTTCTGTGAAGGGACTGCGATACACATCCTCATGGAGCCCTGCGCAGACCAAAACTGGCTCCTTGAAAAATCCCAGTAAGCCGTGATTGGCTTCTCCTTCCGTCTCCTTCTATTGTCATGGAGAAACTATTTCCTCTCTTGTTCCTGGCTGATAAGCGCTTGAAAGATAATCAGAGTATTATTAGGAGTATCTAAACCAGCGGTTCCCAACCTTTTTGGATTGATGGGCACATTTGGAATTTTGAGAGTCATGTGCACTCTCACAAAATGGCTGCCATGGGGGGACTTGACCATTCATAAAAAGCCAGCCATGGTGGGCATGGCTGGTCACAAAACACTGCTTTCCCAGATGACAAACTGGTGAGACTAGAAGAAAAATAACTTTACCAAGAACCTAAGTAGAATGCTAAAGTCTGAGCTCCAAAACACAAAACCACTCTTTTGAACTCAAATAAAGATGGCTCTAGAGGGCGGCACTTTGCTCTGCAGCAAGCCAGCCTCCCAGACTGTGTTTCCATGACAATGGAAGGAGAAGTGATTGGAGGAATACCAGATTTTTAAAAAGGAATCAGCTTTGCTGTGCTTTGGTCCATGCAGGGCTCCACGAGTAGGTTCACTGCACCAGTAAAAGTTGCTTCTCAGTACATACTTCCTGGTGGGGGTGGGGGTTGGAGTGAACGTCATCTGACTGGCAGGGACTGCTCAACCAATAAGAGAGGCTTCCTCCCCCACCCCCTTTCTCCTTTCCCCTGAAAGTCCAGATGCACCTGCATTTCAGGAGCAAGCCTCACCGAGCACAATGGGAGTTACTTCCAAGTAGACACACATATGCTTGTGCTGGGGAAGGGGGGTGGGGAAAACACAAAGACGGAAACCAGCCCCCATTTGAACTCGCAGGATCTCTATAACGGAGCTGTGAAGTAGTTACTTCCTAAGGCAATAAACCAGACAACGGAGAATTGGAGCCTTGAGATTGCGCTTTACCGCAGTTAGGGAATTGGGCTTTAAACGGTGCCATGTCAATTGAGGAGTATCTCTGTAAGTTCTAATGCGGGCGTTCAGGGGACAACCTCATTGACCACAAGGGGAGCTACTTCTGGGGAGAAACTAATTGGTTTGTGCAGGGTCAGGAAACACACAGGAAACACCTCTTGACCGGGTCATGGCGAAAGGCACACCCCTGGGCAGGGCTAGCATACCCGAAGTAAACGCGGGGGTTGGGGCACACAGCAACTATACCGAGGAGAACCTGACGTAAGGAAAAGAATCAGACTTTAAGCAGTCTCAGGAAATCCAGTTTTTCCCTGATAAGCTCCGAGGTGGCTGCTGGATGGCCACGACGTCATGTATCCCTAACGACCTCAACACACAGCCAGCTCGGAGTAAATCGCTGGTGGAAACACCCCCAGTGAAAATTAGTTTTTAAAAGTCTTAAGAAATCAAATAAAAACCAGGAAGGTCAGGGAGCCTGGCAGGCACCAAGAGAGGTAGCTGTGGATACGTTGGTGCCTATAGACATCATGTCGGAGGCTCTGGAACTAAATTTACTAGGACCGCAGTCCTGTGCTCGTACCTGGGAGTAAACCCCATTGAACTCAGTGAGACATACTTCTGAGCAGACATGTATAGGACTGTGCTGTAAATTGTATCTGGTTTTGATTTCACTAGTTACAGCCTCCCTCAACCTGGTGCCCTCCAGATGTGTTGGACTACAACTCGTGAATTGTAGACCCAGACATCTGAAGGCCTTTAGAT
This sequence comes from Heloderma suspectum, assembly GCF_057233095.1. Lineage (NCBI taxonomy): Eukaryota > Metazoa > Chordata > Lepidosauria > Squamata > Helodermatidae > Heloderma > Heloderma suspectum. The sequence goes on from NC_139463.1 coordinate 41,596,454, forward strand.
TGGGGGTGGATGCACTAGTCAATGCAGGGCCAGAGGGTGGCATGGCTGAGCATTTGCAATCCACCAGACTTGCTTTGCTTCGTGCCCCCAGGAAGGTCAGAGGGAGGCAACATGAGAATTCTCAACTTGCATGCCTTGCCTCTTCTAGGTGAAGGACCCCACAGAGGATGTATTTGTTTTTTTAAGGAAAAACTTGCTTATCCCATGCTTCAACCAGCAGGTTCCCAGAGCAGCTTATATAGGATTAAAAATGCAAAATCTCCCTTCTTAAACCACAATAGAACCAACAACAGTGTAAAACGAGAAAACATCCCAAGAATACAGCAGGAAAATTAAACTCCAGCATTAAAAATTCTTTAAAAACTGATATTGATTAATTGATTTGCACTTTTAAACCACCCAATAACTGGAGTTCTCTGGATGGTGTGCAGTAAATTAAAAACAAGGGACAGGATCCAGTGTGACACTACAGCTACTGTGTTGCCCTAGCATAAACAGCCTCTCCTGCAATGCCAGTGGTGCTTGTTAGTGTGCTGGGTTTTCTGGGGAAAGAGCTTCAGGTAACTGGCTCCAAGCTGTTTCGGGCTTTAAAGTTAAAACCAGTGCTTTGAATTGGGCCTGGGAATGGACCGGGAGCCAGTGCAGATGACTAAGTACATAAGAGCATAGGAACATAGGAAGCTGCTGTAGAATAGTGAGTCAAAGCATTGGTCTATCTAGCCCAGTACTGTTGACACTGACCAGCAGCAGCTCTTCAGGGTTTCAGGCAGGATTCTTTCCCAGACCCCCCACCTGGAGATGCGAGGGATTGAACCAGGGACCTCCTTCATGCAAAGCAGATGCTCTACCACTGAACTATGGCCCCTAAATATTGGCATAATATGATAGAAGTAAAAGGTCTTGACAAATAGAACATTCTTCCTCTGACATCATGCCAGACATGGTGTATGCCCCCGGCCATGGGCTTCCAAGATTTAGAGGTGTTGAGAAAGTGATAAGTCAGATCCAGGTTTGCTTCCAAGGAGACTTTATTGAGTACTTACAGCGCACAGACATACCCAATGGTTGGATCAGACAACGCTCTGAACAAAGAGCTGTGCTGCAAGATGACTTTTATATCATACATGTTATTCAGGCATAGCAGTGAGGTAATATGACAGGTGCAAGCATCTCAAAAAGGAAAGCCGCCATAGTAGTTGATCCAGGCAAAAGGGGATTTGTTTGCAGTTGTAACATAATTTACAGCATCAGCCAGCTGGCTACACAGGTCTCGATGTTTTTGGAGACAGCTACTACGATATCTTCTTTCTCTAAGTTAGATTGGGTCTCCCATCTTACAGGGTTTGTTGCAGCTTGCAGGAGCATGGTAATAGTGTTTTTGGTTTGACTAGGAACATGTTGTCAGGTTTCCTGATCCCCCCAGCATGCACGCTCTGGCAATCTGACACTGGATGCCCAAATCAGTGATATTTCTTTATTGCAGGGAATCCCATGGCAAAAGTGTAATGGTTACACTCTTCAGAGATTATATAGCTGATGGTCAGTAGCTATAGGCTCTATGTAATTCCAGGACAGTCCAAAGCTAAACACTACTACCGTGCCCGAGATCCTCAGCGTGGATCCTCTGTTTCATTTGGCCCTGGGACCGTCCTCTGGCATGCTTTCCTCTCTAAGAGGGGTCTAGCCCATGCCCTGGGTGCTGATTCTTCACCTTTACCCCGTTCCTCTTCTTCATCTCCTGGGTCTTCATTATCAGTTTCCACTTCCTAGGGATTTCATCCCAATCGGGTGAGGTGATGATGTTGTGCACTTTGGCATGCTTTGGGCACTTCTTCTGGGTTCAGCGTACAAGCCTAACTGCTAATTCTTCAGCCTTATTCTCCCATGCCTCGTTGGAGGTACGCCTGTCCTGCAACGTTTCTCTAGTTAACATCCTCAGATCTTGTTCCTTCCCTGACTCGTCTTTGTGCTTTTCTGCTTTTTCTTTCCACTCTAACTCCTTTTGCCCAATAGTTCTCAATGCTGTCAGCAAAAGCCATGCCAGAGTTCCTGCACTCTGCTTCTCCTTAGCTGACCACTTTCCCAGCTGCAGAGACTCCAACGCAGTTACCAGAGCCACTGGCGTGCAGTCCTTCTCTACCTCTGGCCATTCAACCGGTCCGCTCAGGACCGCCAATTGTTTTGCAACTGGACCCCACATTTCTTCTTGTGGCCCACCCGGGGTTCGGTTTTGCGCACTGATAACCACATCCTCCTTCCCTTTGAACCTGAACATAGCAACTCCCTTGGCACCCTGCTTGCTACTCCAATTGTATGCCCTGGCTGTGGGCTTCCAAGATTTAGAGGTGCCGAGAAAGTGGTAAGTCAGATCCAGGTTTGCTTACAAGGAGACTTTACTGAGTACTTATAGAGCACAGGCGTACCCAGTGGTTGGATCAGACAACACTCTGAACAAAGAGCTCTGCTACAAGAAGACTTATATATCATACATGTTATTCAGGCATAGCAGTGAGGTAGTATTGACAGGTGCAAGCATTAATTAGAGTACATCTACAGCTTTCCCAGCATAGCTTAACAGTGCTTAGTAACATATTTGGCAGAAGCAGGACTATCAGAATTTTCTCAGCATGGATACCTGTAGCTTAAGATAAACATAGTTTTACTCTCAGGCACATCCTAGGCTCCGATAAGATAAACAGTACCAGAGCTCGTTAGCTCTGGCATGTGCTGAGGGAGCACTACGCCGACCTTTGACTCATCTTATAAGCCAAGAGGCCTAACTACAAGGAGCAACAATTAATAAGCAAAAGCGGAGAGCATTATGGATCTCTAAGTGTCTCTAGAACTACTGTTAACTTGCTTGGAGGCCTCAGGCCTACACATGGGGAGGGAATTCTAAAAATGGGGCACCGCAGCTGAAAAGGCAGCACCTCCAGTCACCGCCCACCTCACCTCCAATGGTAGGGGGACTCAGGATGATCTTAATATTCAGGCAAGTTCACATGGGATGCCTTGCTGAAGACTCACCAAACCCTGCAGCCAGCCAATGAGACAATTCTTCGTAATGTTCCATCCATTTCTCTCTCTAAAAGCCAGTTCCCAGAATTCCATGCCACTCTTCCAACCAACTGTCACACTTGAGTGTGACCAAGAAACAGAGCCCAGGACAGGGCAATGTGGATACAGGTTACTTTGATTCTTAATGGCTGGAGTTTCCAGGGATAGAGAATAGATTTAGCCCCCACCCCAGTGGTGTCCCCAAGTTCACCACTTGACTTTCTTCTATAGAAGTGAGTGGCTACCATTCAACCCAGCGGAGGGGTGGGGGAAGGTAAAACACTGCACATGGAGGCAGCTTTGTGGTGAATGCAACCTTCCTTCTGCCCCAGACTTTGTATTTCTCTGACAGGGATCTGTAGGGAACTCTGCCTCCATACATACCCCACTTATTGTTATCATGGGCATTTTGCCTCCCTGCTTAGCATTATTTGCTTATTTCAGATGCATTCATCTGTTTCTATTGCTCTGGTTGCTAACTGACGAAAACAGTCCCCAACGTCCTTGTGAAGGTTCACTAGTTGCCTCTTCAACACAACCCTATGAGGTTTTTCCTGTAGGGCAGTCAGATGTCCATTTTGCAATACCATAATTAAAGCAATGTTGTTGTATTTATTCACAGAACATTTTTGCCAAATGACTTTATGGTATATACATACAGCCAGGGGGGCTTTGTGCATCCTAATTTCCCACATATTCAGGTAAGGGTTCTGTAGTGTTTTTTTCAGCTTCCTGATGTAGTTTCAGAGATTTCTTTATTTATGTAAATTTATATAAGGCTTTTGAGGTATAACACCTCCCGGAGCAGTTAACTAAACACAATGATGCGTTCTTGCATTGCAATGATGATGCAATAGCAATGATGTTTAATGCAGTACAATAGAAGAATATTGTGATGCAAGATATCTTTTTTTAAAAAGATAAACCTATCAGTCTAATTAAACATCCTTAAAAATCTGCGCAAATAAAAAAAACGCATTTTCACCTGGCCCCCAAAAGATAACAGAGATGGCACCAGGGGAGCATGTTCTAGAGAAGGGGTGCCACAACAGAAAAGTCCCTAGACCTGGTCACCCACATCTTGCCCCAGATGGTGCAGGGACCCAGAGAAGGGCCTCTGAAGAGGATCCTAATTCCCAGGCAGGTTTATGTGGGAAAAGGTGAGGGATCCTAGTCCTAAACTGTTTAGAGCATTGCAGTTAAAGCTAGCACTTTGAATTGGGGCCAGTGGCTGATGAGAAGCCAGTTAAACCGTTTCAAGACTGGTGAGAAGTGTTCTATGTGCCTCAACCCACTTCGTAATCTAGCTGCTGTATTTTGTACTAACTGTAGTTTCCAGACCATCTCCAAGGGCAGCCTTTAAAAAAGTGAATTTTGCAATAGTCCAAATGGGGGCATTACGGATAGCATTAATGTCTGTGGCTAGGCTATCTCTGTTTAGAAGAGGCTGTAGCTGGTACTCAGGCCTAAGCCAGTGGGAGATGCTTAAAAGTATGATGATTCTGGGAAAATAGCGGGGATGGCGAGGTGCAGACAAGTTGTGGAGTAGGAAGGTGAGGGTTTTGTGTTTTCTTAAACTACATATAAGTCTGATTAATGGAGAATCTTGGTCATGGAAGTATGCTAGGTCAACTGCTGTTTTTTTTTAAATAATATTTTTAGAATGAATGCTTCTATCAAGGCTATATTGAAGGTTTCCCCAACTCTGTTGCAATACTCAGCACCTGTTCGGGGCTCAGGTAAGAGACTGTTTGGAGCTCAGGTCAATTACCTATCTAGTCCAGACATAAGCCAGTCTCCAGATGCTACAGGGAAGTACATGGAATGCATGGCAGCTTGTCCACCACCCATCATTGCATTTCACACACATTTCAGAATAACCTTGATCTAGCAGTTCAGTTATTTATACTTACTTATTATTTAGATTTATACTCTCCCCTTCAAATACATTGTCAGGGTTATTTAAAAGTGGTGAGTGGTACCGTGGCTCGTGCTTTTCTGTTTTTCAGAGGGCTGCTGCAGTTTGAGAATATCAGCTATGGAATTGAGCACTTGGAATCCTCAAGCACATTTGAGCACCTCGTTTATCAAATCAGCAACAAAAACCTCAAGGGCCCACTTTGGACAGAAGATTTCACACAAGTGGACAGTCAAGTGGGGGGTGAAGACCTGTCTTTTAAGCTGCTTTCAGATACTGTAGTGAGTGCTAAAAACATTTATTTCTTTTTAAAATAACATTTTGCAATGCCTACTGTCAATGTTATTTATTTGCTTGGAGTATTTATATCTAGCCTCCTGACTGAAGTTCTTGAGGCAGCCATCTATCTATCTATCTATCTATCTATCTATCTATCTATCTATCTATCTTTGTGTGTGTGTGTGTGTGTGTGTGTGTGTGTGTGTATACACCCCCACCCTGCCAATAGACAAGAAATACTAGAATGGGGTAAAGGTTGCCCAGGGACTGCAGAGCAGAAGGGAAGCACAATCTGACCTCTGCCATTGGCCAGGGGACCAAGGGCCACTAGGAGGTTGTGCCCCCTGCCTTTTGAGAGAACATCATGGCAATGGGGAGACCAGCCAAAGAAGGAGGAGCCAGAATTAACACTCCACTCCTACTGTCAGTTGCCCAGGGATGCAGAGAAGAAGAGCAGCACGCTTTGGCTCCATCCATTAGCCAGGGGATTAAAGACTGTCAGGCTTTGTAGGCTTGGGGTTTGTGTGTATGTTATCACCTGCTGTAAGCCACCTTGAAGATCACTTGATTAAAAGACAGGATATACATCTTCTCAGTGAATATAAATAAATAATAACTAAGCCTCCTCTGTCCTCAGGTGTTCCAGCTGACACTCTAGATCTCTGGGGCACAGCAGGTCTGGGAGGGAAGAATCCCGGGCTAGAAATGGCTGCTGAAGCAGGTGGATGTTGGCCGTTTACGGGTGGGGTTTCTAGCTGCAAGTGCAAAATGCAGGGGGATGCCTCTAGTTATGCATATAATGGCGAACAAGCAGAAAACAGTGTCACTGGTGCACATCTAGTGTTGGATGTGGCTATGTGCTGTATATGCAAAAGAATTTGCGCTTCACAATTCTGATTGATTGGGCTGGAGAGAGGAATACTAAACACAGGACGGTGTCAGCACCTGGCATTGTTTGGCAGCTTGCAGGGCCACAACACCCCAACAGGGTATCAGGTTGGAGAAGGCTGCTGGCTATGCTGGCTGGGGAATGCCAAGAGTTGTAGGACTTTTTTCTGTTTAAACATGCATTGTGCCCTTAGTTAATCGTGAAAGGGTGCATACCACTGTTGGGAGAACTGCACAGATGTACAGTTTCGGAAGCAATGATTTTCAACAGTGAAGCTCAGTATAGGGCTTTGGTTCTAGGAATTTATGGCTAATGGAAACACATTTTGTATGCTCTCAGCGTTACAAAAGCACCAATAAGTAAAGTAGAGCAATGATAACTAAAACTGATTTATTATGTCTGTCCTCAGTCACTGGCAGATATCACAAAAGTGCACAGATACATAGAAATTTATATCGTTTTGGACAAGGATTTGGTAAGTCTCTGACCATCAAAAATGTGTGTCCCTTGAATCCTAGGAAGAGAAATCCCCAGGATCGAGTGTTGGCTTTAGATGTTGGTTTCAAATCCTTGCTTGTTGGGTAAACTTGAGCCAGTCACTTTTGTTCAGTCTAACCTGGTCTACAGCTATTGAGAAATCACAATGAGATAGTCCCATATAGTCACTGGGCTCCTTGGCAGAAGACTAAGGGTGCTTCCAGATGAGGCTTCATTCCCTGCGTAATTCATGGGATTTTACGGTGGTAGTCGTAGTCCAGCCAGTGTCGTCTTCCATTTGTAACCCTCCCGAGTTTTCGCACCACTTCTGCCGTCTTTTCTCTTACCACAAAAAGCACACGCGTTAAGTTGGGAAAGACAGAATAGCTGCACTGTCCCTTTTGATGGGTAGCACTAGGGCCAGTGGAGGCTGGGGTGGTGAGTCTGCTCCGGGTTTTGGTCAGAAGCACCCTGGAGAGCTGCTTTAGAGTTCCGACTGAAACCTGGTGCAGACTCACCACTTCACTGGCACCAGAACCACCAGCCTCCACTGGCTAGGACCCATCCTCCTAAAAGCACCCTGAGATTCAGAAATGACAGACAGATGGCAATGACCCTAAAGACCATCTCACCCAGCTAAAGGTTCTGAGCCAGCCTCTGCTTTGGCATACAACATCATGCGTGTGCAGGAAGGTTTTCACCGTTCAGCAGCTCCTTGATTCGCTGCTATGCTTTATTTATTTATTTTACTTACTTACTTACTTACTTACTAACTAAATTTATTAATTGCCCATCTGGCTGGTTACCCAGCCACTCTGGGCGATGTACAATAATAGAAACAGTTTAAAACAATAAAATTCTACATTAGAAACATCATATTTCTAAAAATACCCTAACCCGCCCCAAATGCCTGCCTGAACAACCACGTTTTTAATGCATGGCGGAAGCTCATTAAAGAGGGAGCATGACGGAGTTCCCTAGGGAGGGAGTTCCACAGAGTGGGGGCTACCAGAGAGAAGGCCCTCTCCCTCGTCCTCACCAGTCTAGCTGTCCTGGCTGATGGGACAGAGAGAAGGCCATCCAAGGCTGATCTTTTTAAGCAGCCTGTCTGGTGTTTCTGGAGGCACTCCTTGAGAGAGGCTGGGCCAGAACTATATAGGGTTTTAAATAGGGATGGCGGAGAATTTCTCCCCAAATCTTGGGGGGGCCGAGCGCCAACGCATTCGGCCCCCCGAAATCGGCGGTGAAATTCTCCGCCCGGCCCCCCCACCCGGGACGGGACTTACCTTTGGCGAATGTCCCTCCCAGTGGCGGGTCCCGGTGGCGGTTCGTCACGGGTGGGGGCAGCGGCCGGTCTCCCGACCGGCTGCCGCCGCCGCCATTGCAAAAAAAAAAAACTAAAGTAAAAAAAAAACACCACACCCGTGATAGGCTACGTGACGATTTACGTAGCCTATCACGGCTAGATTTCCAAAGTCAGCCGTGATAGGCTACGTAAATCGTCACGTAGCCTATCACGGGTGACTTTGAAAAGAAAAAAAAAACGCATACGCAGATGGCGGCGGCCCATGGGCACTGCCATTTGCGTTCCTTATTTTGGCACGTCTAGTCTACGTAAACATTTACGTAGACTACGGCAAAAATAAGGGCACGCTATTTGCGTTGCCCTTATTTTCGCTGTAGTCTACGTAAATCTTTACGTAGACTAGACGTGCCAAAATAAGGAACGCAAATGGCGGCGCCCATGGGCCGCTGCCATTTGCGTACGTGCTTTTTTTTTTTTCCCAAAGTCACCCGTGATAGGCTATGTGATGATTTACGTAGCCTATCACGGCTGACTTTGGAAATCTAGCCGTGATAGGCTACGTAAATCGTCACATAGCCTATCATGGGGTCTTTTTTTTTTTTTTTTTACTTTTTGTTTTGCGGCCGGGGAAACGGGGCGCTTCTCCCCGGCCTGAATTTCGGCCGGGCGAGGCGGGAAGCCTCCCCCCCTTCGCCTGAACTTTGGGGGGAACAGCGAAGCGCCTCCCCCCCACCGCGAAGCCAAGCTGCGAAAAGGTAAATGACTTTCGTACATCCCTAGTTTTAAAGGTCAAAACCAACACCTTGAATTTGGCCCGGAAAACAACTGGTAACCAGTGCAACTCCTTCAGCACTGGAGTGATGTGATCTCGCCAGTGGCTGCCTTTAATCAGGCGAGCCGCCGCGTTCTGCACCAGCTGCAGCTTCCGAACCATCTTCAAGGGTAACCCCACATAGAGCGCATTACAGTAGTCTAGATGAGAGGAGACCAGGACATGTACTACTGATGGGAGCAGATGGTCGGGAAGGAAGGGGCGCAGCCGCCGTAGCAGATGGAGTTGTTACAGCATTGTCTGGCTCACAGCTGACACCTGAGCCTCCATGGACATCTGGGAGTCTAAAATGCTACAGACACATGTGCAGTAATAAGTGAACTCAAAGCGCATTGGAAGCACATTGAGATTCTTTTTTTATGTATATCTGGCCCAACGTGTCCAGTTCAGCTCTTAGACCAAAGTTCATTTACAGGTCAGTCTTCTATTGCCAGCAGTGGGGGCACACAATAAAAAAAACCTCTTTTGTTGATTAAATAAAATATTTATTCATTTATTTCATTTCTATACCGTCCAATAGCCGAAGCTCTCTGGGCAGTTCACAAAAATTAAAACCAAAGAGCACACAATAAAACAATATAAAATATATAAAACATTAAAACCACAGTATAACAATGCAGCCAGAATAAAACCAGAGTAAAACCTAGTGACAATGCAGTGATTTAAAATACAGATTTAAAAAAGCAAAGCTAAAAGTCTAGAAAGCTAAAATGCTAAAATGCCTGGGAAAATAAAAAGGACTTCACTTGGCGCCGAAAGGAATACAGTGTAGGTGCCAGGCGAACCTCACTAGGGAACTCATTCCAGAGCTGGGGTGCCACAGCAGAAAAAGCCCTCCTCCTAGTAGCCACCCACCTCACTTCCTTTGGCAGGGGCTCACGGAGAAGGGCCACTGACGATGATCTTAAGGTCTGGGCAGGCGCATATGGGAGGAGGCGATCCTTCAGATAACCTGGCCCCAAGCCGTTAAGGGCTTTGAATGTTAATACCAGCACTTTGAATCGGGCCCGGAAATGGACTGGTACACAGTGCAGCTGGAAAAGTACTGGCATAATATGAGCTCGTTGGCCAGTCCCTGTTAACAATCTTGCTGCCCTATTTTGGACCAGGTGAAGTTTCCGGACCGTTTTCAAAGGCAGCCCCACATATAACACATTGCAGTAATCCAGATGAGAAGTTATCAGAGTATGGATAACTGTAGCTAGGCGATCTCTGTCCAGATAAGGGCGTAGTTGGTATACCAGCCTAAGGTGATAAAAAGTGCTCCGTGCCACTGAGTTCACCTGTGCCTCAAGTGACAGTTCTGGATCCAAGAGCACCCCCAAACTACGAGCGTGATCCTTTAGGGGGAGTGCAACCCCCTCCAGAACAGGTTGAATATCACCTAGCCGGGCAGATGAACCACCCACTAACAGTACCTCTGTCTTGTCTGAATTGAGTTTCAGTTTTTTGGCCCTCATCCAGCCCATTACCATGCCCAGGTACTGATTCAGAACAGTCACTGCTTCACCTGGGTTTGATGAGAAAGAGAGGTAGAGCTGGGTGTCATCCGCATATTGATGTCACCTCAGCCCACACCTCCAGATAACCTCCCCCAGCTGTTTCATGTAGATGTTAAACAGCATGGGGGATAAAACAGAGCCCTGTGGAACCCCATGGCATAATTGCCATGGCACAGAGCAATAATCCCCCAGCACCACCTTCTGGAATCGGCCATCCAAGTAGGAGTGGAACCACTGCAGTGCAGTGCCTCCAACTCCCAACCCAGACAACCTATCCAGAAGGATACCATGGTTGATGATATCGAAAGCTGCTGAGAGGTCCAGGAGAATCAAGAGGGTCGCACTCCGCCTGTCCCTCTCCCAGCAGAGGTCATCCCACAGGGCGACCAAGGCAGTTTCCATTCCAAAACCAGGCCTGAAGCCTGATTGAAATGGATCTAGATAATCCATTTCATTCAACAGTGCCTGGAGCTGTCCTACAGCCACCCGCTCAAGCACCTTGCCCAGGAAGGGGATGTTGGCCACTGGCCTAATAATTGTTAACGTCCTCTGGGTCCAGGTTAGGTTTTTTTCAGGTGTGATCTGGTTACTGCCTCTTTTAAAGAGGCCGGCACCACTCCCTCTCTCAAGGAGGAATTCACAGCCTCCTGGACCCAGCCAGACATCCCCTCCTTGTTTGATGTAACAAGCCATGAAGGGCAAGGGTCAAGCACACAAGGGGTCGATCAGACTTGGCCAAGCACCTTGTCCACATCCTCAGAACTCAATAACTGAAACTCATCCAATAAAACTGGCCCAGACAGTGCTAATAAATACTAATAGAAATGCATTCTTTTTTAGTACAACTATATGGGTGGAAACCGCGATGAAGTAACCCAGAGCGTAGCACAGCTTATTGGCTTTGTCAACAGTGTAAGTTACTGCCATGTTTTCTTTTTCTTTCATATTGACACGAGGCGCTTGGAAGTTTTAATGTGGCTGTTGCTCTTACAGCCCTGTCCTGCAAACATGTGCAGCACTGGCAAAATAATTGCATAGCATTGGATGCCAGGAATATACAGACATGAAGATGGAACCTGTGGTCTTATTCCAACATTTGAATAATAACCTCAGTATAAACACTTTCGGCAACTTGTTGGAAAGATAGCATGGAAACAATGTTTGTAAATATGACAGATGCCACCACTGGTCGTTATTTTTTATAATGTTGGACAATTAGGTCTTGCTCCCGCAAAATTAGTATTGACTAAATCCCATCGAAATAGAACCATAGAATCATAGAATAGTAGGGCTGGAAGGGGCCTACAAGGCCATCGAGTCCAACCCCCTGCTCAATGCAGGAATCCAAGTCAGAGCATCCCTGACAGATGGCTGTCCAGCCTCGTCTTGAACGCCTCCAGCATGGGAGAGCCCACTACCTCCCTAAGTAATTGGCTCCGTTGTCGTATTGCTCTAACAGTCAGGAAGTTTTTCCTGATGTTCAGCCGGAATCTGGCTTCCTGTCACTGGAGCCCATTCTTCTGTGTCCTGCACTCTGGGATGATGGAGAAGAGATCCTGGCCTTCCTCTCTGTGACAACCTTTCAAAGACTTCTTTGTTTGCTTTCGGTATGATTTGGGCCTTCCTCTACAATGGGAGCCAAGACTGGAGTGAATGGCCCTTCTCAGATGTAACGCTAAACTATAGCACTGTGTGCTAGCAGCAGCAAGCCTTGTGCTCGCCCTTCCTCCTCTGGCACAGCCATGAGAAGGAGATCAGAAGCTGTCACTTCCTGTGTTAAACTAACTATAGAGTTTGTTGTTATGTCTGAACTGGGGTGGAGGGGAAACCTAATTAGTTTAAACCGTGGTTCATTCAAAGTGGGGCCTTGTAGACCCATAGCACCCCACCACTGTGCTATGGCCCTTCCCTACAGGGAAGTTCTAGTCATGCCCATTTCACTAACCTATGAAGTTGCCTTATCATAGATTCATAGAATAGTAGGGTTGGAAGGGGCCTACAAGGCCATCAAGTCCAACCCCCTGCTCAATGCTGGGGGGTTAGCCCAGTATTGTCTACACCGTGTGATCATGGTGCCCCAAGGCCTAAAGCAGAGAGAGGCCTTTCCCAATCTTGCTGCCTGAGACCCTTTTAACCGGAGGTGCTGGGGATTTGAACCTGGGACTCTCCGCATGCAAAGCATGCACCCAACCACTGAGCTACGGTCCCACCAGAAAACACTATTGCAAGCCACAGTGTGATTCTGGTTTCTACAGTTGTCCCTAGCCATCTTTTGTTCTTTCCGAACACAACAACAATGCTGCTAACCAGAAGCAGAAGCTTCTAATCTCCTGTGCAAGACTGAGGCTTCTGGCTGCTTGTGCATGTAACGGCAAACCGTGGTGAGCTCTGGCACAAATTAAGACCTGGCTCTTACATATCATCAGCTAGCTCAGGAATGGGGAGCCTTTTTCACCTGATGACCGCACTCCCTCATGTGTAACCTTCCAGGGTCTTGCATGTCAGTGATGGATGGCGCCAAAGCTACATGCACAGCCTGTTCAAACACATTCTCACATGCATTCACAGGAAGATGCCCTCTCCCCCATGCCGCAGACTTGAAAAAAGGGAGTCTGATTTGAAGGGGGGGAGCAGTTAGTGCTTAGGGATGAGAGAGTTAACCCTTCCCTCCCCAGCTACGACCTGCCTCCATTGCTCCTGCATTGCAATGAGACTTGAAAAAAGCCTCCCCTTGGCTCAAATGGGAGGCTTTTTTCCAGTCCCAGTTGCCCTGTGGGGGATTGGGAGTGGGGGTTCACAATACATGGGGAAGGAGAAGTTAACCTTTCCGTCCCGGGCTGTGCCCCCCAGTTGCCCCCCACTCCATGCTGCAAGTAGGCTTGAGAAACACCTCCTATTGATGGGAGGTTTTTTTCCCCCCAAGCCTAACTCTTGCAGGGTAGGGGGTCAGTTAGGGAGGCCCTGCAGGCTGCCCGTTCTCCACCCCTAACCTGAGTTCTCATGATGAATGCTTACAAAATTAAAATAGTACCACGCTGATCACACATACTTGAGCATGTATTTTTTTGTATCTTTTCAGAAATTTTCTGACCTTAACATAACAATCGTTCTCTCTTCTGTGGAGTTCTGGACGGACCATAATAAGATCTCCACAACAGGAGAACCTGATGAGTTACTACGAAGGTTTTTACAATGGAAAAATTCATATCTTGTTCTACGGCCTCATGATCTGGCATTTTTGTTTGTGTAAGGAAGAACAGTATCTCATATTAAGCACTCACTCATCATCTCTAATATCGTTATTCTTTGAAGTATTGAAGTTATTTTTGTAAAAGAATAAGTGCACGCACATACACACAGCAGCAAACCATGCTTTACAATTTTATTTTGAAAATAAGGAAAGAGGTATTACCCAAAACATGGGACACAAATGAAAATAGCATCGCACTGATTACTTCCCCCTCATAAGAAGCTGCCTTGTACCAGGTCAGATCATTGGTCCATCTACCTCTGGATCTACACTGACTGGCAATAGCCCTCCAGAGTTTCAGAATGGGTTCTTCTTCACTAGCTCTGCCTGGAGATGCTGGGAACTGAACCTGGGACTCTCTGCGTGCAAAACATATGCTCTACCATTGAGCTACAGCCCTTCCCCCATAGTCCACAGGAATGGAAAGGTGTGTTGTCATTAATTAATTTGAATTTATTTTGCATTGTATAACATGACCTTCAAATCCATAGAGAAAGATACTTTATTGCTTTATTCTTAAGAAAGCCCATGGGGTAAAAGCAATTTTTTCTAGCATCCTGAGATATGTTTTCTCTTTGTGGATACCCCCACCCCCCTTCAACAAGATTTTTTCCTAGAGTGGTTTGCCAATATCAAACACGGTCTATAAAAAACATAACACTGTTGTAATAAAAAAAGCAAAAGCAAAAAACAACAATATAAGTACAGTTTTACGGAGAACCAGTGAAAAGCTTGGGAAAATAAAAAGGGCTGCCTTATGCCGAAAAGTTAACAAAAGAAACCTATCCTGTTAAGTGTTTTGTCATCACCCCACCACATCATGGGCTGCCACTGGGAGGGGAAGGCATGAGGAAAGCACAGTCTGATGACATCACACCACACTTTTCCATGATAGGCAATACAGAGAAGAGGAGAGTGAGCTTGACATGGGACTGCTGTTTCCAGCGGCAGCTTTGTGTTTAAGGTAATCTGTAATTCCACCCTAAAGAAAGCTGTAGCCCTAAGCATACAACTGAAGCTTGAAATCAGCGAGACGTGCTTCCAAATAAACATGGTTGCAATTGAGTTGTAAGCATATTTAGGGTTCCATCTTGTACCCACTTACCTGGGAGTATGACCCATTGAACTGAGAGGGACTTATTTTTCAGTAGACATGTATAGGATTGTACTGTTAATTCCTAAATATTTTTAAATTTCTTGCAGATGGCAGAACAACATCAATACATAGCATTGCAAGGGCACCATCAGTTGGCCAAAGACAGTGAATCAACACGTCCATACTTGAGGCTAAAACATGCCTATAAGCCTGTCTCCTACTAGTTGAGAGCCAGTGTGATATAGTGGATAGCACGCTGGGTGTACACAAGAGAGAAATGGGTTCAAATCCCTACTCAACCACGAAGCTTACTGAGTGATCTTGGGCCAGTCACCAACTCTGGGTGCCATAACTCAGTGGTACAGCACAGTCCCTGGTATCTCCAGGTAGGACTGGGAAAGAATCATGTCTGGAATCCTGGAGAGCTGCTGCCGATCAGTGTTGACAATATAGAGAACGAGATGTGCTTTCAATTCCCTCCATCAACTAGTAGTCTGGTGAGGCAGGGAGTGGGCGTCTGTGACTACCTCCCTACTTCTCAGAGCTCTTGGTTTGAACCCTGGAGCAGCTAACACCCAGGGAAGCTGGCCTTGTGAGCAAGTGGTGGTGGAAGGGACCTGCTGTTATCGCAAGAACAGGGGAACACCAGTGCGCATACATTTTCCCATGTTGCTTGGTCATGGGAAGATTTTGGCAGGTGATTTGTAGGCATAGTCCCTTTGGTCTCCAAAGTACATGACCCATCCTCTGCTTTTGTGCTTTAGTTACAGGGAGAGGCCTAATTATATAGGAGCAACATTCACAGGAAAGCTGTGCCTCCGGAATTTTGATGCAGGAGTCGCTCTGGTGCAGTATCACTGAACTTCCTTGGCTAATGTTTTTATGTTGGGCTGGCTTGGATTTAGGTGCTGGATACTGGGTAATGGGAGCTGCCCAGTTTGGACACTGGTGTAGGAATCAGAAAGAAAATCTGTCTTGGAGATTTATACATAATAGGTAAAGAAGTAAAAAGCACGCAGCAGGAATTACCCCATGACTGATGTCTATGGGGATAATTGAAATAATTTGGGGTGATTATGATTTGTGGATTCCTGCTTAAACTGCGTTAGCAGGCTGCTGGGTGGTAGGGCAGGCACTGTAGGCTCCCGTGATAGCTGGCAGCCTTGGAGTCTATCACTTTAAGAAACCCTGCCTGAGCACAGCCAGGCAGAGGCAGGAAAACAGGCAGCTAAACAATCTTGCCTAATAACCCTACGTAACATCAGACCTAGCAGCACCAATCTAATAAAACTGTACATATTCAGAAGCCCCAGGATGGGCAAACACTGATTTAACTGTGCCCATCTATGCCAGCCCTGAAGTGATTCCCCATGCGTGATTAAATCACAGGCCCAGGTATAAGACCAGGAGTTCCCCAACTTTTCAAGGAAGTCACAATTCTCAATCGCTGTAGGCTAAGCACCCCTTTGATTGGTTTGCCCATCCCAAATAGGCCTTTTTGCTTTTGTGATGGCTCTGGCTAAGAGTTGCCTCAACCCTACAGGAAGGGCTGTTAATGCCACCTGGGAATCTCCCCGTTATCTCTTTGTGGACTTGCTATGTTGGTTGTGCCTTTAGGACTTTTGTAGACAACCCCAAGCTCTGAACCCTTGGTGTGCCAGTTCCATTCATGGCTGCTGGACCAGTAACATATCAGGACCACAGTATTTAAACCACTTTGGTTTCCTGGGTTCCCCCACTCGTGGCTTTGCACTGCTTTTTGGAGCATTGCAAACCAGAGTTGCATGGCCACCCAGGGCCAGGTATTTCCCAGATAGACCTGGTTGCCTCCATTGGCCTGTCTAAGCCCAGGTAGAACCTCCAAGCGTGTAGAGTAAATGAGTGTACATTTTGTGTTTAATAAATTTCCCTGTTCTGAAGAAGCCTGTGTGTGTGTGTGTGTGTGTGTGAGAGAGAGCGAGAGAGAGAGAGAGAGAGAATCATCGGATCCCCTCCAGCCAAGATGCGCTATTGTCCAGGTTAAAAGGTTCCTTAACGAATGCGTGTCTAGAGAACGTGCACAAGTCTGTACACACGTCTAGAGGAGAACATTTGGTAACAACTGAGGAATTACTGGCCAGTCACATCTTTTCACTTCCTAGCAGTTTTCTGGGAGGAGCTGCATTCAGTGAGCTTTATTGTGTTAGGCTGCAGGCCCCGAGACTATGAGACACTGAAATGTAGACACTCCACCTGGCCTGCTGCTCTCATTCAGCTTCTGGTTTTCACCCACTGCCTTGAAAAGTAAGGTCTAATTTTGTTGTTGTTGTTCAGTCGTTCAGTCGTGTCCGACTCTTCGTGACCCCATGGACCATAGCACGCCAGGTCTTCCTGTCCTGCGCTCTCTCCCGGAGTGTGCTCAAGTTCATATTCATTGCATCGGTGATGCTATCTAGCCATCTCATCCTCTGCCGTCCCCTTCTCCTTTTGCCTTCAGTCTTTCCCAGCATCAGGGTCTTTTCCAGAGAGTTTTCTCTTCGCATTAGGTGGCCAAAATATTTGAGCTTCAGCTTCAGTATCTGTCCTTCCAATGAGCAGTCAGGGTTGATTTCCTTTAGGATGGACTGATTTGACCTCCTTGCAGTCCAGGGGACTCGTAAGAGTCTACTCCAGCACCACAGTTCAAAAGCATCAATTCTTCGGCGCTCAGCCTTCCTTATAGTCCAGCTCTCACAGCCATACCTTACTACTGGGAAAACCATAGCTTTGATTAGACGGACCTTTGTTGGCAAGGTGATGTCTCTGCTTCTTACTATGCTGTCTAGGTTTGCCATAGCTTTCCTCCCAAGGAGCGAGCGTCTTTTAATTTCATGGCTACAGTCACCGTCTGCGGTGATCTTGGAGCCCAAGAAAGTAAATTCTGTCACTGCTTCCATTTCTTCCCCTTCTATATGCCAGGAAGTGATGGGGCCAGATGCCATGATCTTAGTTTTTTTAATGTTGAGTTTCAAACCAGCTTTTGCACTCTCCTCTTCCACCCTCAACAAGAGGCTCTTTAGATCCTCTTCGCGTTCTGCCATTAGGGTGGTATCGTCTGCATATCGGAGGTTGTTGATAATTCTCCCAGCAATCTTAATTCCGACCTGTGATTCATCCAACCCGGCGTTTCTCATGATGTACTCTGCATATAAGTTAAATAAGCAGGGTGACAATATGCAGCCTTGTCGTACTCCTTTCCCAATCTTGAACCACTCGGTTGTTCCATGTCTGGTTCTTACTCTTGCTTCTTGACCCTCGTACAGGTTTCTCAGGAGACAGGTAAGGTGGTCTGGTATTCCCATCACTTTCAGAATTTGCCACAGTTTGTTGTGATCCACACAATCAAAGGCTTTAGCGTAGTCAATGAAGCAGAAATAGACGTTTTTCTGGAATTCTCTTGCTTTCTCCATGATCCAGCGAATGTTGGAGATTTGATCTCTCGTTCCTCTGCCTCTTCGAAACCCAGCTTGTACTTCCGGTAGTTCTCGGTTCGCATACTGCTGAAGCGTAGCTTGTAGGATTTTGAGCATCACCTTGTTGGCATGTGAAATGAGCGCAATTGTGCGGTAGTTTGAACACTCTTTGGCGTTGCCCTTCTTTGGAATTGGAATGTAAACTGACCTTTTCCAGTCTTGCGGCCATTGTTGAGTGTTCCAAATTTGTTGGCATATTGAATGCAGCACTTTAACAGCATCATCTTTTAGGATTTTAAATAGCTCGGCTGGAATAGTGCCATCACCACTAGCTTTGTTGTTACTAATTCTTCCTAAGGCCCACTTGACTTCACTCTCGAGGATGTCCGGCTCAAGTTCAGTGACCGCACTATCATGGCTATCAGGGACATTCAGATCTTTCCTGTATAGTTCTTCTGTGTATTCTTTCCACCTCTTCTTAATCTCATCTGCTTCTGATAGGTCCCTGCCTTCTTTGTCCTTTATCATGCCCGTCTTTGCACAAAACGTTCCCTTGAGATCTCCGAGTTTCTTGAAGAGATCTCTAGTCTTTCCCATTCTGTTGTTTTCCTCGATTTCTTTGCATTGTTCATTTAAGAAGGCCTTCTCGTCTCTCCTTGCTATTCTCTGGAACTCTGCATTCAGTTGGATATATCTTCCCTTTTCTCCCTTGCTTTTCGCTTCCCTTCTTTCCTCAGCTACTTGTAAAGCCTCATCAGACAGCCACTTGGCTTTCTTGCGTTTCTTTTTCTTTGGGATGGATTTCGTTGCTGCCTCCTGAACAATGTTGCGGACCTCCGTCCATAGTTCCTCAGGCACACTGTCTATCAGGTCTAATCCCTGAAATCTATTCCTCACCTCCACTGTATATTCATAAGGGATGTGATTTAGGTCATACCTGAATGGTTTAGTGGTTTCCCTACGTTCTTCAATTTAAGCTGAAATTTTGCAACAAGAAGCTCATGATCTGAGCCACAGTCAGCTCCAGGTCTTGTTTTGACTGACTGTATAGAGCTTCTCCATCTTTGGCTGCAAAGGACATAATCAATCTGATTTCGATATTGGCCATCTGGTGATGTCCATGTGTAGAGTCGTCTCTTGTGCTGTTGGAAAAGAGTGTTTGCTATGATCAGCGTGTTCTCCTGGCAAAACTCTATTAGCTTTTGTCCTGCTTCATTTTGTACACCAAGGCCATACCTGCCTGTTATCCTGGTGATTTCTTGACTTCCTACTTTAGCATTCCAATCCCCTATGATGAAGAGGACATATTTTTTTGGTGTTAGTTATAGAAGGTGTTGTAGGTCTTCATAGAACCGATCGACCTCAGCTTCTTCGGCATCAGTGGTTGGGGCATAGACTTGAATTACTGTGATGTTGAATGGTTTGCCTTGGATTCGTACTGAGATCATTCTATCATTTTTAAGATTGTACCCCAGTACTGCTTTTCCTACCCTTTTGTTGACTATGAGTGCTACTCCATTTCTTCTAAGGGATTCTTGCCCACAGTAGTAGATATGATGGTCACCTGAATTAAATTCACCCATGCCTGTCCATTTGAGTTCGCTGATTCCCAAGATGTCGATATTCAATCTTGCCATCTCATGTTTGACCACCTCCAGCTTACCTTGATTCATTGATCTGACATTCCAGGTTCCGAAACAATATTGTTCTTTACAGCATCGGATTTTCTTTTCACCACCAGACACATCCACAGCTGAGTGTCCTTTCGGCTTTGGCCCACCACTTCACTCTTTCTGGCGCTACTTGGAAATACCCTCTGCTCTTCCCCAGTAGTATATTGGACACCTTCCGACCTGAGGGGCTCATCTTCCGGCGTCATATCTTTTAGCCTTGTGATACGTTCCATGGGGTTTTCTTGGCAAGAATACTGGAGTGGGTTGCCATTTCCTTCTCCAGTGGACCACATTTTGTCAGAACTCTCTGCCATGACCTGTCTGTCTTGGGTGGCCCTGCACGGCATAGCTTATGGCTTCACTGAGTTACGCAAGCCCCTTCGCCACAACAAGGCAGTGATCCATGAAGGGGAAGGTCTAATTTAGACTTCCCCAACTTTGGGTCACCAGATGATGTTGAACTACAACTCCCATCATTCCCAGCCAGCATGTCCAGTGGTCTGGAATAATGGGAGTTGTAGTCCAACAACATTTGGGGACTCACAGTTGGGAAAGGCTGGTCTAATTATTCCAGGCTGGGGAAAAGACACGTTCTATAATATTATTTAATATATGCCAATCTATTACATAATAGTTATTTATTAATTAAACTTTTACCCGGCATCTTCAGCCCATCTGTGCTCCCAAGGAAGCTCACAATAAAGATGGAATAATCCAATCAACCATAAAAATACAATAATAATAAAACAGCAGACCTTTAATGCTGATGTCGTTCCCCTGTCCAGGTCGCACCTGTGGCAGGTGCCCCCATCATCCCATCTTATTTATACTGTTGCTGGTACTTTTATCCTTGGATGGCTGGTTGCTTGGACACATATCCATTCCCCATTGAAAGTGCTGTGTAGACACACACACGTACACCGCTCCCGCTTTAGGATATAAAATGTCATATAAATTGAGCTTTTCTGTGCCTAAGCCAATACAGAATATGATCTTCAGCTCTACAAAAGCAGCACAAGTATCCAGAAACTCTGCAATGAAGCTTTACCAGACTCTTTTACATTTAGCTTTTTGTTTTCATAATGGAGTGAAAGAACTTGGTTTGTGGTTTCAGTTTGTTCCTTTTTCTCCTAGTACCAGAGGACGGTAACGATGGAGACATTTTCAGTCATCATTGCACAACTGCTGGGTCTCACCTTGGGGATGGAATATGATGATGGCAAACACTGTAGATGTCCAGGACCCATCTGTATAATGAACACTGCAGCAGTGTAAGTATTTTTGATGATGCTGATGATTAGCGCAATCCTCTGCCTTCTCCCCCATGTTGATGGCTGGAGTGAGTTAGGCTAACATGTTGATGCTCTTCCACTGCCCTCTGCAGGCAGACAAGAGCACCACTGGTATATGTATGTGTGTGTGTGGGGGGGTAGTGATGGATCTGTAATAGAGACCCCTGCTGTTCCTGAGCAAATGTAAAGTTGCCACTGGTAGCTGGAAGAAAGTCACAAAATGGGTGTTTCATAGGTGAGGGCAGGGAGGAGCCATCTTTGGATCCAGTGGGTCCAAAGTCGCTCCAGTCCCTCAGATGGGCCCAATTCAAGCGTGTTAGCTGTACCAGCCCTGGAGCTGACATAGTTAATTTCCTGCTATTGCTGGTAATGGGGTGGGGTGGGGCAGGCTGGAATTGTCAAAACAAGGATCTACCTGGCTGAAAAGCCCAGAGAACCCACCCACCTTTTGCCCTGGCTGGTGCAAGCCAGCAGGGCTGGGGATGAGGTGGGTGGTAGCTCCACCTTGTCGCTCCCCACTGGTCCCACTCAGGATTGCTCTGTGTAGCTCATGTTTATAAGTCTTCTTATGGGTTAGGTCACCCTAAATGGGACAGAGCTTTGCTATACCTGCATGTAAATAGGCTTTATGAACCAGCAAACATTGGGGAGCCCCAGAGCATTTCTGCACATAGCTTTTATTGCACACTGGTAATTGGTCACTCATGGATGTTTGCGGGTCCTTTACATGACATTGTTGACCTCCAGGGCTTCTCCTGCACTTTCTGACCTTTATCCTGCTTTTAAAAGGTCAGAGATAACCTCATAAGGAACGTTAATCTGATATATCGGCTGTGTGTAATTGCGCAGTTCTGCTATAAACACAGCGCCATCTAGTGGCTGTAAAATGAAACATATAGAAAGGAATTGTTGAGAAAGGAATTCCCCGATTCAGAGCACGTCTCCGCTTGTATAAAGGAACCGATTTTAATCCCACAAGGAATCCGGAAGCAGAAGCCCTGGTAAGGATGTGGGATTTTAGCCTCGTGTGGTGAAGCTTCCAGTCCCCAGCTACCACTGAGGGATTTGTAGTGTGCTGTTGTTGCTTCATTTCTGCATCAAATGTGCTTACAGGTAATCCATGAGTGGAAGGGCTAAGAACTGGTTTACGTGGGCCATAGCTCAGTGGCAGAGCATCTACTTTGCATGGAGAAGGTCCCAGGTTCAATCCCTGGCATCTCCAGGCAGGGCTGGGAAAGACTTTTGTCTGAAACCCTGGAGAGCCGCTGCTGCCTGTCAATGCTGATAACACTGGGCTAGATGGACCAACGGTCCAACTCACTATAAGGCAGCTTCCCATGTTCCTATGCTAGAGACCATTGTTGTTGTTTTCCAGGCAGTTGAAGGCAGTTTGAAAGAGGGATCACTGCTCATGCTGTCTACATTCATTTTCCTTTCACCACTGGTAAACAAGGTTTTCTAGGTTTTCATTCAGTTTCCAGTACTTGTAAGACCTGTTGAAATTGAGACAAAAATGTAGGGATGGCAGAGAATTCCGCCACGGACTCCAGTGAGGCCGGATTCTTTAGAATCTGGCCCCCCGGAGTCCGTGGTGGAATGGAGCAATCCCCCCTGCCACCCTGCGGAATCCCCTTGGAACAGAGCCTACCTGAGGGCAGATGTGGCGGTGGTGGATGCAGCAGCGGCGGCTCCGGCTCCTCTTCCGGCCGCTGCCGGGCTGCTGCGGCCACAAATGGCAGCCGTCGTAGTGGCCACCATTTGCGTGGCTGCCTTTTGCCATGATAGGCTACGTAAATACTTACGTAGCCTATCACGGCAAAGAGCAGGGGTGCAGATGGCAGCCACGACACCATTTGTGCCCCTGCTCTTTGCCGTAATAGGCTACGTAAGTATTTCCATAGCCTATCATGGCAAAAGGCAGGAACGTAAATGGCGTAGTGGCCACCATTTGCAGCCGTAGCAGCCCGGCAGCAGCCGGAACTCCAGCTGCGGCCGGGGAGGATTCTGGGGGGAGGGACGGAGCGCCTCCTCCCCACCGCAGATGCCCCGGAACAGAGCCAGGTAAGGGTTTCGTACATCCCTACAAAAATGCGCATTTATGTTAAATATTTTTATCCCGTTTTCCATCAGATATGCTCAGGGCAGCTTACAATAGGGGAGTTGTAGCGCTACTGAAGGAGGCACCCTGCTGTCCATGTGTTTGTTACGTGTGAGGAGGGGCCCTAAATGTGTACTGATGTATGCACATAGATCTCCTCCATGCCAAGGGAGATCCTGACTGGCTCATAATCCGCCCTCCTGTGGAGGAGCTCTCCATAGGTACATTGCTACGCACAGAGGGCTCCTTCCCATGCATGCCAAACATGCGGATAGCAGAGCTGCCTAGCACAGTGAGGGGCAGGGCAGCCAGCGTAGCCCGATAGCCCCCTCAACGTGCGAGAGGTGTGTGTGTAAACAGCCCTCATTTAAACTTTAAAAACTTTTACTGCTGCACAGTAATAAAAAGTCAAACCTAATCCACAGCGACATCAGAAGCAGCAGCATTAAAATTAGCAAGATAAAAATAAAATAGTCATCACTTGGCACCTCAAAGATAAAAGCATAGTGCCAGACAGACATCTCTGGGAAAGATGTGTCAAAGATGGGGTGCCACCATGCCCGAAGCCCATGCAATCAGAACTTTCAGCAAATGCAAGATATGTTAATTACAGCAGATCCCTGTTAATAACTTAGCTACCGCATTCTGAATCAGCTGAGGTTTCCTAATGTTCTTCAGAGGCAGCCCCCATAAAGTGTGCCACTGCTGCTGCTGCTAATAATAATGTGTGAGAAGAGCCTAAAAACACATTTACCTATAGATATTTGTAATTATATTTTATATTTGGAAGATATTTATTGGTTATTTCAGGGGGAATTATTTTAAAATGTTCTTATCTTCTGACACCTTATAAGTTAGCAAAAAAAATTGCAGTAGTAGTTCAGATCGTTAGTCGAAATGAAATCAGGAGGGCAGTGACTTCTTCGATTGTTGTTGGAACCCTTCTGTAGTCAGGGCTGGCCTTAGGGGGTGGGCAAGCGGGGCAGTTGCCTGGGGCGCTGACTTGAAGGGGGCACCGAGCTGAGCTCAGTGGCTGTGTTTTGAAATAACTGTCTGCAGAGAGCGAGGCTGGCAAAAGCGTAACCTTTTTTTGAAAGTTCTACAGGTTGTTTGGATACTAACTACAAAAATGATCTTCCCTCAATTAGCTTTAAAGTATGTTTCTTTTTTAGTTTCCACTCTGATGTCATTTGCACTGTACCAAGCACTTAGCACTTCAAATACTGTAATAAATAGCACTACATAAATAATAATAATAATAAAATAACTCCTGCACCAGGCCCTATAAAGCCCTCTGGGTGGCCCTGCAAAACTGACGACAGGGTGGGGCACCAAAGGCACTCCTCGCCCAGAGCACTATTTGTCCTAGGGCCGGCCCTGCCTGTAGTAATAGGTTTTTGGATATTGATTAGAATGGCTGTTCAAAAAATATTAAGAAGAGGATAAATCCAGGCCAGGGAGTTCATGCCATTAGCTCCCAAAGGGACCATCAATGGCCTGAGAGGACTATATACTGTTTTGGGTTTTTGTTTACTTGGTAACATTTATTTGTTTGTTTCAGTATTTAAAAATTGTAAGCTGCCTTGGCAGGAAGGCACTATAGAAATGAATGAATTAATTAATTAATTGAAGGTTGATCTCCCATTAGCTCCCACAATATACCTACCAACATATTTGAAAGGTGTGGTACCAAGGGATAAAAAGGTACCACTCTTTCCTGTGATAGTGGCAGCAAAATTAAATCAATTTATCATAGAATCATAAGAACGGAGCCATCTTGTTTTAAGAGAATGATACGTTAAACTCTGTAATCTTGCAAAATTTCCAAAATTACTTGGTGTAGAAGAATGGGAACCTTTTAGAGTCTATTGGAATTCTAAACAAAATAATTATAATCTATCATTCTTTCCCCCCTTTTATGATCTTTTCTTTCTCTATAAACAATATATAGCATGTTCGCTGTTTGGTTATGTGTCTATTTATATTTTTGTTTTTTTTTGGGGGGGGGTTACTTGTAAATTAAAGATCTGTTTATATTTCTAAAAATCCTTGATCTAAGTATCTTTAAATGGTTTTATATATGTGTGTGGGTGGGTGCGCATGCATGTGTATAAATCATATTTGAAGTTAACATGTTTCTAAGAGTGGATATGCTTTGGAAGTTGCGTACACTTTCACTCCTCCCACCTTCATTAAATGAGCAGGGGATGACCTCGGGAAGACTCCTCCAGCTGCACTGATGGTTATATTTTTGTGAACTTTTCCCAGTAAATTAGCTTCATTAGTCCAGCAGTATGTAAACGTGTTCATGTGGATTTTTAATAAGCCACTCTTGTTCAGCCCCACTATTGATAAGTTTCTTGATAACATGGAGGTACTCTGCTGTTGTCATATATGGAATGGTTCCTTCCTTATCTAGCTGCTTTGAGGGCCCAAAGCTGTAATTGGTAGATGGTGGTGCCGTCTACTGTGCTGTGTCTGTTGGTGTTGCTATGTGCTTTGTGGTTTAAAGCAGAGGTGAAGAACCTGTTTTGGTTCAGGGCCTGGATTGCCCCCCAGACCAAACCAGGTGGCTGAATGATTGTCAGGGGGGTGGGGGCCCTCCCTGAAGCCCTGCCCCGAAGCTCCACCCCCTCCACTAACATTGTCCACACCTGTGCTCTCATTTTACCTTTCTTCATACAGAGAGAGGCACAGAGAAAGGGACTTGGCCGGTGCTTGGGGGAGCAGTTCCTCCAGGCGCTGGCTCAGCTGGGTTCCCTCTTCACTTGCCACTTGCCGTTCTAATTGGGGTGGCGTGTGAAGGGTCATGTTGGGTTTCCAGGCCCTCCCGCTGAGCAGTGAATGGCTCTTCAAACCATTAGAATCAGTAAAAGCTAGAGGCTGCCCTCAGGGTCTAATTGGCTAAGTTGAGTCTTCTGACAGAGAAACTTCAGAAGGGAAGGGAGTTGCCGCTCAGCTCACTATAGGCTAGTACTCAGTACCCGAATGGCCTTTTGAGGCCTGCCTTCAGGGTGGGTCCTGCCTCCCTTGCCTCTGATGGGTGGCCAGCCTGGCAGACCGCCTCCCTCCTCTCATAAGGTCCACCCTCTTGGATTGATGGCGGACTCTTGCATCTGCCAATTCGTGCCCTTCCTCCCCCTCTGAAAGGAGCAATTTCCCACAGGGCCAGGGGAAGGCGGTGTGTGTACCTGGCCCTCCTGATTGATATGCCCTCGGGAAGGTTCTTTGCTGGCTCCTGGAGGGTCTTGGGGAATTTCCTGTCCTGCCCTCTGCCCCAGCTTTCTTCTCCTAGCTCCGCCTCTGAATCTGAATCTTCAGACTCAACAGTGACCCTGGCCCAATCCTGACAGATCACTTGGCTGGTGCTTGGAGGAGCCGCTCCTCCAAGTGCTGGCTGAGTCATGATGAGTCATGCAGCACGGAAGTCATGTGCCTGATGCAATTCCCAATCAGTGATCAGAGATAACAGTGGGGATTCCTTTTCCATTGCAGTGGTGCATGGAAAGAGCAGGGCTTGGGAAGGGGTCAGGGCTTGGAGGGAAAACCTAAGTGGGCCACATTTGGCCTGTGGCCTGGAGGTTCCCCATCCCTGGATTAATGGAAATGAACCTGCCTGCCATTGTGATCAACAGCTGAGGCCCTGCTCTGTGTTCCACTGCCTTCAGAGATGCAACTGGTAGAGTTACAGCATGGGCCTTCTCAGCTGCAGCACCCAGACTGTGAAACTTCCTTCCCAGAGAGTCATGGCTTGCCCCCTCTCTTACGATGTTTAGATGTATTCTTAAGATTTCTTTTATTTTGCTAGGCATTGGTTCATGCTGAATTTTACCCCATTTTGTGTTGTTTGTGCTTTACTCTGCCGACTCCTGTCCAGGTGGTTTTAGTGGTTTTTCGCCTCCTGGCTTTTATTTTAAAATTTATTTAAAATTTTATTATAATTTTGTAATTTGAAGTTTAAGCTGCTTTGAGAGCTCTTGTGAGGGCTAAATGTCAGAATATTTTTTTTAAAAAATGTGTGTGTTGTGTTCATATTATATTTCAGACATTCAAATGGAATTAAAGCCTTTAGCAGCTGCAGCATTGAAGACTTCCAAAATTTCATTAAGTTCAAGACACCCACTTGCCTTTCTAACAGGCCTAATTTAAAATTGTACTATAAGAAGAAAAGTGCAAGAAGCAAACCAGCTTGTGGGAATGGTATCCTGGAACCTGGAGAGAAGTGCGATTGTGGTTCAGCTGAGGTCAGTACCTGAGAAATGTTTGCCAGGTTTGTTTATTTGAATTTGTATCCTGCTCTATTCCAGAGGCTTGAGGTGGGTTGTTAAAAACCAACATGAAATTGTACATTTATAATAATTCTCAGCCACCCTGCTTGATCCAATAAACAAACGACAGGAAGGGAATTGGTTAAGCAGACCCTCTCCACTGCTCTTCCCACTCGAGATTGTCACTGCTTTGTTGGTGCGTGCATGTGTGTATGTGTAAATCACACCACTGGTATAGTCATGTGTAATTTGGGCAAAGTTTCAAGGCAAGGTTTCCCTCCTGTCCTTTTCTGCCTCTTGACATTCCTCTGTTCTTAATGTAAACACATGATTTAGCAGGAAAGATTTTAGCAGTTTTCATGTATGTGCATTAAAATGTCCTGTTGGTCTTAACTCTTAAAATTATAGCATTACATTTAGTTTTCTTTGCCGTTCAGGCACTGTACTGATCACCCATGTGATTGTGTTTTCAGGATTGTAAGCACAGTAAATGTTGTACCAGCACATGCACATTTCAGCGAGGAGCCATGTGCAGTAATGAACCATGCTGCCAAGACTGTATGGTAAGGTGTTAATGTCTGGAACCATGAAGATGCCTACTGAAGGCTTCCCTTCACCACTGCCTTTCCTCTGTTTGTTTTGAACTGACACTGCCATAGCCCTTGAACTATTGTACATAAAATCATTGCAAACTGGAGGGAAATGTCAGTTCAATTTGCACTGCACCAAAATTAAGGAAGGCTTGCCTCTGAAGATAGAGTGCTGCTTTTTGAATATTCTCAGTATTAACAGCTATTTCCATATGGTGTAAGTGCTGATGTTGACCCAGGGAAGGGAAATAATTTAGGGGTCTCGATAGCATAATTAGCCAGTGTTGTGATCCAGGTGGATTTGACAGGGAAGATTCTCCCAGTCTAGAACTCAGAGGAGAGGCAACAAAAAGGTAAGAATCAGACTGGATGTGGACGTTAGGGAAACACATGGCTGTCACTGAAAATAGCAGCCCCATGTCTGCTGCTTTTCTGTCTCTCCCCTCTGGTAATGCCTACACATGACATGACATTAGCATTCTGTTGAAATGGTCGTCAAGCAGCATCCAATGTAATGGAACAGGAGTGATGAAACTCACGGTGTGATGGTATCAACATACTTTTTCTTTTTTTTATACAGATTTTATTGAATTTCAGTAATATTAACAAAGCAAAATAAAACCAAACCAAACCAAAATAGAAACTAAAATAAAACAAATTCCATCAGGATTGCATCTTCTTTTTTGTTTGTTGTTTATTTGGTCAGTCGCTTCTGACTCTTCCTGACTTCATGGACCAGCCCACGCCAGAGCTTCCTGTCAGCCGTCACCACTCCCAGCTCCCCCAAGGTCGAGTCCGTCACCTCCAGAATATCATCCATCCATCTTGCCCTTGGTCGGCCCCTCTTCCTTTTGCCTTCCACTTTCCCTAGCATCAGCATCTTCTCCAGGGTATCCTGTCTTTTCATGATGTGGTCAAAGTACTTCAGTTTTGCCTTTAATATCCTTCTTTCAAGTGAGCAGTCTGGCTTTATTTCCTGGAGTATGGACTGGTTTGATCTTCTTGCAGTCCAAGGCACTCTCAGAATTTTCCTCTAGCATCACAGTTCAAAAGCATCTATCTTCCTTCGCTCAGCCTTCCTTATGGTCCAGCTCTCGCAGCCATAGGTTACTACGGGGAATACCATTGCTTTAACTATGCGGACCTTTGTTGTCAGTGTGATGTCTCTGCTCTTCACTATTTTATCAAGATTTGTCATTGCTCTTCTCCCAAGAAGTAAACGTCTTCTGATTTCCTGGCTGCAGTCAGCGTCTGCAGTATTTTTTGTGCCTAGAAAGACAAAGTCTGTCACTGCCTCCACGTTTTCTCCCTCTCTTGGCCAGTTATCAATCCAGCTGGTTGCCATAATCTTGGTTTTTTTTAGGTTTAACTGCAACCCAGCTTTTGCACTTTCTTCTTTCACCTTCGTCATGAGGTTCCTCAGCTCCTCCTCGCTTTCAGCCATCAAAGTGGTATCATCTGCATATCTGAGATTGTTAATGTTTCTTCCAGCGATTTTAACTCCAGCCTTGGCTTCATCAAGCCCAGCATGTCGCATGATGTGTTCTGCATACAGGTTGAATAGGTAGGGGGAGAGTATACAACTCTGCCGTACTCCTTTCCCAATCTTAAACCAGTCCGTTGTTCCATGGTCTGTTCTTACCGTTGCTACTTGGTCGTTATACAGATTCCTCAGGAGACAGACAAGATGACTTGGTATCCCCATACCACCAAGAACTTGCCATAACTTGTTATGATCCAAACAGTCAAAGGCTTTAGAATGGTCAATAAAACAGAAATAGATGTTTTTCTGAAACTCCCTGGCTTTCTCCATTATCCAGCAGATATTGGCCATTTGGTCTCTAGTTCCTCTGCCTTTTCTAAACCCAGCTTGTACATCTGGCAATTCTCGTTCCATGAATTGCTGGAGTCTACCTTGCAAGATCTTGAGCATTACCTTACTGGCATGTGAAATAAGTGCCACTGTTCAATAGTTTGAACATTCTTTGGT
Source organism: Heloderma suspectum (assembly GCF_057233095.1). NCBI lineage: Eukaryota > Metazoa > Chordata > Lepidosauria > Squamata > Helodermatidae > Heloderma > Heloderma suspectum. The sequence goes on from NC_139463.1 coordinate 41,626,402, forward strand.
GCTTCCCTTTTTTGGTATGGGGATATAAGTTGATTTTTTCCAATCTGGTGGCCATTCTTGTGTTTTCCAAATTTGCTGGCATATGGCATGCATCACCTTGACAGCATTATCTTGCAAGATTTTAAACAGTTCAGCTGGGATACCGTCATCTCCTGCTGCCTTGCTATTAGCAATGCTTCTTAAGGCCCATTCAACCTCACTCTTCAGGATGTCTGGCTCTAGCTCACTGACCACACCGTCAAATCTATCCCTGATATTATTATTCTTCCTATACAGATCTTCCGTATATTCTTGCCACCTTTTCTTGATCTCCTCTGCTTCTGTTAGGTCCTTGCCATCTTTGTTTTTGATCATACCCATTTTTGCCTGGAATTTACCTCCGATGTTTCTAATTTTCTGGAAGAGGTCTCTTGTCCTTCCTATTCTATTATCTTCTTCCGCTTCCGCGCATTGCTTGTTTAAAAATAATTCCTTATCTCTTCTGGCTAACCTCTGGAATTTTGCATGTAATTGGGCATATCTCCCCCTATCACTGTTGCCTTTTGCTTTCCTTCTTTCTTGGGCTGCTTCCAGTGTCTCAGCAGACAGCCATCTTGCCTTCTTGGTTTTCTTGTTCTTTGGGACGTTGTTTGTTGCCGCCTCCTGAACAATGTTGCGAACTTCTGTCCATAGTTCTTCCGGGACCCTGTCTACTAAATCTAGTCCCTTAAATCTATTCTTCACCTCCACTGTATATTCATTAGGAATATTAGTGAGCTCATATCTAACTGATCTGTGAGTCTTCCCTATTCTCTTTAGTCTGATTCTAAATTGTGCAATAAGAAGTTTGTGATCTGAACTACAATCAGCTCCAGGTCTTGTTTTTACCAACTGCTTAGATGTCCGCCACCTTTGGCTACAAAGGATGTAGTCAATTTGATTTCGGTGTCGACCATCTGGTGAAGTCCATGTATAAAGTCGTCTCTTAGGTTGTTGGAAGAGAATGTTTGTTATGCACAGTGAGTTGTCTTGGCAAAATTCTATCAGCCTATGTCCCGCTTCATTTGTTCTCCCAGACCATGCTTGCCTGTAATTCCAGGTGTCATTTGACTACCCACCTTAGCATTCCGGTATCCTGTAATGAAAATAACGTATTTTTTTGGCATACTATCCAGAAGGTGCTGCAGATCCTCATAGAACTGATCTACTTCTGCTTCTTCAGCATCTGTGGTTGGGGCGTATATTTGGATCACTGTGATGTTAAATGGCTTACCCTGAATTTGAATTGAGATCATTCTGTCATTTTTTGGATTGTATCCAAGCACTGCTTTAGCCACTTTGTTATTAATTATGAAGGCTACTCCATTTCTTCTGTGGTCCTCTTGTCCACAGTAGTAGATCTGGTGGTCATTTGATGTGAAATGGCCCATTTCAGTCCATTTCAGTTCACTGACACCCAAAATGTCTATATTTAATCTTGACATCTCCCCAATAACCACATCCAATTTGCCCTGGCTCATAGATCTTACATTCCAGGTTCCTATGGTGTGTTGATCTTTAGAACATGGGATTTGTCGTTCACCACCAGCACCATTGGCTGCTAGCCGTCCTTTCGGCTTTGAGCTAGCTGCGTCATCACATCTGGGGCTAGTTGAACTTATCCTCTGTTCCTCCCCAGTAGCATTTTGACCATCTTCCCACCTGGGAGTCCCATCTTCCAATGGTATACCGACATATCTCTGGTTGTACTGTTCCATTTAGTTTTCATGGCAAGAATACTGGGGTGGGTTGCCGTTTCCTTCCCCAGGGATCGTATTTAGTCTGACCTCTCTGCCATGACCTTCCCGTCTTGGGTGTCCCTTCACGGTTTAGCTCATGATGTCATTGAGGTGCTCAAGCTCCAGCACCACGACAAGGTAACGATCCCATACAGTTATATCTTAATGGGTGTACAGAGGTCACAGGTAATTCTTGTCAGTGCTATTAGATATTTTACCAGACAGGACTCAGGATTATTCTTCATTTATTTTCTTCCTTATAAAAGCTATAGGGTTTTATAGTGCAAGAGAATCAAATATTGATGTTCGGTCCTGTTCCTATATGCAATAATGTCAAACCATATCGCATGGAATGAATTGTGTTTGCTTTGACCCCTGGCCACCTTCAACTTGTGCGATATTTTTTCCATTATGGCAATTTGCCAGACCACGGCATACCAATCATCTAATCCCTGGAAAGTGAATCCCTTCCAAAACCTAGCTATCTTGGATCTGGCAGCTAAAAGCAAATGAGTAATCAACTCCTTACTGTTTAAATCACTGGCCTCCCATGTAAACAAATTTATACTGCTAGAGTTGGCATATGTGGGATATTTTGGTTTGTAATATGGTCAATTTCTGCTGCCACTGCCCACCAGAATGGTTGGACTTCTGCATAATCCCACCACATATGCCGGTACATTCCTGACTCCTGGCAACCCTCCAACACTGAGGAGAAGTTGAGTGTGTCATAAGTGAGAAGTATCGACATACTTTTTCTATACTAGATATTACAGGGGGAGAGGAGGAGGAGATGGTGGTGATACAGGAACTGCAATTCTCAGCAGCAGCCATGCATCCTCTGTCGCTCTTAGCTCTGTTCATTGACGATTCATTCATGATCAAAAGATAGTAGAGTCAGGAAGATGCAATCATTTAACCCTATGTAGGTTTTACAGCCAACAGCACAGGGTTCTTGATGCCCAAGTTCCAATAGGATTAGGACTGGGGTGCTGGAGCAGATCCCTCAGGAGGGCCTAGGCCAACCTGAGGGTTGCATAAACATGGCACAGGAAGAGAGTCAGTGCAGAGGCAGAGCTCTTCGCTGGCCATGTTCTGAGCCAAGGGGTCCATCTGGGGGAGACTGGAATTAGGGATGCAGATAATCAAGCCAGCCAGATAATCGGAGGATAGGGAGGCAGACAGACAAGAAGAAATACCTAGAGTGCTTCCAGACAGAGGGCTTCTAGCATGGCTAGTCAGAAGGCATTGTGCAATGTGGTGGGAAAACACGGGAGGATAACAAGTGGAAGATAGCATTGTCTAGACCCCCTGTAAAATTCCATGAATGAGGCCAACCAATGGCATTATAAAAGCCTTGTCTGGAAGCACCCCTAGGGAGCTGCACAGAGAAGGCCAGAACCTGTCTTTTACCCAGGCCTAACCTGGAGGCATCATTGGCCAGGACGGCTGAGAGTAAAGCCATGTAGATACAGATACACACCCAATGCTCATTCTGAATTGTAGGCCCAAAAGACTATTTCTGCATGTGCACCGGGGGCTACAAGTTGCTGATCAGAGATTTTTTTTAAAGGGGATCTATCCCTGTTCCATCTTCTCTTCCTAACAGATATATTTGTCAAAAGCCCTACAATCAAATACACATGTCGTGAACATAGGAATCTTCCATATAACAAGTCAGACCCTCACCCCTCTAGCTCAGTGTTGTGTACACTGACCGGCAGCAGCTGTCCAGGGTTTCAGACAAGAGTCTTTCCCAGCTCTACCAGGCAGTGAATGTGGGTCTTCCTGCATGCAAAGCTTGTGCTCTCCCACTGAGCTGTGGCCCTTCCCCACAAAGGTCACTAATTCCTTTTTTTTCTTTTTGCCTAGTTTAAACCAAGAAACTCAATATGTAGAACAGCAATAGATAACACTTGTGATTTTCCGGAGTACTGCAATGGGAGTTCGGCATCCTGCCCGGTCAATGTTTATGTCCAGAATGGTTTCAGGTGTGCCTCCAACACTGGGTTCTGTTACAGTGGGTTCTGTCAGTCACCTGATCTACAATGTCAGGATCTCTTTGGTAAAAGTAAGTGAGACAACGGCTTCTTTTAAAGATCCCGCCCCTTACAAACAAACAAACATTTACTCACGGCAGTTAAAAAACCGAGGAAACAGCTTACTTCTGGGGCCTGGGAATTACAGTTTGCTATACATCTCTAGCCCCCTGTCATGGAACTACAGATTTCAGAATTCCCTGGGGAGAGGGAATTCCTATTATACCAGTTTACGTCTGCAGCATTGATATACTTAGGGTTGAGCCAAAAGTACCTCTCCACCTTTGCAATCCCATTCTCAGGGTGTGAAAACTTTCTGTAGTTTTCAAGGTAGGGGGAGTCAGTTTTCAGGCCTGTGGGACCTATATTTCAGTTTCACACCACCAATGGCAAAGGTTTGTCCCCCTTTTTAATTAAAAAACAACAACACACCACTTTTTGCCATTGCAGCAAGTGTCAGCAGCATTCTTACCATGAAGTACATATTAGCACGTCCAAGAGCGCTGTTGGGGAGGAAAACTGCTCTTTCTATGGGGGTGGGAAAGACAAGCCTCTGCCAGCAGGGGTTTGAACTGTACGTGTCTGGACCCTGAAGATTATAATGGTTTTCTTCTGTTAGTTCTTCTAACCAAGGCCATTTCAATATTTATAGGGTCAAGAAGTGCTCCGCATGCTTGTTATGAAGAGATTAATGGTCAGACAGATAGATTTGGACACTGTGGGACTGATCCAAGAAAGGGTTTTAAGACTTGCTCTTTTCGGTAGGTGATTAGGAAACAGAGAAGAAACTGGAATATATTGTTCATTGGGTGGATCTTTGTGTGATGTTGGGGGTGGGAATGTGTGGCATATGCCCTGGTTCAGAAGTTCTTTCAAAATACGTTATTGTTATGTAGGCAACTCTGGGCTACCCGATTAACCACACATATATAAAGGTCTCCAAAAACCAAATACAGTCATAGAGCAAGCTTAATATTTCACTCTCAATAAGGGTGACACAGAATTCTATTTCTTAAGAAACACTCTCTCAGACAAGATTTGTCTTTTTGTCTTTTTACTATAAAAGTATCAGCGTAACAGTACTAAATACAAAAGCTTGTGCGTGCATAAATTCAAACACATGAAACATTCAACATCATTCTAAACAAGGCTTCTAAGCAAAGTCAAATACAATTGCTAGTTCTCAGTGATACTCAATATCAAGTTTACCAGGCTGGTTCGCAGGCAACACATTGGGGAAGCTGATCCAAGAGGACAGCTTTCCTATGGTGTGTTCTGAGTCTCCTTTATATATTTTTGGATGCTATAAAATACGTTCAAACTATTTTGACTACTGTTTATGTTACTTATGTAAGAATTCCAAAGATTAACTTTTACCTTAAATCTTCATATGTCTAAATACGATTATTGAATTGCTAAGCTTCTTATCAAGATAAATGAGCAAATCAACATACTTATACAAATATTTTAGTCCTGCTTGACATGTTAGAGGTATGTTTGTGACACAAAAATAGTTCCTTAATATCATCCTGTCTTGTGAGCTTGGTTTTTAAATTTCATATCTGTTGTATTTACGATCTGGGACTATCTTTTTGGTTACGTCTTTGATTCTATGATGCGGATGCTCACAAGAATTTGGTCTCTGTTCTAATCCACACCCCTCACTCTGCATCTGAGTGAGGAAGTAAGTAGCAAGATATTGTTGGAGAAAAGGCTGGTGAAATCCATTTGAAGATTCTCAGTCAGCCAAAATACAACGATAAGAAGATCCATGAATACAAAATGCTACAGGAAAATGCACAGGTGATAATTTGTTAATAACCATCATACTAGTTCTCCCGGAGCGAAATGATTCTTTTCCAAACATGAGACAGCAATTGGAATGCTTGAAACCATCACAAATTATGCATTCCATTCCTGCATTTGTAGTGTCAATAGTTCAGCTCAGTTGCCAAGTCTGGTAATTTGGAGATGAAAACTTGCGATTTCTAATACATAATGTTTGCATAGCATGTGATCCTGTTCTCTTCTTCAAATGCCTTTGGTAGGAATATCAGATGTGGAAAGTTAATTTGCGCATATCCGTACACAACTCCTTTTACTAAAATGAAAGTTCCTGTCCTGTATACTCCAGTGAAAGGTACTACTTGTGTATCTTTGGACCTTAAACAGCCAGAAGGTGCCCCGGACCCTATGCTGGTGAAAGATGGTACCAAATGTGGAGTTGAAAAGGTACGGAATACAATCAGGCATGTTGTTGTTGTTACTGTGTTATCAGCATATACAGTGTTTTAGAGAGCAACTTCAGGAAAAAGGTAGGCTTCTGCCTGGAAGAGCTTAACATTTTGACAATGACAAAACAACAGAGGCAGGGGAAGGCAGGGGAGAAGCAGGGATGCTAATGCCATTAGATATTATTGTTATTACTTATACAATGCCTTTATTTAGGTATTTACATATTTAGGCTTCATTTCATTTGGGAATATTGTGCTGGTTATGATCTGTGAAGCCCTATACGATTTGAGCTCGGGCTATTTCAAAGACTGCATTCTCCCATATGAGCCTGCCTGGGTTTTAAGATCTTCCAGGGAGGCCCTTCTCTCAGGCCCACCACCATTGGAGACATGTTTGGGGATACAAGAGAGGGCCTTCTCAGTGGCTGCTCCCTGGCGCTGGACCTCCCTATTAAGAGAGGCTAAGTTAGCTCCCTCTTTGTTGTCCTTCTGCTGGCAGGCAAATATGTTTTTATTCAGGTAGGCCTTTGGAATGTAAGTTGGTTTGTTGCTGAAGGGAGTTTAAACTGGCTGGATGCTGTTTATTTCTTTTTATTGCTGTTTTTTAATTGATTGTTTTTATATTTTAATATAAATATATCAAATAAGATAAATGTGCTTACAGAGAAAGAACCAATGCTTGTTTCAAACTGCTTCCAATTCTCTTAAAAATTGATGAATGTCATTAGCTGTTTTCACCTCAGGCAACCGGGTGACTGGCTATTTGCAAGGCAGTTTTAACATGGCAAACCTTGGGAGTGGGTGAAGGGAGTATCTGGGGGTCCTTTATTCACAATATGTATCGCCAGTGAAACACACAGGGAGTGTTTGCATCTAATGATAAGCAAGAGATCCAGGCTTAATAAACTGTGATTTGAATGAGCTGGGATTATGGTTAAATTTGCTCAAATAAGCCAGGATTCATAAACCAACAACTAACCCTATTATAAAGCTGTCTTATGATCCTGCCTTATTTGGGTGCAATTAACAATAATCCTGGATTTGGATGCCATGCAAAGCTCTCCCCTTCCTGATTTGTAAGTGAGGAATGAAGTGGGAGCAATCGGGTTGTGCACAAAAGCACATCGTTTGTTCACATCATAGTTGATTAAACCAGGATTCTTGGCTTATTGCAGATGCGGCCCCAGTTTCTTTAAGAATTCTGCTCTTACCTTTAAATATGGTAGTCCCTCTTTTCCTGGGCTTGGGTCCTTTTTCCTCTGGCTTGGCAAATTCTCCAGTCACAGTGTTGCCAGTTCAGTACAGTCTCCCGTTCCGCAGCTGAGCCAAATCTGCCTATGAGCCCCTTGTGTTAGACACCTTTGTGAGCTTTGCCTTTTTGGAGGGCAGGCTCTGAAAAGTTTGGTGCCTGAGAGGAAATCCAACCTCTACTTCCTTACTAACAAATATGGGGCAAAAAGTGAGTGGGAAGTTCTCTGTACTCCTGTGATGCTCCATTTGAACTGGGCTTACAGGAGAATGGCCTATGGATTGTGCCTGTGGAACACCTCACTCTTGTCTCCCACTCTGCTGCCTAAAATTTGCCACCTTTGGGTCTTGGTAGAAGATGTGGGTCTGGGAAGGCAGGACTCCAGTGGGCATTTAAAAATGTGTGTGTGTGGGGGGGCACAATTTGGAGGTAGAAGTGGCAAGCATGTGACAGGTATCAGGAAACTAAGGGCGCAATCCTATGCATGTTTAGACAGAGAAAAAACCTACAACTCCCAGCATGCCCCAGCCAGCAATCTGGCTGTGGCATGCTGGGAATTGTAGGCTTTTTCTCTGTCTAAACATGCATAGGATTGTGCCCTAAGTTTGTAGTGGATTGCAGCAGGTGAATCCACTGCAGTGAAGAGGGTATTGCAGTTGCAAAGCAGTAGGCTGGGAAAAGCTTAAATGCCCCTCATCCCCCATTCGCTTTCCCCTCCAATTCGCACCCTCCCCCTATTTTTGTAGATGCTCTTTGGATACTTGGGCTTTCAGACCAGAGTCTTCTGTCAGATGTCTAATTTGGTTCTGAGGTAGCCAGCTCACCTCAGCTCATGCATAGGCTGCTCTGAGCTCTTGTTGGCCTGGTGTATCCAGAGAAATTCAGCCACGATATTAACACATCCACTGGAATCTGACACTTATTTCCATGCAATTGATGTGTTACAGTAACGCAGACCAGGGAGGGGGTGTTGGCTAAGGAGGTGCAGCAAACGGCCTCTTCAAAAGCATTGATTCTTCTGACAACTGAAAAAAGATTTTTTTTTTTTTTTAGGTTTGTCTCAGACAAGTATGTGAAAAATATAGCATCCTGAAGTATGATTGCGATCCTGAGAAAAAATGCTCTGGGCATGGAGTAAGTAAAATGAATGTTATATATCCGGTGTTAGTGTTTTTACTGTCAAGGGAGGAGGTTTTTGCCCTTGGAAACTCAGCTGTCTTCAGTGTCTGCCACAGACCTCCACATGCAGGAGAAAGAGTTAGTGGAGTCCTGATGTGATAGAGCAGAGTGTGCCATTTCAGACTGTGGGTGTGGAGTTCAGATTGCCCTCCCCCACTTTTAAGTGCTGAACCACCCCTGAGCAGCCCTATAAGAAGCAGGACAATCTTTTAAATCAGAGGTGTTGAACCTTTTTCAGCTCAAGGGCTGAATTCCATTTTGGAGAAGCTTTCAGGGGCCACATTCTAGTGGTGGGTGCAGCTGAAGGCAAGAGGGGCTGGGCCACAAAAACCAGCATATTGTAGCAGAAAGTGCTTACTGCCAGTAGTTGAGCCTTAGGAGAGGCAGTTCAACCTTCTGGAATGGGGAAAAACTGCACAAAAGGTGGGAAGCCACCAAAGGATTGGTGGTTGGAAGAAGGAGGGTTGGGCCAGGGGAAGGGGCGTGGTCTTCTGAGGAACCCTGGAGGGCTGGATTTGGCCCCTGGGCTTGAAGTTCTGCACCCTTGCTTTAAAGCATTTTACAGGACACTCAGAGCTGAGTTAGCAGCATTTAACTGACAGGATGGGGCTGTGGGATAACAGATATAGGGCCACAAAATGAATTAAATACACTTAAATGCAATAAATACAGAATGCTGGAGAATGGGATTTTTCAGACCTTAGAAATACAGAGTGCATTGAATTAAGTTGGCAAGCTGACCATCAGTCCAGCCAGCTTCCATCGCACCTGCTTCCTCCTGTGCTCATTTTCTGTCTGCAGGACTTTCTTCTGTACAGAGGAACATTCAGTCATGCAAGTCTTTACCTACAATCTGAAGTGGTACAGCCTAGACCAGCCTTCCCCATCATTGTGCCCTCCAGATGTTTTGGACTACATCTCCCAGCATTCCTGACTATTGGTTATGCTGGCTGCCGCTGATGGGAGTTGATGTCCAAAACACCTGGAGGGTCCCAGGTTGGGGAAGACTGTCTTAGATCCAGGTTTACCACTTCAGCTGTTGTTTGTGAGAACAAGGCCTCAGTTTACACGTTAGATTTTTACTTTATTTGGTGGACTATTGGTTATGCTGGCTGCCGCTGATGGGAGTTGATGTCCAAAACACCTGGAGGGTCCCAGGTTGGGGAAGACTGTCTTAGATCCAGGTTTACCACTTCAGCTGTTGTTTGTGAGAACAAGGCCTCAGTTTACACGTTAGATTTTTACTTTATTTGGTGGACTAGGACTTAGGCCCTTCTCAAGAAAGAACAAGAAAAAAGCTTTTTCTTGAAGCAGGGGTGGGGAACCTGTGGCCTTCCCAATGTTTTGACCTACAACTCCCATTAGCCTCAGCTAACAACCAGGGGTGAGGGATGATGGGAATTGTGGGCCAGAACATCTAGAGGGCCACAAGTTGTCGATCCCATCATAAAGCACGTTCTTCTTTTTAAGACAAAACACTTAAGAATGGAATAAATGTTCTTACTCTCGCATCTTTTTCTTCTCAGCTGTGCAACAACAAAAAGAACTGCCACTGTAATCCAGGATGGGCTCCCCCAAATTGCAAAAGTAAAGGCAGCTCCTTGGGAGGAAGCGTTGACAGTGGGCTTCGTATTCTGGAATCTGGTTAGTAAGTTTATCTTGTATTCGAGCAAATGGCTCTGGTGCAGTAATTTCCAGTCTTTTCAGGACCCACTTTTCATCACAAACTGAAACGGTGGGGTTCAGTTTTAATTAAATATATGTTATACATGCAATAATAATAAATATTATATATTTCGTGTTTAGAGCAGGAGTGACAAAGTGGTTTGGGGCTTGAGGGCCATATTCTTTCAGAGAAAAGTGGTCCAGTGGGATCCACACCTTCGGAGGGCTCTTCTGTCCTTGAAAGCACTGTCTGTGCAGCCCCTGACAGTGCCCGCTCCGCCCCACCCTGGCATCTCCTGTACCTTCAATAAAGCTGCTGCAAGGAAAAAATCTCAATTTCCCAGTAGCAGTATGGGAAGGAGTGGCATTGCTATATCTCCCACATCACGGGAATGATAGCACTGTTAATTCAAAGGTGCAGTTCCCCCTGCATTTAATACAAGAGAGTGGCTGAGCAGGTATAGAATGCCAGTCTGTCAATACTGAAAAATAAACATCGCACGCAGATGCATTTTATGGTGACTTCCAGACCATGGTGATTTAGATTTAGGGACCTGATTTAGACTGGGAAGCCAGCATGGGAGGGTGAAAAGGTTAAGTATCTCCACCCCACACACCACTTCCCTGATCAAATTAGCAGTCCCCCTGGACCTGTAGTTTGGCCCGCAGTTATAGGATAAAAAGCGATCAAAGGAAGAGATAACAATTGCTCCTGAGTCACTGACCTCACAATGGTTTAGGTATAAAAAGGTGTGTTTTTGTGGGGGATCTATGTAGGTGAGAGGAGGAGTTTTTTAGAACCCCCCCCCCCAAAAAAAAAATATATATATATATTAGTAGGCTTCCTAGAACATCAGAGCTGGCTTCTTTGAGGACTAGGCTCAGGTTGAGGAAATGCTGCAAACCAAGGATTACAGTTGCTCACCTAAACATATCTACAGGGTGTGTGTGTGCGTGCATGTGTGCACGCGCATGCGTGCGCACCAGTGTGAGTAAAAATGCATAGGATTGGGCAACATCTGGCTCAGTGGGTGGTCACCTGGAGGCAAGTCCTACTTAACCTTTACAACTAGGCAAATGGTTTGCAAGTCCACTCTGGTTTCATTCTTGTGTGAAGCTGCTGTGAAATCTGTTTCCATCTAGATCTCACAGAAAGAGCCACAGAAGACAACATGCGGACGTGGATACTGCTAAGCATATTTCTCTTCCTCCCCATTATTATTGGGTCAACTGTCCTGGTTGTCAAGTGGAAACAAATCAGCAAGTACTGCGTAGAAGAAAATTACTCGCAAGATGATACTGAGTAAGTAGTTTTGCACGTGGTTCACCAGGGTCTGCCTTGTGCAGAAGTGAAATCTTCCTAAGCATCCATAATTTGCACAGAGTGGCCTGCGACAAAATGTTACAGTGTGGAGGGCTTCTAGACAGTGTTCCAGTCCAGCAGCCATGCCCTCTTCCAGGGTACTCTGTTCCATTCTCCTCCCATCAGGTCTTCTGTCCCCCCTGCACCCCAAACAGCCAGCCAGCATTCCATGGCCACCGAACACACTGTCCTTGTTGTGCTGGTTTGAGTTCTCTTCCCCCGACGCCCTTACTATTCATATGTGAACATTTTTTTGTACATCTGTAAACTGTGGGGTTCCCCTAAACCTGCTGATACAACCCTCTTGTATGTCTGTGTGGTCCCATTTTGGCTACATAAGTGCAAGTGAAGACTTGAAATTAGTATTGGTATATAAAGATTGTGATGATAAAGGTCAGGTTCCTGGCTGTAAAGTGAACCTAACACCATGATTGACAAACGCTGGTGTGTCTATTTTAAAGATCACTCACTCAATACAATAGTCTGTTTAGAGCCTGGTTTACACAATCATGTCTTTGATCCAGTAGACATAGAGTCTTTCTGTGTGTAAAAGGGAGGGGGTAGAATTGGCAGTCACAAACTGAACCCACCCACCCCATTCATCCCTCCTGAAGCTGTTAGACTTTTCTTTCAACTTCAACTACCTGGAAAACAAAGAAAGAAACTCTGTGACATCAGAATTCCTCCATTTCTGTCCACATGGACAATTCTTACCTTATTTCATGCTAATTTCCTCCAAAGCCATGATTTGTTAGGAAGCACGAATTTGGGGATGAATTCCTGTTCTTCTAGCTCAGTGTTCCCACTTCCCAGAAACTGATCTATTTCAAGGTAGCCATTCTGAGGAGATCCATTATAGAATCTGTGTGTGTGTGTGTGTGAGTGTGTGAGAGAGAGAGAGAGAGAGAGAGAGCACACACCTAGAATCCCAAGATCCACCAACTGAACTCAAATTTTAAAAAGTGACTTAGGGGCCAGACATACACATGCTCAGCCCAGGAATTCATTTTCAGTATGAGAAATGAGCCCACAGTTGCCCCCCAATCATTCTTCATTTCAGTGGCTTAATTTGGGGTGGGGAGCCTTTTTCATGTGAAATTATTGTTAAATAATTGGGAGATAGAAAACCTTGCTGATTTACTGCTAATTACCTAGAGATCTACCAGTAGATCCTGATCTAACTTCAACTGGACACTAGATTATACTGTATAAAACTGCATTTTAAGTAGTCTTAATTCTGATTGCATTCTAGATCTTATTCTAGATCAGAAAAATTGAGTATGTCAGACAAAACAAGGTAAGCTTCCAGGAATTTAAACCCCAGTAAAGTGTTTTCTATAACAAGAATACCAAAAATATATTCATACAAGTGAAACACTATTTTTTCATAATTGGCTGCAGGAGCTAGAAAAGAAACATCCCCTAATCTCTTTTCCTCCTTGCCCTGCAATAATGAAAGAGGAATTAACATGTCTGTGTGTCTTCCACCACTGAAGAATGAACTAGGTTTATTTGTAAAACTTACTTATCTTCCCATCCAAGGACACTCAAGGTATCCCAGGTTAAAATAAGACCTGGAAACAAACATGGGCAGACTGTTGGCAGGGGGATATTCTACTCTCACACAAGCAGAATGGCCGCTTTATTTATTTAAAATATTTATATACTTCTCTTCATGAACACATTCCTGAGTGGTGTACAAAATTGGTTAAAACCACAATTAACATTGACATACAAATCCACAATAAAACAGGAAGTCTAAGTTAGGCCTTTGGCACATAAACTGGTCTGTTGCTGAAGGGGGTTTCAATGGGTTGGGTGTGTATTTCTTTTACCGTTGTGTTTTTAATTCATTTATTTTTGTGTTATGTTTTAATTAAGATATTGTTTTTAAGCTGTATTTTATTGTTAGTCGCCTTGAGCACCATTTTTTGGCAGAAAGGTGGGATATAAATTAAACAAACAAATAAGTCATGGCACATGTAACACCCAGCTCCACCAAGTTGTAGATGCCAGGAGCACAGAGGCTGCAGCAGGAGCCTCAGTCTGGTGGAAGTTTGTTTTACATGCTGGAGGCCCTTGGTTTGAATCCATGGTACAATCCCCACTCTAGGAAAGGTTGGAACCTCCTCCAGACGCACACAGGAACATCTGAGTAGGGATGTGCGAACTCACCCCTGTCCGGATTCTCCAGATGCCTGCCCAGCCCCTGCCCCCTGGTCTCTGGACTGCAATTGAGCCCCTCCCAGGCTCAGCGAGCAGCCCACACTTACTCCAGCAGCCTCATTGAGCTCCATGGTCACCATAAAAAAAAAAAAAGGCGATCTTGAAAATGCGCATGTTTTTGTATGTGCAAAAATGCACATTTTTGCGAATGCACATAGTCTCATGTGTGAAATGTGCATTTTTGCGAGGGCACACAGTGTGCATGCAAAAATGTGCATTTTTTGGAAAACGCATTTCTGCACATGCATTTGCAAAAATGCGCATTTCCGCATGTGTGCAAATTTGCACATTTTGCAGTCGCCATTTTATTTCTCTAAAAATGGTGACCACAAAGCTCGACGAGGCCGCCGGGCTAAGTGCAGGCCATTCGCGGACCGTGGGCAGGGGGCAAGCAGGGGCAGGGGCTCAGCAAGCGGGGCTTGGGGGTGTGGGCAGGAGTGGGTCTGTCAGATTCCCAGACTGAATCGGGTGCCCACACCATCCCTGCATCTGAGCCAATCAGTACTCCTGCATGAGCCAGCCAGCCCTTTTGGCTCCCCTTGGCAACCTATGTGGCCAGTGCAGCCCACCCCCTCTATTTTGCCAGATGGAGGAACCCTGCTGGGGAGCATCCCAGCTGGACTCACTGCCCTCCCCGTTCCCTCCCCCTCCCCCACCCCACTGACTGCCCCAGGGCGGCAGCACCTATCCCACTTGTGCGCCCTGAGAGGCCTGTTCCCTCATAGTCCAGAGAACTTGAATGAGTGGAGAGAGGAAGGGTTACTGCCCCTGAGCCCATCAAGGACCCTGCTGATCTCAGTGCCATCTGTGGCTATCTGAAGCCCATAGGGTGGAGGAAAGGGCGCCCTGTTTTATTTATTTCATTTCTCTGCTGGCCAATAGCTGAAGCCCAATAGCTCTATTCCCGAACCCCCATGAAACACAGAAAAAACACATGCTGCACTGTGATAGCCTTTATTAAGCAGTGCTGGGGATGCAGTGGCTCCTGGAAAGGCAATGACACCTGTACTGGGCAGCCAACCAGTCATCCCAGGCAGCTTCCTGTGCCCCAGGCAGTGGCTCTGTAGACAGCAGGGGAGCAGGTGCAGTGTCCCTTATGGCACCAGCCCCATATTAGGAACAACTTCACCTGTTGCATAACTGTCTCATGAAGCAAGTAGGTTCACAACCCCACGGAGGAACAGCTGATCAATACTGTTGGTAATGGGTGAGCCTCCCTCACGGCCTGCACAGAAGAGGGTGTGGGATGGATCTTGGCCTCTTAGCCAGTGGATCTCAAGTACAGAATTTGCACCCCCAAATCACACAGATCCAGAAAATGACTAAAGTTACAGTAGGCAGGAAGCATCGTCTATCTCTCTGCAATTACCCCAAAGCTTTTCTAAAGAAAGAGGAATTTTTGGCCTTCTGAAGGTCAGGTGGGAACTGCCAGGCTGGCTTCTAGGGCAAATTGTTCTAGGGCATGCGTTTTAATGGCGGACCTAAAACAGAGGAGTGACAGGTTTGGGTAGGGAGATTATTTCATAACAGCAGCGGCACTGCAGGCAAAGCGCTGCACTGCTGGATCTTGCCCCTCAAAGAAAAGGTACTGAGGGATGGGAATGTGGTGTGGGAAGGAGCTGATACGGGAGAGGTTCCTGTTATCTGAGACTCTTTTACGCATCAGTCCTTATGATGCTAAGGAACATGCACGATCCCCTCCCTTAAAAAAAATCAGCAAACTCATCTGTTGCTGATTCTCATAACTGTATTGCTGTAACATGTCTCATCTCCTCCTGCTGTTTTCCCATGGTACATGAGTAGCACCAGCACCCACCAAGACCTGATGTGACCAGACCTGGGCTGCGCTCCTGCTGTGCAGGGAAGAAAAGAGACCACAAGATCGCTGGACCCTCGTGTGTTGATGTATGCCTTGCAGTTGCTTAATAAACTACTGCTTGCACATAAAGCTCGGGTGACAAGTGTTTTCTGAATGCTTTTGCAGATTGCTCTTTGCGTTTTGTGTACCATGGGCAGGGGCGGCAGCAGGGCTGGTGGCAGAGATCAGCACCGTTGTGCACCTTCCAAGGCCCACAGCCCAATAGGGGGGCCACGACCAGGCCCAGGAGCCTGCTAGCCAAACTGCACCATCTCCTTGCTGTTGTTGCCTATTAATTCCACCCCCCCACCCCCCAGCGAGCAAGCGAGGGAGGAAAGGGAGCACCAAGATCCACACATCTTGTCTTTCTCTCCTTGGGCCAGAGTGCCAGTTGCACCAGGGATGATTTCAAATGGTAGCAGGTACTCCCCCCCCCCACCCCATATTTCCCCACCCCTCCATTTACTTCCCAACTTTCCTTCACAGTATGGATTAAATCCTTGCTCTCTTAATAATGGCCTTTGCCACCCTTATACTTCCCAAACCAGTTTTTCCTGGAGCCTCCCTTGGATTGGGACCAAGGGAGAGGAAAGCAAATGGGCAGCAGCAACAGTCACAAGGAGAAGATGGGGCTTGACCCAGGGAGCATCTTGTCCAAACGACCCTCAAAACCTGGACCCAGCATTGGTAACAGATATACAATATGGCATGAGGTATAACAGACCCCACAGGCCTTTGAAGAAACGTTTCAGTGGAGTAGTAGCTTGAGACCTTCTTGGGATGGTTTGTCAAGCTGCTGGTAGTGGTTGCCAGGGGCAAGGAGAGCCAACCTAGTCATGATGCAGGAGACCCCTGAACAGTCTGCCAAGCTGATTTCTTTTTCCCCCTTTTACTGAAATGAAACTGGAATGGGCTTTGGATTTGGTTGGAGCTGCAGCTGAGGGTTGGTAGGGGCATGCAGAAGGAGTGTTTAACTTTCCTCACTTTCTGATCAAAATTACTCCTCCCCCCCGCTCCCCCCCTCCCCCGGTTAAAATATATAAAAGTAGCTTGAGGGTGATGGTTTTGACTGGGAAAACAGTCTGCAAGGAAAGGGTTAAGCACCCCTTAATCAAATCAGTTCACAAACATCAGGCTATTCAAAGTTCGCTTCATTTAAAACTGCTTCTGGTCACTAAAAGCAAGTCAGGTGTAGGAGATGCCTGTTCCTTTTAAGTAGGAATGCATACATCTCTCCCGTTAGTTAATTTTTAGTACACGTGCTATGATAAAACTCCAAAAACCACGGAGGGGGAGTGGTGCCGACAGATTTTTGTCGTCCATGCATATGTGCGTGTGCACATACATACCAACCCCTCTTGGATCCAGTCTGATTCAAATTTGATTGTTCCCACTCAATACCATGTCCTGTCCTGTATATCCCAGTCTGCTTTCTCAAACTTACAAAGGCAGCGTGGGGAGCTGCAGGGAGGGTACTGGGGCACTCTGTGATTAGGGATGGCGGAGAATTTCTCCCCGAAACTTCGGGGGGCCGAGCGCCAACGTGTTCGGCCCCCCGAACAAGTTTCAGGGAGAAATCCTCCGCACCCCCCCGGGACGGGACTTACCTTCGTCGAATGTCCCTCCCGGCGGCGGGTCCGGCCGGCGGTTTGTCGGGTGTTCGTGCGGGGCGGGAGCGGCAGCCGGTCTTTCGACCGGCCGCCGCCGCCGCCATTCCAATGAAAGAAAAAACAACAACACGCCCCCTGATAGGCTACGTGACGATTAACGTAGCCTATCACGGCTGACTTTGCAAATCTGGCCGTGATAGGCTACGTTAATCGTCACGTAGCCTATCAGGGGGCGTTGTTGTTTTTTTTTAAACTTTTGAGTTCGCGGCCGGGCAAGGCGGGAAGCCTCCCCCCCGGCCTGAATTTCGGCTGGGGCAAGGCGGGAAGCCTCCCCCCGGCCTGAATTTCGGCCGGGGCGAGGCGGGAAGCCTCCCCCCCCGGCCTGAATTTCGCGGGGGGAGCAGCGAAGCGCCTCCCCCCCACCGCGAACAACCTTCGAGGACAGGTAACGGTCCACCCCTATCTGTGATAGGGCCTCAGACCCTGCATGCTGCTTTGCATGTCTTCAGAAGCATCCAAAGATGGTAGGAACCACAGGAAATCTAGGTTAGATCCCAGTTTTGGCTTGGTGACATTCAGGATCCTGTGGTCCAAGAGAAAAGGAGTGCCCACAGCCCTGTCCTTATCCCCCAGGCTTAGCAGTCTTCCTGTGCTGCCTCCCATTGGGGTATCAGAAATGCCATCTCTGGCAATCCTTGACATAACAGTACCTGCTTAAGGTACCAGCTTTAACCCCCCTCTCCCAGTTTAGCAAGGTCCCTGGATGTTTAACACCTGCAGGAATTCAACAGGTGGAACTTGTGCCAATTCCATCTCAGGAAAAGGTTCAGTTGGGGAATTTCTACCTGTTGTGCAGCTATTAAAGGTACAGGTGTCCTATCCAGATAATACGTTAGCCCAAATGACTTGCCTTCATCCCACCCTAGCTTGCTAGACATGCATCCCAGCTCTGGTGTGACCAGCCAGATGGGTGATTAAGAAATTTAATTAATTAATAAACAAATTAACACATTATTGCAAGTATGCATTCACACTAATGAGCAGTGATGCAACCCCCCCCCCCCCAAGTAAAAGAATGGTGTGGAAGTCCACAGAATCCATGCAGAAGAAGCTGGTTCACAGCAGAATCTGCAGGTCAGATAAACAGAAATCTGAACTCATTTGAGTCCACTGCATTTTGCCGACATCCCTAACTAAAAGTATGTTATTTTCTTTCTCTGCTCTTTTCCTGCTAAGAAGTGGCAAGTCAGTTAGCAATACAACATAAATGAGCAATACAACATCAACAATTACAAAATAAAATAACAATATACAAACCAGAACCAATATATTGTTGTATAATAATATAGAAAACAACACCAATGTCTGTAAAGAGAGCAAATATATAGATTCAGCAGGATAAAACCGCAGTTTAAGTTATCATTAAAAACCCAGTGAAGAAGGATGCTCTTCACCATTTCTCAGAGGGTGGAATGAGCGGAGGCCACAAGCTCATCTCCCACGGGAGAAAATTTCAAAGCTTTGTTGCCAAGACAGAGAAGCTCCTGTCTGTTGTGCCAGTGAAACTAACCTAAAGACAGTGGCAGAATGTGAAGCAGAACCCTCCCTCCAGTTTTTAAACAGGTGGGCTTGATCACAAGGAGACACATGGTTCTTCACATATCGGCTGAGGCTGGTAATGCTTCAAAGATCAAGACCAGCATTTTGAATTTGGCATGGAACCATACCAGGAGCCAATGTAGCTTTAAAAGTATAGGAGCAATTTGCTCCAGAAAACTGGCTCCTTACAGTAGCCTGGGAACCGTCCGCCAATATAACTAGATGGCTACTAGTTCATCCACAATACGAGAGGAAGAAGAAGAAGAAAAACTGGCTGTTGGCACGTTGCATCTTCTAATCTCTACATGATCAGGGGCATAATCCAATGCAGCCCTTGTGTGTGCAGCCAGCCCTGCCAATTTTGTTCCACAAGATTTAGCACTTCTGGGGCCAACCCAAAATGAGAGGAAACGCGCATTTCTGGTAGGGGGCAGATCAGAGGACCAGACCCAATGACTGGCCCCCTTCCTGAAAGGAGCATTTCCACTTGTTTTGGGACTTACCCCTGGAAGCACTAAATTACTGGTCCGCAAGTGGCAGGGGCTGCTTGTGCAACGGAACTGGTGGCAGTGACTGTGTGTGAACCAGAATCAGAGTAGCCAGCTCCACTAACAGGTGGGCAGCATTGGATTCTGCCCCTAGACACCACAGTTTAGGCTGTTCAATCCCTGAAGGTATCCAGGGCACCGTCTATTGTCAGAGGACTTTCAGTTTTTATGACCCAAGGATGTGGACAAGGTGCTTGTTTAAATTAGCTCATGAAGAATTAGCTCTTCGTGGATGATGACATCCAGAAGGGAGGGGATGACGGGCTCATTTTGAGAGGTTATCAGTTCTTCCCTGCTGGTCAGAGCGGGGAGACGACTTCTGAAATAAACATCCTTGGATCCACCAGATCTGAATAATTATAGGGCAGTAGCGAACATCCCTTTCCCGGGCAAGGTGCTTGAGAGGGTGGTGGCAGATCAAATCCCATCGCTCGGATGAAATTGGTTTTCTAGCTCCACCTTCAATCAGGGTTTAGGCCTGGTTTCAGCACAGAAAATGCAATGGTCACCCTATGGGATGAGCTTTGCTGGGAGAGAGACAAAGGGGGTGCAACCCATTTGATTCTCCTGGACCTCACAGTGGCTTGCGATAACATCAACCATGACATTTTTCAGGATAGGTGATCTGAGTCACGTACAGCTGAGTACAGCTTTGCAATAGTTCCATTCATACTTGGATGGCCATTTACAGAAAGTGGTGCTAGGGAGTGTCTTCTTAACTCCTTGGCATGCCTTGGGGCCCAACAAGGATCTATCTTGTCTCAAATGCTAACTTAACATCTACATTGAAACTCCTGAGTGAGGTCATTAGGAGATGTATAGTGCAGTGTCATCAGTATGTGGATGACACAACTCTCTCTCTCTTTCTCATCTAATCCAGGTGGGGAAGTGGATGTGCCTAATCAGTGCCTGGCCATGATAATGGACGTGATGAGGACAAATAAACTGAAGTTCAATGCAACTTTATGTTGCTTTTGCTGCAACAGACCAATACAGTCTGTATGGACTGTATACAATCCTCCGGGTTGTATTCTGACTCTGGGTGCTTCCAGATGGAAGGCTCCTAGCACTACCAAAACATTGTGCATCTATTACATCTTTTCTTTCCTCTCCAATTGTTATTCTGGTTAAAAAAAAAAAGGCAGAAGAAATGGTGGGATAACATGGGATGGTTATAAAGGAAGATGTTGCCATCTAGACCCCCCCCCCCTTAAATTATGTGTTTGAGGCAGGGAGATTGCAGAATAAAGCATTATGTGGAAGCACTTTTAGAAATACATAAAATAGACCCACTGATATTAATGGGACATAAGTTAGTCATTACTAACTTAATTCACATTGATTAGTATCCCATGTTAGTCCCATGTAGACCAGAACAACTGAAATGATTGGGACTTCACTCTCCTGCATTTCAATGGATCTAGTCTACATAGGATCTACTCTACATAGGCCTAACATTGGATACTACCCATTGACTACAATAGGTCTACTTTAAATATGATTAGGTCTGTATCAAAACCAAAGTATTGTGGCAACTTAAAAACACTGGGTGCGTCCTCATGAGGCTTATATTATGCAATAAACAAGCCTCATTAACAGAACTTTAGAGAGGATCCTTATTCATGCACAAATGGTTAAAATCAAATATTTTGATAGGTTACTATTCAGTGGTTTTCTGCTGGTCAATTTGAAACTCCTTTGGTTGAGAATGGCAGCTGCCAGGTCAGTTTCAATCCGAGAATAAAGCAAAGTCTCTTATGTTGAAATCAACAACACTTACAGCACAATCCTATACATACTTCCCTGAGATCAAAGCTCATTCATAGAACACAGTGTGGTTTACTTCAGAGTAAACACTAATAAGAATGCACAAAGTTTGATCATACCACAGGATATCTGAGCCAATTTCTTTCATGGCCATAAAAAAATGGTTTGCCATATGAGTTTGTTGGTTGCAGTTATACATTAAGGTTAATCAAATAAGTAATTGAAATGTGTCTATTATAACAACATTAAATAAATGATTTCAGAACATTTTTGTTCCCATAATCAATACAATCTTTCAACATTTACATGTTAAACTACAAACCCATACTCATTACCATTGACAGTAAAAAAGAAAAGTCTGCCATCATACTGCTTTTACTGTAGTCTGATTTTATGAATGTTCCCAGAAGTAAGTTCACCAAGTCCAATATGGCTTATGCAATAGAAAAGGCGGGGCCAACAAGGATGCTCCTGATTTCCTCATTATTTTATTCACCTGAGGGACAATCCCCAAATGGGGCTTGTGTTATATCCATTTACACCTTTTGTAAACAAATAATAAGACAACTAGCATTTGTAGAAGAAGTTTCTCCTAGATAATTTTTCCTTACATCTTTTCATGACTAAGGGCCAAAATGGACATGATGGTACATAAATCTTTATCAACCATGTCTGGGTTTTTGATAGGGATGTCCATCGCTGGGAAATCTGGTCTTGATGAACTGAAGTTTTGTCTTGATGAACTGAAGTTTTGTGGGGGTTCTGTGTGTTGAGCAGGTATCCTTTGCTTATTAGTTCAGTACTCTATTGCTTTTTGAATGACAGAGGTAACCACCCACTGCTCAAATATTCATGCACCAGCTCTCTTTTGTTTTGCTAATGTACCACCAATTGTCAAAATGGAAATAATTTTTTTGTTTGTTTTTGTACTTGGGATGCAAATGATGATGGTTATTTTACTACTCCCCTCCATAGTTCATGGGGAGGGGATCAACCCATTCCTCCCTAGCAACAATCCTGATCCAAATTAGTTCTCACAGGCATGTCGCTTTGCTATCAATGAGACATGTTTTCCTAGGTGTAAGTGCTGTCCTGTGTACAGAAGAGCCTATGTGTATCAAGCCAAAGTTGTCTTTCAAAAATAAAAATACCATCACATTTTTCCAGATCACCCTCTCCCCAAGTGTCACTGGATTTCAGAAGGGGCTAGGGCTAGGCAAGCAAAGCCACTCCAGCCAGCAAAACCACCAGCATCTGTGTATGTCCGGGTGTGTGTAGGGATGTACAAAAGTCACCTTTTCGATGCGGTGATTCGCGGTGGGGGGCAGGCGCTTCGCACCTCCCTCCGAAATCCTGATCTGGCCGGCTCTGCTCCGCGGAGATTCCGCAGAGCCACCAGCTGGGGCTGCCCACAGCCGGACATCCGGCCGCTGGGCAGCCTTCTGGAAAAAAAATCCGCGTACGCAAATGGTGGCGGCTATGGCGGCTGCCATTTGCGTTCCCTTTTTTTCGTTGTTTTAGCCTACGTAAATATTTATGTAAGCTATTATGGTGAAAAAAGGGGAACGCAAATAGCGTAGTGGGTGCCATTTGTGTTCCCTTTTTTTTGCTGTTTTAGCCTAAGTAAATATTTATGTAAGCTATTACGGCGAAAAAAAAGGGAACGCCAATAGCTCCCACTACGCTATTTGCATTCCCCTTTTTTCACCGTAATGGCTTACGTTAATATTTACATAGGCTAAAACAGCGGAAAAAAGGGAACGCAAATGGCGGCCGCCATAGCTGCCGCCATTTGCGTACGTGTTTTTTTTTTTGCTTGCCGTAATAGGCTACGTAAGTATTTACGTAGCCTATCACGGCAAAGGCAGCTATGCAAATGGCGTGGTGGCCACCATTTGAGTTCGCAGCAGCTTGCCGAGAGACCAGCTGCCGCTGCCACCGGAGCCTCCGCCGCTAGAACATCCGCCCCAGGTAAGCTTTTGTCCCGGGGGGGATTCCGCAGAGGGCCGTTCCGCCACGGGTTTCGGGGGGCCGAATGCCAGTGCATTCGGCCTCACTGAAATCCGTGGCGGAATTCTCCGCCATCCCTAGGTGTGTGTGGGGGTTGGCAGCAAAACTGAATCCCACCCACACCCTCTTTTGGCAGTGCATGGAAGGCTGGAATATCATAACCCAGCACCCTTTTATTTACATTGCAATCGTATGTATGTCAACCCAGAAGCAACTTCAATGGGATTTAGTCCTGGGTGTCAGGAGCGCCCTAGCTGCCTCTTGCAGTCCCCACCAATAGCCAACTCAGGACACAGACGACGAGGAATTCTTTCCAAGACTTTATTCCTTTATTACTTTATGACTCTTTCAGAATACTAGTAGCTAGCGTCAAAGCAAGGAACAGCACTGGGGAAAGATAGCTGAGTAGCCTAAGCTCCAGGTAAGGCAGTTGGTCCCCGTTTGAAGGAGAATCACAGGAAGACCCTGAAATTATGGGCTAGGGAGAGATCCTCCCTCTTTCCCTTGGGTCTTCGGGACGCGACCATTGTTTGCGCGCCAAGCGAGCGCTACACCTCCTTTCTGCGCCCTCCACCTGTCGTCGCTCCCTGCATCTGTGCCGAGCGTCCAGCAACTCCCCGTCCAGCGCTCTCTCACTGCCAGGGTCACTATCTCTCCCAGGAATGCTGGCAGGAGGAATCTCTGCCAGCTGCTGTGCCTGTGAGAGATGAACGAGCTCCTCTCCCATGGATTGCTGTTCCTCCTCAGAATCAGAACTGCTCTGGGGCTCTATGGGCTCAGTTTCCACCCTGACACTGGGTAACTATACTATATACACTTACAGGATTGCAGCCTATAGGATTACAGCCTATTACACCCCTTGTATGGGCATGGTGGAGGAGAGAAAAATTCACACACACACACACACACACACACACACACACACACGGTGGTGTCTTCTGGAGAACTGTGTCCTGATCCCCAAACAGAATGGAGTCAGCTTTCCTCCTCTACCTTAACTTCTTTTTTGGGGGTGGGGGAGATAGATAATAGTGTGGTGTAATAGTTAGAGTGTTGGACTGGGACTCGGGAGATCCAGGTTCTAGTCCCACTTGACCATGACGTCCACTTGGTGACTTTGGGCCAGTCACTGACTATCAGCCTAACCTACCTTGTAGGGTTCTTGTGAGGATAAAATGGAGAGGAGGGGCTTCTATTGTCAAGGGCTCCTTGGAGGCCTCTCTCAGTCTATTCCAGTAGCCAAGTCCAGACACAAAGGGATTCCTTTCAAAGCTTTATTCTTCTTTTACAACTTAACAACTCCACCGTTTGCAACTAGATCTGAGCAGCACAGTACCTATGCCCTAAGTTGGAACAGTTGGTCCCTCTTTGAAAGGGAATTACTGGCAGACCCCTGAACTTAAGGACTAGGGAGAGTCCCTCCCCTTTTCCCTTGGATCCTCTGGGTGCAGCCGTTGTTTGCGTGCCAACCGGGCACTACGCCTCCTTTCCGCGCCCTCCATCTGGCGCCGCTCTCTGCGTCTGCGTCGCGCGTCCACCAAGTCTGCTATCTGCGCTCTGTTACTCCCTGGACTGCTATCTAAGCTAGGAATGTTGGTGGGAGGAATCTCCGTCAGCTGTTGGCTCTGGGAAAGAGGAGTGCGCTCCCCTCCCAGGAGCGACCGCTGCTCCTCAGAATCAGAACTACTCTGGGATTCTATGGGCTCAGTGTCCACCCTGACATCTATGTACATTGTTGTTGTTTATTCGCTCAGTTGCTTCTGACTAGGGATGTCAGAGAATTCTGCCACGGATCCCAGGGAGGCTGAATTCCAGTGACTTCGGCCCCCCGGAATCCATGGCGGAATGGAGCAACCCGCCCCACCACCCTGCGAAAGCCCCATAAAACAGAGCCTACCTGGCTGAAGCTCTGGCGCCGGCGGTGGCTCCGGTGGCAACTCTGGCGGCTCTGGCCGCTGCCGGGCTGTGGCCACAAATGGTGGCCACTACACCAGCCGCCATTTGCGTCCTGTCGCTGAGCCATGATAGGCTATGTAAATATTTACATAGCCTATCACGGCAAAGAGCGGGGATGGAGGGGAGGGAAAGAGCACCTCCCCCCACCACGGATGCCACTTCCGAAACAGGTAAGTGGTTTTGTACATCCCTACTTCCGACTCTTCGTGACTTCATGGACCAGCCCACGCCAGAGCTTCCTGTCGGCTGTTGCCTCCCCCAGATCCCCCAAGGTCAAGTCCATCACCTCCAGAATATCATACATCCATCTTGCCCTTGGTCGGCCCCTCTTCCTTTTGCCTTCCACTTTCCCTAGCATCAGCATCTTCTCCAGGGTATCCTGTCTTCTCAATATGTGGCCAAAGTACTTCAGTTTTGCACAGCCCATTTTTAAAGTATCACTTAGGACAAGTTTGTTCTGGATCTCAGGTGGATGCAGTTTGTCAATTCAACCATACAATTAACACAGTAATGAACATTATTATTACACATTGAGGCTTGGGTCTATGGAACTCTCATAGAATCATAGAATAGAATCATAGAATAGCAGGGTTGGAAGGGGCCTACAAGGCCATTGAGTCCAACCCCAAGCTCAATGCAGGAATCCAAATCAGAGCATCCCTGACAGATGGCTGTCCAGCCTCGTCTTGAATGCCTCCAGTGTGGGAGAGCCCACTACCTCCCTAGGTGACTGGTTCCATTGTCGTATTGCTCTAAGTCAGGACATTTTTCCTGATGTTCGCCCGGAATCTGGCTTCCTGTAACTTGAGCCCATTATTCCGTGTCCTGCAGTCTGGGATGATCAAGAAGAGATCCTGGCCTTCCTCTCTGTGACAACCTTTCAAGTACTTGAAGACCGCTATCCTATCTCCCCTCAGTCTTCTCTTCTCAAGGCTAAACATGCCCAGTTCTTTCAGTCTCTCTTCATAGGGCTTTGTTTCCAGTCCCCTGATCATCTTTGTTGCCCTCCTCTGAACCCTCTCCAGTTTGTCTGCATCCTTCTTAAAGTGTGGTGCCCAGAACTGGACACAGTACTCCAGATGAGGCCTAACCAGTGCTGAGTAGAGGGGAACTAGTACTTCCCGGGATTTGGAAGCTATGCTTCTATTAATGCAGCCCAAAATAGCATCTGCCTTTTTTGCAGCCATATCACATTGTTGGCTCATATTCAGCTTGTGATCGACAACAATTCCAAGATCCTTCTCGCTTGTAGTGTTGTTGAGCCACGTATCCTCCATCTTGTAATTGTGCATTTGGTTTCTTTTTCCTAGGTGCAGAACTTGGCATTTATCCCTATTAAATGTCATTCTATTGTTTTCTGCCCAGCGCTCCAGTCTATCCAGATCATTTTGAATTTTGTTTCCGTCTTCCAAAGTATTAGCTATTCCACCTAATTTTGTGTCAGCTGCAAATTTTATCAGCATTCCCTGCACCTCCTCCTCCAAGTCATTAATAAAAATGTTGAAGAGCACTGGGCCCAGGACAGAGCCAGAGGTAACGAGTAACGGTACCCCACTCGTTACCTCTCCCCAGTTTGAGAAGGTCCCATTGATAAGCACTCTTTGAGTCCAATTCTGTAGCCAACCGTGGATCCACCGGATTGCTGTTTCATCTAGCCCACTTTGAGCTAGTTTGTTCATCAGGATATCATGGGACACTTTGTCGAAAGCTTTGCTGAAGTCAAGGTACATGATGTCTACAGCATTCCCACAGTCCACAAGGGAGGTTACTTGATCAAAAAATGAGATCAGATTCATCTGGCAGGACTTGTTTTTGACAAATCCATGTTGGCTTCGAGTCATCACTGCATTGTTTTCAAGGTGCTTCCAGATGGATTCCTTTATTCTCTGCTCCAGAATCTTCCCAGGGATTGATGACAGACTGACTGGTCTGTAGTTCCCAGGTTCCTCCTTTTTGCCCTTTTCGAAGATAGGGACATTAGCCCTCCTCCAGTCATCTGGCACTTCCCCCATCCTCCATGATTTCTCAAACAGAATAGACAGCGGTTCTGAGTTCTGCCAGTTCCTTTATTACTCTAGGATGCAGTTCATCTGGCCCTGGAGATCTGAACTCATTCAAAGTAATTAGGTGTTAGTGCCTATCGATCTCAAGCTGCAATCCTGCCTCTTCAGCCTGTACTTCGCCTTTGCCAGAGGGGTCATAGACCCTCTTTTGGGAGAAGACTGAACCAAAGTAGGAATTGAGCACCTCTGCCTTTTCTTTGTCATCTGTTATCGTTTTGCCATCCTTATTTAATAGCTGAACAACCATTTCTTTCCTCTGCCTTTTACTATGCATGTAGCTGAAGAAAGCCTTTTTGTTGTTTTTAGCATCCCTCGCTAACCTCAGCTAGGGGTGCACGAAAGCCACTTACCTGGTCTCGCAGCTTGCTTTGCGGTGGGGGGGAGGTGCTTCGCTGCTCCCCCCGAAGTTCAGGCCGGGGGGGGGAGGCTACCCTCCTCGCCCGGCCGAAATTCAGGCTGGGGGGAGGCTTCCCGCCTCGCCCAGCCGAAATTCAGGCCGGGGAGGAGGCGCCTCGCCTCGCCCGGCCGTGAAATAAAAAGTAAAAAAAAAAACGCCCCCGTGATAGGCTACGTGACGATTAACGTAGCCTATCACGGCTAGATCTGCAAAGTCAGCCGTGATAGGCTATGTTAATCGTCACGTACCCTATCACGGGTGACTTAAAAAAAAAAAGCGCGTACGCAAATGGTGGCCCCCATAGGGAGCCGCCATTCGCGTTCCTTATTTGGTCGCTGTAGTCTACGTAATCTTTATGTAGACTACAGTGACCAAATAAGGAACGCGAATGGCGGCTCCCTATGGGGGCCGCCATTAGCCGTACGCGCTTTTTTTTTTTAAGTCACCCATGATAGGGTACGTGACGATTTACGTAGCCTATCACGGCTGACTTTGCAAATGTAGCCGTGATAGGCTACGTTAATCGTCACGTAGCCTATCATGGGGGCGTGTTTTTTTTACTTTTATTGGAATGGTGGCGGCGGCAGCCGGTCGAAAGACCGGCTGCTGCCTCTGCCCCTGTCGAAGACCTGCCGAACCGCCGCTGGGACCCGCCGCCGGGAGGGACATTCGGGAAAGGTAAGTCCCATCCCGGGGGGGGGGGGCCGGAGAATTTCTCCCCGAAACTACTTCGGGGGGCCGAATACGTTGGCACTCGGTCCCCCGAAGTTTCAGGGAGAAATTCTCCCCCATCCCTAACCTCAGCTCGTTCTCAGCTTTAGCCTTCCTGACCCCATCTCTGCAATTCTGTGCTACCTGCCTGTACTCTTCCTTTGTTACTTGGCCTTCTTTCCACTTCCTATATGTGTCTTTTTTTGTTTTCAGGTCATCCCTAAGCTTTTTGTGAAGCCACATTGGCTTCTTCTGTTGTCTTCCACCTTTTCTTCTTGTTGGAATTGTTTGTGATTGTGCCTTGAGAATTTCCATTTTTAAAAGCTCCCACCCATCTTGGACTCCTTTTCTCATTAACATCGCTTGCCATGGGACCTTACTGATCATTGTTCTGAGTTTATTAAAATCAGCTTTCCTAAAATCCAGGGTACGCGTTTGACTACACTCGGCTTTTGCTTCCCTTAGAACCAAGAACTCAAGTACAACATGGTCGCTTTCCCCCAGAGTTCCTGTAACTGCTACTTGATCCACTAAGTCATCTTTGTTGGTTAGGATCAAGTCAAGGATAGCCGATCTTCTAGTTCCTTCCTCTACTTTCTGTAGGAGGAAGTTATCCGCCACACAAGTCAGGAATTTCCTGGAGGGGCTATGTTTTGCAGAATTTGTCTCCCAACAAATATCGGGGAAATTGAAGTCCCCCATTACTACTACATCATGCTTCCTTGAAACCTAGGCAATTTGCTTTCCAAAGTCTCATCCTCGTCTACTCCTTGACTGGGTGGCCGGTAGTAGACTCCGACCACTAGGTTCCTGGTATTCTTTGCTCCATTTATTTTGATCCAGATGCTCTCGATGGGGCTACCAAGCTCATCCTCCTGTGTTTCTGTGCAGAGATATGTATTTTTCACATACAGTGCAACCCCACCTCCCTTTCTGTTACTCCTGTTCTTTTTGAACAAGTTATATCCTTCAATTGCTGTATTCCAGTCATGAGAGTCATCCCACCAAGTCTCAGTTATACCTATCAAGTCATAATTTCCCTCCTTTGTTAAGAGTTCAAGTTCGCTCTGCTTGTTTTCCATACTTTGGGCATTAGTATATAGACATCGAAGACCATGTGCTTCATAGTCTGGCTTTCTTCCTACATGTGACTGAAGACTATTACTGGGCGCTATCAGAGCTGTTCTCTCCGTTGCAGTGCATGCGCCTATGTCCATTGTTACCCCCAACATTACATCTCCCTTCCCCGTAGGATTCAGTTTAAAGTCCTCCTGATGAAGTTCTTCATGCTGTGGCCAAACACATTCTTCCCAGCCTTTGTGAAGTGCAACCCATCCCTTGCCAACAGCCCATCTTCCAGGAAGTATAGCCCATGGTCCCAGAATCCAAATCTCTCTCGTCGGCACCACCTCGTAGCCAGTCATTCACCCGGAGTATTTTTCGTTCCCTTTCTATCCCTCTTCTAACTACTGGAAGGATGGATGAGAAAACTATCTGGGCCCCAAAGTTCTTGAGTTTCCTTCCCAAAGCTTCAAAGTCTGACGTGATCTCTTCATAGCTCCACTTGGCGGTATCATTTGTTCCCACATGGATGAGAAGAAAGGGATACCTGTCAGTGGGCTTTATGAGCGCAGGCAACCTTTCAGTCACGTCTCTAATCTGTCCTCCCGGGAGACAACATACCTGGCGAGTCCATGGGTCTTCGCAACATACTTAAGTCTCGATCCCACGCAGCAAGGAGTCTCCCACTACTACCACTCTTCTCTTCTTCTTCTTGTAGGCCTGGGTTTCATTGCCTCTGTTTGACTGACCTTCAGCCTCTTGCTCACTCTCATGCAGGTTCCCCTGTGATTCTTCCTCTGCAGGCTGTCCTCCAGTCTCATCCACAAGTACCTGGAAACGGTTCCGCAGCTCCACTGCTTCCACTGGTGCAGAGTGGCGTCTAGTTCTTCTTCTCCTGTCACCCTTTTCCAAGGAGTATCCTCTACTCCATTTTTCTTCACCTCAGCATTTCCCACTGCCTCATCTTGCTGTTGCTCTTCAAGCTTCTGGTCTTCCCTTTGCTGCTGTAGTTCCCCCATTCTGTCCAAGAACTCTTCGTGTTCTCTTATTCCCCGGAGGGTCGACTGTCGCCGCTCCAGTCCACTTACTTTTTCTTCCAGCAGCATGATCAACTTGCACTTGTTGCAGGTGTAGGCCATGTTGTTCTCAGGCAAGAAAACAAACATTGCACACACCTTGCAGGCCACCACCACTGGAGAGTCTTGTCCTTCCATTCCCTCTTTTCCCTTTTTTGTGTCTAGTTTTGTGATTGTTCTAGACTAGCCTGTACCTGCTCCTCTACTCAGTAGAGGTTAAAAGCAGAGTCCCACTGGTGTGGAAGTGTGTGTTACAAGACAAATAAATGGAAAAAAGTTAGTTAAAAAATAAAATAAAATGAAAAAATGAAAAAAAAGTTATTTGCCACTCTCTCTGCCACAATTTGTAATAACTTTTACACTGAGACCTCACCTGCTGCCTCAGCTATAACCACTGCCAACAAAATAAATCCTCTAAAAGCAAAAGGAACTGGTCCCTATGGCATAGGCCTTTGTATGCATTCAGTGGCATTCCACCCCATCCCATGTCCTGGAGTCAAGTCATCACACTCTGTTTCCCAACCACCAGCATTGGCAGACATTGATGTGTATAGTATATATGTAGCATATAGCATAGAACATGCATAGGCAAGAGAAATGTGAGGGGCCTTTAGATAATGGTAATTGAGTAGAGGTTTTAGGAATGAGAAGCTAGTGAAGGAAGGGAATGGTAGGAGTTGGAAATTTTATGGCTTAGTTCAATGAGATAGTTTAGAAAAGATTTTTGTGGGCTTTGTGTACATCTAACTGAAGTGTTCAGTTGTATCCATATTTTTTTTCAATATGATCCTGGACACAGACATGATCAGTGATTTGATGATGATTTTGGAGGTATCCCCATAAAAATCCAGGGGAATCATGAGTATCCATGCCTCAGATCCATGTTTTATGTCATGGCAGCACCAAAAATCAGTGGATCCATGATTTTCCTAATGCAATCTATGGACACAGAAATTATCTGTGATTAGCTGGTTATTTTGGTGGCATCTTCTGTACAAAAAAATAAATAAATCCATATCCTATATCCATGTTTTTATGCCATGGTGGCTCTGTGAAGCATCGGAATGTGAATGTTATGGATTAATGTTTTTACATCACGCTTGCTCCATGAAGTACAGGATCAAGAATTTGGATACTCTGCTCTGTGGCCATGGATGTGATCTGTGATGTAATGGTGCATTTGTGGGGACACTATATTAAAATCCAGAGGACCCATAAGGAACTGCATCTTGAATCCATTTTTTTCTTGCCATCCTGGAGCTGAGAAATATAGGATCCATGCCATTGACATGGACTTTGTGATTCAGCTTTGATTTTGGATGCACTACATATAAAATCTGGATGATCCATCAGGATCCATACCTCGCATAAGTGGTTCACACCATTTGAGGTGAAGCAGGAGATCTGAAATCTGCTGGGAAGCAGCAGATCTGGGATTCTTAGTGTGCATCCTTGGACAAAGATGAGTTCTGTGCTTTGATGGGGGGTTGGGGGTGGACCCAATGTAAAAATTCAGAAGATCTATATTGAATTGTGCGTTTTATCCATGGTTTTATAACGTAACAGAGCTATGAATCCCAAATCCATGTTTTTTGTCACTCATTGCCTGGGCATAGATGTGTTCTGCAATATGATGGTGTTTGGGGGGCCCTTCCCCTGTAAAAATCATGAGGATCCCTGAGGATCCCTGACTCGGATCCATGTTTTTGTCCCGTGGCTGTGCCCACGAGCAGCGGAGCTCTTGATTTTGCTGGTTCACTCCATGGAGGCAGATGTGCTCTGTGATTTGATTGTGGTTTGGTGGATTTGCGCTGTAAAAATCATACGAAATCAAGAGGATTCTTGCCTCAGATCCATGTTTTTGCGCCATGGCCATGCCCACGAGTGGCTGATCTGTGATCATGGTCCAGTCTGTAGAGGAAGATGTAGCCTGTGATTAGATTGTGGTTTGGGGGATTTTCCCTGTAAAAATCATGAGGATCCCTGCGGATCCCTGCCTTTAATCCAGGTTGTTGTGCTATGGCTAGGGATGGCGGAGAAATCCACCACGGACTCCAATGAGGCCGGATTCTTTAGAATCCGCCCCCCTGGAGTCCGCGGTGGAACGGACAGCTCCCCCTGCCACCCTGCAAAGGCCGGTTGGGACGGACCCTACCTGGCAGGGGCTACACCATTTGCGTCCCTGCTCTTTGCCATGATAGGCTATGTAAATATTTACAGCCAAGAGCAGGGATGCAAATGCGTGGCAGTGGCATTTGCATTCAGTGGCTGGAGGTCTGGCTGCGGATGGGCCTGGCCAGCGGCTCCGTGGTCTCGCCACGGAGCAGAGCCAGCCAGGGAGGATTCTGGGGGGAGGGACGGATCGCCTCCCCCGCCCCCGCAGACCCCTTCAGCGGATGGGTAAGTAGGTTTCCTACACCCCTAACTATGGCAGCGTCAAGGAGTGGCAGAGCTGTGATTTTTGTGGTTCAGTCAGTTGAGGCAAATGTGTTCTCTGATATGATGGAGTTTGCGGGTATTTTTCTTGTAAAAATCATGAGGATCCCTGCCTCGGATCCATTTTTCTTGCACTGTGGCTGCACCCACGAGTAGCAGATCCTTCATTTTTCTGGTTCAGTCCATGGAGGCAGGTGTGCTCTGTGATTGGGCGATGACTGGGAGATTTGCTCTGTAAAAGTCATATGTAATCAAGAGGATCCCTGCCTCAGACCCGTTTTTGTGCTGTGTCCGTGGAGGCAGCTGTGCTCTGGCTGCGATATGATGGTGGTTTGGGGCATTTGATCGACAAAACTCGTATGAAATCAAGGGGATCCCTGCCAAGGGTCCCTGTTTTTGTGTGGTGGCTGTGCCCATGAGTGGCGGATCTGTGATTTTTCCGGTTCAGCCCACAGAGGCAGATGTGCCCTGTGCCTGGATGGCGGTTTTGTTGGTCTCCCCTTTAAAAGCCACATGAAATCATGAGGGCCCCGTTTTGATTTCACGGAAGCTCGTTTCACCCAGTCCCGCCGTTGTTGCACTTTCTCCTCCGGGTCTCCAGCAGACGAGCCGGTCCCTTGGCGGAAGGCAGCTCATCCCACCGGGGAGCGCCGAGGCGCGAGCTGACGTGCCCGCGCGCGCCGCTTCGCTTTCGCCCTCCTAGACAGCAAACGTCGCCGCCTAGTCGGGAGCTGGAGCAAACCCTTCAAAAACATCAGCAAATCCAGGGAGGAATCAAACGTTCGCTCACATACGCACATGCGAATGAATGTTCAACCGAGCGAATGTTTCATATATATATAAGTGCCGAACGCACGTGCAAAAGCGGGTTCACTAGGCCAGTTCGGGGCGAACCGCTGCAGAACCGACGCGGCACGCCGAGAGAGCCCCGCGGCCTTCAGCCCCGCGGGCCGGCTCCGCTCCGTCCCCCCGCCGAGATCGGCCTCCCCACGGCAGTCCCCTGCCTGGGCTTTTCGCCTCGCGCTGCGCGCCTTCCCACGCCAAAAAGGGTCCCTGCCCCGCTCCGCCTGGGCCGGGTCTCCGCAGCGGGGGCCGCGAACGCGCGTCTCTGCCGCGGCCGCGCCTCGTTCTCGCCCCTGCGCGCCCGTTACCGGTCAGCGGAAGCTGCGCCTTCCGCTGCTGGCCGCGGCGCGGTGGCGATGGCTGTGCTCCGGCTGGCGTTGGCGCTGCTCGTCGCTTGCCTGGTGTCTGTGCTGGGTGAGCCAGCTGGGTCCCGGGGAGGGACATAGCAGGCCGGGGGACCCTCGGAGTCAGAGAGGGGAGGAAGTCCTTCCTGGGCTGGCTGGCTTCATCTCTCAGTGTGAACTGGTGCCGGGGCTGACGCCTGCTGGAAGCCATGCCTTTGTGCCCGGAGTGCCAATAATAATAATAATAATAATAATAATAATAATAATAATAATAATAATAATAGTGATCGGATGGCACTTGGTATAGAATTAGAGGACAGGCCCCTGCCTGGATCTGGTTACAATCAGATAATTCCAGATTGGTGGTGCGGGGTTGAGCTGTACTGGCAATAGTCTTTGGGGGCAAGCTACAACCTAGCTAGAGATTTTAAAAATGAGATACACTATGGGCCCTCCTTCCTGCTGGGCGCCATGCCATCCCATGGAGAAAGGGACTGGGGCACCATCAGGGATGGAAGAGTGGGATAAGGTTCAGCAGTGAACTGGAAGTACCGCCATAAGCTACAAGCTTTAGAAGTCTCATACACAGTTTGGACTACTGTCTTCGTGTAGGTGGTGTGTGTAATGTCAGCGGGAAAGAGGAAACTTTGCAAGCGTGCCATCTGCCTGGGGTGGGAACCTGATTTCTTCCATGTTTAAGTATGGGAAGAGTTGTGCATGGTGGCAAGAGGGGAAGGCACTCTATGCATGCTCAGACGTACTTCTCTTTATATACGGTTATGCCTTTTCACGTATCAATTTGCACATGCATGCCCTGTGAACTGCATGGTGGGGAGAAAGCAGGAGCATGGTAGAAAGCCTCAACCTGTACTGCCCCACATGCATTCACTAGTTGGGGATGGGGGGACCTTTTTTCTGTTGAGCACCACTTTTCCTTGCAGGTAATCTGTTGGGGGCTGCATTTGGGTGGTGAGCAGGGCCAGAGCCAAAAATGGATGGATTACCCCCTTTTCTCTTTCCACCACCTCCTTTTCTGTCTCTCTGTCTTCCTTCCTGCCCAGTGGGCTGCCAGGGGAAGAGGCCAGATTGCTTTTGCCAGAGGCCTGGACTGATTCCATGCAGAAGGCTTTTGAACTGCAGGTTGCCCAGTCCTGCACTGAACTTCATGGCACCTGCACTCTGACTGTAAGCTCACAGGCTCCGCTTGGGTTCTGACAACACAGAGAGGTTACACGCATACATTGGTATGCACATAAGAACTGTACTGACGATCCAGCGGACGTGTATAATTCTGGGAGGGGGACAGAGAGGTCTGCTTTTGTAGTCCTCCCCCTTGTACACGTTAATTGTATGGCATTTTTGTATGTGCATTAACGATATGAAAAGACAAAACTGAGCTAGCTGGATCAATGGTCTGACTTGGTATAAGGCGGCTTCCTGCGTTCTGGGTTTGCCTCTCCTTTGAGAGCAGGCAGTTCTTTCCCTTCCACACACTCAGCAAATCGTTGGGAGAACTGCAGCTCAGCAGCAAAGCACCTGCTTTGCATGCAGAAGGTTCCATGTTCAATCCCAGCATCTCCAGGAAGAGCTTAGAAAGGCTCCTATCTGAACCCCTGGAGAGCCACTGCTCATCAGCATAGACCAAAAGTAGGCAACTTCTGGCCTTCCAGATGTTTTGGCCTCCAACTCCCGTCGACGCTAGCTAGCATAGCCAATGGAACAGATGGCAGGAAATGTGGTCCGAAACATCTGGCGAGCCACAAGTTGCCCCACCTGTTGTAGACAACAATACTGAGTTAGATGGACAAATGGTCTGACTCCGTATAAGGCAGCCTTGAGGGTCTGAGATTAACAGGGTGTGCAGAAGAGGAAGCAAGGCATGGCACGGGCAGTTTTTATAGAAGTTGGGAAAATCCAGAGCTCAAACCTGCCTGGGGTCATGCCCTCTTCCCTGGCCCCTAACTTTGATTGCTTGTGGTTGTAAGAGGAAAAACACTCTGCAGATGCTCAAACACATGCCCTTGCTATTCCACTTCATGGAGGGTATGGCCAAGGGATCAGAAATGGGCTTCAGGGCTAAGGCTATAATACTATACACCTTTGATTATAAGCCAGTTCCACTGAACTCAGTGGGACTCACCTCTGAGTCCACATGCATAGGATTGGGCTAGGCTTCTGGGAAGCTGTGGCACAAATAAAGCCCTACATCAGGCAGGGTTAACTTTTGAGGGCTGCTCCATTCTCCAGTCACTGGTCAAAAATTATATTTGCCACAAGGACTGATATCCACCCACTCCTACCCTAAGTTTGATAATAATGTTAGCACCACTAAGAGAGAGAGAGAGAGAGAGAGAGAGAGAGAGAGATTTACAATTATGGAGTGCATATAGTTAGGGAATTACATATAAAGCTGGAAGAAAGATATATTTAAACATGGAACATCTATGTATTTTACAAAATAAATTTCCTGTCCATCTGCCACAGCTTGATTCAACTTTGGTAGGCTCAAAAGGGGCCAAATTAAATGCTCTGGGACTGGATTTGACCCCTTCTCCCCGAGCTGCTAGTTGACCATTCCTATCCTAGAGAAAAAGCATAACTATGCTACAAATGTGTAGTGGGTTCAGACCACCTTAACTTTCATGGCTTCCCCCAAGGAAGCCACGGAATTGCAATTGGGTGAGAGTGCTGGAAATGCTCCTTGCACAACGATAGTCCCCAGGTTTTCCAGAAACGACAAAATGAGCAGTATAAGCCAGTAATGCAAATAAAACCCAAAGCTTCTCTAGATGTAATATATTCATAAATAAATGATTATAGGAGGGTCTTTCCTGTATAGGATTTCAGCGAACGTTTCTGCAAGTGGTGGTTCCCCAGAGGATCCCAGTGTATGCCTTTGGAAATACGGTATTGTGTTTGTTTATTATAAGTCTTCCCACCCCACATTTTAGTCTGGGCCATCCCATCAAGGCTGTTTAATAATGTATTAAAGCAGTATCATTTAAAAATGCTGGACTGGGCCAATGGTACTGGGGTGTGACTCCTTTTGCCCTTGATCAAATTGCCCCTTTAGTGTTGATATTTGTCCTGCAGGGGAAAAAAACCATACAGACACCATTTGGGGCTTGGATTTAGCTTTTTAAAAATGCAAAACATAAATCTCATAACAGACCATCCCTGGTTCATCTAGCTGTGCCCTTATATCAGGTGTGTCAAACCTCTTCTAGAGCAAGGGCCAAATTCCATTTTGGAGAAGCTCTCGGGAGCAACTTTCCAGTGGTGGTTGGAGCTGAACACCAAAGGGGCAGGATTAAAATGCTACCAAAAAACAGGATATTTTAGCTTAAAGACCTTAGTGCCAGTAACTAAGCCTTGGGAGAGGCATTTCAACCTTCTAGAATGGTGAAAAAACTGCACAAGAGCTGGGAAACCACCAAATGACTGGTGGTTGGGAGAAAGTGGGTATGGCCATCTGGGGAACCCTGGGCCAGATTGGGATTCCAGGAGGGACAGAATTTTCTCCCCGGGTCTGAGGTTCTACCCCACTGCCTTACACAGAGCCTAAAGCTTGCTTGAAATAACCAAGTCTTTGCTGCTTGCCAAAAGATAGGAAGCAAGGGGACCAGGTGGGTCTTCCTTGGAGCTGCATCCCCTAATTTAGGTGCTATGCTGAACAAAAAGACCCTGTCTCAAGGGCCCACATGCCACACCTGAGATGGTGGCAGATCCAACATTGATCCAGTTGTGTACAGGTTCATAATGATGTAGGAAATGCTTCAGATATACTGATCGTAGACCATTTTGGGCTTCAAGGTCAGTGCCAACACTTTGCATTGTTTCTGGAGATGGACAGGCAGCCAGCCACTGAAGAGGTTGCAAAATTGGTATGTTGCACCATACAGTTGACTCATGTTAACAGTCTGGCTGGTTGTAACTCTATTTAATGCACATGCTACTTTTCTACTACAGATTGCACTGAGAGTAGCATATATTATAGAAAATAGAAAAACCATCAGATAACCCATACTACTGGCATCAGTGAGCATTTCAAAGGCAATGTATCAGTAATATTTCAACAACAAATCATTTCAAAACATAATATTTCAATAGCGATTTGTAGAGGTAGAGTAATGAATATAACTATCTCCAATAATGCAGTCATGTTTCTGCTGCAACAGACCTATCCCTCTAGGAGTTGTTACGTTTAACAGAAAGGGCTGGCAGAATCCTGAGGTGGAAGAATGGATAGGAATGGCCGAATCTGACAAGCGTGATTTTGCTCAGGTTCTCATGTTTCCAATAAGTTTGTTCCATCCCAATTTCACATTGGATTGCCATTATTTTTTAGTCTGCACAAAAATTTGTACATATTTTTGTGTGCATTTTTTGTATCCTCATCAAGATTGCTGTTCCCTCGCTGCTTAACAACAGAGTTTGTGCGCTTATGTATGCGTGCGTTATGAGTGTGACCGTCTGGGTGCAGTTAGACATGTGAGTGCACAGGTATAACCGCCTAATACTGCATGTGGCTTTTGGGGGCAAAAAGGTGGCCCACCTCTATCTTAGTGGGTGCTGATACAGTACAACAGCTTTCTGAAATCTCCACATGTGCATATGTGTGTGCAGGCATAATAGGCTGCCTATTGTCTTATGAGACCCTCAGGGGCGAAAAGTTTGCCCACCTCTGTCTTAGGGGGTGGGGATATACTGCAGGAGCCACTCCCAACCTAGTGCTCTCCACATACATTGAGCTGCTCCTCTTGTCATCCTCAGCCCAGGATTATGGAAGTGGTGGTCCAACAGATCTGGAGGATACTGGGTTTGGGAGTACTGTACTACATCATCTTTGTTGCAGAAACCACCAGGAACACTATATTAAGTTCCATGTGGAACCACAGTTTTAATTCTGCTTCTAGCTAAAGGGCCCTCTTGTGAAAAGACCCCAGCCTACAATCACAGCAGATCCAGGAGTTAAACTGTTCTTGAACTGTGGCAACTTTGCAGGTGGGCAGGACGCACCAACTGTTTGTGTGGGTTGGACTTCACTATGTCTGTCTGTCTGTCTACAACACCAACTGCATGACAAAAACTTTGGCTGTTGCAGGAAAGGATGACCTACGATATGAATCTAAATGGGAAGCTATATACAATTCACCTGAGGAGACAGTGAGTAGGAGAAGTAATTGCCTCTGGCCTGTTTATCTATTTGCCTGTGTAATTAGTAAACCTCATTTGCAGAGGAGACTAGCTTACTTTCAATACCAAATCTCTATAGTCCTCACTGGAAAATCCCTTTGCATTTTAAACGTACCTACGGAGGGATACTGTAGGCCTCTACCAGCAAGTCCGTTGAAAGTCTGAGTAAATAAGGTAAAACGTTGCAACCGTTAAGTGGTAATGGCCTGTGAGTTAAAAAACAAACCAATCGATAAGAGACTGCTGAGGAGGAAGGTAGCACACTTACGCTGAGAAGTAAGTGAGAACTGGCTGTTGGCAGGACTGCAGCACACCAGAGATATTCCAGGCCCTCTCCTTACTTGACCACA
The DNA here is from genome assembly GCF_057233095.1 of Heloderma suspectum. Classification (NCBI taxonomy): domain Eukaryota; kingdom Metazoa; phylum Chordata; class Lepidosauria; order Squamata; family Helodermatidae; genus Heloderma; species Heloderma suspectum. Next base: position 41,665,940 of record NC_139463.1, read on the forward strand.
AGCCGGGACCCAGAGGGCTCGATGGACACCCGAGAGCGGCCTAGTCAGGAAAGGTCAGGCTGGAGTTGTAGAACCTAAGATAGCACCAAGTTGGTAATTTGCACTAAAAGGGTTTGGAGCTCAGCTGAGGCCTTCTGAACCCCGATCTCCAGTCTAACATCCTAGCCACTACACCACACTAGCTCTCGTTTTGTAAATCTTGTATATTATTTGGACCTTAGCAGATCCATCTGTCTACCTCTCCATCTAGATTGGTTGTGACAAGCCATAGGCTCTCTATGGCTTGCAAATCTGGTATTCTTGACTTGAGCTGGTTCTCCTCCCACTTGCCCCGTGTCAGAGTTCCTGGCTGCTGTCCAGGGCTGAGGTTATGGCACCTCCCTTACTTGGCAGCCTTCATTTACAAACAAAAAGCAAGCCTGTAGCCTAGGAATGGGCAACTTCATAGGTTCGGGGGGGGGGGGGGGGATGCAGGACAGCTGAAAAGAATGTTTTTTAACCCCAAAAAATTGGCCACAGCTACGGAGCACTAAATGTGCCAAATTTAGCTTGTTTTGCTTCTTTTTTTGCCGTAGCAGGGGCCGCATGTGACTCATGGGCCATGCGTTGCCCACCCCTGCTCAGTTTCTTTACTTATGGAGACACAAGTTTGGGAACAGGCTGCAAGCCTGCAGGGTGCTGAGCTAGGCCTGGAGGTGACTAGCTTTAGCCTTGCGCAGCTGTTCAAAGCGCATGCAATGAAGGCACCTGGGGCGGGTGAGCAGCACTGCTGCAGCAAGCACCCCCGAGGCAGGCGCCTTCCTCAAATGCCTGAACAAGAGTTTCTCACCATGCCTACAATGGTACATGCAGAGGTTCTGTTCAGGAATGCAAATCAAGGCCGTTAAATCAGGGAGGAGGAGGGAGAAGCTGAATTGCTCAGCCTACCCTACCTCACGGGGTTATTGTAAGGCTACAAGGGTTGGGGCATGCATGCCACCCAGACCTCTTCAAGCAAAGGTGGGATAAAAATGTAATAAATAGAACAAGAGCTATCAGCAAAGGCAGGCATTACTTCAACAGAGCCCAGCTAAAGGCCAGCCTAGACGCGACAGTGGCGGCCATGTTTGTTTCTTTAGCGCCTGCCCCATTCATACATAAAGCCGAACTGCAACTGAGTTAATGTAATGTATTATAATTATGGTTATTGTGTTTACATTGTTTGTTTTGTGAACTGCTTTGAGCACGATATTTGTGGCAAGCAGAGTATATAAACTGACTCTGACCAAAGCAGGATGGGATGGGTGATCAATTTTTTTTAATGCTAAACAGGATGTGTAGCGGTGAGGGGAGCTCACCTTGCCCTCTTCCCAGACTTACCCGGTCACTTCAAGAACTTTTCTTCTCAGCCCAGCCCTGATACCAGAACCAGGCTGATCTGGGAAGGAAAGGGCTTGAAGTGTGTGTCCTTTTGATATAAAAACTAACTCACCCACCCCATCTTAGATGCGAACCAGGCAGGCGTGTGAAGAACTAACATGGCTGCCTGCCCCTTCCCCTCACAGGTGCCTTCATTGCATGCGCTTTGAACAGCTGCGCAAGGCTAAAGCTAGTCACCTCCAGGCCTAGCTCAGCACCCTGCAGGCTTGCAGCCTGGTTCCCAAACTTGTGTCTCCGTAAGTAAAGAAACCCTTGAGTAACCAGCCTCAGCCTCTCTGGCAAGACATGGCAGGCCTTTAAAAAGGAGCAAAGAAATGGCTTGGAGACATGCTCTGCAGGGTTTCTTGGTGGCCTCCAACCTCCCTTTCTGGCTTCTCTGCTGGGAGAGAAGGCCCTGCGTAGGCTGAGGAGAGGCGGCAGATGTCCAGATCCCAGTTTTTCACTTGAGCAGTCGGAGGGACAGACTGCACGTTGTGTTTTCCTGTACAGTAATATAAGATAATATCTACATAAGACCAGAGCACATGTGGAAATGAGGTTAACCCCTTTCCGCCCCATGTGGTTTTCCTGCCAAAATTCCCTCTCTCGGGTGGTATTTTCCCCAGTGGTGCCGTTCACCACAAACAGTACCTTTGGGGACCATTAGCAGCTGAGAGGGAAGGGAGCTTAGGCTGGAAAACAACACAGGGAGGAAAGACACACACACACACACACACACATCTGTCCCAATCTGGATCAGGCCCTCCACAGGTGCATTTTATGAAAAAGGGAGAGAGTGACCAGGACTAAGCAAACTTTTTTTTTAAAAAGGTGTAGTTTGCCTCTGAACCCCAGGCCTTGTGTACAGAATCAGGCCGCAAGTCACCATGAGGCCCCCCTCTCCCTCTTCCTTCAAATCCCTCCTCAAAACTTGCTTTTTCTGTGAAGACTTTGGCACAAGGCCTAGTTCCCATGCCCTGCTGTACATGTATCTGCAATAATTCTCTTTGCCTGTGTACCCTCGCCTCCATTTCTCTCCACATCCTCTGTTCTCTCCCTTGTGTCATTTTATAGATTGCATGCTCCTTATGGCCAGGAGCTGTCCTCTCATTCTTTGTAAAGCATCATGTACATAGATGGTGCTATATACAAAAATGATACGTCTTCTTACTCTAGGTGGGCCAGGGAATTACCCCACAATGCTAAGTCCAGGGCACTGTGGAGGATACAAAACAGTGGCCAGTTTGCCGACAGTGTTGCTGCTGCTGCTGCAACAGCTTGCAATAGGTAGCAACCCCCCCCCCCCAACAAACCCAAACTCTTAGGCAAAAAAAGAAAGAAGCTGTGCTATTGCCACTGCTAATAGTGAACCCCAGCCCTGAGAAACAGTTGGAGTATTTATCCTCTCTTTGCCAATCAGTAGGGTGGAGTATTTCAAGAGGCCATTTGTCCGCAGTCCATCAGGTCCGCAGTCCGTCAGTAAATGCTGCTGTCAGGTCCAGCGTAAGATCTTTTGTGCCTGAGCCAAAGGACAAGATCCCCCTCTTCCACTTATAGAAGCCAACTGGACTAGCAGTTGAATCTCACTTCAACACTGGCTACCTCTGCCACACCTGAGAGTAGCAGGCTTGGTTAAGGCATACAGGGCAGGTGGTGTGGCAAACACAGCTCTGTCCTGCAACACCTCACCACCATTTCTCACCCTCCATCATCTCCTGCTGCCTGAGGAGATGGCCTGCTGTACCTAATGCTCAGGCCAACCTTGGCTGTTGTAATTTTCAGCATCAGCACACTCTCCTTCTCTTCCTCACCCTGCATCCCCTTTTTTGTGTATGTTTCTGTAGATCCATTTTAACCAATGATTTCAGAGTTTATACGTATACCCAGACAGGGAGTGTGGTGTCTGTTATGCCTTCCATTCAGGTAAGATTTCTCAGATGTGGGAAGCGAGATTCTTTTCATTTGCTGGTTATTTGACTACGTTAGAGCTACCAACCAGTTTGTTTTTTTTAAAATGTCAGTCATATGAGTTTTACTCATATGGTTGATCAGCTAAAATGTGCATATTAATAAGCATTTTTAAGCACACATTGAGACACACACATTCTTTCACAGAACAGACCACATCCCCATCCAAGGACTGGCACACAGAGTAGCCATATTAGAGAAACTGACTTTCAGTGGCATGCACATGATCTGGGAATTCTGGTTGCCATTTCTCGCTCCAACATGGCCAGGTTGGGCAATTTGCAGTGGAAAAACAATGAGTGGGAGGGAGGGAGGGAGGGAGGGAGGGAGGGAGGGAGGGAGGGGAGGCCTGCTTAACCCTTTCCCACCCGCCACTTTTCATCTGCAAGCATATGTCTGGAAACCTTGGATAGGGGGAAGGCAATTGTCTGTGGGTGTAAGGCAAAAACCCAGGAATCTTAGAATCTAACAGAGTCGAGGAACCTTAGTCTCTGCTTCAGCAGAACAGCTTGCAGGTGAAAAGACTGGCAGGCTCAGAGGGAAGGAACCTGTGATGCTCCAGATGTTGTTGAACTACAACTCCCAACATCACTGACCACGCCAGCTAGGACTGATGGAAGTTGTAGCCCAGCAACATCTGGAGGGCCAGGAATTCCCCACCCCAGGGCTAGCCTAAGCCTTGTTGCTCCACAGTGCCCCCCCCGACAGAGGTAGAAGGGAACTGCAGCCAATCAGCCTAAGAGGAATCGGGTGATTGGAGAGCCAGTAAGAAACCGGCTGGTCATATTCTCTCTCATATATATATGGCGTCCCCTATGCCATTTGCGTCCCTGCTTTAGCTGTGATAGGCTACGTAAATAGATACGTAGCCTGTCACAGCCTAGCGTAGGGACGCAAACGGCGTCCCCTATGCAGGACGCCATTTGTGTCCGCAGCAGCCCGGCAGCGGATAGAGGATCTGCTGCAGATTGGCCCAGCCAGCGGCTCCGTGGACTGGCCACGGAGCAGAGCCGGCCAGGCAGGATTCCGGGGGAGAGGACCAGATCGCCTCCCCCCCGTCGAGGATTCCGGGGGGAGGACCGGATCGCCTCCTCCCCCCGCAGACCCCAGCGGAGCAAGGTAAGTGGGGTTTCGTACACCTCTACTTGTTCCTGAATTAATAGGTTTTGTGCTGTAAGTACTTTGCAGTAAAAACAACTGTGGGGAGTGGCATCTTAACAACTAATTGTAGCAACAGGTTGGCATGGGCCAGAACCCACTTCTGTTAAATGAATGGTTGAAGTCAGACATAAAGATGGCATACTGGGGAAAATAGCAATAAAACTGTTTTGCAAGGTGAGATCAAAAGATGAACAAACATATCCAGAAAGGAATTGTAGTTAACAAGATTTAGTCAGTAGGGGTCAACAAGCCAATAGATGCAGATAGGTCTAGGCAAACCCAGTCCTAGATGTCCAGGGATATTAAGTCTCCAGGAATCTCCTGAATATTCAGTCCATCATACACACAAGCATCTGTACAGTAAACCCTAACCCTTTTGTTTTCTCCCTCAGCCCCATTTTGGGCTGTCACACTAAATTACACCGACACATCCATCTTACGTTACATATATGAATCCAATAAAGGATTAAAGCCTGAATCATGCAAAAAGCTGATTTATTAAAAGTGTTTCGATGGGACAAACTCGTCTTGTGAACGTTGAAAGAGCAACTGAGCTTGCCACTTCCAGGAAACCCTTTGAAAGGAGGCTTATGGATAAGTTAATATATGTGATCCAAAATGTGGGAATGGCTTTGCTCTATGTGGCCAAGCCACAGCGCATGATTCTGGTAATTTTTGCTGCTGAGTCACCAACAGGAAATCAAGATGGTTGCCACGGTGTAACGAAAAATTGCTGGACTCTGTGTGGGAGATTCAAATATTGCTTGCCAGGGTGAGCAGACTCCATGAGGCTGCATTCTCAAGTGGCTATCGTGAGTCTTTGAATGTCTGAACAGGGCCCAAGACACAATGGTGGTGGAGCCCATGCAGGGTTGGGTCTCATACAGCAGTGTGTGTGAATTGCAGGTATATGTTGTCCTTCTTCTTCTTCTGCTTCTGCTTCTGTTTCCTCCTCCTCCTCTTTTTTAACCCCTGCTAATACATAAATTGTTCTTTCTAGCGGGATTGCTACTATCAAGGCTATATAGAAAGTTACACAAATTCACTTGTGATGCTCAGCACCTGCTCTGGGCTCAGGTGAGTCCTTCTTGTAACTTTTGAACGGAACCCTTTTGTACCTCAGTCTAAGCGTGACTGCATTCTGTCCACATTAGAGCTTTGGTGAAGGAAAAATAATGACTCTGCTGAAATTGGACAAACTGCTTATCATTATTATTATTATTAATTTATTATTAAGCTGCTGTGGTAATGCATAACAAGAATTTACACATGGTGGCACCTCCCTCTCCCCTAACATCTCCCCCAAATCAATCTTTCCTATTACCTTTTTGCCTGAAAAACTCTCAGACCTTGGCCCCAACTGAAATGAAGACCAAGTATGTCTTACTGCAGCATAGTTTGCACTGAGGTGATCAACCAGTGGCTGTACCATACCACTTTAGACTTCTAGTGGGAGCTCATGAGATTGAAAACCCCTCCATTCAGTTTGATTCCTTTCTGTTCCTGTGCGTAGAAAATTAACATGTCAGGGAGTAGGCTAGTCTAGAACCTTCTCCCTGACATCCAGCGTTCTATGTGCGGGATGATATCATCATCATCATCATCATCATCTACTTTTGCTCATGGTTGTCCATTATTACCCTTGCCTTTCTCTTTCCCTTGCTTCTTGCATTGCCTTCTAAATATGAATACCATAAAGCACTGCAGCTGAAGTAGGATGGTATTCCTGGGAGAGGAGACACCTTGCCTACACCTTGCTATTCAGAAAACTCGAGTTCCATCCCTTACTATTACCTATGGCTGACGTACTGTTGTGCATAAAGCTTCAACTGAATCTCATGCACTCCTTGCTGTCCTCTCTGGAATAGCACACAGTCCCTTCTGTGACACCAAGGTGCCGTGGAACTTTTCCTATATGAACCTTTCCATTGCTCCTTTTCACCCTTAAGGTTCTAGTACTGAGCCAAAAATGCTGCTTCACTTTTGCAACCTCCTTTGCAAGCGGCAAAAGTGGAGTGGCATGTTATTCTCTATTCCCAGGGTGGAATTCTATGATATTTTGCCTTGTGGGGGTTACCTTGATAGGTAGTGGTGGTAGCAGCAGCAGCTTTTCGAAGATGTGTGTGTTCCTTTCTTTAACTCATTAATCTTTCACCACTTGTGTGCTGCTTGATGGTCACCATGCCCTTCCGCAGTGCCTGTGCTTGGATGACACTTTGCCAGGGCCTAGCATCATTCCAGAAGCATTGTTGGAAAAAGCTCCATTACTGCCCCCTGTTTTTTCAGAGAAAAAGGCTGAGCTGAAAACTTCAGCTCAGCTGTAGTTTGATCTATGTCAGCACAGAGCAGGGAATTCTCAGATGTAGTTCCATAGCTCCTTCCTAAGGAGGCTGAGATTTAAGATTGTAAGAAATTACTAAGGACTTGTTTATTCTGCCAAGCTTTTAAGAGCTGTTGAGCTGTTCTTTTTTCTGTCTTTTTTTTGAGCTGCCGTTTTATGATGGGTTCATGATTATTGTTTCATTGCTCATCTAATTTTAAATTTAAACTATTTTCATAAGTTATATACTCCCCACTTCTGCAAGCAGTATGGGGACCAGGGGGTTGCACTGCAGGATTTACTTTGGATGAGGGAGAGCACTTGAGACTTATGGCCTCTTTTAAATACCAGTTGAATCACAAATATACAAACAGAGCCTGTTGGAAGCAAGCAGATGCTTAAAAGCAGGCAGCAAACTACTAATCCTGCATTAGATTCCCAGAGAACTACGTTCTCAGCCCTGGAAGACGGTACCCCTGTTATTGTTGTCACTATCTCCAGCTAAAATCCCTCAGCTCTCTGTTTCTGTCTGACTTTCCTCAAATTCAAACTTGCTGCATCATCCTGCATGCTGTTTCTTTGCCCCTCCCACTACTTAATGGGTGTCACCTTCCAAAGGCTAGGGAGAGATTTGAGGTTATTAAGGAAAACAAATCTAGCCATTAACTTTTTTTTTTTCTCAAGTCCCTGACTATGGGAAGAAAGCCCCCCCTCTGCAGATGAAATCTCCCTTATGCGCCAATCTTAAAACAAGCACATTTTGCCAAAATACATGTTTACCTGAAACCAGCCTGGGGCTCTCCGGATGTGTCGGCCATGCTGACTGAGGATGATGGGAGTTGTCCAACACATACGGAGGGCATCAGGTTGGGGGGGAGGCTAACCTAAGGTATAGTTTTGCCCTAAGGCTGACTGTTCATATCCTGAAATCGGGGTGCTGAAGCACCATGTCAGGCTGAATAGGGAATGTGACTATTGACTATCCAAGTCCTGGTTTACACCAGCGATCTTTTTTTGCTTCCTCCCTGCTGCCTGCCTGCCCCCCAGTGGGCTGTTGCTGTTTGAGAACATTACCTATGGGATTGAGCCCGTGGAATCTGCCTCTGGATTTCAGCATCTTATTTATCGGATGGAATACAGCAATGAGGATCTCAATGTTTCTAAAGAGAATTATTCCATTAAATGGAGCACAGAGATGAGTCAGAGGGCAAGCCTGGGAGTACCAGTGAGTGCTAATTTAAAAAAACAATTAGTGTGTGTAGAGATAAAAAAAAAAAGAATAGCAAAATAGTATTCTGCACACACATACACACTTCCCCAAGCAGTAGGGAATTCCTTGGGCTAGCCTTTTCAAGGATATTTTGTGTGCGTATGAGGAGAAAAAAAAAACCCTGGAGACTTTTTAATGCTAATTTATTTACACATACGCAGGTGAAACAGAGGCAAGCTGGCAGTCAACAAGGCAGGCAATGCTAGTTTGAAAGTAGCATCAGTCCGCCAACAGTGACTGCAGCCCCTGCGAGCCTGCTTCTTGCTTTCCAGATGCAAAAGCTTGCATTTCCCCCTCTCTGGATCTCAAGACAATGCAGCTGTCTCTCCCCCTCCCGCCCCACTCTCGGTGAGCTTTTCAGCCTTCACACTGCAGCACTGGCTCTCAGAGCATCAGCTGCAAAGGATTGTCCATTGAGCAAACGTCTCCAGCTGTCCAGCAGTACTAAAGTCCAGTGCAAAGGTCCCCTGTTCAGTTTTCATGGCAGAACAGTATATCCCATAACAGTAGGATACACATGCACAGCCTGATCCTGTGCTTGTTCCCTTTGAAATAAATGGAATTGTTTGGTGAGGTCCAGGTCAGGGTGCACTGAACTGTAGCCTTTCCCAGCCCTGTAACACCTTTGGGCTGGAGACATCAGGGATTGAACCTGGGACCCTCTGCATGCAAAGCACTGAACTGCAGGGTCTCCCTGCTTCCCTAGGCAGTGATCTTAACCCCCATCACCTCTCCAGGCTTTGGTGCAAACTTAGTGAGACCCAGAGTGAGTGGGGCAGGGAAGCCACCAGATCCTGCCCTTTCCCAGAATTTGTTGGCAATTGTAGTTCCATCTGTGACCTTTTCACGATGTTAATAGTAAGCACATATACCACAAGAGTGCAGTAATACGGTCTCGAACTTTGTTCCCTCTTTGAATTAAAACAGATTAACTTCAGCACCGTGAGATATGTGGAAATGCATGTGATTGTGGCCAAGTCTCTGGTAGGTCTGTTTTAATGTCTCTCTGTTGGTCCAAAGCACTTCAAAAATTAGGCTTGCCTGGGTGTGTGTGTGTTGTAACTAGTGGCTCTATGCTTGATTTTGGGTTTTAGAAGCGTGATCTTCCTTAGCATTCAATAATCCACTCCAGCTACTGCCACCTTTACCATAACGAAACATAATAAAATTCACTCTCACCAAACCTGGGAGATGTGGGAGGGGTCTCTTCCACACATGGGAGCGATGACAGGCAATATTTCTAAGGGCCTGCAGCCATCACTGTGTTCACATGTACAGTGTGGATTAGTTGGATGATACTGCACATACTCGGAGAAGCATTTCCTGTGAAAGTGACCTCCAAGGGCTGTTTTACAAGGTGCATGGGGGCAAACCCAGGTTTGCTTCCATGCAAACACTAGATAGGGAGTTGAAGCCAGTTGGGTCCATGTTATTTTATTTCTAAGATGTATTTATTCATGTAGACCCCTTCCAACCCTATGAGTCTATGTATTTTTACATAACTTGTAAACTGCTTTTCAATGTTGACTTTTGTTGACTTATTTAGTACATGTATATCCTGTCCTTTTCCCATCATGGAACTCAAGGTGCTGTACATGGGCTTCCCACATAGTGACCAGCCTAGAACCTGCCTAGCTTCAGCAAAGTTCATGTGCATCATGTGCTCTATCATGTCCTCAGACCATGCCCTGGGTTGATGACTGTACCTGTATGATACATGTGTTTCCAAACATTGGAGTTTTTTTTCTTTCAAATGCAAATTTTCTATTTTTAGGTGTGCACTTAAAAGTATTGTCAGTGGACATACAAAAAACATTAATGTATGAAGTAGCCCTGAGTGGTTAGAGCTGGCTAACAAGGGAGTGTTACTCTTTTCCAGTTTGATTATATGGGTTCAGATGAAGATCTTGTGACAGGGAAAATCACCAAGCTGATCAGCTTTATCAACACTGTAAGTCAATGCATTTTTATATGGAGATAGACAATGTCTATGCAAGTCATGCCTTTTAGAACACTGCTACAGCCCAGGCTTTTAATACTTCATGGCTCTTCCCAGGAAGGCTGTCCTGGGTCCTGAGCCCACTCTGCAATGTTCACCTTGCCTTTGTGCTTGTATCCCAGGGATCGATCTCAGGCTAAGGTGAGATACCTGCAAGAACAATGCCAGGGCCGGGCCCTGACCAACGCAGAAGTATCCAATGCATAACTTAGGGCTTAACTGCAAATTACATCAATAGCATATCTTGTAGCCGTGTAAGAGTATTTTTTAATTGATTCATAGGCAGAGGCCCCCCTCCCTCTATTTCCATCAGAACCATAATGAGGGTGGGGTGGGGTGGGGTGGAGCAGATGTTTTTCCCTTTTCAGCTGTGATCCCAGTGAAAATTCTGCCCCCTCCCCCCCATAAGTGATACAAAAAAAAAGATCCCATTTGTGCCAGCGGGAGGTTGTTTCCTTTTGCTAATGTCAGCATTGGGGAGGGGGGGATTTTCATCAGGATCACAGCTAGAGAGGGATAAACCTTCCCTTACCATGTACTGTTGTCTGGATGGAAATCAGGGCCCCCTCCCATGCCTAGGATTAAAATTTAAAATTATACACTACAAGCCACACTATTAATGTAATATGTAATTAGGGCTTTCGAGCTGGCCACACCTGTACTGCAGAATGTTGGTTTCAGGGCCACAGAGAGGTAAACCCCGGGCCTGGGCCAAAACATAGTCTTGAGGCTCTTGCAAGTCAGCCCCCCTTAGTCCACAAATACTGTCAGTAGTTAATATAGGTAAGTACATGGAGTATCAACTCACAGTCCTTAATTACAATAATTAATTAACTAACTGATACCTACTCAAAGGAGTTCCTTACTTTCATTTTGGTGAACTTAACAATTAAATTGTCAAAACAGATTTCCCTAGGTAGCTTGCTTTCTGCTGAGAGTGTAACAAGGTTGTTGACCCTTTCTTGCCCTGTGTGGGTAGAATTCCAGGAATACGCTTCCAATTTGACTCCGTAAGCAACCGACCTAAAGGTAAAACGTTGGATGGGAACACACTTGCTTCTCTACTAGCCTTAGGCAGTAGAAAGCAGTGCATTGGGGTCTCTCAGCTTTTTGGGGCCTTGGGGCAATTTGCCCACCTGAGTGGTATCTGGATGCTTCATAAGGAGTTGCTTCAAAATGGGGCTGGTCAACAATACTTACAAAAGCAATGGTTTGCAAACTCTGTTCCAGGGAATGCCATCTGAGGCTTCCTTCTAAGCAGGAATGCTGTGCAGAGTGACACTTTCCTGCTGTGGATGCTGGGAGTTTTAGTCCCAGTCTGCTCCCCAGAGGGAAATGATGCCCCACCAGGACCTGGAACACCTCCTCTGTGGCCTTGTTCTACCCGAAGGTGGATCTCAGAGGTCAGGGAAGGTGGCTTGCAGGACTTGGATGAGGGCAGTCCTGCTTACGGCAGGCTGCAAGCAGGGCTGTGTTTACCCCAGTCCCAGTGGAGTGGGGACAAATTGCAATTTGGACTCACTACCAAAGAGAGCAATCCTGTTATTGTTTATCTGACATGTGGATCAGTGCTTGACATGTGGTGAGATATACCGTTCTGCTTCTTTTCAGGTGAACCTGAAACCATCCCATTTCTTTTCAGGCAGGCATAATTGAGTCTAGCCTAAACAGCCCACTTTTTTTCTTCCACTATGAAACCATCTTCCTTCAGAGCCATCCCACTTCCTTTCCCCTCCTCCTCTCTCCCATTTTAGAGATTGTTCTGAATTAGAGAGGAGAGTCAAGATCAGCAGATTTTGCCCAGGGTGATTAACTCTGTTTGAGCTATCCTGGGAACGTGCAACCAGATCAACAGTTGAAGCACATTATTATTATTAAGCAAGTTCAAGTGTCTGTTAAAAAAATAAGTTAAAAATCCAAGGTAGCTGGTTATACAAACATGTAAGACAGCTCACCCGCACTCTGCCCCCGCCCTGGAATTTGTCATTATGGTAACACTTAACAATCCCTGCTGCAGAGGTTCCCAGCTGCAAAGGAACTGTTACAATGGTTAGTTCTACAGAATGTCCCCATGACTACACATACGGCAGGGCCAGTTCCAAGTTCAAGGAGGCCCTGGTTAAGTGCACTCCAGGGATGCTCTCCTTTATCACTGAGCCATGGCGGGCTCTGAGCAGTGCTGCTCTGCTGAGTGGGGCACCATTTTAATTTCTTGCAGTGCCCCAGAGCAAAATGAAGGCAGGGGCATTGTTGGAACTTAAAATGGCAGCTGGACCCAGCTCCCCAGAGCTCCTTGAAGCACCAGTACGGGGGAAAATATGCCAAGGTAGACCCAGCAGAGGGCCTCACCTGGGTGCAGGGGCCCCAGCAGTTGCCCAAGGATGCCTGGTGCTGATACTGGCCTTGTACGATACGCTCATGTGAATATATGACGCTGCCTTCTCTATCAAGTAAGACCATTGGTCTGTCTAGCCCAGCGTTGTTTCCAGCTAGCAGCAGGAGCTTTCCAAGCCCTGAGGCAGAGACCCTTCCTGTCTTGATACCTGCCATCCTTTAGTTTGGTTCAATGTATTTGTTTCAGAACCTCCCTCAAACTTCTGTTTTCATTCCCATTTTCAGATGTTTTTCAAACTCAACATGAGGATTATACTGTCCTCTTTGGAGTTTTGGATAGACAAGGATAAAATCTCCACCACAGGAATGCCCGACGAGTTACTGGAAAAGTTTGTGGAGTGGAAACAAGTCCACCTCACTCTACGACCGCACGACGTGTCATTTTTATTTGTGTAAGAAGTGCATTCTTTCCCTCCTTTATTTTAAAAATGGAGTCTTCTGCATTGTCCTAGTTCAGGGAAAATGTCTGTTATTGTCATGGTCAGAGCACATGGAAGTGTGACAATGCATGCGCAGTTGGGGAGATTCTGAGGATGTGTTACAACAGTTGAGGGCTGTGCACAAATAAAGGGAATAAAGCTGATGGAGAAATGGCCAATGCTGAGCAGAATGTGAGGGAGGCAAGCATCAAAATACACCTGAGGAGGGGAGAAAGGCTGAGGCATTCTGCTTAGCATCAGCATACTGCAGGAGCATAGGAAGCTGCCTTATGTTGACCAGAGTTGACCCTTCTGTTATGTTGACCCTTCCGCAACTGCAGGAACACAGGAAGCTGCCGTATACTGAGTTCCATGTGATTAGGCATTATTTCAGTTTGGGTTCATGGAAGGGGTGGATTTTGAACTTGGTTTTGAAGAATAAGAGAGTGGTGGCACCACAAAGATGTTCTTGGAGGGCGTTCCAAGCATAAGGGGCAGCAAGGGAGAATGGGTGGAGTCTTCGAAGAAAACAGGAAAGATTGGCGTTGCCAAGGGTTGTAGAACTAGAAGATGAAAGGTCACGGGCATCCCAGGGGAGAGCACATACCAAGCCATGCCCAAAGAGAGAAAATTATAGAAGTAATAGTTAAAACAATGATGCTTCTGTTAAAGGACCGCCCGAAATTCAAGAGATTTCTCCCTCTTCCCCCAGCTACAGGAACAAGGCTGATTCGATGGGGTCAACGTTTGCAAAAAAGATGTGTGTCAAACCCTCTTCTGCAGGGATTGCTGTGGTATGGTCATGCTAAATACACTGCACTCAATTACCTACTGAACTGCGCTTAATTTTTTTTTAAAAAATCAAGCCTGTCTTATTGTGTTGTACTTCCTGAAAACATAGGGTTGGACTAGATGCAAAGTTAAATGTGCGAATGCAATTAAACTGGATTTGTTTTTGTTATGTAAATAGCAGCCTTGGGGAAGCCTGAACAGCCTTGACAGGGGATGTTGTAACTCTTTCTCTCCCCTCCATGGTCCTGGCAAAATTCCCCTGAAGCTGCTATTTGCATTTCAAGAGAAACCTCCACTGGCACCAGCGGGAGCTTCCCTTGAAATGCAAATGGCAGCTTCAGAGAGAGGATCCGTACAATTAACATCTCATCTAATTTGGCCCTTGGGAACTGGGGGGGGGGGCAGCGGCTGCAATTTTGTGCCTGCTTATCATGTATAGCACCTCTGAGGAGAGGGGGCTTAAGCATGCATAATCTGGATGCAAGATTGAAGCGGAGTTTTTATATAGTCTTGTTTTCAAAGGCCTAGTGGTATAACCATTTGATACAAAGAAGCCACCAGTGCAGGGGGCGGGGGAGGCGGGGTGGAATGGCTTGTATGGTGGCATTGGGGCAGACATATGACCAGATTTTAGGGATGTGCAAAACCTGTCCTTTTAGTTTTGCAGATTTTTCTGCCTTCCCGTGTTGCACGTTTGGGACACTTACCTGAAAAATTGTAGATGTAAACGCAATTTTTTTTTCAAAGCAGATACAAATCATTGCTGTGCCTTGCATGTGTACTATTAGCCTCAACTGTACAGGACATCTGTTATGGGCTTAATTGCACATCATTTTGCCAAATACACAGACAGGAGTCTAAATTAAAGTAGACCTGAATCACTATTGCACATTCATCCAATGACAGTAGTTGTGAATAATAATGATGATGATGATGGTGCCTCCGAAGATGGAGTTCTGTGGTTAGCTGTTATGCTACTAGGCACTGACGGATCTGTGCTCCCATTTAGTATCAGAACGGGATCACGCTGGAGACGTTTTCTGTCATAGTTGCACAGTTGCTGGGAGTCAGCCTGGGGCTGCAGTTTGACAACTCAAGACAATGCTTCTGTCCAGGATCCACCTGTGTAATGAATACCAAAGCAGTGTAAGTTAGTACAGCGATATTTGTTGTTATCATTAGCATAGTGTCCACAATAAGGTCTGTTATTCTACCCTCCCCACCCATGTCACTTCCCAACATTCTGAGAAACACACAGTAGATTGGGTTGATGGCAATCGAACGCATAAAACCTATTTATTATCTCCCATAGAAATTAATGGCCACCATTCATTCCTGTGGGCAGGAAGTAAACTGCTGCTCTTGGGAACAACATTACAGCGAGGGCAACTTGTCCTCCACCACTGACATGGGATTATCAAGACCTGCAGCAGGTTGTGAGTGGGAGAGGATGCACTGCAGAGGGATACTGCAATATACAAACTCTCTCCACCCATACTCCATCTGCTGTAATGGCAGGTATTTTTGTTAGAGACCCCAAGTCTAGCCACCCCTCTCCCGGCAAGGTGCCAAACAGTTTCCAAGCTGAGGATGTGCCCCATGGTCACTGGATGTATCCCTTTCAAGGATGTGCAGGATGACAGTTTGTGTCTATGTTCTTTCTTAAGCTACACCCTTTCAGGGTTACATGTATAAGCCTTGGCTTGTGTGCTTCCCTCTCCTCTTCTAGAAGGAGACTGGGAGCGTTTACTTCCATTTTCGGCTAACCACAGTTTCTTGTGTCCAAACTAGGGCTAGGCAAAGTTTTCCCCCTCCCCATTCACATTATGCAGAAGCCACTCAGCCAACAGGCTCTCAGCTGAGCGGTGGTAGCGCTTTAAGAGCTACAAAAACCGGGTGGTGGTGGTGGTGGTGGTGGTGGGTGGAATTAAGAAGCCCTAGGACCCATACAAACCGGTTAGTATTACTATGGTTAGGGAAACAAGCCAACTTTTCCCCAAGTCTTTGCACAGTG
This sequence comes from Heloderma suspectum, assembly GCF_057233095.1. Taxonomy (NCBI): domain Eukaryota; kingdom Metazoa; phylum Chordata; class Lepidosauria; order Squamata; family Helodermatidae; genus Heloderma; species Heloderma suspectum. Next base: position 41,681,675 of record NC_139463.1, read on the forward strand.
TGGAAAAGCATGTTCTTTGACAGCATGTTTTGGTTGTACATGAGCTTTGCGTGTATGCACACCTGTTTTTCCAATTCTTCAGCCTTTTCCTTTTGGTAACTTTGCATGTTCCATTTGGTGACTTTCCTCCATTCAAATCTCAGGAGCCCTTTCACCCCAAAGGGGGCCAGTACATGATTTTAGTACACAACCCTGTGAAGCAGAGTGAGACTGAGGGCAGAACTACATGTTGCAAAGAACACAGGGCTGCCCGCAGAAGCCCTGTATTGAGTTCTCTCCACCACCACCCATTGACGTCAAGTGTAACTTACTACGATGGACAAGTTAGCCCATCCCTGCCAATCTTCCTGTTGCCCCTCTATGGCAATGCAAAGGCATAGGGGCAAAGCTGAATGTGTTCTGCAGTGCCATTTCCAGGACTCATTCTTGCTGAGGCAGTATACCTATGTCTGGGCTATGCCATCTCAGACTGCAGGTGGGGGGGCTCATGTGAGTGAATTCTCCTTTATACATATTCCTGCACACAGAAAACTAGTATGATGTCCAGGATGAGAGTATTTGCCCACCACACCACCCCTTCCTTCCTTCCTTCCTTCCTTCCTTCCTTCCTTCCTTCCTTTCTCCCCTCGTGAGGCAGTGTTCCATTATCTGGGCCCCACCTGCAGACCAAAGTGCTACATCAAAGTGAGACACAGGTTTGCCATGTTGGTGAGAACTAGGCTCCAGGCCAACAAGGAGAGCCAGTGTAGTGTAGTGGTGAGAGTGCCGAACTAGGAGCCGGGAGATCCGGGTTCTAGTCCCCACTCGGCCATGGCAGCTCACTAGGTGACTTTGGGCCAGTCACAGACTCTCAACCCAACCCACCTCGCAGGGTTGTTGTTGTGAGGATAAAACGGAGAGGAGGAGGATAATGTAAGCCGCCTTGGGTTCCTTGCAAGAGGAAAAAAGGCGGGATATAAATGCAATAAACAAACAAACAAACAAACAAGGAGGCCCAAGAGGGCTGGTTTGTGTAAACCAGGGGTGGGGAACCTCTTTCAGCCCAAGGGCTGAATGCCTTTCCAGATAAGCTCTCAGGTGCCACATTCCAGTGGTGGGTGGGTTTGACGGCAAATGGGACAGGGCCAAAATGCCGAAAATACAAGCATAGTTTAATTTAAAGCTCTTACTGCTAATAACTAAGCCTTAAGAGAGAAATTTCAACCTTTTAGAATGAGGAAAAACCTACACAAAAGATGGGAATCCACCATGGGGTCAGGGGGAAAAGGAGTGGGGCCAGGAGAAGGGGGCAAAGCCATCTGGGGGACCCCAGAGAGCCGGATTGGATCCCTAGGAGGGGGCTGGCTTTGGCCCAGAGGTCTAAGGTTCTGCACCTCTGGTGTAAACTGACCGTGCAAAGCACAGCAGATCTGTGGCAGTGCCTCAGAGACTCCTGAGCAGGCAAGTCAATGTGGAAAGGATTCCCTCTGTCAGTAGAAAAACTTGAGAACCACTGCCCTCTGAAGCCTAGTAACTCCACAACTGCAGGTCATTTTGTCTTGGCTTTCTGTGTTATAGGAAACTTTTATTTCCTGCGTTTTGCCCTGCAGACAGTCCAGCGGTGCCAAGTTCTTCAGCAGCTGCAGTGTAAAAGACTTCCGGAATTTTCTAGGGTTTGGATCGTCACAATGTCTCATGAACAGACCACGTATTGATATCACGTACAGAGCCCCCACCTGCGGGAACAGGATAGTGGAGGAAGGAGAGCAGTGTGACTGTGGCTCGGCCAAGGTTTGTTAGTAGAAGGAAAAATAAATACATAAATAAACAGAGAAAGAAAATGAAATAAATAAATGTTTTGTTGTTGTTGTTCAGTCGTTCAGTCGTGTCCGACTCTTCGTGACCCCACGGACCGTAGCACGCCAGGCCTTCCTGTCCTGCGCTCTCTCCCGGAGCGTGCTCAAGTCTATATTCATTGCATCATAAATGTTTATTTACCTATTATTAACATTTATATATCGTCTTATCTGCTGAAAAGCCATCAAGGTGGTATACAGCAATTTGAAACAATAACATCTTAAAACAATAAAAACAAGAACATAAAAAACAGTAATAACAGTTAAAACATTAAAACTACACATTTTGAAAGGTTAAATTGAAAAGATGTGTCTTTACACCCTTTCTAAAGGCTAAGAGAGCAGGGGTCAGCTGTAGTTCTTGAGGAAGCACGTGCCATAGTTGGGGGCAGCACAGGAGAAAGAGTATCTGCTGTGCATGGAGACCGATGGCCTAACTCTCGGCATCAGTCAGGCACCCATTGGAGCCAGTCTGTGCAAGCTGTGAAGCTTTTTATTTATAGAATTTATATTTTCAGTTCATTCTTCCATCACAAAATTCAAGGTGTAGCGTACTTGAGCTTCCCAAGGAGTCCCCCAAGTAGGTGCAGCCTGTGCCTTTAGACCAGCTTTAGTCTGTGTGCTTTCCAGATGTGTTGGAAAACAACACCCATGCTGGCTGGGGGATACCGGGAGTTGTACTCCAACACATCTGGAGGTCACCAGGTCATTCTCTCCATCAGTTATTCTCTCCATTAGTGAGCGTTCAGACACACACCCCTCCCTCCATCTGCAGCCTGATGTGGTATACTTTCTCTCCCACCCTCAACGCTTTTCACTTTAGTCTGCAGAATTCTTTGGCACTTTTCTTTGCAGTAGAACTGCCTCTTAGTTAACTTTTTTTTTTTTTACCATTTAAAAAAATAGTTTAAAATGGGGGGTGGGGAATTAGGAGGGAGCCTGGCGGGGCCCCAGAGAGGTGTCTGCAGGCACGTTGGGGCCCATGGGCACCACGTTGGGAACCCCAGAGCTAGGCTATTGGTCCAAGCAGCTCCTTTGCCTCCAGGTCCACTTCTCTTTCCCTAGTGCGGGGCTGTATGCTAGATTTCAACCTGGGGCTCCTTGTATGTGAAACACAAGCTGTTCCACGCAGTTAGGGCTCCTCCTGCAGCCCCTCTGCTGTTGGCATCTATAATTGGGTGTTAAGGCTGGGGGTTAAATGTTTTGTGAAGTGTCTAATTCCTGTTTGCTATTGTGGCTGAGTGGTTAGGGAGCTGCTTTGTTAGGGGGTGGGGGGGTTGAGTCCTGGGAGCTCCCTCTCCTTTGTTCCTAATGTGTGTGTTTTTTTCTGGGCAGGCAAGTGATGGCACGTTCCCTCCTTCCCCCAGCGGGGTTCAGACTCCCACCTCTTCATCCCAACCCCATGCCCCTATGCAGCAACCCATTGGAGGCTGCTGCTGTCAGTGTGTTTCTGCAGCTCCCCTTGTAAGGCCTGGCCTTTCTTGGCAAAAGGTGGGTCTTGAACCCTTGTCCCAGAGAGGACGGTGTGTGCTTTGTCCTGTTCAAGGCTCTGTGTGCTCAGTGCAGGCCTCCTGTCCAGGGACTGCTGTAGATGCTTCACTGCCTCTCTCCATTCCCTGTGTAATTGCTGCATAGGATTGCTCTGCGGTTTAGCGAGCAATCCTAAGGTTGGTTCCCGGAGAACTGACTTTCCCCCCGTTCCATGCTGCCTCATAGGCAATGTGGAACAGCCCTGTGCTCTGCACTCAGAAGAAGAGTGCGGATCGGCCAAAATGGGGTGTTCCGGGGGACATTCCGGGGCGGGGAAGGCAGAAATGCTGGTACGACACATGTGTTGTCCAGCAGCCTTCTGCCCCACTCAGCCCTCCCCCGACTAGACAGCCAAAATCGTCTGTCTAGCTGCAAATGCAGGGCAGGAGAAGCGCGGAGGGAACGATACCCTCGGTGCTTCTCCTGACCTGCCTGGATAGGCGGTTGCTGCTGAGTTTGGAGGCAGCGGCCTATCGCCATAGGGTTGCACCCTAAATTACTCAGTTAAATTTGCATGGATTTGCATATGACTACAGCAGGAGAAAAAATAAAGCTTTGCTTGTTTTTGTTTTTTTGACAGTGCACACTCATGGTGCAGAGGCATCATCTTAGAAGAGGCAGTCTCTCATCTCCTTAAGGTGGTGCCTCCTACCCACAGTTTTGGTAACCTGGTTGACCAAGTGCTGCAGTTCTTAATTATCACATTTACTTGCTTAAATAGCATCTGTCACTTCCCGTGTGTGAGCCGGAACGTCTTCACAAGGGGTTCTGGCTCTCCAGTCCAGGGCATGAAGCAAATACCCCACCCCCACCAACATTTCTCCCAAACTAGTGTTAAGCTGCCTGATTATATGTTTCTGACTCCCACCCTTCCGTATTTACTTTTTTGCTTCCAGGAATGTGAAAGCAATGCATGTTGTCAATCAGATTGTACACTGAAAAAAGGAAAGGAATGTGCCCAGGGACCATGTTGTTGGCAGAAGCAGTGCAAGGTGAGCTAGCTTCGTAGTATTGTTATATACTCCCCACTTCCCTGAAAGGCTATAGGTTCCAGGGATGGTAGTTACACGGGTTTGGTTTCCTTTGCAGGATATATCACTGTAGATTCAGTTGTGTTTTGACTGGAGATCTGTTAAGCTGTTTAGCTTAGAAAAAGTAGAGTAAGGGGAGACATAACAGAGGTGTATAAAATTATGCTTGGCCTGGAGAAATTGTTCACAGCAGGCCTTTGAGGGTTCAAGTTCTTGTGTTTCAAGTCCTACGCCCAAGAGGCCTTTAACCACATGAAAGAGCTCCGCTGGACAACACTGAGCAGATGCAGTGGTGGTGGAGAAGTAGGATTTCTTTGCCGCTATCACCGCCACAGAATAAGATCACAAGTGGATTCTTACCTGTGTTTGATCATATTTGTTCCAGTCTTCTGCCATTTGCACTAGGGGTGGGCGGATCACTTACCTGGTTCCTTTCCGGGGCATCTGTGGGGGCGGGAGGCAATCCGTCCCTCCCCCTGGAATCCTCCCTGGCCGGCTCCGCTCTGTGGCCTTGCCACGGAGCCACCGGCCGGGCCTGTCCGCAGCCAGGCTTCCATCCGCTGCTGGGCTGCGGACGTAAATGGCATCTGGCGTAGCAGATGCCATTTGCGTCCCTGTGTTAGCCGTGATAGGCTACAAAAATATTTATGTACCTTATCATGGCTAAAGCAGGGACACAAATGGCGTAGCAGACTGCATTTAGGCTAATCGTCCAGCTTTACGGCTGCAAATGGCACCCACTATGCCATTTGCGTCCGGGGGACTGACTTACACAGAGATACGGCAAGGCAATGGCTGCCAGCCATATCGACTTCCTTCAGCCCTGCGGAGCTGGCGGCCGGCTCCGCAGGGTCGAAGTGGAGCTGGCCTGGACGGATTCCAGGGGGGGAGGAACGGATCGCCTCCCCCCCGTTGAGGATTCCGGGGGGAGGAATGGATCACCTCCCCCCGCTCAGCGGACCCCTGTGGACGGCAGGTAAGGGGATTCGTACATCCCTATGCCTAAGCTTGCAGAAAAATCCTCAAGAGACTTCAAAAATCCATCCGGATTCATCAGTCTCTGGGGGTGGACCATCACCCCCACTTCTGTGGAGGTTACAGGTGGCCTGAAGGTCAAAACTGATAAGGTAATGATCTGTCTATGCCAAAGGAGTCACCACTGGCTCCCCCACCTGAAGATCATTTTCTCCCAATCCAGCATGGAAAACCAGGTCCAAAGTATGCCCTGCCACATCTGTTGGGCAAGCTATTATTTGAGACAGGCCCATGGTTGTACATGGCGGCCATGAAATCCTGAGCCGCTCCTGACAAAGTAGCCTCGGCATGAATATTAAAGTCCCCCAAGACCATAAGCTTTGGGGTCCTCAACATCATGCTCGAGACCACCTCAGTCAGCTCAGGCAGGGAGACTTTTAGGCAGCGGGGTGGGCGGTACACCAGCAGAATCCCTATCCTGTCTCGGGTGCCCAACACCAGGTACAGACACTCAAAACTGGCTGACTGTTGGATAGGGAATCTGACCAGAGGGATAGAATCCCTGTAGACCAAGGCTACCCCCCCTCCCTGCCCCTCTAGTTGAGCTTGGTGCTGCACAAGAAATCCTGGTGGACACATTTGGGGGAGACTAACTCATAGAATCATAGAATAGTAGGGTTGGAAGGGGCCTACAAGGCCATTGAGTCCAACCCCCTGCTCAATGCAGGAATCCAAGTCAGAGCATCCCCGACAGACGGCTGTCCAGCCTCGTCTTGAACGCCTCCAGTGTGGGAGAGCCCACCACCTCCCTAGGTAATTGGTTCCATTGTTGTATTGCTCTAACAGTCAGGAAGTTTTTCCTGATGTTCGGCTGGAATCTGGCTTCCTGTCACTTGAGTCCATTATTCCGTGTCTCTGGGATGATAGAGAAGAGATCCTGGCCTTCCTCTCTGTGACAACCTTTCAAGTACTTGAAGAGCGCTATCGTATCTCCCCTCAGTCTTCTCTTCTCAAGGCTAAACATGCCCAGTTCTTTCAGTCTCTCTTCATAGGGCTCTGTTTCCAGTCCCCTGATCATCTTTGTTGCCCTCCTCTGAGCTCTCTCCAGCTTGTCTGCATCCTTCTTAAAGTGTGGTGCCCAGAACTGGACACAGTACTCCAGATGAGGCCTAAACAGTGCTGAGTAGAGGGGAGCTAGTACTTCCTGGGCTTTGGAAGCTATGCTTCTATTAATGCAGCCCAAAAGAGCATTTGCCTTTTTTGCAGCCACATCACATTATTGGCTCATATTCAGCTTGTGATTGACAACAATTCCAAGATCCTTCTTGCTTGTAGTGTTGTTGGATGAACTCCTCCCAGTTCATCCAACCAAGTTTGAAGTTTCAGTAACACAAGCCAGATCGGCATGTTCTTCAGCTATAAGCTCAGAAATTATGTTACTTTTCTGAGTAGCTGACCTGGCATTCACCAGCAGCACCTTCAGGCTAGAGGGGACTGCAGGCAAGACACCAAAATCACTGAGGTTGGAAGGCGGACTGGAAGGGGATCGAGCACACAGATGTCTCAATCGCCTTCCCCTCTCCTGATGTCGACATGTCGTCGCCTCCCACCACCATAACACCCCCTGCCCAGCACTACATCTATAGTGGCCCCAGCTTCCTCCATTGGCAAACGCATTTCAGGCCCACTGAAACCACATTCCAGGTTAACTAATGGCGCTCTCCTGCATTACAGGTTGACACACTGAAGGAGGTTAGGTGGTAGTACCTCCCCCCAGGAGTAGATGTTCCTGCTGCCGTTTTTGCAGTTGTACCTGCGTCTTCCAAGGTGGAGGGAGAATTTTGCTGTGCACTCCTGCGCGCATCTCCGAGTGCATCACTAAGTGCGCAGTTAGCGTCGCACTTTGTGCGACTCTGAGGCACGCACAGAGGTGCTGCCTCTGCATGCCACACCTTATTTATACTGGTAGGAGACAGCAGAGGGTGGTCTCGGCTTGATTGATAGGCTGGTAAGCCAGCTTGATGTCACAAACAACCAAACAACCAAACTGATCTACTGGATGAGGTCTACAATTGAGCAAAGTTTCAAACTGATTAGGTACAAATTGCCACAGTTACAGCCAGTTAAAAAGCGCTGAAAATTGACGCAATTGTCCTTTTTACTCACCGTGTCATATATTTCTTTAAAATTTTGGTGAAATTATTGGTACATTATTCAGTCTTGTTGAGTAGGTGTGCCTTTCATTGGTTTGGTGAAGTTCTGGGCAGTGGTTCAAAAGTTCTTAAGGCTTTTCTGCCCCATAAAAGCCCACGGCAGCAGCTGCTGGCAAAGTTATGTGGGTGCATGGAGGGTAAGTTGTACGCAAGCACATTTTGTGACTTTGCACAACATCATCACTGATCACGCTTGTTAAAGCTTCAGCCTCGGCTTCCAATTTCCTGGCTTTGTGGAGCTTAAGCCAACACGAGAGAGCCTTAACGCTAGTCTTAAACCAGCAGGTTTTTTTTATCATTGAATGTATTGTTGTGTGATCTAACTGTTTGTTTAATGAGTATGTATTTATAATGTTAGAGCGTCGTGTGGCGCAGAGTGGTAGGCGGCAGTATTGTAACTGAAACTCTCCCCACGACCTGAGTTCGATCCCAGCGGAAGCCGGGATCTCCGGTAGCCGGCTCAGGTCGACTCAGCCCTCTATCCTTCCGAGGTCGGTAAAATGAGTACCCAGCTTGCTGGGGGAAAGGTAGTCACGACTGGGGAAGGCAATGGCAAACCACCCCGCTATAGTCTGCCATGAAAACGCCAGTATAAGCTGGTGTCCCTCTCGGGGTCAGTAATGACCCGGTGCTTGCATAGGAGGAGCCTTTCTTTCCATTTATAATGTTATAATTCTGTGTTATATATTTGAAGGAAATAAATAAAACATATCAATTAATTAATTAATTGATTAAATTTATTAATCGCCCATCTGGCTGGTCACCTAGCCACTCTGGGCAATGTACAATGATAAGAACAGTTCATACAATAAAATTCAACATTAAAAACATCACATTTCTAAAATTACCCTAGCCCATCCCAAATGCCTGCCTGAACAACCACGTTTTTAATGTGTGGTGGAAGCTCATTAAAGAGGGAGCATGGCGGAGTTCCCCAGGGAGGGAGTTCCACAGAGTGGGGGCCACCACAGAGAAGGCCCTCTCCCTTGTCCTCACCAGCCTAGCCGTCCTGGCTGATGGGACAGAGAGAAGGCCATCCGAGGCTGATCTTGTTGAGCGGCCTGTCTGGTGTTGCTGGGGACAACATATAAATATATATATATATTTAAAAAAAGAACTGTAGGCCAAAACAGCAGTTTGCGGGGAAATGCGTGGTGGCACTGCAGACTCCCACCTTGTTGGTAACATGCAGTTGAAATGTGTTGTCGTTCCAGTAGCCTTGTCCCACTCTGCTCCGCTTCACTGAGTGGGTGAGGAATGCTACCATGATGGCATGACATCACAGGTTCTTTTCCCCCCAAGCCACACTTGCTAGAGAGGCATAGTCTGGCAACGCTCGCATGTTTCCCTGTAGTTTTTGCCACATTTCTACACTGAGTATTGATATTGAAACAACTACAATCATACAAAAGAGAGGTGCTAAGTACCCCTATGCGATCAATGGAAGAGCAAACAAGTTACCAGGGAGGCACAGCTCGGCAACGGCAACACATCTCCCTGTACAGTGTGATTTGGGCTGCAAGCATGCACTCAGATGTATGAACCGGAGTAATGTCTTGAATGTGAACTGGAACTTGGGTCTTATTTCTCTTTCTGCTTACCAGTTGAAGACAAAAGGCACCTTATGCAGAGACACCCCTGACCTTGACTGCGATCTGAAGGAGTACTGCAACGGTACCTCTACAGAATGCACAGATGATTTTTTTGTCCAGGATGGGCAGCCATGTGAGGATGAAACTGGGGTTTGCATGAAAGGAGTATGCCAAAGTCCGGATCGATGGTGCCGAAAAGTATTTGGAAAAGGTAACTGGAACCTCTCCTCTCCCATATGCTCTCCCTTCCCCACATCCCCTCAGTTCTCCCCAGACTGCCTCCGTCCTCTTCTGTTCTCTTTTTTCCCCTGTCCCCTGCCCCCTTTGTCACCCTGCTGCATTTCCATTGCACTTCTTTGGCCTCTTTCTTTACCATTTCTGCCACCTCCTCAAATTGGAGGTGAGAATGCCTTCTAAAGTGGCATCACCCAGGCTTCTTCCTTTAGGGCTGACCTCCCATGCTGGTGTCAGGGCTGAGCAGCTGTCAAGTGGGAGGCAGAGCCAGGACAGGAGCCAGGGGTCAGAGCCACCAGAGTCAGGAACGAATCCTATCTTTTTTCTCGTATGTCTTTTGCAACCTGGGCCAGCCCCATCCAATATGCTGGACAGAAGTTTTGCATTTGAAATCCAGCTGATATCAACAGATGTAGGAATCCCCCAGAAGTATGAAAAGCTGATGTATGCATTACTCATGCATCCCTTTTTCTGGAGCTCCCGGGATTGAGTCAGTGCAGGGAATAGATTACAGAGGACAGCCCTTTATTTGGAGGCATCTACTATTTGAAGGGCTATCCAGTCCAAGTCTGGCTTAATGAACCCTAAGAAGGGAGAGCAGAAGGGGCACCCGAAGTTGCCCAGCAACAGTCAGCACCTTGAAAGCTGAATGCGCAAGCTCGCAGGTTACCTGGTCACAGTCTCCCCCACGATGGTGAGATGTCTTGTGTTTCTATTTAAATTATGGTCATTCTTTCTAAATTTGCATACTATGTATAGTTGGATTCAGTCATACTTTGAGTAGAGTCACTGAAAATAGTTGTATTTAGACGTGTCTACATACGTAGCTGTGACTAACTTAAGTCCTTGATTTCAGTGGGTCTTAGTATGACTAGATCTGGATCCAACCCATAGGATGAGATATTCAGATTTTATGCAGATCTGTGTCCTCTTCTGTTCTTCTTTTTTGGTGATGCATTCGCCCTTTTTGGCCAATGTGTACATGGCCACACTGGCAGGGAACAGTGTCTAGGGGCTGAGAGAGACAGCTTCTCACAGAGTACTACACCCCTGATGAATTTGGATCTGTGCTATGTTTGCAGATTCAAAAAGTGGATCTTCGCAGTGCTATGAAGAAATTAACAGTCAAAAGGACAGGATGGGACATTGTGGGTCCTCTGCACGTGGATACGAGAACTGTCAGTGGCAGTACGTTTTGAAAGAAAGTGAACCTGATGTCAATGTATCTTTGATGCAATGGAGGGCATTGTTGTAACCTGGCCAACACTTGTGTGTGTGCCACAGGACATATTTGGGTGGATATACAGCACGGGTACACAACCTGCAGCCTTCCAAGGCCTTTACTTCAGCCCCCAGGGATGCCTTGACTGCTCCCACCCCACCAATTTCCCCGTTGCCTGTATTCTCCAGTCCCCCAGAGATCCTCTTACAGAATGCTCTTTTCCCGTCACTGCTAGCAGCGAGAAAACAACGATTTGTGTCAGGATTACTTGTGTGTGTGGCCCCCGACCCAATCCTTGGGGCTGAAAAGGCTATGCACCCCTGATATACAGGATGCAACTTCGTTCTGACGCATATCTGCGCATTTTGTGTGATAAAGTGGACCTCACCACCACTTGACAGCTCAGTACAGAGGCCTAGTCCATACACATGGCAGAAGTTGTAGTAAAACTGTTAGAACTATGTTTCCCCTCTCTTGCAAAACCCATGAGTTTGGTAAAACTACTGTTATTGTTTATATAGTGCCTATGTTCTGGCCTACGGAGACAGTAGATCATGGGGGCAAGTGTTTCTGAACTGTACCACTTCAGACAGTGGATGGGAGAGATCACATACCTGAGTGCTTCATATATAGATAGAAGATCCCTGAACATAGAAAACTAGCATGTCAAGAAGCGCTGTAGCTTATCCTGCCCCCAATAGGCAGGGTTTTTATGGACAGGGAATTACTTTTATGGAGAAGCATTCATCCATGTAATCTCAGGTGGTCCAGGAATAATGTTGCCATCTTCTGCCTGTTTATGTGAGTGAGAGTAGAACAAATGGCATACTGATGAGTGGTTAAATGCACACTGGTGAGTTGGGACGTGCTTATCTATATCCCCTTCCCCCCACAATCTTGTCTGCTCTGGATCTAGGTTGTTTTTATATCAGCCATTGCTGTCATTGTTGTAATATTTTCAACCGCTCCTAATAGTTGTGCTCTTATACACTCGTGCAGTGTTGGAATCAATCTGTTGTACCAGAAAAATATCAATAATTAACAGAGAAGAAAGACGTTGGTTTCAGTCCAGAGTTAGTCATGCTCCGAGTAGACTCAATGAAATCAATGGGACAGGTTAGTCATGACTAACTTAAGTCCCATTGATTTAATTGGCTCTACTCTTAAGCATGGCTAACCCTGGATCCTATCCACTGAAATGTGAAGTGGTTTGAATAGCGACTCCACTCCAACCCCCAGCTGGCTCATGTTATCTGCACCAAACCATGTGGTGGTTGGCTGGGTAGTCCTGCAGGAGCAAAGATGGCCACTGAGCCAGTGTCAGAAGAAGTCAAAAGGCCAAAGCAGTTCACCTCGTGCTCAACAGCAATCCGTAGTTATGCTAAACTAAAACATTTAGGCAACAGCCTGCTCTTTTTCCCAATGGCCCAACATTCCAGGTGAGGCATCAAACCCGCATGTATAATGGGCTACCGGCAGGTTTGCACACATACACTCATGGGTTTGGATGCTATTTTTTCTTCTGGAGAGCACAGTTGGTGGAAATGCACACACTCCACCCTTACATGAATGGAGAAGCAACTGAAGATCTACACCACAGAACAATAATGTGTCATACTAATATGCACATAGTTCCCCCAACTCCCTGCTGCACAATTTGTCCCTACCGGAAAAGGAGTGGACATATCACATCAGAAGGGCCTGTGGTCACACGCAGAGGGGCATTGCTTTACACAATATGTTATCTACACAACGGCTGGGCAATGGCTAGTGGCGCACATTGACACCTCACCCTTTGTAGTTCATAAACCCATGGGTCACATCTGACCCTATCCTCTGCCATGGTATAAAGGGCTAGATGAAGAGCCTGTGAATACCACACTCTGCACTAAGTGTGCAAATTTGAGCACCATTCTGCCTGTTTTACATCTTTGGTTGATCTGCATCCTTGATTTTGGACATAGAATGTGATGGTATGAAAAATCCCTGCTGGCAGTGGTGGAAGCAGTCCTCACAAATTAAGTAGAGATGCATTCATTCATTCATTCATTCATTCATTCATTCATAACATCTTGGCTGTCTTTCAGGGCAGAAGCCCTCCCAAGGCAGTATGCAGTAATAAAACACTACATAAAAACTGATACGGTCTTAAAAAGCAATAAAAACAACAATAAAAACAGCAACAACAGCAAACATAATCGCCAATTAGAGAATTTTTCTGCTTTGTTCTACTCTAGCTTTCCCCAACCTGGTGCCCTCCAAATGTGTGGGACTGCGACTCTCATCATTCCAGTGATGGGAGTTGTAGTTCAACATACCCGGAGGGCACCAGATTGAGGAAAGCTGTTCTACCTCCTAGTCAGTAGTAATATTTTTGAGAAATCCTATGCCTATGTCGATATCTTTACAGGAAAATATTGGCAATGAACCAGCTACTGCTCTGATAGCTGTGTTTGGGGAATTCGTTATTTTGGGCCTGTGATGTCATCTGTGACTTCTTCCTCCCCCTCATTCCTTTCTTGTGTTAATTTGCAGGGACCTCAAGTGTGGCAAGTTAGTGTGTGACTATCCAAGTAAAAAGCCTTTTGTTATTGAAAATGCAGCTATAATTTATGCAAAGGTGCAGAATCGCTTGTGTGTCACTTTAGACTACATGAAAGGGCCGGGAGTGAAGGATCCATTCTTGGTTCGGGATGGTACCGGCTGTGGGAAAGACAAGGTAAGAGTTTCAACTATGGATGCTGCAGTGATCAGGTTTGTTTTCGGAGCCAGATAGTGCACTTCTGCTGGTGTGGACAAATGATCTGGAATAGTCCTATTTCACTGTTGCTCCCCAGCAACTGGTGTTCAGTGGCACACAGTCACCGTGTCATGATCCCCGACCTTCAACCTTACAGTGCTTAGTGGAAGATTCTGATGAGAACGAGGCTCAGACAACTTCCTTGGGGGAAGAACTGGTGGTACCTTATTTAGAGCCCTGCCAGCCAGAGGATACAGCCCTGCCAGCATCCTCGGGGGAGAAATTCCCTGCAGTATCTCCATCTCCCCAGCCTCATTGAAGTCTGCAAAATCAGGCAAGGGCCCTTTAAGAATCCAGTTCTTAAACAGCTCTTTCAGGGAGGCAGAGCCAATCATGCTACAAGTCTTGTCAGCCTACACAAGACTTCAGTTGGCTTTAGCTGCTTACCGAGACATCTTCCTATAGCTACGTAAGTAGGACAGAGCCTCAGCCAGAAGGAATGACTTGGAGCTGGCTGGGGTCCTGGTTTTATCTGCCCTCTGCATCAGAGAGCACTTGACTTACCATGCCTCGACTTTATCTGCTTGTTGGGACCCTGCCTTCCTTGACCAGACTTTGCCTTCCTTGCCTTGACTCCATTAGACACTACTGGCTTCCACTGTGAACCTCAAGTGCCTAGAGAATGGGACATTTAATGTGGAGGTTCTATTTAGCCATTACAGTTAATCCTTTTCTTTATTTAGCACATCTATATCCTGCCTTTGTTCCATCATGTAAAATCAGCACATCTGTTCTTTTCCATAAATTTGTCTAATGTCCTTTCAAAGCTACTGGTCAGCACTACATCTTGTGGCTTTGAGTTTCATAAAATAAGGTGCTATTAAATCCTGATATTTTTCTCATTATTATTTTCCATTATTATATGGAAATCTCTCATCTGAATGGCTCATGCTCCTTATGGATTAAATCCAGAATCTCTCATTTGTAGACTTAATCAAGGATCAACAGTTTTTAACTCTTTATGTACATTGCAAGTAAACCAACTTTACCAGCATCAATATTTTCCACATCAGGAGCTTTTATCAATTCCATCACGAGAGAGCCTAAACTATCTGTGACAGCCAACCTTTATGGAAAGAGCAGATTGTAATCCAGAAATGACAGAATATGACTGGAAACAGATCTTCGCTAGGGCACTACTAAAAGTCAGTATTGGTCAATATTTTCAGCATGGGGGCAAGAAGGGCTTTCAGAGGGATGAAATGTTCCCACAGTTCCTTTATCCCCTTGCTCACTTCATTTGCCATAGATTAATGGCCGCTGGTTTTCCCCATTTTTGCTTTGGCACCATTTTTTTGTCCTTCTCTTGCTGGCAACATGATCTCAACCCATTTGGGGGTCTTGTCATTTACTGTGAGTCCAGATCTCCCAGAGATCCCCATAAAAAAGAAACAAATGTGCAGCACTGTGGGTTCACTTTGGAATTGGAATAAAAAGTTGCTTTATCTCTGCATCACCTTCTGATCAAGCTTGGACCCGGACTATGGAGTGTTTTGAGAAAAGCTCACATTGTAACTGGAAGTGATGTTCTGAGCAAGATTAGCATCAAACATGGAGCACTGATGGCGCAGTCTGAAGTTTTCCTGGCACAAGTTTAGACAAACAGATGCCCCATCAGAAAAAAAAAAAAAGTTAGAGCATCAGTCATCTTGGAAAATGGGAGCTTCAGAATTCATGCAACAGAATAGGCCTGCCCGCCCAAATTAAATGTGTTCCTACATGGGCCTGAAACACACAAGAACTTCAATATTTTCTGCACATCTTTTTTTTTTTTTTTTACATGGGTCTGGGGCAGATCACAGACTGCATTACGCTTGCCTGCCTCCCTCGCTCCTGTAATCCATCCCAAAGGGCAGTGGTAGGTGGCCTTTTGCGGGGTGAGTGGAAAGTCCAGATAGAGTCGGTCGTGATGTCATCCTTGCCTACCACCCTCTCCCCTGAAATACTTTCCAGAGGGCAGTTGATGGGAGATGGTACTTGAATGAGTGAATTTTAGGTGCTTGCTTTGTAAGTGGTAAAATATTATTGCAGTAAATAATAACAATATCATGTGATGAGTGTAACATGTAGTGGTAAGACTGACCAAGGTGGTAGAATTCTGGATCATTTTCAATAGCACGTGTGTGGGAACGGTTATTTTTTTTTTTAAAACACTCCCTCTACATAAAAGAATTTCTACGTGTAGCAAATTAGAACCTCAGAGGCGGGGTATTATGACACCTTTTCTTTAATATGTTAATTTTCTACATACAGGGAGGGAGCTTTTTACATATGAGTGGGGGAGTGAAAGCATTTTAAAATATGACAACCTAAAATGGCACAGTCCATATTTCTACCACTCATTCTAATAGCTCATTCTGCATAACTTGTAGAACTGGGTCAGTTTCTAGACATCACTATTTGCGACCAACTTGCTTGGCATGAAATGGTCCATTTTTTAAAAAAAGATGTTCTTTGTTGTTATTTTTTTAGATTTGCATGAATCAGAAGTGTGTGGATAGGGCTGTAATAAAAATGGCTTGCAATCCAGAAAAAAAGTGTCACAACAATGGAGTGAGTAAAAACAGCTCTTCTTTAAATAGTATCATACGTGGGACCTAAATGGGTTTAGCAGGTATTCCTTCCCTTGGAAAATCCTGAGAACTGTTATTTGGTGAGCAACACCTTCACCAAACTACTATTCCCAAGATTCTTTGGGGAAGTCATAGCAATGAAAGTGTAATGTAAAAAAACCAATACAGTGGCCCCACACCTTTGGAACAAGCTGCCATCGGAGGTCCGCCATGCTCTGTCATTGCAGGGTTTTAAGAAGGCCTTGAAAACATACTATTTTACTGTGGCCTTCTCTTGATATGACTGCTGTTGTTGCTGTTATTGCTGTTGCGGCTGGTTTTATAGTTGGCATTTATTGTTGCTTTTATTGCTATTGTGTTTATGTTTTATTGCTTTTAATATTGTAGCTGGTTTAATGCATTTCATTGCTGTGAGCCGCCTTGGGAAGGCTTCTGCCCTGAAAGGCAGCCGAGAAATTTTTTAAATTAATTAATCAATCAAATAAATAAATAAATACAAGTGCGTAGTGCGGATATAGATGTTAATATGTTCTGAACTGGCAGGAATTTTTCATTTGGTTAAAATCCTTCCCAATCAACTTTTCTAAAACTGAGCTAGGTAGGTGAATGGCTTTTTCCCAGAGCCATTTCAGTGAGCCACTGAAGAAGGGCTGAGCTGGTCTTTTCCCATCAGGGGTGCCAACTTTTGATTTTAAAAATTCTGGTGTCTGGTTAGGACTAGGGGCAGAGCCTGGGACAAGTCAGGGTGTGGAGCCTGATGGATTCCAGCAGGAGCAAAGCTGATAGCATTTGTAGCCCCATGACTGGTGCCGATGGATATGCTGGGCCGTGTCCTGCTGCAGTGATGCAAGGACAGAACTCCAGGGAGTTAGTTAGGATTGGGACCAGTACCAAATATCAGTACAAGGTCAGTAGACAGTCCAAGTGCAGAGAGTTCTAGAGAAGAGTTAGGTGATCAGGGAAACAGAAGGCAGGAGTCTGGGAACTGGTGTAGAGACTTTGTTCCAGCACTCTGTGGCTAGCACAGAAGGCTTTTAAGCTGTGGTGTAGTGGCAGGTTTTGAAATGCAGGAGTTCATCATCACAGTCCCCATAGCCAGGCCCCCAAGGAGAGGCCCAAAATGCAATCAGCTGTGTGGATCCGTATCAACAAACCAGTTCTAGCAGTTTTCATCTCTGCCAGGACGAGGTCTTTTATAAAGCTGTTGGGTCTTAACTGCCTGTTCAAGACCAAGCTGCCCCAAAATACAAGGAGAGCTCACAAGGATATATTGTTGCTGTGAAAATTAATCTCCCCTGCCTGCCGCCAGCTACTGTGAGGATTGCAGCTAAACTCCGAGAGAACAAGGGATTCTGAGGGGGGTGGCAGATAAAAATCCCCGCTAATCTGAAAGTGCCAGCGCTGCATCCCTGCCAGCCCTGGATCCACAGCACCACTGCTTTTAAGCCTGAGCCTTCAGAGCCCTACCCAGAGCAGAGCTACAGGCCATCAGTGCCATCGGAGGAATGGTCTGCTCAGAAGCAGAGCCTTGCCAACAAGTACACCTTTACTTGTGAAGAATCCTTATTCCTCAGCAGGTGCTTCTGTGTCCGGCAGCTAGCCAGCCCTGAACCTTTAGGCACTACCTAAGGCCAGGTGGCCGCTCAGCGTCTGCCTCTGAGTCTGAGAGGGGGCTAACTTCTCCATGAGGAGAAGGGTCGGTCGCCATCTCCCCTGAGGGCCCAGGATCCCCCTGTTCTGCCTCACGGTCCCTAGACACAGGCAGCTCCTCTATGAAGTTGGCTCATCCTCCAAAAATGTGCTGAGCCTCTGCTTGCATTCCAGTGTGGGTTGAAGGAGCTGCACGGGGAAGGAAGTGGCTATAAGAAATCAGTCCCTATAGCTGCTGCTGCCAAGCTACTGCATTGCTCTGCCAGTACCCACCCAGCCACCCACCCTGCCTGCCTGCCTGAGTTCAACAGAACCAGAGTTTGGGGGGCAGCTGCGGGGGAAGCAGATACAAGCACCCTGAAGTCTTTCACGTTAGCAGTGTGTGACACAAGATAGGGCACTGAGCTCAACAGTCTGGCCTCCTAACAGACATAGATGGTGAGCCACTCTCAAGAGCTGCTGGGGCTCGAATGGGGAGCCTTGGGGTCTTTGTGCAGCTGTCCTGTGCAGTGACCTTCTGAACTATGGATCTGCCAAAGCAGCTTAATATTCTCAGGCCCTGGACTGACTTTGCCCACCCAGGCTAGCTGTTGGATCCTTCTGGACAGGAAGGACTGTAAGAAGGCTTCCTGTTTCATTCATTTATAATACTTATATACTGCTTAATATAATAAAATCCTTAAGCTGTGGCAGCTACAATCTTGCTGTGTATTGCTAGACTTTGAGGCCCCAACTAGGGAAGTATGTTGGGGGTTGGGGAGAGAACTGACTGTGGTAAGATAAATAATTATGACTTCTTTCCCTCTACTCCCCACGCAATCTAGTTTTGCAACAACAAAGGCAATTGTCACTGCAAAATGGGCTGGGCCCCACCTGACTGCACGAAAGAAGAAAAGGGAGGCTTGGGAGGAAGCATTGATAGCACATACCGAAGTGGTTTGTTGTTGTTTTTTCATGACTTTTTATTAGTTTTAGTACATACTTGTCAGAAAGTACATTTAATTTTAAACAATGTATCCCAAATAACTCAAAAAAGGGTAGTGAGGCAGGACTTCCCTTTGCACAAGCAATGCTGATTCTTCTTCAGCAAAGCTTATTCTTCTATATGCTTGATAATTTTATCTTTAGTAATGTTTTCTACTAACTTTCCCCCAATCCCTTTCTAAAAAATCAGTGTTATATTGGCTGTTTTCTAATATATGGAGCCTAATTTTAGGGGAAAGCTTCTTTTGTTAGAAGATAGCAGTTTCACATTTTTAAGAACTCTTATGTGGATGCTGTCCAGACCTGGTGATTTGTTACTCTTTACTTGATAAGTTCTAAATCTTAATATCTTGTCACTTCTGTTGGTCTCAGTTCTTCAGACCCTGTCTGTTGATGTTTTCAGACACAGGTTTCTGTCCTATGTCTTCTTCAGTAAATGTCTGGATCAGATCAAAGGCTTATCTAGTCCAGCATCTTGATTCCCACAGTGACCAACCAGATGCCCCAATGCACATGAGTGCAATGGAAACCTCCTGCTTGTGTCCCCAGCAGCTGGTATTCAGAGGCATGCTGCCTCTGATCTTGGAGGAGTCAAATAGCCATGATGGCTAGTAGCCACCGATGGCTTCTTCAATTAATTTGTCTGATCCTGTTTAAAACCATCTAGGTTGGTGGTCATCACCACATCTTTGGGCAGTGAATACCATAGTTTATGCACTTTTCTGAATGCAAATTCATTCTGCGTCTCTGCAATTTTTCTGCCCTCCTGTAGACTGTGCAGGGGAGTGAGAAGTGTGTAACACAATATTATTATTATTTATCTTTGCTAGGTTCAGCTGTGAGCAAACACCATGGCATTAATACCACCACAAGGAACTGGCTTCTGATAGGCTTCTTTGTTTTCCTGCCTGTTGCTATTGGCTCTGTCGTCTTGATCATAAAACTAAGAGACATCTTCTCAAATGTGAAAGTAGAGGAGGAAGAAGATGAGGAAGAAGATTATGATACGGAAGGGTAACTTGATTTTGTTTGCCTAACGATCAGGTTGTAGAGCAGGGAGCACCTTGCAGCCCCCAGATGTTTTAGCCTACAACTCCCATCAGCCTTAGCTAGCCTAGCAAATGGTGAGGGAGGATGGCAGTTGTAGGCCAAAACATCTCGAGAGCCACAAGTTGTTATAGAGCCTTTGGGGCAATGTTGCGCCAACCTTTTTTCTCCATTTTTCTTTTTCTGGATGAAATTGGAAGCATATTGCACTCTTACAGTCACGAAGACATAGATGTGTTTTCTCAGTCTGGTGCCAGAACTATGGCTTGGTGCCCTCCTTGCAACTGTGAGATAGACCAGGTAACATACTGCCTCTCATCATCCCATCTTACCTGTTGTCACGGTTCAGGGATGGGTCTGTGTTTGGCTTGGGGATTGGGACTGTGCTTTCTGGACCATGGTGTTGCTTCTGGGATTCCATCATACCTTTCAGCTGGAGCGCAGTTTGCACCAGGGATGTATCCTTCAGGATGATGTCACTGCCCATGTATTTGGTGGGAGCAGATCAGTGTTGTAGAGGCCTCCCTGCTTGGACAGGTATAGAGTAGTGGATGCATCCAACATGGCATTTTAGTTGTTCAGCCCCTGTTATGACACACAGTTTTGAAACCTCCTGCCTTAGTGTGTATGTATGGAGAAAAGTCATATGTCCTTGACAGGCTACTTTTTCTAAGTGTAAGATGTATCTTACTATTCCCCCATGGGGGAGCAAACATGCAAGTCTGCCACCACCTAGAGCCTGCAGTGGTACAGTCCAGGAAAAGCGTTACCACTCGATATTCTGCTAAATGCAAAAAATGGTCTTTCTCAAGGTGATTCACTGTGATCAGGCTGGAGAACTGGACCTTAAAGTTTTTGAATTGCCTTCATGTTTTACATGTGTCCTAAAATAACATTTAAAAAAAATCATGTACATTTTCCTCCCCTTTAGATCTAAATCTCAAGGAGCAAATCGGTCAAACACTGCAAGGTAAAAGTTCTTATGCCTAACCCCACAGTTGCAATCTTTCTTGGCCGAAGGAAAAAGGAAAAGGCTGTAGGTTAATGGCAGAGCACATGCTTTGCATGCAAAAGATCTCAGGTTCAATCTCTGGCATTTCCAGATAGAGCTGAAAAAAAAAGCAGTCTGAAACTTTGGAGAGCCATGCCCATCAGAACAGACAATACTCAGCTAGATGAACCAATGGGCTGGCTCGGGATAAGGCAGCTTCCTATGTTCCTATCACCCTTCCTATTTAAATCCTGAAAGCCGTATGATCATTTCATAGCTGCAGTTTTGATTGTCAGGCCTATTTGAGCATTTTCTTTCTTTGCTACTGTGATGGACTATCTCTGCTAGGCTATGTCTTCTCCTTGAAGTAGAAGGCAACCACCCCTGTTTGCAGTGGCAGTCAAATTGCATTTTTAAGGAGAAGAGGAAAAATGTCTCCCCTCCCACTTTCATAGTCCATGAATGGGGCCATAGTAGTGTATGTGTCTGGATTTTCATCTCAGCACTATTACTAATCAATCAATCAATTAATTACATTTCTATACTGTCCAGTAGCCAAAGCTCTCTGGGCGGTTTACAACAATTAAAACCGCAAAATACAGCATAAAATCCAACACAAAATTTAAAATTTTAGAACTACAGTATAAAAGTAAAACCAGAATAAAACCTAGCAGCAATGTAGAGCTTTAAAATACAGTAACAGATTTAAAACAACAAAGCTAAAAGACTAAAATGCCTGGGAAAATAAAGAGATCTCCTTCACCTGGTGCCAGAAAGAGCCCAATGTAGGTGAGCCTGTCTGGGAAGCTCACATAACTGGGGTGTCCCAGCAGAAAAGGCCCTCTTCTTGGTAGCCACCCGCCTCACTTCCTTTGGCAAGGACTCCCAGAGAAGGACAGCTGAAGATGATCTTAGCATTTAGGCAGGTATATATGGGAGGAGATGATCCTTCAGGTAACCTGGCCCCAAGCCATTTAGGGCTTTGAATGTTAATATTAGTGCTTTGAATCAGGCCTAGACATGGACTGGCAGCCAGTGCAGATGGAAAAATACTGGCATAATATGATAATATTGGCCAGTCCCCATTAACTGCCTCGCTGCCCTATTTTGGACCAGCTGACAAAGTCCCAGGTATAACCCCCAAGCTCTCTCTTTTTAAAAACTCTCCCATTTATCATCCTCTTGCCCTGTGAAGGATTAGGAAGGCGTGTCCAGGCACAGCAGCTTTACCCACTCTCTAGGAGACACTGGAGTGCAAAATAGGTCTTAAGAGTTGCCCCCTTAGAGGGTGAAGGAGTCCCCATTGGCAGGGTGTCTGAGACCTAACCTTTCTGGCAGCTGTGCAGAACCCCAGGCCCCAATCTGGCCGCCTGGGGCCCCAAACCGGCTCTCTAGGGTTTCCCAGATGGCTATGCACCCTTCCTCTGGTCCTTCCCCCTTTCCCCCAAGCCCTGACTATTTGATGGTTCCCTGGCATTTGCACAGGTTCTCAGAACCCCATTCTCAGAGGTTGAAATGCATCTCCTCAGGCTTAGTTACCGGCGGTAAGAGCTCTAAGAAAAAATGTGGTGGTATTTTGGCCCCACCCCTTTCGCCTTTGGCCCAGCTCCCTTTTGCCCTGAGCTGCAGCCGCCACCAGAAGGCAGCTCCCCAGAGCTTCGGGGTGGAATTCAGGCTGGAAGAACTTCAGCACCCCTGTCTTATGGCCTGAGGTTGGAAACCCGCTTAGTGACCTACCTGAGACTCTCTATAGGCAGGTCTTTGAACCAGAGCGGTGCAACCTCAGCTCTACTGACTGGGAGGCACTATGAAGGTTCTGGGTCAGACAGGCCTGGTAAGTATGTATGTATGTATAAATAAATAAATTTATATTTATTTAATGTATATCCCACCTTCCTTCTATTGTGGAACTCAAGGTGGCTGCTTGTGGTTCCTAGTCTTCCTTCCAAGCACTGACCAGACCCAGACCTGCTTAGCTTCGGCAAGGTGGCTGCCTCATGCGCCTTCAGACCAAGGCCATTGCCCTTGTCCCTTGCCCGGTCAACAGAGCAGGAGAACCTTCTGCCTACCATTTCAGCTTCTCCAGACCCCTGTTCCAGCAACTGCCTCAGGGAATCTAGGCACCCCGCCCCCCTCCAGCCTAGACACGTGTTCTGGAGCCAACACTGGGTTATTCCCTGTGGTCACGTACACCACATGAACTCTTTTGAACTGTCCATAGCACAGGGAATGGCTCTGTATGTGTTGGAAGGAAGTAGTAGCAGGCATGCAGCAGCTGAAGTGTCTGCTTGAATTCCTGTTTGATGTATATTCTTGATTCTCTGTTCTGTTTTCTGCTTTGCATCACAGCGTATAGGCAACAACAGCAGAAGTTGTAGACAGGGTTACTGGATTGCCGAAAGGTGCAACAGATGTTTCTTCTCTCCAAGAAGTGCAAAGCAACAACAACAACAAAATTTTGGATCTCTCTGTGTAGTATATTTATTAAAGCAAACACTGTTTGCTACTGCTTCAGTTTTTACAATAAAATGTGTATGTTCTAAAAACACTTTCAACTAAGATGTGTGGTATCTTTCAGCTTACTGGGGAAAGGAGACAGGCAGTGAGACTGGCTGGACCACGGGACTGAGGTTGGCCTGGGGCTGGGGCTTCTTCTGGTGGAAGGGGTGGTGAAGAGTGTTTTATAAGACTGGAGGGGGGGGTGTCCCTGGGGAAGGGGTGTCCTTGCCAGTCTGTGGAGGAGCAGCAGCTTCCTTCGAAGGGCCATGGCCAGACACTGGACAGGAAGGCAGAAACAGGGCAAGGAGCAAGGAAGATGAGGGCAGAGAGGGGCGAGGAGATGAGGAAGAACTGACAGCCGAGGATGAAGTCTATTCAGCCCAGCCATTGCAGGAGGGGGAAGAGTTGAACACAGGGAAGGAACATGAGATGCTGGGGATCTGACGGAGTCTCCTGCCAACAAGAGACTCCACCACCTTCCCTCCTGCACCACCAATAAAATAAGTCTGCTGAAGGAATTGCAGAATGAATTATCTTGTTCAGAGGCACCACCTAGGTAGCATTCTAAGGCCCACGAGCCGACCCAAGAAACCAATGCAGTTCCATCTGTCTCTATAAAGCCTCAGCCCTGACGATTGTCCTTCCGTCTGGATGACTCATCTCCAAGTGAGAAAGTCCTGCCAGGCTGAACTCCTGCTCTCCACTCTTCCTTCCAACCTGCCTTGGGAACCTGGCTGTGTGGCCTGCCTATGCCATTTGCCTCTGGCCCCAGCCAGGCTGATGGCTTGCTCCCTCCCGAACTCCAACCCTGGTATCACTGATTATATCAACCCACAACAAACCCTGACAGGGAGCAATCCCTCTGTCAGGGTGGAAACTGAGCCCATAGAGCCCCAGAGCAGTTCTGATTCTGAGGATGAACAGCAATCCGTGGGAGAGGAGCTCGCTCATCTCTCACAGGCACAGCAGCTGGCAGAGATTCCTCCTGCCGGCATTCCTGAGATAGATAGTGACCCTGGCAGCGCGAGAGCGCTGGAGGGGGGCTTGCTGGACGCTTGGCACAGACGCAGGGAGCGACAGATGGAGGGTGCCAAAAGGAGGCGTAGCGCTCGTTTGGTGCGCAAACAACAGTCGCGTCCCAAGGACCCAAGGGAAAGAGGGAGGATCTCTCCCTAGCCCATAAGTTTAGGGTCTTCCCGTGGTTCTCCTTCAAACGGGGACCAACTGCCTTAACTGGAGCTTAGGCTACTCAGCTATCTTTCCCCAGTGCTGTTCCTTGCTTTGGCGCTGGCTACTAGTATTCTGAAAGAGTCATAAAGGAATAAAGTCTCGGAAAGAATTCCTCGTCTGTGTCCTGAGTTGGCTATTGGTGGGGACTGCAAGAGGCAGCTCCTGACATCCTCCTTGCCTCCCTATTCAGTCCATGTGATCTAGCAGTGTATATTTTTTAGGGTTGGCAGAGAATTTCTCCCCGAAACTTCGGGGGGCCGAGCGCCAACGTGTTCGGCCCCCCGAAGAAGTTTTGGGGAGAAATTCTCTGCCCCCCCCGCCCCCCGCGGGATGAGACTTACCTTTCCCGAATGTCCCTCCAGGCGGCGGGTCCCGGCGGCGGTTCGTCGGGTCTTCGTCAGGGGCGGGGGCGGCAGCCGATCTTTCGACCGGCTGCCGCTGCCGCCATTCCAATAAAAGTAAAAAAAAAAAAAACGCCCCCGTGATAGGCTACGTGACGATTAACGTAGCCTATCACGGCTAGATTTGCAAAGTCAGCCGTGATAGGCTACGTAAATCGTCACGTAGCCTATCACAGGGGCGTTTTTTTTTTAAACTTTATTTCGCGGCCGGGCGAGGCGCCTCCTCCCCGGCCTGAATTTCGGCCGGGCGAGGCGGGAAGCCTCCCCCCCCGGCCTGAATTTCGGCCGAGCGAGGCAGGAAGCCTCCCCTGCCCCGGCCTGAACTTTGGGGGGAGAGCAGCGAAGCGCCTCCCCCACACCGCGAAAAGCTGCGAGACCAGGTAAGTGGCTTTCGTGCACTCCTAATATTTTTTACATATGGCAAGGACTGGTTCACACATGCATGTCCAAATCCTGATGAGCTGGTTCCATTGAAAGGCATTGTTTCAGAGGCATTATGAATGTTCTATCTATGGTGCTGGATTACCCATTTGCATGTCATAGCTAGGGATGGGTAAAAACTCACTGGGTTCATTTTTTGACAAGAACTTACCAAAATCCACAAATTCTTAATTAATGGGACACAATGAAATTGAGATGAAACAAATTCAAATATGGGAGAAAGTAAAACTGACAGATCTGTCCATCCAAGTGCTTAGCTCTTCAAAGTCTGGGTTTGGAACCCTGTGTATTCAACCATGTTTGCAGTGCCAAATTAGGGTTGCCACCTCTTTTTTTTCTGACAGGCTCATCTTTAACAGCTGCATGGCAGCAGGTACAACATAGTCTTCCCATACTGCATTTTGTGCTCATGTGGTATAATTGCGGGATGCACCCAGCCTCGTATATGCAGACCTTTCCAGACAGAGGCAAGTTCCACAGTGATACCAGCAGTGGTGTAGTGGAGGCAGGGCTCACAGGGATGTAGGGCTTCTCCACATGGGGCTTTTATCCTACAATTGAGATTAGTTACTCACGGAAATTTGCGGGTCCTTTACATGACATCGTCAACTACCAGGGTGTCTCCTCCACTCTTTACGTAAATCTAGTCTACGTAAATCCATTGCTCTGCAATGCCAGGTCTGTTACCTAGAAAACCTCCATCATCCATGACATGATCCTGGATGGGGGTGCAGACCTGGCGTGTATTACGGAGACCTGGCTGGCCGAGGCCGCTGCTCCAACTCTTGCGGCCATGTGTCGAGCCGGGTGTTCGTATGCACAGCAGCCGAGGGCTGGGGATTGGGGAGGGGGAGTGGCTGTTATCTACCGAGAGTCCTTGGTCTTCACCAGACCCCATCTCTGGGAGACTAAGGTTGCTGAGTGCATGTACTGGAGGTTGGGCCCGAAGGGCAGCCTGGGGATTCTGCTCGCGTACCGTCCACCCCGCTGCACGACTGACTCCCTGGCCGAGGTGCTTGAGGTGGTCTCTGATGTGCGTGTACAGTCCCCTAACTTATTGGTGTTGGGGACTTCAACGTACATTCAGAGGCCATCCTCACAGGAGCACCTCGGGACTTCATGGAGACTATGGCTGCACCATATTCTAATTGGGCCCACCCATGTAGCCGGTCATGCACTAGACCTTGTGTTTGTTTCTGGAGAAGCGGGGAGTGATCTGGAAGTTGGGGGTATATCCACCACCCCTTTGTCATGGTCAGATCACTATCTGGTGATGTTGGACTTCTCGGTTCCACAACCCCTCCGCAGGGGTGGAGGACCCATTAAAATGGTCCGCCCCAGGCGTCCTATGGATCCGAATGGATTCCTGAACATGCTTGGGGATTCTCTGGGGCACGCCAACGGCCACTCGGTTGAGACCCTGGTGGGCGGCTGGAATGCCGCAATCACTGGGACATTAGATCAGGTGGCTCCAAAATGCCCTCTTCCCCTGAACAGGGCTCGGACTGCACCATGGTTCAATCCACGGTTATGAGCTCTGAAACAGGAGGTGAGACGGCTAGAGCGCTGGTGGCGGAAGTCTTGCTCCAAAGACGATCAGACACGGGCTAGAGCTGTATCTTCAGCCTATCACGTGGCGGTGAAGGCAGCAAAAAAGGAATATTATGCTGCCTCTATCACGTCCGCAGAGTGCTGTCCCAGGAGGCTTTTCCAAGTGGTCTGGAGCCTGATCAGTCCAGTGGCTCCGGAACCGCTGGAGCATTCTAAGTCCTCCTGTGAGGCCTTGGCAAGGCACTTTGCAGATAAAATTGATCAGATTAGGTGTGTTACTCTGCACGCTGTGGATACAGTTAGTGAGCAAGAGGCAGCCTGTGGCAAACCGGTTTTGTGGGATCGGTTCCAGCTTCTTCCTCCTGATGAAGTGGACAAGGTGCTTTCATCTGTAAGGCCGACCACCTGCTTACTTGATCCTTGCCCATCTTGGCTCATTATGGGCTGCAGAGAGAGACTGGATGAGGGGATCAGGGCGGTGGTGAATGCCTCCCTTGAGGAGGGAGTGATGCCATCAGCCCTCAAGGAGGCAGTGATAAGACCGCTCTTAAAGAAGCCCTCCTTGGATCCCCAAGTTCTGATCAACTTTCGCCCAGTCTCAAATCTGCTATTTTTGGGCAAGGCGATTGAGCGGGTAGGCGATGCAGTTGAAGGCACACTTGGAGGAAACCGATTATCTAGACCCATTTCAGTCAGGCTTCAGGCTTGGGCATGGGACAGAAACGGCCTTGGTCGCCTTGGTGGATGATATGAGGAGGGCTCTGGATAAGGGTGAATGCCCCTTCCTAGTTCTCCTCAACCTCTCAGCAGCTTTTGATACCGTTGACCACGGTATCCTCCTGGACCGCCTGGAGGGGTTGGGCATTGGAGACACCGTATTGCGGTGGTTCCGGTCCTTCCTCTCCGGCAGGTACCAGAGGGTAGCACTGGGAGAGGATGTTTCAGACCCGTAGCCACTCACTTGTGGGGTGCCACAGGGTTCCATCCTCTCCCCGATGCTATTTAACATCTATGTGAAGCCACTGGGGGCTATCATCAGGAGGTTTGGGGTGCGGTGTCATCAATATGCGGATGACACGCAGCTCTACCTCTCATTCAAATCTTCACCAAGGTTGGCCATAGAATCCCTGTCCAAATGTCTGGAGATGGTGAGTGGCTGGATGGGGAGGAATAAGCTGAAGCTGAACCCTGACAAGACCGAGGTACTTTTGGTGGGAGACAAGAGGAGGCTGGGGGATGTTGACCTGGTGTTGAATGGGGTATGGCTACCCTTGAAAGACCAGGTCCGCAGCCTGGGGGTCATTTTGGACTCCCAGCTGTCCATGGAGGCTCAGGTGTCAGCTGTGAGCCGGACAGCGCTGTACCAACTCCATCTGATATGGCGGCTGTGCCCCTTCCTTCCCGACCATCTGCTCCCATCAGTAGTACATGCCCTGGTCTCCTCTCGTTTAGACTGCTGTAATGCACTCTATGTGGGGTTACCCTTGAAGACAGTTCGGAAGCTGCAGCTGGTACAGAACGCGGCGGCTCACCTGATTAAAGGCAGCTGCCGGCGAGATCACATCACTCCAGTGCTGAAGGAGTTGCACTGATTACCGGTTGTTTTCAGGGCCAAATTTAAGGTGTTGGTTTTGATCTTTAAAACCCTATATGGTTCCGGCCCAGCCTATCTTAAGGAGCGCCTCCAGCAACACCAGACAGGCCGCTTAACAAGATCAGCCTCGGATGGCCTTCTCTCTGTCCCATCAGCCAGGACAGCTAGACTGGTGGGGATGAGGGAGAGGGCCTTCTCTGTGGTGGCCCCCACTCTGTGGAACTCCCTCCCTAGGGAACTCTGCCATGCCCCCTCTGTAATGAGCTTCCATCGTGCATTAAAAACGTGGTTGTTCAGGCAGGCATTTGGGGTGGGTTAGGGTATTTTAGAAAACGTTTTTATTGTAGAATTTTATTGTTTTAAACTGTTTTATTATACGCTGTACATCGCCCAGAGTGGCTGCGTGATTAATAAATTTAATAATAAATAAATAAATAAATAAATAAATAAATAAATAAGCTGAAATCTACTTCCCTGCATTCTCCATCCATTGGTTCTACTCTTGCCCTCTGGAGCAAAAGAGAACACATCTGCTCCATCTTCTGCCTGAGAGCCCTTCAGATATTTGGAGACAGACATCATGTCTTCCCTTAATCTTCTCCGGGCTAAATACACCTAGCTCTTTCAACTGTTCCTCATAGAATTTGGTTTACAAACCACTCATCATTCTGACTGACCTCCTCTGACACGTTCCCGTTTGTCAATGCCCTTCTTAAAATGTGGCACCCAGAACTGGACACAGTACTCCAGATGTGACTTGGCCAACACAGGAAAGAGTAGAATGATTACCTCCTGTGATCTGAACACTGACCTGCTTTTAATGCAGCCTAAGAGTGCATTATAACACTGATTGCTCATATTCTGCTTGTGATCCAGTAAGACATCTAGGTTCCTTTTCACATGTACTGCTGCCAAGCCAGATCTCCCCTATTCCATACTTGTGCCTTTGATTTTGTTTCGTACCTAAATCCAGGACTTCCTGTTGAATGTCATCTTGTTGCTTTCAGCCCAGTGTTCCAGCCTATCAAGCCTTCCTTACGCCAGCCTTACAGGTTCATGCTACTGTGATGTACTCATCCTTGGTTGAATGTTCCTCCTTTCATCTCCTGTACATGTGTTTTTAAAGTCTCCGCTCTTGAGAGAGCTCCTTGCGCAGGCATGCTGGCTTCTTTAGACATCTTCCATTCTTTCCTTCTCAGTGGAATCGTTTGCATTTGTGCCTTCGGTATTTCACTTTTCAAAATCTCCCATCCCTCTTCTCCTTTAGAACGTGATCCACTTATGGCCTTATCAGCAGCCTTCACTGATGTTTACTCAGCTCCCCTGGCCATTGGTCAGTGATGATTCTACACCCAGGCCAAAGGTTCAGTACCATGAGTTGCAGAGGAAACGCATTGCACGATCAGCACATAGCAGTTGTAATTTGTAGACTGCCCCTATAACCTGGCCAGCACCCAGTGCGAGGATCTAGTGCAGCAGGCCCCACAATTCCACAGCAAGCTCCCAAGTCTGGCTGCACTCTGATAAGGATGGAGATGAATAATGAGCATGCAAAAGAGCGGCTACCGTTCATGCAGAGGAGATTTCATATTTCTGAAGATTACGGCTTCCTTCTTCCAAATCCACTGGTAGGAATGTGGCTATACAAGCTGTTTGTGGCAGAAGGTTGGGGTGGGGTGGGGGAGAAGGTTGAGGGGGGCAGGAAGGAAAGATGATCAAAGACCTTCAGGAAGAGGGATTTGCACATCTTTTACTGAAGTCTAATTGCATTTATGGACTCGTTGAGCTTGTGGAAAGGAAGGATTGGAGGAGGTTGGTTCTCTGGACTGAACACTCATGCGATTCAACAGGCTTTGAGAAAGAAAGCAAAAAAAAAAGGAGGAACTTAAGTATTCTGACATCCTCAAACGGGTTAGTAGCAAAAAAGAAAGGCACCAGGAAATGCAAGTCTGTGGACACACTTTCCCTATAGCGCCAAATGTGCAGAGACTGGCTGGAGTTAGTTTCTGAGCGAACAGAGATGCAAGGGGTATTCTCTAGTGCAGCCTTCCCCAGTATAGTGCCATCCAGATTTGTTGGACTTCAACTCCCAGCATCCCTAATTGGTCGGGGTGGCTGGGGGATGATTGGAGTTGTAGTCTAACACTGGGCACACTGTTGGGAAAGGGTGCTCTAGTTTTATCAGAGTTCTGTATAAGAACAATCAAATATGCCCTGCTGGAACACACCAAGGGTCTGTTTCCACGAGCGATTTACATTTACTCTGAACTCTGTGTGGAGGTCATTAGGGATACATGACATCGTGGCCATCCAGCAGCCATCCCGGAGCTTATCACGGAACAACCGGATTTCCTGAGACTGCTTAAAGTCTGATTCTTTCCTCAAGTCGGGTTCTCCCTGGTATAGTTGCTGTGTGCCCCAACCCCTATGTTTACCTTGGATATGCTAGCCCTGCTCAGGGATGTGCATGTGCCTTTCACCGTGACCCAGTCAAGGGGAGTTTCCTGTGTGTTTCCTGTCCCTGCACAAACCATTTAGTGTCTGCTCAGAAGTAGCTCCCATTGCTTGCCCTCTGAATGTCCACAACCAGTACTTACAGAGATCCCCCTCAATTGAAATGGCACAGTTTAAAGCCCAATTCCCTAAGTGCTGTAAAGTGCGATCTCAAGGCTCCAATACTCCTTTGTTTGCTTTATTGCCTTAGGAAGTAACTAAAAGTCTAATTCACAGCTTCGTTAGAGAACCTGCGCCGTATCGTTTTGGTTAGAAAGGGGGCTGGTTTCCCATCCCTGTGTTCTCCCCCACCCTTTCCCAGCACAAGCATATGTGTGTCTACTCAGAAGTAACACTCACTGTGTTTGATGAGGCTTGGGGCTCTTTGTGAGGCTTGTCTTACAAATGCGCACAAGGGGAAGTAACTACTTCACACCTTCCTTATGGAGCCTGGAGGGTGTGGGGGAAGCCTCTCTTATTGGCTGAGCAGCCCCTGCCACTCAGATGATGTTCATTCCACCTCCCTCTCCCAGAAGTAAGTTATGTGAAGCCACTTAGAATGGTGCGATGTACACTCTCGTGGAGCCCTGCCGGACCAAAAGCAGCTCCTACAAAAGTGCAGGTGAGCTACTCCCCCCTTCTCCTTCTGTAGTCATGGAAACAAGTCCCAAAATTCCTGGTTATCCAGCATCTTTTCCAAATGGAGGCTGGCTGGATGCCTTTAGGAAGCCCTGAAGCAGAGCACAAAGGCCACAGCACTCTCTCACCATTGCTTCTCAGCAACTGGTACTTAGAGACATATTTCCTCTGAAACCTGGAGGTTCCATAAGGGCCATTAGCCATTGTTAGACCTCCATGAATTTGTCTAATCCACTTTTAAATGCACCTAAGCTAATGGCCATCATCACATCTTCAGTCTAAGGATGCAGGAAGAACACTGTTGGACCAGACCCGTAGTCCATCTCAGTGTTCAACAGATGCCATCCTGATCCCCCTAAGACAGGGGTGCAGAACCTCAGGAGCCAAATCCCAAATTCAACCCACCTGGGGTCCCAATCCAGCCCTCCAGGGTTCCCCAGATAGATGGCTCCTAGCTCGATAAGGGCATAGTTTGCTTTTTAAAAACAATACCAGGAGTTCTTTTTTACCAATAATAATAACGGAGGATATGTGTGTGCTTTGGTGTGTGTGTGTGTGTGTGTGTGTGTCTGTTTGACGGTACCATTGCTCCAAGAACATGAAACCCAGACATCTGAAACTTGGTATGCATACTAAGGGGACCCCAGGGATTGACACCTCAGGGTTATTTTGGTTTAAAATTGCATTACTTAATTTTAACAAATTTTAATGTGTTTGTGTGTTTGAAGCCTGCATGACCATCTTCAGTCACTAGGTGACACACTTCTCTAACCAGCACATAGCTTTGAAGTTTATACAGTTTGAAGCCGGGGGGCGGGGGGAATAGTCTGAGGGACATAGTTATACAGCTTCCCCCTATCACCTGCTGTGGGGCAACCACCCTGGAGGAAAGGGAGTGGACAGACTCCACCCTCAGAGGGCTATGGGGGCTGCACCATGACAGGGGCTGTGGCCATGGCTTCACTCAGACAGGGCAAGCACACTGTGTTCAACTCTGATAGCTATCTAACTTTGCTTGAAGGCTTCACTGAATCAAAGAAAGGGCTATTCTGACATGTGCAAAGCTGGGTCCATTCGCTAGTGTAACAGAAACTAGAATTAATTGTGCAGAAATCCATTGTGCTAGCAAGTGCTGTTAACATTGTACAAGTTAATAAATGTAAATCGCACCAGCGGCTGGAAAGTGTTATGATCCTTTCCGGTATTTCAAAGTTTCCATTGTTATGGCCTTCTCTCCCTATTCTTGCTTTGGTGCTACTCTCGGTAGCTGTAGCTTTTCAGTGGCACAGGGATTACCCTCTACATATGTTCAGAAAGGCACTCTTCTTGAATGTTAAAGTGAACTACAATAGTGTAAGGGTTTCAAAGTGTGAGCTATAAGCAGCAGAACCCTTGTTTACATCTCGGCTCCCTGGGTGGCCCCATGATCTGTAAAACAGGAATAATAATACTGGCCTACTTTAAAGGGTTCTCGTGAGCAGTACTATGATTATCTACTTGAAGATTTTAGCCCCCTTATGCATAAATTGTGTGAAGGGGCATCAGACATACACAGGGGCTCTGAGGTTTCCCTAAGGTCAAGAGAGTTATAGAATACTTGGTAAGGCTACACACACAGAGGTTTATGCATGTTGGCTTTCCCCTGCAAATGCCCATGAGGGTGGCCACTTATGCATCTCCAAAAAAAGAAAGAAAAGGAAATGCATCATCAAAAAGAAAGGGCACAGATTTAAATAAAATATGCCTGTGCTAATTTAGCGAGAGAAAGAGATAGAGATGCAAATTTAGAAAGAATTGCTATGACTTAAATAGAAATACAGTACATCTCACCATACGAAGGAAGACTGTGACCCAGGTGAGCTGGGTGCCTGTTTAGTCAGCTGCCTTGGTGTTAAATATAGTTGGGCAACTTAAAGGCCCCTGCTACTCTCCCTTCTTGGGGTTTTTAATCTCCAAACTGGACTTGGACTGGACAGCCCTTCAAACAGAGGACGTGTTCAAAACAGAGGAATATCCTGAGACACCTCTTCAAATAAAGGACTGTTCTCTGTAAAATAGGGCACATGGCCACCCAAAGGGATGCTCTGACTTGGATTCCTGCATTGAGCAGGGGGTTGGACTCGATGGCCTTGTAGGCCCCTTCCAGCCCTACTATTCTATGATTCTATGATTCTAAATGGCCATGCCTAACATGTGGATGTTGGGGGTGCAGCTGAAAAGTTGTGTGACCTTTGAGGTGAGACCAGAGGTGCCCCCTGCAAGTTCTTGTGATGCCCCTTCATAAGATTAATGCCTGAATGGAGCTATAGAGCATGTAGAGAAAAGCCCTTTATACACCCTAAATATTATTATAATTATTATTTCACATGAGTCCGGACATTAAAAGCCAGTTTTGGAGGTGGAACTGAGGCCTGCCTCAGATGAAGCCCAGGCTCCTGAATTGGGCTGTCTGTGATACCTCAGATTTGACCTCAGAAGTCCACTCTAAGAGGCAGATTAATTTAGTTGGGGCAGTGATATATTGGGAGGGGCCAGTGGAGGCTGGTGGCTCTGATGTCCGTGGGGTGTGAAGCACCTTGGATAGCTCCTTTAGACTTATGACTTGTTCTGACTGAAACTCAGAATGAATTCACCACCCCATTGACATCGGAGTCACCAGCCTCCACTGGTGGAGAGAACACTTAAAAAGCTCCCTTATTTACCAGAATATTTATCCATCTAGCCCAGTATTGTCTACTTTGGCAGTGGCTCCAAAGGTCTTAGGAAGAGGTATTTCACATAACCTGCTCCTTTTAAACTGGAAATGGTAAGGATTGAACCTGGGACTTTCCGTTTACAAAGCAGGTGCTTTACCGCTGAGCTGCGGTCCCTCCTTCTCTAGGATGTGATGGCTTCCCCATTCCCTTTGCATTTATTTATGTATTTAAAACATTTACATCCATCCTAATAGGATTTCTGCGTGCTGTTTAATCAATTATATCATAAAATAATGACACAGGAGATAAAATCTTTAACAATGCAGAGAGAGAGAGAGAGAGAGAGAGCGAGCAGGCTCAAATCTCAATTAAGGGCGCAATTCTATGTATGTTTAGACAGAGAAAAGGCCTACAACTCCCAGCATTCCCCAGCCAGCATGGCTGGCTGGGGAATGCTGGGAGTTGTAGGCCCTTTGTCTGTCTAAACATGCATGGGATTGTGCCCTTAGTGTGATTTTTTTTTCTTTTTAAGAAAAAGATAAAGATAATTAGCCTTCCCTGGAAACAAAGTCCATTTTCAATTAGGAGTGTCAGCAACAAAGGCTCCTATTGATAGGAAGAGATAAACACATCTTAAAATCTGGTTGAGCAGAAAAGGTTGGGTATAATGTAGCACAATGTCAGGGGAATTTTACAAAGAAAAGTTGCAGACAGCAACAGAAAAAGGAATAGCTAACTCTCTTCTGAAACTTCTTCACAGCTTTGAGATTGTCTCAGGCGAAGAGGTTATTTAACGAGTGATTTAATTCACATCAGTTGTCAGTAGATAATTAAAATGGCAGGGTTTTTTCTCCCCAAAGGCCCTCAGTAGATCAAACTTCATTAAGCCCTAAAATAGCCGAGAAGCTGCTGCATGATTGAAAAATTGCTCCTATGTTTCTGTCAGATTTTTGTTTAAACCCCGAAGAAAAATAAGGTGGACATGAACGAGAAACACGTTCTACCTCTTTGCAGACATTTTGATGCCTCAGGAGGAAAACAAAAATGGAACCCATGGGGCTTGCTGATTAACGTAGGGCACAATCCACCAGGACATTCTCCTGAAAATGAGGCTTGTGCAGGAGAACTTCCTGGCAGATCACCCCCCAATAAATCCTTTTCATTTCTGCTGCTTTTAATGGCATCCAAAATTGGCCAGTGGAAGTAGCCTGCCTCATTTTACCTCACACGTGAGGCCCCATCTCTGTCTCTCCTTGAAAGCGATAGATTAATTTCTTGGGATGTTTCACCCTTTCGATCTCAGTGACAGAAGTAAATAAATTTAAGCATTTCGAAACAAAACAGCAGTGCAAAAAACAAGAACGGTAAAACAACGTGCAAATATTACCTCATGGCATGAGGGTACAGGGCAGGGCAGTTGCATGGCTTTTCATGAACATGTCACATATGAACTGAGGGTGCAGGGGTGGGTCTATTTTTTGCATAAAAAAAGAACATTTCTGGGGCAGGAAGCGAATGGCACACCATCTCCTTTACATTATCTCATTGGTTTAAGTAATTTTTCTCCCAATTTGGATAATTTTCAGTATTAAAAAAAGCAGCCAAAAGTGGGTGGTTCACTCATTTTCTCTCTCTGCTATCCCTTTTTCTTTCGCTCTATCTTCCTTCCCATGCAGCGGGCTACCAGGGGAAAAGGACAGATCGCTCTTGCATGAGGTCTGAACAGATCACATCCAGGTGGCTTTTGAAATCAGTCTGAGGGCCGCATGAAATGAGTCTAAGGGCTGCTTGGAGGCTTAGGGCTGCAGGTTGCCCATACCACTGCAGTATTGGAACTGGCCTGAAAAAAAAACTGTTAAGAGCAGTGGACGTGACAATGGAAGGCAGGACCGGGGACAGGGTTTCACTCCCCTCTCCTTACACACATTTTCATGTAAAGAATACCCCACCCACACACATACTTTACATACAAATGGGGCATACATGTGGCCTCTTGCATGTATTTCAGCCTTCATGCCACAAGTCTGGCCTAACATGTCGGGTTTGGATGTCAGAGCCAAGTCCAAACCCTCCATCAGTAACATAGTCCAAAATGTGTGGGTTTCTCAGAGCCTAGCCTACCTTATAGGACCACTGTGAAGCTCAAACGGTATTCGAAACTATTTTCGGGGAAAGGTAGGCTGCAGCCCATCAGGCATAGATTGCGGCCTGCTAGTTGTTTGAAAACACCCTCCCCATCTTTATTTGCAGCCCAGCCCTAGGAAGGAAGCAAAAGCTGGAGATAATCAGCCCGTTGGTGGGATGGATGCCTTTGGCTTGGAAGATCACAAGGTGTGCAGGCCTCTTTTCATCTTCCTGACCTACACCCTAATCCATAGTCAATAGTAGTCTGGTGATAAATTAATTCTCCTTCTCCTCCTCCTCCTCAGAAAGAACTTCCTCCTTTCTATAGTCCATGGATGGAGATCGCCCACAAACTGCCTTACCTGATTGAGAGCCATCAACTTCGCTCACATGTGAACAAGGTACTGAATTCCCATCATGTCTGAACTTAGAATATGCAAAGGGGAAAGAGAGACGTAATAGCAAAAGAGATCCAACAGTGCATCCCTCTGCCATGTGGTGAATCTGGCTTTGCAACTGAAATGACAGATGTGAACAGAACACTGGTTTAGCTGTAGGTCTTGCCCTCCCTCCCACACTTCAGGTGGGATGTCCACTTTTTATTTTTTGAACCACTGAATGAACATGTTGTGCTTTTCTTTCAGTTTAGGGGTGGAGGGACTCAGGTCTGGGCACCAAATCTGGCCCTCCTTGGACCCCAATCCAGCTCTCCAGAGTTCCCCAATTGGTCATGCCCTTTCCCCCAACCACCATCTGTTTGGCAGTTTCCTGGTTTTTGTGCAGTTTTTCCCCACTCTAAGATTTTGAAATGCCTCTCCTAAGGCTTCACTAGCAGTAAGAACTTTAAGCCAAAGTATTTTGGTATTTTTGCCCCACCAACCACTGGAATGCTGCCCTCCAGAGTTTCTCCAGAATTGAATTCAGCCCTCAGGCTGAAAGAGGTGTCCTAACACTGCTTTAATTATTTACCTGATTGATTTAAAATGCAAAACTGCTCTAGAAACTGAAGGGGCAAGTTTCTCTGGGATATTAGCTCCACACACAGCTGGGTTCTTTTGCAAACTTGCATTTTTTTCTTTCTTCCCAGAGTTTGACCCTGGAGAGGAAAAGTACATTCAGACTGAATGCACTGAGGTTGCTTCCTGATGGGTCTCACTGTTTTAAAAGTGTTAGGCTGAATCTACGCATAGCAGTTACCCTGTTATCATACTGTTATTATCATAACTATTGGTACACATGACACCAATGGGCACCAATAGTTATGATAACGGTATGATAACGGTATAACAGCTATGTGTAGATTCAGCCTTAGCCTCTCCTGAAGATATGGGGGCCCATATCTTTTACTCACAGTGGGAAGGCAGCATGGGAGGGCAATTTTGAGTGGGAAAATGGCTGGCAGGCGAAAAGTGAAGCAGCTTTTTTTTTTTCTCCCCTTAAAATTCGCGTTTTCTGCAAATGCTTTTCCTAAGAAATAAAAGAAGAAAACACTGGAGGAAGAATCATGCAACTACATGTCAAGTGTTTTTGGCTCTTAGGCACACCCTAAGCCTGTTATGTGTGAAGAAGCCTTAGCTAGTCCACAAGATCAACATCCAGTATCCAACTGATCAAGGTTTATTTGTTTGTTTCTTTTAAGTATCCCCCCCCCTTCTTTAGCTGAAGAAGTTCCCAGAGCAACTTACACGAGATCAATAGGAAACAAGACAGCCCCTGCTTGCAGGCTTACTAAAAGACACAACACACAAGGAAAAGGGATGAGGAGGGAAGAGGGCGGGGGGGGGGGGAAGCAAATGCAGGCACCAGTTCTTAAAGTTACATACTTCTTATAACAACTAGCTGTAATAGAAACAGTTCAGGGAGTGGGAGAGCCAAAGGCAGCTGGTCTCTCCCAGCCAAGGAGATTGGGTGGCCCTTTCTCTCTAGGCCCATTGAGGGTGTCTTGCCCAAGGGCCCTCAAAACCCTGGAGGTGGTACTGATTCTGCTTGCCCTTTCTGCACCTTGTGCAGTTCCATGAAATGAGATTGGTTGAGCAGAATAGTACACAGTATTGTACACAGCCTGAGTATATATTCTAGAACAAGGAAGGGAGGGAGGAAGGAGGAAGCATTACAATTTGCAAGCAGTCACAGACTGCCTTGAAGGTAGTGGACGCATGTTTGGGGCTCCTTAAAGTGTACAGCTGGAATATGAACCCTTGCCAACTTCTGCCTTCTCCTCCGCAGTGCAGAGAGGATTCCTCTAGAGGTCACTAGTGCCATAGCAGAGAAGCTACAGAGAGAGACCATCCTGCTCCTAGGAATGAGGGGTTCCGCTTTATTTCAGTCCCAGTATGCAGCAATTCAAGACTGCTGCATCAAGATCATTAAAATCAAAGTGCCTTGATCAAATCTACTAGCTAACCCTCGCATGATTGCTTCATCCCCAAGGAGTTCTCAGGGAGGGACACATAAAGTACACTTAATCAAAATCCAAAGAAATGTCTTTTCCAGAGGAGGTCTGGAAACTCTGTTGCAGCAAGAACCACTAAGAGTTTTTTGGCAGTTTAAAGATAACTCAACAATGAGCCCACAAATGTAGGGCTGGCCCAGAATATTTTGGTGCCTGTTGTGGAAATTCAAAATGATGCCTCCCCGCTCCCTTTTCACTCATGAAACCATGGTGTACAATTCTACCACGCCAGGAGAAATCTGGCTCCAAGTGGGCTCATATGGAAGTACTGCCCTGTGGGAACTATATTGAAACAAACGAGAGTTGCGTGAGAGCAACGCTGCACACTACATTGTGAATTGAATTGTGCCCCATGGGTCAGATCCGTCTGCCCTCCACTCCGCCACTCTTATCCAGCATCTGCTGCCCTGAGTGTCACAGTTCCCTTGGCCCCCTCTTTCCTTAAGCACTCACAAACACGCAAAAGGAGAGGCTTCAGTCTCAGGCCTTTAATTCATTATCAACAGGTTCATTACAGATGCAAATCCTCGAAGACTCTCTGGCTACAAAGGAATGCCTCCAGGGGATTCAAATTGGATCAACGAAAGTTGCCCGCAGTTTGAAAGGGCGGTGATCTGGCTAGGCTAACTTGGGGAGGGAGATCCCGCCCTTCGTATGCTGCTTCCCCGTATAGCCTCTCGTGCATCGCTAACCAGTTCAACCGTCTGAGCTCCACCCCTGATGCTTTCCTCTTAGTTCTGCGTCCTCGCCTCGCGTCTCTTAGGTCACAGTCCTCAAACCCCTCCTCCTCCTGCTCTCTGCTTCTCACAGAGGGAGTGAGGGGGAAGCTTCGTGCCCGGCCATCTGGGAGTTGGTAACCTGAGAAGCACGCCTACCCATATCTAGGGATGTATGAAAGTCACTTACCTTTGCGGAGCTTGGATTCGCGGTCAGGGGGAGGCACTCCGTCCCTCCCCCCAGAATCCTCCCTGAGCTGGCTCCGCTCCGCGGTGGCTCCCCGGAGCCGCCAACCAGGGCCATCCACAGCTGGAGTTCCGGCTGCGGACAGGCTGCTGTGGACGCAAATGGCGGCTGCTGTAGTGGCCGCCATTTGCGTCCTGCAAAGCTGCCGTGATACGTAGCCTATCACTGCAAGCCAAAAAAATAAAGCATATGCAAATGGCGGCGTCTACAGCGGCCACCATTTGCGTTCCCTATTTTTAGCTGTTTTAACCTATGTAAATATTTATGTAGGCTATTACGGCGAAAAACAAGGGGAACGCAAATAGCATAGTGGGCGTCATTTGCATTCTCCCCCCCCCCCCCGTTTTAGCCTACGGAAATATTTATGTAGGCTATTACGGCGAAAAAAATGGAATGCAAATAGCACCCACTACGCTATTTGCGTTCCCCTTGTTTTCGCCGTAATAGCCTACGTAAATATTTACGTAGGCTAAAATGGCTAAAAATAGGGAACGCAAATGGCGGCTGCCGTCACCGCCGCCATTTGCGTACACTTTTTTTTTTTTGGGCTTGCCGTGATAGGCTACGTAAAAGGCGTCCCTGCGTTAGCCGTGATAGGCTACGTAAGTATTTACGTAGCCTGTCACGGCTATGATGAAGAAGTGAATGGTGGCCGCAGGGCGGCCACCATTCGCAAGTCAGTGCGGACAGCAGCAGGTAAGTGCTCCATTTCGCGTGCCTTTCGTGGGTTGGGGGGCGGGGGCTTCATTCCGCCACGGATTTCGGTGGGCCGAATGCACTGGCATTCGGCCTCACTGAGATCCGTGGTGGAATTCTCTGACATGCTTACTCATATCTGAACTGGCTTGTGAAAAAGCCTCCCCCAGTTCTGGCGGCTCCTCTTCTGAATCTGAACTGCTAACTATCTCCCTGTGCCCAGAGTCAATCCTGACACTGAGGTGTCTGCCTCAACTTTATAAGATATGACAACAGCACTATGAATCCTATCAGCCAGCTCCTCCAGAATATTCTTGGGACCAAACAAATGTCTTGGCAATGAGAGGTCAGGCAGAGGGATGTCAGAGAATTCCATCATGGATACCAGTCAGGCCGGATTCATTAGAATTTGGCCCCCCGGAATCCATGGTGGAACGGCCTCCCGCCCCCCACAAAATCTCCCCGCAAAATCCCCCCACGACAGAACTTACCTGGGGCAGATGCGGCGGCGGCGGTGGCGGTGGCAGCTCCGGCAGCGGCGGTGGCTGGTCTCCTGACCGGCCGCGGCCGGGCTGCTGCAGCCGCCATTTGTGTCCTTGCAGCCGTGATAGGCTACGTAAGTATTTACGTAGCCTATCACGGCAAAGAGCAGGGGCGCAAATGGCGTAGCGGCCGCTATTTGCGTCCCTGCTCTTTGCTGTGATAGGCTATGTAAGTATTTATGTAGCCTATTATGGCTGCTTGCAAGGATGCAAATGGTGGCCGCTACGACGGCTGACATTTGCGGCCGCAGGAGCCCAGCCGCGGCCGGAACTCCACGGATCAGAGCCGGCCAGGGAGGATTCCGGGGGGAGGGACGGAGCACCTCCCCCCCACCACGGATGCCCCTGCGCAGAGCCAGGTAAGGGATTCGTACATCCCTAGGCATAATAAGCCTCCCTGGACAAGGAGTTTCACAGCAAGGGGAGCCACTGCTGAGAAAGCTCTGCTACCTGCATGGCTTAAGAGCACTGGCAAGGTCAAATGGAAGTGCTGCAAAGTTATTGATTTGAGCTCCTCCCTGTGTCTGTCACTTGTGCATCACAAAAAAAGTTGACAAAAGAGGGCACAGATTTGCATAAAATTTGCATGTGCTAATTGCTGGTGCAGACCGGCATCAGAGCCCCCACTCTTATCTCCTATCTATATCGAATTATAGAGAGATGACAATTTAGAAAGAATTCCTATAACATCAGTGCAAATGCAATTCATCTCACCATAGCAGGGAAGGGGGCGACTAGGTGACCTGTGTGCCAGCTGCTCCGTCTGCTGTCCAGGTACTACATGTTAATGGGCAACGTCAAACCCCTGCTGCTCTCCCTTCTTGGGGTTCTTTGTTATTAAACCCGACTTGGATTGGACACAGTCCTTCAAATAGAGGACTTGTTTAACATAGAGGACTGTTCTTGGACAGCCCTTGTAATACAGGACTGCCCTCTGAGAAATAGGACCCTTGGCTACCCTAATT
The DNA here is from genome assembly GCF_057233095.1 of Heloderma suspectum. Classification (NCBI taxonomy): domain Eukaryota; kingdom Metazoa; phylum Chordata; class Lepidosauria; order Squamata; family Helodermatidae; genus Heloderma; species Heloderma suspectum. Next base: position 41,723,638 of record NC_139463.1, read on the forward strand.
TGAGGTATGTACCAGGAGACAGGGGTCAAAACTTCTGCTTCTTAGGTTGGAAGAACATAAGAAGAGCCTTGCAGGATCAGATTAAAAACTTACCTGGTCAGGTATCCTGTTTCCTACCGTGGCTTCTGGAAAGCTCACAAGCAGGGCAAGCAATAGCCCTCTCCTGCTGCTGTTCCCCAGCGTCTTCAGAGGGATGGTGTCTCTGATCTTGGAGGTTGCATATTGCCATCATGACAATAGCATGATAGCGTTACCCTCCAGGAATTTCTCTAATCCCCCTTTAAAGTAGGGATGTACTAAAGTCACTTACCTTTTACGAAATTTGATTCGTGGTGGGGGGGAGGCGCTCCGTCCCTCCCCCCTGAAATTCTGGCCGGGGGGGAGGTGGCCCGTCCCTCCTCCCTGAAATTCTGGCCTGGGGGGAGGCACCCTGCCCCTCCCGCCGCGAATCCTGGCCAGCCGGGTCTGCAAACGGCGGCGGCCATAGCCGCCGCCGTTTGCGTCCCTGCAGTCAGCCGTGATAGGCTACGTAAATGTTTACGTAGCCTATCATGGCTGAGTTAAAAACAAAAACAAAAACCGCGCGTACGCAAATGGTGGCGCCCATGGGCACCGCCATTTGCGTTCCTTATTTTGGCACATCTAGTCTATGTAAACATTTACGTAGACTACGGCGAAAATAAGGGGAACGCAAATAGCGTAGACGCTACGCTATTTGCGTTCCCCTTATTTTCGCCATAGTCTACGTAAATGTTTATGTAGACTAGACGTGACAAAATAAGGAACGCAAATGGCGGCGCCCGTGGGCGCCGCCATTTGCGTACGCGCGGTTTTTGTTTTTGTTTTAACTCAGCCATGATAGGCTACGTAAACATTTACGTAGCCTATCACGGTATTTTTTTAAAATCTAGCCATGATAGGCTACGTAAATCTTTACGTAGCCTATCACTTTTTTTTTTTTTTTTAAACTTGGAAATGGTGGTGGTGGCAGCCGGTTGGAAGACCGGCCGCCACCGCCAAACTGCCGCCAAACCGCCGCCGGAGCCGCCGCCGCCAGGAAGATTCGCCCAAGGTAAGTCCCGTCCCGGGGGGGGGGGAATGGCAGACTGTTTCGCCACCGATTTCGGGGGGGTCGAATGTGCTGGCATTTGGCCTCCCTGAGATTCGTGGAGAAATTCTCTGACATCCCTACTTTAAAGCCATCTCTGTGGGTAGCTGGCACCACATCTTACGGCAGCCAAATCTATACTTTAACTATAGAAAATACCTACCTACATACATAAGAAGTACTGCCTTTTGTCTTCCTTGAATTTCCCATTATTCAGCTTATTTTATTTATTTATTATATTCATATCCTGCCTTTCCTCCAAGGAGCCCAAGGTGGAGTACATGATCCTCCTCCTCTCCGTTTCATCCTCATGTCAGCCCTGTGAGGTAGGTCAGGCTGAGAGTCAGTGACTGCCCCAAAGTCACCCAGTGAGCTTCATGACCGAGTGGGGACTAGAACCCAGATCTCCTGGGTCCAACACTCTAACCTCTACACCACACTGGCTCTTCAGTTTCTAGTATTATGGGAAAAGAAAAATACCTTCTGTCTGTCTACTTTTTCCACTCCTTTATTCCTTTGATTGTCCCCATCAATTTAGCACTGCAGTTCCTAAGCTGTAGTCCACGATGTAGTATCACAATGTTGTCCCCCTGTAGTCCCAGATGATCCAGAAGCCATGTCAAACATCAGATAAATGAAAAAAATGTGTAAATATACACTATTTAACAATTATACAAACAACAAGCCCAGCCTGAGAAGTGCTTCAGGCAGAAAATACAGATGGGAAACCAAGGTCCCATTAATTAACATCAGGCATAATCTGCTAGGATGAATAGCCTCTTAGTTGCCTTTCTTAATTGCTCTAATCAGTTTCTGTTACCATGGGAGGGGGCATTAATTACAAGCTTCCTCTCCTTATCCCCCCCCCGTTCTTAATACTAAAAAGATCACTATTTTCCTATTTCAAATAGAAAGAGTGAGTGAGTGAGTGAGTGAGAGAGACAAAATAAGTAATTAATTCCCTGGTGAGAGCATAGATGGACTTGCAGGAAATTAGAGGGGCTATCGAAGGGGGCGATTAAGTGGCTATTCATCACTAATCTCCCAGCTTTGGTCATCAGGATGCAAGGAAGCGGGTGGGATCTGCAAACAGGAAGCTTTTAATTAAAAGCCCAAGACCCATGAAAACACCTCAATAGCATTTTGCCTTCATTGGATAAACTGGTGCTGCAACTCTGTTTTATTGCAAAGGGAAAAAAAATAAGTAATTAATTCCCTGGTGAGAACATAGATGGACTTGCAAGAAATTAGAGGGGCTATCGAAGGGGCGATTAAGCGGCTATTCATCACTAATCTCCCAGCTTTGGTCATCAGGATGCAGGAAAGCGGGTGGGATCTGCAAACAGGAAGCTTTTAATTAAAAGCCCAGGACCCATGAAAACACCTCAATAGCATTTTGCCTTCATTAGATAAACTGGTGCTGCAACTCTGTTTTATTGCAAAGGGAAAAAAGGTCCCAGTACCTAGTACAGCTCCATCAGAGTGTCAAGGAATTTTAATGCAGAAGACTTTCCAGCATCCTCTTACGTGATTGCTGGAATGCGAGAAATTATGTTGGTCCACAAAGAACAAGCAAATCAGGCAGTGGCCTTCAGTGCAGCGAACCTTAAGGCCTGGTTCAAATGTGCTCACATGTTGCTCCATTTCTTTCCACTTCATTGCTCAGTGTCAGTGTACTCGATTATTCTTGGGTGAATGTGTGATCTGATTCTATTGAAGAGTACTGAGCATCAGATATTGAGGGCTGATGAGCGCCCAGGCACTGGCAGTAGTTCATGGCCTGTGATGGCTGATTCACACATGCAAGGTATGAAGTGTTGAACATGCATGTGTGAGCTGGCCAGCCTCCTAAATATCTCTGAACCAGTGAGTTACAGCATGCTGGAGAGAAAAGGCAGTTTTGTCACCTTGCGTTGGTTAGTGAAAGAAGGGAGGCAAAAACTTAGCAGGGTTATATGGAATTGGAATATGTTTGTTGAATACTGGTGTATTAGAGTGCATTCCTTAGGAGACTTAGGACACTTATATATTCTGCCATAGTTGGATGGAAGCCTCCAGTCTTGGAAGCTTCTGAGTATCCAGTGCCCTGTTGGACTGCTGCCAGAATGACGGGAGAAGCAATGGAGGCAATATTCACCTCTCTGTCCTCCTTTGTCGTTCGTTTCTTCTAGATGCATCTTTGGGCCTGCCTAGCAGAGGTATGATGGCGGGGGCAGGAAGGAGGCTGGAGAGGCCATAGGATTCTTTGTAATCTGGCCTCTCCTCTCCTCTCCTCTCCTCCCCACCCCTCCCCACCCACCGCAATGCCCCCTTTCAGGCCTCTCTGAGACCCTCTGAAGCCGCTTTTGTGACCCCGTAATGCAGCCGCCAGGGTTCTTCTGTAGCAGCTGCAAGGGGGCGGGAATGGATTTTAGAGTCCCCCTCCTGAGGTCATAGCAGTGTCTGCAGCCTTGGAGCGGGGACTCTGAAGAACCCTGTGGTCCCTGGGAACCTCACTAAATATCTCTGAAGATATTTAGAGTGCAATCCTGAGAGATTGACACTCTGTAGACAGATTGCTCTGATCTTGGAACCCTCCATCTATCCTGTGATCTGCTGGGCAGAGCGGAAGGAGTAGCAGAGGGGGGTGTCTTCACAAATGATTTACTGTGAGGTTGCTCTGTTCAGAGGTCATTCGGGGCACATGATGTCATGGCCATCTCACAGCCACCCCAGGGTTTCATGCCGAAAAACCAGTTCTTCTGAGACTACTTTTAGTCCGATTGTTTTCCTTAAATCAGCTTGTCTGAGCTTCCGTTGTGGTGTCCACCACCCTCCACATTTACTCCGGCATGATTTCCCTGCCCAGTCTTTCACCTGACCCCGGTTAAGGGGTGTTTACCCAATGTTTCCACCATTTCAGGGCTGGCAATCAGAGTTCTCAGCTACCTCATGGCATTCACTTCACCTTGCTTACCACAAAGCTCTGATGGCCATCCCCGCAAGGTATAGGTGTGCTCTGGGGCAGCCTCTAGCTTTTTTTTTTTTTTAAAGTAACGCATTGAAGCAAAATAGTGCTTTTGTCTGGCAATACCTACACCCCCTATCTCACTATCTCACATTTGCCAGCAAGTCCTATAGCCCCTATCTCACTATCGCACAATTGCATGATAGTAAGATAGTGGCTATAAGACTTGCTAGCAAATGCGAGATAGTGGGATAGGGGAGGGAAAGAAATAAAAACAAAACTGGTGGAATTGGGCATAGGTTGGGGAAGAAGGTGTCTCATCAGAAGTAACTCCCATTGTGGTCAATGAGGCTTGTTCCCTAAATATCGATGCTGCCTTTCTTTACTCTTTGCTTTGTTGCTGTAAGGAAGTAATTAATGTGAAGCTTCAAACCTTCACATTACGGGAGCTTCAGGGGAAGGAGACAGGGGCGTAGAGCCTGGCGGGCCCCTCTCTTATTGGTTGAGCAGCCCCTGCCAATCTGATGATGTTCACTCCAACCACCCCACCCCACCCTACCCAGAAGTTTGTTCCTGTGAAGTGACTTAGAATGGTGCGGTGCACTAATTTGTGGAGCCCTGCATGGACTAGAGCCAGTTCCTTGAAAAATCCGGGTAAGCCACCATTTGCTTCTCCTTTCATTGTCGTGGAGACACCCCCAGAGGCTTTTATAGTCCCCTGTTCCTCTGGCTTGCTATTTAGAGCTAGACAGGTCCTTGAGCCTGTTCAGCTTACTCACCCGGAGACAAGGACAGGAGATGGAAAGGCATTTGGGTCTTGTAGATCCGTGTCTCTCCATTCCCCTCCCTGCTCAGTGGAACACCCCCTTTTCACCCTCCCCTTTGTGTTCACCCTTATGTTCCCTGGGACGCTCTCCCAGGGACTACAGGATTGTTCATTTATTTGATACGTTGTTAGAAGATGTCAAGAAGCAGGATTGCAACTTTTAATTATTTCTTGTTACAGTGAAGCGGAGTTCTATTATTGCGTATTTTTTAAAAACAAAATTGAATACATTAAATGGAAGGAAAGAAAGAAGTGGCCATAACAATATTGTCTCTATTTAATGCCTCCCTGATTTAACAGATGCCTCTGCTAAGCAGCCAGTATCTCCAAGGCCACCGGGAACTGTCTTTGGCCCGCTTAGTCCTCACCTTCATCACAATGGGCTACGTCTGGCAAGAAGGTGAAAAAGGGATCGCCAAGGTACAACCCACAGATGGTTTGGGATGACTGAGAAATTTGGTCTTTGTGAATTCCAGGAGAAATTGATCTGCACATCTTTAACTAATGTATAGTTGGGACTTAGTTATCCTGTGGCTTTTGCACTTCCCAGGTGTTTCAAAGGGCTCAAGAAACATATCAATGTGCAATAAAAATGTGTATTTTGTGCTAAAATACCTTTGGAAATGCCTATTTTGAGATAAAATACATTTTAAAATATGTATTTAAAATGCCATTTTTTCCTGCAGATTTCCTTTTTTCTTTCCTTTTCTTTTTAAATAGCAGATTAATGAGGAAATGAGATGGACTGGACTTACGAAAGAACACATGGAAATCTTTAACATTCAAATACAATCTTGGTGACAAAGTTACTCTTGGAAGGCAAAGCAAATTTGCTTGTCAATGAGGAGGTAGTGGGAATGTGCCTGCTAGCCCCCCTGCATGCAGATGCACCCACTGGCCATGGGCCCCGGCAGCCATGTGTTAGGTGTGAGTGGCCAGGCTTCCTGATAGAGTTGAGCAGCCCTACATGTGTATGGGCATAAGCCCCCTTTCTTAACAGATGCTGAACTTGCAACTTCCAGGTGGGGGCATGGCCAACATGTGGGAGTTGTGCAGTCAGCCACCTAAAGTCCCCTCGTTCATATGGACACTCATTATGTCGATGTTGGTGAGCCCTTGGGAGCCTAATTGAGTACAGGTTTTTGGGTTAGTTGAGCATCAGCAGAACTGGGTGGGCTTGCTTTCAAAACATGATGCAGGGAGGATGACTGAAGACAAAGTTGTTCACTAGCTAGAGTAAAAACTGGAATACCTTCCCCAGAGGACTGTGGACAGAGACAAAGGCAGGTTGGTGACATAAACAGGAAAAGTGCAGAGTGCTGGTCAGGCAAGGTCAATATTAGCTTTCACTAGGGGTGGATGGATTTTGTAAATCTGTTCTGTCTTTGTTTTGTGGATGGTCCAGTGCCTTTCATTCTGTTGTCTGCTTATTGGTGGAATTAGATTTTTTCCAATTTCCCGAATTTACACAAATTCACATTTGCACAAATTCGCACTCGCAAAAAAGCGCAAATCCCCAAATATGCAAATCCTCACCAAAATGCACAAGTCCCCCCACCCATATTTTCATGCTTTAGCCTATGGGGGAAATGCACATTTTTGGATGGTGTTTTTTAATTTTATGTATTTTTCTATGACCAAATTTGCATAAAATTCCAGAAAGTTAAAAAAAAAAAAGATGTACAAGTCCATGGGATCCATGTGACTCGGGAAAAGCCAGTCCACTGTGGAATCTGTGGGTCAGATTCATAGAAATCCAAACTCATTTGATTCCATTGCGGATTTCTGCGACATCCCTAGCTTTCACCTAGGCGAAGGCTGACGCCTGACCTGGAAGTTTTATAGTCATCCCATCCCAGTCCAGCTGGAACCAATGGGTTTCTATGGGGTGGAGCCATGTTAGAATCTGGAGAGGATAATACTGTCCTTGTTCCAAGAGTTCAGGGCCTGAGCTGACCCTAACAGACTGCATTGTTCACACAGTAGTTTTGATTTGCAAAATGCTTTGCCTTCGGTGGGAGGTAACTGTGTAGCCCATTTTATAGATGGCAGAACCGAGGCAGAGATAGCACAACTTGCCCAAGGCCACCATGTGGGTCTGGGTCAGTAGAGCTTGCCTAGGCTGCACAAGCAACTTAAACAGTGTCACTTAGAGCAACAATTAGGGGTGCTGATGAAGCAGCACGTAATTCAACAGGTGTGCCCCAGAGCCCCTTGCCATGTTATAAAGTATGTCAGGGTGTCATGCATGGATCATGCATGTGCAGTTGCTCCCTCAACATCTTCTGCAATGTTCAGCCAGAAAAGAAAAGAAAAATAAACTTTTGTTTTACACACTTTTTGTTTTGTTTCACACACAAAACCTTGTGTAAAGGTTTTACACAAACCTTGAAAGGGAGCTATTCCTTTCTTCATCTGACACAATACTGCAACTTCCCCATGACAATAGCTGAACGACTACATTTTTAAGAGAGCTTGACTTGTCCTGCTGGCCTTGTGTCTTCCAGGTCTTGCCGCGAAACCTCGCCATCCCCTTTGGAGAGATCTCTCGGGTGTTAGGGCTGCCTCCTATCCTGGTTCATGCAGATTTAGTTTTGGTAAACTGGAAGAAAAAGAATCCTTATGGGTAAATATAAGAAGAATTACACATATGACCAGTGGACAGAGATCAGATCAAAGCTGGAGCCATCTAACCTTTAAAATGTTAGCTTGTCTAAACAGCACACTTCTACTGGAACTACTTTGGCTGAGTTGATAACAGTTTTTAGGCTTTGCTAGATCAGAATTCCAAACATTAACAGATGCTCTGGAGCAGAAACAATGACCATCCACAGTGTTCTGTGCAGCTCTGAAAAACTTTTTAAAATAATTGGCTGTCTTAAGGCTGCAATCCTATTCTGTGCACAGTTACTCAGGAGGGAATCCCATTGAACACAGTGGGACTTACCTCTGAGTAAACATGCACAGGATTGCATAGTAAGTGTCACATTTTAATTTGCTTCATCTCCTCTCACCCAGGAATCCCTGGAAATTTAGTTCAGTAGGAAAAGGTGTATCTCTAACAAAGAATGGTCAGCACTCTCCCCCAACTATATTTCCCAGAATTCTTTGGGAAGAAAGTAATGATTGGTCAACTGGCAAAAAGCCAATGTGTTTTATTGACTTCATTGGATGCCCCAGGCATAGATGCCTCACTGGTCTATGCCAAAGATATATTTATTCCAGATCCTGCTTCAGTGGCTAACCAGATGCCTATATGGGTGTCCACTAATACATTGCCAAAAAAGGATAAATGCATCACCAAAACAGAGGGCAAAGGAGGACACAGATTGCATAAAATTTGGAATGCTACAGTGTGTGTAGATAGATAGATAGATAGATAGATAGATAGATAGATACAAATTTAGAAAGCATTGCTATAATTTAAATAAAAATGCAATACATCTCATCATAATGGGGAAGACTGAGCTGTGAGCCTACTGCTCCGTCTAGTGTCCAGGTGCTAACTATGAGTGGGCCCTGTTGCTCTCCCTTCTTAAGGCTCTTTATCTTTAAACTGGACTCAGACTGGACAGTCCTTCAAATAGAGATGCCTTCAAACCGAGGACTGTTCTCTGTAAAGTGGGATGCCTGGGCTTTCTATGGGAAACACCTATAAGCAGGATCTGAAGATAATAGCCCTTTCTCAACGTTGTTCCCAAGCAACTGAACCTGGAGGTAACACATAGCTATTGATAACTTCATCTTGCATGAATTTGGTTAATCCCCTGTTAAAGCCATCCAAGTCAGTGGCTGTCACCGCATCTTGTGCATGGTGTGGAGAAAGTGGATGGGGAGACATTTTTCTCCCTCCCTCAAAATACTAGAACCCGGGGTCATCCCATGAAGCGGATTGGTAGGAGATTCAGGACAGATAAAAGGAAGTCCTTCTTCACACAGCACAGAGTTAAACGATGGAATTCACTGCCACAACATATAGTGATGGCCACCAATTTGGAAGGCTTTAAAAGGGGGTTAGACAAATTCCTTGAGGAGAGGGCTATCCATGGCTACTAGTCCTGATGGCTATATGCTACTTCCAGTATCAGAGGCAGTATACATATGTATGTCAGTTGCTGTGGAACATGGGCGGGAGGGTGCTGTTGCACTCATGTCCTGCTTGTGGGTTTCCCGTGGGCAGCTGGTTGGCCACTGTATGAACAGAACGCTGGACTAGATGGACTCTTGGTCTGATCCGGCATAGAATCATAGAATCATAGGGTTGGAAGGGGCCTACAAGACCATCGAGTCCAACCCCCTGCTCAATGCAGGAAGCCTGATTCCCAGGCGGTCTCCCATCCAAGTACCAACCAGGGCTGACCCTGCTTAGCTTCTGAGATCTGACGAGATTGGGCGCATCCAGCAACAACTCTCGCATAGCTCTTCATATGTTCTTATGTGGTTGCATACTCTACAGTTTAATTATGTGCTGTGCGAAGAAGTACTTCTTTTTGTTTGTCCTGAGTCTGCCACCATTTGGCTTCATTGGATGATCCCAGGTTCTAATATTCTAAGGGCGCAATCCTATGGCTGCTAGACAGAACCACCCTCCCCCCTCCCCCACTGCCTCATAGGCAGTGCAGATTGGCCCCATGCTCCGTGCTTGGAAGAGCAGCGCAGACCGGAGGAAACGGGGCATTCTTGGGGGCATGCTGGGGCGGGGAAGTCAGAAATGCCGGTACGACACATCCTATGTTTTGTCTGGCCTCCCTACCCCACACTCTGTGGTCCCATGGCTAAACAGCTGAAACCAGCTGTCTAGCCATGAATGCAGGGTGGCTGGAGTGTGGAGGAGATGTGCTCCTCCGCGCTCCTCCCGCCCTGCATTGGATAGGCAGTTGCCTCTGTGTTTGGAAGTGGATGTCTATCCCCATAGGATTGCTCTCTAAGAGATGGAGAAAAACTCTATCTACTTTCTACACACCGTGCATAATTTTCCAAACTATCATGTTCCCTCTTACTCATCTTTTTCTAAACTAAAAAACTAAACATTATAATCTCTCCTCATTGGGGAGTCAAACCAGTTTAGCTCTGTTGTTTAGACATAGCAATAACCTAAAATAGGAAATCTCTGCTTGGAGAGAGGGAGGACAGCTTGGGAAGGGAATTCCATACAACTGCAAGCAAGACGGGGCATATGGGGAGACTTTGGTTTTAAGGAAAAACACAGCAACATCATGTGGACTAGACTTTGCTCTTCAACTGACTTGATCTCTCTGTTTCACTCCCTTGTCTGTTGCTGCTGATACTCCAATCTCACAAAGGCCCCTGGAAATTGAGTAAGTATGTGGGAGATCCTGTTTGTCTTAGTGGTTCAAAGTTTATTTAGATATCTGGGGTCACTGTTCAGGCTGCTTAAGGTTAAATGGCTGCAGTTTTTATGATGGTGGCTTACATTTGAATTGTTCTCTGTTTTTTTCTTACTGACTATGTTCACACAGAATGGTAATCGAGGATTCCACATGCAGCCCGTTTGCTCCTGCTTGGCTCCTCCCACTAGCACAAATGGTTAAACTAATGAGCAGTGGTTTGTTTAGCATGTAACCCAAACCCAGAATTCTGGCTTGGTGTTCCTTTTATAAGCTAGGATCATAAACCAGGGTTTGTTCTTGGTTTATTTCAGTCAATTGTACTTTTAATCTGTCCAATAACAAATGTTCTCTGGATGGATTACAAAAGTTAAAAGAATAAAATACAGTTTATGAATCCTGGCTTGTTTGGGAGCAAGAAGCCAAGATCCTGGATTTAGATGATATACTAAACAACAAACAAACCATTTTTGGTTCATTCAGCTGCTCATGCTAGCAGGAGGATCTAAGCAGGAGTGAACAGGCTGTGCACACCAGCACATAGCTTGTTCATGGTTAGCCAAGATTTGCCAGAAACCTGGTTTATCTTTTTGTGTAAATGTGACCACAGTTTTATTCTTTCTTTTTAAATTACAGTTTAGTCCCATCCTTTCTCCAACAAATTCAGGGTACCCCATACAGTTCTTCAGAAGCTTCCGTTGGTGCAAAATGCAACAGCTAGGCTGCTAATTGGTGCACATTATTTTGATTACATCACCTCCAAACTGAAAGTTCTGCACTAGTTGCCAGTTTTTTTCTGGGCTCAATGCAAGGCTCAGTTCAAGAGCTTTAAACTGTACAGCTCTAAATAGCTTAGGGCCTGGCTTTCTGAGAGACCACCTATCTTGGTATGAACCTGTTCAGTTATTAAGATCAGCAGGAGAGGCCCTTTTGAAGACACCCTCGGTTACAGAGGCCCACTTGTTGGGAACATGGGGAAGGGCTTTCTCCTGTGTTGCTCCCAAACTCTGGAACGCAATCCCTGTGGAGTTGCACCTGGTCCTCACTCAGAAAGGGGGTCAAGGCACATCTTTTTAACTTGCCTTTTTAAATGTTTTTTATGGCTGTTATGGCTTCTTAAGGTTATTTTTAATGTTTTACTATGTTTTTATTTGATTACGGTTTTTATTTTCTGAAATCTTTGGATACTGCCTTGGTTGGTTTCAAAATGGCAGTATATTCTCCCCCCCACACACACACACACCGCCCTCATCTCTTACAATAACGCTGTAAGGTAAGTTAGGCTGATGGATAACAAAGACCATCCTCGGGTCACCCAGTCCAATATTCTGAATCCAGGTCTCTCCATTCCCAGTCCAGTATGCTTACCACTACACTGCGCTGGAGTCCCTCCCTCCACAGCCCTCAATAAAAACTTCATAAAAATGGGACCAGAGTATCTAAAGGAATGACTCCTTCTTTATGTACTTGCTCAAGCCCTCAGGTCATCTTTAGAGGCCTTTCTCTGGGTGCCCCCACCAATGGAAGCTAGGCAGGTGACTACAAAAGAGTAGGCCTTCTCAGTTGTGGCACCCTGCCTATAGAATATCTTCCTGAAAGAGGTTCGTCTGGCACCTACACTGTTATCTTTTTGGCGCCAGGCAAAGACCTTTCTTTTCTCCCAGGTATTTTAGAGACCTAGTTCTAGATTTGTATGGCTTATATATCGTTATCTATCCCTGTGGTTTGTTGTTTTTGTATTGTATGTATTTTATAATTTTGTAATCTGCCCAGGAAATGCTTTTTATTGGGTGGATTACAATATAATAAACAAACAAACAAACAAACCGTACCGTACCATACCATACCATACCATACCATACCATACCATACCATGCCTGTACTACATTTTCTTTGAACGTTGCTCTCTTCCCAGGAATCTGGAGCCCATCATTTCCTTTCCTGGAGGAGCAAGCACCAGGGGCTTCATTCTCATCAGTTTCCTGGTTGAGAGAGCTGCTGCACCTGGGATCAAGGTATGGTCTGTCCCAGAGTATTTGACATCCTTTCCTTTGGATGCCTTATGAGCAAGCAAGGAGTGGATCCCCATGCCTTTTTGCCAGCACTTTTTATTGTTGTTCAGTCGTTCGGTCGTGTCCGACTCTTCGTGACCCCATGGACCATAGCATGCCAGGCCTTCCTGTCCTGCGCTCTCTCCCGGAGTGTGCTCAAGTCCATATTCATTGCATCAGTGATGCTATCTAGCCATCTCATCCTCTGCCAGCCCCTTAAACTCTGCAATCAAGGAGGCCCCTATTTCTGCACCAGGCAGAGCTGAATTCCATGATCACATGTGCAAATTTGCACTGGATTAGCATAATTCATTTCATTTCTGCCACTCAGGGGAAGGATCAAGGAGCCACATAAGGCACTGAAGCACCACTTCCTGAGCACTGGAAATTCTGCTTGGCCCTTTATCATCCCAGCTCCTGAGATTTGTTTGCACAGTATGTTAGCAGCAGCCTTAAGGGCTAGGAACTTTTTTGTTTTAAGAGAGAGAGACAGAAATCAATCTGAGGGCCAAACAGATGTGGGCCTGCCCCAGTCGTCTGTAAGGGTTGCAATTTTAAGTTCAAAAGAGGCAACGATGGATCATTCTAATTCCTCTCCCTTACATTTCAAAACAATTTAAGACCCAAGGTAATATTTGCATCCTCCACTTTGATCCATAACAGATGTATAACTGCCCTCTTTCATCCCTATTCATTTCAGCATCATAAAGATGAAGGAAGATTTTGTCTAGTTAACCTTCCTACCAGCCCCTTCCATTCTAACACATCATTCTTCTCTTAATCCTACTGAGAGATGGGGGAACTCTTTGATTCTGTTGTCGACAACAAGAAGCTAGGCTGGAAAGTAAACACCTTGCTGGGGTGCAAGGAAGAAACAAGCAGGGGTGAAAAGATGTATATTTTTCTTTAATATTCATGACAAAGGTAATAGCCCTCTCCTGTTGTTGCTGTCTAGCAGCTGGTATAGGGGTATACTGCCCCCAGACCAAAGATTTAGCATAGCAAATAGCCACCTATCCTCCAGAATTCAGCATCCATTATTATTGGGCAGATTGAGCACCAATCTCAATCTCAAGAGCTCCAATGTCAGAGTCTCTGTGATATCCAAAGCAGTGCTGAGCACAAGCTGCCTGAGGGGAAGTGAGGGAGGAGTGGTGTACGTTTTTGAAAAAATGTCCTTTGGGTTTCCCCCTTTTTTGAACTATTTCCCTCCCACTACAAGCAACAGGAGGGAAATTATTTACTTCAGCTCAGGGCTGGTGTAAATTTCTCCCCATGTTGGTGGCATGGTTGGGAAGAGGGAGGGCTTTGGATCCACATCCACCAATGCCACACCCATGATCTGTCCTCTTTTTATCTCTTTGGATGTCAGAGGACGTTGGATGTGGAACTTTCCATGAGGGCTGGGAGGGGCATCAAGGGTTGGGTCTCCTCTTCCAATGGCAGACCTTTCTCTCTCTCTGCCTTCAGATATATTCATATGGGGTCCTCTCCAATTTTGGGTCAGTGGGCACATTTGGAATTTTGAGAAAGTGTCATGAATACTCTCACAAAATGGCTGCCATGGGGGGGTTGGCCATTCACAAAATGGCTGCCATGGTCAGCATGGCTAGTCACAAAACACCCATCTCCTAGAAGGCAACCTGGTGAAGATAAAAGAAAAGTACATTACCCAAGAACAGGTACAAGGTAGAGGTGAGGTTTGCGCTCCAAAACACAAAACCAGGAACCCAAGGACCACAGGATAGTAGACTAAAGTATATAATATATTCACAGATATGCATAATAGCGGAACTGATGTAATTAAACAAAACCGGGAATAAGAATTTAATATATCAATTTCAGATGAACAATGGAATGATGTGTGTATAAACTCTCTTAAAAATGTATTAGGACCGAACTCCAAATAATTTTTAATTTATTTTTTTTTACAAATGGAAATAATTGCACATTTTTATTATTATATCCTAGTCAGAATATCTAGGGTATTCCCAGTGTTAACCATTATGCGTAGGGATAGAAGGAGAGGATTTTTGCTTATATATGGTGTTGTTGTAAATCCATTTAAGGATTATTGGAATGAGATCATACGTGGCATCAGAGAAGTTACCATCCAACCAACATGTTTATATAGTCCATGTACCTTTCCACACAGTAAATAAAAACAGTTATTAGAGCAAAACAGTAAAACAAGGATAAATTAAGACATAAAGTAAATGGAACAGAATATATAATACAACTAGTCATAAAAAGATTAATGAAAAACAAAGCATACATACACAACATAAAATCAGCAACCAACTTTACATTATAAACCGTCTCCAAACCATTTATCTCCCAATAACCATTACTTTAATTAATTAATTGTGATCTCATCTTAATAGCTGTAGCAAAATATTTAGTTGTTTTTTCTGTGGTACCAGAATCATTACAGGTTATGAATTACAGCTAACTCCCACAATCATACTTTTGGGAGGAATAAAGATCAGATTCCAAGAGACCATGTTGTGATGGCAAAGTCTTATGATAACAGCAGGAAGGATTATGTTGGCAAAAACTTGTGTAATAACTTGGCTATACAGCCAATTGATTAATGGGAAAAGAACATATGGACTATCCTGCGATGAATACAATTACAAATTATTATAAGATAGAAGGATGAACTCCATATAGCCTTTTTTTTTTAAAAAAAGGACTTCATTTATTAATGATTGAATAAGGCGTAGACCAGGTAAATTAGCAATTTTGGATATACTGAATGTGTTATAAAGCTTATATATAGAAATATTATGATTGTTTATGGCAACTTATAAAAAGAAATAATAATAATGATAATCCACAGACTCCCAGCATGCAACTCTCTCTTTTGTCTCCTCCAGGCAATGGCAAAAGCTGTTAATGGCATCCTTCAGCTTGATAACAGGATAGTGGAAGAAGCATTACAAGAAATGGCAAACGCACTCAGAGACATGACCGGGGTTTTGAAGAAAATGCACGGTAAACCTGACATTTCCCTCTTGGATTCAGAAAGCGTTGCATGGAAATTCATAGAGCAACAAGGACAGAGAAAGCAGACAGCTGGAGAAAAGACAGAATAAAAGTTATACACATTCAGAGGGATCAATCCTATGACCGCTAGTCAGCAGCTAGACGGTCACAGGATATGTCAGTTTCTGGGAACCAACCTTCCCCCCCTTCCGTGCTGCCTCATAGGCAGCTTGGAATGGCCCTGCGCTCTGCCCTTGGAAGAGGAGTGCGGAGCGGTGAAAACGGGGTGTTCCGGGGTGTGTTCCAGGGCGGGAAAGGCAGAAATGCTAGTATGACACATCCTATGTGTCTCCCGCAGCCGCCTCCCCCGCTCCACCTTCCCGTGGCTAGACAGCCGAAATCAGCTGTCTAGCCGCAAATGCAGGGCAGCTGAAGCATGGAGGAGATGGTCCCCTCCATGCTTCTCCTGCCCTGCATTGGATAGGTGGTTGCCTCCAAGTTTGGAGGCGGACGCCTATCCCCATAGGATTGTGCCCTAAGAGCAGGGCTATGTGTAGACTGTAATTATGCAGAAATACAGAAACATCTGCCAAATTGTTACTGGCCACAGATTGCAGTTTCCTGAGAATCTTAATTTTTAAAAGAGTAGGTTACTAGTCCCTATGGCTGTGGTGATAGGCTTGTAAATGCCTATCATGCCTAGGTTTGGAAAATACCTAGTGCAATTTCTGAAGCCAGAGGAGTAGTTGAGTGTTATTTTATTTATTACATTTGTATCTCACCATTCCTCCAAGGAACTCTAGGAAACATCATCATCATCATCATCACCACAGGGATTTCCTTTTTTAATCTTTGCAGCAGCCCTGTGAGGTAGAATAGGCCAAGGCATCCTTGCAACCAACTGGTGGGGGTCTGTACTGCCAGTGGGTATGGCTGCTGTGCTGGGGTTTCTCCTGACATGGGGCAATGTTGATGCAAAGTCTCTGACACTCTTGATTAGTCCATAATATGATTTGAACTGTGGCTGTTGCAGTACCTGAAGCGCAGCATCAGCAGTGTGCGAGGGAAATGTTTTAAGTTGGCCTAAGGGACATTTGGGGCCGCGGTGGCTTAGTGGTTAAGACGCTGAACTGCAGACTGGAAGGTCGGCAGGACAGCAGTTCGAGACCCGAGTGCTGCGTGACGGAGTGAGCTCCCGTCTTCAGTCTCAGCTTCTGCCAACCTAGCAGTTTGAAAGCAAGAAATTGCAAGTAGATAAATAGGTGCCGCTTCAGCGGGAAAGGTAACAGCGTTCCGTGCACCTCGGTGTTCAGTCATGCCGGCCACATGACCACAGAAGCGTCTTCGGACAGCACTGGCTCTTCAGCTTAGAAATGGAGATGAGCGCCACACCCTAGAGTCGGGCACGACTGGTTGGGGACACCTTTACCTTTTAAGGAACATTTGACCTCTTACCCATGATCTTTATCTATGTACTATGGGATTTGCTGGTAGCGGAAGTGCCAGTGGTAGTGTTGAAGCCCCTACCAGTGATTGGCTGAACTGTTGTGATGTCACAGAGGGGCAGGACAGGCAGAAGGGCAGAGGGGGAAGAATGGATGGAAGAATCAGGATCCTAGAAAAGGAGGAGGTGGGTGATGACAAGCCAGTAGGTCAGTGCGAGTTGGGGCTAAGAAAAGAGGAGGTGGAAGACAGAAGCTGTATTCAGAAGTTCAGGCTGAATGCATGAGGGAGCTGGGGGAGGATGCGCTGCCCCCTACCTGACATCCCCATGCATGTGCCAGTTCAGTCCTGATGCGCAACCGTCTGAAGGAGGATTTTTAAGTGCTGAATGCACTTCGAAGGAACCCTGCGTTATTGGAGTTCCCAATCACAGGGAGGCTTTTAAGGGCAAAACTACATGCGATTTTAAAAACAGAGCGTGCCGCTGATCGTCACTGTTGTGTTTATTTCAGTGTAAGCATGTGGGGCCTGATCCAGATCAGGACCATCACACATGACTACGGGAGGTTTAAACCTTCCCATCCACTATTTTCCCCTCAAAACCTCCCCCACCATGGAGAATAACACCCCCCCCAACAACTCCATTGGCACCAACGGAGTCCCCCCCCCCGGCACTTTTTGTGGTCCAAGTGACGGTGGTGGTGGGGAGAATTTGGGGGGAAAAGTGGCTAGGTGGGAAGGGCCCCCACATGCTTACACTAAGGTAAACAAGAAATGGTGAGAATCAGTTGCGCACTACATATTTATTGTAGTGTGTAGCTTATCCAGTGGAGGCTGCACACCGTGGAGACCTCCTTTGGAGTTCTGACTGAAACCCGGAGCAGATTCACTGCCCCACGGACATCAGAGCCACCAGCCTCCACTGAATTTATCCCGGAGTGTCTTCATTTGAGCCAGCATGTGTGGGGATGTTGGGGGTGGCACACAGGCCTCAGCTCCCTACACGCTAGGTGCCCTCACCTGTTCAAGCTGAAAGCCTGAACAGGGCTAGAGCGGTCAGAGGGAGGTGAGGAACCGGCCAAAGGGAAGGGAAATTAGGGGATAAATTGGCCAGGCAAATTATTTGTGGCCAGGAGTTGCAGAGAAAAGGAAACTCGAAGTACATGTATTGTTCTGGAATAACCAGCCCAAATTTTGGCTGCAGGCCTCTAGACATTATTCATGGGTAGCAATTTGGCGCCCTCCAGATGGTTTAAACTACAGTTACCATAATCCCTGACCATTGGCCATGCTGGCAGGGCTTTATGAGAGTTGTAGTCCAAAATATCTGGAGGTCGCCTATCACCAATTATTTAATATTTTAAGGGTGCAATCCTATGCATGTTTAGACAGAGAAAAGGCCTACAACTCCCAGCATTCCCCAGCCTGCATGGGAGTCGTCGGCCTTTTCTCTGTCTAAATAGGCATAGGATTGTGCCTTAAAATGATAATTAATAGAATGGGGCATAAACAAATGGCTGGAGAGCTGCCTCCTGCCACCACATTTCTCTTCTCATCCTTCCCCTTTGTGGGCTTCTTCATATTCATGTTGTTGTTGTTCAGTTGTTAAGTCATGTCTGATTCTTCGTGACCCCATGGACCATAGCAGGCCAGGCCTTCCTGTCCTCCGCTCTCTCCCGGAGCGTGCTCAAGTTCATTTCATATTCATGACCTTTTGCTTATATCAACAGGCCGTTTTTGTTTTGTTTTGTTCCTTGCTTCCTAGATTATGTGAATCCTTCAATATTTTATGGAGTGACACGAACCTTTTTTTCTGGGTAAGTCCTATATGTATCCCTTTTGCTCTAGACAAGTTTTACGAGCAGGAGCTGAGGCAGAGGCATCCAGCCTCTTTCAGCCCAAGGGCCTAATTCCATTTCAGAGAAGCTCTTGGGGACCACATCCCAGCTGTAGGCGGGGCCAAGAATGCCAGTGTGTTGTAGCTGAAAGTCCTTACTGCCAATAAGTAAGCCGTAGTAAAGGCATTTCAGCCCTTTACAATGGTGAAAAAACTGTACAAAAGCCAGGAAACCACCAAATGATCAGTGGTTAGGGGGAAGGGGGCGTGGACAGATGGGGAATTTCAAAGGGGCAGATTGTGACCCTAGGAGGGCTGGATTTGGCCCACGGGCCTGAGGTTCTGCACCTCTGAGCTAAGGGAAGGCTTGAAGTGCACGGAGAAGGGAGAGGTGGGCACTCTGGAAATAGCCACATTCCAGACTGGATCATCGGTTGTTCCCTCTCTCCAGAACCAGGCACAGAGCCTATCCACAGAAAGCTTTTATTTTGCACTCATGATTACTCACTCATGGTAGTTTGCAGTTCCTTTACATTATGTTATCATCCTCCAGGGCTTCTCCTGTGCTTTGCAACCATTATCACGTTTTTTTCCCCAACAAGAAAAGTTTGGTATTATTTAGAAGTGATGGAATGAGAGTCTCGTGTAATTGTGCAATTCTGCTATACCACAGTGCCATCTAGTGGTTGTTTAATGAAACACATAGAAAGACAGAGAGAGATCCCCCCCCCCCGAAGAAGCATGTGTAAAGGAGCCACTCTTAATCCCACAAAAAAAAAATCAGAAGCAGAAGCCTCGGTAAAGGTGTGAGATAAAAGCCCCATGTAGAAATGCCCACAATCTCAGGGACAAACTTCATGTGACATCACTTGTGTCTAAGCACTTAACCTGATGTTCAAAAATAAATAAATAGGTGGAATCAGGACCATGGTGTGTTAGGATGAGGATTTAACTCTCCCTCATACAGCAGTCCTGACAAAAATCCCATCCCCACCTCCCGGTGACCTCCAGCTGGTATTGGCATTAGGAGGGAAATGGGAGCTTCCTTCCTGGGACTGAAAGAAGCTTCGGTGACTGGGGCAAGAAGCTATTTTTGTCAGGGCCTCGGTGGGAGGAAAGGCTTAACCCCCCCCCCCATGCACCCTGCTCCTGCTCGACCCTGCCTGAGATGGCAGCTGTTAACATTTTAAAAATGTGCATGTGACTACTTACACGCAATCCACATCACATATAAGGGTTTTTTGGCCCTCAGTTCATAGATTCATCGCACTGGATTGGATATGTCTCCCTGAGGCAGCTCATCCAGGGGGAGGGGAGCGAGGGCTTCCCTGCCCCACACGCATGCCCTGCCTCCAATAGCCCTGTGGGGCTGTGGCATTTGAACACAGCCTATGTGCATAAAATCTGACAAACTGGATCTTAGCCATAGGCTTTTCAGCTTCACCCAAAATCCCTCGGATGTTGTGGCCAAGCAGGAAACTCCTCAATCAACCTGAATTTTGTGCTGGGCAGAATTCAGTGGTGAAATCCTAGAAAGGTTTGGTTACCCTTATGGAAACTTCTTTGGCTTCCCTTGAAAATCTTAGTGATAAACTAACTACATGCTTCATTAAACGTGTAGTGTGTAGCTGATTCTAACTTTTTTTACTTTGGTGTAAGCACATGGGGCCCTGATACAGATCAGGACCACTGTGCATGGGTAAGTGGGTTAGACTTTCCCATCCTCCTAAATTCACTCCCCCCACCCCCAATGCAGGGGCTGAAGAAAAAAAAAAGCTTCCATTGATGCCAATGCAGGTTTGTTTGTTTTACTTTCCTAGCCCCAGTGTGTGTGTGTGAATGTGCATGTGCGTGCGCGCGCGCACGTGATTTAGGAGAGAAAAGTGGCTGGGTGGGAAGGTTCAACTCCCCCTCCCACTACCTGTGCATGGTGGTCCTGATCTGGGTCATGGTCCTGCACATTTACGCTAAAGTAAGAAATAAAAAGGTTAGGATCAGCTACACGCTATACATTTAATGTAGCATGAAGTTTAGCTCTCAGATGTTTTGCTCATGCTCCACTGCTTGTTCCAGGTTTTGGGGATCCTTGCACTCCCTCTCCTTCTCGCCATGGTTGCCACTGCCCATTTGCTTGCCTCTCCCTCTGGCCCAAGACACATCAGCTTCCAGGGGGAGAGGCAAAGCGTGCAAATGGTACCGCTCATTCTCCTCACTCCTCCTCCTCACTCCTCTCACTGCTCGCTCGTTCAGAGAGGCCAGGCGAAGAGCGCTATCAAGACAGCACAGCAGCACGTTCATGAGACTCCAGGGATTGGCAGTAGGCCCCCTCCTGGGCCATGGGTCTCAGTTAGGGATGTCAGAGAAATCTGTTTGAGGGGTGGAGTTTGACAGGTTTTCCTAGGCTCGGCTACCAGACTTCGTCTGGGCTCCTGCTGTGGCGCCCAGCTTGATCTGCAGCAAGTCATGGTCATGGATTTTCCAGGAGTTTTGAGCATGGGTGGGGTGGGGGTGAGGTTCCACAATTTGTGCATGTTTCTGAGCAATATGTGTGGATTATGGCCGAATCTGCACAAATTATGGCCAGATTTGTGTAATTTGTGCAAATTCAGCTGTAATTTGCACAAATTTGGCTGAAATTTGTACAAATTATTCAGAAATGTGTACAAACTGCAGAACCTTCCCCCCAAAATTCTTCAAAAAGCGCCCAGAGTTCGGGGAACAGCCCGCAGCTTGTTCTGCAGATGCAAAGTGAGTCATATACACTGTGGAACTCAGTTGAGCCAAAAAAGAACCAGATTTCCCAGCGACAGACATTCCTAGTCTCAACAGGTGCCTGACTGCCAAACCCTGATGCTGGCTGTTCATGCAGCAATTTCCAAATTCAGCTTCAGTTCTGCTCTTGCCAGAACGATGCAGCAAGGCTGTGCAGTGGTGCCGCTAGGTAATCCTAGACCCTGGACCCTGAACTTCTGGTGGACCCCTTTAGATGGCCACGTGCATTGCTTCAGGTGTGAAACACACCGCTAACATTTCTCTTTCCCTCTCCAACTGCTGTTCCATGCTTTACAGCTGCTTCTACATTCCTGCCGTCTTAGAACAACCAACATAACAAAACTCTTCACCAACTCTGATAAAAACATACTCTGAACATGTAGAGTTTTGCATTTTAAATTCACATCAATCATAGCGACATCATGACTACCATAAGAAAATGGCATTTGTTTCTGCTGCCCCAGTGCCCTCATCATCTCCCACTCTCTGAGTTGACATTTGGGTTTCTTTACATGGAGCTTTTATCCTGCGATTGACATGGCTCCTTCACAGAAGTTTGCGGGCTCTTTGCATGACGCCATGACCCTCCACGACGTCTCCTGCACTAAATGCCCTTTGTTCCGTTTTTAAATAGATCACAGATAACGAGCTATCAGATTACCCTGGTGTGTTCCGCTTGAGTTCACTCCGTGAAAAGAGGAAAAGCAGCAAGAAGAGGAGCGAGATCAATGAAAGATAATGGGAGACTCAGATACGGGGAGAAGGAGGGGGAAAGGGGAGGGGGGAAAGGAAGTGGGTGAGAAAGGGAGTCATCATGATCCTGCATTTAAAACGGAAGCAGAAAGTCCTGTTTTAAATGCAGGTTTTTAGGCTGGTGTAGAGATGCCCTTTGCCTCCCTCACTGGATCAAAGGACCAGCTTTAAGCCACACGTTGATTGCTGTGCAGAAGGACAATATTGGCTTCAGATGGTAGGTGAGTCAAACTCCTTCCCTCCCTCCCTGTTTCTGCAATACCAGCTTTTTCTAAGGAATCTCGTGCATTGCTCCTAGTTGTGTGCTTCTTTGCTGGACATGCCCAGACATCATGGTAAGTTTTCCCAGTCGTGCCCTGTGGAAATAGACCATGCCTTACAGGCAGGGGCCAGCAAGATGACAATACAACCCCAGCATGCTTTCCTGCAACTTTTTATGGCCTCTTGTGTTATGAGGAACATGACAGAAGGTCCAGTGTTCTCCCTAATGCTTGGTTTCCTGGGGCCATCTTAGCTAATTCTATTGCTTTCACTTAATCAGACTCCCTCATTAAACCCTCATTAAAACTTGGATGTATTAAAGCAGGAGGCAGTGGGGGAAGGGGAATGATGCCCATAAGGACTTGGAGCCGGGCTCTAATGAAGGAGCCCTCACTTTGGGGACTGCAGACTCCCTGAACGACGACAACGGGAGCTTTTTTTCTAGGCCTCCAATTTTAATTGTAAGCGTAAGTAGGTTATGTGATATCCTTTAGCACTTAGTAGTGATGGGGCCAAGTCCCAGAGAGGGAGGGAGTGGTCACCCAATTTTAGCAGGTGAGAGAAGAAGAGAGGGAGAGAGAAGCACCATAGATCCATTTCAGATTGGACTCTAGTGGGCCGCTCGCACCCTTGGGCAGTTGTAGGGGCCCCAGCACCCCGACAAATCCCCCACTGGGTGACTATGAGCTACTATTTAAAATTTTCCATAGCGCCCTATAATGCCTGATGCAGTGTTCTGGGACATTCTGGGAAATTAAAATGGCATCCCCAGTGTTGTGTGTAGCCATTTTCATTGCCCACAATGCTTCAGAGTGAAACTACTTTGGGCACTCTGGGGCAATGCGGAACATTTAGAACAGTGGGTCATAGCTGTCCGCTGCTGCCCTCAGGTAATCCCATGATGTAGGGGGAATCAGGGCCAGTCCTATTATTAGGCAGAGGGAGGCAACTGCCGAAGGTGGCAGATGCTGCAGGGGTGGGGTGGGGTGGGGAAGCAGTGGCAACCCCCAGCAGTTCCTCCTGACCACCCTCTCCCCCAGCAATGTCACTTTTTTGGAGGACAAAGCTGTGTATGAATCAAAACCTGCCCTACAGTCCCTAAACTAGCTTGCCGTCCTCTGGTGTGAGAGAACTCTATCCTGTTGCAGTGTTGAAGTAAGATTCAGCTGCCTGTCCAGTTGGCTTTTGTCCATGGAATGGAAGCAGGCACCATCTTGTCCTTTGCCTCAGGCAACAAAATGTCTTGGGCTGGCCCTGGGGACAATGCAGGGGGGAGAAAGCAGTTTGTCAAGGGCCCCTTGAAACTGGAGCTGGCCTGGATCCCAGACACTCCTGAGTCTGGCTCAGTCTAAAATGAATCCAGAATGGACTCTGTGGCTCCTACAGTATTCACCTGGTGTCCGGGGAACCATGGTTCACATCTTAGCACCACTGCAAATATGCACAGCAGCGTCCAGGATCCGAGTCTGCGGTACTCCCAAGAAAGCTTCCTGCTTTCTAGTGTGCCTCAGTAGGTTTGAGGAAGAGGGGGTGGGGATATGGCAGTGACTCGATCCTGTACAACATAGTCTTGACTGCTTTCTTTCACATTGTCACCAGCAGAATAGCTGTCTTGCAAATATAGAATCATAGAATCATAGAATAGTAGGGTTGGAAGGGGCCTACAAGGCCATCGAGTCCAACCCCCTGCTCAATGCAGGAATCCAAGTCAGAGCATCCCTGACAGATGGCTGTCCAGCCTCGTCTTGAATGCCTCCAGTGTGGGAGAGCCCACCACCTCCCTAGGTAATGGGTTCCATTGTCGTATTGCGCTAACAGTCAGGAACTTCCCCAATATCTGGGGAAGTTCAAGGGTACAGAGAACCAAAGGCCAGTGTTTTTTTTTAATCAGTTCTCTAGTAAAAACTCATCAGGTTTAAAAGATCATCAGCTGGGGTAGAGGGGAGAAGTGTTAGAAGTGTTCAAGGGATAGCCTCTTGTCACTGAAGGAAAAAAGGAAAGGTTCCTCCTGTGCAAGCACCGAGTCATTGCTGACTCCTAGAGGGACGCCGCTTTAGTTGGCGTTTTCATGGCAGACTGTAGCGGGGTGGTTTGCCATTGCCTTCCCCAGTCGTGACTACCTTTCCCCCAGCAAGCTGGGTACTCATTTTACCGACCTCAGAAGGATGGGAGGTTGAGTCGACCTGAGCCAGCTACCAGAGAGCCGGCTTCCGCTGGGATCGAACTCAGGTCGTGGGGAGAGTTTCGGTTGCAATACTGCCACCTACCACTCTGCGCCACACGAGGCTCTAACATTATAAATACATACGTTTTCTGTTACCATTAGGCTAAAGCTCCCCGTCCCTGCTCAGTGCCGGAACAGGGGTCTTTTCCCTGCAGCCCACATGATCAGCTGAGCTGCTGTGGAAGTGGGTGGGGCTCTCCTGGGCTCGTGGGCTGCAAAGAGAGTAGCAGGGGGCTGCATGCAGCCCACAGGATGCAGGTTGCCCACTCATGCTGTAAATACACATTTTTAGCTGAGCTAAAGATAAGTTTTGGTAATATAACGGTTTCTCCCTTAAGTTGTGCAAGAACTGCCCATTCCAGAAAAACAAAAACCAGGCTGAGCACAAGGCCAACTGCCATTTTCTTCTCCTTTCTTGGAGATATATACAAACACACACACACACACACACACACACACACGTCATATAGATCTCAAGTGTGTCATTCTATTAGAATGAGCTAGGACAAATCTATTGCATGGTTGACTGAAATCCTGGCTCCTTCCTCTCGCTACCTCATTTCTGTTCCTTCTGTATGTTCTTTATTGGCTAGATATGTAAGGCACAATGTGGGTGAACTGCAGAACTGTCAGAAAGTAGAATGCTGTTGGACTTATCTAGTCCAGCGGCTTTCGCAATTACTTTCCTCAGAGAACCCGTGATACGTCGATTCGCCTGCCTAGGTACCCCTGTGTGTTTGCTGTACAATACCTGCCCATCACAAAGGACTCTGGGATGTGTTCCAAGGACTTGGTTCACATGGTGGCCTTTTTATGTGGGGGTATGAAGAAGACCCGCCCCCCCACCGCCTCTTTGGAGTTCAGAGGAAGGGAAAGGGCTCCCTTCCACCAGGTGCCTGAATAGTGGCTGTTAACAGGAGAGGTTTTAGGGGCTGGCTGGCCATCCTGTGTTCTTGGAGGGGCAAGTGAAGCCGGAGCTGCCACCCTGACCCAACGTCTTCTGCTCAGCAGCCATGGCCCGCCTTTTAAACCCACATTTGCCTAGTCAGGGCAGGGGAGATTTGCTGATGCCTGAGCAAACGAGGAGTTATTGCTTCTCAGTGCTACCCACAGTTGCCAAGGAGGGGTCTGGGAGTGCTCAGTATGCAGAGGCGGCTACTCCTTTATCCTCATTCTTCCCCAAGGGTACAAGTTAAGGCAGGGGGCGGGGGGGAGGGGGCGAATCTCAGGCATGGAAGGGAAGAGCATAACTGCACCCACTGCTCTCAGAACTGACCTTCACATGTCAATACAAGGGTCTGTGCAGAACCTATGCACAGAGTTGCCCTGCCCTTGACCGCCATATGTTGATCCAAACTTCTGTACAGCTCTTTGAATCAATGGGTGGAGGTCGTGGTGTAGGCCCAATCCTGCTCCCCTCATCCCTGCATTGCTTTTAGCTGAATGTTTGACGGAAAAGGGCTCTACTAAACACAAAACAGAGTCTGTACCTCCCCTGAGCCCTCCACGTTGCTTGGCGCAAATGTTCAGATGTGGCAAGGTCCTCTGAGCGGGTTCTTCGGCTCTCGTGTTTTGCCGCGTGTGACCATTTTAACAAAATAACAGCCTAAAAATAGACCCTGCTGATCTCCAGAGTCTCGCCAACATCTGGCAGGGGCAGGTGGCAAAGGATGGGTAATGAGCAAGCTCACAGCTTGAGCCCTCGATGAGCACAGCCCTCATTTCTATCTAAAGCACATCTCCTGCAATGCGTCACCCGGCAGTGAAACATGGAGGCTTTGCAGCCCATTGCTGTCAGCATGGCACCACTGGGATGCTCACATTTTATTGCAGCCAGAGAGTCTTCTGAAGGTGAAGCATTGTTGATCGGGAAGATCAGGGTTGCTAACTCCGTGACAGACAAAATGAACAGTCACCTCTCTTATAGCCCTCTTCACCATGTGCAATTTTAAAAATTTAAACATTTACATTTAAACATTTAGACATTTAATATCCCACTCTTCAAGGCGAATTCTCAGAGAGGCTTCTGGAACAAAAATGTATTTAAAAAAGCACTATATTAAAATTAATAACAGTTATAGCAAAATAACCACCAGCAGCTAACTGGATAACATCCAAGTTAAAAACAAAACAAAGATCTATTAAAAAAGAACCCTGGGAAATTTGTGTGTGTTTTTTTTTTAAAGAGGGTTTCACCCAGTCCCCCAAAGACAACAAACTCAGCGTCACATGAACCTCTATGGGAAGAGATTTTTAAAGTAGGGGTGCTACCACAGAGAAGGCCCCTCTGTAGCCATCACAAATGTCCCCTCCAATTGCAGTGGGACATGAGAAAGGCTTCCGAGGCAATTCTTAGTACACAGGCAGGAACAAGTGGAGGGTGGGGTACTGCACTAGCGGACCCCACCCCTCTCCATGTGCTCTTTGGCTCTTTTGCACAGAGGCTACATGTGAGTACAAGTTGCATGTGACTGAGAAGCCTGAAAAAACAGAGTTCCTAATCACTCAGAAGGAGCATCAGACTTGGGAAAGGCTGTCACAGATCTGGGTCTGAGATGAGGCGATGGGTAAATGGGCCAGAGGCAGGAGGCACAGTTGTGAACAGGCTAGAGGTTAGGTACCAGATCAGGCAAACAGCAAATGAGGGCCACAGGCTAGAGACATAGAATCATAGAATAGTAGGGTTGGAAGGGGCCTATAAGACCTTCAAGTCCAATCCACTGCTCAATGGAGGAATCTAAGTCAAAGCATCCCTGAGTAGGGATGGCGGAGAAATCCGCCATGGACTCCAATGAGGCCAGATTCTTTAGAATCCCCCCCCCCCGGAGTCTGTGGTGGAATGACTACCCCCCTGCCACCCCCCGAAATCCCCCCCAGATGGACCCTACCTGCTGCTGGCTGGTCCGGTCCATCCGCTGCTCCGCTGTGCAGCCACAAATAGCATCCAGCGTAGCAGACGCCATTTGCGTCCCTGCTTTAGCCACGATAGGCTACATAAATATTTACGTAGCCTATCATGGCAAAGAGCAGGGATGCAAATGGCATCTGCTAGGCCATTTGCGTCGCTACTTGCTACTCTATTCATGATAGGCTACGTAAATGTTTACATAGCCTATCATGGCTAAAGCAGGGACGCAAATGGCGTCCCCTACACTGGACGCCATTTGTGGCTGCAGCCTGGCAGCGGATGGAAGTCCGGCTGCGGACGGGCCTGGCTGGCGGCTCCGCGGACTCACTGCGGAGCGGAGCTGGCCAGGGAGGATTCCAGGGAGAGGGACGGATAGCCTCCCCCCCACCAGGAACACCCCCTGGAACCTGGAGGTAAGTATTTTGCACATCCCTATCCCTGATATGGGTGCATTTAGGCTAATCTACCATCTTTACGGCTGCAAATGGCGCCCACTATGCCATTTGTGTCCGGAGACTCACTTACCCTACCCCAGCGATACGGCATGGCAATGGTGGCTGGCCGTATTGCCAGCGGAGCGGAGCCGGCGGCCGACTCTGCAGGATCTACACAACAAGGGAGCCGACCCACACGGATTCCGGGGGGAGGCAGTGGTGAGTGCTCCATTCTGCCATGGGCCCCAATGGGGCCGGATTCTTGAAATCTGGCCTCATTAGGGTCCGTGGCAGAGTTCTCCCCCATCCCTAATTCAAAGTAATTAAGTGTTCCTTGACCATATGCCTATCAATCTCAAGCTGCAATCCTGTCCCTTCAGCCTGCACTTTGCCTTTGCCAAGGGGGTCATAGACCCTCTTTTGGGAAAAGACTGGGCCAAAGTTGGAATTGAGCACTTCTGCCTTTTCTTTGTCATCTGTTATCATTTTGCCATCCTTATTTAATAGCTGAACAACCATTTCTTTCCTCTGTCTTTTACTTTGCATGTATCTGAAGAAAGCCTTTTTGTTGCTTTTAGCATCCCTTGCTAACCTCAGCTTAGGGATGTACGAAAGTCACTTACCTTTCCGAAGGGTGACATTCGCGGTGGGGGGGAGGCGCTCTGTCCCTCCTCCCAAAATTCTCTCTGGCCACCGGCTGGGGCCGCCTGCAGCTGGACATCTGGCCGCTGGGCAGCCTGCAGGGACACAAATGGCGGCTGCCGTAGCTGCTGCCATTTGCGTCCCTGTATTTTGCTGTGATAGGCTACATAAATAAATACGTAGCCTATCACAGCAAAACCCCCCACAAAAAACAGCTAATGCAAATGGTGGCAGCTACAGAGGCCGCCATTTGTGTTCCCTTTTTTTTGCCGTTTTAGCCTACATAAATATTTATGTAGGCTATTACGGCAAAAAAAAAAGGGAACGCAAATGGCGTAGTGTCCGCCATTTGCATTCCCCCCTTTTTTTGCCGTAATAGCCTACATAAATATTTACGTAGGCTAAAACGGCAAAAAAAAGGGAACGCAAATGGTGGCCGCTGTAGCCGCCGCCATTTGCGTTCCCTTAGTTTTGCCATGATAGGCTACATAAATACTAACGTAGCCTATCATGGCTTCCGCAGGGATGCAAATGTATTTACGTAGTATTTACGTAGTAGTAAAATAAGTATTTACGTAGCCTATTTACGTAGTAGTAAAATAAGTATTTACGTAGCCTATCACGGCTATATGGAAGAAGCGAATGGCAGCCGCAGATGCGGCCGCCATTCGCATGTCAGCGTGGACGGCAACAGGTAGGTGCTCCGTTCTGGGCCCATTTCGTGCGGCGGGGGGCTTTGTTCCGCCATGGATTTCGGGGGGCCGAATGCACTGGCATTTGGCCTCACAGAGATCCGTGGCAGAATTCTCTGACATCCCTACCTCAGCTCATTCTCAGCTTTAGCCTTCCTGATGCCATCCCTGCAATTCTGTACTACCTGCCTGTTCTCTTCCTTTGTAGCTTGGCCTTCCTTCCACTTCCTATATGTGTCCTTTTTTGTTTTCAGGTCCTCTCTAAGCTTTTTGTGAAGCCACATTGGCTTCTTCTGTTGCCTTCCGCCTTTTTTTCTTGTTGGAATTATTTGTAATTTTGCCTTGAGAATTTCCTTTTTTAAAAACTCCTACCCATCTTGGGCTCCTTTTCTCATTAGAGTCGCTTGCCATGGGGACTTACTTATCATTGTTCTGAGTTTATTAAAATCAGCTTTCCTAAAATCCAGGGTACGCGTTTGGCTACACTCGGCTTTTGCTTCCCTTAGAACCAAGAACTCAAGTACAACATGGTCGCTTTCCCCCAGAGTTCCTGTAACTGCTACTTTATCCACTAAGTCATCCCTGTTGGTTAGGATCAAGTCAAGGATAGCCGATCCTCTAGTTCCTTCCTCTACTTTCTGTAGGAAGAAGTTATCCGCCACACAAGTCAGGAATTTCCTGGAGGGGCCATGTTTTGCAGAATTTGTCTCCCAACAAATATCGGGGAAACTGAAGTCCCCCATTATTACTACATCATGCTTCCTTGAAACACTGACTATTTGCTTTTCAAAAGTTTCATCCTCGTTTTCTCCTTGACTGGGTGGCCGGTAGTAGACTCTGACCACCAGGTTCCTTTTATTCTTTGCTCCATTTATTTTAACCCAGTCACAGGCAGGCTGGAGATCAAATAGCAGATAGGCAAGGGAGAGTCTGTGTTGTTTTCTGACAGGACAAGTTGCTCGGACTGCCAGCCCAGCCCAGAAGGAAGGCTTTTATAGGGTCTGGGGCCCCTGCATTGGCTTGCAGGGTCAGCTGACCACCTTCAAGCAGTGGGGTCAGCCAATGGCATTCAGACCAGTACTGCAGCCTAGAGGGCACCCTTGCCCCTATGGAGCCCATAGGCTCAGAGGCCCAGAGCATATGTGGTGCAGGAGGCGATGCAAGCTGGCTGCTGGAGGCTGCAGATCCAGACAGACCCCCTCCACCCCTTGGCCCCTTACAGAGCACCCATGCTCAGGCAGAGCCTACACATTGTGCAGATCAGCCAGTGAAGATGGTGAGGGTGGGAGGGGGGCCTGCTGCCCTGACAGTCCCACGCGCCGCCCCTCTGTGGGTTCACCGCACCCAGTTGGTCATGCGTACACAATCATGTTGCTCACGTTGTCTCAGGCGATTGCCTCAACTGGCTCTGAGGCCACATTTTGTGGGTCTCCACTGAACGGCGGTAAAGCCAAAGGGCAGTTTGCAGCGGATAAGTGAGGAATGTGTGTGCTCAGCCCTTTTACCTCAGCTGACCCCTGCCTCCAACCGCTTTCCCCTATGTTGTGACAAACACGCACCTGGAACCCTGGAGGGGCGGCGGTGGTGGGGGAGATAATTAAATACAAAAGTGATTATTTGTGTTTCTAGGCTGTTAGCCACTTCTGAGTTCCTTAACCCCTTTTTCTATTTACCTCAGGGGTAATCTATTGGGTGCTGCATGCTAGGGGTGGGCGGGGCTGAGCCCAGTCATGGATGGGACCCAAGCCAAAAGTGGGTGGGGTGTTACCCCTTTTCTCTCTCTTTCTGATGCCCCCTTTGCTCTCTCCCTCTCACCCTCTCCTCCCTACCCAGCAGGCTTCCAGGGGAGGGACAGATCACTCTAGCCAGAGGTCTGTACTGATCGCTTGCAGTGGGCTTTTGAAATCAGCCCAGGGTCACAGGTTGGCCCCCTGCTCGCCCTAGTGGAAGAAAAGTGGGATCAAAATGCTTAAAATAAATAAAACGTGGTAGGCAGGGGAAGGGTTAAGCTCCCACTCACTGCTTCTCCACTTGGTGGGGAATACTGGGAGTTGCAGGACTTTTGTTCTGTCTGAACATGCATAAGATTGAGCTCTCAATCTCGTCGCTTTGCAGCTGTTCAATGGAGACCTAGACTCCCAGACTGAGGTCTGCTGCCAAACGGATAGTTCCCAGCCTGTGGGGATCTCTACACCTCAGGTTTATTGCACATGCATGGTTGCTCACTCACTGAATTGTGTGGGTCCATTACATGACGTCATCTTTGTCCAATCATTATTCCACTATTTCCTCCCACCTATCCCGTGTTTTCCTCAAACGGAAACAATCAGGCCTTTTTCCAGGCTATGCGCAAATGGAGCGCCATGTGCTCCCCGTGTATTTCTCCCCTAGCGTGAATGAAGCGCTGAGTGTGGTTGTTGGGGGCGTGGCCATGATGTCGAAGGTGGTGACGAAGGTCTGATGGGCGTTCAGCCTTCCCGCTCCTGCGCCATTTTGGCTCCTCGCCATTTTCAGCCTGCCTGTTCAAAACAGAGCGGGAGAGCAGCAGGGCGGCAGCGAGGGGGGCAGCAGAGCGGAGCAGGAACAGAGGGGGCTGAGCGGCAGGGACTGGCCAGAAGCATGGAAGAGGGAGGTGAGGCCTGGGGAGATCGGTGGGCGGCTGTCCGTGTGTCAGTCCCCATGGACCAGTAATGTGCAAGGGGAGGGAAAGGGGCAGGAACCCAGAAGCAAGTATCGCTGAACCTGGAGTGTGTGTCATGCCTCTTCCTGGAAACATAACGCTGTTGGAACAGCCATTTACAGAGAAGGAAGAGTGTGTAAAGGGAATCAGTTGTGATCCTGCATTTAAAACGGAAACAGAAAGCCCCATTTTAAATGCAGGATTTTAAGCTGCTGTAGAAATCCCCTGTGTTAAGGGTGGGTGATTCAATAACTGTGATGTAGCTGCTGGGGCCAGACAATTTTTAAAAAAGACAATTTAAAAACGTTTTTAAAGGTCAGCATAACCCCCTGCAAAACCTGTTAACCAAAGCTGATGGTGGGGTGAGTGCATACAGACACTGGGGTCAATTATGCCACCTTCAACACTGAAGAAAACACACACAGAGACACACTCGGTGCTGATAGGGTTGTCCTTTGTGGCTAAATCTGGCTAGACGGATTCCCCCTGCCCCCATCCAGCTTGGCTTGCCTTTACAAGCTGAGCTGGGAGTCTGTTCCCGAAATCTGGGGACTTTATTGGGTTTTTCCCCTCTGCCATAAACCCCATTTCTGCAAAGTACAGATGTAATTTCTGCAAATTACAACTGTGATTTGTGGAAATGGGGTTTACGGTCAAAGGAAAAACAATTCCCGCTCTGCCTTGCTATGGTGCAACCGTCTCTCTCTCTCTCTCTGCCACCACCAGTCCCCAGCCTGGAGAGCCCCACGTGTGAGAAAGGTAAGGCGGTGGGCTCTCCAGGCTGGGGGCTGATGGCGGCAGGGAGAGAAGGATGGTTGTGCGGTGGTAGCTGTGCAGCGGCAGCACAGTGGCGGAAAGAGGATGGTGTGGCGTGCTAGCGAAAATCTGCCAGGTGATCCAACTTGGTGCAGGCCGAGTCAGGCCAGCTGGTGGATGTTGGGTCCAAGTCCGGTGGAGATGAGCTGGCAAAAGGTCGCCGAGCCCCACTGCTATACGGATTCCTCCGACATCCCTAGTTCTGCACTAGGGATGGACCTGGGGGCCAAAATCCAGGCCCCTGCAACCCAGGGGCCCTCTGAACAACCACCTAGAGAGTGGCAGGTGAGGAGGACATCAGGGAAGCAGAAACAATCTCCTTTGATTCCTGTAGTCATGACGGTGCTATGACTGAAGTGAATTAAAAATGCAAAACTGCACATGCGCAGAGTATTTCTTAAAATCAGGGTTGGAAAACAGTTCTGGTGTTGATGTTCTAACGTATCAGGAACGTAGAAGCAGTTTCAAAGCATGGAATGGAGTGTGGTGGTGGTGGAGGAGGAGTTACATCTCAGTTGTGTGCTTCACCACTGAAGTAATGCCTGTGGCCATCTAAAGACCCCCACAAGGGACCATTAAGTCCAGGGTCTGAAATGACCGAGCTGCACCACTACTCACACTGCTACTAATCGCCTCCATAGACGGTTTTCCTAAGGGTCCATCATCTGCACCATATGAATCTGTAGCCTTCTCTGATGTTTATTGGACCCACCATGCAGTCCTTGGTGGCGCTGTCTCTCACTG
The DNA here is from genome assembly GCF_057233095.1 of Heloderma suspectum. NCBI lineage: Eukaryota > Metazoa > Chordata > Lepidosauria > Squamata > Helodermatidae > Heloderma > Heloderma suspectum. The sequence continues at coordinate 41,757,112 of NC_139463.1, forward strand.
CCTTTCCCTTCATTTAGCTGGAAGGATAATCCAGCCCTGCCAGAAGGGCTGCTCTATGAGGGGTTCTGTGAAAAACCCTTGGCATACTCTGGGGGGAGCGCAGCACAAAGCACCACGCTGCACGCCTTTGACGAGCTTCTGGGAATCCAGCATTGCAGAGAAAGCAGTAAGTTGTTGTTATTCATTGCTATAATTGTTACATGTATATCCCGCCTTTTTTCCTCTTGCAAGGAACCCAAGGTGGCTTCCAAGGTCCTCCTCCTCCTCTCCATTTTATCCTCACAACAACCCTGTGAGGTAGGTTAGGCTGAGAGCTTGTGACTGGCCCAAAGTCACCCAGTGAGCTTCGTGGTTAGAGCTTCGTGGTCTCCCCAGTCCCAGTCTAACCACTGCGCACACCGGCTCTCTTCAAAGTTAGTTGCTTTTGATTAATTTGAGACATGTGAAAATACACAAACAGACCTCCCGGAACACAGAAGATTAGCTGTCAAGGAGAAGGATTTTAATCTAGCTTTTTCCTTGGCATGCTAGTTTTCTGTGTTTAGGAACACCGCCCCCCCTCCAAAGGGGGATAATTATTAAAAGAACTAAGCACTATACATAAGATGAAAATCAGACAAAAACTTCTGCTTACAATCTAAATAAGACATGTGAGAGAAGGGGAGTTTTCGAGGAGGGTTTTCTATATAAATAAACATGCATTGGGGAGTATTCAGTAGGGTGGCCACGTATGAATCCCTCAAGAAGAGGAAATGCATCACCAAAAAAGAAGACAAAAAAGGGTGACAATTAGCATAAAATTAGCATATATTAATTTATATGTATAGATGCACATTTAGATACAATTATTGTAATTTAAATAGAAATACAATACATCCCACCATAGTGTGGAAGGCTGTGACTAGGTGACCTGTGTGCATTGCTTACTCTGCTGTCCAGGTGCTGTTGATGGGCAAATACAGGACTGCCCTCTGTAAAAGAGCACACGTGTAAAAGAGGACACATGGCCACACTCAATCGTGTCATCGTGACCCAAAGCGGTAGGGATTGTAGTCTGAAGTGGCACAATCCACGGATAGTACTACCATGTGATAACTGGGTTTTTTTGTCAGCCCGGCCTGCCTTTGTGATTCAGACATGTGGACTAGCCCTGGCGTCAGGCAACTGGAGTTCCATGGAGGGAAGCTTAGTGGAGCCCTCTTGAGAAGTTATTCATGTGTAGGCTAAATGCGTGGAAGCCAAGCGGGACCATACCTGCCAGCCCCACCCACATCAGGTGTCCCATCCGGAACATGCGGATGTCTGAAAAGGGAAGTCTATGCATGTCTAGCTGTACGTGGGTAGGTATCCACACAATTGGGAACTGCAATTGCGCAGGGGTCCCGAACCTATGGAAGCCTACACTTGTACAGCTGTAAATGCATAGGTTGACCTTTCCAGATGTCCGCATGCAATGAATGGATATTAGGAGAGGAAGGCGAATAGTGTGTGATGCTGTGGGCAGGGCAAGCAGGCCTGTTCTTACACTGCCTCCACACGTTTAGCCTAAATGTGGAGGCAAGCTTGTGAAGAGATCTTGGGAAGCAGAGATCTGACCCAACAGGGTGTGATCCACTGGGAAATGAATAGGAGGTGCAATGGCCGGATGGACAACAAGAGGTCATGAATTCCAGTGGTAGGGAGTGAAAAGGTTCCATCAGGGAATGGAGGCTGCCCACTCGAGTTTATGGAGGAGGAGGAGGAGGAAGGGGAGAGCACAAAGGATCAAGGAGAGCATAAAGGGGCTTGGAAACTGAGAAGACAAATGTGCCTGTAGTCTGAAATGGTATGTTCCGGCAGGTGCAGTTTCATCCCATGATGTGCTGTTGGTTTTGTCCTTGCCTTTGTTAACAGAGGCATTCCTCAGCCACGTTTACTCCCACTCACCCATCTTCTCTGTGTCCTTTGCCAGCTGCATTTTTGCACAGCATGAGGGAATACATGCCACCTCCCCATCGGGCTTTCATCGAGGAGATCCAGTCTGCGCCTCCGCTGAGGCGTTACGTGTTATCCTCTGGGAACGAGGGGCTCCATTCCGCCTACAACAAGTGTGTTGTGGCGCTTTCCGACCTGAGGACCTACCACATCACTATGGTCACCAAGTATATTGTCATCACAGCCCACAACACCAAAGCCAAGCCAGGCAAGCCCACGTCTCTAACCGTGAGCCCCCCCTCTTGCCTGGAGGGGAGAGGGACGGGAGGTTCAGGGGTGCTGAGCTTCTTAAAAAGTGTTCGAGACACAACCAGAGAAGCTATGTTAACTTTCTAAAAACTTGCCCTTTTTCTCAGGTAGGGGTTAAGCGCATAATTACAGGGCCAAAACAAGCTGTCGTTTTTAGTATAAGTACATGGGAATGTGGGGCAGCAGGAGATGGGTGTCTGCTACTAGTAAAGATCCTACTTTGTTGGATCTTTTTTTCCTGCGTCTATAAAGCTACTAGCTTGAATTCTAGAAATGAACCACGGTTAAGGGTGTCTTATGGCTGAGCAACTGAGGAGATGTAATGTAGAAAGGCCTAGCCTTGGATTGGGGCATTGCTAGGCATTTAAAAGATTCCGGGTCTAGGCCCGTAGGATAGAAATCTGCATAAAATGTGCCTACTCTAATTTATATCTATATATGCAAATTTTGAAATAATTAGTAGGATTTATTTAAATTTCACTGAAGGCAAAGCCAGCCAATTAATTTCTTATCAAACTCACCTCAAGTAATTAACATTTGTTAATTAATTTTTACCCCACCTCACATCATCCCAAGCCAGTAGGCCCTCTCCAGTTACAATTAATGTGCCACCTCTTGCTGGTCTGTCTCCACTTCTCTCTCTCCTCCCACTTCTCTCTTCCCCCTGTAGGAAAATTGTCCTCACCCCATGCAAGCAAGCTGAAAGGGAAAACTTCCATTGGCATCAGTGGACACTCAGAGTTCTGGGGAATAGGTTCAAGGGCCAGGGAAATAGAGTCAGGGCTGGGCCCAGGCCAAGCAATGCTCCTGCCTTGAACACTCCATTTTGAGATACATGGGGTGACTGCTTAACCTTATGCCCAGCAGGACCTGACGCGCTTACTTGGAGGGAAGAAAGAAAGTGAGGCTCAGCTGCATGCTAGCATTAAACGTAGCATGTAGCGTAGCCCCGGTGTTGTGGGCTTGCCTTCTTCCTTTGAGAGCAGGTAGTTCTTTCCCTACCACATGCTTGGGAAATCTTTTGGGAGAAGAGCCATAGCTCAGTGGTAGTTAGAGTGCATGTGTTGCCTGCAGTGGTTCCCAGGTTCAATCCCCGTTTGGGAAAAGGTTCCTCTCTGAAACTTTGGAGAGCTGCTGCCAGCCAGTGCTGACTGTATGGAGCTAGATGGACCAATAGTCTCATGGTATAAAGAGAGAGAGAGAGAGAGAAAGAGAAGCAGGACAGCACCAAATACGAGAAAATAAAAGGCAAGCAACAAAATGGTAATGAAAAAAATATACTTGTAGAACTTTAATAAAACTGTAAAACACTCAATGCATTTTGAGGGAAGCCTTCAAGGGCACAAGAATGCAATTTATTGAATATTTCTAGTATTTCTCTTTGAGATATGTTGCCTTACTAGAAACTAGTAAGCTAAGGAGGGTTGGCCCCGGTCAGTAGTTGGGTGGGCAACTGCCTGGGAATCAGGCTTCCTGCAATGAGCAGGGGGTTGTTCTATCCCTTCAAATGAGACTAAGTTTTACCCCCTTCTATCCCCCGCTTCAGCTGTTTTTTTTTTTTAAATTGAGGCATTATCTATGAAGAATCGTGGCTTCTCCGCAATTTTTTTTTCTAATTCAGGCATGATCTTCGAAGATTTGAAAATTCAAAGATTTGAAAATTCAAAGATTTGAAGCCTCTAATCTTCGAATCTTCGAATCTTCGAAGATCATGCCTGAATTAGGAAAAAAAAATCGTGGAGAAGCCACAATTCTTCGAAGATAACGCCTTAATTAAAAAAACAAACAGCCAAAGTGGGGGATAGAAGGGGGTAAAACTTAGTCTCATTTGAAGGGATAGAACAACCCCCTGCTCAGTGCAGGAAGCCTGATTCCTAGGTGATCACCCATCCATCTGCTGACCAGGGCCGACTCTGCTTAGCTTCCGAGATCAGACAAGCACGGGCACATCCAGCCCTTTGCTTGTTGCTGAGGAAACATTGAGCGTTGAGGAAGCTATGCGATCAGTAGCCGGAAGATGACATGGGGCCATCGAGAGTTGTGATTGGACAGGAGGGAAATACAAACACCGCCTATATGGACAGGGAGGGGAGGGGACTATGGCCAGATACGGTAGCGAAGGCGGAAAATCAGAGCACATTAAGGGGAAATACTGGGATATCAGGGTATTGAAAGCGGGAGCATGGAAGCGGGAAATTCCGGTTCCAATTTGAGGTGAGTACTGCATAGTGTGAAAGACGGGTGGTGAAACCTCATTGGAAGTGAAAAAACCCGTAAGTGTAGATCGGCCCTGTGTCTGCTTTAGAGGAGAAAAAATAAATCTAAATTCTGAGCAGTTGTAATCACAATTCTGTGCCACGAAAAGCTGTATTCTGCAACTTTCTGTATATACATTATGTAAATCAAGTGAAAATCTGTGTTTTTTAACAGAAGAATCCAGATATTGTTTATGTGTTTAAACTGTAACAAAATCAAAGTTGAAACAAAACATGTTTAGACTAAAATCAAATGGAGAGTAAAAAGCCAGTTATCACAAAAACAGCCAGCCACTTGAATGGCCCCAAATTGTTTTTGCACATTTGCAGCTGTGACTTCTTTTACATAATTCCTTTTGCAGTACACAGCTATTTTACATTATTTATTCTAGTTTTAAGGAGGGGCAGGGGATGACCCAAGACATTTTGCTGCCTGAGGTGGAGAAGCAAATGACGCCCTCCTCACATCAAGTGCACGGTCCCTAAGGCTGGCCAAGTTATCTCGGTAGCAACTCTCTCTCTCTCTCTCTTTGTGGTGGTAAAAATAATAATAATTTAACGGCGCAATCCTATGGCCCCCAGAAAGCATCTGGGGGGCCATAGGATAGTTTGGATTCCTGCATCCAAGGTTAGAGACAGTGCTCTGACCTCAGACCTGGGAGTCCAAATCCCCCCCTCCAGCCAGTGCAGAGAGAACTGCTCTGGCTGCCTCTCTGAGGTCAACCTCAGAGAGGAGGGAAAGGAGGCGGTTCAGTGGGTGGAGAGGGGAGGGGACTAGGGAGGCTGGCTTACAAGAAATCCTTCAGCCTCCCCAGCCTCCTTCCCTCCAGCTCCACAGAGCCCCAGCGAGATGGGTGAAAAAGGCTGCCTAGCAAAAAATCAGAGTGGGAGGAGCCCCGAGGCGAAAATCGCCGCTGCGCTCCTCCTGCTCTGCATAGGGTGCCTGTCAGCCTCTGAATCTGGAGGCTGACAGGCATCCTTATAGGATTGCGCCCTAAATAGCTAACAATTTGCTGCCTTTTCATGACACCCCAAACCAGCTGCCGCCTCAATCTGCCTCAAGATTGGGCTGGCCAAACAAAGATCTGAGAAAGCTTGGTTGTTGCTTTGCTGCAAAGCAACGTAGTTTGTAGAGGAAAAGCATTGGGTTGGCAGGGGTTGCTCAGACCTTCCTCTGTCTGCAATCACCGCCATGTCAAGTGGGGAAAGGTGATCAGGGTGTGTGTGTGCACCCTGCAGAGGAAAAGCAGTAGGCGAGGGAACGGTTGAGTATCCCACTTCTGCCTGCTGCTTCTTTGCTGCAAATTGAACCCCCGTCCCTGTCATGCCACTTTGTCAGTGTAGTTCTACTCAAGGCCTCACATAAGTGGAGTTTCTCTTCCTTCTTCACTGTTCATCTTAAATGGGAGAAAGAACTAGGAACTGCCATTATCCCCTCATGACCACCAGCTGAGATGAAGCAGGCCCTGCTGCTTTTCTTGTGGGCCAAGAGACTTCCCACTGCATAAAACACTCCACATCACACACTTGGCACTGCACTCCAGCTACCTGTAGCACAAATATCCAGTCCACTTGAAGGGGGAGAAGGAGCAATAGCCCTGCTGTGTGAGATCAAATTTGAAACTCTTTCCTTAAAAAAATAAAATAAATTAAAGTGGACATGTGTTACTTCTATTCTGGAAAAGGCAAAAGTATAACCTGGACAAGAACTAATATGAACTAAAATGAAATGTTTCAATATAATTTTTAAAATGGCATAGTTCCAAAATGTCAGGGTTCAGAGAGGAGATCCTTATTGGTCCGTGCAATACTCTCTCTCTCTCTCTCTTTCTCTCTCTGTGTGTGTGTGTCTGTCTGTCATAAGGGCTACTATGTGTGCTCTACAGTGGGATCATTCAGCCTGTTTTAAAATGAAATGAAATAAAACGGACCATTTAAAATAACCAGGAAATGACACAAACATGGCGAGAAAGGAAGTTCAGTCACTGATGAAGTCAGGCACTGTACAGTAGATACCTATGACATTTGCGCAACCACACTCCATTCTGTGTTCGCAAGCACAATTGTAGGGTTAGGGGAAAGGGGCAGGGAGGGGAATAGCATTTTCCAAGCATTAAACTATTGTGGTTCAAATGTCTGGAAAACTGCCTAGCGCTTGCACAAAAAATGACTCTATAACTGTACAATTCTTGCACTATAAAGGCATTCTCTGGAAAGGTCCCTAGATGGAACCAGAGGTCCTGCCTCTGCCTTCTTGGTGATTAACTTGGCTTAAGCGAATTTAATAAATGATGATCCCCCCCATTTTGTTTTGACTCTTCATTAACTCCCCCCCCCCGAAAAGATTGACAAAGAAGCAAGAATAGGGTCATAAAATGGCTCCCACTGCAAAGGAAATAATGAATGTATATTGAATTGTGATAATTTACCTGATACATCCCTGCCCGTGTAGAAACCCTGCTCCTTTAAAAGGATGGGAGAGTAGCGCGAAGGGCATATACACCTGTGTTAATTGTGCTACTCTTCCTTTCTTTTGAAAAATGTTGGAATTTCTGCTGTCTGAGAAAAGATGGAAGGACCGCAAGGAAAATATAGGACGACAGTGATTGACTAGTGGCGTTGTGTGGATGCTCCATAAAACATGAGTGAATGAAACATGGCAATTCCACACTAAACTCCTAGTGTGGAAGCACTTTATAATATTCTTGTTGTGGAGTCTCCAACGTGATGCGTGTGGGCAACCAATGTGCTCACAGACATCTTGGCACCTACCAGACTCCCTGACCCTCCTGGTTTTTATTTTATTTCTTAAGATGTTAAAAATTAAAACAAAACACCGGGAGGCTGGCACGCTGCAAAGTGAAGTGCTGCCCTCCTCCATCACCGATTTATTTGAGTGGTTCTGTGTTTTGGCGCTCAGACCCCAGCTCTGCTAGGTACTTAGGTTCTTGGGCAAGTTAGTTTTCTTTTAGTTTCACCAGTTTGCCTTCTGGGAAATGGGTGCTTTGTGACTGGCTGTGCTCACCTTGGCAGCCATTTTGTGAGAGCACTTATGACATTTCTCAACATTCCAAATGTGCCCACTGACCTAAAGAGGGCGAGTTACAAAAGAGGACAGGGCTCCTGTAGAACGTTGCCAAGTCTTTAACATTAAAAATGCTGGTATGGGGTCAGGTGGGGTGGAGATAGATTTTTCTGGGTGTGGGGAGAGAATAAAAAAAAGGTAAAGGTGTCCCCAGCCAGTCATGTCCGACTCTAGGGTGCGGTGCTCATCCCCATTTCTAAGCCAAAGAGCCAGCGCTGTCCGAAGACGCTTCCGTGGTCATGTGGCCGGCATGACTGAACACCGAAGTGCACGGAACGCTGTTACCTTTCCCGCCGAGGCGGTACCTATTTATCTACTTGCAATTTCTTGCTTTCGAACTGCTAGGTTGGCAGAAGCTGGGACTGAAGACGGGAGCTCACTCAGCACTGGGGTCTTGAACTGCTGAACTGCTGACCTTCCAGTCTGCAGTTCAGCGTCTTAACCACTAAGCCACCGCGGCCCAGGGAGAGAATATCCCAATGCAAAAACTCTATTTATTCCCTTAAACTGTGCAACTAAAAATAAAATAATGGCCTGGAGCAGGAGCTGGTCATGCCATCTGCTTTTCTTGCAAGTGGCCTGAAAGCAGAAAACACACATACAAACAAAAACACACACAGACTGGCTATGCCGTTTTCTATTTGGCTGGCGGGTGCAGCTCATGGAGTCACACAAAGGTGTGAAAAGCAACCCTTTCTGAAATTACCACTTCTACGCAACTACAAATGAGGAAGAAGCCCAGCACTGGCCTCCTAGCATTTGCACAACTCCTGTGTCTGCTGCAGGTTATTTACACCTTTAAGGGTTTTTTTTCCCTTTTAAAAGTTCACACATAAAGCATTCAACCTTTCCTCTCTCATACACCACCCAGAACAAAGCATAAATAGTGGAACTGATCTCAGAGCTCGTAAAGTGAGCCAGTGATTGGAAAAGAAACAAAAAAGAAGGAAGGTATCCGAGAGAATTCTAGGGTGAAACATTTCCTGGCATAGAGAAACAATGATGGCAAAAGCTTTACCTGCTAAATCTTTTTGTCTTGGGTTGCTATAAAAGGCACAGCAGCAAGCCAGTAACAACCCATCCACTCACCCAAAATAGATGGTATTTTTATGATGTACCCCAAGAAAAAGAACCTAATAATGAGCTGTGGAGTTATCTTATAAAACTGAAAGGTGACTGGGAAAAAGGCCTTGCAGGGAATGAAGTCAAAAGGGGTGGAACTTATAGCTTAGACCCTGGTCAGTAGCCAGGGATGGAGCTGTCATTTAAAGCCTGGCCAGTAGTCATAGGTAATCTGTAAGATTTGAAAGGAAGGGAGAGGCAGACTTATTTAAAAACAGGGATGTCCCAGGAAGCATTATCCCAGTATCAGCCAAGATTTCAGGTTCCTGTCTGATTCTACCTAGTGGCTCCAAAGTGTATTCTGAGTGAAGGCAACTCTACAATATACACACACACACACACACACACATTATGCAGCTTATCTATGCTGGGGGAAGTCTTTTGTTGCTGCTGTTTGACGACAGAAAACATATTCTGATAACTGTAATACAAATTTGAACTTAGAAAATAGCATTCTTATGAGTGCAGGGAGAGGAATTTGACAAAGAAACCCACAAAGACCAGCCTGGATGGCAAAGTCAGTGCTCAAGGATTGTGGGACATTTCCCTTGGTGTAGAGGAATATATAGGTATAGCGCATCTCTGCACCAGCCTAAAATCCCGCATTTAAAATGGGGCTTTCTGCTTCCGTTATAAATGTAGGATCACGACGGACTCCCTTTACATGTGCTTCCTTCCCCCTGCCTGTCCCCCCTTATCTGAGTCTTCCATATGTTTCATTATGCAGCCGCTAGATGGCGCTGTGGTCTACCTCCTCTTATTGTGGGTTTCTTCTCACGAGGGAACTCAAGCGGAACTCAAGCGGCTCCTTTACACGTGCATTTTTCCGGGTTTTTTCTTTCTCTGCCTTTCTATATGTTTCATTACGCAACCACTAGATGGCAAGGTGATATAGCAGAATTGCGCAATTACATGAGGCTCTCGATCCACCATAGCTGATTATCTCTGATCTTAAAAAAAAAAAAAGGAATAAAGGTCATGTAGTGCGGGAGACACCCTGGAGGTTTACGATGTCATCTAAAGGATCTGCAAACTTCCGTGAGTAACCATTCTCAATAGCAGGATGAAAGCTCTGTGTGAAGAAGCCCATAGATAAACAGAAGGGAATAGGGAAAGAAGGGAATTTCACAGGAAACAAAAAGGAGATCACAGCCTGATTTTGCCAATTTTTAAGATAGGTATTCTTAAAGTTCACACTGTACTCCTGATGAAGAAGTATAGTCTCCAGATCTAGGAAACTCAGGGCTGAAGTGAGAGTTGAACCCAGGACCTTTCAGCTCATCAAGGTCTAACTACATGTTACATGAAAATACGTGTGATGAACCCCTGAGAAATGGGGAAGCAACAGCAGCAAGGGGGCACTTAAGCCCTACTCCACCTGCTCCCCCCCCAACTGCTTTCCTACTATGGGGTTGCAAACATGCTTGCTCTCTCCATGTGTTTAATTATTGCACACTGTGTCCTATTTTATAGGGCAATCCAGTTTTCCACTCAAGGGCGATCTGTCTAGCAAGAGCTTTGGGGTATTGTTTAGCACCTGTTTTACTGGTGTGGGATTTCTGCTTGGGAGATATTTCATCTCTGGGAAATTCTGCACAGTTGTGATATAAGGACATATCTCGAAGGTGCTGAGTGGGGTGGGGGCACACACCTGGCATCTTGTGTTGCTACCACTGTTCAGACACAGCAAAATGCAGGAAGCGGGGATGCAAGGTAGATCCTCCCAATGCAGCGTATCTCTGACACGTTAATGCAGATGCTAGCGGTGCAATTCCATAAAACTGACATGCTGCTGCCTCCCAGATCCATTGGTGCAGTTCCAGCTTGGAGGTGCAGTGCAGTGCCATGTGCTTCAGACAGTTGAGCTGGCAAGGAGCAGCCACTCCTGGAAGCGGAGGGGTGGGGGAAGCACCCCTGTGTGGACAGCTTGATGAATGTTGGCTTGCAGAAAGCTTGAGTGTCACCATTGCAACTGAGCCGAGGAGCGCAGTGGCTGGTGGCAGCAAGCGTGAAAATGGTCCCTCCAGCTTTGTAGAATCAGCAAAGGCTTTATCATCCTCATAGGAACATTACCTCAACTGTCTGGAGTAGGGATTCATTTCCTCCTGCATTCACATTTATTAAATCTCAAGCTTTTTCTCTCCAGAATATGAAGAACTTAGTGGAAAGTCTGGTCAATTCTGACAAAATGAACTGAAATTCTCACCCATCGGCACCAGCCAAATCCAACAGAGAGAGCTATTCCCAACATGAAGCCTGTCAGAAAAAAGAGGTGGTGACACTAATTAAGCACAAACATGGTTGAATACACAGGGATTCAAACCCAGACTTCTAAGAGCTAAGCACTCAAAGCCCTGGGCCTGGGTGGACAGATCTGTCACTTTCACTTTCTCTCACATTCTAATGTTTTAAATCTTGAGTTCTCCCCCCCCCCCCCAGTAATATGAAGGGCTTTGCTAATTTTGGCATATTCTTATAGAAAACAAACTGAAACTAAATTCCCACCCATTCCCTGTCTGGAACCAGCTCATGCACACTTGGTTGCCATCTTTACATTCTTAAGGCATTTCTACATGAGGCTTTTATCCTGCACCTTTACCGTGGCTTCTGCTTCCTCATTCTTTGCGGGGTTAAGAACGGCTCCTTTACACGTGCATTTTTCCGGGTTTTTTCTTTCTCTGCCTTTCTATATGTTTCATTACGCAACCACTAGATGGCAAGGTGATATAGCAGAATTGCGCAATTACATGAGGCTCTCGATCCACCATTTCTAAATAATACATGGCTTTTCTTGCTAGGGAAAAAAACCGTGATAATGGTTGCAAAGCATGGGAGGGGCTCTGGAGGACACCAACATCATGTAAAGGACCCGCAAACTACCATGAATAATCACAAGCACACAATAAAAGCCATGTGTAGAAAGACTCTTAGGTTTATGTACCCTCCAACATTTCAAATAGGAAAATAGGATCACTCTTGCATGCTTGCAACTCCCATATGAAGGGTTACTGCTGAGAATCCCTCCCTCCCCCATTATTACATGATGCTGCAGGCTCTTTTCTCCGCCTATGGTTCATTTAAATCTGCAATAACTTGTCCTGTACTGGCTTCGTTAACATGGAATCTATCTATCGGGATGAGTGGTTACGGGGAGATGAAAAGAAAGTGGTTCATCAGCATTTTGTGCCCATGTTCATGCTTTCATATGCCTGTGCCCCAGAGTCAAAATATAGCTCTAGAGACTCTAGTGCATGCGTGTGGATACACTAATTTTTTTTTTTTTTAAAGAACAACATGTCTGATATCTCTCTCAAAGGTAAAATAGGGGCAGAACAGGGATGGGTCCTGGAAAATAGACATTGTGTCCCAGGCTCCCAGCTAAAAGAGGACAGCTGGAGTGCATGGGCTTTTTAGGGACCTGTTCCCATTTACAGCTCTAAGCCCCAGCAGAAATTGCAGAAAGGCGTTGGAGGTGTATGTGTGTGTTTGTGAGTTTGGGTGCTTCTAGATGAGGCTTTTACTGTGCACAGAATTTTATGGGGTGTCCAAACCTCATCATCTTCAATTTGTTGCCCACCCATGTTTTCCCACCACTTCTTATGTATTTTTTCTTACCAGGAGAACAAAATCAGTTAAGGATGGAATTGTCGCACCATGCCTTTGGATTGGTAGTGCTAGGAACCCTCTGTCTGGAAGTACGTTTTGTGTGTGTGTGTGTGTGTGGTGGGTCTCTTGATCCATCCTGTTTTATTTGGATTGCTTGATGGCAATCAACCTGTCTCTCAGCTCTAGTAAACACACACTCTATTTCTGGTTGCCCCTCCTCTCTGTTTTTGGTGCACTGCACATCCAGTCTTGCCAAAGTGGGCTTTAAACCATCTTTCCATGGACATATAATCAGCCTTTCCTCCTTCCCTCCTGGTTACCTCCAAGCCAAGAAAAGCTAATTCACCAGCTAATTCCTGCGTGCCTTGCTCTGCCGTTAAAGGCATAAGAGCAAGTCAGACTGCTTTTTCTCTTGGTCCATTGGCAACCCTAGGGCGGGCATGAGGTTTAGGACTGTACATCGCCTGCTCTTTGTTCAGGTGGAAGAGAAGGTAGAAAGGGGGAATGCAAATGAGCATTCTGACGAATGGTAGATACTACAAGAGCAGCTTCAGGCCTCATATGTGAAGGCCCCCATTTGAACAGCACTGGGCCATAGCTGAAATGGAAGATGTTGGAAACTCCCTGCCCCAGGTGCCTGAATTACAACCAAAACAAGGATGTGTGTGTGTTGGGGTAAAACTCAGTTGAGGTTTGTCCTCTGTACGTGGATGGATAACCTTGTCATCATCATCTGGATTTCTGTGGTCTCTGAATTATTCCACCAGACGGCAGCAGAGGGCCGTCTTTCTCAACTGTGAAGAAGACCTTGCTTTGCTTGAGCTGTGCTAGGAGGCCAAACTGACTCCGTCAAGAATTTAAGAAACTAAGGAGACTGCTGGGCCAGGGCGGGGGAGATGACAAATGGCCAAATTGCTTTGGACAGCAGGAAGTTTTCTCATGAAGAAAACAAGTGTTTTCTAGATGCACTCGCTTCACCCTAAAGGAGAGGAAGTCTTTCAGAGGAGCCAAGGTCTCCGGAAAGCTGAGACAGTGTGCTGATTGGAGAGTTTGACTTCAAAGGATGTAAACTGGAGTTGGGAGCTAGAACATATTCAGTCCTCCAAGTCACCAGTTCAGGACTGGCCCAAGACAATACAAAGGGACAACCCCTATTTTTTTTTGTTTCCTAGGGTGCAGTCCTATGCATGTTGGCTGGGGAATGCTGGGGGCTGTAGGACTCCTTTCTGTCTAAACATGCATAGGATTGCACCCCTAATCATAGTAAATGATTACTTCTCCCTTATCAACCTACCTGATCACTGAGATCATCAGAGGGCATGCTACTGGTGGTTCCACATGGACCTATGGGGCTATGGCCCAACTGGAGTCCAACCTGAGAAGAGCCTTCAGTGTGGTGGCTCCCTTCCTTTGGAACTCCCTGCCTCTGGAGGTCTGGCAGGCGCCAACACCGGGTTGTTTTTGGTGCATCCTGAAAACAGTTCTTTTTTGGTTAACCAGCCTCTGTTTTATTGGCACTCTGTTTTTAAGGAATAATCTTAATATCATGTTTCTTCTTTTTATCTTTTGTTCATTTTATCTCTTCTTGTTCCCTCCTTTGGAATCTGTTTAGATGTGGAGCAGTATACAAATGTTGTAAATAAATAAATGTCCATTTTAACCTGTTGGAGAAGCCTTGTTTGAGTTTCTGTTAGTGTGACATTCCAGGGTCTGAGTGGGCGGGTGGTTGTATATGGGTCTGAGTGGGTGGATGCTTGCCTGCACATTGATGTTGAGGCACCATGCAGTGAACATCCTTTCATTTCATAGAATCAGAGAATTGTAGAGTTGGAAGGGAAGATTTATCTCATTTCATTTCTATACTGCCCAATAGCCGGAAGCTGTCCAGGTGGTTCACAACAATCAAAATCATAAAATACAAGATGACAAAATACAATATAAAAATTTAAAAGTGTAAAGCTGCAGAATAATACTAATAATACTACTAATAATGATAATGATAACAACAAAACAACAAGAACAAGAACAACAACAACAACAACAACAACCAAATAGAACCTAGCCACAGTGCAAAGATATAAAATACAGTACCAGACCTTGGAATCATCTAATCCAGAGATAGGTAACCTGGAGCCCTCCAGATGTTTTGATCTATGCAACTCATATTGGTCCCAACCAGTAGTCTGGGATAATGGGAATTGTGGTACAAACCATCTGGAGGGCACCCGGTTGCCTTCCCCTGATCTAGCCCAGCATCCTGCTCAATGCAGGACCTGCACTTCAGGATGCAAGCACAGCAGCCCTGACTGAGGACCCTCCAGCCTCTGCTTAAATCCCTCCAGCGAAGGAGAGCCTACCACCTCGCGGTGCAGTCTGTCCCTACTGTTGAACAGCTCTTGCAATTAAGACATTTCTCCTAACAGTCAGGCAAAATCTGCTTCCTTGCCATTTCCACCCATCGGTTCTAGTCCTGCCTTCTGGAGCAGCAGAGAACGGATCTGCTCCACCGCTTACCTGACAGGCCTTCAGAAACCCGAAGGCAGATATCGTGTCTTCCTTTAATCTTCTCTTCTCTGGGCTAAACATCCTGCAGCTGCTGCGTGTCACGTTTTAAAGTGTTGAAAATGTATCGCAGGGCCATTACACTGTTCAAAGATAGCCTTTCAACCCAAAGAACAAACAGCGTCTTTGCTTTTAAATCAAGGCAGGACAAGGCTATTATAGAGAAACCCTATGCACCATATGCAGGCGGTGAGGAACCTTCAGTCATGTGTGATAACGCGGAGTAACCATAGCCAGAGATGTTCCAGAATTTCTGTTCATTTAAGACGAGGACTTGCCCCATTCACAGACCTGAATGCGAGCACATTTTGCAGGCCAAATCCACCCATTCCTGCACTTGCAATGCTCCTTTGCAAAATGTGTATTTTTTAAAAAAAAACATTTTCTTGCTTTAGTCAATGGGGGGAAAGTATGCATTTAGGCGCACACTTAAAAAACAAAAAAATACAACCAAATGCGGACTTTTCCTGTTCAGATGAGGGTGGCGGGGGGAGGGACACACACCTGGCAATCGGGAATAGGTATGAAGTGGCTGAACTTTGAGGTGGAACTCAACAGGGTCAAGCTTCCTTGATGCGCCCATCCTTAACCATAGCTCAGTGGCAGAAGCTGGTGGCTCTGATTTCAGTGGGGCTATGAATCCATTCTAGGTTTCAGTCAGAACCTGCCACAACTCCTAAGGTGCTCTCCAAAGTGCTGGACCTATTTTGGAGGGATAGGGTTCAGCACCTTGGAGAGCTCCTGTAGAGTTCTGGCAAGTTCTGACTAAAACCCAGAATGGATGCATGGCCCCACTGAAATCAGAGCCACCAGCCTCCACTGGGCAAGCACGCTGCATGTAAGAAGGCCCTCATCTTGATCCCTGGCGTCTCCAGTTATAACAGAAGGGTTCGGTAGCAGGTGATGGGAATACTCTCTGCCAGGGTCCGAGGAAAGCCTCTGCCAGTCAGAATAGACACAGCTGGGCTAGATCTCCGGATATAAAGAAGCTTCCTATATTCTTGTATGTCCATGTGTGTGAGAGAGGGGAGAGCAGTGGAGGCTGGTTGCTCCAATATCAGTGGGGCGGTGAATCTGCTCTGGGTTTCAGTCAGAACCAGTCAGAACTCTAAAGGAGCTATCCAAGGTGCAGCACCTTGGATAGCTCCTTTAGAGTTCTGACTGGTTCTGACTGAAACCCAGAGCAGATTCACCGCCCCACTGACATTGGAGCCATCAGCCTCTGCTGGGGTAGAGAGATGGCTTGGGCAGTGGTATAAGGACAGAAGAAGAACATCAGAAGAGCCCTGCTGGATCAGACCAAGGGTCCATCTAGTCCAGCATTCTGTTCTCACAGTGGCCAGCCAGCTGCCCACAGGAAACCCGCAAGCAGGACATGAGTGCAACAGCACCCTCCTGCCCATGTTCCCCAGCAACTGGTGTACACAGGCCCACCGCCTCTGATTCTGGAGGTAGCACATAGCTATCAGGACTAGTAGCCATTGATAGCCTTCTCCTCCAGGAATTTGTCTAACACCCTTTTAAAGCCATCCATATTGGTGTCCATCTCTACATCCTGTGGTAGCGAGTTCCATAGTTTAACTATGCGCTGGTTGAAGACATCCTTCCTTTTATCTGCCCTGAGTCTCCCCCCAGTCAGCTTCATGGGATGACATTGGGTTCTAGTATTTTGAGAGAGGGAGAAAAACGTCTCCTGATCCACATTCTCCACACCGTGCATAATTTTGTACACCTTTATCATAGGTGTACAAGTACAGGACTTGGGGAGTTCCAAGCAACATAAATTATATTTCCAATGTTCAGGCTGCAGGTGTAGGTCCTTATGCAACCAAAATGGCACCATCCATGTACAAGTGGAGGCAACTCCAGGTTTGTGAGAACCCCAAGGTTTATTTATTCTTAAATGAAATTTATTACCCACTTTTCATTATGGAATAATCCCAAAGCAGGGTACGACCAATAAAACGTAATAAAACCAGACGACATTGCCTAAAAAACAAACAGGGGAGAACAGTAACGCAGATAAATAACAGTTTACATGATGCAGCAAAACAAATTCAAGCAAATGCCTTGGTGAACGAATTTCAGCTTGCAGAAATACAAAAACGAGAGAGAGAGAGAGAGAGAGAACAACAACAACCCCCCCCCCCCACACACACATTCCACAATGGGTGGAAAACCGACCAAAACAAAAGAATGGGGACTGAGTGTGCTTAGCCATGAACAACCACATTAGAGCAATGATAAAAATATCAGGCTCGTATTCCCAACATATCATAGAACAGCTTTCATAAGGATTTACACAAAGCTCCCCGTTATTTGGTCCAGATCATAATCACAACCCTTAGAGTAGGCTCTGGACCGAAATTCATTTTCCTTGAATCTAGCATTTCACCAGAACACATAAACTGTAGGATGTCTAGTCAGGACTGCCCTGACATATTTTTGTGCCTGAGCTGGAAAAATCTGAAATGCATCCTATCCCACACGGGCTGTAATCTAGCTCTCGCATAACCTTGCATGTGGCTCCCTTTGCACAGGAGAATGCCCCAGCAGACAGGGGCCCTTGGGTCCCATCTGTCTGCTTCCCACTCTGCCACTCTTACTCGTGCCCCATATGGTTTCCATGTGCCCCACTTTACAGAGGACAGTCCTCTATCTGAAGGCATCCCCTAGTTGAAGAGCTGCCCAGTTTAAGTCTGGTTTAAAGATAACGAGCCATCTAAAGGGATATTGGGGGCTTTGAAATAGCCCATCCAGTTAGCACCTGGATTCAGTGGAGGCTGGTGGCTCTGGTGTCAGTGGGGTGGTGAATCTGCTCCAGGTCTCAGTCAGAACTCTAAAGGAGCTCTCCAAGGTGCTTTGCACCTTTAGAGTTCCAACTGGTTCTGACTGAGAGCACCTTGGATAGCTCCTTTAGAGTTCTGACTGAAACCTGGAGCGGAGTCACCACCCCACTGACATCAGAATCACCGGCCTCCATTGCCTGGACTGCAGCTTGAGCAGGCAAACTGGTCACCTGTCCCCACTATGGTGAGATGCACTGCATTTCTATTTAGATCGTAGCAATGCTTTCTAAACGGGCATCGTGCTCCATGCAAATTGTATGCACATCTGTGCCCACTGCGGTCTTCTTCACTGAAGATGCAATGCCTATTTTGGAGGGATGCATGAAGTCATCGCCCCAGCCCCAAGTCATCGCAGGGCCACGTCCGTCTCGATCTCCTGAATCTCCTATTATCAGCCTGTGGTTCCAGCCTGTCTCTAAAACAGACGGTGCCTCTGTGAGTGGACCGTAATTACCTACAACCCTCACTTGGTGGCAAAGGCTAGAATTATCCCATCAACAGGAGGAGTCTTATTTAATTCAGGGGAGAGCA
The DNA here is from genome assembly GCF_057233095.1 of Heloderma suspectum. Classification (NCBI taxonomy): domain Eukaryota; kingdom Metazoa; phylum Chordata; class Lepidosauria; order Squamata; family Helodermatidae; genus Heloderma; species Heloderma suspectum. Next base: position 41,775,345 of record NC_139463.1, read on the forward strand.
AAGGTTGATGGTGGGGTGGAAAGAGCAGGACTGAGTGGGAAGATGCCTGCGGAACCCATGATCTGTTAGGGAACCTGGTATTACCGGCGGTACACAAGGCACATTTAATGCTGAAAATGTTTACAACCCCAGCTTTAGCCCTGCATGGGCTTGAACATGATGCAAATGTTTCCAGCCAAAGCCAAGAGTCTAGAGGAAGAATTAAACAGCAGGTTATTCGTCCCACAAGTGCATTGGCCTGACTGCCTTCCCCTGCTGAGTGATACAGCAGCTCTTGCATGAGGCCAGCGGTGGGGAGCCTCAAACCTGGGAGGGGGGAAATCCCACCCTTTTGTGCCCCCAGAGGGCCATTCCCTCATCCCCTGTCCCCCTTCCCCGAACACTGATCCTTCAGTGGCTTCGTGGCTTTTCTGCAGTTTTCCTCACATTCTGAAAGGTGGAACTGCCTCTCCTAAGGCCAAGTTACTGGCAGGAAAATCTTTATGCTACAACACACTAGCATTTTCTTTGTAGTTTTAGGCCCCATCCCTTCTGGCCTTTGGCCTTCGCCCACCACTGGAATGTGGCCCCCGAGAGCTTCTCTGACTGAAATTGAATTGGGCCCTCAGAAGGACAGAGGTTCCCCACCCCTGAGGGAGGCTCACCAACCAGACAATGTTGTACTGGCCTGGCCAGCCTCCTTTTACTGGCCTGACCAAGCATCCTCAGGCAGCTGATAGGCCCACAGCTAGGGATGTCAGAGAATTTCGCCACGAATCTCGGGGAGGCCGAATGCCAGCGCATTCGGCCCCCCGAAATCGGTGGTGAAACGGTCTGCCCCCCGCCCCCCCCGGGACGGGACTTACCTTGGGCGGATCTTCCTGGTGGCGGCGGTTTGGCGGCGGCGGCGGCTGCGGCGGCCGATCTTCCGACTGGCTGCCGCCGCCACCATTTCCAGTTAAAAAAACAAACAAACAAAAAACGTGATAGGCTATGTAAAGATTTACGTAGCCTATCACGGCTAGATTTTTAAAAAACACCGTGATAGGCTACGTAAATCTTTACGTAGCCTATCACGGCTGATTTAAAAGAAAAACAAACAAACGCGCGTACGCAAATGGCGGCGCCCATGGGCGCCGCCATTTGCGTTCCTTATTTTACACGTCTTAGTCTACGTAAACGTTTACGTAGACTAAGACGGCGAAAATAAGGGGAACGCAAATAGTGTAGTGTCTATGCTGTTTGCGTTCCCCTTATTTTTGCTGTGTTAGTCTACGTAAATGTTTAAGTAGACTAAGACGTGTAAAATAAGGAATGCAAATGGCAGCGCCCATGGGTGCCGCCATTTGCGTACGCACTTTTTTTCCCCTTTTAAATCAGCTGTGATAGGCTACGTAAACATTTATGTAGCCTATCACGGCTGACTGCAGGGATGCAAACGGTGGCGGCTGTGGCTGCCGCCATTTGCGTCCCTGCTAGCCAGCGGCTGGATGTCCGGCCGCTGGCGGAGCCGGCCGGTGGCTCTGCAGAATCCCTGCGGAGCGGAGCCGGCCGGCCAGAATTTTGGGAGGGAGGGACAGAATGCCTCCCCCCCTGGCCAGAATTTTGGGGGGAGGGACGGAGTGCCTCCCCCCCATCTCGAATCAATTTCGTTAAAAGGTAAGTGACTTTCGTACATCCCTACACAGCCTTGCTAGACTCCTTTTGCTGATGCCTGCCCTGGTGTCCCTTTAATTTTTTTTCCTGGCCTGATCATCTAAGAAGCACCTGGCAGCTGGGTCGAGCAGTGGAGGCTGGTTGCTCCGATGTCAGTGGGGGGAGGAATCTGCTCCCAGTTTCAGTCAGAACCAGTCAGAACTCTAAAGGAGCTATCCAGGGTGTGGAAGATATGTTCTTATACTATGGGATTCACTACTATAGGACATAGTGATGGACAGCAATTTGGATGGCTTTAAAAGGGGGGTAGACCAATTCCTGGAGGAAAAGGCTATCAATGGTTACTAGTCCTGATGGCTCTGTGCTACCTCTAGTCCCAGGGACAGTGAGCCTATGTACGCCAGTTCCTGGGGAACATGGGCAGGAGGGTGCTGTTGCACTCGTGTCCTGCTTGTGGGTTCCTGGTCGACAGCTGGTTGGCCACTGTGTGAACAGAATGCTGGACTAGATGGACCTTGGTCTGATCCAGCATGGCTCCTCTTATGTTCTTAAGATTTCCCACAATGCCCCAGAGCAGCGTTACACCAGGCATTGTGGGGAATTAAAATGGTGGTTAGACCCAGCTGCTGGTGCTGCTTGGAGTGCTGCTGCTGCTCCACATAAGCCCCCAGATTCTTGGTTCCACCCCCTGACCTGCCAGATTCTGCCCTGGCTGTCTCCAGTGGCAACCCTTAGTAAGGTGGATGGGTGGGCTTGTACTAGGCAGATGCATTTTTTAAACTGGGCTTGGTGGATTTGATTTAGGAGGAATATGTGTCCTGAGTCCCTAGCTAGCCGTTCTAGCTCTTTCACCATTTGGAGGATGCATGCAGCAGGGAGCTTGTTCTTCCTATTCAGACTCTCCAATCCTGGAAGATCGGGGTTCTAAATCTCACAGGGAGGCTACATGAGTTGGGCAGGCAGATGTTCATCCTCCGCCCCGTGGAGGGTGGCTGGGAGGCCAACAGAAGGGGGGAACTAGTATGGACATCCCCACTCACCCTCCAATGTTTGTCCTCTTCCTCTGGGTGGTGGTGCTGACTGGGCCCAGAGAGACAGGGCAAATGGGCAACAGGAACAGTGATGAAGAAAAGGTGGAGGGGAGCCATGCAGGGAGACACAGCTTCCTATGGAACCCAGCAAGAGCTGTGCCGAAAATGCCGCCCACATTTTTTTCGACCATCTTCATTCAATTTGATAGACGAGAAATTGCTTTCAAAAAAGAAATTCAGTGGTGAAGAAATTTTGGGGAGATTCTCACGGGTTGGGCTCAGGTTTTTTGGGCTTACTTTACTTAGGAGGTGGCTGAGGAGTGAGCCCAAGTGTGCTGTTTTCATTGCACAATCATCTCTCTGGCCTCCTGCAGCTTCCTCAGCTTCCCACACTTCAATTAAAGCCCAGTTTAAGGCACCATGAGGCAATTCCTCCCATGGGGCTTTTTCAGATCAGGATGTACAGGCAGCCTGGGAGGCTGGTTGTGATTAGGTAAGCTCAAAAACACCACAAAAATAAATTATGGAATGTCCTGAATGAGGCAGAACAGTGGAAGCCTCTTTCGGGGCTGCGGGGAGAAAACTTTCAGGAAATGGGAGGACAGATTTTGGCAGAGCACTAGCACCACCTCATCCCTGGAGCCAGACACCACATTGCCCACACCCGCATTGCAGTGGATGCAAACTGGGGGCCAGTCTGCCAAGACAGTTGATACTGCTGCAGCACGAGAACCCCCAAACACTTACCAAAAAAGAAGGAAGCTGGGCTACAAGCCCTGCCAATGGGGAGCCCTACCTGGGAGTAGGGATGTTAGAGAATTCCGCCACGGATCTTGGTGAGGCCAAATGCCAATACATTCGGCCCCCCGAAATCCATGGCAGAATGAAGCCCCCCACCCCCCCACCCTGCGAAAGGCGCGCAAAATGGGACACTTACCTGGTGCCATTTGCGCTGCTTTGCGAATGGCGGCTGCATCTGTGGCTGCCATTTGCTTCCCTATTTTTGCCGTGATAGGCTACGTAAATAATTACATAGCCTATCACAGCCTCCGCAGAGACGCCATTTGCGTGTCTGTCTTTTGCTGTGATAGGCTACGTAAATATTTACGTAGCCTATCATGGCAAAAAACAGGAATGCAAATGGTGGCCGCTGTAGCCACCGCCATTGGGTTCCCTTTTTTTTTTTGCCATGATAGGCTATGTAAATATATATGTAGCCTATCACGGCAAAAGACAGGGACGCAAATGGCAGCGGCTACAGCGGCCGCCATTTGCGTTCCTGCTCAGCCCAGCGGCCAAATGTCCGGCTGCAGGTGGCCCCGGCCAGCGACTCCGCGGAGTTGCTGCAGAGTGGAGCCAGCTGGGGAGAATTTCAGGGGGAGGGACGGAGCGCCTTCCCCCCACCGCGAATGTCACGCTTCGAAAAGGTAAGTGACTTTTGTACATCCCTACCTGGGAGAAACTTGAGAATTTCTCCTCCCCCTGGAGAAATTCGGTGAAATTAACTCCCAGGTTTCTGTGCCCACAAGCCAGGTGGCGAATTTCAAGAGGCCATTTGTGCACAGCTCCAGCAAGAGCTGCAGGGCTCAAATGGAGGAATGAACCGAGAAATATTTTTGGTTTATTTACCCAGTCTTCCTTGGAACTGCTGCTTGGACAATTGCTCCCAATCTGTTCTGGGCAATATTTTGTGAAAGATGATCTCCGTTGCATCTTAAGCAAGAACTCCAAGTCCTTCATTCCTGTAAGGGCAGTGGAAAACTCAGCACAGGCAGCACCACTGATTCAAGTGCCTCACTAAACTAAAAATTTAGTTTGTGTCCCAGCTTTGAAACAAGATGGCCCTTAAAACGCAGCATAAGATACGATAACCCCAGTAAACGGCCCTTGACGGATTATTATGATCTTCACCTGTGGCTTGCAACTGTCAAGTGCCAATTGCCTCTCACTCTCTCAGATTTCTATCCAAGCTGATACTTCATATTTTATGAAGGAAGTATTTCAGCAGATCGGATTGTCGGGGTCTAGTACAGGCCAGCTCATTTTGGAAAATGGCAATGAAACACACACACACACAGATTGCGGCCAACCCATATTTGGAAATGGTCACAAATGAAGGTTTCTGATGGCTTGGCCATGACCCAGGATCTGAGCTCTTATTAACTGGCAAAACGCCAGCAGGAAATATAGCCCAGAGCAAAACAAACACAACTCTGGGTAAATGGAAAATGAATGTTTCATGCTTGCCACTTCCCCGAGCCATAGGAGGTTTCAGGAGCAGCCTTTCACAGGGCCAGTTCCCCTGGGAAAAGAGAGTACTTATGAATTTCTTGTGATCTATGTTTATTCACAAATATGGAGATTGGAAAGCAGGTGAGTACTCCAGTGGAATGCTAGTCTGTAAAGCATCACCACCCTCGCCCCCACCCCCAATAGGAATAGATGAATCTGTCCATTTCAATTTCTCTTTTTTCCAATCTTAAGTTTGGTTTGTTCTGAACTTTGAGAATTAAAAAAAAGTTTGCATTAAAAATTGTTCACGTTTTGTGAGCACATGTCTCCTAATACATGCATTTTGTATGAAATTTTGACTAATATACACATTTTGTGCAAGGGATTTTCCTAATTGAACACATTTTACATTACTTTCACTAATATGCACATTTTTGTGAACACTGATTGGAGAAATCCATTGCAAAATTTGGAGAAGTGCGAATTTTAAAGGATAACTGAGTTTTGATTCATGCATTGGCTCGAAAATAGAAAATTGGGTAAATTCACATTAAAATGTGAACTGAATTAATTTCTCTCCCATCCCTACTCCCAATGGAAACAGCATGCACTTAGATCTCCCACCTCTGCCTGGTCCTTTGTGTGCCAGCCAGCTGCAAAAGGACAGACTGCTGCTTCTTTTGTTGGAAGCATTGCAACTGCCAGGGCCGGTCCTTTCATGAGGCAGCCTGATGCGGGCGCATCAGGTGATAGAATAGGAAAAGCGGCGAATTGTGCCGCTCTCCCCTCCAAAGGGCCCGCTGCTTCTTGATGCTGCTGGCTGCTGGCTGGCTGCTTGCTTGCTCCCTCTCTTCCTCCTGCCCTCCCACGGGCCAAACCACCACTCCCACCTTGTGCCCCAGCAGTGGGGCTCCTTGGAGAGGTCAGCCAAACTATCGTGAGAGGCCCCGAACTATAGTGAAAAGTCAGCCAAACTATCGCGAGAAGTCCCAAACTATAGTGAAAAGTCAGCCAAACTATTGCGAGAGGCCCCGAACTATAGTGAGAAGTCAGCTGAACTATTGCGGAGGCCCCAAACTATAGTGAAAAGTTGGCTGAACTATTGCGAGAGGCCCCGAACTATACTGAGGGTTCGGGACCTCTTGCAATATTTCAGCCAACCTCTCCCAGGCACCCCGTGGCTGGGGCACAAGGCTGGAGCAGTTGGCTGGCCAGTCAGGTGGCTAGGCAAGCAGGTTGGACAGGAGGCGGCGGCAGTGGCACAGCAGGGGGCACCCCTGCCAATGCCACCAGAAGAAGTTGGGCGGCGGGGGCAGCTCCCATGAGGCAGCAGCATGCCTTGGGCTGGGCCTGCCAATGGCCCACTCCTTTGTCTCCAGAGCCAGGCCTGTACCCAAGTAGTTGGAGTGTGATTGGTAGCTAGTTGCCACCAGCCATCAAAAACCATTAAGGGCGCAACCCTATCGGGTTTTTGCCTATTTGAAGGAAACCTCCTTGGAGGCTTCTGAGTATTCAATGCCTTGCTGGGTATTCAATGCCCTTGCTATTACCAGCAAGGTGGGAAGAGCCACAGAGGCATTTTTTGCCTCTCTGACCTCTTTCCCCCCGCTTTAGAGCCTGTCTAGAGGAGACGTGCTGTTGGGGGTAGGGCTGGAGAGGCCATAGGATTTTTCTGTATCCAGGCCTCTCCTCTCCTTGCCCACCGGAATACCCCCTTTTTGACATCTACAAGGTCCTCCAAGGGCTCTTTTGTGACCTTGGAAAACAGGTGCTGCAGTTCTTTCCACGGCAGCTGCGAGGGGGTGCAGGGAGGGATCAGAAACCAGAGTCTCCCTCCTGAGGTCATAGCTGTGTCTATGGACTCGGCAGAGGGACTCCAAAAACTCCTATGGTCCCTGAAACGCTCTCAAGGGACTATAGGATTGCAGCGTAAAGAAACATCTTTAGCTATTAGTTACACCAAAGCCTGGAGATGGGTCTCTCTTCACTCGACACAGCCACTTGCAAAAGCATTTCCATTACAATAATAAGTGTTTCAAGAGAATGGCTGCAGATTGGCAAAACAAACACATGAGGAAGGCATGGAGAACCAAAATAGCCTCAAATATTATTAACCAAGATTACTCTTCAACTCTCAGCCCCATCATACAACATTTGTCCTTTCTGATTAATCAGCTAAGGGCATAATCCAGCAGGACATTTTCCTGTGTAAGCCGTATAAAACACCATGAAATGGCTGTGGGTCTTTAATCTATTGATTCAAACAATTACAGTTTACAGCTCTACTCCCCACCCACCAGTGAGTCAACATTTTCTGTTAATTCTTGTGGCATAGTCCAGGACTATACATCCCAGGCCTGTGAATAGTTTGGCGTGTTTATTCCAGCTGTTGGCCAACCTATGTTTGACGTTCTGCTCTGCCTGACACGGCAGATTTATTGCCCTTTTGACACACTCCGGGAACAGTGTTGAATCAGGCTAAGGCTGGATCTCAGGCAGAGAGAAATGGCATAACAATTACTTTTACACACTCCCTGGTTGATGGTGACAAATGAGGACAGCGGAAGTGTTAAGTTCCTACCACTGCCTAAAAATTTTGGGATGGTGAGTTCGGTTTGCAACAGCCGCGAAGCTGCAGGAGCAGTCTAAGACATTTTGTTGTCTGAAGCAGAACAGGAAATGGCGCCCCCACTCCCAAAGTCAAAATGCTGAAAACCCCAGGCTGGTCAAGTTATATTGGCATCTGAGGCTGAACATCCCACATGCTTCTTTTCCTTAGTCCTAGCAATGAAAATACAACAACAACTTAGATAGCTATGAATTTGCTGCCTTTTCAAGACAGCCAAAATCACTCTGCCTAATGGCAGGGCCGGCCCTGCTAAGCTGCCAGTGAAACCAAGACCCTTTCTCTGGGGAGGAGTGCCTGTTTGTCTCCACTAGGTCAATCCAAGGAGTGAGGAGTGCCTGTTTGCCTTCTTTCTCTGGTGAGGAGTGTCTGTTTGCCTGTAGTAATGATGCCAGCTAGGTCCATCCAAGCCTAGCTCAGAAGTGAACTTTTGGGGTGCGTAAAAGGTGGCTTCAAAAATGAGCTGTTAAGCAGAGCTCATCCAAGACATTCTTACCCATCCCTATGCATGCAGTGTCTGTTGGACTCTGTGCCTTGGGTTGGCTGCCTCTTTGTCTGCTTGCTCCATCAGGGGCCTTTCCCAACAGCACTGTGAAGTGTTGGGAGAAGGTGACTAAGCAAAACAGACACACAGCCCAGGCAAGCAACGAGCAAGCATCACTGCTAGGGATGTTAGGGAAACTCATTTGGGGGGTGGAGTTAGATGGGTTTTCCTAAGTTTGGCCCCCTGGATTTTGTTTCGATTCCTGCTGCAGTGCCTGACCCAATCTGCAGTGAGTCAGGTACCTAAGCAGCTTTTCTGGGAATTTTGTGCATGGGGGGTGGGGGGAGGTTCTGCAAGTTGTGCAAATTTCTGAGCAATTTGCACAAATTGCAGCACCTTCCCCCCTCCTCCCCAAAGTTCCTGGAGTTTGGGGAGCAGCCCGCAGCTGTTTTTTGGCATCAGAATGGGAGATAGAAACATTGTTCAATTCCTATAGATCAGGGTGGGCCACTTTGGGGGTTTCCCCTAGGCCACACTCCATGGGGTGGCAGGGGAAAAAAATGCAGACTGATGAAGGAAGCCTAAAACTGCCAAATCTCACTTGTTTTCAAGTGAGATTTGGCTGCTTCAGTGCCAAAACTGAATATTGCAGAGCTGTGTGTGACTGACTGACTTACTTTAGTGTAAGAGTGCATGGGCCTGCTTTGGACTGGGACCATGGCAATGTGGGGGAGGGAGTCAAGCTTTCCACCTGCTGGGGTGAGGGGGATTTAAAAAAAGAAAAAAGTCTCCATTGGAACTTTTTTCTTTTTTTAACTCCCCCACCACCACAGCGGAGTGGTGGAATTTCATGGAATCCACGAAAATGGGAAGGGGGAAAGCTTAAATCCCCCCCTTGAATCACCATGGTCACAATCTGAATTGGGTCTGCATGTATTTACACTAAGGTTAGTTTGGGACTCAGTCTTCCTTAGCAGTTTGCCACTGAAATCACTGGCCATTATGCTGCCGTGAATTTTGGTGGCTTGATGGCAACGGGTGGGTAGTGGGGGTTATATGTGGTCAAAGGCCCACATGTTGCCCACCCCTGCTACAAATGATGGGGTGGGGGAGACAGTAAAAAATGGTCCTCTGTAAATATTTTCTTGCTGTCTCCTTCACTACTGCATTTTTTTGTTTGACAAAATAGTTTAGCATCACAGCAAAAGTTTGAATGCTCAGTCGGTCAAACATCCTACATTAAAATGTAGCCTCCCTTGCTTTAATTATGAGAGGAGTTTGACTTTTTTTTTCTTGAACTTCGATTACCAAAATTCTTTCTCCCATTCCCAAACCTATCGATATGCAATATATAGCAAAATCTATTCTTCAGTGCCAGTTTCTACATCGCCAAAGTTCTACCTCGCATTCCAAAATCTATCTGTGTTCATATATAGCAGGATCTATTCTCTGACCAGATCTTCCCTTCCTGGTACTCCCCTGGGCAAATTGTTATCCTAGCATCTCCCTTGGCCTGAATCCAGCTTGGTGATGCTTGTGCTTTCTATTATGTGTGTGTGTGTGTGTGTGGTGGCGGTGGTGTGCACTATCATACCAGAGTAGACACTCCCTAGGGCAAAAGCACTGAAATCCACGTGCAGCTGTTACATCTGTTAGATCTCTTTTTTGTGGTTTTCTAACCATGTTTCTGGTTTTACATGGCCAGGCTGGAAGACACTGGTTTGTGTGTGTGTGTTTTTAAACAGATACAACAACAATATTTACTAACCCTCCAGCATTTCATATGGGAAGATAAGAAACACTTTTGTGAGCAGCCTCTTTCTATGCTGCATGGCTGGAGATATGGATGGGTGAATCTGTCAAGCCCGATTTCACTCAGGTTCCCATTTTTCCATGGCCTAAGTTCGTTCCATCCCATTTCGACATCAGATTGCAGTTCTTCTCATCCCTTACAGTATGCCTTTTCATGCACACTTTTTCAAATGGACACTTTTCTTTTACAAATGATTTTTCTATTGAATAAACCATTTTCGGTGTGCGTTTCCCCAAATATACACATTTTTGTGTACACCTTTTAAAACGTAAAAAAAAATGCTTTTTTTGTATGCAGGTGTTATTGTTACTTTTTTTGCAAACTGCAAGTCATCTCAACCTCACAATTTATTAAAAAGCATCCTGGAAATCTCAAAAGGAAAGAAATGAGTCAATGATGCCCATCAGGGCTGACCGAAGACATTTTGCTCCTTGGGGTGGAACAGCAAACGATGACCCCCCGCCCCCCTGTCAAGTGCATAGTATCTCAGGTTGACCAAGTTATTTTGGGAACTCAGGCGGAAAATCCAACAAGCGACTTTCCCTTGGAGTGAAAATACAATAAAATAGATTAATAATTAGCAATTTACTGCCCTTTCATGACACCCCAAATCAGCTGTCTGAAGTGGCCGCCTCACTTGACGTAATGGTAGGGCTGGCCCTGAACCAGGAACAGCTGCCAGAAATGAGGGACTGTCCCTGGTGAACAGGGAACATATGTATATATGTCTGTTAGAGTGGCAGCACCAAATGTTCTTGGCCTCTCTGCTATGACTTTTATTGTTGCGAAGCACCTGGGGTCTTCCACCAGGCTTGCAGGTGTGGGAAGGAAGCCGTTGGCCTGCCTGGCCAGGACCAATTGCCCTTTGATCCTCCCTTCCCAGCACAATCAGTGGCCATCCCACCTGATAGTCATGAAAAGCGAGTTCTTGTCATTTCCCTCTTCACTGGCCTCCTGTCTCTCCTTCCTTTTGCATATTTTACTCTGTTCGTAAGCCATTCTATCAGGAAAGCTGTCTATTCTCCCCCGCCCATCCCCATGCAGCACTTTTTTTGCACATTGTAAGTGAATAACAATGGGCCACCTGGCTGGGTCCAGGATATTTGCTCCCCCCCCCACACCCCCAGCTACAGTAGCCACTTCTGGATTGCCAAAAAGGAGGGCCCAGATCTGCATAAAATGTGCATGGGCTAATTCATAGACAGAGACACAAATTTATAAAGGCTATCATTGAAATAGAAATACAGTAGTGCTCACCAATAGCGGGGAAGGCGGTGACCAGGTGACCTGCGTGCCTGCTGCTCCGTCTGCTGTCCAGGTGCAAAGTGTGGATGGGCCACTTCAAGGCCCCTCCTGCTCTCGCTTCTTGGTTTTTTAAAAAATCTTTAAACCAGACTTGGACTGGGCAGCCCTTCAAATAGAGGACTGCACTCTGTAAAGAAGGACACATGGCCACCGTACCCCCTATGTGTGACTCCTAAGCTTTGAGATAACTGGCTCCGTTAAGACTCCCAAGTGCTCGGCGTGTGGCCACCATACCTCTGGCTTTTCTGGGGTGGTGCCCCCCCGTCCTAGGGAATTCCCTTCTGAGGGAAGTATTTCTAGCCAGCTCATTTCACTGCTTTTTATTTTTAGGAATGGGGTGGAGGTCTTTTATTTTCACAAAGGCTTTTACGGTCCAGAGACCAATCACTCTGATGACATTTATGGCTCTGAATTATAGCTCAGCTGGAAGGAATATTTTATCTGGATTTGTTTTCCTGTTGCTTTGATTTCAGATTTTGATTGTATTTTATTTCTAGCTTTGTTGTATTTTAATTGGGTTATTACCAAACTTGCTTTGGGAGGTGGTTTGGCTGAAAAGTGGGATAGAAATGGAGGGAATAATAATAATAACAACAGCAACAACAACAACAACAATAATAAATGGGAGGGGCATATGGAGGGTGATGCTTCTTGGCTGTCCTCCACAGAGACCAGATATTTTTAGGGCTGCAAGATCTAATTCAGTAGTAGGTAATCTGGTGCCGTCCAGATGTTTTGGACTACAACTCCCACAATCCCTCACCATTGGCCATGCTGGCTGGGGCTTATGGGAGTTGTAGTCTAAGACATCTGGAGAGCACAAGATTGTGTATCCCTGCTTTAATTGGTAGATTAATCAGCCAAAGTTTTAGTTTGATTCATTAGTGGCATCAACCGTCCACTGTGATGGGTCAGTTGCAGCCATTGACAACAGATGGCTGGTATGCTGTTGTTGAAATTCATTCAGGGCACCATTCTGCACTGGAAGAGTGAATCCTAGGTCAACCCCTACACCTATTTTCAAGGGAGCCAAGGGAGCTGTAAAACCCAACGCAATGTGATATTTGCCTTGAAGACTGAGAGATCACAGTAAATTAAGGTTTGGACTGTAAGAAGGATACAGACAAATTGAAACAGGCTCTGAGAACAGCAGCAAGGAGGGATGGGGTTATGGAACTGTCTTGTGAGGAAAGGCTGAAGGAACTATGTTTAGCCTGGAGAAAAGAAGACTGAGGGGGAACTTCATAGCATCCTTCAAATACCCGAAGGGCTGCCATGACGAATAGGGCAAAGACATGTTCCCTGCTGTCCCAGAGGGCAGAAATAGATTGAATGGGCTTACGCTACAGGAGGGTAGATTTCGGCTGAATGTTAGGAGAAACTGCAGAAAAGGACAACTACAATGATGAAGAGCCTGGAACAACTCCTCTGTGAAGAAAGCTTACAAGCCCTGGGACTGTTTAGCTTACAGAAAGGGTGGGTATGGGTAGACATGATAGAAATGTACAAACTTTTGCATGGTGTGAAGAAAGTGGTTAAGGGGAAGCTTTTCTTCCTGTGTCATAATACTAGAACTCAGGGCCATCCCATGATGCTGAATAGTGGGAGATTTAGGACTGGTAAAAGGAAATACTCCACAGAGTGCAATGCGAAGAGAAAACTCTCTGGAAAAGACCCTGATGCTGGGAAAGACTGAAGGCAAAAGGAGAAGGGGATGACAGAGGATGAGATGGCTAGATAGCATCACCGATGCAATGAATATGAACTTGAGCACACTCCGGGAGAGAGCACAGGACAGGAAGGCCTGGCGTGCTATGGTCCATGGGGTCATGAAGAGTCGGACACGACTGAACGACTGAACAAAAACAATTCACTACCACAAGACGTAGTGATGGCCACCAACTTGGATGGCTTTAAAAGGGGATTCAATGGATTTGTGGAGGAGAAGCCTATCAATGGCTACTAGTCATGATGGCTATATGTGACCTCCAGTATTGGACGCAGTATGCCTCTCAATACCAGTTGCTGGGGAATGTGAGCAGGAGGGTGCTATTGCACTCATGTCCTACTTGTGGGGTTCTCACTTGTAGGCCACTGTGTGACCAGAATGCTGTGCTAGATAGGCCTTTGGTCTGATTCAGCATGGTTCTTCTTGCATTCTTAATGGTAAGAGCAGTTTGGCAATTACACCAATTTCCTAGAGGTGTGGTGTACTCCAGCACTGGAGGTCTTCAAGCAGAGGCTAGACAACCATGGTTGGGGAAGCCCTAGCTCTGTATTTCTTGTGCTGAACTGGGGATTGGGACTAGAAGGTCTACCAGGCCCCCTACAACCCTCTGATTCTATGATGTAATTCTCTGTATGAAGTCCGTGTGCACACCCATTTTCAAAGTGGGGAAGGGGGAAAATGCAAAACACACAGTAATATTTATTTTATTATTTATTACATTTATACTGGCATTACCCAAAGCTCTCTGGTTCACAACAATTAAAACCATAAAATACAACACAATAAAATATAATATAAAAGTTTAAAAGTACAGTATAATATAAAGATAAAACCAATATAAAAAATAGCAGCAGGGCAAAGATATAAAATACAGTAACTGACTTAAAGGAACAGAAACTGAAAGGCCAAAATGCCTGGGAAAATAAGGTCTTCGCCTGGCCCTGAAAAGACCACAATGTAGGCTCCAGGTGAGCCTCTCTGAGGAGCTCATTCCACAACTGGGATGCCACAACAGAAAACGCCCTCTTCTTAGTATCCACCCACTGCACTTCCTTTGGTGGGGCTCCCAGTGAAGACTATCTTATGTCCAGGCACATATATATGGGAGGAGACGATCCCTCAGGTAACCTGGCCCCAAGTGAGTTAGGGCTTTGAATGTTAATACCACCAGCACTTTCAGTTGGGTCCAGAAATGGACTGGTAGCCAGTGCAGACGGAAAAATAATGGCATAATATGATCACGTTGGCCAGTCCCCATTAACAATCTTGCTGCCCTATTTTGGACCAGCTGATGTTTTCGGATCGTATAAGGCAGTCCCACGTATAACAGATTGTATAATCCAGATGAGAGGTTACCAGAGCATGGATATCCAGAACTAGGTTATCTCTGTCCAGATAAGGACGTAATTGGTATATCAGCCTAAGCTGATAAAAGGTGCTTTGTGCCACCAAGTCCACCTGTGATGTGATACGCTTTTAAGATGGAGATATTAGAATGAACATTGGTGAGCTTGTTTAAGAGTAGAGGAATCTGCCTTTTTCCAGGTGAGACCATTGGCCTTCCTAGCTCAGTATTGCCTATTCTGATTGGCAGCAGCTCTGTAGGGTCTCAAGCAAAGAGGTTTTACCCATCATCTGCCACCTGATCCTTTTGCTTGGAGATGACAGGGACTGAACCTGGTGTCCTCTGCATGCAAAGCACATGCTCTGCCCCTGAGTTATGGTTTAGGGCACAATTCTATGTCTCATGTTTATACCTGAGCTGGATCACCACACCTGTCTTCAAGAGGGCAGGATGAAGCAAGGCAGGCCTCTCAGTCATCATGCTTCACTATTAACAGGCAGATAGAAGAAGGTATTTGGGCAGGTCAGTGACAGGTGTAATTTCCTCCTCTGTGCAGCATTGTGACATGACAAGCTGTATTTGCCTAAATTGGAATTTCTCAGGATATATATATATATATATATATATTTGTTGTTGTTGTTGCATTTATACCCCACCTTATAATTTCCTCTTACAAGGAACTCAAGGCAACTTACAGTATTCTCCTCCTCCTCTCCATTTTATCCTCATAACAGCACTGTGAGTTAGCTTAGGCTAAGAGTCAGTGACCGGCCCAAAGTCACCCACTGAGCTTCATGGCTGAGTGAGGACCGGAACCCAGAACTCCTGCACAATATTAAAAAGCTGGATCTACAGTTGCACTCAGAACCCTCCACCCTTTTTGTGGGCAACTGCACACACACACACACACTCACGCATACTCTCAGAATTTTCTTTTTTGGGCTCACTCTGAACTGTGGGAGAATTTCTGCCCACCCTGCAAGAAAATATTCAGCCACCTCCCGCCCCCAAACACCCTTTTTGCCGCCTACAAAAAGGGTGGAGAATTTGGAGCACAACTGTGGATCCAGCTTTTAATATTGTTTAATAATATATTAATATTGTCGAAGGAAGTCATGCGCTTGGCCCCCTGCTCCTTCTAGACCTCCTCTCTTCTTTTCATACATTACCACTATGAACTAACAATATAGTTTCATTCACTATTAGCCGAACCGAAATTCCTCAGGAGAGACTTTTCGGCGAAATTGTATGTTTAAGGCTCCTCCTCCGAACTGATGTAGAATTCTGCCTCCCCCACAAAAAATATTCAGCAAAATGCTGTCCCGTTCCCGCCAAATAGGGTAGAGAAATTTGGGAGGCCATTGTTTTCCCTTTCCTCCCTGTTAAGGATAATTTTTGCCGCAGCAATCCTTTTCCAGACATTTCCCCTGCCCCCTGTGCCCTGTCTTGAAACATTTCCTGCTGTCTGCAGACGTTCTCTCACGAGGCTCGAATGCCAGGCCTACTCCTGAGGGCACATTTCAGCACCCCGCACAGGCTGCTTCCCCCCAACCCACCGGTCCCACCAGCCCCATTGTCTCATTGTGCCATTCCTTCTTCTCATAAATATTTGAAGTTGAAGAGCACTGCAAACATTTGGCTTCTAGATTCTTCTCAGCCTCCACCTTTTCATGCCTGGCTGGTTTCCTGGAAGAGATGGGGGTGGGAAGCAAAGCAGAGAACAGTCTCCAAACTGTTCTCTTGGTTAGTTATTTAACGTACTGTGGAGGGATCGATCTTGTTCTCCCTTCTAGTGACAAGCTTCCTTTTGTGTGTGTGTGTGTGTTTTCCCTTGCTCTGTTATTATGTCCATCAATATCCAAGTAATTAAAATCCCCCATTATTCTAGCTCTCTGGCTGCCTTACAGGCCTCGCGGAGTGATAAAAACATTTCCTGATGATCAATTTTGTTCAGGGCCGGGGACCTCTCTCAGCCTCTCAGTTCTGTTCATTGTATCACATCGCCCATTTGAGCAGTCTTCAACTTCCTCAGAACCATGTTTGACTAACCCACATTGAACCCAAAGCTACAACAAAGGGCCTATTTTTAATGCTTGCCTGCTTCTCCTATTTTCAGGATGGCAAGACAGAAACGAGGGAATTTAATTCCCTTTTCTAGGCAATAATTAAAAGTAAAAAAGCTCCCCTCTCTTGATTGGCATTGGGTTAGTCCTCTTCTCTTCTCTTCTCTTCTCTTCTCTTCTCTTCTCTTCTCTTCTCTCTCATTTGTGTTCTTTTTCCCATCTTCACCTTTTCTGTTGTTCTTTCTTTCATAGATTTATATACCATTGAACATATGTAAAATATATATCTCTAACTGGTATTTCTCCTCCTCCTGTAAAACACACACACACACCAGTGGTGTTACTGCTGATGCAACCCACTTCTAGGGTGGCCATGTGTCCTACTTTATAGAGGACAGTCCTCTGTTCAAAGGGATGACAAGGACAGTTCTCTGTTTGAAGGCCTGTCCAATCTAAGTCTATTGGGAAACCAAACAACCCTAAGAAAGGAGAGTAGTGGGCCTTGAAGTTTATCTCTTTATTTCTTTATTTGATTTGTACCCCACCTTTCTACCAAAAAATGGCACTCAAAGCATCTTACAATCTTAAATAAAAAATTAATAAATCTTAAATAAAATCTTAATAAAAATAAATTTCATCTTAAATAAAATCTGAAATCTTAAATTAAAAAAATCTTAAATAAAAATTGATTGAAGCAATAGCAAAACAAATACATTAAAACACAAGTGAAAAACACAACAACAACAATAAAAACAACACCCAACCCTACAGCCCACTTACACGCCAAAGGCCTGCTTGAAGAAAAGTTGCCCATCAACAGTTATCACCTGGATCACATCTTCCCCACTATGGTACAATGTATTGTATTTCTATTTAAACTTTAGTATTTTTTCTAAATTTGCATCTATACAAATAAATTAGCATATGCACATTTTATATAAGCCAGTGTCCTTTTTTTTGGCAATGCATTTCCTCCTTTTTGGCAATGTGTAAATGGTCACCCTAATCCTGACCCAACTGTTAGAGACCAATTGCTTTTTTCAGTGGCTTTCAGACTGTGTTCCCACTGGGGCAAGGATGCATTCCACAGAGGTGGTCTGGATGTATAATTCAGCTTCCTAAGGACCCCAGATTATTTTAAAAAAACAAATAAATCCAAGTTTCTAGTCCCTGTGACTATTAAGGAATGCTTGAAATGGTCAATGTTGGCTAAAATTTCAGAAGCCAGAGAGGTGTCTGAGTAAGATTTCCAACGGCTGGAGGTGGGGTTTGAGTGCCCCACATATCTCCTTGCCTTTTCCCATGGCTAGCAAAACCAGAAGAAATTAAGCAAAATTGCAGAATAAATGATGCCAAAAAAAGTGAAGTGATGACCATCTCCTTAATTTCCATAATATATAGAAGTTGCAGAATTTCAATTGCCTGGGTGTAGCATTCTTTTTTTTCTTCTCCCCAGCATGGAGTACACAAAGACTTATTTGGAGTTCTCAGTGAAAAAATGTGTCGGTGAACAACTTACCTGTGTGATGGCTAGTCTGCCATTATCAATCTTCTCCTGCAATGTGCAGCTACAAGGGCACGTTGGGTACATCCTTGGGAGCACAGTTTATAGAGGATAACAGCAGCTATGTCTTGCCAGTGCTCTGCACAAACTGAGTGCATTCCCAGAATCCTTTGCAATACATGGGATCCCACACCTCAGAATCCATTGCATCATGCCAGGATTCTGCAGTAGAGATGGAAGGGTGCTTCGATGGACAAACTGATGTGGGAAGAGTAGAGGTTTATAATACCCTGGCGAGAGAGAAAAATGTGGAATGTGCTGGCGAGAGGTGCTAAGAAGAGCCAGGACTTAATATACTAGAGAGCTTGACTGATGTTGTGTAGGGCCTTGAACATGCCTTTCATCTGTTTACCTTGTACACCCTGTACAAATTAATAGTTATTGACTTAAGCCTGTGTGTGTGTGTGTGTGTGTGTGTGTGTGTGAAAAGAAGAAACAAACAAGTCTCTGCATATAGAAAACGAGAAGTCAGAGAGAAGATTTCTAGGGCTTGATCTGAAGATGTATGAATAAAGCTACTAAGCTGGTGTTGATTGGGTTTGGATGTAAGACTATCTGGGAATCTCATGAATGTTGCTTTGACTTTCATATGGAAGAAAGGTGCAATATAAATGTGCGAAATAAATCAATGTGAGTTCCCTCCTAGTTTTTTATGTGTAGGAATATAGTTCCCCCCTCTCTCAACAGGGGCACATTCAATCATCTCCTCTAATTGCTGTCCTCAGTGGTGCAAGCCGTGATCAACTTTCACATCTGAAAGACAGTTTATCTAGCAAGCTCTTAAAGAGACAAATAATAACACGATAATAATGATGGCAATTAGCAGCAGTATTCTGAATCAACCTAGCCAGCCATGGTAGCAAGAAAGGGCAGCCAAGGAAGTCTTAGGAGGTCAGACAAGATTTCACTGGAACATACTGGGGGTCTGGGGGGCAATTAGAAGCAGGCATGAATGGCAATGGCAGTCACTTAAGGGTGTGTGTGCGTGTGTTTAAATAGAGAGAGAATCCATAAAATCTGAAGCTCTTCTTCCAATTTCTGTTTCAGATTATTGATTCTTAACTGGGAGAAATCCCTGCTCAGGCTTCCTTTGTCTGCCATATTTGTACCATATTTATGTGAAGTTCTAGAATGATGCAGCTGTGATCAGCGGTGTAGCTAAGTAATTGTAGACCCTGAACTTAATGGTCTTATGTGTTGGAACACATAGGAACAACTCCGCATGCTTCTAGACTCTAGGGGCAATAGAGAATGTCCTGTAATTTGATCAGTTCCTATTTCCTGATCCCTTCCCTTCCTCTTCCTCCTTCCTCCTCTGCCTCTGCAACAAGGACTATAGGATCTCTCCAGAAAGGAAGCAAGTAGCTATATCTCACACCTTTGCTTACTTACACTCATGCACCCAGCTTTAGGGGGTGTTTGCAGTTAAACAGTGTTAGATACTAGCCTTCCCTGATGAAGTGCATAAAAGCACTAATAAAATAAGTTGATCTGAACTTCTTTTAAACTGGCTCTAGCCTGTTTTATTGCCTCCAATACTAAATTCTGTGTTGCCATGCTTTCTGTATATAAGGCAACTCTGCTGTAAGTCACACCAGACTTTCCACCATTATGTGTATGTGCATGTGCGTCTATGTGTTTGTGTGGCATTTAGATAGCCATATGTATAACTTCAGTTGTGAAGCACACAACTAACATTTCTCTTCTATATTCCTAACACGATAGAGCAAAACAGCAAAAAAAGCTTGACAACCCTGATTAAAAACAAATCATGTACAGTTTTGCATTTTAAACACACTTAAATCATAGCACCATCATGACTTCAGGAATAAAATGGAGTTTGCTTCTGCTCTCCTGATGCTAAACACATTTATTTGGGAAAAAGCACCATTTTGTTGTAGAAAAGGATAACAGATTTAAAATTCATTTATTTATTAATTAAATTTATTAATCGCCCATCTGGCTGGTCACCCAGCCACTCTGGGTGATGAACAATAACAGAAACAGTTTAAAACAATAAAATTCTACATTAAAAACATCGTATTCCTAAAAATACCCTATCCCACCCCAAATGCCTGCTTGAACAACCACGTTTTTAATGCACGATGGAAGCTCATTAAAGAGGGGGCATGGCGGAGTTTCCTAGGGAGGGAGTTCCACAGAGTGGGGGCCACCACAGAGAAGGCCCTCTCCCTCATCCTCACCAGTCTAGCTGTCCTGGCTGATGGGACAGAGAGAAGGCCATCCAAGGCTGATCTTGTTAAGCAGCCTGTTTGGTGTTGCTGGAGGCGCTCCTTGAGATAGGGTGGGCAGGAACCATATAAGGTTTTAAAGGTCAAAACCTAATAATAATAATAATAATAATAATAATAATAATAATAATAATAGCAGCAGCAGCAGCAGCAGCAGCAGCTGTAACTATGTACATGGCTGGCTAGCCATCCCATAGCTGCTAATATTATTATTGTTACTAATTGAATATCTAGAACCCTCCATAGCTGAAGCTTTCTGGGCGGTTTACAAAGATTAAAAACCATTAAAATACATTATACCAAGTGTAAAACCATTTACATAGAA
Source organism: Heloderma suspectum (assembly GCF_057233095.1). Classification (NCBI taxonomy): domain Eukaryota; kingdom Metazoa; phylum Chordata; class Lepidosauria; order Squamata; family Helodermatidae; genus Heloderma; species Heloderma suspectum. The sequence continues at coordinate 41,795,749 of NC_139463.1, forward strand.
ACAGACAGTGCACCCACAGGCAACATATATCTAAAAACTATTTTAAACAATCAACCATAAGAAAGATCCAGGACCTGGTTGAAAACTCATCGTATGCTGCCAAATGCCTGAGAGAAGAGAAAAATCTTAACCTGGTGCAGAAAAGATAACAATGTTGACACCAGGCGGGCCTTGTCAGGGAGATTATAATTGGAGAGCTACCACTGAGAAGGCCCTCTCCCTTGCTGCTGCCTTCTGAGCCTCCCTCAGAAGACTCTAAAATGTTTTTAAAAATAAGAAGAAAGAAAGAAAGAAAGAAAGAAAGAAAGGAGGCTGCCATTACCACTGTGTTAGCCCTGCTGGGCCTCAGCGTGCCCATGCCAGTCCAGATGCTGACTCAGGCCCAGAGTTTGCCACACCCCTATCATATGCCACTCTCTAGGTGGTCATGGGGGGGGGCAGTGGACTTTGTCCCTGAGGCTCAGCTCTAGCTGCATCACAGACTGTTATGCTGCTGAGGCTGTCAGCAGAGGATGCTTTGGAAACAAGCTCTTTGGCGACAGCAGCAACAGCAGCAGCATTGCTTTACATTTCCAGATGCTGTGACGTAAAGCTGTACAGGTCATCCTGAGGAAGTTGGGAGCGGGGGAAGGGGACTGGGTGGACCAGGGACTCCATCCTCTTATTCCTTCCTGCCCCTAGCTGACCCAGGTTATTTCTGGGTGGCCTGCAGCATTGGCAGGATGACCAAAAGTTCCAAAGTTGTGAAATGGTTAGGAGCTGTATACTGCTGATAGCCCTTCCCTAACTGCTCCATTGGCACACAGCCTTCCCAGCCACCCCCAAGTTTTTGTGTGGGTATCCTGTCTCCACGGAACAGTATGCGATCTATGCCTTGTTTGCTGTGCATAATGTTATGAGGGGAGAGTGGGCGGCTGACTGGAAACGATTGCTCTTAAACGCTGGGAACGGGCTGTCAGGCCATGAGCCAGAGTTTTAATCATCCTCTCCGAATTGGCTGCCTTTTAACACAGTTTCCCTAGGCAGAACTCTTAACTTCTGTTTGATGAAGTTACTCATTTCTAGCCTGCAGTAGTTCAGCCCAGGGAAAGAGAGAAGCAAACGGCTGTGATTTCACTTCGCAGGTGTGTGGAACTGACAAGCGAATGCAGGCCCGTGGCCTTCTGGGGACTCTGCCATGAAACCTGGTTTTGTTTAAAAGCAGAGGCATGAGCCTCCTCAGGGCTTCTGTGTTGTGCTTTTAAATATATTTAAGAGCGGCTGTATGCAGAACCGGCACAAAACCTTTACAAGGCGTGTGGAAGGTTCTCTGAGTTTTTCTGCTCCTTTGGTATCTTGCATTCCTACTTGCATTCCGACCCAAAATATGTGTTTCACTAGTCTTGAGAAATTTCACTACTCTTACCACCTATAGCCAGCCACCTGCCTACTTACCTGCGGTGAATAAACATTGCCTATAGGTGGACATGTGGGAAGAGAGAGAGAGAGTGTGTGTGTGTAAACTGTGTGAGGGTGGGGTGGAGAAAGTGATTTAGGGCGCAATCCTATCAAGATAGGCGGCCGCCTCTGAACTCAGAGGCGACTGCCAATCCAAAGCAAGGCAGGAGATGCATGGGGGGGGGGATCTTTCCCTCTGCGCCTCTCCTGCCCTGCTATTTTCCGCTAGACAGTTCTTTTTGGCTGTCCAGCCATGAGGCCGACCAGGAGAGGAAGCTGCTGTATGACATATTGGATGCGTTGTACGCGCAGCTCCACTCTCCCCACCCTGGAACGCCCCGTTTCAGTCGCTCTGCACTCCTCTTCTGAGCACGGAGGATGGGGCTTCTCCGCACTGCCTCAGAGGCAGCACCGACAAGGGGGGAGGTCAGTTTTCAGGGAACCGACAGCATCTAGTGGCCATAGGATTGCTCCCTTAGTCTAGGAAAAAATAGTTTGACGTGGGCAAAATTGGAAAGAAGCACTTGAAACGGTTTTTGTATCAGAAATAATAGCTGATTAGCATATCCAAACTCTGAAAACATTGAAGGATGGAAACACCCTCAAATTTACATTTCAAAATCGCAACCGTGTGCTAACTTGCAGTTAAGTGTAACTTCTTGTTAAACTTTTCTTTTTCAGTTTTGTTATATCCTAGTGGCTAGTATTTAATTGTAAAGGCCTAAGAAATAACTCCTGCAGGCCCAAGGGCAATGCTACTGTATTTATTATATATAAGAAATTTAACTACTAATAAAATAATACAACTAGTAATGAAACTTCTTCCAGGCAAAACAGTTCCAATGAATTCTATTCATCATCAGCATTGTCTTCATACTCCACTGTCAAACCATTGTCACATCCACTGACTTGGCGGTTACCCTAAGTGGTTGAACAAAGCAAGCCATTATGTTTGCATCCACAGTGCAACATTGAACATCCTGTCACGCAGTTACATTTAATCATTTTCAGGAGTTCAGGAGCTGGAGCCATATTCAACATTTTTGGCCAGTACATCTGATCTTTCAGATACCACTCACAATCTTCAGCGTGGACCAAGTGTTGTATTGACTTCCACTGTGCTATTTGGAAGGCTGTGACATTTCGTGACTGCTGTGGAGGCAAATGGTCAGGCACAATGGAGGATTTTGAACAAACACACAAAATCATGTGATACCCGCAATCTGTGCTATAAACCATGGAGTGCATCCTCGCCATTAAGGATGCATGTGTTGTAGTCTAGATTGTCTGCAGCTAGAAGATCAGACCTATTCGCTGATGTATCAGTGAAACCAGTATCTCTGACAGTAGCAGCATTATGCTGTATGATGAGCAAAAACCAATTTCATTTCATTTCATTTTCATTTATTTCATTTCTATACTGAGCAATAGCCAAAGTTCTCTGGGTGGGTCTACAAAATGGAAAGTATCAATCAGGTATCTTGATCTAAAATTATGATGCAGCTGTATCATTAGACCAAGCTGTAGAGCAGCTGTTATAGCTTGTAGCCACAAACTAAACCAACTGTTTGGGACACATCCTTCCCCACAAAGACCTTGGTACACAAAAGCTTCAGACTATTTTAGAGATATTTGAGCCGTTGTTCCTCAGTGAGATCATTTAGACTGGGTACACAGCTTTAAAACTTGACGACTGAGATTTGATATTGCTTCTGATGGGTTTTGCTGCAGGTTCAATTAAATGTATCTTCTGTAGTTTGATGTCACATTCTTTGGACGTTGCATAGTACTCTCATAGGATATGATCAGATGTTTCTTTCAGTGTCACCACATCAGCCTTACCACTTTCACCAGATATGATTATACTGTTTCCACAGTGTTCGATAAACTTGCATTGGATGTGGCATAGGTTTGCGAATTACCATCTTCAAGGAATGAACCCATCAGTGATACAAGTTCTGCAACTCTCAGCTGTTATTCATCATTTGCTCCTAAGTAACAAGGTGTCCTCAGAAATGCTTCATGCTGCTGATTATTACTTGGGCATCCCACATTCAACTTTTTGGCCAGATATTCATTACTTGCATACTGTTATGAGATGTTTTTCCCCTTGCGGAAATTTGTGCTACAGCTTTGATGTTATACGCAGTCTGCAGCATAAATATTGGACAAGTAATACGCTATTCTTCCTCTCACTACAAATAACCATTTGTCACAATGTCTCTTAAAGATAGTTTTAATGGTTTCACAAGCTGATGTGTCCTTACTTTTATATGGTTTGCTTTTGTCTTGTGCTTTGATGAAAAATCAACATGAGTAGCATCACAAAATAACAGTCTGATGGACTATTAAATGACCCTTGACTTACATGAATACTACTTTTGAAAGTACTGTTCACATTACAGCCTTTTTTTCCTCAGAAGTTATAACTTTTATGTTGGTAAACAACTTCCAGCATGCAACGTGCACTTTTGAGCCAACAGCTGCAAATATGTCACTGCCGTATTCTTTCCTTGCAGAATTGATCCCCCTTTCCCCCTTTTCTGTTAGCGTTGAGACCTCTTCTTGTAGTTCTAATATTCCTTTACAGACGATGCAGACTTCTGACAACCCAGCCATTATTATTATGTGTCTCAGACTGACAGTGAGACCCCCAGAGTCCCTCAGACTTGTCCTTCAGTGGATGTAGGTGGAAGGCCTTCCGTTAGTCACTAGGAATGGGCAAGGAATGGGCAAACAAGAGATATTGGAGATTGCTAGGATTCTCCAGACATCGTCTTGCTGCTGGTCTCGTGCTCAGTTCCCATTCGCGTTTGTGATGGCTGCTCGCTTTGCATGAACAGGAGATTTGCACAAATCAAGCAGCGATCAAATGAGAAATTTGTGCTAATCTCCAGAAATTTGCGCAAATGTCCTCCATAGATTAAAGCGGGGCTGATTTAGTCTCTTGGGGAAAATTTGTGCAAATTGAACTTAGAATCGGTAACGAGAGAAACTCAAGCACGTGTTTGACAATTTGCGAACATTTTCGGCAATCGTGTGTTCGTACTTGCATCTGGGGCTTCAAACAGGGTATGCTTGTGTGTTTTGTGAGCAAAAATGAAATTCTCATACATCCCTACTCACTGCCTGCTTCTAGAGCTGCTGCCTAAGGTGGTGAGGTGTATCAGGGGGGCACTGCTGTCTCCTTTGCTCTCCCTTCTCCTCACTAGATCCCTAGTGTGAAGCAGGGTCCTGGCTGAAGTAGTAGCTGGATTGCTTCAGCTGCTGCATTGTTTGGGGTGGCTTCACCCATGCTGCATCGTCCCCTGTTGGAGAGGATATGGGCAAAGTGGTGAAAGTGGGTCCCAGCTAAGGCAGCTTCCCCTGTACTATGCCTTCCCCCTTTGGGGAGGGTGCAACATGGGTGAAATGGCCCCAGCTGAAGCCCCAACTGGAGCCTTGCCCTGTCATCGTCTAGTCCATGGAGAGTTGGGCTGGGGGGTGGGGTCATTTGGCTCCACACCCAGAACTAGTTTGCCACCCCTGTTTTTACAAGAACTGTAATCAAGTTGTTAATGTTACACTCTAATGTGGTATAATTATTATGGTTACTGTATTTCTTCTGTGCACCACATCGAGCACAATGTATTGTGGAAAACACAGTAGACAAATACATTGACTATGACTAATTGACTCTACTGGCGAGGGAGGAAGGCAACTCCATCAAGACCCCTCTTGTGAAGATGCCAGTTACCATCACATCCGCTGATTGAGCGGAGAGCTGTGGGGCAGGAGCAGTCCTGCCCTCCTGGTTGGATATGATCCAATGCATTCCCAAATTTGGTCTGGGGAGCGGGGGGGATAAAGTGCGGGAGTCTGTTCCTTTGCTTGAGGGTGAAATATGTACATGTGAAAGTCCAGCATCACTGAGATTGGAAACAGCTTTATTGAAATATGTTTGTACGCCAGCCTTGACTATGTAAACCCTTATGAGAATCTGTTATTGTTGAAAAGAGGTCTATAAATAGTCTAAGAGAGCAATCCTATGTCCCCTAGACAGTGTCTAGGATTTTTCAGTTTCCCAGCTCAGAACTCAGAGCTGGAAAATTGTGCTCCCCACCTGCCCCCTTGTAGCTGGGGTGGACAGAACTGCGGTGACTACCCCTCTGTGCCTGTCCGTGCTCATAACACAGAGCATGGACAGGGTGAAAAGGGGGTGTTCCTGGGGGCGGGGAAGGGAGGAGACCACAGATCCAGTTTTAGATGGCTTCCTATGCAGTCTCCAGCCCTGTTCCCACCCCCTCTTCGAAGCCGTGCTTACATGCCCCAAATCAGGCATCTAAGGAAAACTGCAGGGCAGCCAGAGCACAGAGGGAATCCTCTCCTCCGTGCTTCAGCTGCCCTGCATTGGATAGGCGTCCGCCTCCAACTTCAGAGGAAATCAAAGGCCACTGTCTATCTGAATAGGATTGCATCCTAAGTGAATAAGAACCCGTTAGACGCCAAACTTTGTTGGACTGCAGCTCCAATCATCCTTCATCATTTGCGATGCTGGCCAGGGCTGATGCATGTTGCAGCCCACCAACATCTGGAAGGCCAACTGTCCCCTACCCCTGGATTACACAAGTTCATGGGGGATCACACTCTTAATGCCTATTAATCATGACAGTTCAATTACAGATGGGAGAACCAGGGATGTTGGAGCTCACCAAAATTCTCCGAACTTCACTACAAAGCTCATTTCTGTGTTTGTTTGTGATACGTTTTTCAGTTCACTTGAATGGGGAAAATGTGCATTTTCCAAAATGTGCACTTTCTCCCCACTGACTAGAAGTTGAACATTTCAAAGTATTCATTAAAAGCAAACAAACAAATTAGGGATGTTAGAGAATTCTGCCACGGATTCCAGTGAGGCTGGATTCTTTAGAATCCAGCCCGCCAGAGTCCGTGGTGGAATGAAGCAATCCCCCCTGCCACCCCACGAAACTTCCCTGGATAGATCCTACCTGTTGTAGGCCGTCCACTGCCCTCGTAAGTATTTACGTAGCCTATCACAGCAAAGAGCAAGGATGCAAATAGCATCCACTACGCCATTTGTGTCTCTGCGCTAGCCGTGATAGGTTATGTATATATTTATGTAGCCTATCACGAAAAGAGCAGGGATGCAAATGGCATAGCGGCCGCCATTTGCATCCCTGCTCTTTGCTGTGATAGGCTACGTAAATATATACATAACCTATCACGGCTAACTCAGGGATGCAATTGGCGGCCGTTACGGCAGCCGCCATTTGCGGCTGCAGCCCAGCAGCGGATGGAGGTCCAGCTGCAGGTGGCCCCGGCCGGCGGCTCCGCGGACTCACCATGGAGCGAAGCCACCCAGGGAGGATTCTGGGGGGAGGAACGGATCGCCTCCCCCCCACCGTGGACGCCCTGGAACGGAACCGGGTAAGAGATTCGTACATCCCTAAAACAAATGCATTTTATGAACGCAATCGCAAGTTTGGGAATGTGTGAGCATTAAAAAAAATGACCTCCCATTTGAGTTCAGGCCTGAGAAAGGGGCAAGTTTGGATGATCTGAGAACTGAAAGAAAATTCTCATACATCCTGATGTTCAATGGAATTTCCAAATTGACAGACAGTGAATTGCTGGAAGCAACAAATGAGTAGGGATGTTGCCTTCATGGTATGTTTGAATGCTTCCCAGAAATATCTGGCTGGCCAATGTGGGAACAGAATGATGGAGTAGATGGACCTTTGGTCTGATCCAGCAGAGCTCTTATGTTTGTATGTAATGGGTTCTTCCATCTCCCGCTGCAAACTACTGATGTGCCACAATTGACTTACAATGGAGTGCAAAGACAGACTGGCTAGTAATTGCTATAGACCTATTTTCAAGGCTGGCTTATCGGAACACCCCCCCCCCACACACACACACACTTCGTTCCAAATTCCTTACCTATTTCACCCAACTTGGAGTGTCCAAATTCATGACATAATGCTTTTGGTGAACTTCAGTGATTTGAGTTCCCCAATTCCATTCACAAAGTAGGGGTAAGCGGATCACTTACCCGGTTCTGGTCCGGGGCATCTGCTGGGGGGGGGAGGCGATCTGTCCCTCCCCCCGGAATCCTCCCCCGCTGGCTCTGCTCTGTGGCAATGCCCATTACACCATTTGTGCCCCTGCTCTTTGCTGTGATATGCTACGTAAGTATTTACGTAGCCTATCACGGCCTAAGGCGCGGCAGCCACAACGGCCGCAGAAGCCTGGCAGCAGCCAGAAGACAAACCGGAGCTGCTGCATCCGCCACTGCTGCATCCGCTGCCAGGTAGGTCCGTTCTGGGGGGGGGGGGTTAGTCTGTTCCGCCACAGACTCCTCACTGGAGTCAGTGGCGGAATTCTCCAACATCCTTATCACAAAGCCAGTGTAGGGAGTTAGATGCCCTGTAAAGCAAAAGCAAATGTGGGCAGATGCCCTGTAAAGCTAAACATGTGTTTAGGGGCAGCATTTTTAAAATTTAAAGCTAAAAGCTGACCAGATGCTTCCTGTTGAGTGATGTTGTAATCTAGCATATTCTTAGATCTCCATGCGACTCCAAAAGTATTTAACTTTGGCTGGATTGTGTTTAACTTTGTAAAACGTTTTAAAATTTTGTTTTAACTTTAAGTGTTTGGCTTTGGCTGTATTGTGCCCATTTTTCGCTGGTTCTGAGAGCAACATTTTTTGAGATTGTGCAGTTGGATGCTTAAAAGTCTTCTGCAGATTCTCTCTGTCTAGAGAAATTATTCCTGGCAGCTCAGTTGCTGCCAGGAGCCCAGACAGTGTTTGTGCCAGCAGATGATGGATTCTGTGGTATGCCATTTGGTTTAGAGTTTCATGAATGAATGGTTGACCATCTCAGAGAGGAATGATTGGTGGGCAGTAATGGAGTAGATGAGAGCCAATAAACTGCAGCTCAATCCAGACCAGACTGAGACTCTGCTGGTGGGTGGTCCTTCTGTCTGGATGGGAGAAGTACAACCAGCTCTGGATGGGGTAATACCCCCCTGAAGGAGCAGGTGTGCAGCTTGGATCCATCATTGGTACTTCTGGATCCATCATTGTCATTGGAGGCTCAGGCGGCCTCCGTGGTGTGGAGTGCCTTCTACCAGCTTCAGTTGGTACCCTGGTTGCTACCTTGTCTGCATGGGGATAGCCTAGCATCAGTGATCTATGCTTCGGTAACCTCTCTGTTAGATTACTGCAATGCATTGTAAGTTGGGGTGCTTTTGAAGACAGTTTGGAAACTGAAGCTAGTGTAGAATTTGGCAGCCAGGTTGTTGACGGGGACTAGGTGTTGTGAACATACAAGCCCAGTTCAGGCTCACCAGTACTGGTTGCCAATTTGTATCTGGGCCAAATCAAAACTGTTAGTTTTAACCTCTGAAGCCCTACATGATTCACAACCCCAGTACCTCAAGGACTGCCTCTCTACCCAGTCCCTGGGGTCAGTTTCAGAGGCCCTTCTCTGTGACCCCCCTCTGAGAGAAGCTCAAGGAGTGTCAGTTTGGGAATGGGCCTTTTCTGTGATAGCCCCATGTTTATTTTATTTATTAAATTTATTAATCGCCCATCTGGCTGGTCACCCAGCCACTCTGGGCGATGTACAGCATATCATAAAACAGTTTAAAACAATAAAATTCTACAATAAAAACATTTTCTAAAATACCCTAACCCACCCCAAATGCCTGCCTGAACAACCACGTTTTTAATGCATGGCAGAAGCTCATTAAAGAGGGGGCATGGTGGAGTTCCCTAGGGAGGGATTTCCACAGAGTGGGGGCCACCACAGAAAAGGCCCTCTCCCTTTTCCCACCAGTGCAACTCCTTCAGCACTGGATTGATGTGATCTCGCTGGCGGCTGCCTTTAATCAGGCGAGCCGCCGCGTTCTGTACCAGCTGCAGCTTCTGAACCGTCTTCAAGGGTAACCCCACGTAGAGCGCATTACAGTAGTCTAAACGAGAGGAGACCAGGGCATGTACTACCGATGGAGCAGATTGTTGGGAAGGAAGGGGCACAGCTGCCATATCAGATGGAGTTGATACTGACACCTGAGCCTCCATGGACAGCTGGGAGTCCAAAATGACCCCCAGGCTGGACCTGGTCTTTCAAGGGTAGCCATACCCCATTCAACACCAGGTCAACATCCCCCAGCCTCCTCTTGTCTCCCACCAAAAGTACCTCGGTCTTGTCAGGGTTCAGCTTCAGCTTATTCTTCCCCATCCAGCCACTCACCGTCTCCAGACATTTGGACAGGGATTCTACTAGGGATGTACGAAAGGGACTTACCTTGTCCCGCAGCTTTTTTCATGGTGGGGGGGAGGCGCTTTGCTTCTCCCCCCAAAGTTCAGGCAAAGGGGGGGAGGCGTCCCGCCTCGCCCAGCCGAAATTCAGGCCGGGGGGGAGGCGCCCCACCTCACCCGGCCGAAATTCAGGCCGGGGAGAAGCGCCCGTCTCCCCAGCCGCGAAAGAAAAAGTAAAAAAAAAACCCGTGATAGGCTACGTGATGATTAACGTAGCCTATCACGGCTAGATTTCCAAAGTCAGCCGTGATAGGCTACGTTAATCGTCACGTAGCCTATCACGGGTGACTTTTGAAAAAAAAAAAAGCATGTACGCAAATGGCGGCGGCCCATGGGCGCCACCATTTGCGTTCCTTATTTTGGCACGTCTAGTCTACATAAAGATTTACGTAGACTACGGCAAAAATAAGGGAACGCTATTTGTGTTGCCCTTATTTTCGCCGTAGTCTACGTAAATCTTTACATAGACTAGACGTGCCAAAATAAGGAACGCAAATGGCGGCGCCCATGGGCCGCTGCCATTTGCGTACGCGCTTCCCCCCCCCCCAAAGTCACCCATGATAGACTACGCGATGATTTACGTAGCCTATCACGGCTGACTTTGGAAATCTAGCCGTGATAGGCTACATAAATCGTCACATAGCCTATCACGGGAGTGGTTTTTTTACTTTTTTATTTTGTAATGGCGGTGGCGGCAGCCGGTCGGGAGACCGGCTGCCACCCTCGCCCCTGACGAACCGCCGCCAAACCGCCGCCGGGACCCGCCGCTGAGAGGGACATTCGCTGAAGGTAAATCCCATCCCGGGGGGGGCGGGGGGCCGGCGGAGAATTTCCCCAACACTTTTGGGGGGCTGAATGCCTTGGCGCTCGGCCTCCCGAAGACTCGGGGAGAAATTCTCCACCATCCCTAGATTCTACGGCCAACCTTTGTGAAGATTTGAACGAGAGGTAGAGCTGCGTGTCATCCGCATATTGATGACACCGCACCCCAAACCTCCTGATGATAGCCCCCAGTGGCTTCACATAGATGTTAAATAGCATCGCGGAGAGGATGGAACCCTGTGGCACCCCACAAGTGATTGGCCATGGGTCCGAAACCTCCTCTCCCAGTGCTACCCCCTGGTACCTGCTGGAGAGGAAGGACCAGAACCACCACAATAAGGTTTCTCCAATGCCCAACCCCTCCAGGCGGTCCAGGAGGATACCGTGGTCAACGGTATCAAAAGCCGCTGAGAGGTCGAGGAGAACAAGGAAGGAGCATTCACCCCTATCCAGAGCCTTCCTCATATCATCCATCAAGGCGACCAAGGCCGTTTCTGTCCCATGCCCAAGCCTGAAGCCTGAAGCCCGACTGAAATGGGTCTAAATAATCGGTTTCTTCCAAGTGTGCCTTCAACTGCATTGCCACCACTCGCTCAATCACCTTGCCCAAAAATGGCAGATTTGAGACTGGGCGAAAGTTGATCAGAACTTTGGGATCCAAGGAGGGCTTCTTTAAGAGCGGTCTTATCACTGCCTCCTTGAGGGCTGATGGCATCACTCCCTCCTCAAGGGAGGCATTCACCACTGCCCTGATCCCCTCACCCAGTCTCTCTCTGCAGCCCATAATGAGCCAAGAATTAGGGATGTCAGAGAATTTCTCCACGAATCCCTGGAATTGGTGGAGAAACGGTCCGCCCCCCCGCCCCCCCCTGGGATGGGACTTACCTTGATCGAATGTCCCTGGTGGCAGCGGCTCCCGGCGGCGGTCGGGTCGGGTCTGCCGCCGCCATTTCCAAGTAAAAAAACAACAACAACAACAAACGTGATAGGCTACGTAAAGATTTACGTAGCCTATCATGGCTAGATTTTCAAAAAACACCATGATAGGCTACGTAAATGTTTACAAATGTTTACACATTTGCCAAGTGCCGCGTGGTCCTTCTGTAATGTTGCATAAATGGCCCCTTTATGGAAAAGTCTGAGCCACCATTTTTATGCAAAATGGTTGCTTTCTAAGGGGACAGGTGCTTGCCCGGGCTGTCCAGCAGCTCACATGATGCGGCAGGCAGCCATTTGGCGAGCACCCAGAACTGGAGGGAATCCGTCCATCCCTAGTTCATTCTAGGCTGTGAATGAGGGAAAAATTTTTGTGTATTTATGGATGAATACTTTTTATATTGTATTACTTTTAGACTGTTTTATAGTATTAATTTTTATTTGTTTTATTGTGCTGATTATGGTTTATATTGATTCCACTCCCCCCCCCCCGTTATATATTTATCATGGATTTTTGTATTGTGCATGTAACTCGTTTCAGGACTGCTTTTTGCAATGGGAAGTGGTGCATAAATCTAAACAACAACAACAACAACATGGTTCCTTTTAGATGTTTTGGACTATGGGTCCCATCAATCCCAGCAAACATGGCCAATTATGGAAGTTGTTGTCCAAATCATCCAGAGGGTACTGGGTTGCCTATCCCGGTTTAAAATATTTTGATTGACTAAAGAAGTCCCACTAATTAGATGGCTGGTGAATATTAACATTTCAAAAAAATATTAGATGCGATGACTTGTAAAAATACCAGATGGCAAACAAGAGGATGGAATGCCCCTTCTAAGATGATGCTTGTTCACAGACACAAGTCTGCATCCTGTAGAAACTAAACTATGGTTTGTTATTCGGATGCTATATGCTGATGGGCAACATCAAGGCTTTTGCTCTCCCTTCTTGGAGTTCTTTATCTTTGAGCTGGACTTGGACTGGACAGCCCTTTAAATAGAGGACTGTCCTCTGTAAAATAGGACACACACCACCTTCTGGACCAATCCAGATGTTTCTGACTGTCAGCTCAGGTAGAATTTTCAGGGGTGACATCTCCTGACCATTGGGGAAGGTTTACAGATGAGGCCCCTCAGAATTTTAGAGGAGGAGAAAAATTGATTGTCCCTTCTCTTCCCCTCCTCCTCCTTTTAAGGACTTGGGTGTAATTAGAGATGCTTAGATAACAATTTACTGCATTAAGGGTGCAATCCTATGGAGACAGGTGGCCGCCTCCAAACTCCAATTTTGGCTGTCAAGCCGTGGGAAGGCGGAGCGGGGGAGGAGGCTGCTGGACAACACATAGGACATCGTACCGGCATTTCTGCTTTCCCCGCCCCGGAATGCTCCCCAGAACGCCCCGTTTTGGCCTCTTCCATGCGCGGAGCACGGGGCTGTTGTGCACTGCCTGTGAGGCAGCATGGAAGGAGGGGGAAGGTCGGTTCTCTGGGAACCAACCTCGGAGCACGGGCTCTGAGGTCAGTTCCCGGAAAACCTCATATCCTATGGCCGTCCAGCTGCTGACTAGTGGCCAATGGATTGCTCCCTCCATGTAATTAATCTGACAGTAATTGGCTGTACTGATATCACAAAGTACTTCCTAGCCAGTTTTTCCTGCCTTGGACAATTGCCCATTTTGATCATGGAATGGGCCCAAATGATGGCTTGGCCAGGCCACCACCATTTTGCACTGTCTGGCAAGGTAGAAAAGGTGTACCTATTGAATTTGGCCAGCGCAGACGGGCAAAAATTTAGTTCGAGTTCAGTTTTGATAACAGTTTACCAAAATTTGTAAAGTTGTGCATATTAGGGAGAGAATGAACTTGAGGTTTAAAAAAATTCAAACACAGGAGAAAGTGAAGCTGACAGAATTGCCCATCCCTAATTCTGTCTCTTTACCTCCCTGCAGATGTAAAAGAAGAGAGAGAGATGACTTCTCCTGCTGCTCTACACCTCTCCCCGTCCTGTTGCCCACCTTCCCTTCCATCGTGCTCATGGAAGGGGGCAGGGAAGCTGAGAGTTTCTCAGATCATTCCCAGTGGTTGCTAGAGGCAGAGGCAGACCTAATGATCCAAGCAAGCAGTCAGGCTCGGTTTAGTGTCTTTTTCCACAGCTGCATCACTGAGACTGATGAGCCAAAAACATCAGCTATGTAGGGCCAGCCAGCCCCCTATTGGTTTCTCAAGTCACCTGGTCTGGCTGGGCCAACAAATCTGTAGCGCCATCTCTGGCTGTTACAGGAATAGCACAGCGGCACAGCCCAGATTAGTCTGGACTCTCTGTCTGCCTGAGAATTTCCCTGGTGATGAAGGGAGTGAGATGCTTGAGTTCTGTTGCCATGGCCCTCGGTTGAGATCCTGGTTCTGGATTGTTCCTATAAAAGGAATGGTTTCAGGCTCAGATGATGATGATGATTCTATCAACATAGTGCCTTATATTCTGACTGGAGCCCTGAAATAGTCATTGGAGGCCCTGTCCTCATGTGGTGAGGTACAGCAGGTGGCTACTTGAGGAAAGGCCTTCTTAGCAGTAGCCCCCCCCCCCCCGCCATTTTAGAACCACCTCCCCAGAAAGGTCTGTCTGGTGCCACCTTGCTGTCCTTCTGGTGCAAGGCAAAAGCCTTTTTATTCTCACAGGCCTTTTGATCCTTTGTATTTTTGCTGCTGTGCCATTTAGTCATTGTAAATTTGTGATATTATTAGATCTCCATTCAGTTGCCACTTGTTGCATTTTAGCTTTTGCTGGCTTTATTGATAGCATGTTGTGCTGCCTTTTATTTGATGTCAGTTGATTTTTTGGGATTTTTTGTTTTGTTTTTCTTGTACATCATCCTGAAAGCTATCTGCTACAAAGTGTCAAACAAACAAACAAACAAGGCATCTGTCTGTGCTGAGGAACTTACAATCTAAATTTTGACACATGGATGGACAAGCGAGGGAGGGGAATAAAGATGGTGGCAAGGGAAGCAGGGGAAGAAGATATGCAAGTGCAGTAGTTTTGATAGAGGGTGCCGACTAAGAGTGTAATGCTTGTAAAGCCTAGATGTTGATGACTGGAGGGGGCTAGCATAGTACGTTGGTGCCTCTCCGCTGTCATGCCCTCACTAGAGGAATCCTCCTTTGAGGAGGACTCCCAGAGATGGCCAACACTAAGGAGCCACCCATGGCAGGAGCCTGGGGTGAGGCTGGGCCCTCAGGGGAGATGACCATCATTCTGTCTTTATTATTTATTTATTATTAAATTTATTAATCGCCCATCTGGCTGGTCACCCAGCCACTCTGGGTGATGTACAGCATATAATAAAACAGTTTAAAACAATAAAATTCTACAATAAAAACGTTTTCTAAAATACCCTAACCCACCCCAAATGCCTGCCTGAACAACCACGTTTTTAATGCACGACGGAAGCTCATTAAAGAGGGGGCATGGCGGAGTTCCCTAGGGAGGGATTTCCACAGAGTGGGGGCCACCACAGAGAAGGCTCTCTCCCTTGTCCCCACCAGTCTAGCTGTCCTGGCTGATGGGACAGAGAGAAGGCCACCCGAGGCTGATCTTGTTAAGTGGCCTGTCTTCACAAGAGGAGGAGAGCTCCTGTCTTCACAAGAGGAGGAGAGCTCCGCCTCTGAGGCAGAGGCTGGATGACCACCTAGCCCAGGAGAGTGTTGTTGTTGTCTCAAGAGGAAGCCTATTAGGGCCCCTTTAAGGAGTAGGACCTGAATAGAAAGAAGGACTCCTCAAGAGGAAGGGATTCCTTGGGAGCAGGGCCTGTAACAAACTGCAGCTGAGCCCTGGGTGGGGCTCAGGAAGTTCTGGCAATATAAGCCTACAGTGTCAGCCTGGCCATTGATGGAAACAATGTCTTTTACTCCTTTTGGTGTTTTTGCTCCTCTGAGTTTGTCTGAGTTTGATCCCAGTGGAAGCTGGGTCTCGGGTAGCTGGCTTAGGTCGACTCAGCCTTCCGAGGTTGGTAAAATGAGGACCCAGCTTGCTGGGGGAAAGGTAGTCACGACTGGGGAAGGCAATGGCAAACCACCCTGCTACAGTCTGCCACAAAAAAGGTAGCGCAAGTGGTGTCCCTCTAGGGGTCAGTAATGACCCGGTGCTTGCACAGGAGGAACCTTTCCTTAAGGGGCCATGGTAGCTTAGTGGCTAAGACGCTGAACTGCAGACCAGAAGGTCGGCAGGACAGCAGTTTGAGACCCGAGTGCTGCATGATGGAGTGAGCTCCCGTCTTCAGTCCCAGCTCCTGCCAACCTAGCAGTTCGAAAGCAAGAAAATGCAAGTAGATAAATAGGTACCGCTTTGGCGGGAAAGGTAACAGCATTCCGTGCACCTTGGTGTTCAGTCATGCCGGCCACATGACCACGGAAGCGTCTTCGGACAGTGCTGGCTGTTTGGCTTAGAAATTGAGATGAGCACCACACCCTAGAGTCGGGCACGACTGGTTGGGGGCAACTTTACCTTTACTAGAACCTCAGTGCTACTGACTTTGGACTCCTGCTTGACGCTGCTTCTAGGACTGCATATTGTATCTGACTGCTCATCTGTGTTGACCTTGGCTGCTCTTCAGGTCTCTCTTTTGGAACTCTCCTTCTTGCCTGGTAAAACTGTGCTTTTGACCATTGCCTGTTGATTGACTTGTGTTTAGATTGCTCCTTTGTTTAAGCTAAGGCTGAGCCTGGTTCAGCCAGGGTAGGACATCTGCCAGCCTCCAGTGGTAGAGAGGAGGACTGCTGGGGGAGAGGCTCTGTCATGGTGGAGGCCCCTGCTGTGAGTAGAAAGCTGTTGCTTGAGGAACAGCTCAAAATGGGGCATCATGGGGATGGGGAGGGCCCACCTTGGCTCTGTTAGATCCAAAGCTGCTCCATTCCCCCAGATGGGGCTGATCTGGGCCTGTCAGCTATGCCAGCCCTGGAGCTGAGGTAGCTAATTTCCCCTTCCACTATTGCTATCAATGGGGGAGAGGGATAGAAAATTGAAGGATCTGCTGGGTTAAAAAGCCTGGTAAAACTGCCGCCACCTTTTGTCCCAGCTGATGTGGTCCACCAGGGTAGGCATGGGGTGGGAGATCTGGTCCCACTCAGAATTGTTCTATAAATTGTTAAGCCAAAGACTATCTGGGGAAGGCACAGCAGGCCAGGGACACAAGATGTCCCACTGCCTGAGGTAGGAAGATGGGTGTTGCTGATCTCCCCCTCCCATGCTGCCACCACTCCCCCCCATTACCACCACTCCCAACCATTTCCCTGCTGCCATGGGTCACTTGCCCTGCTCTCTCACTCGGAGGACTCTCTGCCTGTGCAGGCACTCTCCAGGGCCACCTTAACAAGGCCTTGCTCTGAGGATGGACCTTTCCTCAGAGTGAGGCATTTGGGCCTGACTGGCTCTCTGGAGAGCTGCATCAGTCACTTTGTGTAGCTGACGTGGCTCTCCAGACAGCCTGGTTCCCTGCCCCATTCCTCTACTCTGAGGGGATGGCGAGATGGCAGCAGGTGGTGACCACGGGGGGGGGGGCTCCTGGTGGGATGTGAGTTGCCACCCCACCCACTGTGCCACCTAATGTGGGGGATTCAGCCCCTCTCATGGGAGAACTGGTCCTGTGAAGTTCAGTTTTGCAGAATGATTCCAAAGAAAGGAGATAGTACCATACAGGTGTTCTTCTGGGAGGGAGTTCCAGGCATAATGGACAGCAAGGCAGAAAAGGTGGAACTATTGGGAGCAGAAGAGATTTGGGCAGCTAATGGTGGTGGAGCTGGAAGAACCCACAGACTGAGCAGGGATCATCTGTCAGAATATGGAGGCAGAGAGATAAGTGGGGGTTGAAACCATGGAGGGCTTCATTGGGGCCTTATTCTGGTGGGGTTTGATTGGCTATAAAAGTCCCAGTAGTTTTGTCCATGTGGTTGCAGTATTTATATACCCACACACTGCATGAATTAACACTGCCTGGATTAACTTGGAGCGATTCCAGTTCAGCTTCGTGCGTGCATATGTGGGTATGTACAGCGGGGTGGGGGGCTAAATTTACTGAGCAGGACATTAAACTGTGAAACTCACTCCCATTCTCTGGACAGTCTATTGACTTTACAGTGCAATCAGTAGTAGGAATGGAAAGCAAAAATACCCACCCATTCCATGTCATCACAGCTCAGTTCAGTTAGTGCACAGAAAGATGTAGGAGTGCCCCGTTTTCTGGTGTGCTGTTGCTAAGGCAAAATCTAGAGAGAGATTGTGGGGATATTTGAACTATGTAGCTTTCTGTTTGAGCAGCAGGGTGTAAAGGCAAATTCTGTCCTGAGTCATTTTTCTTGGCCAGGTGCATGGCTGATATGTTAAGAGTGCTACTACTATTCAGCAATGGGCCAATTTGTGTCATTGTTTTGTTTCCGAAATCTGGTTGGATCCAAATGAAATCAACTAGAGTACTGTATGTTATACAGACCGTTAATCATATATTGTGATGGGCAAGATTTCCAAGGCTTGGGGCAGATTACATGGAAACCATCCCGCAAATAAGGAAATAGTTTCATTTAATCTTTGCCAATTAGATCTATTTATAGTAGGGGTGCGCAGGATTTCTGTCTCCCAGTTGCTTATAAGAACATAAGAAGAGCCATGCTGGATCAGACCAGTCCAGCATTCTGTTCACACAGTGGCCAACCAGCTGCCCATGGGAAACCCACAAGCAGGACATGAGTAGAACAGCAACCGCCCACCCATGTTCCCCAGCAACTGGTGTACATATGAAGGCATAGTGCCTCTGATACTGGAGGTAGCATATCACCATCAGGACTAGTAGCCATTGATAGCCTTCTGCTCCATGAATTTGTCCAACCCCCTTTTTAAAGCCATCTAATTGGTGGCCATCACTATGTCTTGTGGTAGCGAATTCCATAGTTCAACTATGCACTGTGTGAGGAAGTCCGTCCTTTTTTCTGTCCTGAATCTCCCTCCAATCAGCTTCAGGGGATGACCCTGGGTTCTATTATTTTGAGAGAGGGAGAAAAATGTCTCCCCATTCACAATCGCCACACCATGCCGTTTTATTCTCATGTCTTTTTCTCATTATGTCTAATATGGAGTTTGCCTTTTTTACAGCAGCTGCAAACTGGGTTGACGTTTTCATTGATCTGTCCACCACAACCCCAAGATCTCTTTCTTGGTTGGTTGCTGCTAGCTCAGATCCCATCAGGTTATACTTGAAGTTAGGATTTTTTGCCCCAGTGTGCATCAGTTTACACTTAATGGCGCTGAACTGCATTTACCATTTTGATTGCCATTCTCCCAGTTTGGAGGGATCCTTTTGGAGCTCCTCACAATCACTTTTTGTTTTAACTACCCTAAATAATTTGGGGTCATTGGCAAACTTGGCCACTTCACTGCTCACTCCTAATTCCAGAACGTTTATGAAGAAGTTGAAAATCATTGGTCCCAATACAGATCCCTGTGGGACCCCACTATTTACATCCCTTATCAGGAACAACAAGACAGTACACCCAGTACTGATGAAATGAAGAAAGCTTGAGGTAACTAGCAGTGGATTTTTATGTGGAAGGTACTGTAAAGTCCATTCAATTCTGGTACTTCCCCACAAATCCTGGGTTCAGAATTCTTCAGTTAGAACATAAGAAGAACTATGCTGGATCAGACCAAGGGTCCATCTAATCCAGCATTCTGTTCATACAATGGCCAACCAGCTGTTGACCGGGAACCCACAAGCAGGACCCTCCCACCCATGTTCCCCAGCAACTGGTGTACTACATAGGCTTACTGCCTCTGATTACTGGAAGTAGAATTGAAGTGTGTGTCTTTTGCACTAGGTTCAGGTTGGTAGATCATGGGGTTCTAATAAAAAAAACCTGCAGTAGATCCTGCAAGCCTGAAGTTTGCCCACCTCTGATTTAGATCCCCTCAAGTCCCCAACTGTGATGGTGTTTGATCCCTGTTCCATCCCCCATCTCTATCAGCCCCTAAGGCTCCTCCCTCACCAACCAGGCTTCCTTTCCCCCCAAGGTACAACATGGGAAAACTTTGATGGAATCACACGCGCACACACAGACATCGAGCTGGGCTAGTGTGATGCATTCGATGAGTGGGTAAAGTAAGGCTTTGTTTTATATGCAATTGTTTTTGTTAGTAGTAGTTTCTTCCTCCTTTTCAACAAAATTGCTAGTTGGTAAATGTTTCATTTTCTTTTTAATTTAGTGGTATCAGGGTGAATAACCAATGTTGTCTGTGACCAAAATATCTGTCTGAGTGCAGCACCGGTTGGTGGTGACTCAAAACTGAACTGTTACATGGAAATGATGGCTTATAGAGCTGCCAAACACAAGCTGAAGCTGATGATGTAACAATTAACCAACTGCAGCTGTTACTGGTGAGGTTTAGGGCCTCTTCATACCTTACCCTGTGACTGAGATTGCTCCTTCACGGAAGTTTGCAGGCTCTTTACATGATGCCATGACCCTCCTGCACTAAATGCCCTTTGTTCCACTTTTGAATAGATTGCAGATAATGAGCTATCAAATTACCCCATTGTGTCCCGCTTCAGTTTCCTCCATGAAAAGAGGCAAGAAGAGGAGAGAGATCAATGAAGGATATGGAAGACTCAGCTCCTGGGAGAAGGAGGGGGAAGGGGGAAGGGGGAAAGGAGCATGTGAAAAAGGGAGTCAGTGTCAGTGGTGATCCTGTGTTTAAAACAGAAGCAGAAAGCACCATTTTAAATGCTGGATTTTAGGCTGGTGTAGAAATGCCCTTAGAATGGCAGGCATTCTGTGGAAAAGTATTATCTGTTTGTTTCCCACATCAAAACCATGGCTCCAAAATTCAAGTGTTTCTCCAGAAGACAGATAGTGGATTTGACACATGTCCTTCTAGAAGGCCCATTCTCCCCAGCAAGTACTTGAATTGCACTGTCCTATACTGAAGTATGCAATATAATCACATCATACAGCATTGCACAACATCGTTCTGTTTACTGTGTGTGTAGATCCGCTTGACATTTATATACCCACGTGAAGTTTCATTCTCACAAGATAAACGGATGCCTTGTGATATCCACAAACAAAAGTGGTTGACGTCTAGGCCTCTCACCTGATTAAAGGAATCTTAGTCAGCTAATCAGGAGTTTTGCCCAGTTAATCGATCCATTCAGTGTACATAAATTTGAATATGAGTACAAAGCAAATGCTTCTGAAGGGGGACTGGGAAAGCATAGTGTTTTGTTTTGTTTCAGGCCCCACACAATATCCTTTGTAGGCTCCTGGCTTAGACCTGGCTCTTTTGCAGCCAAATGTGTTGACTCAGAAGTAAGTCCCATATTGTTTTCAATGCAGCTTACTTCCAGCTAAGTGGGAATGGGAGTGCAGCCCAACAGAGCAATTCATGGCAGATGAACTTACTGGGTTTGGATGGTTGTGGGTGGAGTCATTGTTCTACTGGCATACTTTCCACCCTATTCTGGGGGTCTGTTGTTGCTCTGGATCCAACCAATCTTCCCTGATCTGCCACCGACTTGCTCTCGGTGGGCATCCTTTCCCTGTTATTGCTGTTGAAACAGCAATGGAAATGGAGCTTTCTGCGCCCCAAGGAGAAGACTTGTGAAGGTGAACACCCTTCTCTGCCCTGTTTTTGGGCAGAGAGGGAAGTCTGTGATATCTTGTGGCATAGATGGGGAACCTCTGAGCAATCAGTGGGAGGTTGGTGGTAGTGGTGGGGGGAAACAGCCCCCCAAATGAGAAAGAGCAGGCAAAATGCCACTCCCTGCTCTCCTTTCTGCTACGGTGAGCCAGCCAGGTTTTTGGATATGGTGGGTCCTCTGCCTTCCATTTTCCTCCTCCCATGGCAGGGTTACTCTGTTAGACTGCAGTCCTATACCCCAGAGATGTTGAACATCATTCACCACAAGGGCTGAATTTTATTTCCGAAAAACTTTCAGGCCATGTACCACTGGTGGGCAGAGCTGAAGGAGAAAGGAGTGGGGCAAAAACATCCCCAATACCAGCATATTTTAGCTTAAAGCTCTTGCTATCCATAGCTAAATCCCAAGAGAACAGTTTCAACCTTTTAGAATGGGGAAAGAACTGCACAGAAGCTGGGAAACCGCCACATGATGAATGGTTGGGGGAAGGCGGCATGGCCATCTGGGGATTGGGCCCCCAGAAGGGCTGGATTGGGCCTCCAGAAGGGCTGGATTGGGCCTCCAGAAGGGCTGGATTGGGCCTGCAGATTTGCAACCCTGCTATACACATTTACCTGGGAGTATGTCCCATTGAACTTGGTTGGGTTTACTCCAGAGTAGGCATGTATAGTACTGCACTGTAAATCTTACAGCCCTGTTGGACACCCAGAGCATGCTGGGAATTGCAGTGGGAAAGGGTGAAATGGGAGATTTTGAACCCTGGTCTCCTCAGGGCAAGTGTAACAGTGTGCTGTACCACACTGGAATGAAGTTGCACTGCACAGTTTCAGCGCCTCCCTTGCTAGGAGATGGATGTCATCTTGACATCTCTGAAAAGGAAACCTTCCAAGCAGATAAGCCTCCATTGGGGACTTCTCGGTTTCTCTTTATAGTCTGTGGAATGTTTCCATCCCATGAATCACAGCGACTCTTCTTCCAAGAAACCAAGGCGACTCTCCTCCCAAAAAAACGATCCAAGCATGCCGATCCAGTGCCTCTAGGCAGGACATAACTTCACGTTCATTTTTCTCCCACTTGGGGACTGCCCTTGTGTGGACATAGCAAGGCCCTTTCCTGCAGTCAGCTGCACAGCTGCCAATTCTCATGGCAAGAGCTTCGTCTCTCTTATGTGTCTAGGAAGGAAAGAAATGGTGGAACTGGGGCCTGCCCAAATAGATCTAATTGAGTGGAAATGATGCGTCCGCTTCCCACAGCATACAAGGCCAAAGTGCTCTGGCCTGCTGGCCCATGAGGACCAGAGGCAGCTGTGAAACACACACAGTTGGCTCACTGCAAGGAACACTCTGGGGACTCTGGGAACAACACAGCCACCTGTTTCCTAGGATGGTTCCTCAGCAGAGCCCTGCTAGAACAGAGCAAAGGCCCATCCCATCCAGCTTTTTGTTCCCACAGTGGCCAGCCAGATGCCCTGGGAATCCCCAAAGCAGGACACCAGCATAATAGCATTTTCACAAGCAACTGGTATTAAGAGGCCTACTCCCTCTGATCGTGGAAGAAATCTATAGCCATCATGGTATAAGAGCGTAAGAAGACAAGACCGTCAAAGGTGTTCACCGCTACTAAGGATGGGCAAATTCTCCTCAGTTAAATACATTCAGAATGACTCATAAGTACAGCTGAGCTGAAATCTTTAGAATAGCTTTGTTTCTGTGAAGAAATGGGGGGGGGGCAGCGCTAGGGATTAAAGGGGGGATATTTTTGTTGTTCAGAGGTGGGAAAAAATGCTGAAAATTTTAGGAGACAGTGGGCTTATCTGGACAAGCAACAGCGGTGGGAATGGATTTTGGGGATGAGTTTTTTTTAAAGCTTAGTTTGGCTAATACCGCAAGCAGAGACAGCCTTGCTATCAGCAGCTGAGTGGCCACCATGTCCCGCCGCCCCCCTTCACACAGATACATGCAAAGATATTTTCAGCTGCCTGGGATGGAAGGGACATGACAGCTGCCAAACGACATTTTTTAAAAAGATAAAAAAGGTGCTGCTGCTGGCACCATTTCCTGGGAAATTTAGCAGGAGTTGGATTGGAAGAGAAAGCATATCATATAGGACGGCTGCTGATTATAGGGCTTTTCTACATAAGGCCTTTATCGTGTGCTCATCATTAGCTACTCATGGTTGTTTATGGATTTTTTAGACAACATCTTGACACTCCAGTTTCACTTCTGAGTCTAACCAGCACTTTCGGGGAATTTTTTTGGAGCAGGAAAAATGCAGCATTTATTTGTGAAAGCAAAAGGAAGTGTGACTTCCTCTTGTACATTTGTGCTATTCCGCTATACCACAGTGCCACCTAGAGGTTATATAGTGGAAAAACAGGAAAGTGTAGTGCTCAGATCTCAATTCTGCAACAAAACCAAAAGTAGATACAGGGGGTTAACAGTGGATTAACAGCCTTCTGTAGAAAAGCTTAGTCTCCAGACTTCTTCATTTTATTTCCAGTTACCCCTGGCCAAGGAGAACTTTTAATCTTTCATGCTGAGGTTGTATCTTTTTTTAACATCTATCTATCTGTCTGGCGTGTATGTGTATTTTAATGTTTTAAACGTTGATGGTTGTTGCTGCTGCTTTATGTCATGTTGTGCTTTAATGGCTGCTCTGCAGTTGTGCAGTGATAAATCTGGAAGTGCAGGGACTCATCGTTGCAGTCCCCATAGCCAAGCTCCCAAGGAAAGTCCAAAAATACATCCAGCTGCTTTGATCTATATCAACAAACCACTTCTAGCAGTTCTCATCTCCACCAGGAGCAGGTCTTTTGTAAAGCGGATTGGTCTTAATTGCCCATCCAAGACCAGGCCATCCCAAAATACTTTGCATTACAACAGGGAACAAAGTATTCTTGCTGGGAAACATAATTTATCCCCAGCTACTGTGAGAATCAAGGGCCTGGAGCATCTCCCCTAGGAGAGAAGGTTACAACAGCTGGGAATGTTTAGCTTGAAAAAAGGAGACTAAAGGGAGACATGATAGAGGTCTACAAAATTATGCATGGTGTGGAGAATGTGGACAGGGAGACTTTTTTTCCCCTCCCTCTCTCATATTACTAGAACCTGGGGTCATCCTATGAAGCTGTTTGGTGGGAGACTCAGGACAGATAAAAGGAAGGATGTCTTCACACAGCGCATAGTTAAACTATGGAATTTGCTACCATAGGATGTAGTGAGGGCCACCAATTTGGATGGCTTTAAAAGGGGGTTGGACAAACTCCTGGAGGAGAAGGCTTTCAATAGTTACCAGTCCTGATGGCTATGTGCTACCTCCAGTACCAGAAGCAGCATACCTATGTACATCAGTTGCTGGGGAACATGGGTGGGAGAGTGCTGCTGCTCTCATGTCCTGCTTGTGGTTTCTTGGTCGACAGCTGGTTGGCCACTGTGTGAACAGAATGCTGGACTAGATGGACCCTTGGTCTGATCCAGCAGGGCTGTTCTTATGTCCTTATGTGAATTGCAGCTAAGCCCAGCAGCAGCAAGGAATTCTAAGGGGGGTGCCAGATGCCAGCGTCATAAAAAGAGTGCTGGTGCTTCATCACTGTGAGCCCTGGCTCCACTAGACCACTGCTGCTCTGTTGGGTGAGCCACTTTGGAAGCATCTTTTTTTCTTTTTCTGCCCCCAGGTAACTGTTTCCACATATATTTGCCTGCAAAGGAGCCCCTTGCTCCGTAGAGGCTTCGGGAATGTATCCTGAGGCATTGGCTTTCAACCGTTTAACCAGGAACCATAACTGGGTCACATCCTAACCTAATATGGGTCACACCACCAGTACCACTGCCATTTTTATTCTCTTGTTTTTTAGACTTTTATTTTGAGATGAGAAAGCAGGAGGGGAAGAGAGAAGGGGAAAGGGAGAGAAAGAAAAAGAAAGATGCGGGGGGGGGGGAATGAAATGGAGTCCCAAGTTATGAGAGTGGATATATTCTTATTCTTCCAACTATTTTCTAGGTGCTGTAAAATATTAAAACAGCACAATCCTTGCCTGCAGGCAGACAGTCTAACAAAAATGATTTTAAAAGGGGGAAAAGGAACAGTACGTCATCTGTACGGCCGACCACCTGCTTACTTGATCCTTGCCCATCGTGGCTCATTATGAGCTGCAGAGAGAGACTGGGTGAGGGGATCAAGGTGGTGGTGAACGCCTCCATTGAGGAGGGAGTGATGCCATCAGCCCTCAAGGAGGCAGTGATAAGACCGCTCTTAAAGAAGCCCTCCTTGGATCCTCAAGTTCTGAACAACTTTCGCCCAGTCTCAAATCTGCCATTTTTGGGCAAGGTGATTGAACGGGTGGTGGCGGTGCAGTTGAAGGCACACTTGGAAGAAACTGATTATCTAGACCCATTTCAGTCGGGCTTCAGGCCTGGGCATGGGACAGAAACGGCCTTGGTCGCCTTGGTGGATGATATGAGGAGGGCTCTGGATAGGGGTGAATGTTCCTTCCTTGTTCTCCTCGACCTCTCAGCGGCTTTTGATACCGTTGACCACGGTATCCTCCTGGACCGCCTGGAGGGGTTGGGCATTGGGGACACCGTATTGTGGTGGTTCCGGTCCTTCCTCTCTGGCAGATACCAGAGGGTAGCACTGGGAGAGGAGGTTTCGGACCCGTGGCCACTTACTTGTGGGGTGCCACAGGGTTCCATCCTCTCCCCGATGCTATTTAACATCTATGTGAAGCCGCTGGGGGCTATCATCAGGAGCTTTGGGGTGCAGTGTCATCAATATGCGGATGACACGCAGCTCTACCTCTCGTTCAAATCTTCACCAAGGTTGGCCGTAGAATCCCTGTCCAAATGTCTGGAGACGGTGAGTGGCTGGATGGGGAAGAATAAGCTGAAGCTGAACCCTGACAAGACCGAGGTACTTTTGGTGGGAGACAAGAGGAGGCTGGGGGATGTTGACCTGGTGTTGAATGGGGTACGGCTACCCTTGAAAGACCAGGTCTGCAGCCTGGGGGTCATTTTGGACTCCCAGCTGTCCATGGAGGCTCAGGTGTCAGCTGTGAGCCGGACAGCGCTGTATCAACTCCATCTGATATGGCGGCTGCGCCCCTTCCTTCCCAACCATCTGCTCCCATTGGTAGTACATGCCCTGGTCTCCTCTCGTTTAGACTACTGTAATGCGCTCTATGTGGGGTTACCCTTGAAGACGGTTTGGAAGCTGCAGCTGGTACAGAACGTGGTAGCTCGCCTGATTAAAGGCAGCCTCCGGCGAGATCACATCACTCCAGTGCTGAAGGAGTTGCACTGGTTACCAGTTGTTTTCCGGGCCAAATTCAAGGTGTTGGTTTTGACCTTCAAAACCCTATATGGTTCCGGCCCAGCCTATCTTAAGGAGCGCCTCCAGCAGCACCAGACAGGCCGCTTAACAAGATCAGCCTCGGATGGCCTTCTCTCTGTCCCATCAGCCAGGACAGCTAGACTGGTGGGGACGAGGGAGAGAGCCTTTTCTGTGGTGGCCCCCACTCTGTGGAACTCCCTCCCTAGGGAACTCCGTCATGCCCCCTCTTTAATGAGCTTCCATCGTGCATTAAAAACGTGGTTGTTCAGGCAGACATTTGGGGTGGGTTAGGGTATTTTAGGAAATGTTTTTATTGTAGAATTTTATTGTTTTAAACTGTTTTATTGTATGTTGTACATCGCCCAGAGTGGCTGGGTGACCAGCCAGATGGGCGATTAATAAATTTAATAATAAATAAATAAAAATAAATAAATAAACAGGAAAACAAGCGTACTCAGGGACCGATCATTACAGAAATGTTCGTGTCTGGATAGTCTGGACGCTGAAGGAGAACGTTCCTGGTTGATGGAGTGGGCCATAATGTCTCCCCTGCACCCCGGTGGAATGGCTGCAAATGGATGACAGCTTGGGATGGGAGGAGCCAAGTGATTGATCCGGCCAGGCCAGTGGTATGGGCCTCACTTTCTCACTTCTCCTTCTGCTCCTTGAGCCAGATGAAACTCTGAAAATGCTGGAGACAACTCTTATCACATGTTCAGTCATGTGGGGCTCTGGCTGATCTTGTTGGCCCTTGCTGATGCTCTGTGTACAAGGACAGGATGCTCTAAAATGCACAAAGGTCAGTCTCCCATGGCTCTGTATTGCTGGGGAAGACTGGTAATAATGTACAAGCTGCCAGTTTCAGGGGAATGTCTTGCCATTGGAATGGCTTACCAATCTTTTTACTGAGGATTCCTCAATAA
This sequence comes from Heloderma suspectum, assembly GCF_057233095.1. Taxonomy (NCBI): domain Eukaryota; kingdom Metazoa; phylum Chordata; class Lepidosauria; order Squamata; family Helodermatidae; genus Heloderma; species Heloderma suspectum. The sequence continues at coordinate 41,823,206 of NC_139463.1, forward strand.
ATTTCTCTGAAGCCCCAGGGTTCTCTGGAACATCGGTTGAAAGCCACTGGCATAGTTGAACATCATGATTGTAAATCAGCCATAAAGGAGGCAAGCGAGCTTAGAATTTCCATAAAGCTCAGGAGAGTTTCCATGAAAAGCCTTCCCAGTCTTTAATTGCTACCAGTGGGAAACGCCAGGCACAGTGTGTTGCAGAAAGAGCTACAGAAGAGCACATAGGGGTCCCTGCTGCAACCACAGGAAGATGTCATCAGGAATTAATGAGACAAGCTGGTGAGCCCTGAGCATGGCGCACCTTCGGTTGGTGGAGCGTTCAACTTATCAGAATTCTGAGAGCGCAAGAAAGCTGTTATGAGCCCTCTCCGACAGTGGCAAATACAATGAAAGGTATCAGTTGACCTGCTTCTGGCCTCTTCTTCTCTGGGAACAGCAACACATCTCACAATTTGGAACATTAACAAGCACTGCCCGGCCTCTTTCTTTATCTCTCTTTTTCAACCATGCGATGGCTATGCACCCTGTAAAATTAATGTGGCGCAACAATGGATGCCTTAATATTCCCCAAGACGACCGATTCCTGTGAAGAATAAATTGCACAGGTAGGGCAGAAAGGACAAAGTGTACCAAAGGAGATAGGGACTTCTTGTGGAGGGGCTGGTCCAGAAGACCAGCACCCACACAGTGGAATGTTTTTGGTTGAGCTTAATGAACCTCGTCAATGTTCTCTGAAGACTAAAAGGGATATTTTCTGAGCCAGTTTTACTTGTGCAAATCAGTTAGGCAAGCAATGTCACTGAAGAGTTGCTACATAAGATAATTCACATCCTAGCAGCTGGGTTGGGGCAGAACCGCAGCCACAAAAGTAATAGCTCTCTAATGACCAAAGCACATTTCCCAGTGTGGGAGAATTGGATGCATTCAAAGTGTGTCCATGCTGGAACCATGACACATTCTGTATATCCCATTCTTTTTGCACAAGTATATTTGTGATTTCTGTGTTCACACTGGATCCAGTGGGAGTTTGCATACACTGACAAGTTCATCAGCATTATTGTCATGCAGATTGGCAAGTTCATCTTTATTATTCTCATGTAAGTAGAGTTAAGGTTTATCCATTCAAAGTTGACCTAGTAGAACTTGAAGTAATAAGAAATGGATTTCAATGATCCTGCTACAATTTGATCAGTGTAATGGCCTTGGCATCCACATAGAAGGTCTGACTGGAGCTAGCATTTCCAAGAAGTGATTCCCCCCTGCCCCCTGTCAGGATTCCTAAGAATTAGGATTTTGCAAGGAAGAGTCTGAGCTATTTCCATTCTGGCTTTTTTGAAGATCTCGCAGCTAGAGGAGTGCGCAAACCTGCCCCTGTTCATTGCACGATAAGGGCATATCCCATGCTACAAATTAAAAGTGGTTTAATCATCATCCCCTTTCCTCAAAGAACCTGGGAAATGTAGATGGGGGCCAGGGATTTCCAACAGAATTCTCAGCAATATCACCAAACTACAAGACCCATGAGTTGGGATGGAGACCTAGTTCTCACTGAGGTGGTGAAGTTCTGTCCTGGTTTGTATCTTGGGTGGCCACTTACATGTTGCCAAAAAAGAGAAAGTGTCAGGATTCTGAGCAGCTCAGATTCAGAAGAGGAGCCGCCAGAACTGGGGGAGGCTTTTTCACAAGCCAGTTCAGATATGGGTAGGCGTGCTTCTCAGGTTACCAACTCCCAGATGGCCGGGCATGAAGCTTCCTCCTTACCCCCCTCTGTGAGAAGCGGCAAGCAGGAGGCGGAAGGGCTTAAAGACTGTGACCTAAGAGATGCGAGCTGGCGACACAGAGCTAAGAGGGAAACTTCAGGAGCAGAGCTCAGACGGTTGAACCGGTTAGCGATGCATGAGGGGCTACGCGGGGAAGCAGCACATGAAGGGTGGGACCTCCCTCCCTGAGTTAGCCTAGCCAGATCGCCGCCCTTTCAAACTGCGGGCAACTTTCGGTGATCCCATTTGAATCCCCTCGAGGCATTCCTTTGTAGCCAGAGAGTCTTCGAGGATTTGCATCTGTAATGAACCTGTTGATAATGAATTAAAGGCCTGAGACTGAAGCCTCTCCTTTTGTGTGTTTGTGAGAGCTTGAGGAAAGAGGGGACCAAGGCAAGTGCATCAACAACACCGACAAAAAAGGTGCCAAAGGAGGACACCAATTTGCATAAAATGTGTACATGCTAATTTATATGTTTAGATGCAAATTTAGAAATAGTAACTATGATTTAAACAGAAATACAATACATACTACCATAGTGGGGGAAGACTGTGACCCAGTAAGCTGTGTGTCTGCTCATTCTTCTGTCCGGGTGCTAGATGCTGATGGCCAACTTCAAGGCCCTGATTTGGACTGGACAGCCCTTCAGAGAGGGGACACCTTCATACAGAGGACTTCTGCAAAGTAAGACATTTGACTACCCTAGCTCATCACTTCCAACTAGGGTTTGTCTTAGAAAACATAGGGAGAGAATTGGGGATAAAGGGAAGGAGATGGAAAAAAAGGACAGGTGGGAGAAACTCTAAAACAAATTGTCCCAGGGTTGAGGGAGCTTGCCAGGTTGGCAGTAGCAGCTGTGGCTTTTGTGAGGGTTCCCTTCTTTAACCAATTGCTCTACTGCTACCTCTGGTGATGGAGGTATAACTGGCAAGCTACCAGGCTACCCTACGCCTCTGCAGTGCCTCTGTTTGAATGATGCGGTGATGGGAGGCATTGTGATTTCTGTGTTCACACTGGATCCAGTGGGAGTTCCAGAGGCACTGATGGAATGAAAGATGGTAGACCTGGAGGCTGCCATCTCCCCCCCGCCCCCCCGCCCCCCCGCCCCAATATTCCTCTGGAATGATGCTATGTCAGAAGACAATGTCATTCAAACAGAGGCATTACAGAGGAGTATGGCAGCCTGCAAGTGGGGGGCCGTGCAGTCACTTTGTAAAACAGACACCTGCCATCACCGCTTATTACAGTAAACCCCACCAGAAAGCAATTTTTAAAAGGAATTTATCCTCCCCAACAAGAACGGAAAGGCCTGCAAAAGGGGCTGCAAATATGAGGCAGGATTTTTATTTATTTATTTACAACATTTGTATTCCTCTCCCCATCTGAAACAGATTCTGGAGCAGTGAACAGGAAAGGTACAATAGATGAAAGATTAAAACAACATATTAAAATAATTAAAAACAGAATGCCAATAAAAACCACGGCTGGTCATTTAAGGAATGCTTCCTGGAACAGAACTGTTTTCAGGAGGCGCTGGAAGCAATACCGTGTTGGTGCCTGCCTGACCTCCAGGGGCAGGGAGTTCCAAAGAAAGGGGGCCACCACACTGAAGGCTCAGTGCTGCTTTAGACTATAATTCACATGACTGAATGCTTTCCTATACAACAAAAAATCCGTGGACATGGAAAACTAGTTCAAGAGTTCAAGCCTAACCTTTTCTCTGACATGCTAGTTTTCTATGTGAATTGGTGTGTGTGTGTGTGTGTGTGTGTGTGTGTGGTGTGTGAGGGCAAGCGAGTGAGTGAGCGTGCATTCAGTCGTGGGAGCCCCCATCTGCAATCTGAAGAGGAACAACCCAGATGCAGGTGTACCACCTCAGTGAGGCCTGAGCCTGACACAGGGAGCTAAAAGCAATGAAGAGAAGTTCTCTGTAGGTATCTGTCAGTAGGTTGTACCATTTCATACTGCAATGGTGGTGGGCACTGAATGTGTGAAGGCTTCCCTGCATACGTACGCTCTACACACAGAAACCCAACATGTCAGAGAAAAGGCTAAATCTAGAACCTTCTCTGTGACATTGGCTATGCACGGGAGTATTTTATGTGCAGGAGCATTCAGATGTTGAGTCCTTTCCCTCACCTGTAGTAAGGGGCTGCCCAGAAATAGACACCCCACATCTGGAGCTTCTGTGTGTGTGTGTGTGTGTGTGTGTGTGTGTGTGTGTTTTAAAGCTCTGAACCTGCTAGAGCTGAGCTAAAATTTCTCAAAAGGTGTTGTTTCATAGAACATTCCTGAGATCATTACATTTCTCACTGCCTTCTCCCCCCACCCCACCGCCCCAAAAGGAAGGCCACTAGGGGTGTACGAAACCTTGCTTACCTGGCTCCGCCGGGTTCTGCAGGTGGGGGGAGGTGATCCATTCCTCCCCCCCGGAATCCTGCCCGGCCGGCTCTGCTCCGTGGCCAGGCCATGGAGCCACCAGCTGGGCCAACCTGCAGCGGGGGCCTCCAGCCGCTGCCAGGCTGCTGCGGATGCAAATGGTGTCCTGTGTAGGGGATGCCATTTGCGTCCCTACATCGGCCCGTGATAGGCTACATAAATATTTATGTAGCCTATCACGGCTAAAGCAGGGACGCAAATGGCGTCCCCTACGCCATTTGCGTTCCCACTTTAGCTGTGATAGGCTAGGTAAATATTTACGTAGCCTATCACGGGCTGGTGTAGGGACACAAATGGCGGCCACAGCAGCCCGGCAGTGGCCGGAGCCGCTGCTACCACTGCTGCCACAGCCAGGTAGGCTCCGTTTCGCAGGGCTTTCGTGGGGTGGTGGGGTGGGGGGCTCCGTTACGCCACGGTTTCCGGGGGGCCAAATTCACTGGAATTCGGCCCCCCTGGGATCTGTGGTGGAATTCTCTAACATCCCTAAAGGCTACTTTGCAGAATTTTCTCAGAATATCTTCTATGATGCTGCTGAGGGCCACTGAGAAATGTTGGTTCTGGGGCATTGTGAGGGATGCAAAATGGTTGCCAGGCTGCTGACACAGTTGCCGCTGGTGCCCCTTGCAGTAGCTGCAGAAAACCAACCAACCAAATCTTAGGAAAAAGAGAAAGAAGCTTTGCTTCTGCCAGGGCAAATGGTGAAAAACTCACCCCTGGAGAAATTTGGTGAAATGTTTTTTCTGACAGAAAATAGGGGTGGAGAATTTCATGAGGCTGCTTCTTTGAGCGCTGCTCTAGAACCTGTCCAGATCACGCAGTTTCTGCGGAAGACTTTACTGCGTGCGCCGAAGGACAAGACTGGCTGTTGAATCTTACTTCCATGCTGGCAATGGAACAGCATCCTCCACTGGTCCAAGGGAAGCAGGCTACTGTAGGGGCAAGGGCATGGTACACACACACACAGCTCTCTCCTCCATCCTTTAGCACCACTTTCCACCCCAGGGATCCACCACCTGAGGCATCAACCTCACTCTGCTTACTGGTAGGGCCGGCCCTGAGATTCAGGTTTTCCTTGAGCAAATACCTCACTGCAGAGAAGATCATGGGCCAATCTACATTGCGCCCACCATCGCAATGAATTCGGTGTCCTGTTGGGTTAAACACTCTCACATTAAAATGTGATTATCCACACTCAGCCATTTTCCCCGTTGCGGTGCTTCATCGAATGCGCGAGCTCGGTTCACACTTGAGCGCTGTGCTGTTTTCCTGCTATTAAAGATGGAGGCTCTCATTGGAGGATCAGAAACTCTTCCTGTTTCTGCTGATTCCATGCCCACCATGCTCACAGCTCTCAATGGCCCCATGTCATCTTCTGGCTACTGATCGCATAGCTTCCTCAGCACTCAGTGTTTCCTCAGCAACAAGCGAAGGGCTGGATGTGTGCGCACTTGTCTGATCTCGGAAGCTAAGCAGGGTCGGCCACAGTCAGTAGTAGGGGTGTACAAAACCCCGCTTACCTGGCTCCGCTGGGTTCCGCTGGGGGGGGGAGATGCTCCGTCCCTCCCCACGGAACCCTGGCTGGCCGGCTCCGCTCCACGGGGATTCTGCAGAGCTGCTAGCTGGCTCCGCAAGCAGCCGGACATCCAGCAGCTGGCTAGCAGGGACACAAATGGCGGCTGCCGTAGCCGCCGCCGTTTGCATCCCTGTATTCAGCCGTGATAGGCTACGTAAAGACTTATGTAGCCTATCATGACTGGGTTAAAAAAAAAAAAACACGTATGCAAATGGCGGCGGCTATGGCCGCCACCATTTGCATTCCTTATTTTTGGCCGTCTTAGTCTACGTAAATATTTACGTAGACTAAGACGGCGAAAATAAGGGGGAATGCAAATAGCGTAGCGGGTGCTATTTGCGTTCCCCTTTATTTTCACCATCTTAGTCTACATAAATATTTACGTAGACTAAGACGGCCAAAAATAAGGAACGCAAATGGCGGCAGCCATAGCCACCGCCATTTGCGTACGCGGTTTTTTAAAAAAAACCCAGACGTGATAGGCTATGTAAGTCTTTACGTAGCCTATCATGTCTATGGGGGAAAAAAAACAGACTGCAAATGGCGGCGGTGGCAGCCGTTCAGAAGACCAGCCGCCGCTGCCGCCGCTACTGGAGCCGCCACTGTCCGGAACATCCGCCTCAAGTAAGTCTCGTCCCGGGGGGGATCCGTGGGGGCGGGGGTGTGGCAGGCCATTCCGCCATGGATTTCCGGGGGCCGAATGCACTGGCATTTGGCCTCCCCGAGATCTGTGGCGGAATTCTCTGACATCCCTAGTCAGTAGTTGGATGGGGAAGACTACATGGGGCTGTTGAGAGCTGTGACTGGACAGGAGGGAAAACAAACACTGCTGTATATGGAGAGGCAGGGGAGGGGACTACGACCAGATACGGTAGCAAAGGCGGAAAATCAGAGCACATTAAGGGGAAATATCGGGATATCAGGATATAGAAAGCGGGAGCCCGGAAGCGGGAAATTCCGGTTCCAATTCGAGGTGGCTACTGCCTAGTGTGAAAGATGGGTGGTGAAACCTCAGTGGAAGTGAAAAAACCCGTAAGTGTAGATCGGCCCCCAGACTGATGGTCAGTGTAAACAGACAGGATGCCATCCTCTCATTCACTCACAGAAAATACTCAATGAAACCATGAATTAAAAACACACACACCAGTATTTTGCACTGACCATAAATACATGGACCTTCCTAAATGTGGTTCCTTGACTGCAAAAGTTTTGGGTTTGTGGTGAAAACCATTTCCCACCCCTACCCCTGTCTCGTCTTTGTTTCCCTTCTTTTAAAAAATAAAATAACAAAACAAACCCCTAAGGCACATTTTTCCCCCTGGATGTTTAAAATATGACTCACTAATTGAAAACTGAAGACGGAATAGTTTATCTTCAGTTTGGCATTTTTTCTTTAAAACAACAGCACATGGAATATTTTAAATACAGGCGGCTTGTGCAGCAACAGCAGGGTTTGAATGTAAAGCTTTCTTTTCAGATAAGTTCCTTCTTGAAAAATGTAGCATTGTTCTGCATTATGGCAGCATGGGAAAGGGATATACATGTAGAAAGCAACCCTATGGTTCCTGGGAGAGTGTCCCAGGGACCATAGGATTGCTCAGAAAACCCTCCCAAGGTCGGAGACAGTGCTCCGAACTTGGAAGGGGGAGTCGGAGATCTGCCCCCCTGCCCTCTTACGGCTGGTGCAGAGAAATGTGCTGGCTGCCTTCTGAGGTTGGAAAAGCAACCGAGGGGGAGGAGGTGGAAAGGGGGTGCTCCAGTGGGGAAGGGAGGAGACTACAGAGGCTAGGATATGAAATATCTGGAGCTTCCTCCAGCCTTCTTTCCTCCCCCTCTGAAGTGCCCTTGCTAGATGGGCTGAAAAGCCCGTCTAGAAAAAAATCACCAAAGACTGAGGATGGAGAGGCCAAAATTGCTTCTTTTGCTCCTCACACTCTGCCAGCTTCAGCCCGGCAGGGCATAGGAACATTGGAAGCCCCCGAGCTTGACAGCTTCCTTAAGTTCTGTTTCTGAAAAATGATGTGATTCCTTTTGGGGTTTCCAAGTGCAAACCAGATCGTACAGCGGGCTTCCCCAACGTGGTTCTCTCCAGATGTGTTGGGCTGCAACAAGTCAAGGGCTGTATGAGCTGGGGTTGATGGGAATTGTAGTTCAACAGATCTGGAGGGTGCCACGTCAGGGAAGGCTGTCATAGAGTCAGTGTAGTTTAGTGGTGAGAGTGTTAGAGTGGGATTTGGGAGGTCCAGGCTCTAGTCCCCACTCAGCCATTGAAGCTCACTGGGTGACTTTGGGCAGTCACTGAGTCTCAGCCTAACCTACCTCACAAGGTGGTTGTGAGGATAAAAGGGAGAGGAGAAGGACCATGCAAGTTGCCTTGGGTTCTTTGCAAGAGGAAAAAAGGCAAGATATAAATGTAATAATAAATAATAATAGAGCCATCCTCAGCCTTCAGGGGCTTGGAAGAAGCAAGAGTGTGCAGGGGAGAGACCCCCACCCATAAATCTTTGCCCAGCACCGACTCCTCTCTCCCCCATCTACTGTGGATCACATAGGAAACTGCTTTATCCTGAGATGGATTGCTGGTCCATCTAATCCGGTGTTATCGACTTTGTTTGAAAGTGACTTTCCATGATCTCAGGCGTTCTATGATCTTTGTTAGCCGTGCTGTTTGAGATCCTTCTAACTGGAGACGGCAGGACCTGAACCTGGGGCCTTCTGCATGCAAAGCATAATTCTTCTCTATTTCGGAGGTTTAGAGGTGAGTGTCGATTGTTTGCAGAAGTGCTAAAAACTTTTAGAAACAAAAACTAAGGGGGGACCTCCCTCCTCTCCTCAATGACCGAATGACGACTGAGTGTACTTAGTGGTTATGCAGTGCTGACTGACAGTTTGGGGAAAAGGCGGGAAAATGGATGGGAATGGAATGGAGTACTCTAAAAGAGGACATGGCTGGCTGAGTTATGGCTAAACTACACACTACTTACGATGCCGGTGTGGATGGTGGTGGCTCCCTTCTGGGCAGATGTTATTAGGCACATCAGCTTTGTTCAGGATACTTCATTACTGTTCAGGGATGTTCATATATTGCTTAATTACATTTCCACAGTCTGGAAGCTATCCTTCAGCCATAGGCAATGGACTACATGAGCTCTCAACATGAGGTGGCCAACAGATTCCTACTACAGGGCTGGAAAGATAAGCTTTTTCCTTCAATCATGCAGTGGTCTGAAGACCTCTCATTGGCTTCTTCTGAGAGGATATACTACCAGCAACAGCTTTGTCTCAACAAGCATTCAGACATTTGCTTGGCCTCACTTCAGTCTATATAACCTTATAGCCTTACACAGCTTGGGATCACAATACCTGATGGAGCGCCTCTCCCGACACAAACCTACCCTTATACTACCGCGGCATCTAAGGCCCTCCTCTGGCTGCCTACACTGAGGGAAGCTCGGAAGATGGCGATAAGGGAGAGTGCCTTTTCGGTGGTGGCTCCCAAATTGTGGAATGATCTCCCCGACGAGGCCCTCCTGGCGCCAACATTGTTATCTTTTCGGCACCAGGTTAAGACCTTTCTCTTCTCCCACGCATTCGGCAGTATATGATATCTGTTTAATCGATCCTGGAATGTCTTATGGTTATGGTTATTTGTTTTTGAGATTGTTTGTTTGAAGTTTTAGATATATGTTTCTTTTGTGTATATTGTCTGTTCATGTGTTTTTTTATGTAAATGGTTTTTAATCTCTGTATATAGTATTTTTAATGTTTTTAATCTTTGTATACCGCCCAGAGAGCTCCGGCTATTGGGCGGTATAGAAATGTAATAAATAATAATAATAGTAGTAGTAGTGACTTGTAACAAGAACTTTTAAAAATATTATTAATAATAATAAATAATAATTTAATGTGTTTTAAATGTTATTTTGTCATTATTTTATTGTATATGAGTTTATGTTTTGCTTTTGCTTTGTATTTTCTATATGAGCATGAGCAGTTTTCTTTGATTTTTTTTTTAAGTTCAATAAAAATTATGAATATATATATATGTGTGTATGTGTGTATGTATGTGTAACACAGGGGTGAGCCTCACTTTCTTTTTTACCTCCAAGTAAGTGTGTGGGGCCCTGAACTGGATTGGGACAAACGTCTCTCCCCTGCCGGGGGGGGGGGGGGGCACGTGCAGGAGCTAAAAAAAGAAAAAAATCCAATGGCACCAGATTCCTGCTTGCTAAAGCAGGGAGAAGAAAAGACGATGAGCACAAGGACTCCTGGAGTGGGGGTGTTCCGCTGCAGCATGCCCACTCACTCTTAACATTACAGTCACATCTCCAGGTTTAAGCTTGGTGACCCTAATTCCGTTTCAGTCATTGAGAGTCTGTGGGATGTCTCTCTGCCTCTAAGCTCTCAAAGAAATATTCATGTCGTGCTCTCGTACTCAGCTTTTCCTCCAAAGAACTCAGGTTTCTTATGCATGGTTTTCACTGTACAACTGCTGCCAAACTTTTGCCTCAAGTAAACTGGAGATCTCTCTCTCTCTCTCTCTCTCTCTCTTTCTCACTCCACCTAAAGTGAAGTTCAAAGTGAATATGAAGGTTCCCCACCAGGCTATGATATATCTGAGTAATTTCAAGAGAAGCCCAAAGCATTTCAACAGGACTTGCAATTTTTTTTTAAAAAAAATCACCGTCAGGCAAGACCTTTATCAGCACCAACTAACTATGCACAAATCTGTGGGTGAGGCTTTGAGATCTCCAGATCTCTTCATCAGGCAAGATCTTTCAAAAAGGTTCAGGGAGGGGAGTGGAGGGGGAAAAAAATGCTGACGGGATGTTGAAGTCCTCAAGTGAGCTGATTTTGGTCCCTGTTTCTATCCCTTCCAGCTTTAATCACCTGTTTCTGGGGGAGCCCCCAATATTCCCAACAGGCAGAATGGCGAGTGTAATGTGTGACCAGGCCTTTAGCTTCTGCTGTAGAACCACATCACATCATCTTCATTCCCTGAGTAAGAAGTGTGAAGTGGCAAGTGTATCGGAGATGGAAGGCCTCTTCTGTTTGCATTGTGTTGATCTCTTCCATGGTTACAGCATGGGCTTGTTTGCTTTGTTTCTGCTGAGTGTGATGGAAACAGTGAAGAGGGATTAGTGGCTGTGATTAGTCAAATGCAGTAGCCACAGGCAGTCACTTCCTCCTGGTCCTGCTTCTATGGAATGTTCCAAATACAATTAATACATTCAAAAGATACTTCAAAGAAAACTTGACCACTGAAATCTCAGAAAGGAAGCAAGCAAGCTTTGGAGTTCCCTGGAACTCTTCCTCAGGATGGATGTTAGGTAAAACAAGCGAACCAGTCAATAAACCGGAACAAAACAAAGAGGGGATGGGAGAGAAAGACAAAGATGGTCATGATGGCAAACTCCCAAGTCTGCAGTTTGAAAGAGTCTTAGGATGGAGGGCTGGAGGTGTGAAGAAGGGATGTATGAGAAATTCATTGCAGTCCAGTTTTGATCAGGGGTTACCCAGTTAGCACCTTCTGAACTGAATAGAAGAATGCGTACATTTCAAGGATGAGCAAAGCTGATATTTATATTTGGAAAAATATGCACGAAAATAGGCACGGATTTTCACGTGAAAAGAAAAAAACCAAAGCTCACAATCTGATACGGAACGAGCCTCGAAATGGAATTCGGAGGACTTTGGAGAGCTCAAGGTTTGCTGATTCGCACATCCCTAGTGTTCAGCAGACTTGGGCTATGATCTTATGGATCTTTACTTGGAAGTAAATGCAGCTCAGTGAACAGAATGCTGGACTAGATAGGCCTTTGGTCTGATCCAGCCCACCTCTTCTTAGGTTCTTATTTTCTTACGTTCTCTTCTCTTCCCTTCCCAGTACCAACTAGTGCTGAGCATGCAAGCTGCTGCCTCCTCCGCCCTTTTCAGCACCTCTCAGCATTAGTCAGAGCTCTGCACAGGAGCTGTGCGCACCTCCTGGCTCTGCCCAGGTAGGGTTGTGCTGATAACGGGGAGCTGGGTCTCTCGTGGTAGGTGCCAACTGGGACAGAGTAGGGCTGGGAAAGGAGGAAGAGGCAGCATATTGCGCAGTCAGCTCCAGCTGCTGCTGGGGAAGGAAGTGCTGAGAAGGGGGGAGAGGAGGAAAATGCTGCAGCACTGAAGGAGGAGGGTGCTTCCCCAGTTCAATGCATGCAGGCGGGGGTGCGACAGGTCTCTGGCTCGGGGCTCGCAACTACCTGGGGCTGGCCTGTGTGAATGAATGAAGGCAAAGAAGAAGAGCCCACTGGCTGGATCAGACCGAACTGTGGCAGCTGGTGCTCATTGGTGCTGGTGGGGCAGAGGGCAGGGGTGACACTCAGTATTGTCTGAGGAAGGCAGCAGAATATCGTGCATGGCAATTGGCAGCTGCATGCTGTGCAATGGAGCAAAGCTACCTGGTTGTGGTGGGATTTCTCTGCGACAAGTGGGCGGGGAAGAGGCAGTGGGTTGGTGCTCCATTTGCCCCCAATATGGAGCCACCTCTGCCAGAGGGCAAATTAATCCAGCATCTTGTTTCCCATTGTGGCCAACCAGATGCCTCTGAGAAATCCACACGCAGGGCAGGAAGGCAATGTAGGGTGACCATGTATGCGCTGCTGAAAAAGGAGGACAAAAGGGGACTGAGGCTGGCATAAAAGCATGTGCTGCTTCATATCATGTACAGAGGCAAGCGGAGAACTCCTGGCTGTCACTTAAATAGAAATACAATCCATCTCGCCACAGTAGGGAAGACTGTGGACAGGTGAGCTATGTGCCAGCTGCTCAGTCCGCTCTCCAGGGGCTAAATGTTGATGGGCAATGTCAAGGCTCTGCTCTCCCATCTTGGGGTTCTTTAAGCCTTGGACTGGAGAGCCCTTCAAACAGAGGACTGTCTGCTGTAAATTTGGACACATGACCAATCTGAATACCTTCTCACTTGTGTCCTCAGCAGCTGCCATTCAGCGCCATGCTGCCTCCAGAATGTCTAATATGATATCATACTTTTTTTTTTTTTAAACCCACACTCATTATTTTTACATTTCTAAGTCGCCGCTGAAAACAAAATACTGAGGCAAATACGGAGGCTCCGACTTGGATGAATCATCCAGGGAATTTTATGGACAGCCCGATAAGGCTTGATATGGTTGGTGGGATTTCTCAGAGGGGATTCCACACATCCCTCCTGAAAATCTCAGGAAACGTTGGACATTGCTGGTCTTCTCCAGCTGACGCCCCTCCAGAAGTTCCATAGAATCAACAGGCCAACCCTCTGTGTTGGGTATCGCGTATTGTCGGGGCTGGCCCATGCTCTACCACCAAGCCACAGCCTTTCCCCTTATACTAAATCAGACCCTCCATCCATCTTGCCCAGCATCATCTACGCTGATTCTTATCAGCTGTTCAGGGTTTCAGGCAAGTGCCTTTCCCATTCCTACCTGGAGATGCCAGAAGCTGAAGGTGGACTTTCTGCATGGGCTCTAGCAGTGACCTACAGCCCTTTGGAAAGAAAGAAAGAAAGAAAGAAAGAAAGAAAGAAAGAAAGAAAGAAAGTCTAATAATGGAGGGTTTGGACAATGGCTAGAAAAAGGGCAAAGGTGACCCTCTAAGGGAGCTCAAAATTCAAGCGGAAAGGACAGACATGGGTCTCGGAGGAAGTCAAATGCCTGGAGACAGACAGGGAATACGACAGCCTAGGTTTCATTGTTAACAGCTCTCTGCTAGCGTCAGAATATGAATGCCAGGAAACCGACACATGTCTCGGCCGCAGTGGTCGTCTGTCAGTCTGTGCTATCCACCCCTCTGCCAGCCTGTTCCTCCCGGTGTCCTTGTAAAGGAGCCAGCCACAGTGGCGTCTGGGCTCCTTAAATCATTTTGTGATGCTCCGTGGGGGATGTGCTGATTGGGGTGTGCTGAGTCAATGGAAATGCCCGTGTTGCTGCAAGGACAGTACATTGTATGGAATAGGTTGTCTCTGATCTCCAAGTCAGGAACTTCTATGGACTCCTGAGATTTTGGTTGATAGATAACAAACTTCTAGCGCTCTAGCTCAGTCTTCCCCAACCTGGTGACTACAACTCCTAGCATCCTCCAACCAGCCCCGCTGGGAGTTTCATTTCATTTCATCTATTACATTTCTATACTGCCCAATAGCCAGAGCTCTCTGGGTGGTTTACAAAGATTAAAACCCTAAAAATACAATATCATAACGTAATATGAAACCATTTACATAGAAAAATATAAAAGTTTGAAAACACTCAATAAAAAAAGTCCCAGGACCTGTTAAAAACCTTCATATGCTGCCAAGTGCCTGGTACTAGAGGAAAGTCTTAACTTGGTGCCGAACAGATAACAATGTTGGTGCCAGGTGGACCTCACTGTGAAGAGTGTTCCATAATCAGGGGCTACCACCAAGAAGGCCCTCTCACTTTCATAGTGGGAGAGGTGCTCCGTCAGGTATTGTGGCCCCAAGCGACGTAAGGCTTTGTAGGTCAAAACTACCACCTTGAATTGGGCTTGGAAGCATACAGGCAGCCAGTAGAAATAGGCCAGAATCAGTGTTATATGTTCAGACCTTCGGATCCCTGCTATCAATCTGGCCGCCACATTTTGCACAAGCTGCAGCTTCCGAATTGTCTTCAAAAGTAGCCGCGCATACAGTGCCTTGCAATACCCTAATCTGGAGGACACCAGAGCATAGGCTACAGAAGCCATGTGATCCCTGTCCAGACAGAGGCATAGCTGGGCCACCAGCCAAAGCTGGTAGAAGGCACTCCATGCCACTGAGTCCACCTGAGCCTCAAGTGACAGAGATGGCTCCAGGAGGACCCCCAAGCTACGAACCTGCTCCTTCAGGGGGAGTGCAACCCCCTCCAGAACAGGTTGAGCACCCTCCACTTGGTCAGAAGAACCACCCACCAACAGCATCGCAGTCTTGTCTGGCTTGACTTCAGGGTATTAGCCCTCATCCAATCCATTGTTGAGCCCCATCCGGTGGTGCCCTCCAGATGTGTTGGCGGTGTAGCCCAATACATCTAGAGGGTCAGTGAGGAACAACACACACATGAAAAGTGCTGGCTGTTGTTGAGTCACGTTCTGAAGCTACACATACATGCACGTGTGTCTTCCAGAGATCAGGAGGTGGGATGCTTTTATTCACACAACTTCCACGCCCTGTAGCCCAGCTTTACGTTTCTACTGCACAAATACTTTTTCCTGTGTGCACCACCAACCCCAACAGAGGAGGAAGAACAGCAGGGAACAACGCACAATGGAACCGAAGTTCATCATCTGATCACTGGAAGTCCCGTGCCTCTTTGACCCTCCACCAGATGTGGTAGTGCACATTTCGCCAAGCTGTTCGTACTTCAACGAGGACTAGAGTGTTGTCTTTTTAGATGAAAAGCTGTGCTTC
Source organism: Heloderma suspectum (assembly GCF_057233095.1). Taxonomy (NCBI): domain Eukaryota; kingdom Metazoa; phylum Chordata; class Lepidosauria; order Squamata; family Helodermatidae; genus Heloderma; species Heloderma suspectum. The sequence goes on from NC_139463.1 coordinate 41,838,412, forward strand.
CCATGGTGCCAGACGTTGTGCCTAATACCACATTCTGCAGTTGCTGGGTGAAGCCTGGATCCTCCTCAGCCATTTCCCTGTAGCTGTGTGCTCTGGTGTTGATGAACCTTTCTCCAGGTCCACAAGAAGCTTATGGTACAGTTCCCTGGGGTCCATATTTTCAGAAAAAGCAGGTTATACAGTCCTCCTGCATCGAGGCCGGGGGTGGGCAAGCCCTTTTAGCCTGAGGACAAAATTCCATTTTGGATAAACTCTCAGGGACCGCATTCCAGTGCTGTGTGTGGCCGAAGGCAAAAGAGGCGGGGGCCCCATCTACCCCCAAGTACCAGCATATTGTAGCTTAAAGCTCTTACTGCTTGTAACGAAGCTTTAGGAGAAGCATTTCAGCCTTTTAGAATGGGGGAAAACCTATACGCAAGCTGGGAAACCACCAAATGCTCAATGTTTGGGGAGTGGCCTTCTGGGAACCCCTGGAGGGTTGAATTAGCACCCCTGGAGGGCTGGGTTTGACCCCCAAGCCTGAGGTTCCCCATCCTTGATCTAGGCTCACAGAATAAGCATGTGTCACAGGCCAGGTTATCGTACCAGTGCAACAGTGTGTGCTAATGCTATTGTGTCACCAGCAGAACCACGACTGTCAAACAGAAAAACAGCCTGATGGCACCTTAGAGGCTGACTCATCTATTTCAGCATGAGCACTTGTAGGGTGAGAGGGTGCTGTGGGGAGGGGAACTGATTGGCAGGCCATGACGGAGGTGTACAAGATGATGCCTGGAGTGGAGCATGTAGATAGGGAGACATTTTTCTTCCTCTCTCATAATACTAGATCCCAATGGGGTCATCCCATGAAGCTGAATACTTAGGACATATAAAAGGATGTACTTCTTCACGCAGCGCATAATGAAACCATGGACTTCGCTACCACAACATGTAGCAATGGCCACCAATTTGGATGGCTTTAAAAGGGGTTTGGACAAATTCCTGGAGGAGAAGGCTATCAGTGGCTACTAGTCCTTATTATGGCTGTGTGCTACCTCCAGTACCAGAGGCAGTGAGCCTATGTACATCAGTCGCTGGGGAACATGGGCGGGAGGGTGCTGTTGCACTCGTGTCATGCTTGTGGGTTTCCTGTGGACAGCTGGTTGGCCACTGTGTGAACAGAATGCTGGACTAGTTGGACCCTGGGTCTGATTGAGCATGGCTCTTGTTATGTCCTTATGTTCAGTATGAGACCATGATGTAGATATGTCCTGAGAAATATGTTAGGTTTTAGGATTCTAATGCCCCCAAATAAGAACCAAAAGAGATTATTTTTTAAATGTGTCTAAGAGCTAGACATGTTTTCAGTTTTACTCCAGAGTAAGTGGAGGGCCCCCAATCTGGATCAGGATCTTAGCTGTGTGTGTGTGTGTGTTAAGATCCAGCTTGGGGGCCCCTGTGCTTAGCTTACTCTGTAGTAAAGGTGAAAAGAATACATAGCTAGCTGCTAGTCACATATGAAAAGTAATGCCTGTTTTGGCCCTGAGGTATTCTTATATCTCTAGCACAAGTGTCCATGGGAAAAGCAGAAGAAAGATAAGGCAACTCAGCAAATTGTACTGGCAACAGCCAAGATTAATTTGGAAAGCCACAAAGGTCATTTTCACACCTGAAACTTAAAGCAGTTCTCATTTCAGTCATATGAATGACAACCGACATTGTCTCAAATGACCATGTGCATTACAGCTTCTTCTCTTTTGCTTTCTCTCTCACAGCAACAATGAAGGGACTTAACATTCACAGTGAGAGAGTGGTCCAAAGGTGATTGAAGCCTCATCTGCGAAAATCTTCTGCTGAAAAGCCTGATGATGTTGCCTAGTGGTCAGAGGACAGGGCCGATGTCCTGCCGCCTGAAACAGGAGATCATATGCATGCCTCCGCCGTGTGGTCCAGCGTGAAACAGAAGTTGGACAGCTGCTCTGAAGAGCCCTGCCAGCTGCTCTCTTGTTGCGGCATTTGCCACAGTGGGAGAGAGGGACTGGCGGGATTCTCTGGAGCAGGTGCTAGCATCGCTGAGTGGGCGGCTACTCTGAAGAGCCCCACCAGTTCCTCTCTCCCACTGCACTGAATGCCATGGCAGGTGAGCGGCTGGTTGGGCTCTCTGGAGCACCCGCCGGAGGAGGTGACGGGCCCTCTTGGTGGGGGCAGAGGGAGAGAAGTGCAATTTGCCACTTCTCCTGCTCTGCTGCCTGAAGCAAGGGCTTCACCCTGCGTTGTACTGTTGAGGGATGTTGGAAGTTGTAATCCAACACATCAGGAGGGCACCAGCTTGGGGAAGGATGTGTGATACTAGTGCAATACTTTCTAATAATGGGATCACAACATAGTAAGACAGTGTCTCTTTAGCAGTCGTTCTCATGTTGATGGAGGCTTTTTGTGTATCATCAGAGTTACTTGACTATATAGATAATGGTGGAACTTGGATTCCTGATCTTTTGCTCTTTGCTTTTACAAGATTTCTGAATGTGTTCTCCATTTACAGTAAGTAAAATTATCCTTTTTCATCTGATTGTCAGGATTTTCGTTCAAGTTGTATGGGATAGTTTGCTCTTGCAAGCTTTAAATAGAAATTGTCAAAATAACTCTTAAAAAGATATGTCTTTAAAAAAATGTATTGCTAATGTGAAGGAAATCTATTCTGTTAAAAATGCGGACTCCTTTAATGTGATTTGCAGTTGTGGAACTAGAAGCTAGGCGCATCTCAAAGCCTTTGAAGAGGTTAAAATGACTGGATAATGGTCAACATCTAAGGTCCTCCTCCGGCTGCACTCCGACAGAAGCTCAGAAGACAGCAAGAAGGGAGAGGGCCTTTTTGGCAGTGGGCCCTCCCAATTTTGGAATGATTTCCCTGATGAGGTCCACCTGGCGCCAACATTGTTATCTTTTCAGCACCAGGTTAAGATCTTTCTTTTCTCCCAGGCATTTGGCAGCATATGATGAGTTTTAATCGATCCTGGATTGTCTTATGGTTATGGTTGATTGCTTGAGATTGCTTGCTTGAAGTTGTTTTAGATATATGTTCTCTTGTGTATATTGTCTGTTCGTTGTTTTTTTTTAATGTAAATGGCTTTTAACCTTTGTATACTGTATTTTTAATGTTTTAATCTTTGTAAACCGCCCAGAGAGGTTTGGCTATGGGGCGGTTGTTGTTGTTCAGTCGTTCAGTCGTGTCCGACTCTTCGTGACCCCATGGACCATAGCACGCCAGGCCTCCCTGTCCTGCGCTCTCTCCCGGAGATTCCATGGGGTTTTCTTGGCAAGAATACTGGAGTGGGTTGCCATTTCCTTCTCCAGTGGACCACATTTTGTCAGAACTCTCTGCCATGACCTGCCCGTCTTGGGTGGCCCTGCACGGCATAGCTTATGGCTTCACTGAGTTACGCAAGCCCCTTCGCCACAACAAGGCAGTGATCCATGAAGGGGTATGGGGCGGTATAGAAATGTAAATGATGATGATGATGATAATAATACATGCACCCAGGGCATTTGTATATAGAGTTTTATGCTACATGTTTATATAACATTGGTTGCATTGTAGCTCTGAAGTGACTAGTTGGGGGATATTTGCAATGGGACTTTATGTGTATGGAAGCAAAGTTTTATTTAAGGAATTAAATTATTCCCTGGATTTTAATTAAGGAAACTTGAAGAATTCACTCTTTTCAAATTCTGATATGAACTGACCTGATTTGCAATTACTGGACGAATGCACAGGTTGGATTTTAGTTATCTCCTAGCATTTGCACTTCCCGGATCTTCTGACGCAGTTCTTGGCTTTTTAAAAAAAATCGATGTGTATTTAGAAATGTGTATTTTGATAGAAAATAGGTTAGAAATGCAAATTTTGAGAGAAAAGACATTTGAAATGCATATTTAAATATGTATTTAAATGCAATTCTTCATGCAGATTTTAAACAAACATATTGCAGATGAAAACAGAAATGGGACAGAACAGACTTATAGGTGAAAACATGTACAAATAATATGGGCTAAAAATAAACCTATACACCCAGCCTTAATTTTAATGGCATTGTGTGAATGCATTTTGCATGTTGAGGTTCAGAGAAAAGGTTTGATTTGAAACTTTGGTTCCTCCAAGACTTTTATTTTTGTATTGCTTTCGTAAGCCTCCAAACTAGTTTGCTTTGGGGCCTCCAAATGGAATGGTCTTGTAAAAGAGCACGCAGCTCCAAAACAAATACTTTTATTTGATAATGCAACAACATTCCTCCTCCGTTTCTCTGCAAAAGTCGTCACCACAAGAAAGGGGAACCTGGCAATTTAACTGTTAAACTGGCCTGTGGTTCTTGGGCGTTGAGTTCAGTCTGATGTCATCGCTGTAACTTGAGTCTCCGGCTTTTGCTCTGAATTGCCTTTAAATAGCCATGCCATAGCTGGGAGTTCTCTACGGGATCCCTGGTGAAACACGCGGAGGTGAATACCGCTGCATCTGACACAGCCGAAAGCAGCGAGAAAACCCTGCCAGCATGTCGACCTCCTTGAGGGTGAGCCCGTCCGTCCACGGTTATCGCTTTGACACAGCCTTGCGCAAGAAAGCGGTGGCCAACATTTTTGAGAGCCTGGATCAAGAAGCACTCGAGAAGCTCTTCAAAAACTCAGGCGATCGGAAAGCAGAGGAAAGGGCCAAGATCATCCTGGCCACTGACCAGGATCTGGAGGAGAAAGCCCGGTCCCTCATGGCTTTGAAGCAGAGGACGAGAGAGAAACTCTTCCAGTTCCTCAGGTTTGGAAAACACTCCATCAAAGTCCACTGAAGAATGAGAAAAGGGCAGAAAGGGATGAAAAGGACACAACTCTTTGGCCGGACTCATCATTTTTGCACAAGAGTCTCTCCGTCCGCTGCCAGGCTTCGAGACCGGCAGGGCGAGTGACGCTGGGAAACGCCGGCCATGGGTGTTTGGTCCCATTTTTGCACCCTTGAAAGTTGACAGCGATATGCTTCCTCTGTGGACTCGGACTTGCAAAACTGTGAAGAGCGAGAGAGCCAAGGAAGTTGGCCACTGAGCTCTAAAGGCAGCAGTCCCCGAGGGATGGAAGAGGGAAGCAGCCACATGATTGGATGCAACCTTGCCCGGCCAGCATGGGCCAAGAAGAGACTAAGCCGTTTTCTTTTTCTTAACTGAACTGTCTGACTGTCTGACAATGTTTCCTGACATTTGTTTATTGAGTGTGTAAAGCCTTCCGTAAGCCTCTCTCTTGTCTGCTGGGATGAAAAGGATTAGGAAACCATTGGTGACTGTCCGTTTGCATTTGTTAAAATAAAAATGCACCCAGGAGAAATGCATGCTGCCTGGGTTTTTCATACACATACGAGGCCCAGGGAGAGAACTTTCTGTCAGGACATTGTGAAGCAATCCTGTGTCTTTTCCGATGCTTAAACTAATTGCACAAACATTTTGTGGTTTTGTTTTTTTTAAAGAAGTTTCTTCCTGAACCGAATGAACTGTGAAAGTCTCTTTGGGACACTGAGTTCTCTTTACATCGAAATGCCATTTTTAATTTAACTTTTTATTTTTGCCATAGTTACAATTCTTGTAGTGAATTTAACAGGCAACAAGCTATGCTGATGTTTTACGATGATGCTGTAGTAATACTGGCATTAATTTATTGCATATGCTAATCTGTGGAGCAAATAAATTATAATGTTGATATAAGCGCTCTTGACTTGAAATGCTTTACTTGAACCAAAAAAAGTAGATTTTTGAATATCCTTAATGGTGTCCTATTTTTGTTTTTGATGTGGCTGATGTAACTTGAAATGCCTGATCAAAAGATCAACAGTTAAGGATGTTCTAGAGCTTCAATATCTTAAAATATTTTTTTATTTACATAAGAAATAATCAACATGAATAATGCTTCATAGAAGCAGGTTCATCAGGAGTTAGTCCCAGAACTTATTTCCAGTGCCAGAGCACAGCCTTGAAATCCTGTATGAATTGAGATGCACATGACTCTGACCATGTGCAAAGTATATTCTATTTACTGCTAAGAAGGAACAAGCAGCCCTGACACATCTGAGATTATGTTATCAAAGTGTCCAGCTTGCTGTGCCTTCTAGGCAGATACCTGTTTGTTTTCCTAACAAGCCTGTGAGGGGGGAACATCCTATTTCCAATTTTACAGATGAGGAACACTGCTGGCTGCTTCAAGGCCACTCAGTGAGTTCTTGGCTGAGATCGTGAATTCCATATCAGGATTCCCAATATTAAATCACCAGACAGAGATAAATGTAAATTGCACTACCACTTTTAATTTTTTTTTTAAGAAAGAAATATACAAAGGGTGAAAGCAATAGCTAATTTCCTCACTTTTAGTAACACAGAGCACTATGGTTCTTTGATTTAACATTATTTTTAGGCCTCCTTTAAGGGTGGAACCCGCTCAAGGTGGTGTACAAGATAAACCCGCCCACACACAAAGTGGATAGAGTAAAAAGTGGATACAATCCACGGGAAGTTCCCTGTGGAAAGCTCATTGTAGCAAGTAGGAGTTAGGCAAGAATGCAGAAGCCAGCTTGGCCCATTACAGCACCATCCATTAATTTAAGCGCTTCCAGAAAAGATCAGAAGAAATTGGGGATTTTTATAACAGCCCATCTGAAAAAATGTGTCCATCTCAGGAGTCCTTTTCCTGCCCACCCCCTTCCTGGAACAAGAAACCCTATTGCTTCTTCTGGGGGTTGGTAAGGGCGAAGCTGCAGAGGTGAAACTAGGGGGCAGCAGAAATTATTTTACTCCCTCCCCGTCGCCCAAGATCTTTAATCTACTCCCCGTACTCTGCCTACTTCCTGCAGGAGATGTTTGAAATGGGCCCTAGGGGAAAGTTCTCCGCTCTCGCCCTCCAAACGTGTCCCTGCACCCCCTTTCTACCATCCCAGTGGGGAAGGGCATTCTCTAAGCTGAAGGAGACTTTGGGGGCTTGTTAAAGCTCACCTTGGTTTTGAGGTCAGTTTTCGTGAGGCCCTGAAGCTTTCTCTGAGCCTAGCTTGAGCAACCGTAGCTGACATCTCTAATGATCAGCCACCGTTCCATATATGTTGGCAAGGTGTGCAGTTCATTGTTCATACGCATACATTCAGATCAAGGGGAGGGGCAACTTGTGCCCCCCCAGATGTTTTGGCCTACAACTCCCAGCAGCCCTAGACAGCATAGCCAACGGTGAGGGATGGTGGGAGATGAAGGCCAAAACATCTGGAAGCCCACAAGTTGCTCACCCGGTGCATTTCCACTAGAGATAAGATCCATCCCCCACCTGCATGCAGAAATGTAACCACTAGAGGCAGGGAGACCAGGGCTGGACCCTGACGAATGACAATTCCAGCAGCTCAGATGAACAATTGGAATAAGGAGCCCCAAGGAGGCAAATGTGGGCGCAGTGACTTACTGGGCAGCAGAAAATAGGTCAGCCTTCCCCAAACTGGTGCTCTCCAGGTGTTTTGGACTACCACTCTCATCAGCCCTGGCCAGCATGACCAATGGTCAGGGATGATGTGAGTGGTATTCCAAAACATCTGGAGACCCACCAAATTGAGGAAGGCTTAAACAGGGTCTTTCCCTTGTTAAAAAGAAAAAATTTGGGAGTGTAGGAAAATGACCCAGTCTTGGCTTCCAGATGAGTGTACATAGAATGTTTGTTGTATTCAAACTTCACATTTTAGGTGTAGCTCTAAAGAGCCCATCAGGTGCGCATTGGCCTTAAAGCACAGCTACTGTGCGCTGCTTGACAGGTATTCCTTTCGCATACATATGTTTGCTGCGTCCACATTTTTCATTTTTAAGAGCACACCGATGGCTAGGCACTGCTGGGCTCCACTTCCTAATCTGCCCATCACTCATCCCCCATCAGCTTCCAGATTTGCCTTCTGCATCTCAGATGTGGCAACCCTTCGCTTTACCGAGCAGGCAAGAAGGCAGGACTGGAGCTAGTGGCTGGGCAATGCATGCAGCCAGCAGGGCTTAATTTCTAAAAGGAAAGGTGTAGAACTTCAAGGCTGATTGAGATGCAATGGAATTCAATTGGAATGCAATGAAATTCAATTAAAATCCATGGCTCTCTGCCATGGAACTAATTAGCCCAGAAGTGGACAGTTTCCTCAGCAGTGAGGGAAAGACAATCCGCAGAAGCCCATTCAGATCTTTAGTATGATGTCACATAATATGTACCTATTCAGAGCAAGTGGTCATGTGTCCTACTTTACAGAGGACAGTCCCCTCTTTGACGATATCCTCTATCTGAAGGGCTGTCAGAGGACAGTCGTCTATTTGAAGGGGCATCCAGTCTGGTTTAAAGACAAAAAAACCCTAAGGAGGGAGAGCAGCAGGGGCCTTTGACGTTGCCCATTGACATTTAGCACCTGGTCAGCATACCATTTGAGCAGGTGGACACAACTCACCTGGACTCAGTCTTCTGCACTATGGTGAGATGTGTTGTATTTCTAGTTACATTATAGTAATTATTTCTAAATTTGCATCTATACATATAAGTGACCACTGTAATGCAGAGCTTCATCATTGAAGCATGCACCAGGGCCACATTCTGAGGTTCTCTGGTGACAGAAGACAACCCCCTCCAAAGGCCTGAAGATTTCTTCCAGCCATAAGGCTTTGTCAGTTGTAGAACCAGAAGAAGACCTGGTTTACACAGCACGACAAGCCAGAGTATGGATAGAGTGTGGGTTGTTGAACCGTGGGTTGTTGTAGAATTGTGGGTTGTTGTGGCTGGTGTGAACCCAGTGGTGCTAACAAGCCATGGCTTGTTAATCATGAACAACCCACAGTACACAACACAGCACACTGTGGGTTCTCTTTGTGGGTTGTTTGTGGTAGCAAACCATGGTTTGTGAGCGGAGCTGGGTTCATACAACACAACAACCCATGATTCAACAACAACCCACTGTTCAATGACAACTCTCACTCAACCGATACTTTGACTTGTCATGTTGTGTGAACGCAGCCATTGGGGAGAGTGGTGAGGGGACACAATAAAGCCAAAGTGCCTTTCAGTGGGGAGGGTTAACTTTCAAGTTGGCATGTTTAGGATTACAGCCTTATTTTAATTTCCATTACGAATTAGCTCATTTGAGAGAAAATTAATTTAGAAACACTTTTTTGTTGTTATTAACATTGTAAAGATTTTTTTTTTCATTTTTCAGGACAATGCAAACAGTAAACACTTCCCCTATCCTGCCCCCCCATAGGTTTCCTCCTCCCCTCTTCATACCATCCTGTATTTAAAGAATAAAGATTTCATATATATAAGTCACTAAGCAGAAAATCATTAAGTGGAAATTGGATAAACAGCTACACAAAAAGAAAAATAAAACAGAATAAAGTAAGGGCACAGACATATTAGGCCAACACCGGCTAGACAGAAGCCTCTGATCTCTGGGGCTTCCAAGTATTCTATGGCCTACTGGGTGGCTGCTACCAGAGCAGGACGAGGAGCAATGGAGGTGATTTTCGCCTCTCCATCTTCCTTTTAAATGTATTTCCTCTAGACGGGCCTTTGATCCTGTCCAGCAGAGGTGCCGTGGTGGGCCTGTCCCCATCCCTCCCTGCCCACTGTAACGCCCCACTTTGACCTCTACGAGGTCCTCTGAGTCACTTTATTGACCTGAGAAAGCAGGCGTTGTGGTTCTTTCCACAGTGGCTGCCAGGGGATGGGGAGATCGGATCATGTAGCCCTCCTCTGGAAGTCGAAGCAGTCATAGCAGAAGTAGTTGCCTTGGGAGAGAGAATCCAAGAAACCCTATGGTCCCTGAGATGCTCTCCAGGGATGAGAGGATCGTTCTGCCCAAGGGTTTAGTGTCACACATGTTTCTTTGCAGGCCTGCATGGTTTGGTGCTGGATCATATTGCTCGGCATATAATTCAACAGAATTTCCCCATATCAATAGTTTTTCTTTTCTGTTGGTAATTTGGGGCAATATATACCTTTTCACAGGCAGCTAAAGTCAGTATATCCCAAATCAAATTGTGTATACTTGGGGTTTTAATTGCATTCCAGTGTTGCCATGTAAAACTAAATCATGCAGCATGTTCTCCTGCCAAGTCCAATTGCTTAGAATGTATCCCGTTATGATATGGGCATCTTTTACCATTAGTGAAGGTTTCCGGGTCCATGTTGCTCCTGTTTAAAATACGTTCCAAAATATGTATCTAAATATGTATTGAAATGCAAATTTTCATATGGATTTTCATTTTCAAATGGCAGATTAATGCTGAAATGGGATGGACCTATATAGTTGAACACATGTAATAGCCCCATGGACTGGAAAATGGTCCCAAGACAGGGTCTGAAGGCACATGAGGCAGCCACTTTGCTGAAGCTTAAGCAGGTCTGGGTCTGGTCAGTGCTTGGAGGGGAGACCACCTGGGAACCACGTGTAGCCACCTTGAGTTCCACGATGGAAGAAAGGTGGGATAGAAATGAAATGAATAAATAATAAAATAAAAATGGACTAATCTGTCCACCCCTAGCTCCAGCCCTCCCTGAAAGGACAGAGTTTAAAAAGACCCTATTTTACTTCAAGCCACCTGACATCTGGAATTGTATGTGGTTTGAGGGCAGGTCAAATGCATTGTATGGATCCTTTCCTGAGCGCCTGCTGGTGCAGACTCAGTGTCTCTCAGGGTGAGCATTTGGAGGTCATCACGCTGGGCAGAAAGTCATCAGGAACGACGCCAGCTCCATTGTGAGGACACGCCGCCTAACAAAAAGAGGAAAAGCCCTGTGCAAGATACTTCCTGCTTGCAGGAGTGGCATGCTTCCAATAATTTTTTTGCCTGAGCCATCAAGGCTGCTGGTGGACTGTCTTGTGCCTTGGCGTGCTCCCCGCGCCCGGGCAGCTCATTTTATCCAGGTCTTCCTAAGCTGCTTCACAAGGTGACGGCGTGCCGACAGCTACATCATAAATGACTTTACAGCATGTACTACAACTGATATGGCAAGGTGTACAAGTCAGCTGGAATTGGAGAGACAATGAGACCCGCTACCTTCGAAGTGAAAAGCAGTAATTCAAATATATAGGATTTAAGGATCTTTATTTAAGGATCTGTCTGAAGTCCAAGAAAAACTCTGTAAAACAGGTATGTGGACTGACATCCTTTCTAAGAGCAACACTGCATGTCATGCTATTCATGTGGCATGGAGTGGAGGCAGGGCTAGCGTCAAGAGTAGGCACGGCTGGGCACTTGCTGAGGGCCCACAACTCAGCAGGGGCCCACTGACAAGAGCAGCCCGGAATTGCTCCTCCTCTTCGCCATGGCAACCTGCTTGTTCCCCTGCTTCTCGCTCTGGCCCCGACAGTGGTGGCGGTGAGAAGGAGGAACTGGAGATGCCATGGCCTCCTCGCTCCCTGGTTCTCTGCCTGCCAAGCAAGCCAGTGGCGGCCATGATGGAAAACAGCATGAGTAGCAATAGCAGCTGGTGACAATGGTTGTGAGAAGGAAAGAGGAGGCCCACTGAAGGTGCTTTGCCCAAGAGCCCACAAAAACCTGGAGGTGGCACTGAACTGTGTCTTAAGTTACTCTTTATTTTTGTGTAAGCATGCATGGCCCTGATTCAGATCGGAAGCATGGTGCTCTGGGAGGGGAGGGTTAAACCTTCCCTACACCCATTTCCCCATTAAATTCCTCCTGCCATGCAGTGAGGGGGAGTTAAAAAAAGAGGGGGGAAGTATCCATTGGAATCAATGGATGCTTTTTCTCTTTTTAGTATATCCCCTGCATGCCAGAGGGGGGATTTCAGGAGAAAAACTGGAGCGGTGGGAGTTCTAAACCTCCCTTCCTGGAGTGCCATGGTCCTGATCCAAATCAGGGCCACCCAGACTTACATGAGAGTAAAATGTAAGACAAGCCTCAGCTGCACACTACGTGATCAGTGAAATGTGTCGTTTGTCCCTAAGAGGTACATCGGTTCCTGGACTGTACCACATCAGAGATGGAGGGGTGGTGGTGGCCATGTTGATGGTTGTGCTGGCGCAGCGATGGGCAGACTTCAGTCTTCAGGTATCTATTTTGGGTAGGGATGTACGAAATGTACTTACCTTTCTGCGGATTATGTTTATGGTGGGGGGGAGGCGTTCCATCCCTCCCCCCTGGAATCCTCGATGGCCGGCTGTGCTCCGCGGCAGCTCCGCGGAACAGCCGGCCAGGCCCAGGCCAGAGCTGTCCACAGCCGGATTTCCGGCTGCAGAGGGCTCTGGGTAAAAAAACAAAAAACAACCGTGTATGCAAATGGCGGCGGCTATGGCCGCCGCCATTTGCATTCCTTATTTTTGGCTGTCTTAGTCTATGTAAATATTTACGTAGGCTAAAACAGCGAATCAAAAAGGGACGCAAATAGCGCCCGCTACGCTATTTGCGTTCCCCTTATTTTCACCGTCTTAGTCTACGTAAATATTTACGTAGACTAAGACACCAAAAATAAGGAACACAAATGGCGGCGGCTGTAGCCGCCGCCATTTGTGTACACGGTTTTTTTTTTTTACCCAGCCATGATAGGCTACGTAAATCTTTACGTAGCCTATCATGTCTTGAAAAAAAAACAAAAAAACCCCACCACAAGTCTGCAAATGGCGGCGGCGGCAGCCGGTCGGAAGACCAGCCGCCACAGTTGCCGCCGCCGGAGCCGCCACCACCCGGAAGATCCGCCCCAGGTAAGTCTCATTGGGGGAGGGGGATCCATGGGGGGTGGTGGGGGGTGGCAGGCCGTTCCGCCACAGATTTTGGGGTGGAATTCTCTGCCATCCCTAATTTGGGGTATTTTTTAACTAGATCTTCAAGGTCCACCGACAGGAGTCAGATGCAAAATGGCTCAAAGCCTAGGAAAATTAAAGAATAGGGTGTCTGAGTACATGGCTCAAACCAATAATCGGTTTTCTGTATCATCTTCATCATTATGAGTGTATTCGTATGCTGCTTTTCCATGGTAAATGCTCAGAGTGGCTTACTGCAACATAACCACCCCCCCGACATGCAATAAAATACAGCAACTTTTCCAAAGAATGATCTAATAGCTACAAGTCATAACAAGATTTAAATAGTCAGACACATAACAAAACTCAGATTAATAAATATACAGTAGGATTAAACAATCTAATAATAATTCATACAAAGGTCAAATGGGAGAGAGAGAGAGAGAGAGAGAAAGGAGGAGGAGAGGCGCGAGCAGTTGGTGCACGGCATTCGCTGAGCGCTGGGGTGCTTGGGGATCAGGTCTGCAAGTGCCCCACAGTTTGGCAAGTGGGGTCCGGCCCAGGGTGGTGATGGACGTGGGGGAGTCTGGAAGACTCCCGGACACAGGTGGGCGCTCATGATATCCCTAACTCTTGGTCTGATCCAGAATGGCCCTTCTTATATTCTTATGTAGGGCAGGGCACAAATCAGAGGCGCATCACGTCGAAACAAAACATAGTAACTTAACCTGGGCCCAATGAGGAAACAGAAGGCCAGTGTTGAGAAAACAGGATGCATTTATACAGACTGAAAGTTGGAGAATGAAGAAAAACACCCTGCGCATGCTCAGAAACCAGTTAGTACTCAGCAGTGTCTTATCAGCAGAGCAGCCTTCTTATCCTTTGGGATTCTGCTGCTGAGGGTATCTCATAGGATTGTTTAGAAGTCGTTGAACACCTAGCAAAGCCATGTCCAGACTTATCAGATGAGCTACTGACTAATGTAGATGGTATGTTTTTTGTAGATAGGTTTGTCGCCAGTTTCCAGCAAACCGGAAACACCGAGGAACTGTTTCAACTTTCCCCCCTGAGACCCCATGAACTTCAGGCTGGATAAGCCAAGCACGCTGCAAGAACAGAACAAGAACAGGACGTCAGGTCAGAGGCCCACAGTATCACAGGTGCTCTATGGTGCTGGGCCAGAAGTTAAGATTCCCTCCTCAGCGTCAAGCCAAGCCGAGCACAGTTTCGAACGCAAACGGTCCAAAGAGCAAGTGCTTTTCAGTAAACAAAAGACATGCCGAGCTCTGCAGCATGAAGGTATCGCTGTTTATTACTGTCCCGAGGAGACTTGGCACTTGGCGCAAACAGCTGAAACGCCGGGCCTGCTCTAGCCTCAAAACTGGCCGAGCGTTAATGGCACTTTTAGGTATTCTGCTCTGCTGACTGAATGCCGTTGATATGTCAGTCTCTCTGGCCCCTGCAGGATCGAAGCCGATAAACAAGCCACAAATATTTGCTTCCTGGGAAAGCTAAATGAAGAGCAACGGGGTCTTGGGCGAAAGCGGCACTCGGCTCACGGCCCTGTGCCCACATTCTGAGCGGTCCACAGAAAGGAAGCCGGCCGTCGAGAGCAACAGGGGATTCGTGGCTATTTTTGTGCCACGGCCACCGGAGGGAGAAGGGCCGCTGCGTGTGGCTAGACTGGGCCTGGGACAGAGGTATGGCAGGTCACGGCCCGTGGCGAGGAGGCCTTGCAGGCACAGGCCAGCACCGTTCGCTCTGTTCCGGGGAAATGTGTGACTCCTTGGTTGGTTGCCTAACTTGCCTTGCAATTCTGCAGTTGTTGAGGGAGAGCGTGGGTGGCTGCTAGATGACCACGAAGAGAACTTCCTCAGTTCTTCTTCCCGCTCACAGAGCGGGCTCGTGGCTCACCTGGACCCATGCACCAAAGAGCGGGGTACCCTTCCGCCCTTGTCTTTTGCAGCGTGTCACCGCACTATGAAGGTGTGCGGGGATCGTGCTGGCACTCAGCGGAGGCTGGTGGCTCCGATGTCAGTGGGGCGGCGAATCTGCTCCGGGTTTCAGTCAGAACTCTAAAGGAGCTCTCCAAGGTGCGGAGCAGCAATGCAAAGCACCTTGGAGAGCTCCTTTAGAGTTCTGACCGGAACCTGGAGCGGATTCACCGCCCCACTGCCATCGGAGCCACCAGCCTCCGCTGCTGGCACTTTAGACATATTACAATTGAGGCCTCGAGGCCTACTTAGCAGAGGACTGTCCTCTGTTTGAAGGTGATCTACTTAGCAGAGGACAGTCCTCTGTCTGAAGGTGATCTACTTTGCAGAGGACAGTCCTCTGTTTGAAGGTGATCTACTTTGCAGACGACAGTCCTCTGTTTGAAGGTGTCTTTCATTTAAGGGGCTGTTCAGTACATGTCCAGTTTAAAGATAAAGAGCCCTAAAAAGGGAGAGCAGCAGGGGCCTGGAAGTTGCCCCTCTACATTTAGTACCCAGACAGCAGACTGAGCAGGCACACAGCTCACCTGGTCACAATCTTCCCTGCGATGGCGAGATGTATATTGTATGACTATATAAATTATAGTAATTCTTTCTAAATTTAGGATTTGGAATTTCGGATACAGTGCATACAAAAATGCATACTTTAGGGGAAAATGTGCATAACATTCATACTTTGTGAAAAAGTGCGTCCAAAAAGAATGCACATTTTTAAAAACAAAAAAACAACACCTTTTTTCCATTTGATGCAGAAAGAAGAGCTTATGAATGAACTTATGAATGAACACATGTGAAAGTGGCTGGAAACAGACTGATCCTTCTGACCAGGTGGATCCCGCTATAGGAGTCAGCAATAGCAAAATCTCCGTGTTCACCCTTTGCACAATTTGGAGAAGGTTGAGGATGGGCTAGAGAGAAAGCAGCCCTGCTTCTTTGCCTTCTGGCCCGACTCCCTGCAATTTTGGTTCTCTTTGTGATCTTGAGAAGGGGGCAAAATCCCTGAAAATTTGGCTTAAACCATGAGGCCTGAAAACCCTCCCTCTTATTTTGGTCCATGCGTGACCAAAGGTCTCACAATGAAACAGTCCAAATGTGATTCTGAAGAAAATGCCACCTCTTTTCCTCACCTAATTCCAACTGGTGCTGTGAGGGAGGCAAAATTTATGTTCTGTTAAAAGTCCATTAACAAATAGATAAAGTGGGATAAAATAGAAATCCCATATAAATTAGATCTAATCCCATATAAATTAGATGGGATTAGAGTGGAATGCAACAAAGGGAATGCCATGAAATACAGAATTTATGCTAGAAAATAAATGGGGTGGGGTGGGGGAATACGTTTAATGCCAGTGTCTTTTCTCAGCCCAGTAATTATGTCTCACTGCCAGATTGGTTTGCCACAATGGCTTCTGGGCCCAGAAAGAGAAGGACAGTAGGCTCTGGACATGCCCCCTTTAGCTCTAGATGCCCCCCCCATTAGCTCTGGACCCATCTCCATTTTCATAGAGCCCCTGATAGGATTCCCAGCACCCTGATACCGAAAAGGTTGTGCACAGGGATGGCCATTGCGGGGAAATCCGGCCCATTTGCAAGCTGAGCCGTGGGCTTTCCCCCCAAACCTGGGAACGCTTCTTGGTCTTTTCTCCCTTAAATCAACATTTATGCAAATTGTAGCTGCAATTTGTGTAATTTGCACACATTTTGGCTGTAATTTGCTTAATTTGCACAAATTGCAGCAATAATATGCATGATTTGCACACATTATGGGTGCAATTTATGTGAAATATGCACATTATGGCTGAAATCTGCACAAATTACAAAAACAACTTGGGACCAGGATACCTAGCAGACTGCCTTCCCCAGACCCAGATGACATTTAAGATCATCAGAGAGGGTCCTGCTGGTTATCCCAAAAACAAATGGAATGTTGCCGTGAAATACCCAGACGGCCAGCAGGTCTTCTCTGTGGTGGCACCCACCCTCTGGAAAATCCTTCCTCATGCAGTTTGGGAGGCAGACAATGTAACATCTTTTAAACACCTCCTGAAAACATACCTGTTCACACAGCCTTTCCCTGGGCTGTAACTACTGCTGAGTTTTACCTGGTATTTTTAAATTTTTAAAAGTTTTATATTATGTTTTTTCAAGTTGGTTTTATGGTTTTAATTGTGAACTGCCCTTGGCTATTGGGCAGTATAAAAATGTAATAAATACATAAATAAAATAAATTGCAGCTGCAATGTGCGTAAATGTCAGCTTAAGAAAAAACACACACGACGCACCTGAAAATCCACGAGCTGGCCCGACTCGATCTGCATTGAGTCAGGCCAGGTCATGGGTAGATGAGCCGAAGTCCAGGGGGCTGAGCAGTGAAAGCTTGGTGAACCCCACCGCCCGGACAGATTCTTCTGACATCTCTAGTTGTGCACCCCTGTGTTAGATTAAATGATACCAGCTACCCCAAACTGGACCTCTGTGTGTGTCATTACAGTAAACAAATTCACCAGAAGGTCTTAAGAAGGTGAAAGGGAGCGGAACTGAGGGTAAAAAAAGGGGTCAGTTGGCATTCTCAAATAAAAGCGAGGTCAACAACATTTCTAGGTCAACAACATTTGCTCCCAGCAATTTAGCTCGTCTTTTAAGAAGGCCGTTAAGGGTTATAGCTGGGTTGGTGTGGCTCATGACACGCTCAGCTTGCCCAAAGGCTTCGCTGTGACGTAGAGGCAGTGCCCTGTTTATTGTCTATAATTGCTCGGTGCCAATTCCCTGCTGTGATCATGATATGACCTGGAGGTGGGAATGGTTGGCACAGATCCCAGATCCCAGAGCCTGGCAAACTGATCTGCAATCAGAACTGTTGCTGCTAATGGAAATGATTTTATTTTTTTTTTTATTTTTCTGCCCTGGAGTTTTACATTCAGCTTTGCTAGCTGGTGGCGCAGAGGGGAATCTTTGGTTCAGATCTCACCTCACCTATGAGCTCACAAGTTCAGTGAAGGCTGGTGGCTCTGATGCCAGTGAATCTGCTCCGGGTTTCAGTCAGAACCAGTCAGAACTCTAAAGGAGCCATCCAAGGTTTTTTTTTTTTTAATGGATTTTTTTTAATGGATTAAAAATGACTCCTGAGTCATTAAGGGAGCCAAGACAGAGTTGCATACTAAAAGCTGCATGCATTTTGCATGCTTTGCGATGCAGATCATCTTGGGGAGCATGTGTAGAGAGCCAGCATGGTGTAGTGGCTAGAGTGCTGGACTGGGAGTCGGGAGATCCGGGTTCTAGTCCCCACTCGGCCATGGAAGCTCACTGGGTGACTTTGGGCCAGTCACATACTCTCAGCCCAACCTACCTCACAGGGTTGTTGTTGTGAGGATAAAATGGAGGAGGAGGAGGATTATGTACGCCACCTTGAGTTCCTTGGAGGAAAAAAGGTGGGATATAAATGTAATAAATAAATAAATAAATAAATAAATAAATAAATAAAAATGTGCACGTTTGAGAAAAGGGCACATAAAAGTGCATTACAGCAATGTAAAGTGCCTGGGGCGAAAATGCATGCTATAAAAATGCAGACAAAGAATGCATACATTAGGGGAAATGCAGACCCATACACACATACACCCCCCACCCCACCCCATACAAATGTACATACGGATTTTTTTCTTTTTTAAAATTGCAAGCTTATGTGGAAATGGGATGAAAGGAAAATAATGACAATGGGAGCGACAAGTGGGACCGAGATGGACAGCAGTGGAGGCTGGTGGCTCTGATGGACAGCTCCTTCAGAGTTCTGACTGGTTCTGACTGAAACCTGGAGCGGATTCACCGCCCTGCTGACACTAGAGCCACCAGCCTCCACTGCACAAGTTGCTCAGGGTGCATATTCTTGATGGCCGCTAGTTCAGATGACCTTAAAGGGGGATTAGAGAAATCTATGGAGGATAAGTGGCTACTAGCCATGACATTTATATGCACCCTCCAGGTTCAGAGGGAACATGTCTTTGAATTATCAGTGGCTGGAGAACAACAGCAAGTGGGCTATGTGAAAGAG
Organism: Heloderma suspectum; assembly: GCF_057233095.1. NCBI lineage: Eukaryota > Metazoa > Chordata > Lepidosauria > Squamata > Helodermatidae > Heloderma > Heloderma suspectum. The sequence continues at coordinate 41,857,211 of NC_139463.1, forward strand.
GAAGCACCTTTTCACATAGCACATGGTTAAACTGTGGGATTTGCTATCAGAAGATGTAGTGATGGCCACCAACTTGGATGGCTTTAAAAGAGGGTTAGACCATCTCCTGGAGGAAAAGGCTATCAGTATCTACTAGTCTTGATGGCTGTGTGCTACCTCTAGTAACAGTGCTGGTATGCCTATGGGCACGTTGCTGGGGAACACAACCAGGAGGGTGCTATTACATGCATGTCCTACTTGTGGGATTCCCACAGGCAGCTGGTTGGCCACTGGGTGAACAGAATGCTGGACTAGATGGACCCTTGGTCTGAGCCAGCAGGGCACTTCTGAAAAAAGGCTTTCTTCAGCTACGTGCATAGTAAAAGGCAAAGGAAAGAAATGGTGGTTCAGCTATTAAATAAGGATGGCAAAATGATAACAGATGACAAAGAAAAGGCAGAAGTGCTCAATTCCTACTTTGGCTCAGTCTTCTCCCAAAAGAGGGTCTATGACCCCGCTGGCAAAGGCCAAGTACAGGCTGAAGGGGCAGGATTGCAGCTTGAGATCGATAGGCAGATGGTAAAGGAACACCTAATTACTTTGAATGAGTTCAGATCTCCAGGGCCAGATGAACTGTATCCTAGAGTAATAAAGAAACTGCAGAAGAACTCTCAGAACCGCTGTCTATTCTCTTTGAGAAATCATGGAGGACGGGGGAAGTGCTAGATGACTGGAGGAGGGCTAATGTCCCTATCTTCGAAAAGGGCAAAAAGGAGGAACCTGGGAACTACAGACCAGTCAGTCTGACATCAATCCCTGGGAAAATTCTGGAGCAGATGATAAAGCAATCCATCTGGAAGCACCTTGAAAACACTGCAGTGATTACTCGAAGCCAACATGGATTTGTCAAGAACAAATCCTGCCAGATGAATCTAATTTTTGATCAAGTAACCTCCCTTCTGGACTATGGGAATGCTGTAGACATCATATACCTCGACTTCAGCAAAGCTTTCAACAAAGTGCCCCATGATATCCTGATGAGCAAACTAGCTCAAAGTGGGCTAGATGAAACAACGATCCGGTGGATCCACAGTTGGCTACAGAATCGGACTCAAACAGTGTTTATCAATGGGATCTTCTCAACCTGGGGAGAGGTAAGAAGCAGGGTACCGCAGGGCTCAGTCCTGGGCCCAGTGCTCTTCAACATTTTTATTAATGACTTGGAGGAGGAGGTGCAGGGAATGCTGATCAAATTTGCAGATGACACAAAATTGGATGGGATAGCTAATACTTTGGAAGACGGAAACAAAATTCAAAGTGATCTTGATAGACTGGAGCGCTGGGCAGAAAACAACAGAATGACATTTAACAGGGATAAATGTCAAGTTCTGCACCTAGGAAAAAGAAACCAAATGCACAGTTATAAGATGGGGGATACTTGGCTCAACAACACTACAAGCGAGAAGGATCTTGGAATTGTTGTAGATCAGCAGCTGAATATGAGCCAACGATGTGATGTGGCTGCAAAAAAGGCAAATGCTCTTTTGGGCTGTATTAAAAGAAGTATAGCTTCCAAATCCTGTGAAGTACTAGTTCCCCTCTACTCAGCATTAGTTAGGCCTCATCTGGAGTACTGTGTCCAGTTCTGGGTGCCACATGTTAAGAAGGTTGCAGACCAACTGGAGAGGGTTCAGAGGAGGGCAACAAAGATGATCAGGGGACTGGAAACAAAGCCCTATGAAGAGAGACTGAAAGAACTGGGCATGTTTAGCCTTGAGAAGAGAAGACTGAGGGGAGATATGATAGCGCTCTTCAAGTCCTTGAAAGGTTGTCACAGAGAGGAAGGCCAGGATCTCTTCTTGATCATCCCAGAGTGTAGGACACAGAATAATGGGCTCAGGTTGCAGGAAGCCAGATTCCAGCTGAATATCAGGAAAAATTCCTGACTGTTAGAGCAATACAACAATGGAACCAGTCACCTAGGGAGGTGGTGGACTCTCCCACACTGGAGGCATTCAAGACGAGGCTGGACAGCCATCTGTTGGGGATGCTCTGACTTGGATTCCTGCATTGAGCAGGGGGTTGGACTTGATGGCCTTGTAGGCCTCTTCCAATCCTACTATTCTATTCTGTGATTCTATGTTGTTATGTTCAGGGCTGGCCCAAGGCACTGTGCTGCCACAGGCGAAGGATGAGATGGTGCCTCTTCCCATTCCATGTACAGAAACCAACCAAACTGGCAATTGAATCTCACTTCAATACTGGAGATGGGACAGCATCCTCCACCACACCTGAGGGCAGCTGGTTAACTTAGGAGGTTGTAGTGCTCCGCAGGGGAGCAATACAGAGGTATAGGACTGACTGTATGGCACACACAGCTCTGTCCTCTAACACTGTGCCACCGCTCCCTCAGCATCTGCCACCTGAGGCAGCTACCTCACTATGACTAATGGTAGGGCCGGCCCTGACAGTAAGAGAGGGCTACTGTCCACATGGCCTGCTTGTAGGCTTCCTGGAGGCATCTGGTTGGCAGTGGTGGCTGGTGCCCATGGGGGCTGGTGGGGCGGAGGCCAGGGCAGATACTGAATATTCTACTGAGATTGTCTGAGGAGGGCAGTAGATGATCATGAATAGCAACTGGAGCAAATGTACCTGGTTGTGGTGGGATTTCTCGGCAACATGTGGGTGGGGATGAGGCAGAGGATCGGTGTCCCATTTGCCCCAAATGTAGAGCCACCTCTGCTGGTTGGCCACTGTGGGAAACCAGATACTAGACTAGTATTCCCTTTGGTCTGATCCAGCAGGGATCTTCTTATGTTCTTTTGTTTGCAATGGATATCCAAAAATGCCATAAATTTACAAAAACCCCACAAAGATACTGACTCCGAAACTTTATTCCATCAGTGGATATAGGTGTGTGCGTGCGCACGTGTGTGTGTGTGTGTGTCAAACAGTATGCAAGTGGCAGCCTACAGGGTTGCTAGCCTAGTTTTTCTGAGGAATGTAATTGTGCAAGGTAAAGTTCCAACGATAAGAGTTCGAAAAGCAAACAAAAAGCACCCCTTTCATCCCACAGATCTCAAGGTAATGGGTGGGCTGGAGTCACTGCTGGAAAATACGAGTTCCTAAGCTTGCGTAACACACAGCACAGAAGAGAAGAATGCAGCAGGTTTCCTCCCTCCCCCCACCCGTGAATTTCAATTACATTTGCAGCATTTCTATGCAACTTATCAGTTCAAGATACTAGCGGTAAACAACGAGATGGAGACAGCTCAGATCACAGAGATGATGATGAGTAAACAGGAAGCCAACCCCGGAGAGAACAATGTACTCTATTCAGCATGGAGTAAGCCCTTATATGTATGCATGAGCACACCATAGTCCAGCTGCTTATATACTCTTATAACCTCTTTGTAAAAAGTGAAGAAGCAAACACCCCCCTCCCCTCCGCTCATGGATTGTGCTGTTTACAAGAAGTGTCTTGTAAACTCTGGTGGTGTCTCTGGAAGTCTCTAGGGACAGATCTTATTTTCTGGGGTCTGTTTCTGATAAATTGTTGTCCCTATTTTGTCTTTGGGAGTATATCGGCTCTCCAGATATCAGCAGTCTCTACTCTAGCCTTCCCCAACCTGGCGCTCACCAGATGTGTTGGAGTACAGTCCTCAGCCAGCACGGTTATTGGCCATTGGCTGTTCTGGTGGGGGATAATGGGTGCTGAAGTCCAACCCATCCAGAGGGCACCATGTTGGGGAAGGCTGCCCCGGGCTCTTGAGAAGACCTATCATGTATAAGGAGCTGCTCATCCATGCCTCTTTTCGTTCTGGGACCAGAGGTTGGGATGGTGCAGTTTTCTTTGCGTATTTTTCAAAGGTGCACATGTTGCCAGACACGTTTTGTTTGTTTTGCAGAATGTATTGCAAGCTGGAAAATATATGGATTTCCAAGTGCAAATTGCATTTGGGTTTATGTTCAGTTCCGGGAGGTATGAACAGGACAAATCCAGGAAACAACAACACACACACAACTTGATGGAGCAAATTTCTCACCTATCCCTAATCTCAATGCATCATTTAGGGCGCAATCCTATGCATGTTTAGACAGAGAAAAGGCCTACTACAACTCCCAGCATTCCCCAGCCAGTTTTCCTATCTAATTGTGCCCTTATTTTGAGCCCTTATCATACCATGACACCAGGACCATACCAGGATCTCTATGAGAATCTATGACATTTTCTTTGAACTTAGGATGTACTGTTAGTGGCCAGAAAAGAAATGTTGCTGCTCTAAACAGTATTTTTTTATAAGAAGTATCTAACGAATATTAAATTAAGAACAGCTTTTTCTAAGGCCTGGTGGAATAATTTACCACTTGCACAATGAGAGGGCCAAATTGAGGTATCCCTCGAAGAACCTGAGCCTATTTCTGTAGTTCTTAGGTCACTGTAGATCTTGTTCTCTTTATACGTGAATGTAAGGTGTACAAAAATCAGCATGAGCCCAAGACATTTTGCTGCCTGAAGGGAAAGACAAGATGGTGCTTCCCCTCCCCATATCCCACATACAGAAGATGACCAGATAGATAATAGAATCTTAATGCAACCCTGGTGACAGGTCAGAGTCCTCCACCATAAGTAGACTAGCTCAGAGAGGTTGCAGGGTAGGCCACGTGGCTCAAACAGCTCTGTCTTCCTCCAACCCCTTGCTACTGCTCACTAGAGATGTCACGGGCATCCATCTGGTGTTCAAAGCCCAGCGAGAAATTGGTGGCTTGGACCCCCGGATGCCAGTCTTTGAATCCCCCTGCTAGCCTGGCTTGGCGGGTGCTGAGCCAAGCAAACACGCAGCTACCTGCTTCCTTGCCAAGCTGCCATTTTGTGGGAAAATGGCGGCTTGTCCTTGTTCATAAACATCCATTTGCATAAATGGCGGCCATAAAGGGGCCATTTATGCAAGATTACAGGCGTAAATGGTCAATTTACGCCTGCCATGTTGCATAAATGGCAACTTTACGGCCATCATTTGTGCAAATCGGTGTTTATTTATTTAATTTTATTAGATGTATTAGCCGCCCATCTGGCCGGCTGCCCAGCCACACTCTGTTTACGGATAAGGATGAGCCGCCATTTCCCCTCAAAATGGCATCTTGCTGAGGAAATGGATGGCCATGCACCGCTCACTGGGTGACCATGGACCACCTGGTGGCTCATGCGGTGCAGTGAACAGGGCCAGCTGGTAGGGGTCTGGTGAGTGGCATGTGACCCAGACCACGGTGAGTTTGCCCATCCCTACTGCTGCCACCCTCAGGCAGCTCCATCACTCTGCCTAATGACAGGGCTGGCTCAAATAAAGATCTTTGTATTACATCCATTGTTGACTTCCAAGATAGGTTTATTTTCCCATGATAAGTTGCTATTTTCATTCATGAAATGTTGCATGAGATCAAGTGAATCCTTTCCGGCCACAATAGGGCCAGCCTTAGGTCCTCAGTGGGCCCTCTTAGCCAAAAAGGCATGGAAGAAGGTTGAATACGCAAGCTGAGCATTCTAGAGTCCTCTGCCTAGGTTACCCATGCAAGTGAGTCAAGCTACGTGCCCAATTATTCTTTTTTAAAGTCACCTTCGGATTACCCATGGGACAACTGAAATTCAACTTGGTCATATTGCCCAGGAGCAGTGTTACTCCCCCTCCCCCTCCTGTTGAACCTGTATGCTTTAATATTCTGCATATATTGTCCAGGTCTGATTCTCACGTTGAAGATAGTGATTTTTGAGAAGGCTGACCCTCTCCCCACAAAGTGCTTTATCCCAACTTTATTTTATCCCAACTTTATCCCAAGAGTTTGCAACTGTTCACAGCCACTGTTTCATCCCTCTACTGTTTTATCAGCAGCCATTTCTCTCTGGTTTCTTCTTTTGTGAATGATCCCTGCCAATCAGGAATCATGTACTGGACATGACAATGTCCCACTGCTGTGTAGCCAGTCGGACTTAGTGATGTGCTGACACCAGGAAGGGCAAATAAAGCCCAAATGGGGGCAATGCTTGCAGTATCGGTGATCCTAGCCGATCAGGGATCACTGTAAGAATCGAAGAATTTTTCAGCTCTTTTTGCACCAAATCGCAAAAAGCGCCCCAAGAGAGTTCCTTTTGTTTTTGATGAAACTTTTCACTAAACTGCTTCCGTCATCTTGGCTCAGCATGAGCCCTGAATAAACATCCTGGGCCCATAATCACGATCATTAATAGAGATACACTGTAGTTACGTTGTTGTGTGTGGGTGCATTTTTAAAATAAATGTCTGCTCTCTTGTCTACTGCATTGTGAATACAAGATTGTTAACAGCAAGCCTAGCTGAAACTAAGGATAAAGCAAAAACAATATCATGTGCCTTGGTCTGAAGCTTTTATCTACCTTCCCTAAATCGTCATGATCCCTCTGGAGGCCCTCTGAGAGCCCTGGCATTTGGCCTATTGGGGGTTGGACTCGATGGCCTTGTAGGCCCCTTCCAACCCCACTATTCTATGATTCTACTATTCTATGATTCTATTTGCTGCCTTCTGGAATTGGCCATGGTTCTTCCCCTTTGGCCTCGCAGGACCAGAGACATAAATTCAGAACACCAAGGGGCAACTAATCAGATGAGTCAGCTCTCTATCACCCAGCATCATGGAAAGAAGCTTAGCTCAGCCCCAGGGTGCAAAATTCGTGCTTCTGGCCTCTTACCTAATAGTGTTTAGAGAACAAACAAGCCTGCTTACATTGCTAATCTCTGCCTATTTCCTGTCTGGCTCTCTCCGGAGCTGAAGAAAACCCTAGCCAGTTTGAAACTTGACTCACCCTTTCCCCACGTGTCGAGAGAGCTGAGGGGACATGTTTCCACTATTCTCCATCGCCTCTTCCTGAAGGCCAGAAGAGCTTTCCTTGTCCAATGATTCCTTTACTGAGAGAAGTCAGTTAGAGTGGAGCCATAGGTAGGGATGGGTGAGAAATTCGGTCAATTGAAAGGTGTTTTTTTTAAAAAAAACACACACAAGAATTTAAAAAAACCCACCAGATTTACCCTGATCCATACCTCTGGGAACCAGATATGAAACTAGACACAATTAGTGGCTGAAAATCTGCATTTCTGGGCTTGAGATTGCGAGGGAAAAACTGGAGGCTAAAATTTCAAGGTCCCTGGTATTGGATACCTAGGCATACTTTCTTTAGACAGCCTCAGTTTGGCCTGAATTTTGCAGGTGAGGTTCCTTCGAGGACCTCAGCTAGAATGCTCACATTTACTCACATTCACTTAAATTCTACAAATAAGGACTAAAACAGCATCATAAGCTAAATGCATTTATTAAAGAAAGACAAAGAAAGTTTAACACACATGTAAACCTTCCAGTCAGCCAAGCAAAAATATACATACAAATCTAGCAGCTATATGCCTATCATTCACATCATACCTTTTATTAAATGGAAGTCCTTACACGATATGTTCTGCGAAAGAAAGAAAAATGCGTTCAGCAATGTGCACACATTTGAAAAATGTGCAAACCCCACTTTGTATATTTCTAAAATGAACACAAACACTCTTTAGTCGAAGGGGGAACATGTCCATTAATGTTTCCATTCATGCTTCCATCTGAAAAATGTGCACCAAAATACGTACAGGCCTTTTTTCTTTGTTAAGAAATCTGGGATGGCCATGCATGTGTGGACCAGCCCTGGCTTGACTCCTTTGGAAACATACATGTTTACTCACATAAAACCTGCTCCTGGAGTCCATGGAATTTGACCCATATTAAAGTTGACCCTAGTTATTGGACATATATTCAGGGACGGCTTCAAATATTTGTAGGATCCTGTGCAAGAGACTCTAAGTATGGATGGTTTGGGAATTCTCTTCATCTGAACTCCTGTCTAGATTTCAGAGCTCTGAATTACCTGCCCTGTTTCTGAAATGAAACAGTTCTATTAGGAACCGTAATTTGTTTAATTTCCAAATTTTGCACAGATTGTTGTGCATGCATGGTTTGCTACAGTTTTCAGCTTTTTCATGTCCTTCTCCCCTCTTCAGTACATACAATGATGTGCACATTGTATGTACTGCCCCCACAAGTCCTAATTTTGTTGCAGTTGTAGGTATGTTTGCATCAAGATTCTTTTTGAATGGTACTTTACCAATGCACAGGACCACACACGTGCATCAATATATCACTGCACAAAGTGAATCTTGGTGCAATCCTATATATAATTGTATCAAGACTGGGCATAAGTTATTTTGGACGGCGCTTTATCAATGCGTATGTGCACTGGTAATGCTGAGGTGGCAAAATTTGCAAACAGAAGTCTGGGGCCAATTGGACATTATCTGGTTCCAGAATTCATTTTAGAAATCGTTCTAGTTAACTGGAATTCAGAAGGAGTGGAACTATAGCGCTGAGCAAAATTTGGAAACGGTAAAGGAACTGAATGGGGGAAATCTACAAGTGGGCCCTCACAGGTGAAAGGAAATCCTCATGAACCCGGAACACTATGATAGTGATAGAATTTCCTTCCTGTTACCTCCTTTTCCCTGCCTTGTGAGGAGCAAGCTAGATTTTACTGCAGTGCAGCTGTGTCATAACTAGGGATGGACGGATTGCTTACTGTCCGATCCGCGGCATTGTCCACTGGGGGGAGGGGGGGAGGCGATCCGCTCCTTCCCCCCGGAATCCTCTGGAGTGGCTCCGCTTACCGTAGCTGCTCCATTACCGTATCACTGTGAGGAATACAGCAGCAAATGGCGTAGTGGACGCCACTTGTGGCCATAAAGCCCTTAGTTTAACCATTTACGGCTGCATTTAGGTTAAGCTAAGGACTTTATGGCTGCAAGTGGCGTCTACTACACCATTTGCACCTGTATTCCTCACAGTGATACGGTAATGGCAGCCGCCATTACCGTATCGCAAGTGGTCTGGAGCCAGTGTGCCATTCCGGAGAGAATCTTCGGGAAGTGGAGGTAAGTGATCCATTCCGCCGCGGATTCCAGAGGCCGGATTCAAAAGAATCCGGCCTCATTTGGGTCTGCGGTGGAATTCTCGGCCATCCCTAGTCATAATGCTAGTCTGGATCACCACAAAGGTAAAAGTAGCTGTGTGTTTGCATGCATGTGGGTGGTAGGGATGTAAGAGAATTTCGTTTTTGCTCACGAAACGTGTGAGCATCCCCTGATCGAAGCCTCAAATGTGATCACGAGCACGTATCTGCCAAAAATGTTCCCAAGTGGCTGGACATGTGCTCATGTTCCATTTGTGCAACTTTCCCAGTTTGATTTTGGGCAGATTGTCCTCATTTGCACAAATTTCCCCTGTAGACTGAATCAGCCCCGCTTCAGTCTATGGGGGAAAGTTGCACAAAATACAAGGTTTGTGCAAATTCGAGGAAATTTGCACAAATGTCACATTCAGTTGCTGTTCAATTTGCACAATTTCCCCGTTCGCACAGAGTGAGCAGCAGCTGTAAACGCAAACAGAAATCGGGCATGTGATGATGGTGACACAATCTTCGGAGGATCCTAGCGCTCTTGAACATTACTCGTTGGCCCATCCCTAGTGGGTGGGGTGAAGAATTTCAAGGGGAAAGCAATAGAAGAGGGAATGGTTATGCACCCCCTCTCCTCTTGTCCCTTTTGCAATGCAAACTGGTCCTGCCAAGGGATCTTTGCAAGGAAAAAGGGCCAATTCATACATGTGTCTTCCCAGCTTTGGCTTACTCTATGGCAGCGTTCTCCAAGCTGGTGTCCTCCAGTTAGGTTGGACTACAGGATCCTTATCTGAAGGATCGCCTCCTCCCATATGTGCCTGCCTGGACCTTAAGATCATCTTCAGGAGTCCTTCTCCATGAGCCCCTGCCAAAGGTAGTAAGGTGGGTGGATACCAGGAAGAGGGCCTTTTCTGCTGTGGCACTCCGGCTGTGGAATGAGCTCCCTAGAAAGGTTCACCTGGCACTAATGTTGTACTCCTTCCTGCACCAGGTGAAGACCTTCATATTTTCCTAGTATTTTAGTATTTGATCTTCCTAGTGGTTTAGCTTTGGTGTTTTAAATCTGTATTTTGAATCTCTGCATTGCTGCTAGGTTTAATTCTGGTTGTACTGTTATATGTGGTTTTATGCTTTCATATTTTATATTGTTTTATGCTGCACTTTGTGGTTTTAATTTTTGTGAACCACCCAGAGAGCTCTGGCTATTGGGGGGTGTAGAAATAAAAATAAATAAATAAATACAGCACCCATCATCCCCAGAGAGTGGGCTATGGATGATGGGAGTTGTAGTCCAACACATCTGGACAGCACCAGCTTGGGGAAGGGTGTAAATTACTGGTCTGAAGCTGCTTTGCATGAGGTTGTCAGGCTGACCTGCCCACTCTTAGCAAAGTTCTGGATGCATCATTCTGATGTCTTAGTTGTGCGTCCCAAGGCCTGATAGCATACAGCAGCGGTGTGTTGAACCCCTTTCAGCCTGAGGGCTGAATTCAGATTTGGAGGTTGCATTTCAATGGTGGGTGGGGCTGAAAGCAAAAGGGTGGCGAAGATAAGAGGGTCTGGGCCAGAATACCAAAACTACCATCGTATTTTAGCTTAGCACGCTTACTGCTTAGCGCTACTGCTTACTGCTTAGCGCTGCTGCTTACTGCTTAACACTACTGCTTACTGCTCTTTCTGTAATAAAGCCATAAGAGAGGCACTTCAGGCTTTCAGAATGGGGGAAAATCAGCAGTTGAGGGAAAGGAAGTGAGGCCATGGGAAGGAGGCATGGTCACTGGGGAAACCTGGAGGGCTAGATTAGGACCCCAGGCAGGCTGAATTTGGCCCACAGGCCTGAGGTTCAACATCCCTGGAATAGTGGCATAGGGTGCATTGACACTACAGAGCAGGTGATCATCTATTTCTCAATGAAGTGGACAAAGCTGGTTAAAAAAAAGAGTCTCTCTTCTAAACCTCAGTGATTAATTCCAGGGGAGGCTGGTGGCTCCAATGTCAGTGGGCCGGTGAATCCACTCCAGGTCCGGTCAGAACTCTAAAGCACCTTGGATAGCTCCGTTAGAGTTCTAACTGGTTCTGACTGAAAGCACCGAGTGGATTCACTGCCCCACTGACATCAGAGCCACTGATGAATTCTATTAGCTGGTTTTACTTATCAATGAAAAAATTAAAACGTGGATCTCCAAAGCCCAGCCTACGGAACACCTGGGAAGCCTTAACAGAGGAATGGGGAATGTAGTCTCATCAGAGAAAGCGTGTCAGCTTAAATAAAAAATGGAGGCTGCAATCCTATGCAGAATTTCCAGGAAGTAAGGCCCATTGAACGCAGCATGATGTATCTCCGAGTAGGCATACACGGGGTTGTGCTGTGAATGTTTTATTACAGCTAGGTCAAGATTGTGTAATTGCTACCGCCAGTAGCTATCAAAAAGATGGAAAAGAAGGACCACAGATATTAGAGACACTTGTAGAAAATGCAAAGTGATAAATCAAAAATAGCAGAACATGTCACAGTCGGTTGCTCCGTCTTATCCAATGCAGAAAATATCCCCAGACACCATCAGACCGTAAAAGCCCTTCCCTTCCCTGCCATCTAGATGCACAGAGCACCAGCAGCTAATCGATCTGGAAACACCCTGTTAATATAAACAAAGTCCTGACTCAGTTCTTGAGGACAATGGTGACTTCAACCTTTTACGGGGAAAAGCATATTGCAACAGAACAAACCATAGCGATAACTGTGAACAACCCCCTCACTCCTCAAACGGCTAGTATAATAGTTCTTGCAATTAATGAGACTTTGAACGGGAGGGATATGAAATGTCCGCCCCCCCCCCCGCCTCAAATAAGCCTATTTCAGACCTTCTTCATGTGGATGTAAAACATGTGGAGAACACTGAACCAGAAGCATGTAGCCGGCCCTCGCATTGGGAGCACTGCAGTCCTGATGCCACTTTGTTTTGTGCATGTTTAGCACCATGTGCTACGCCTTTCTTGCCAGTCCTAAAACAAAAAATGAGAAAAGCTTTAGCTTCAGGAAGAGGAAGGAGGTAATAGGCAGAAGCAGTAGAGGCTGGTGGCTCCAATGACAGTGGGGTGGTGAATCCACTCCGGGTTTCAGTCTGAACCAAGACATGGCACCTTGGCTAGCTCCTTTAGAGTTCTGACTGGTTCTGATTGAAACCCAGAGCGGATTTACTACCCCACTGATATTGGAGCCACCAGCCTCCACTCAGCAGAAGGGAGGGATTACTCACTTTGGAGCAATCGCTTGGGGAAGTTCATTCATTAATTGCTTAGGGGCAGAAGGAGGGATAATTGCTTAGGGGCAATTAATGCAAATGGTGCAGAGGATCCTTTCCTGCCAAGGACCATGGGACTTGTAGTTTTCTCACTCCAAGCCCCAAGATTACTTGGCAAGAAATGATGCTTCTTTGCTTCTTCTCTAGGTAACAAGAGGCATTGCATGAATTCTTCTGTGCAGAAATGAGCCCAAGGTACGCCCCCCCGCCCGTTTTTTGGCTTGGGGTAGCAGGAGGACTGGCCAGGAAGAGAGCCACACCAAATGTGCGCTTTTTGAGAGTTCCTATCAAACCCTTGATTCTGTCCCAATTTTTTTACAGTCCAGACACATGGCATCCCCCTCGTTGTTGTTGTTGTTGTTGTTGAGTCGTGTCCGACTCTTCGTGACCCCATGGACCATAGCACGCCAGGCCTTCCTGTCCTCCGCTCTCTCCCGGAGTGCGCTCAAGTTCATATCCATTGCATCAGTGATGCTATCTAGCCATCTCATCCTCTGCCGTCCCTTTCTCGTTCTGCCTTCAATCTTTCCCAGCATCAGGGTCTTTTCCAGGGAGTTTTCTCTTCGCATTAGGTGGCCAAAATATTTGAGCTTCAGCTTCAGTATCTGTCCTTCCAATGAGCAGTCAGGGTTGATTTCCTTTAGGATGGACTGATTTGACTTCCTTGCAGTCCAGGGGACTCGTAAGAGTCTTCTCCAGCACCACAGTTCGAAAGCATCAATTCTTCGGTGCTCAGCCTTCCGTATAGTCCAGCTCTCACAGCCATACGTTACTAATGGGAGAAACATAGCTTTGATTATACGGACCTTTGTCGGCAAGGTGATGTCTCTGCTTCTTACTATGCTGTCTAGGTTTGCCATAGCTTTCCTCCCAAGGAGCAAGCGTCTTTTAATTTCATGGCTACAGTCACCATCTGCAGTGATCTTGGAGCCCAAGAAAATAAAATCTGTCACTGCTTCCATTTCTTCCCCTTCTATATGCCAGGAAGTGATGGGGCCAGATGCCATGATCTTCGTTTTTTTAAAGTTGAGTTTCAAACCAGCTTTTGCACTCTCCTCTTTCACCCTCAACAAGAGGATCTTTAGATCCTCTTCGCTTTCGGCCATTAGGGTGGTATCGTCTGCATATCGGAGGTTGTTGATAATTCTCCCGGCAATCTTAATTCCGACCTGTGATTCATCCATCCCGGCGTTTCTCATGATGTACTCTGCATATAAATTAAATAAGCAGGGCAACAATATGCAGCCTTGTCGTACTCCTTTCCCAATTTTGAACCAATCGGTTGTTCCATGTCTGGTTCTTACTGTTGCTTCTTGGCCCTCGTACAGGTTTCTCAGGAGACAGGTAAGGTGGTCTGGTACTCCCATCTCTTTCAGAATTTGCCAGAGTTTCTTGTGATCCACACAATCAAAGGCTTTAGCGTAGTCAATGAAGCAGAAAGAGACGTTTTTCTGGAATTCTCTTGCTTTCTCCATGATCCAGCGAATGTTGGCGATTTGATCTCTAGTTCCTCTGCCTGCCCAGCTTGTACTTCTGGTAGTTCTTGGTTCACATACTGCTGAAGCCCAGCTTGTAGGATTTTGAGCATAACTTTGCTGGCATGTGAAATGAGCACAATTGTACGGTAGTTTGAACACTCTTTGGCATTGCCCTTCTTTGGAATTGGAATGTAAACTGGCCTTTTCCAGTCTTGTGACCACTGTTGGGTGTTCCAAATTTGTTGGCATATTGAGTGCAGCACTTTAACAGCATCATCTTTTAGGATTTTAAATAGCTCAGCTGGAAGACTGTCATCTCCACTAGCTTTGTTGTTAGTAATGCTTCTTAAGGCCCACTTGACTTCACTCTCTAGGATGTCTGGCTCAAGTTCAGTGACCACACTATCATGGCTATCAGGGACATTAAGATCTCTCCTGTATAGTTGTTCTGTGTATTCTTTCCACCTCTTCTTAATCTCATCTGCTTCTGTTGGGTCCCTGCCTTCTTTGTCCTTTGGGTCCCTGCCTTCTTTGTCCTTTATCATGCCCATCTTTGCACAAAATGTTCCCTTGATATCTCTGATTTTCTTGAAGAGATCTCTAGTCTTTCCCAGTCTGTTGTTTTCCTTGATTTCTATGCATTGTTCATTTAAGAAAGCCTTCTTGTCTCTCCTTGCTATTCTCTGGAACTCTGCATTCAGTTGGATATATCTTCCCTTTTCTCCCTTGCTTTTCGCTTCCCTTCTTTCCTCAGCTACTTGTAAAGCCTCATCAGACAGCCACTTGGCTTTCTTGCATTTCTTTTTCTTTGGGATGGATTTCGTTGCTGCCTCCTGAACAATGTTACAGACCTCCGTCCATAGTTCCTCAGGCACTCTGTCTATCAGGTCTAATCCCTTAAATCTATTCCTCACCTCCACTGTATATTCATAAGGGATATGATTTAGGTCATACCTGAATGGTTTAGTGGTTTTCCCTACATTCTTCAATTTAAGCCAAAATTTTGCACTAAGAAGCTCATGATCTGAGCAACAGTCAGCTCCAGGTCTTGTTTTTACTGACTGCATAGAGCTTCTCCATCTTTGGCTGCAAAGGACATAATCAATCTGATTTCGATATTGACCATCTGGTGATGTCCATGTGTAGAGTCACCTCTTGTACTGTTGGAAAAGAGTGTTTGCTATGATCAGCGTGTTCTCTTGACAAAACTCTATTAGCCTTTGTCCTGCTTCATTTTGTACACCAAGGCCATGCTTGCCTGTTATCCTGGTAATTTCTTGACTTCCTACTTTAGCATTCCAATCCCCTATGACGAAGAGGACATCTTTTTTTGGTGTTAGTTCTAGAAGGTGTTGTAGGTCTTCATAGAATCGATCAACCTCAGCTTCTTCGGCCTCAGTGGTTGGGGCATAGACTTGAATTACTGTGATGTTGAATGGTTTGCCTTGGATTCGTACTGAGATCATTCTATCATTTTTAAGATTGTACCCCAGTACTGCTTTTCCCACCCTTTTACTGACTATGAGTGCTACTCCATTTCTTCTAAGGGATTCTTGCCCACAGTAGTAGATATGATGGTCACCTGAATTAAATTCGCCCATGCTTGTCCATTTTACTTCGCTGATTCCCAAGATGTCGATGTTCAGTCTTGCCATCTCATGTTTGACCACCTCCAGCTTACCTTGATTCATTGACCTTACATTCCAGGTTCCTAAACAATATTGTTCTTTACAGCATCGGACTTTCTTTTCACCACCAGACACATCCACAGCTGAGTGTCCTTTCGGCTTTGGCCCAGCTGCTTCACTCTTTCTGGTGCTACTTGGAAATTCCCTCTGCTCTTCCCCAGTAGTATATTGGACACCTTCCGACCTGAGGGGCTTATCTTCCGGTGTCACATCTTTTAGCCTTGTGATACATTCCATGGGGTTTTCTTGGCAAGAATACTGGAGTGGGTTGCCATTTCCTTCTCCAGTGGGCCACCTTTTGTCAGAACTCTCCGCCATGACCTGTCCGTCTTGGATGGCCCTGCACGGCATAGCTTATGGCTTCACTGAGTTACGCAAGCCCCTTCGCCACAACAAGGCAGTGATCCATGAAGGGGATCCCCCTCGTACCAAACTCTAAGAAAGAAGAAGAAAATGAATGAATAAACCAATCCCAACATTTCACTTTAGAAATAAAGCATGTCTGGAAACTCAAGACCATTCACAGGAGGATATTCTATGTTGCTCTCTTCAGTCATTTGGTGACCATGAGTTCCCAATACATAGAGGCATTAATGTGCCAGATAACTCCACCCTCTAGATTAGATGGCCACGTATGCATTTCCAAAGAAGAGAAAATACATCACCAAAAAGGAAGAAAAAAGAGGACATAGATTTTCATCTAATTTCCATTCCCCATTTATTTGCATAAAATAATGACTATGGTTTAAATAGAAATACCTCTCACCATAACTTGGAAGACTGTGACCAAATAACCTGCATGGCTGCTAACGATGTCCATCACTGGGAAAGCTGGTTGATTTTTGGCTAGTCAGAATTCTGCCGCTTGCCTGACTTGGTTTGCATTTGTGGGCCGAGCTGCGGGTTTCTGCCTGAACTCTGGGAACTTTTTGCATATTTTTGTGTGTGTGTTGAGCTGTAATTTGCGGAAATAGAGATTTGTGCAAATTGCAGAGGAATTTTGCACAAATATGTGCAATTTGTGCAAATCACTAAAATTTGCGCAAAATCCAGCTGTTATTTGTGCTAATGGAAAAACACAGCAAATCTGCCAATGGGCCTGACTCGCTGCAGACTGAGTTGAGCTCCTCAGTGGAAAATGGACTGAAATCAGGAGGGCTGAACCAATGAAAGGTTGTCAAGCTCCACCATTCCACAAATGGATTCCTTCGACATCCCTAGTGCATGCTCAGTCTGTCTGCTGTCCAGCTGGTAACTGTGGGCAACTTTAAGGCTCTTGCTGTTCTCTCTTCTTGGGGTTCTTCATCTTGGACTGCACAGTCCTTCAAGTAGAGGATGCCTTCAAATAGAGGACAGTCCTGTGTAATGGAGGACATATGGCCACTCAAATCCTGATGCATGTGTCAGCCATGCCCCCCCCCCAGCTGATGCATGAATGGCATCAGTTTGAAAGGTGCCTATGTGTGTAGGGATATCTAGTGGGCAGGGCTAGCCCTTTCATGCGCTTGGTTCTCATGGGCACTGAAGCACTGGAGAGAGCTGGTATCAGCTGCAGGTGTGGTTTCAAATACCCAGAAGCACAATGCTGAGGCAATACATATGCCTCTGTTCCTATTGAATACAACAATGCTTAAAGCTGGCATTGTCCAGTATTGCCACACAATCGGGAATTCTTGAACAGCCACTGACGCTCTTTGCGGAAAGAGGCTGAGGAAACTGGATCCCCACCTGATTTAACAGAGAATACTGAGAGGGGAAAGAGTAGAGAAATAATATAGTGAGGCAGAGTATAGTCAGGATACCAGACAAGCAAAGGAGAGGCAGTGTGGCATAGTGGTTAGAGTGTTGGACTGGGACTTGGGTAGGGATGTACGGATGTTCTAAAATCGATTCCGTATGCATTTTGTGGATTGTCAGGTGCCTTTCATTCTGTCATCTGCCCATTGGCAGAATCGGATTTTTTCCAATTTCCTGAATTTACACAAATTCGCACTTGCAAAAATGTGAAAATCCCCCCAAATGTGCATTTGCATGCTTCAGCCTATGGGGGAACTGCACATTTTCAGCCTGTGTGTTAAATTTTTTATGTATTTTTCTATGACTAAATTTGTGTAAAAATCTGGAAAGTAAAAAAAACAACCTGGTCTTCAAGTCCACGGAATCCGTGTGACTCAGGAAAAGCCAGTCTGCTGCAGAATCCATGGGTTGGATTCATAGAATGCTGAACTCATTTGATTCCATTCCTAGACTCAAGAGATCTGGGTTCTAGTCCCCACTTGGCCATGAAGTGGGTTTGGGCCAGCTAGTAATTCTCAGCTTAACTCGCCTCATAAGGTTGTTTTGAGGAGAAAATAGAGAGGAGGAAGATTGCGTAAGCCATCTTGGGTTCCTGGGAGGACCAAAGGCATGATATAAATGTAATAATAATAATAATAATAATAATAATATTAAAAAAAATAATAGCCTATCTGTTGAGTGCTCAACGGCCAGTCCTGGCTGGCTAGCATTGTTGGAAACAAATGTCTTGGTCCAATCCAAGGTCTCCTGTGAGCTGGTGGGGAATGCTGGGAGTTGTAGGCCTTTTCTCTGTCTAAATATGCATAGGATTGTGTCCTAAAGTGATAATGAATAGAATGGAGCATAAACAAATAGCTGGAGAGCTGCCTCCTGCCACCACATTTCTCTTCTTATCCTTCCCCTTTGTGGGCTTCTTCATATTTGCTTATATCAACAGGCCTGTTTTTTTTTTTTGTTCCTTGCTTCCTAGATTATGTGGATCCTTCAGTATTTTATGGTGTGACACAAACTTTTTTTTCTGGGTAAGTCCTATATGTATCCCTTTTGCTCTAGACAAGTTTTACGAGCAGGAGCTGAGGCAGAGGTGTCCAGCCTCTTTCAGCCCATGGGCCTAATTCCATTTCAGAGATGCTCTTGGGGACCACATCCCAGCTGTAGGTGGGGCCAAGAATACCAGCATGTTGTAGGCCTTTTCTCTGTCTAAACATGCACAGGATCACGCCCTTAATGACTCAGGAGGTGAAAATTGTGTAAGTCCATTAAAACAACAACAACTCACCCTCAATGGAGCAAAGTTTCCACCCATCCGTAGATAAAAGAGGGAGAGCCTCATCCATTCTGTTGAGCTCCTTGAAAGAAAGGCAGGATGTGCATGGAATACATAAATGGCAGCATGGCACAGGTGCCAGTTCATTATACACTAGTGACAATTGCCCTTTAGGTGCTATGCCAAGGGTGGGGAACCTCTGGCACCTCCCCTTCTTGCCCCACCCCATAAAGAAAGCAATTTTGGCTTCTTTAACAAACAGTCTCATTGGTGCCAATGTTTTTTTTTTTTTTAAACCTAATTGCCAGTGCCAGTTCCTTGTTTTGGGGGGTCTTTGGGCAAGAGACCCTCCACGCCCCCTCCCTCAGTGTATCTGCCATCTCACCACCACTGTCTTCAGCTGCTCTTGCTCCTTACCTGCTTTCTCATCCATGCTACCACTTGCTTGCTTGACGGGAGAGAGCCAGGGAGCAAGCAGCATCCCCTGCTCCCCCTTCTGGCCACCACCGTTGCCCAGACCAGAGTGGGAGGCTGGTGATCAGGCGGGCTGCCTTGGTGAAGAGGAGGAGGAACTCCAGGGGGCTCTGGTCGGTGGGCCCTTGCTGGGGAGTGGGCCCTTGGCAGGTGCCCAACCAGGCCTACCCTTGATGCTGGCCTTGCTTGTGGGGAGAGAAGAGTGCATGAGGTTAACCCCCCTCCCATGCATGATGGCCCCCTTCCAAAATGTCCCCCTGCACGCCATGTAGGCAGGCTTAAAAAGAGCCTCCATTAGAGCCAGCGAGAGGAAGAGTGTGGATGTGTGCGTATGACCGAAAGCGCGTGCTCTGGATTGAGTTTGACAAGCCTGCCCATCTTGATCTCTTCCTCTTCTAGAGGACATCTCTGGTCAGCACCTTCCTGTTCAGAACGTTGATTGTTCTCTCCCAAAATTATTTCTGCAAATTTTACAAGATCTGAGCCTCCCATATAGATATGGGGAAATAAATTTGCATGAGTAACTTGAAGCAGAGACTACAATTTTGTCTCACGTTTTTCCCTTGGGATAATGGCCTTGACATCCACATTGCCTCCCACTCCCCCTGGGCCCATGTAAACTGTCCTGTACATCCCGCCCCCTGGGTTTTGCTCATTCCACGGTCTTTCTACCCTAACAGAAGCTTTTTTGAACAGAACAGGGATTGGATTCCCCTTGTCTCTTGACTACGTCATAAATCTTTCTACACTCAATTGAGGACCTTGCAGACTTCTCTGCCATAAGTCAATACATTAGCTTGTAATTTAATATTTAATTGCAGGATTTACAATAGGGGCATTTTATGGCTTCTCAGGTGAATGCTTTGTAATTGACCTAAAGTGAATGGCGCCATTAATCCAGCTCTTCCAAGGAGGAAGAGTCAATAATGGCTAAGCATGCAGGATAAGTCAAAGGCAGAGACTGGGGCTGTAGCTCCAGTGTAGAGCCCCTGCTTTGCATGTAGGTCCCAGGTTCAGTCCCTGGCATCTCCAAGTAGAGCTGGGAAAGACCCCTATCCGAAGCCCTGGAGAGTCATTCAGTGTAGGCCTGCAGGTGGGCAACTTCCAGAGATCTGGGGGCCACTTTTGCCCCCCCCAAACCCCACCCTGGCCTGCAATCCAAAGGATGCAATACAGTCTATGGGGTGTCCCCCCCATGTTGAAATCACCAATTTGCCACCAAAATTCATTGGCAAACCACTCTGTAGCACTACAGTGGATAAATGAAGCTTGATTCCAAACTAAATTTAACCCATAGGAGCTACGGATGCCATTTTGTTTGTACAGAGAAATGAATTCATGTGGCCTGTGGGCTGCATGTTGCCAATCATTAGTGTAGGCCAGGGGTCCCCAACCTTTTTGGACCCGTGGGCACATGTGGGAATTTGAGACCATGCTGTGGGCACCACTGCAAAATGCCTAATCCATGGGTCGCCGCTTTGGCATCTACCTGTCATGTCTGTGGATCTCAGGCTGTGTCTTATTCAGCAAGAATGTTTGTTTCATGCCTATTGGACACCGCAACAGCTCTTTAGTAAGGGAATATCTAATTTGGCTAATTGCTGGCGGTGCAATACAGTGAATGCCACTTTTAAATGTATCTTTTGGCAATGGACAGTAGTTGCTTCTTTTTGGGGGGAGATTATTTCAAAGATAAATTTTGTACTGGAACAGTCTTTAATATTCACTGATGTGCACGCTCTTTTAATTTATTTACCTGCTTCATGGAAATTAACAAATGGTCAGCGTAAATGGATTCTCTGTGCTCCTTTGACAGCTGAAAGACTGATATTGCAACACTGGGAGTGAGGACCTTACAACGCTGTCAACATTTGGGGTGGCATATAGATGCCACTTTTGAATTGATACTTATTTGGATATTTGGTCCACTTTTGTTGAAGCCCATGTATAACTGCTAGAAAGTTGTATGCATTTTATACAAATCTATGGGTGTATATTTTTTTAAAAAGGATAAATAAATAAAAACATTTTTCAGGTGCCAGTGAGTGCCAGTGGAGGTGCCTGTGGGTGCTATGTTGCCCATGGGCACTGCACTGGGGACCCTTGGTGTAGGCAATACTGAGCTAGAGAGATCAGTGTCTTGACTTGGTACAAGGCAGCTTCCTATATTCCTCCAGGAAAACTTTGCCCCTCATTATGCAATGAGTAGGGCTGGCCAAGTTGCTGATTCTATGGAGCTGTGATGGAGGCTCCCTCTCCTCAGCTACTGGAGGAGAATCCTGCAGGAGGAGACCTGTTGGAGAAGAATCCTGGAGAGGAAAGGAAGGAAGTTGTCAGCATCCCTCAACTCCATAAATGATTGGGATGCTCAGGCCCCTTCCTCCCAAGAAATGTAACCGGTTTGCTTCCTACAAGGTTCCTCACATGATTCTCCTGCGCATGAAATATATGCATTTTTATGTACATCTTTAAAATGTACACATTTCTTCCCATAGGCTGAAGTGATTTGGTGTGCACTCTCCCCTAATACGTGCATGCTGCGCACACGTTTTCTCAATATACGCATTGTGTGTGTGTATTTTTTCATTGCTGAACTTGAGCTCCACATCTGAGAAAGTGTGGATTTAGGAGTGCAATTGCGTTGCAGTTTGTGGCTTAGTTTGGGGAGTGCAAATTAGGTATGTTTGCATCAAAATGTCAACTAAACAAAAACCTCAGGTGTCTCTACAAGAAAGGCTTGATGGGAACAACTCCTGCGCAACTCATATTCAGCGGCAGCAGGGCCAATCCTATCATTTGGCAGAGTGAAGTGGCTGCCTCAGGCATCAGATCTGGGGTGTCATGAAAGGGTAGCATGTTATTAGTTATTTAATTTGCCATTATTGTATTTTACAGGGATTGGGGAGAGGTGCTTGTGGGATTTTCTGCCTCATGTGCCAAAACAACATGGGTGGCTTTGGGGACTATGCAACCTGACTTGGGTGGGTGAAGCACCATTTGCTGTTCCGCTTCAGGCAGAAAAATATCTTGGGCCAGCCCTGAGTGGCAGACTGGCTCTGAAGATTGAGGTTCTGCCTAGCCATAATGGCTAACAGCCTTTGACAGACCTCCATGGAATTGTCTAAGACCCCTTTAAAGCCATCCAAGTTGGTGGCCATCACCATACCTTGTGGCAATGAGCCCCACAGTTTAACCATGTGCTGTGTGAAGAAGTCCTTCCTTTCACCTATTCGAAACACTGCCTCCCTCTTCAGCTTTGTTGACTGACCCCTACTGAAATCTCAAAAGCCAAAGGTGAAACTGTGCAGGGGCTAGGGAGAGTGTCTGTGTTCAGTGCTCTGTGCAGCTCTTTGATCTTCCACATGACTAGTAAAAGAAGAATGAATGATGAAACATAAGCAAAATATGTGCAAATCTGAGAAATTGCCAAGTTTCCCCTCCAATCCCCAAATTTGTAGCGGCAGAAATGCATTCTATGAATGTGCAAAACCACTTTCTTCTCCATTCAGACTTCAAGTGCTCCAGAACCAAGCCCTAGACATAGAAAAGATCCAGGCATAGATCAAATCCTGGTGACCCCTGGCTGCAATGAAGCCCTGGATATGCAGCATTTCAGAAAGTCCTGAAAAATCTCATCTCCCCCCCACTGCCCCTGCCTGCCAAATCCCTGAGATGTCTTTTAAAACCATCTGGATGCTGATAAAAATGTCGCTATCAATGAGCCACGAGAAGCCTGTTTTATTCTCTCTCTCTCTCTCTCTCTCTCTCTCTTTCTCTCTCTCTCTCTCTCGATGCCACTGGGCCACCTAATTATCTGTGATTTTATGCCAAATTTTCTGAAAGCAACATAAAGCCTTAGCCACACAGGCAGATTCTCAAGGTCAGTAGAACCGCAAAGAAGCCACAGCACAGATTCTAGTGCTGTGATCAGGCGGTACTGTTGTCAGCCCCAGACACCGGACACATGGAACTGCAGCAGACTGAGTCAGGCCATGGATCCGTCTAGGGCAGCGTTTTCCCTGGGAATAGAAATTAGGGAGGGGTGTTTGGGGGGAGGGGAAGGGTTGAGAGGGGAGACACTCTCTGTGTGGCGCAGGTAGATTCAGACTACATGGTACAATAGGAAAACAAGAGAAAGAATTCTATCAGAAGTATGTTAATTTCATGAGATCTAAGAGAAGCTTTAATTAAAGTTCTCTATATTTACATGCTTCCTTGTTGTAATTTTGTGGGGCTGCGGTGGCTTAGTGGTTAAGACGCTGAACTGCAGACCGGAAGGTTGGTTCGAGACCCAAGTGCCACGTGACGGAGTGAGCTCCCGTCTTCAGTCCCAGCTCCTGCCAACCTAGCAGTTCAAAAGCAAGAAATTGCAAGTAAATAAATAGGTACCGCTTTGGCGGGAAAGGTAACAGCGTTCCGTGCACCTCAGTGTTCAGTCATGCCGGCCACATGACCATGGAAGCGTCTTCGGACAGCGCTGGCTCTTCGACTTAGAAATGGAGATGAGCACCACACCCTAGAGTTGGACATGACTAGTTGGGGACACCTTTACCTTTACCTTTTTTGTTGTAATTTTACACGCCATTAAGGAGTTAAGGAGCTTCTCCAATGCAGCCCAATTATTTTTCAGTTGCTTCTTATGCATCCGGTATAGTTCTGATCCTTTGACTGATATTAGTTTATTCACATTATTAGGCAGAAGGGGCCTACTTTTCAAAACATACACATCTATTTGGTGATTAAAAAACAAATTCACACACACACACACACACACACACACACTGAACTATAGTTAAGTATTGCATTTGGAAATAGCCAGAGTTAATTTTCTACTTTGTTCATTCCAGGAAACATAGCACCAAGATCAGGCGGACATGCCTTTTTTCTACCCAGCTAGGAAATGATCATGCTGCGTGTGATAAGTTGATCTCAGCAGTGGAGGGCTGGGGGTGTTGTTCAGGGAATTCAGGGGAGGGGTAAATTCCCTCGTTGAGTTTGAGAGCTTTTCTACACCAGGCTGTATCTACTTTCAGTTTTGTTGCAGAATTGTGACCTGAGCTCTACACAAAGAGCATTTACTTTCCTGCTTTTCCTTTACATAACCTCTAGGTGAAGTTGCACTATAGCAGAATAGCACAAAGACACAAATAGTTCTTTTGCTTTCAGAAATAATGCCCCATTTTCCTGACTCTAAAAAATCTTGGGAAAGTGCTCTTAAAAAACAGAAGCAAAACTGGAGGATCATGGCATTGTCTAAAGCAGGGGTCCCCAACCCCCGGGCCGCGGACCAGTACCAGTCCGTGGCCTGCTAGCAACTGGGTTGCAGGGGTGTGCAAAACCCCCTCACCTTGGGGGTCCACGGGGGGGGGAGGAAATCCATCCCTCCCCCCCTGGAATCCTCATTGGCCCCGGCCAGCTCCACTCCGTGACAAGTCTGCGGAGCTGCTGGCCAGCTTTGGCTGCTGGCGGACTTCTGGCTGCTGGGATGCCATTTACATCCCTGTTCTTCAAGTAATAGGCTACGTAAATCTTTACGTAGCTGATTACTGCAAAGAATAGGAATGCAAATGGCGTCTGCCTAGCGGACGCCATTTGCATCCCAGAGGCTGGAAATCCGCCAGCGGAACCCCCCCCCCCCAGTCTGTGGAAAAATTGGACCAGTCCCTGGCCCCAAAAAGGTTGGGGACCACTGGTCTAAAGAACCTGTAAATAACCACGAGTAAGGAATCACGAGCACACAATCAATGTCTCATGTAGAAGACCTGTGAGTGGTGGCGGTTTTCTAGGGTCTCGGACAGAGGTCTTTCCTGTCACTTGCTAACTCAGCCTTCTCCTACATGGTGCTCTCCAGATGTGTTGGACTGGGAATGATGGGAGTTGTAGTCTGATATATCTGGAAGGCACCATTTTGGGGAAGGCTGTGCTACCAGATCTTTTGCCTGGTGATATCTGGGATTGAACGTGGGACCTTCACTGATTGTGGCCCTCCTCCCTTCTGGCATCTGGGGCAGAAAATCCAAATAACAGCTCCCCGCACACTGCTCACTAACGAACAGGAGGCATGATCCTGCACAAGCCGCACTGAAATGAACAGGAGCTGTGCAACAGCATTACCACACTCTTGCACAGCTCCAGTTCATTTCAGTAGGGCATGAACAGGAGAAAATCCTGGTGCATTGTTCCCCATGGGGTCAAATCTGTCTGCCTCCCAACTTTGCCTCCCTTAATGGCATTAAATCTACTGACTGGGGTAGCTGCCTCTCTTTGCCTCATGCTAAGGACGCTTTTGTTCCACAGTCCAAACTCTCTTCCCCTTCCTCTTCACCCAGGGAGGAGGGGAAAAAAGTGCTGTTCTGTTTACTGCAGTCTCTATCCTCAGGCCACGGCTGCAAACTACCATGAAGCGGTTTAGACCAGTTTATCACACCCAGGCTGCTCTGAGTCACACAGAAAGGTCCCCGGGCTTTTGCTGTGTTGTCTCATGGAGTGGCCGGCGCTTGAGAAATGCAACCGTAGCTGTTTATCGCATGATTCCGAAACTCCTGATGAGTAATAGGTTGTTGAGGGGAGATTTATCTAGCCAGCCAGATCTTTAAACCCCCCCACAGTACAAGCTTTCTTTCACAATAATATCCCTTGGTTACTTGCCAACAGAGACTTCGCTCAGCAGATTAACACACAGTATCCCAGGCGTCTGATCAGCCGAGGTGCATTTCTCCATCTCACATTCTGAATTAACATGGGGCTGGGGGGGCACTTCAGTGGAGCCTAGTGATTTCTTTTGTGTGTTGGGGGGCAGAACCCAGTGAGTCTGGGGGTATAACAGTCTGAACTGGCTTTTAGTCAGAAATGAGTTGCTTGGAGTTTAACTGAGCTTATTCCACAGTAAACATAACATAGAATCGCAGCCTTCTCTCCTAGCGAAATTAATGAGATTTCAAAGTGCCGGTCTTTGGCTGGACTATGCCCAAACCCCAAACCCCTTTCCCAATTTATATTACATGTCGGTGAAGCAGGGCCAATGCTGGTGCCTGGTACCCGTGGGCAGCTGTGGAGTCTAGAGCTGATGTCTACCTGGAGCCTCCCCCCTTAATTTTTTGTTCCCTGGACCATCATTCCCCACAGCTCCAGATGTCTGGACCTAGCCAGTCTTCTAATTTCCCACAGTGCTACTGACCTAGTGTCACTGTGGGGCATTGTGGGAAATGAAAAAAGTGGCTGGTCCCAGTTGCTTAGTGCTACTCAGCGTGTTGCCACCATAGCCAGCTAAGTCCACCAGGGTCCCCTGGCAGAGGAGGACACGCCAGAAGGCACTTTGTGTCCCCCCCCCCCCCCGCAAACCCAGAGCTAGTCTGGGATGCAGTTCCACCTCAGAGCTGGAAGCTGGGCCAGCACCTGGGTCAGCAGCATTCTTGGGCAATGGCCGAGGCCCACAGCTGTCAGGCCCCCCCCCCGTTACCAATCTGTAGAACCTTCTGGACCCATTTCTGCTGATCCACCTCCTCCTGGCTATTGCTGCCTCTTCACATTTCACTTCTGAGCATGCAAGCAGAGACAAGAGTTTGGAGATGATGCGTCATGCGCCACTTGCTTTGCGCTGTTCCTCTGGGCGGTTGTATGGATTGGATCCAGAGGGCCACCCTATCAGGCAGCAAAATGAGCATGGGAAGCACTGAATAAACCTGTTGGGCTACCATCACCCATGTGGACAGAAGCCATCAAGGGCCCACGGACATGTGCTAGGCTTCTCTGCAAATTCCTGACATGGATCGCGGAATCCATTTTGGCTTCCACAACCATTCTTCTCCCTGCAAAAACTTTATAGAGTGGGATCAAGCGGTTTCACACATCGGTTTCTAAGGATTTTCTACTGATGTAAAGAAGAAAGTATGAATGCTTTATTTTTATTTTACTTTACGTTCTTTTAAAAAAAAAGTCAAGAGAGAAACCACCCAATCCCACAGCTGCCCTTTCCTGTTTGCCTGCCGTTGCTCTGGAAAGATCAGTATGCAATTGCTTTTAACCTTATGCGATGAAGCTTTATTTACTCCCCTGAATCAACACAGGGCTAAAAAGAAATAACTTCTCTCCCTGGAAAAAAAAGGCCATTCCCAGCACAGCTCACAGAGACGCACTCATTAGAAACAGCCTTGTACAGGGCGCCCTCATGCAGCTAGCCTTTAGGGACAGCTTCACCGTTAAATGGAGCCACCTTGGGACCATTTAAAATGAAAATCTTCCTCCGCTGCACTCCTCTGAACAATTATAGGAAAGACTGAGAAATCAGGTTTTATCTAGGAATGGACAGATCCATCGATTTCGTCTTCTCCTGCATTCCACTTTTTAAAATCTCACATTTTTTTTCTGACCAGTATATGAAGCAATGTTGGTACATTCTTATAAAAAACAAACTGAAACAAAAGTCACATCATTCTGTATTGGCCAAATTCAGTAGGTACAGCTATTCCCAGCTTAGAGAGAACCACCTTATACCTGCTTGCCATGTAGAACCTGGGCAGCAGACTTGACCGACAGACAGACAGACAGATGGGTCACCTGGCCACAGCTTCTGCGCTATGGTGAGATGTACTGTATTTCTCCTTAACTTACAAATTTGCATCTATACATATAAATCAGCACATGCAAATTTTATGCATTTCTCTGTCCTCTTTTTTGGGTGTGTTTGTATGATGCATTTCCTCTTTTTTTTTTTTTTGCAATTCAGAAGTGGCCATCCTAGAAAGAACCTGAGATACTTTGAGATTCTCTCAGGTCTGGAAGAAATCAAAAGTGATAGATTCATTTATCCAGGCCCAGAGCTTTGAATGTTAGCTATTATTATTGTTGTTGTTGCTGTTGATTACATTTCTATACCGCCCCATAGCCGAAGCTCTCTGGACAGTTTACCAAGATTAAAGGTAAAAGGTAAAGGTGTCCCCAGCCAGTCGTGTCCGACTCTAGGGTTTGGTGCTCATCTCCATTTCTAAGCCTAAGAGCCAGCGCTGTCCGAAGACGGTTCCATGGTCATGTGGCTGGCATGACTGAACACCGAGGTGCACGGAACGCTGTTACCTTTCCCGCCGAAGCAGCACCTATTTATCTACTTGCATTTTTTTCTTGCTTTCGAGCTGCTAGGTTGGCAGGAGCTGGGACTGAAGATGGGAGCTCACTCCGTCATGCAGCACTCGGGTCTCGAATTGCTGTCCTGCTGACCTTCCGGTCTGCAGTTCAGCGTCTTAACCACTAAGAATGCAGCTCTTAAAAGTCTGGGTTTCAATCCCCATTCAAGCCATGTCTGTGTGCTGAATAAGGGTTGCCACTTTTTGTTCTGACAGCTATATGTCAGGCGGGTACAGCAGTCTGGGAATAGCTGCACCTTTTATTTCGCCAGTGCAGATGCATGAGATTTTTTATTTTGGCTCATTTTTGCCACAAATTTATCAAAGTTTGCTTTTTTTTTTTTTTGATATTTGGAATGGAAAGAATGTCAGGTTTTAAAAATTTGAATGTGGGAAAAAGCGAATTTGACAGGTCTGTTCATCCTTATTCCGTCTTGCAACGTTTTGTTTTGGGCCCTGCTCATTTCGCCCTAGTGGCCTGGGCCAATATTTACTGTGGGCCCCAGGTGGGGTGTGTTCACTATGTTCAGCCTAGGCAAATTTGCCTAGGCTGAACACAGTGGAGGCTGGTGGCTCCCAGGTCAGTGGGGTTGTGAATCCACTCTGGTTTTCAGTCAGAACCAGTCAGAACTCTAGAGGAGTTAGCTCCATTAGGGTTCTGACTGGTTCTGACTGAAACCCGGAGTGGATCCACTGCCCCACTGACCTTGGAGCCACCAGCCTCCACCGGCTGAGCAGCGGATCTCAAATGATGGAACGGCTCCTTCAGTTTCTACTGAGCCAGTCGAACTGGTTCATCTCTGACAAGTGGCAGGACCTTGGGTGGAAATCTGTCTTTTGGGGCCCAGCCTTGACACTGCAAGCAGGATGTTTACAAGTTGGAAAGGAGTCAGGAAGGAGGAGAAAGGATCTAGAAGACAAATGATATGGTCTGAACAAAGGCAGATGGAACTGGGTTTGTTTAGCCTGGAGGGGAAAAAAAAGATGAAAGGGGATGTGTTGATAGTTTCTGTGGAAGGTAGGAACATGGACAGATTATTGAGAGTTGGCTTGCGAAATGCTTTTTGCACACTTGAAAATGTAACCCTCTGGTGAGCTGCTTATAGAGCTGAAATAATTTGCTCCCCAATATTTTGAGAAGAGCCTCCTCTTGAAATCTGGATGTCAAATGTTCTCCAGAAATTCTCTGCATCCCCCAGAGCTTTGCCCATTTTTTGAACAAGTAATTCGAGACCTAGCATGGTGTAGAATAGGAGAAGGAAATTATTCTGGCCTTGGGGGCTGGATTGCTACCTGGGATACCCCCCTGGAGCCCGCTGACATTGGGGAGGGAAGCCTGACCCCTTCCCCAGAAACCCCACCCTCTGACATCATGAGGCTCCTTTCTCCATGTGCAGGGAGCCACGGAGAAGCCAGCCCGTGCCTCTTACTGCATGGAGAAAGGGACTGCTTTCCCCTGCTGAATGCTAGACAGGTTGCCTTTCTATATTGCTGAGCATCAGATGGGGCCAGGGCGAGGGGGCGGGGCTTGAGAGAGAAGCTGGTGGGATGACTGAGGAACTCGTGCCAGCCAAATTTGGCCCAAGGGCTAGAAGTTCTCCATCCCTGGTGTAGAGCTTAGGATGTTTGGCTCGGGTTGGGGAAACATGGGTTCTAATTCCTGCTCATCCATGAAGCACAATGTGTGATCAGGGGCCAATCATAATCTCTCAGCCTAACCAACCTCACAGGGTTGTTGTGAGAATAAAATGCAAGGGTGTATGAGGAGCAGCCACGTATGCCTCCCTAAAATCCTTGGGTATTCACAGCCCCACTGCAGTAGGAGCCACCAACCTCCACTGGTCCCAGCCAGGCCGATGGAGAGGGCTTCTCTGCCTCACCTCTCCTTCTGCTGCAGCCAAGTGAAATGGCTGCTACTATATGATTGTTCTGGGAGGGATGGAGCCTAATGGCAGTCCCAGCTGAGCCCATGGAAGGGGCGTCACTGTCTAGCCTTCCTCTGAGGCAGCCAGGTTGAATGCCTGCTGATAGGGGCAATTCCGGAAGAGGAGGACTCAAGGGGTAGTTGGTCCTCCCAGCAAGGCCAATGGAGTGGGCCTTGCTATCTCATCCTCTCCCTCCCTCAAGTCTGATTAGTAGGGTGGGCAATTGTGAATCCCCCACAAAGGGGACATGCATCACCTAAGAAGAGGACCAAAGAGGACACAGGTTTACATAAAATTTCCATAAGCTAATTTATACTGAAGGTTTATCTGCAAATTTAGAAATAATTATTATAATTTAGATAGAAACCCAAAACATCTCACCAGTGCATGGAAGACTGTGACCAGGTGACCTGTGTGCCTTGCTCAGGTGTGGTTGATGGGTGGCATCAAGGCCCAGCTCTTCCTTCTGAGGGTTCTTTATCTTGATACCACACACTTGGACCAGACAGCCCTTCAAACAGAGGACGCCTTCAAAATAGAGGGCAGCCCTCCGGCAGCCCTTCAAAAAGAGGACTGTCCTCTGTAAAAGAGGTCACATGGCCACCCTATCTGATTAGTAGGGAGCATTATGGCATCTCTGTTCAAGCTGCGTTGCTGATTGGGTGACAAGAGCCATGTGATTAATCCAGGAAGGAGGAAGAAGCACCAATCGGGGGACAATGGTCCCCAACTGGATTGTTTTTAAAAAGAAAGAGTAAATCGACTCTGTGCTTTTCAGGAAAACGGTTCTCCGCTAGCAAAATTTACTTGTTTCCACACAAAAATGTGACCTGGAGAATGTTTGGTGCAGCTCTAATTTCCCCCCAAGTCCAACACCCTTAAATGAACCACCCATTTCTTCCCAAAGCACATTTGGGTTCTTCCTTCTTTCTGCCACATATAATGCCCTTCGAGGGGTGGTGGGAGCGGATGGTACAGTCTTGGTGCCTGGCTCCTCGGGATCATGGACATGCCAAACATGGCCTTTGGGTTGCCAACATCTGCTTATTTCCTGGTCGCAAGTCTTCACTTGTCATGGTGCCTGGCGACCCAGCTGGGTCCAGCAGCTCCTGTCAGTGGCAGGCCCTGTGGACAGCCTGATTTTGGCAGGGAGGAACGTTTGTCGACCGAGGGCAGGCCAACGAACAGCGCGGCATCCGGCATCCTCACAGCTAAGATGCACCACTGCGCTGCTGTAGAAGAAGGATGAGAGCTGTAACTGATGTGTGGGTTTGCTGTGGGAAGTGCAGGGCCTCATGGCATACATACCCTCCCTCCAGGGAGCAGCGCTGGCTTCACGAACATCATAATGTGGGTGGGGGTGTTCTGTAAAATATCTGTGCCATGATATCCCGGCTTAGGCAACATGAAAAGCTGGGTTCGGTGCCCTGTATCTAGGGCTGGCACGGAGGGTAGGCATGGTGGGGCAGCTGCTGAGGGCCCACACCCCAGCAGGGGCCCACTGACAAGAGTCCCCTGGAATTGTTGCTCCTCTTCACCATGGCGACCTTCCTCTCACTCTGGCCCAGGCAATGGTGGTGGTGAGGAGGAACAGGGGATGCCGCGGCCTGCTTGCCCTCTGGCTCTCTGCCTGTCCAGCCAGCAAGGGGTGGCAAGGATGAGAGAGAGGAGGAGGAGGAGCAAGAGCAGCCGGTGATGGGACTGAGGAGGTGGAGGGGCCCCATTGAGCATGTCTTGTCCAAGGGCCTGTGGAATACTGGATGTACCAGTGATGAAAATTAACTAGAACTGAGCCTAAAGCTAAGTTCGGAGAGGGCTTTTTTTGCCTTGAAACTTAAAGTTGGAGGGTGGGCAACAGGGCTCCCCTCCCCGTGCAACTTTTGGGAGGAGAGAAAGAAAATGCCATGTTGTGAACGGAGCGGGGCCTAGCTCTGTTGCCTGCAGCTTCGGCCAGCTTCTTTCTTTGCCTTTTAAAATGTTGATGGGGTGCCCCCAAGTGGTGCAGCTGTTCGTTCGCTGCCACTGCTGTTTGCATCTGAGTTCCTTCCGGCAGCCACCTCTTGAAGAGCTGTGGCCATTGCTAATGGGCAAGTCCCTGCTTCGAACTGTGGTGCTGGAGAAGACTCTTACGAGTCCCCTGGACTGCAAGGAGGTCAGATCAGTCAATCCTAAAGGAAATCAACCCTGACTGCTCATTGGAAGGACAGATACTGAAGCTGAAGCTCAAATATTTTGGCCACCTAATGCGAAGAGAAAACTCTCTGGAAAAGACCCTGATGCTGGGAAAGACTGAAGGCAACAGGAGACGGGGACGGCAGAGGATGAGATGGCTAGATAGCATCACTGATGCAATGAATATGAACTTGAGCACGCTCCAGGAGAGAGCGGAGGACAGGGAGGCCTGGCATGCTATGGTCCATGGGGTCATGAAGAGTCGGACACGACTGAACGACTGAACAACAACAAAGTCCCTGCTCCTGAAAGAATGCACAGTTCTGCAGCCCCCATACACCCCATTCACCTAAACGACCCTTCATATTTACCACTTCTGACTGTGGGGGCGAATGATGGCAAAGGTACTTTGAGCTCAGCACTAAAAATTCACCAAGTAGGCATGGTTTCTCTTGTGTGCAGAAGTTATTCTGCAATTTCAACAATTTTCTACAAATTATTCCATGTCTTCTCATCATGGGGAGGGGATAAGAAGCTATAGACGCATCGAAGGACAGCACTGAGCTCAGAAGCCCTAAAGGAGCTGTCCTGGGAACTCTTGAGAGTTGAAGGTACAGGATAAAAGGGTGCAATCCTATGCGTGTTTAGACAGAAAAACGTCCTACAGCTCCCAGCATTAAAGGAGCTGTCCTGGGAACTCTTGAGAGTTGAAGGTACAGGATAAAAGGGTGCAATCCTATGCGTGTTTAGACAGAAAAACGTCCTACAACTCCCAGCAAAGCTGGCTGGGGAATGCTGGGAGTTGTAGGACTTTTTTATGTCTAAATACTCATAGAACTGCACCCTAAATTAAATAATCAAATTAACAAATAAATAAAGAGGCCACTACTTGCCCAATCTGAGTAGCAAATCTCACTTTGTCGGACACCAGATGAAGCAAGTCATCCCTGGATCTCATACATTTTATTTGTTTATTTATCTATCTGTTTGTTTTATAAATGCCCATACTGCCCTTCAATGGACATTCCCAGGGCAGTTTACAATAAAAAGTAAATACAGTAACAAAAAAAAGATCACCTATCTCTGCTAGACATGGACAAGGTCTCCCAAGCTTGCCTCGGATTAACTCGGAAATTGCCCAAAGCCTTCAGAAAAAGCTTGGAACGCTTTTCCGAACTGGAAATGTGCATTTACTGGAATCCTGCCTGTACCTCCCCCGCCCCCCGCCCATTGCAGAAGTTGGAAGGTGAGACACCAAGGCCACCTAGTGAGTTTGTGGAAGAGGCAAGATTTGAAGCATGGGGGGGGGGGATTTCTAGTTTACAGCTCAGTCTCTTAGCCACCATGTTACACCAGCTCTTTCTGCACTGTAATCATTTCTGCCCATTTAACCCTGTGTTGCTTTTAGATTTTCTAATAAATGCATTGATTTGAGAGGCAAGGCAAGGAACGTGCAATTTTAAATCTGCAGCACTAATGCCTACTAGCATTCTTGCAATTAAAGAAAACACGTTATACCAATTTGGCAATAAGAAGTACTGCCCTATAAACAGTTGATATCTGTCTGTCTGTCTATCATCTATCTATCTATCTATCTATCTATCTATCTATCTATCTATCTATCTATCTGTCATCTATCTATTATTATTATTATCATCATCATATAAAATTCACATTTTTTCAGGACGATCATGAACACATTGAGACTAGAATGATACTTGGAATGCTACGACATTTGACTCCGTTCTAGTTAATTTTCATCACTGATACATCCAGTGTTTTGCAGGCCCTTGGACAAGACATCCTCAATGGGTCCCCTCCATTAGTGAGTCTAAAGTCAGACTGTGTGTCCGACTTTATGGAGGACAGTCCTCTGTCTGAAGGCGTCCTCTCTTTGAAGGGCTGTCCAGTCCAAGTCAGGGTGAAAGATAAAGAACTCCAAGATGGGAGAGCCAAAGGGCCTTGAATTCACCCATCCACAGCTAGCACCAGGACAGGAGACTGAACAGGCAAACAGGTCACTTGGCCCCAGTTACCCCTGCTATGGGGGGATATATTGTATTTCTAATTAAATTATCTCTCTATATACAATAACACACACAGCTTTGATGTAAATCTGTATCCTCTTTTGTCCTGTTTTTTGGCAGTGTGTAAGCAGCCACCTTCCATTCTCCACTTGGAGACTTCACTTCTAGAGACTTGTGGAGCTGTTTCCTGAAGAATGACAACTGACCAACTCAGGTTTTAATGAAAGGTTTTAACAAGTGATCCTGAAAGGCAAACAACTAGGGACAGAGTGACAGGTTCCAGAAAACAGGGTCTGCCCCTGGTAAATCAAGGCAGTTGGAGTGTATGTAGCCTGCTGAGGTATATTGTGAACTGTTGACAGTCTATTGTAAGTCATTTTTTAAAGTATGTCTCCCACTAAACATTTTAACAAGATGTTCCATTTCTCTCTATCTATTGTCTGTCTGTCTGTCTGTCTGTCTGTCTGTCTGTCTATCTATCTATCTATCTATCTAAGCAATGCCTCGGGCAAAGATTTATCCAAACTGATGGGAGAGTCTGGCTTGAATGGATATAAATTGCTTGTACAAGAGTTGCCATCACATGGGCATGGAGAATGGTGTGAATTATACAGATTGCCACACCTGGCTTCTGCGAAAATGATGGGTTTTGATGCTTTTGGGCTGGGTTTTAGGTGGTGGATACAGGAGTCCCCAACCTTTGTGGGTCAGTTGGCACATTTGAAATTTTGAGTGTTGTGGGTGCTCTCACAGAATGGCTGCCATGGGGGCTTACCCATTCATAAAATGGCTACCATGGTGGCCACGGCCAGTCAAAAAACACCAAGGCAAACTGGTGAATCTGAAAGAAAAGTAACTTGCCCAAGAACCTAAGTACAAGACGGAAGTAGGGGCTGTACTCCAGAACAAACAAAAAAACCACACACCGCTCTCCTGAACCCAAATAAAGATGGCACTGGAGGGTGGCACTTTGTTTTGCAGCATGCCTGCCTCTCAGTTTTGTTGTTGTTGAAAAAAATATAATGTAAAAATATTCAGGAACAGAATACAAATCATGAGGGGCAGGGAGCCCGGTGGGTGGCAAGAGAGGGAGCCTGGTGGGTGGCAAGAAAGGTGTCTTCTGAGCACATTGGTCCCATGGGCTGCATGTTGGAGGCCCCAGTGGTAGAACATTTCCATGATTCTCTACCACAGTAGAACATCTGGGATAGGCCCATGCTCAGGAACAGAGGAATAAGAAGCTGCCTAATACTGAGTCAGGCCATGGCTCCATCTACCTCAGTATTGTTGACACTGACTGGCAGCGGCTCTCCGGGGTCTCAGACAAGGGCCCTTCCTGGCCTTTCCTGGGGATGCCAGGATTGAACCTGGGGCATGCAAAGCATGGGCTGCACCATTGAGCAGGAGCCCATGAAGACAGGACATGGCTTGGCCAGCTCTTCTCCACAGCTGTCTAGACAAATCCCTCTAGAAAGTAACACCAGCTTTCTTGAGCCCCAGTAGGGTTGTAATGAATATCCGTTGGCTTTTCACTCAGTTCCTGAAGTGAAAATGGCATATTTGCAGTTATGGATAGGTGTGCTGAATGTTGATCTGCAGAAATAAGGGAGGGGGTGGGAGGGGAGAAAAGTAGTGACTTGCAGTACAAGATGTATAGTTAAGCCAATTGCGAAGGAAGGGGAAGGAGTGAAATATTCTGGTCCTTTCCCAGAACTGTCACCTATTAGTGGCCACTCCACCTGGTTGCAGCAGTGGGTAAGAGATGGCCCATCAGGCTCTACCCTATTGGTTCAGCCAGGAGACAAGCCCTGTTTGGCTTCTCCCCTCCCTGCACTGTATGCATTCAAGGCGGCCATTCTTCAGAGCATCAAGACCTGAGTTTGCTTGTTTTCCTCTTCCCTCCCCATGCCCTTTTCCTTTTGTATCATGTCCTTTAGATTGCAGGTCTGTGGGCATGGACTATCTTGAGTGTGTGTCTTTTAATCTTTGTACAATGCCTAGGAGACATCAGGTACTTTATAGAGGATGATAAAAAACAAGCTACCCAGGACTTTAGGGGAGACCAAGGAGGAGAAATAGCAATGTGTTGCAGAACATGGAGAAACAACAGCCTTACAGCATGTACAATAGCAAGATAGTTAGTGCTTTGAATAGTAAATGGTGCACTCATATGATAGGATGCAAATTAACCAGGTCGGATCCACAATCCGCCTTCTGGGAAAGGAAGGGATCTTATTGTAGAAGGGCCCACCGCCTGATTTTGGGGGAACTTCCCTCCTCCCACTAAAACTCACCCCATTCAGCAGGGTCAGCTAACTCTGTGTGCAGGATTTTCAGGGGGCTGAAGGTTTAAACATGGTATAAACATGGGGAGCAGAGATGATCCAGTGCAATTCTGGATCCATCCCACCATTCTGAAAGTCCTACTCTTGCAAAAAAGTGTATGTTTGCTTTTGCGGGTCAATGTCCCAAACACAAGATGTCACTTCTGGGTAGAAATATTCATGGGAATAACAGCGTGTGTTTTCCATAGCCCCATGCGCCATTCAGTTGGTGTGTTCCTACAGTAGATTCTCCAGCTGTTGCAAATACAGCATATCCGACTGCCTGGCCTTGCCGAATTGAGTGCATTCCGGGGAGAAGGAAACAAGCTCCCCCAATTACGCTGTGCTATTCCCCTGACATTTTCATTATCCGAAACACAGTGCCCGTCGAACACTGCCTTGTACTGAAAGCCATTGCTGTCAAATTAAGTTAGAAGGAATTGGCCCAAAGCTAAAAGCTCCACAACTATTCCTGCCACCTGGAAAATCAGCAGAGAAATATAATTGCGTAGTCTTTCAAATTAAATCAAAGACTGTTCTCTGTTCTGATGAGTTAATCCAGGGCAGAATGGGAGCAGATCCACTCAACCATGG
This sequence comes from Heloderma suspectum, assembly GCF_057233095.1. Lineage (NCBI taxonomy): Eukaryota > Metazoa > Chordata > Lepidosauria > Squamata > Helodermatidae > Heloderma > Heloderma suspectum. The sequence continues at coordinate 41,894,364 of NC_139463.1, forward strand.
CTTTGCTGGGATGGCCTCGGTTCATGGTGGGGCTCGGGAGCCATTCCAGGGCACTGGGAGAGGGAGGGTGGGAAGCATTTCGCGGACTGGTGCAACGATTTCCATCCATGTTGCCACGAAGATGACACTGGCGAGTTTGAATTAGGAACCTTGGAACTTGGACACGAGTCTGTGGGAAGACTCCTCTTGATAAGAAGGAGAGGCAGTGCACCAATTAGAGTATTATGGACCCAAGTTCACATCCCCGCTCAGCCATGAGGGTCACTAGGTGACTGTGGCATGACTGTCTGGAAGGGGCATATTATGCCTGTCTTCCTCCATTAGTTCCATGAGGACACAGACATCAAGGTAAGTTTAACACTGCTTTTTTTTCCAGGTTTCTTCCAGTTACTTCACTGGGCACAGGTAAGTTGGCAACCTCTGGTCACTTCACTGGGCACAGGTAAGTTGGTGACCTCCAGTTACTTCACTGGGCACAGGTAAGTTGGCAACCTTGTTACTTCACTGGAGACAAGTTGGCAACCTCCAGTTCCTTCACTGGATACAGGTAAGTTGAAAACCTCCAGTTACTTCAGTGAGCACAGGTAAGATGGCAACCTCTAGTCACTTCACTGGGCACAGGTAAGTTGGTGACCTCCAGTTACTTCACTGGGCACAGGTAAGTTGGCAACCTTGTTACTTCACTGGAGACAAGTTGGCAACCTCCAGTTCCTTCACTGGATACAGGTAAGTTGAAAACCTCCAGTTACTTCAGTGAGCACAGGTAAGATGGCAACCTTTAGTCACTTCACTGGGCACAGGTAAGTTGGTGACCTCCAGTTACTTCACTGGGCACAGGTAAGTTGGCAACCTTGTTACTTCACTGGAGACAAGTTGGCAACCTCCAGTTCCTTCACTGGATACAGGTAAGTTGAAAACCTCCAGTTACTTCACTGAGCACAAGTAAGATGGCAACCTCTGGTCACTTCACTGGGCACAGGTAAGTTGGCAACCTCCAGTTACTTTACTGCACACAGGTAAGTTGGCAACCTCCAGTTACTTCACTGGATACAGGTAAGATGGCAACCTCTGGTCACTTCACTGGGCACAGATAAGTTGGCAAGCTTGCTTCCCTTACTAGGGGAGAGAGCTCTGCCTTCCTCCCCTTCCTCTACGTCCCCTTCCTATGCCTGCCGCCCACTCCACACCGGGCTCTGCTCTGTAGCTTTTCTGGATCCTCTGCTTCTTGCTTCTCTAGCAAATTGTCAGTGTGCCACAATCTGCTAGAAAGGGGGCTCCAGTTATGCCATTCCCCTTCCACTAACCTCTCTTGTTGATCGCCAGCTCTTCCGTGCGGGCCAGTTGCTTTCCAGAGTCATTCCTGCATTGTACCATGTCAGACTGCAGGTAGGAGAATCTCATGGTTGAAAAGTGGAGCGGGGGGGGGTATCCCTCCACATCTCAAACTAACATACCAGGCTAGAGCAGAATCTTCTTCTCCGATACCTAGTTTTGTATGCACAAAGAGATTTTGAAAGTTTATTTTTGATTGTTTTATTATTTATACCCTGTTTTTCTACTAAAAAAATAACCAAAGTTGTTCACAGTTAAAAATGCAATATAACAAACATCAACAATAAAAGAATCATTAAAAGAAAATAAGGCAGCACTAGCAGTAAAATATCAAGGGTACAAATATCAAGGGTAAACATGTCAAGGGTACTAAAGCAGTACTAAAACTTCATCCAAAATGTCATAAACCAGTAGGATACTGATTAAAAGCCAGCCTAATTGTTTTAAAGTTTTATCATCTGTCAAAAGATGAGAAGACAAGGAACTTGGCAAATTTCCACCAGGAGGGAGTTCCACAACTGAGGCACCAACACCAAGAAGTCCCCCTCTCTTGTCCCTGTCCATCTGATTGCATGTACAGGCAGAACAGAGTCCCCAAGCCTGATCTCGAAGGCTGGGGGGTTCATGCAGGGATGTTATTTTCATATGGAAGAACATTTAGGCTGCGAACCTATACCCACATATCTGGGAGTAAGTCCCATTGAAAGAGGTATTGCTTCTGAGCAGACATGCATAAGATTGCACCGTAATCATGCAGTTTTCCACACCTGCAGTCTAACTAGGGATGTACGAAACTCACTTACCTTTTAGCGGAATCTTTCGCGGTGGGGGGGATGGGGAAAGGCGATCCGGTCCTCCCTCGTAGAATCCTTGATGGCTGGCTCCACTCTGCGGCCAGGCCGCAGAGCAGCTGGCCAGGGCCGTCTGCAGCCGGATTTCCGGTCGTGGACGGGCTGCTGCGGATGCAAATGGTGGCCACTGTAGCGGCCGCCATTTGCATCCAGCCAGGCAGCTGTGATAGGCTACATAAGAATTTATGTAGCCTATCACGGCTAACCCCCCCCAAAACCTCAGCGTACGCAAATGGCAGCGGCTACGGCAGCCACCATTTGTGTTCCTTATTTTTCGCCGATTTATCTTACGTAAATATTTACGTAAGATAAAACGGCGAAAAAAAGGGGAACACAAATAGCATAGTGGGCGCTATTTGCGTTCCTTTATTTTTCACCGTTCTAGCCTATGTAAAAGAACGGTGAAAAATAAAGAAACGCAAATAGTGCCCACTACGCTATTTTACGTAAATATTTTACGTAAATATTTTACGTAAATATTTATGTAAGATAAATCAGCGAAAAATAGGGAACGCAAATGGTGGCCACTGTAGCCGCCGCCATTTGCGTATGCTGGGTTTTTTGGGGGGTTAGCTGTGATAGGCTACGTAAATTCTTACGTAGCCTATCATGGCTGCAAGGATAGCAATGGCGGCGGCAGCAGCCCGGCCGCAGCTGGCCAGGAGACCAGCCGCCAGAGCCGCTGCTTCCGGAGCTGCTGCCACATCTGCCGCATCTGCCCCAAAGAAGTGCCATCCCAGGGGAATTCCATGGGGGGTGGGGGTGGGGGGGCAGGAGGCCATTCCGCCACGGATTCCAGGGGGCCGGATTCTTGTCCTTGGACCATATTACATTAGACTAGGGATGGCAGAGAATTCCGCCACGGATTCCAGTGAAGCCGGATTCTTTAGAATCCGGCCTCACTGGAATCCATGGCGGAATTCTCTGCCATCCCTAGCCTAACGTAATATGGTCCAAGGACAGTGTTACCACCTCACCAACTGTTTGTGAAACTAGGCCTAGGTATAAAGCAGGGGTGAGGAACCTCTTTCAGCCTCAGGGCTGAATTCAATTCTGGAGAAGCTGTTGGGGGCTGCATTCCAGTGGTGGGTGGGGCCAAATGAAAAGCGGGCAGGGCCAGAAATACAAACAACACCCATTGAAGCTTAAAGCTTTTACTGTCAGTAACTCAGCCTTTGGTAGGGATGTGTGAACCCACTCCCGTCTGGGTTCTCTGGGTGCCCGCCCAGCCCCTGGCCCCACTTGCCAGTCCCTGGACTGTGCTTGAGCCCCTCCTGCACTTGGCGAGCAGCCCGCACTCAACCCGGTGGCCTCGTCGAGCTCCGTGGTCGCCATTTTTTGAAAAAATAAAATGGCGATGGCAAAAATGCACATTTTCGCACACACCAATATGCGCATTCACAAAAATGCACATTTTCACACACATGCAAATATGTGCATTTTTGCAATCACAATTTTATTTTTCCAAAAATGGCCATTGTGGAGCTCAATGAGGCTGCCGGGGTGAGTGTGGGGCACTCACAGAGCGCAGGCAGGGGATGAGTGGGGGCAGGGGCTCAGCAAGCATGGCTCAGGGGTGCGAGCAGGTGGGGGGCACCACCGGATTCCCGGATGGAATCGGGTGCCTGTACTACCCCTAGCCTTTGGAGAGGCATTTCAGGCTTTTAGAATGGGGAAAAAAGTGCACAAAAGCTGTCAATCCACCACATGATTGGTGCTTGAGGGGTGGGGCATGGGGGATGGGGGAGTGGTGTTGTGTTGTAATAGTTTTATGCACTTCCTTGGTTTGAGTTATTAAGAAGCTTGTCCCTAGAGGGTCCCAGGAGGAGGGAGAAAGGAGGAGGGAGGTGAGAGAAAGGGGAGGAAGGAGGGTGTGAGGGCAAAAGGACAGAAATAAATTTTGGGTTTAGAAATAAAATGAAGTTCTGTTTACATCCAGACCTTGTTTCTGGATCTTCCTTCATGAGAAGAAAATACCAAAAGTGGCCAAATGGGGAGTCCCGGAGGGCCAGATTTGGCCTCCAAGAAGGCTGGATTTGTCCCGCAGGGCTGAGGTTCCCTACCCCTGGTTTAAAGCAACACTCTGACCTTCATGGTGCATTTTGGCATACACTGATACCGTGATGCTTTGCACCAATTATTTCAGGTAGTGAAGAAGATCTTTTGACCAGGATTCCGAGAATCTGATGAAGATGAACCATGCCTTGTAAACTCCCAAAGCCAGCATCCAGCTGCCCCCTCCTTCATTAGTGTGTTCTGTTCATTATCAGAAAGCATTTACCAAACAGGAAACCCTTCCCTGTTCCAGACAATTTCTTGGCCTGATCTGCCATGAAATGTCACCTTCTCAGATGGGGGAACAGAAATTCATCACAATTAAGGGAAACTCTGACATGCGGGGCTTTGAAGTGAATGCGGCCTGCTTTGAATGCCATGCGCCTCTGCAGTGCTTCCTTGATCTGATGCAATTCTTGTGCCATTTATTCTGCTTGTAAAAACACGCGCTCTCCACAAGCAATGGCGTGATCTTCTATTGCTTCCCATCATGCCTGCTGCAACGGGACCCTGCCAGCCTTTGGCCTTTGGCCACCTAAGGAAGCATGTTGATGAGGAATGAATGTATATACATTGACACAACATGGAACATTCTTTGCCTGGTTGCGGGGGCATAAGCTGCCCCCATTTGCGTCTTGCCTGGAATGCTGGGGCGAGGACAGTCATCTAATAAGCAGAATTGCTTGCCCTATTTAGAGTATCATTAATTTGATGCTGAATTAGTCAATTTCTGCTTTGGGGAATGACAGTACAGGCCTCCTGTCTGCCCTGCCAGGCATCTTCTTCCCTTTCTATTTCTTCTTCCTACACAGACTAGGGCATGCTCTTTGTAAGAAGCACAATAAAAATAACCCTAGCCAAATCTGGCCACAAGGATCCATGCCTTAGGGTGCAATCCTATGGGGATAGGTGGACGCCTCCAAACTTATAGAATCACAGAATCATAGAATAGTAGGGTTGGAAGGGGCCTACAAGGCCATTGAGTCCAACCCCAAGCTCAATGCAGGAATCCAAGTCAGAGCATCCCTGACAGATGGCTGTCCAGCCTCATCTTGAACGCCTCCAGTGTGGGAGAGCCCACCACCTCCCTAGGTCATTGGTTCCATTGTTGTATTGCTCTAACAGTCAGGAAGTTTTTCCTGATGTTCAGCTGGAATCTGGCTTCCTGTCACTTGAGCCCATTATTCCGTGTCCTGCACACTGGGATGATCAAGAAGAGATCCTGGCCTTCTTCTCTGTGAAAACCTTTCAAGTACTTGAAGAGTGCTGCTATCATATCTCCCCTCAGTCTTCTGTTCTCAAGGCTAAACATGCCCAGTTCTTTCACTCTGTCCTCAGAGGGCTTTGTTACCAGTCCCCTGATCATCTTTGTTGCCCTCCTCTGAACCCTCTCCAGTTGGTCTGCATCCTTCTTAAAGTGTGGTGCCCAGAATTGGACACAGTACTCCAGATGAGGCCTAACCAGTGCTGAGTAGGGGGGAACTAGTACTTCCTGGGATTTGGAAGCTATGCTTCTATGAATGCAGCCCAAAAGAGCATTTGCCTTTTTTGCAGCCACATCACACTGTTGGCTCATATTCAGCTTGTGATCTACAACAGTTCCAAGATCTTTCTCGCTTGTAGTGTTGTTGAGCCATGTATCCCCCATCTTGTAACTGTGCATTTGGTTTCTTTTTCCTAGGTGCAGAACTTGGCATTCATCCCTATTAAATGTCATTCTGTTGTTTTCTGCCCAGCGCTCCAGTCTATCCAGATCACTTTGAATTTTGTTTCTGTCTTCCAAAGTATTAGCTATCCTGCCCAATTTGGTGTCATCTGCAAATTTGATCAGCATTCACTGCACCTCCTCCTCCAAGTCATTAATAAAAATGTTGAAGAGCACTGGGCCCAGGACTGAGCCCTGCAGTACCCCACTCGTTGCCTCTCCCCAGTTTGAGAAGGTCCCATTGATAAGCGCTCTTTGAGTCCGATTCTGTAGCCAACTGTGGATCCACCGGATCGTTGTTTCATCAAGCCCACTTTGAGCTAATTTGCTCATCAGGATATCATGGGGCACTTTGTCAAAAGCTTTGCTGAAGTCGAGGTATATGATGTCTACAGCATTCCCACGGTCTACAAGGGAGGTTACTTGATCAAAAAATGAGATCAGATTTGTCTGGCAGGACTTGTTTTTGACAAATCCATGTTGGCTTTGAGTAATCACAGCATTGTTTTCAAGTTGCTTCCAGATGGATTGCTTTATCATCTGCTCCAGAATTTTCCCAGGGATTGATGTCAGACTGACTGGTCTGTAGTTCCCTTGGAACTTGGAGGCAACTGCCTATCCAGTGCATATCAGGCGAAGCATGGAGGGGATAATTCCCTCCATGCTTCTCTTGCCCTGCATTTGTGGCTAGACAGCTGATTTTGGGAAGGTGGAGTGGAGGAGGCAGCTGCTAGATGACACATAGGATGTGTTGTTCTGGCATTTCTGCCTTCTCCGCTCCGGAACATCCCCTGGAACACCCTGTTTTGGCTGCTCTGTGCTCCTCTTCTGAGCGTGGAGGCGGGGCTGTTCTGTGCTGCCTGCGAGGCAGTATGGAATGGGGGGAAGGTTGGTTCTCCATTGCCACGCCATATTGCTGTAAGTCAGTCTCCGGACTTACTCCTGTTCACGCGATGGGCTACGCAAATATTTGCGTAGCCTATCACGTCAAAAAACAGGGATGCAAATGGCGTAGTGGATGCCATTTGCGGCCGTAAACCTGGTGGATTAACCTAATGCAGCCTGCATTTAGGCTAATCTACCAGCTTTATGGCAGCAAATGGCGCCCACTATGCCATTTGCATCTGGAGACTGACTTACAGTGATACGGCACGGCAATGGCTGCCAGCCGTATCAACACTCGTCAGGGATGCGAAGCAGGAGGCCGGCTCCGCAGGATCGAGACAGCGACAGATCCAACCCAGATGGATTCCTCAGGGAGGTGGCGGTGAGTGATCCATTCCACCATGGGCCCCAATGGAGCCGCATTCTTGGAATCCGTCCTCACTGGGGTCTGTGGCAGAATTCTCCCCCATCCCTAGTTCTGAGCACTGAAAGTAGAGCGGCCACATATGCATCAGCAAAAAAGAGGGGGGTTGGGGAATGCTATATAGGTCTTCTGGAGAGCAGGGAGCAGGACTTGTTTTCCCTTCCTGACATGGTGCATGGCACATGGATGATATAGCAGCAGGAATGGATTCCTTGGAGCTTCAGAATCCTGTAGATTGTGGGATATTATTATTATTATTATTATTATTATTATTTATATACTGCTTTCCATAAAGGTATCAAAGCAGTGAACATAAAACGCAATGGTGTAAAAACAACAACAAATGTAACAATAAAAACAACACAGTACAAATGAATCGGTGACGATGAACCCGCACGCCACCTGACTGTGTTCTACAAACCATAGCTGGCTGGGTCACACTTCAAGGAAAGCCTGCATGAAGAGATGAGTTTTAAGCAGACGTCTGAACATCAGAGCCGTGGGTGCCTGTCTCATGTCAATTGGCAGAGCGTCCCAGAGGGTGGGGGCTGCAACACTATATGCTGCCCTGCAAGTGCTCCCTCCCATGATCACAGAGACCCAGCAGAGACAGAAGGGGTGAGGCGCTCCCTAAGGTAACCTGGTCCCAGCTTGTTTAGGGCTTTATATCGTAACAACGCCTTGAACTTGGCCTGATCTCTTATCGGCAGCCAGGGCAGTTCTTTTAGCAAGAGTGTAGCTTGCTGTCAGAAGGAGACCCCAGCTAGCAACCTCAGCGCTGCATTCTGCACCAGCTGCAGCTTTGGTATCAAACCCAAATGTAGCCCCACATGTGACGGCTAGTGACTCCAGTTCAGGAGAGCCAGTGCTTCCACTCCGGGTTTTAGCTGCCACCAGCTGCAACTCTAAAGGTGCTCTCCAACGTGCTGCACTCATTGTGGGGACAAGGGTCAGCACCTTGGACAGCACCGTTAGAGGTTTGGCTTGCGGTAACGAAAACCCGGAATGGAATCACCACCGCTCCGGAACTGGAATCACCAGCCTCCACTGAGCCCCACACAGCGCGCATTACAATAATCTAGCCTCGAGGCTGCCAATGCCTGTACCGCTGTGGCTAAGCGATCACAGTCCAGGAATGGCCATAGTTGGCGTACCAGCCGAGACTGGTAAAGGCACTCTGAGCTGAAGCCACCTGAGCCCCAAGGGACAAAGATGAAGACTCACTGTACAGGGCTCCTCACTGCACCTTTGCCGTAATTCAGTGGAGCACCAGCTGATCCCTAAATTGTATCGTTTTATCATCCTAAGACCAGCAGCAATCCTCTGGTGTCCCACAGTCCTGAGAACGTCTCGATTGGCACCGTTAAAAAGAAATGTAGCTGGTAATTACAGGCACTATATGCTTATGCTAATAATTAAGTGCACCACTCTGAAGAATGTAACAGAAGAATAATTTAATACGGGTGTGAATCATGTGATCTCTACTCTGAGATCCTCTTCCTTAATGCTGAATTGGACAGGCTGCATGACAGAAACTCTGAGCCCTGGGAACTATATTCACACGGATCCTTATCTCTGCTATGACCACTTACCCTGATAGTGTTGTGGCATTTTTCCTCCTTTCATGCCTGTTGCAGGACATCTTCGCTGACAGAAGGAGCCTTGAAGGAAAGAGTGCATTTGGTCTCTTGAAGGTTTCCCAAATCCCAGCCCAATGCTCTAGCCACTACACCATGCTGGCTCTCTCGAGTCTGCCATAGGCACCCTGGCCTCCAAAGTTTACCTCCATGCTTTCCTCAACCACCAGCTTCTTCTGAATCTCTTGCCTGAAGTAGGGATGCTTGAAGAATTCAAAGTTTGCTGATTCCAATGTGAACTGACCTGATTTTTACCTCCTGGATGAATGTTGCAATTGGAACTTACTTATCCACAGGATTTTGCATGCCCTGAATGTTTCAATGCTGTTCTCGGCTCAAACGTATCAAAATGTGTCTAAAATGCACATTTTGAGAGAAAATATATTTGGAAATGCCCACATTGAGAGAAAATACCTTTAAAAATATGTATCTCTGAATACATATTTAAATGTGGATTTTCATGAGGATTAAAAAACAACCACCACAGATGAACACATGCAAAAGCGACGTAGACAGGGAACAGGCTGCGATCTTATACCCATTTGCCCAGGAGGAAGCCCCATTGGACTCAGTGGGGCTTAGTTCTGAATGTTCAGGCAAATTGCACTGCAGTTTGCCTGTCCCTGATTCAAAGCTCTCTGCCTCCACTATTGATTCTTGTCATAGGGTTCTGCTGGCCTGATTTCCTTCAGCAATCCTGCTTCTGAGTTTCCTGTTGCTCAGCAACTTATCATCCTATGACCTCATGTCCGGAGCTGCCCCTTTCCAGCATGCAACTCCTTTGCTGAGGGAACTGCACTGGCTGCCTATTCGCTACTGGGCCGGGTTTAAGGTATTAGTACTAGTGTACAAAGCCCCATACAACTTGGGACCAGGATGTCTGAGAGAGCGCCTTCTTCCTTACCAACCTGCCTGGTCACTGACGTCATCACAAGGAGTGTTCCTGGTGGTTCCACATGGACCCATGGCCTGGCTGGAGTCCACCAGGAATAGAGCCTTCAGCATGGTGCCCCCCTTCTTGTGGAACTCCCTGCCTTTGGTGGCCTTCAGCTTCCCCATTTCCCTCACAGATGCTGCACTGTTTTCTCTGCACGGTTGCTGCCAACTTCTCCCTGAGAAATGTTGACAGCATCCCACAACGCAGCCGCACCTCAGCCAGTAGCTAGTGTGGGGTGGTGGTGCTTGTAGTTCACAGACAGCAGCAACCAATTCCTTGTCTGCCGTATCTGTAATATGACTGCCCTGCAAAAATGGTTTCAGTTCTTGAGATGCAAAAAAAATATAAAATGGCTCCTCAGCGGTGCAGCCAGGGCCACCCAGAAAGTGGCAGGTGATGGAGGCATCAGGGTAACAGACACAAACTCCATTTTATTCCTATAGTAATAATGGTGCTATAAGTGAAGTAATAATGTATAGTAATAACGGTGTTTAAAATGCAAAACGTTGCACATGCTCAGACTATCTATCTATCTATCTATCAGGGATGGCAAACATTCTAAAATATAAGGCAGGGGCACCTGCTGCCCCCCCCCCCCCCCCCCGGTATTTTAAAAAACACACAAAACAAAAACAAAATGGCATCTGGAGTGGCCATTTTGAAGCCTTTTTGACACTTTTACTATGGAGCATTAAAAGGGTCAATATTTGCTTGAAAACAAGCTAAATTTGACCCTTTGGGTACTCTGCAGCCACTCCGACCACCACTTAAATTTATTTATTTATATTAGTTTTGAGGGTGCTGCAGGGGAGGGGAAATTGGGGGGGGGGAGAATTAGCCCCTGGACCTCCTGAAGCTGCTCATCCCTGATATAAGGAATGTAGAAGCACTTGTAAAGCATGGAATGGTGGTTAGTGGGCGGAGAGGAACGTTAGCTGTTTGATCCACAATAGAAGTAATACACAAGGCCAGATAAAGGAGGGCCATAAGACCATTAAATCCAGGGTCTAAAATCACCTAACTGTGCCACTGTTGTTCCTTGTTTGACCACCATCTTGAACCTCCTGGATTTCCATTTGATATTTAGTGTGCAATCCTATGCATGTTTGGCATATATAATGCTGGGCATTCTAGGACTTTTTTCTGTCCGAAGTTGCATAGGATTATGCCGTTAGAGAGCTTGGAACTGCAATACTACTAAGAAGTCTTTTCTTTTTTTGGTGGAGGGGAGTTATTTATCAGCCTGTTGTCTTAAGATGTCTGGTTCATGAATCCCCCCTTGAGGGAAAGAGGGTCTCTCTGTTGAGAGTGAGGAGAGAACGGTGATATCTTTCCCCTGCCCTCCTCCTTTAGTCTCACCTTTAATTTCTGTGGGATATTAATTCTTTAACTTAATAGAGAGTGGAGGTGAAAGGTTTGGCTGGTTATTTATGAGACTCAGGGCTGGAGTCAGGACACTTATTTTATTTTATTTATTTCATTTCTATACCGTCCAATAGCCGAAGCTCTCTGGGCAATTCACAACAATTAAACCAAAAAGCACACAGTAAAGCAATATAAAATATAAAAACAATAAAACCACAATATAACAATGCAACCAGAATAAAACCAGAGTAAAACCTAGCATCAATGCAGAGATTTAAAATACAGATTTCAAAAAGCAAAGCTAAAAGACTAGAAAGCTAAAATGCTAAAATGCCTGGGAAAATAAAAAGGCCTTCACCTGGAGCCAGAAAGAATACAATGTAGGTGCCAGGCAAACCTCACTAGGGAGCTCATTCCACAGCCGGGGTGCCACTGCAGAAAAGGCCCTCCTCCTAGTAGCCACCTGCCTCACTTCCTTTGGCTGGGGCTCATGGAGAAGGGCCACTGAAGATGATCTTAAGGTCCGGGCAGGCACATATGGGAGGAGGCAATCCTTTAGATAACCTGGCCCCAAGCTGTTAAGGGCTTTGAATGTTAATAACAGCACTTTGAATCAGGCCCGGAAATGGACTGGCAGCCAGTGCAGCTGGAAAAGTACTGGTGTAATATGAGCTCATTGGCCATTCCCTGTTAACAATGTTGCTGCCCTATTTTGGACCAGCTGAAATTTCCGGACCATTGACAATTGCTTTGGCTCCACCGTCTCCGACACCTGCTGTATCCTTCTTGTCCACCTCTTCCCCCAGCCACAAGATTATTTGGCAACAGCAGCTACACTAGAAAGTTGTCCAGTATGGTAAATTTCCCCCAATGTTCCATTGTGCTGATGCTCCAAGAAATGGTGGGCTCCAGAGATTTGTGGAAACCTCATGTGGTAGGTGGCTTTTCAGACCCAGCTGCTGCTGCTAGTTAAACTCAAGTTTGGGGGGTACCCATGTGCAATATGTGGGGTCCACTGGTGGGAACCATTGCCAGGGAGAGGGGCTCAAACCTGGAGACAGCCCAGGTTGGAGTGTTGGATTTAGACTTGGGGGGTGGACTGAGTTTAAAGTCCCTGGCTGACTTTATGTCAGACCCTAACTCTCAGCCCAACCTACCTCACAGGGTTGTTATGAGGATAAAGCTTATGAAGAGCACTTTGGAAGAAAGGCAGGATCAATAAACATGGCTGATTTCATGAGCACAAATTTTTACACCAGGAATGAAGTTGCTAAATTCCTTTGAAAACTGGATCAAAACTGCCAAGTTCTGGAAGTACAAGGGGTTCTTTTACATGAGGGAGACTTCATAAATTTGATTCCCTTCAAGTGGTACATTCCAGAATGAGATATATCACATTTATTGCTGCAGTTGGTGCATTGTCTTTTTTTTAAAAAAAAGAATCAAAACAAAACTCTACATTCCTGGAAGTGTTCTTTATAACCTGGTGGATGACACATAGCTCAGTGTTGCCATCTTGTGGCCAAATATGGCCAGTGTGGTGTAGTGGCGAGAGTGTTGGACTAGGAGCTGGGAGATCCGGGTTCTAGTCCCCACTCAGCCATGGAAGCTCACTGGGTGATTTTGGGCCAGTCGCAGACTCTCAGCCCAACCCACCTCACAGGGTTGTTGTTGTGAGGATAAAATGGGGAGGAGGAGGATAATGTAAGCTGCCTTTGGTTCCTTGCAAGAGGAATAAAGGCGGGGTATAAATGCAATCCATCCATCAATCAATCAACTATTGGCCTCTCTGGCTTTCTCATCCCCCTTTCCTGCAAGATGTCAAATGGTCTCCCTTGGGACTGCTATGCAAATATAAAGGACTAATTCTTCAACAAGAGTGACACGTGAGTGAGAAAGCAGGAAATGGAGGAAGGGACTGAAACACTGCTTTTGCATCCATGAGGGCAAGAAACTTAAGCAGCAAGAAAGAGAAAGAGAGAGAGAGGGAGGAAGAGATGTCAGGATGCCAAATTTAGCAGGAGACCAGAAATCAGCTTCTAAGACTTTTTCCCAGGCCTGAGAGCAAATGGAACACACTCAGTTCAGCTGCTTGACACTATTGCCTTATGTTATTATAATAACATAATTGCAATAATAATAGTATTAATAATGATAATAATAATGATGATGTATTTTGTCTGCTACTTTTATATCCTGCCTTTCCTCCAAGGAGTCCCGGGCAGTGTACATGGTTCTCCTCCCCTCCATTTTATCTTCACAACTCTGGGTTAGGCTGAGAGGCAGTGGCTGGCCCAAAGTCACCCAGTGATTTTCAAGGCAGAGTGGGGATTGGAACTGGGGTCTCCCGAGGACTGGGGTCTCCTGAGGACTGGGGTCTCCCAAGTCCTAGTCCAATGCTTTAACCACAATACCACAGTGGCTTAATAATAATAATAATAATAATAATAATAATAATACCACCAAATGGAGGGCACATGTATGGAGCAGCTGTTCTGAGGCTTACCAGCTTTGTAGGTGGCTACTTTGGCTATCAGTGATGGATGAACTCCCACATCCACATTTGCAATGGGCCTGAATAAAATTATTTATTATTTCTGCCCTGTATCTGCCAGCTCTGAGTGGCGTAGCTCCATCTCCTATCGTACCAGCAGGTTGGTGCAGTAGTCTGGCAGGACCGAGCGGGCAGGAGCAGCATCTAGGCAAGGATGGCCTGGATCAGCAGGGGAGCTGTCCAGTAGAATAGAGGCAGCAGGCAGGGCCCAAGCAGCAGATGTTGGGGTCTAGTTCAAGGTCATAACACAACCTCTCTCGCCCACATGCATACCACGAGCCCGTCTAAGGATGGGCAAACAAGCGAATTTTGCAATCTCCGAACACCACCTTTAAGCTCAGCTAGCCTCATTGCCCATGTGAGGTTGCACTCTTCTTTTTGTATGGGAAAATGTGCATTTTTTTAAAGAGCGCATTGACATGTGCACTTTCCCCCCATCAAGTGAAGCGTGAACATGCACAGTTCTACAAAAACACACACTTTTAGAAAGATCTGCATTTTTCAAATGTGAACCCAAGTTCAGGAATTAGTGAACATTTATGGAAAACATGCCCTCCTGCTCATGTTCATGTTCAGAGTTGAGAACGGAGCAGGTCTGCATCATTTGTGCACATAAATGAAATAAATGTACATCCCTAATCTCATCCCATACGTATGTGGTGGTATCCGATGGTGTGCTTACACCCTGGGCGATTCTCTTGTGCCCCACAGCTTCTGTTGCGCAAGCAGCGGCCCCATTGGTTCTGTTGTGCAAGTGGGACCCACTATTCGTGCAACAGAGGAAGCCCCGAAGCAAGCAGAAACACTCTTTTTTTGCATTGGGACAGATAGGCACAGCTCACATATGTGAGCTCCGCTAACCTGCTCCATTCCAGAAATGAACATTTTTGCTATTTTCGGGTTGCTCCGGAAGCACCAAATCTCCTTTCTGCAAGTGGTAGGTGCCTCCTGTGGATGGGAGTTGGCAGGGCACACCCGAATCGGAGCAGGTGGAACCGTCCCATTGGATACTGTCCATTAGTTCCTGACTCATGAAATAAAAAAATCTGTTTTAATTTTAAAGTTCCATTTTCTGCGTTTCTGAAATTATATCGTGGCCCATACTGAGGCTTTTCTGTAACGCCCCCAAACACTTCTCCTTTTTGCTTTTTGTTGTTGTTTAAAATACCATCCAGCCTGAGGAAGAGTCCTATAAAACTTGCTGATTATTTTGTAACTTTTTAATTGGTCCTAATAAAGTTGCTGAGGTGTTGTCCACTGGAACAAAAAAACAAATCCAAACAACTGCAAACCTTTTATAAATACAGCATTGACTTTAATGTTTCATTTTGCTGGCCATTTCATTGCAAAATCATGAATTCTCTCCCCAAAGTGGATTTGTCTTCAAGTTCACATTTGATATACCAATAGCTAGGCAGCGTAAATAATCTTGCACCATAGTAGAATACCTGCAGTTACTTTAGAGTAACTGTGCATGACCCTGGTTCAGACTGGGACCAGTGCATGTGGGGAAAGGGGGATAAAATCTTCCCTCTACCTGTTTGCTTCCAAAATTCTGCACGCACCACATGTGGGGATTTAAAAAAAGAAAAAAAGAGAGAGTCTCCATTGGAGTCAGTGGAAAATCTGTGCAGATTTTCCCCTGCCCTCTTTTTCCCTGGTTCTGGTGTTTAGAGTTTTCGGAAACAAATGGGTGGAGGAAAATATTTAATCCCCCTCTCCCCAATGTGTGATGCTTCCTCTAAAGCAAAGAAAAGGTAAGTCTTAGCTACACGCTACACAATTAACGTAACATGTAGTTTGACCTGCACTGTTCAGAAGGTTGCTTGCTCTTCTCTAGCACTACTTTTGATCGGCTCCAGCTAGGGTGTCCTAAGACACCCAAATCATGATGCATTATTATAGCCCAAATTAGCTTCATTTTTTTTGTTAAATGTGATAGAAAATGCCACAAACACACCTCTCTCCCTCCCTAGCTGAGGAAATATAATAACAACAAGGTAAATAACTAAGAATTTGCTGCCCTTTTATGACACCCCAAATTTGCTGCCTGAGGCAACTGCCTCACTCTGCCTCATGGTAGGGCTGGCCCTGTCCCCACCAAATCTCACAATTTCTGGACAATAAGCACATAGGTGTAGGGGAAAAAACGTTTCCATAAATATCCCCAAGCATGATGTACAATTTAGAAAGCAATCCTATGCCCCTACACAGTGTCTCGGGGGCGGGGGGAGGGGATAGGATAGTTCTGATTCCTGAATATGAGGTTGGAGACACCGCTCCCTGCTCCTCACAGCTGACGTGGAGAGAACTACGCCGTCTCCTTCTCTGAGGGTGCAAAAGCAAACTTGGAGGAAAGGTAAAGGGGGGGGGGTTCCTGTGGGTGGGGAGGGGAGGGGACTGGGAGGGCCACAGTATGAGGAATCCTCCGGCCTCCCCAGACTCCTTCCCTCCCCATCCCCAGTGCCTCAGCTAGATGGGCAAAAAATGCAGAGCGG
Source organism: Heloderma suspectum (assembly GCF_057233095.1). NCBI lineage: Eukaryota > Metazoa > Chordata > Lepidosauria > Squamata > Helodermatidae > Heloderma > Heloderma suspectum. The sequence continues at coordinate 41,910,607 of NC_139463.1, forward strand.
GAGGAACGTGGAGGCGAAGATGACCTCTGCTGCCGCTCCTCCTGCTCTGCATTGAATAGTCGTACACCTCCGAGTTCAGAGGCATATAGCCATCCCCATAGAATTGTGCCCTTACTCCCAATTTTCCCCCTCATGGTAATGGGGTTGCAGCCTGGACTTTCCCCACACCATGATCTCCAGGCCCTGATAAAATGTACCCTCTCTACTTTGGCCCTGGCAACAGGAGCTTGGCTATGGAGCTGTCCTTACAGGGTCAAGTGGTTCAATGGCTACTAGTCACAGAGCAAAATGTGCATCCAGGCTCCAGCACAATGAGAGCCATGAGATCCCCATCTACCACATTGCAAGGGTTACGAACAGAGGGTTATAGCATGATAGTCCTCTGACTCTGAGCACCTCTCTGGGGCATTTGGGTGGATGGATAACAGCAGACAGAAGTCTGAGCAAGATGGCCAATTGGTAGGAGCCAATATGGAAGCTCCTACATTCTTGGGGCAGAGGAGGACTGTGGTACTTTTGGAAAAAGGAAGGGTAATCCAAGGCGACAGATGTCATGACTGGACCCCTGCAAGAATTTGCCTCTCTATACTGGGTGACTCACCCAGAATATCCAATAAAGCAGGAGATGACTTAGCCTAACATCAGAATGGTGGCAGCTTGTGGGAAAGAGCCCCAGAGGTGAAGCTTTCAAGATAAAATTTGATGGACAAGAAAGAACATCTTTCTTGACCTGAGTGGAATATAGTTTCCTGTGCAGAAATTCTGTGCTGTTATTTTTCTTCCGGTCATCTTAGATGGCTGTAGGCAAGAACCAGAATTAATAATCTCCGCCACCCCTCTTCCCAACCAGGGAACTAATGTCAAAGAATATTCCAGGTCGGCTGAGATCACAATCAACCTCTGGAAGAGGTTTTTAAATATTTACTTCTTGCCCTGCAGTCCAAGGTAGTGACTTCTTTTCCATTTGTTGCAGCAAACTGTAAAACGGTGATGTCACCAAAGTTTGCATTTACCTGGTGTCAGAATACAATTTTGTCCATCCTTAGGAACTGAGTGCCACTTTCCCCAAGAATGTTTTGGAATGTTAACCAAGCTTCTGAGCATTCACAAGTGAGCAGGGAGCCTTGGGACATATTGTTTCAAGGTACTCAATGTCCCTCCTGTATATTCAGATCTCCTGGAAAACTACGTGTCCCACGATCCCTGGCACCTGGGGAGCTACCATATTGGCATTCTATGTCTCAGGGAGAAATAGAGGTCACATTGAGACACATCCCAGTCAATGCTGCCAGGTTTGGAATGCAGAGAAGGGGGCAGCAAAGCAGAGCTCATGGGTGGGTGGGGGCTTGGGAGGGCTCACAGAGAGGGAGACAGTCCTGCCCCATCAGCAGGAGCACAGTGGGGCTTTGGGGTTTCAGAAGGTCTCATGAAAAACAGAGCCATTTAGGGATGGACGGACTCACCCATGCCCGGCTTTGTTGGGTGCTCTCTGAGCCACCGCCCCTGCTTGCCTCTGCTTGTGGTGCCATGCGGTGGCCCGGTCAGTGCCCGACGAAGCCGTGGGGCTACTAGTCTTCCTAGTCAGCTGCCACTGTGCACCACAGTGGCGGCTCGGGCGCTTCTGGGTAGGTAATGCTGGGTAATTGGCAGCCATAAAGGGCCTATTTATGCAACATTACGGGTGTGAATGCTCCATTCATGCCTGTAACGTTGCATAAATCGGCCCTTTACAGCAGCCAAGTACGCCACATTACCTGCCCAGGAGTGCCCGAGCCGCCATGGTTACATACAAGGGCAGCTCGCTGGGAGGACGCCAGATGGGGCAGCTACTGGGTGCTCGCCAAGCAACCAGCAAGAGCGTGAGCACCCCAGGGTTCAGTGGGGGGGGGGTCTGGGAGGGTGGGCGAGGGGGATGGGTCTGTTGGACTCCACCCCCACCACCTGTGGACTCTTGCAACATCCCTCGAGCCCTTTTCTGATATTCTTTAAATAGTTTGTATCAGCTGAGCACAATTCTGAAATGAGTTGAGGGGAGTTCACCCATTGCTAAAATGTCTGAACGAGCTGAAACGAAAGGTAACTAGAACAGAATTATGACTGGTTTCCATGATTTCTCCCCTTTGCCTGTGACGTTTGGCTATACTTTGGCTTCTGTGTGTGTGCTTGTGTATGTGCGGGGCTCATGTTGTTATATTTTTACTTGTGCTATGTAGTATGTATAGTCTGGGTTTCTGCTATTGCTGCTGTCTGATCTAGGAACGCGTGTCAAGACGCTGGAAAATATAACTTTATTTTCAATAAAACAACGTGTTTTGGCCCGTGTATTTTTAGGGGTCTTCTTCAGGGGCTATAAAAGAGACAATACAGAAAATTAAATTTCTTAAAATGATGATAAACAACAGCAAATTATTTCAGTACAAATTGCATATGCCTTTGTACTTACTAGCTTTAAAATTGCTTTCTGAGAACTCAGAATGAGATATCCCTTCAGCTCAATAACTGGCAAGTAAAATTACCATCGAAGGCCTCAGATTTAATACCCTGTTCATGGATGTTGGCAGTCCCTCACTCAGGTGCTAGCAATTTCAGAGAGATAAGACATTGGGGGTTGTCCTGGGTTATTTAACTACACAGAAAAACCAAGGGAGTGTCAGCAAAGAAAGAACTCTCAGTTATAGTGTCTGATGCAGCAGCTGGATAAGTCATTCCTCCTAATTCCAGTGTTCAGGCCATGAACACTTTTCTTATGAAGGCAAATCAGCACAACCAACACACAAAAAGAGGTCTTGGCAGGCTTGCCTTGGGGGAACTCCAAAGTTTGAAGAAGTATAAAAATGTTTAAAAAATATGCTAAGGGGAAGGAAACCCCCAACACAGCCCAATGAGGACTCAATTTGCTCAGTAGCCATTGAATGCTGGCTAACTGTTGGAGTAGATAATAGAAAACAGGACAGAAGGGGAATGGAAGGAGCTCTCTGCACTATAATATTTTGTTGTATGTCCCAGTTGCCTAAGGGCTTTTCTACATGAGGCATTCGTCGTGTGCTTGTTGTTTATGAGTTCCCCGGTTGTTTACGGGTTCTTTAGATGACATCATGACCCTCCAGTTTTGCTTCTCTGCCTAACCATCACTTTTGGTAAGTTTTTGTAGAGCAGGGGAAATGTGGCAATAAATTGTGAAAGTGAAAGGAAGTGTGATTTTCTCTTGTGTATTTGTGCTATTCTGCTATTCCACAGTGCCACCTAGAGGTTATGTAGTGGAAAATCAGGAGAGGAAACGCTCCTTGTGTAGTGTTCGGATCTCAATTCTGTGATGAACAGAAAGTAGATACAGCAGATTAACAGCCAATTAACAACCTTGAGTAGAAAAGCTCTAAGACTGAATGTAGAAAAGTTCACACATGCAGATCACTCGATTTTGCTGCACTTGGTTATATACCCTCAGTCCACACATGCAGGGCACTTTTCCCCCTTTCTAGTCAGCTGGCAAACTTACAATGTTTATATCTATCTGGATCTCACTGGTTTCATAGGTCTGTGTTTTAGCAGCCTCAGTTCTCCCAGCCATGGTGTACAGAAGCTTCCTTATGTGTCAGTTAAACTTAAAGTAGCCTCATTTCATTTGCTCCTGCAGCCTAGTCATTTTTTCAAACACCCCTTCCACCTGTGATTCTGTTTCTTTGTATCATGATCTCTTGCTGGTAGTTTTATTTTCTCCAATAAACTCGGTCATTCCATAGACCCTTGCCTCCAGTCCTGGACTGGACTCTGGTTTGTCTGGCAGCTGGGGACAGCAGAGAAATTTAAAACTGTTGCTCAGTCAATTTAATCTGCATTTGTTCTTTTTGAAAGTGACTGATATGAGCTTAAAGGAGCCTTCCCCAACCTGGGGTCTTCCAAACGTTTTGAACTGCGACTCCCATGATTCCTGACCATTGGACATGCTGGTTGGGGTTGATGGGAGTTGAAGTACAAAACATCTGCAGGCACCAGACTGGGGGACTCTGGTTTAAGTGAGGTTCATCTGGTGCCAACCTTGTCATCTTTACCATGCTAGGTTAAGACTTTCCTCTACTCCCAGGCAATGGAGGCTGGTGGCTCCAATTTCAGTGGGGCTGTCAATCCATTTTGGGTTTCAGTCAGAACCAGTCAGAACTCCAAAGGAGCTAGCCAAGGTGCTGACCCCTATCTTCCAAATAGGTTCAGAATGTTGGAGAGCTCCTTTAGAGTTCTGGATGGTTCTGACTGAAAAGTGGAGTGGATTCACAGCCCCACTAACATCGGAGCCATCAGCCTCCACTGCTTTTTTGTGGGTTCTCTAAGACCTTAGAGGGCAAAACCTGGAGGTAGCTGGTGACAGCAGGAAGCCAGGCTGAATACTAGGCAGGCAGACCCGCAAGTTGGATGCAGAACTTGAAAATGACCATTCTGAGCATTTCTTGTCAGGACCGAGGGGTCGTCATTTTCTCTAGACCGGAAATGTGTTTGTATAAGACCACCCGCTCAAGGTTTTCCAGGGGTTTCTTTTCCCAGCAAGCGCCAGGAAATAAATACTTGATCTCACCACCAACAAACCAGTTATAGCAGATTGTATCTCCATTAGGAGCAGGTTTTATGAAACACGAATGGGTCTTAATTGCCCGTTCAAGACAAGCCACCCCCAAATACTTTGTGTTACAACTAGGAGAGCTCACAAAAACATATTGCTGCTGGGAAAATCCATTTGTCCTTGCTGAGATAAGGATTGCAGCTAAGGTCAGAGGGAACAGGGACTCCTGAGGCAGGTGGCAGATGATGGCATCATCCTTGCTAATGAAGAAGTCCCAGGGCTTCACCCCCATGAGCCCCCCCTGGCTCCACCACACTACCGGTTCCATAGCTTTTGGCTATGGACTTGCATTGCATCTCTTCCACTTTGAAACAATCTGAACTTCATTTTGAATTCTCTCTCTCCCCCAGTTTCTTCAATCAAGGTGAAACCAGGAAGACTTCTCACCTCACATCCAGATCAGATACACCACATCTCCCCTGCGTTTCATGCCAACACCAAAATAATTGTGGTGTTCACGGCATTCTGCCGTGAGAAGGTTGACAGCATGGAAAGGGCCAAGGGTATCATGCTGAAAACATCTAGTATTAAAAGCGCCGCACTTCACCCAGGAGATAAACTGTCGAACTGATCTGTCGTTCTCCATACATAATTGATGGCCTTGCATAAAAAATGGATGAGCCACTGGCGGTCAGAAGGGAACGGCACAGGCTCCTCAAAATCTGGTTGGGAAGCAGCAGAAGGAGCAACACTGGTGGAACGGCAGGAATGCTAAGCTGGAACAAGGGCTGAGTCCTCGGTCTTCTGCAGCACTGAAGCTGCCTGTAAGGCTTCTGCTTAGCAATGAGTTGTATTTGGGGGTAGGGATTTATGAGAACATTGTTTTTGCTTGCAGGATATGCGCGCATGCCCTGTTGGAAGCCCAGAACGCAGTTGCGAGTGTGAGCATGTGTGCGCTGAACGTGTTCGCAAATTGCTGGACATGTGCTCGTGTTTGATTTGCGTAACTTTCCCAGTTCAATTTTGCGCAAATGTCCTCATTTGTGCACATTTCACCCTGAAGATGGAAAGCCCTGCTTTTAGGCTATGGAAGAAAGTTGCGCAACTTAGGAAATTTGTGCAAACTTGGTGAAATGTGTGCAAATTTTATGTTCGATCACGGCTCGATTTGCGCCAGTTCCCCATTTGCACAGAGTGAGCAGTGACTGCAAATATGAACAGGGATGGGGCACGGAATGAGAGGCAAAGTGAAATTTGGAGAATCTTCATGATCTTGAACATCGCTCATTTGCCCAGCCCTATTTGCGGGAGCGGGGAGCTGTCCCCAGATAACAGCCCAATGCCAAGCCAAGGAGCTGAAACCAATTCCTCCCTCACCACATTTGTCCAGATTTCCTTTTGTGAATTTTGACTTTGTGTATGCTCCTGACAGTCTCTGAATGCGTGAAATTTTGCCAAACACTCGCCAATGTTTGACACCTGTATTTGGCTTGAAATAGTATGTAGCATTTGCTGTGCCTTTTGTTGCCTTTGCCATGTAATGGTATTTTAGTCAGGGATGGCGGAGAATTCTGCCATGGACTCCAGTGAGGCCGGATTCTCTGGAATCTGGCCCCCCGAAGTCCATGATGGAACGGGGCAATCCCCCCACCACCCCGTGAAGTCTGCGCAGACCGGTCCCTACCTGCCTCTGGCAGGTCTAGATCTGGCCACTGCTAGTCACCGTCAGGGCTACGGCTGCAAGTGGTGCCCTGTGTAGCAGCCGCCATTTGCATCCCTGCCAGTGGCCATGATTGGCTACGTATATGTTTACGTAGCCTATCACGGAAAGAGCAAGGACGCAAATGGCATAGTGGCCGCCATTTGCATCCCTGCTGTTTGCTGTGATAGGCTATGTAAATATATACGTAGCCTATCATGGCCTAACGTAGGGATGCAAATGGCGGCCGCTATGCCGGCCACCATTTGTGGCTGCAGCAGCCTGGCAGCGGACGGTAGTCCGGTTGTGGATGGGCCCGGCTGGCAGCTCTGCAGACTTGCTGTAGAGCGGAGCCAGCAGGGCAGGATTCCGGGGAGAGGCACGGATCGCCTCCCCCCACCAGCGGATGCCACCCCCAGAATGAGGTAAGGGCTTCGTACATCCCTTAATTTGATACATAGCATGCAATGGTATTTGAGAAGAAGAGACAGGTTGGAAAAGGTGTGGCCCAGTAAGGCTATCACACATCTCTATCCCTTCTGAAGGAGCAGAGACATACCCCATCTTGGAGGGCATACGTAATGGGGAAGCAATCTTTCTTAGGGATGGTGGAGAATTCTGCCATGGACTCCAGTGAGGCCAGATTCTTTAGAATCCGCCCCCCCCCCCCGGAGTCCATGGTGGAACGGACTGCTCACCCCGCCACCCTGCGAAGTCCCTGCAGACTGGATCCTACCTGCCTCCGCTGCAGTATCCTGCTCCGGGGTGCAGCTGCGAATGCTGTCCTGCATAGGGGATGCCATTTGCGTCCCTCCTTTAGCTGTGATAGGCTACGTAAATATTTACGTAGCCTATTACTGCAAAGAACAGGGATGCAAATGGTGTAGTGGACACCATTTGCGTCCCTGCTCTTTGCCATGATAGGCTACATGAGTATTTACATAGCCTATCACAGCTCCAGGGGGGACGCAAATGGCGTCCCCTATGCAGGACACCATTTGTGGCTAGGGATGTCAGAGAATTCCGCCACGGACTCCAGTGAGGCCGGATTCTTTGGAATCTGCCCCCCTGGAATACATGGCGGAATGGCCTCCCCCATCCCGCCACCCCATGGAATCCCCCCGGGACAGAACGTACCTGGTGGTAGATCCTGCCGCTCCGGTGGTGGCAGTGGTGGCGGCGGCTCTGGCTGGTCTCCCGGCCATTGCCGGGCTGCTGTGGCTGCAAATGGCGGCTCTCATAGTGGCCACCATTTGCGTCCTTGCAGTGAGCCATGATAGGCTACGTACGTATTTACGGAGCCTATCATGGCAAAAGGCAGCCACGCTAATGGTATAGTGGCTGCCATTTGCGTGGCTGGCTGCCTTTTGCCGTGATAGGCTACGTATATACTTAACGTAGCCTATCACGGCTTACTGCAAGGAGGCAAATGGCGGCCGCTACAGTGGCTGCCATTTGCGGACGCAGCAGCCCGGTAGTGGCTGGAACTCTGGCTGCGGCCGGCCCTGGCTGGCGGCTCTGTGGAACTGCTGGGGAGTGGAGCCGGCCAGGGAGGATTCCAGAGGGGAGGGACGGAGTGCCTCCCCTGCACTGTGGATTGACCGGCACGGAGCCAGGTAGGGATTTCATACATCCCTAATCTTTTTCAGATAAACCCCTCATGTCTGGATGGTAACCTGAGTGAGACCTATAGATCTTGTCTGGGACTTTGCTATACCTATTCAGTAACAAGCACTGTGGGCCCCTCCCTCCCATCAAAGCCAATTTGGGGGGGGGGTGCAACTTCACAGCCCAGTATGCCCTTGAAGCCGATGTGGTTTGACTAAATATCTGGGGACACCCAGAAAACAAGCGCCAACTATGAAGAATCATCCCATTGCAGGGTGTGTGTGGACAGAGCCCATTGACATGAATAAGGCTGGTGCAACCATGTTGCAGCATTGTTGGAATTTCCCATTAATCTCAATGGAGCTTGTAGACATTACCAATGGATTGTGCCATTGATTTAAACAGCCTTCCCCAATCTGGTGCCTTCCAGATGACTTGAGCTACAATTGCTATCATCCCCCAGTTAGCATGGCTATTAGCCATGCTGGCTGGGGGTAATGGGAAGTGTTGTACAACACACACAGCTGAAGGGCACCAAGTTAGGGGAGGCTGGTTTAAAACATCCCCCCCGCCCTTCACTGTAAAAAATGACAGCAATATAAGAATAATTGTTTTGACTCTCTCTCCTACTAGGATCAGTGTTTTGACTCTGTCTTCTCCTGGGATCAGTGTTTTGACTCTGTCTTCTCCTGGGATCAGTGTTTTGACTCTGCCTTCTCCTGGGATCAGTGTTTTGAATCTGTCTTCTCCTGGGATCAGTGTTTTGACTCTGTCTTCTCCTGGCATCAGTGTTTTGACTCTGTCTTCTCCTGGCATCAGTGTTTTGACTCTGTCTTCTGCTGCCTGTTCCTAAAACAAAACAAAACCCCAAACCCCAAAACAAACACAAACAAATGACCTGAAGAACTATTGCAAGAGCTTGGAGAAATTAACGTACCTTTAGCCATGAAAGATGGTGCTGAGGCTGACTCTTTTCACTAGACAATCAATTGAATAAAATGCAATAATGTCAGATATCTAAGGAGGATTAAATGGGAGTGTGTATTTAGCAGGGAGACTTCCAGGATCCCCCTGGGACTTTTTGTCATGCTTTTGCTGGCCAACTTTACTTTCTACTTAAAAAAAGGAAAAAAGAGAAGGAAGTACAAACCCAGTGGTAGTTCCCTGCTGCAGCAAGCAGGAATTTGGCTGATGCTTCTGAAAAATGAAATTCTACCCTGTGGTCAATAGAAAAGCAGGGATATCAATTACTCAGCTGCAAGTGCTGATGCGATCCAATTCTCTCACTTAAAAAAATTACTCTAGGGGTTTTATGAATACATCTACTGAGGAATGTATAGTTGCTTTCACAGCAGTGTTCCCCAGTATTTTAGTGAAAGGGAAAAGGATTGAGATTGGGACAGAATACAGCAGGGGGATGCACAAGAGAGATAGATAGAAAGAGAAAGAGAGAGCGGGGCCTTTATGGCAGTGGCCCCATGGCTGTGGAATGAGCTCCCAGATGAGGACAGGAGTTGCTCAGCCTTTCATACCCATTGCAAAACTCACACGTTGTGAAGTACGGCTGAGCTGATTTTCCCCCTAATTAATGAATGTATGTATTTATTTCATTTATATCCCACCTTTTTTCCTCCTTAAGGAACCCAAGGTGGTGTATATAATCCTCCTCTTCTCCATTTTAGCCTCACGACAACAACCCTGTGAGGTGGGTTGGGCTGAGAGTGTGTGACTGGCCCAAAGTTGCCCAGTGAGCTTCATGGCCAAGTGGGGACTAGAACCCGGACCTCCTGACTCCCAGTCCAGCACTCTAGCCACTACGCCACTATTAATTAACAATTAAAAATAATATTTGGGAAATTTTCTTTATGAAGCTCTTCCTGAACTGTTGGAATATTCCAGACCTTGCTTGGGGATTTTTTTGGGTAAAATACCCTTCCCAATTTCACCATCTGTGAATAGGGTGAAGAATTTAGAGCGCAACTGTAGATCCAAATTTAATCTTGTTTCCTATTACGCTAATATTGTTAAGGGAAGCCAGGGGATCTTCCTCCTCCTTCTTCCACCATTATGAACTAACGAGAGAGTTTTATTCAACATTACGGCTGCAATCCTAGGCATGCTTACCTGGGAGTAAGCTCAGGTGAACTCAATGGGGCTTACTTCTGAGTAGACATGTCTAAGACTGCACCATAAGTGAGCTGAAATTTCTGAGAGCTTTCTTTTTCTCTCCCATCCAACCTGTTGGAGAATTTCACCTTCCCGCACAAGAATATTTGGTGAAATATCTCTCCCCACAAATAGCGTGGAGATTTTTGGGATGCCATTTTTGCTCAGCCCTCTTGAAGAGGTCATCCCGTTGAATGGTTGGCTGTTGAAGAATGCCAATGGGCATGCGATGTGTTTAGGTTTTTTTTTATTGCTATAGGGCACAATCCTATGCATGTTGAGACAGAGAAAAGGCCTACAATTCCTGGAACTTCCTGGAGGCTGTCATTTAAAAAATGGCGGCTCCCTGCAGTAAGAGTCACTGCGCATGTCCAGGTCTCAGCAGTTGGCTGTGGTGGGGATGGTGGCAGGGAAGGTGGTGAGGACAGTGGCGGTGGAGGCAGCAGCGGTGAGGAGAAGGCGGTGGCGGCTGCAGAGAAGGTGGCTCAGGTAAAGACCTGGAGGCACCGGGGGGGCTGGGCCAGAGGGGCTGAAGCTCCGAAGCTCACTGAGTGCTTCGGAGCGCCCCCGACATGCTCCGGGTTGCTTCGTGCCCCCTCCGCTTCACCTCAGAAAGGGCACAGAGTGACCCGAAGCAGCCTGCTTCGACTCGGGGTTCAGGCCTTGGGCTCAAGCACTGCACAGCCCTACTACCTATGCTTCACCTAGGGAGAAGTTAAAAAAGGGCACAACTCTCTCACACACAATTTTACTCTAGGAGAAAAAAGAAGTATAAGAAAGGGGGTAAAAGGTGGAAACCTGAGGTGGGTGGGACTAACCTGCCTAGGTGGAAGCAAAGATGGCCCCCCTCCTGTCCTGAGGGGCCATAGGCTGAGTGACGAGAGGGGGGGTTTCGTCACAGGTGGGTTTCATGTCATCATCACGGATGAGAAAGAAGATGAGCAGCAAGAGAAGTTGGTGATGATGGTGGTGGGAAGGTGGGCTCAGTGAGGGAGGGAGCCCATGGAGGGGACGTGTTTTCATAAAGGCAAGAAAAATGTGTATGTTTCAAAAATTTGCACAACTGATGCGTACATTTGGAAAGATGTGCACGAAAATACGCATGCATTTTCGTGCGGAAAGAAAAAAACCCAGCGCTCGCAATGTGATACGGGCATGATTTGGAACGAGCTCCTAGGTGGAATCCAAAGAACTTTGACGAGCATGGGTTTTGCTGATTCGTGCATCCCTACGCGAGACCCTGGAGCAGCCTTCCCCAGCCCAGCGCCCTCCAGATGTGTTGGACTACAGCTCCCATCATTCCCAGCCAGCACCTGCTGGGAATGATGGGGGTTGCAGTCCAACACAACTGGAGAGCACCAAGCTGGGGATGGTGGCCCTGGAGAATTGCTGCTGCCAGTCAATACCGGGCTGGATGGACCGATGTCTGACTCTCTGTAAGGGACCTTCCTGTGCCTCCCTCCTTGGCCTCCCTCCTGACTTTATAAGAGCTGAGCCTGCTGGATACTTGAGGAAGTTGTTTTATACGGTGCAGCATGAAAGATGAAGGTGATGAAAGAGAGGTATGCAGAGCTCATTCCCCTTGCTGTACTTCATGTTGACTTTATTTACCAGCCCCCCCGCCCCCTGCGACGAACACGGCAGCATCCTTACGTGGCATCTTCCCTGCGGTAAATCTAATCAAGCTGCCATTAAGGGGTAGGCATTTTCACCAGTACAGCAAGGTGACCTGAAGTTCTGCTAAATGTTAACAAGAAATATCCCCGCCCTCCCACCCCTGCTCCATGCACCTAACTGGCATTCAACGGAGAGCACACCGGAGGACTTTTATTGATGTCGCCTTTAGATTAATATAGTTATTAAATTGCTTTGGGTAGCACAGAATAGCGAATAAATGTGCGTCTAATTTTCCATCCCCGAGAGTGCTTGGCATGGCCCGTGCCTTGTTCAGTTAGACAGGGAGGTGCCAATGCCAGGCTGAAGGGGCACCAGCCACAGCAGGAACTGGTAGTGTTACAGATGAGGCTTGGCACCAGCACTTGGCAGTCCTGGGCAGAGCCGCCAGACCCCTGGAATTTCAGCAGGGCTCATCAGCATTGACATCTGTCCTGCCCCCAAGTGCCATGCTTGGGTCTGTGACCTTCACAGCCTTGGGTTCTAAGACAATGTCCCAAAATACACATCCCAGTAACAGAGTTCACACTTACATTGTTAACAATGAGTACATATCGAGCGAAGGGCTGGATGCGCCCGATCTCATCTGATCTCGGAAGCTAAGCAGGGTCAGCCCTGGTTGTTACTTGGATGGGAGACCACCTGGGAATAAGGCATCCTGCATTGAGCAAGGGTTGGACTTGATGGTCTTGTAGGCCACTTCCAACCCTATGATTCTATGATGTTGAGCAAAGGGCTGGATGCGCTCGATCTCGTCTGATCTCGGAAGCTAAGCAGGGTCAGCCCTGGTTAGTACTTGGATGAGAGACTGCCTGGGAATCAGGCTTCCTGCATTGAGCAGGGAGTTGGACTCGATGGTCTTATAGGCCCCTTCCAACTCTACAATTCTATGCACATAACAACAGAAGGCCAGTCAAAATCTGTTTCAGCAAATTGGCTTGATCAAGTCCAGATGTTGAGTCCTTGGGAGAAAATCTTTTCTGGTCCCTTTTAAGTTGGTTGTTGCACTGTGGGAAATTCAAAGTGATGACTTGCTGCACAGTGCTTCCTCCCGTTACAGTTGCAGCCGGACCCGCACCATCAGAGGGTGCCAGGTCAGCCACTCCTGCGTTGCTAGCGAGAAGGGAAGGCATCACCCGAAAAGAGAACAAAAGAGAGCAGCAACTGGCATCACATTTCCACAAGCTTATTTGCACGTCTGGATGCAAATGTGGGAATAATTATTAAAATTTAAGTAGAAATACTGTACTTCTCACCATAGTGTGGGAGTCTGTGACCAGGTGAGCTGTGCGCCTTGCTCCACTGCTGTCCAGGTGCTCACTGTTGGCGAGCAACATTTCTTATGGTTATTTATCTTTAATCTGGGAAGGGAGTGGGCAACCCTTCCAATAGAGGACTGTTCTCTCTAAAAAACGGATACATGGTCCCCTTAGGACCCACCAGTGAGCATTTTGCCAAGGGGCTCTCTTCAACATTGGAGTGGTCCCTGCCTCTACGTGCAGCTAAATAAGGTGGCCAAAGAAAGGGACAGTAGCTCAGTGGTAGAGCCCCTGATTTGCATGCAGACAGTCCCAGGTTCAATTCCTGACCTCTCCAGGTAGGGCTAAGAAAGACCTCTGCCTGAAACCCTGGAGAGCTGCTACCTGTCAGAGTCAACAATATTGGGATAGATGGACTGATGGTCTGCCTCAGTGTAGACTATCTTCCAATGTTCCTAGTTCTTCCTCTTTCAGCCCAAGGCCAAATTCCATTTCAGAGATGCTCTCAGGGGTCACATTCCAGGGGTGGGTGGGCATGAAGACAAAGGGGGTGGGGCTAAAGTCAAAAGGGGTCGGGCAGAACACCAAAAAATACCAGCATATTGTAGCTTAAAGAAACAGTAGAATAAAGGGTGAGTGGGAGAGAAAGAGTGAGTCTATGGGCCAGGAAGGGAAAGAAAGAGCAAGGCTAGGGTCTAGGAAGAGAGAGAAAGAGCAAGTCTAGGGGCCAGGAAGGGAGAGAAAGAGCGAGGCTAGGGACAGGGAAAGGATAGAAGAAGCAAGGTTAGGGACAGGGAAGGGAGAGAAAAAGCGAGGCTAGGGACAGGTAAGGAAGAGAAAGAGCGAGGCTAGGGACAGGGAAAGGAGAGAAAGAGTGAGGTTAGGGATAGGGAAGAGGGAAGAGGGAGAAATAGCAAGGAAAGGGGTTGGGGGCAAGAAACAGTGAGGTTAGAGGCTGGGAGTGGAGACAGAAAGGGAGCAAAGGGAAAGGCTGGTGTGGACGGAAGAAGATTCTGTGGACCAGTTAGCAGCTCTTTCATTCTCTTCCTGCCCACCGTACAGCTGATCAGTGACAGGTTCAGGACCAGAAAGGAAAACCTGGTGCCCTAATGTTTTTCAAGGGTTTTTTTTAGTTAAGCATGGAGTAGTGAGTGCCACACTGGGGACCCCTGGTCTAGAAGAAGAGAGACATGAATAGGGATGCACAAGAATTTTGTTTCCATTAGTTTCAAACCAGAACTTACCCCGTTTGTACCCCTAAATATAAACACAAGCACATTTTGCTCTCAAAGCTCATCTATTCCTGAGCTTGTAATACTCATGTGCAAAATGTCTACTTTAGAAAAACATCTGTGCATTTTGGGAAAGTGTGCATTTTCATAATTTAGTCAGTGGGGGGGAAAGTATGCAGTTAGGTGTACCCTTTAATGTTTTTTTTTAAAATATACATACAGTACATTAATTTGTATCAATCCATAGCAATGAATACATATGAAATGCATATATATGCACATACAACTAAGGAGCAATTATACATAGGCTCCAACAAAAGCAGATCAGATCTCCAAATAAGCATCCATTTGGAGGTGGCATCTATATGCCACCCATTCAAATATTGAAAGCATTGTAAGGCCCTCAGTCCATTACATTATAGGAGGTGAGTGTTTATACTTCCAGTGTTATAATTTCAGTCTTTTAGCTGTCAAAAGGGCACAGAGAATCAATTTACGCTGACCATTCATTCATTTCCATGAAGCAGGTAAGTAATTTGAAAGAGCATGTGCCTCACCAAATATTAAAGACTGTTCCAATACAAAATTTATCTGTATAATAACCTCCTCCCCAAAAGATGCAACTTCACTTGGGTGTACACTTTAAAAATGTGTATCCCAATGCACTTTTCTCATTCTAACAGCGAGGTCAGGGGGGAGAGCTTGTAATCAGGAATCAGGCAGACCAGACTTCAGGGTGGAACTCGGATAACTTCTGTGAACTCGAGCCTTGCTGATTCTCCCATCCCTAGACATGAATGGGCAGCAGCAAGAGCAGCATGGAGGAGGTAGGCTCAGTCAGGGAGTGGGACAGGACCCACTGAGAGCAACTTGCTCAAGAGCCTTCCAAAAACTAGGACACATGACATGACGCCACTGTTCTCAGAGCACCACCCCCTCTTGTCCTCATTGGCTGCTGCTTCTGGCAGGCAGGGGAAGGCAGAACACAGTATCAGTCCATTACGCATCTTATATGCTTTAAATTGTTAATAAATCATGGAATCATAGGGTTGGAAGGGGCCTACAAGACCATCGAGTCCAACCCCCTGCTCAGTGCAGGAAGCCTGATGCCCAGGTGGTCTCCCATCCAAGGTCTAACCAGGGCGGACCATACTTAGCTTCTGAGATTAGACGAGATCAGGCGCATCCAGCCCTTTGCTCATCTTCTTTAACTAAATCTTGTATGCGGAAGAAGGTGTGGACCACTTCAGCCATGCATGTTGGCAGGTTTCTCCAACCTGATGCCTTCCAGATGTTCTGGACTACAATGTCCTGCCTGACCATGTTTTGTGTTTAGGTAACATAATCTGATTTTAAATATTTTAATTATGGATTTTGATTTTCTTCTTCTTCTTCTTCTTCTTCTTCTTCTTCTTCTTCTTCTTCTTCTTCTTCTTTCCTTTTATTATTCACTGGTCAGGAATCTTGTCAGATAAAGAATGGTATGTAAATCTTGTAACTAACTAACTAAGGGCACAATCCTATGCATGTTTAGACAGGAAAAAAGTCCTACAACTCCCAGCATTCTCCAGCCAGCATGCTGGCTGGGGAATGCTGGGAGTTGTAAGACTTTTTCCTGTCTAAACATGCATAGAATTGCACTGTAACAAACTAATTAAACTCCCAGCCACCACAACCAATGGTCAGGGATGATTGGAGTTGTAGTCCAAAACATGCTGAGGTTGCATTATGATAACACAGCTTGGACCTGAGTTGGCCAAGAATATTCTCATGGGGCTGGAAACGCAGGGTGATGCTGGCCTGGAACCCCCTCTGAACATCCCAAGATTTCATTTCATTTCATTTCATTTCATTTCATTTCATTTCTATCCCACCTTTCTTCCATCATGGAACTCAAGATGGCTACAAGCAGTTTCCAGGCAGTCTCCCCTCTAAGCACTGACCAGTCTCCCCTCCAAGCACTTTAGCAAGATGGCCACTTCATGTGCCTTCAGACCATGCCCTGGGACCCTTGCATGCACATGTGTTCCCAACGGATGGTTGGCACTGTCATCTTTGAGAAGGCCAACCTACTTTAGGAGCAGATGAAGAATGCAAGCCATTTGGTGTTGCATTAGGCTGACCATACGTACCGTTTTAAACAGGACAGTACCATTTTTTAAATATTTCCCTACTGTCCCGTCATTTTAATATAAATGTCAATTTTGTCCCGTTTTTAATTTTTTGTAAAAAAACGAATGTGTTTATCATAAGGCTCTATGCTAATCAATGTGTGCAGTAAAACTACTAGTGTGACGAAAGAGGAAGTTCCATTGACTTTATCCAGCCAGGGCCAGGCTGCTTGAGCTAGTGATGATCAGAGGCCGCCCCCTCACTTGTCTACAGTGGCGGGGAATTCAAGAGGCGTCGCTAAGCCCCATTCAGCGTGTGGGAGCCAGGAGGTCTTACTGTTATTTCTACCATCATTCTGCCCATAGAGATTCTTTCTGCCCTACATTCAGTTTGATTTGGACTTTTCAGACTCATATTTCGGTTCAACAGGCTGTTAGCTATTTTTTTGTTACAGTGGAACTCTCTGGTGGGACATTGGCATATACCAGCTTGTGATAGCAGTCGGGGTGTTCATTCCTTTTCTTTTTCTTTTTGGTGTATGTTTATGATTTTTTGCAGTCTGGCCACTGCAGTTCTGCATTAGAGTGTTCAGTGTGGTATGCCATACAGATTTGTTTACTGCTCATGTGATATTTTATAAGTATTTTATATATGTATATTTATGTTTTTTGTGTGTATATGCAATAAATTAATGTTATTCATTTGCGCCCCTTTCCATGTTCTTTTGCAATGGGTTTAGGTTGTTTTTTAGGTCTCTTATAGCCTGAGAGACCACAAAGGGAGCTGCAGTTGTTTTGTTATATTGTGGTTTTATTATGTTCATGTAATAAAACGTTTGTTATTGTCTTACTTTTTCATGAATACGGAATATTACATAACCCCATCCTGTTTTTGTCATCCCAATATCCCATTTTTCTCTCAAGGAAATATGGTCAGCCTATGTTGCATGCATCATGCTGACCCAACAATAGGTAGGAATCATTTAAACTTTCCTCCCATGGATCCCATGAATTTCCTCACCAGCATCTTTGTCTTTTGGTGCAGAATAGTATTAATGAAATGTCCTTCCCAATGTCAGGGCTTTTTTAGTCACCATCAGGTGATTTAATCTCTTTGTCAATTTTACTGGAGCATGAGTTAAGGCATTGGGCTGCTGGAACACCATTTAATGTTGCTTTCCTTAATTGGACCCCTCTGTGTGTCCATAGCACCTAGACTTTATCTCTAAAGTTTCTGGTATGTTGTGCTCCATTGTCTGCAGTCTTTGTGTTCTTTGCTGCTTAAATGTCTTTTTAATGGGCCCCTTTGTATTAATCTGTCGGCATTAAAGATATATCTCCGGTGAATGTGGAAGACCCCAAAACTAATTAAGCAACATTGCCAGGTCTTTGAGATTCTATTTATTACAGTTAGAGGAATCTATTACACCGTGCTGAACTGTTCATTAACGGCCAACTATGCAAGGGATACAATCAGTTCTTTTTACGTATGATGGAAGTGTCTGGGTAGGTTGCCAAAGCCATCAATCAAAGAAAGGAAGATAGGTCATGTAAACAATGCATGTGCCGTGCAGGCAAAAATGAGATTGGGGAGCAAGAAAGCAGATTCCTACAGGCAGGTAAGCTTGTTTTGCACCCTGATTCTGCATGGTGGGCAGTGAATAACTTTGCTATGGTTACAGCATCCTTATTCACTGGGGCAGGACCGTACCTTAGTGGTAGATTACCAAAGTGAGACATTCTGCAGTGTGGAGTACTGCAGCACCTGCCAGCCAGTTGCCCATGCCCTCTTTCAGGCGAAGCCATTACACCTCTCTGGTTTTCCATCCCACCCAAAAGTAGGATAGCATTCTGTGGCCACTGAGCATGTGCCATCCTAGGGATGGGGAGGAAATTTGTTCCAGTTCATTTTGGATTAGAATCTCCCCATTTTGGATTTCATCCATTTCACACCTCCTGGAACCCAACGTGGACTCACACACAATTTGCAGTTGGAAGTCCGTATAGATCCAGGTTCTAGTCCCCACTCAGCCATGGAAGCTCACTGGGTGACTTTGGGCCAGTCGCAGACTCTCAGCCCAACCCACCTCACAGGGTTGTTGTTGTGAGGATAAAATGGAGAGGAGGAGGATAATGTAAGCCGCCTTGGGTTCCTTGCAAGAGGAAAAAAGGCAGGATATAAATGCAATAAATGAATAAATAAATAATAACAAAATGCTTTTGAAAAAATGCATACATTTGGAAAATGCACACAAAACATGCATGCATTTTTTAAAATGCTCAGGATCCAATGGGAGGAAAATGTGTAGAATTTAAAAAATGCACACAAAATGCATATATTTTGAGAAATGCGCACCGAAATAGGCACAAATTTCCACGCAGAAAAAAGAAGACGCTCGCATCCCGAGAGGGACCCGGGTTGGAATGAGCGTTCAGGTGGAAATCAGAGAGCAGCAGATGCTGGGGGCCAGTGATGGCAGCCCCCCCTGCTCCTCCTGAACTTGCCAGCTGCTGCCCTCTGTTGGAGGGCAGAGCTGTGTATGCCACACAACCTGTCCTGGTCCCACTAACCTGTCCTGTCACCAGAGGTGTGGTGGAGGATGCCATCCCATTGCCAGACTGAGGGAAGATTCAACTGCCTGTTGAGCCAGCTTTGACCTCAGGGGGCACCGGGTCTTGGGCAGGCCTTGTCTGGAACCGTAGCTGGGCTTGGGATGGAGTGGAAGGGGTCCTTGGGGACCTCAGGTGGGGCAGCCCTGTCCCAGGGAACCTCAGGCTGCCCCAGCTCTTCTGTAGGATAGAGGTGTGCTGAGGGACTGAACTCCTCCTCCTCTGAAGAGGCCTCCCCTGCGCTTGGGGGCTGGACAGGTCGCTTCTGATCCGTGGAGTCTGGGGGCTCTGATTTTGGTGGGGATGTGATTCCATTCTGGGTTTTAGTCAGAACCTGCCAGAACTCTAAAGGTCCTTTAAGACCAAAGGAGCTATCCAAGGTACTGAACCCATTTGGGGAATAGGGGCCAGCACACTGGAGAGCTCCTTTAGAGTTCTGCCTGGTTCTGACTAAAACCTGGAATGGAATGACCGCCCTGCCAATATCAGAGCCACCAGCCTACACTGCTTGATGTTCTGTCATGACGAGTGCACAGAAGGCAAGTACATTTTAAGAAGCCCCTATAGCAGCCTTACCCAACCCAGCACCCTCCAGATGTGTCAGAGGAAGGCAACTCCCATGTCTATCGGGCATGTGTGCCACAGAGCTGGAACAAAGTTGTTCCCCACATTATCCTCTGCAAATGTTGATGCTGAATGCTCACCAGACGTTTGCCAAACATATCCTGTACTTTGCATATTTGTTATGGACAGCCAATGACATTTGATTTGAATAGCTGATATTTCACAGTTGAGTAATGAATGATAGGTGATATGTAATGGTATTTAGCTTTGGATGGTATTAGGTAGCTGACATGCTACAACATATAAGAGCAGACTGTATTTGACAGCCAACATGCAACAGTATTCAGCATTTCTTAGATGACATGCAATGGCATTTAGCCTTCACAATATTTGAATTGGCTTTTCCACCAGTATCATGAGAGGTGGTGGTGTGGGGAATACTGCTGTATATATAGAAATGCACCTCACATTCACACAGCGGGGATTTATTTTCCCCAAGCGTGTTTAAATTAGGAGAATTTGCATGACCGACTGGGGGCGGCCGGAGCCAGCCGGCGGCTCTGTGGCTTGGCTGCGGAGCGGAGCCGACCGGGCAGGATTCCGGGGGGGAGGACCGGATCTCTTTCTCCCCATAACTCATTTCAGCTCCACACATTTTCTGTCTATGACCTTGTAGCTGAGAGTTGTTGAGCATCATTGTTAATTGAATTTACCTTCTCTCAGAGTTAAAATAAATATGTCTATGAGGGAAATAAATACAGTGCGCAATGTAAGACTAATGGCATGTCCTGCAATTATGTTCAGCAGTGATATAGCAGTAATCAAATTTGCAGAAGGGCTCTGCCGCCCCATTCAGCCGACAAGGAGGCAGTGAACTCACATTTACGTCCACCCTGTAGATTCATTCGAAAGAGCTCAGTCAGCTGGCACCAGTGTGGCCAAAGAGGTTAGAAAGCTGTAAAAAATGAGACTCATGGCTGGGGCAGCAGCAGTAGCGAATATGTCACAGATCCTTGGGACTTCTGCTGCTCCAAACACCGATGCTGAATGGCACAATATTTTATGTATCTTATTTATGGTTACATTTATATCCTGCCTTTTCTCCCCCTCTTGCAAGGAACCTGAGGCGGCACTCATAATCCTCCTCCTCTCCATTTTATCCTCGCAACAGCCCTGTGAGGTAGGTTAGGCGGAGCGTCAGTGACTGGCCCAAAGTCATCCAGGGAGCTTCCTGGCCAGGTGGGAACTAGGGCCTGGGTCTCCCGAATCCCAGTCCAACACTCTCACCACTATACCGCAGCAGATAGACTCATAGTACCTCCCACTCCCTTGCTGCGTGCCCAAGGCTATGGAAGTAGGGATGTACGAAACACCTACCTGGCTCCGCGTAGCCGCTGCGCTATTTGCGTTCCCCTTATTTTCGCCATCTTAGTCTACGTAAATGTTTACGTAGACTAAGACGTGCCAAAATAAGGAACGCAAATGGCGGCTCCCATGGGCGCCGCCATTTGCGTATGCGCGGGTTTTTTTTTTTTACTCAGCCGTGATAGGCTACGTAAACATTTACGTAGATTATGGCGAAAATAAGGGGAACACAAATAGTGTAGTGTCCACGCTATTTGCGTTCCCCTTATTTTTGCCGTAGTCTACGTAAATGTTTACGTAGACTAGACGTGCCAAAATAAGGAACGCAAATGGCGGCGCCCATGGGCGCCGCCATTTGCGTATGCGTGGGGTTTGTTTTTTTTACTCAGCCATGATAGGCTACGTAAACATTTACGTAGCCTATAACAGTATTTTTTAAAAATCTAGCCATGATAGGCTACGTAAATCTTTACGTAGCCTATCACGTTTCCCCCCCCCCGGAAATGGCGGCAGCGGCAGCCGGTTGGAAGACCGGCTGCTGCCGCCGCCGCCCCGTCGCCACCCCGCCGCTGCCCCGCCGCTGGAGCTGCACCGCCAGGAGGATTCACCCAAGGTAAGTCCTGTCCCGGGGGTGGGGGGGCAGACCGTTTCGCCACCAATTTCGGGGGGCCGAATGCGCTGGCATTCGGCCTCCCCGAGATTCGTGGCGAAATTCTCTGACATCCCTACCCACGGGGAAATTTGCCAATGGTGGCGTAGCATTATGTGCAAACAGGCCCAGAAGGTCATGTCTGCAAGAGTCCCTGTTGGGCTCCATTTAAATCTGGTGTCCAAGTGCTTCTCCCTGGCATCTTATACTGTACAAGGGCATTAGGTGCCAGGGACCTTAGGGAACATACTTTTTTCCCCCTCCCAAGCCACTGGGGTCCTTAGAACACATGTCAGGTGCTTTGGAAATGACATATCCCAGGGTCATTACAGTTGGGGTGCTGCTGGTGTGACATACACAGTGCCAGGAAGGTCGGGGGACTTTGCAGAGATGCATTCTGTCCTATGAAGTCCAAATGTCAGAAATAGTTTAGGAAAAACGGAGCAATTTTCCCTCCCCATCTGATGGGGAAGTGGCTTGATTTGCTAAGCCCAACTCCTAATCAAGGATCAGGCGCTGTTAGGAGCTGTGTGCAGCTGCCCCAGACTGGCCATGGGATACCTCCTGAAGTAGAAGAGGCATAAGAGGGTTTCCTGTTCCAGATGAGCCTTCCTTGAGGAACAAAGTCTTCCCGAGCTCTTGTGTATTCCTGTAGCCTTAGTTATTCTATGCTTCTCACTTGTCCTGCTTCCAGGCCTCTGGCTCATCTCAGACTGCTGCCCGCAGCCAAGCCCTGGAATCAAGCCAGGACAGGAAGAATGTGCTCATCACTATTTCAAATTCACCACATCCCCATTCAAGCCCCTCTTAGGACTTTCCTTAAGATTCAGCAATAGGAGAGGCTTGTTGAAATAATCACACAACTTGCGCATCACATTAGGCTAGCTTTTCATCATCATAACAGCCGCATTATATGTCCATGGGGGCAGCCATCTTTCCCCCCCGGACTTTGTCCATGGGAATGCTGTCGCGTCATCTGACAGCATCATCCCCAGTGGTTTTCTAACCCCACTTTCAAACTGTGTGGTGGCAGCCAGGTTTCCTAGGGCTCCTTCAAACGGAGCTTTTATCCTGTGATTGAGATTGCCCCTTCATGGAAGTTTGCGGGCTCTTTACATGACGCCGTGACCCTCCAGGGCATCTTCTGCACTGCCTTTGTTCCATTTTTTAAATAGATCGCAGATAATGAGCTGTCAAATTACCCTGTGGTGTTCCGCTTCAGTTTCCATTGTGAAAAGAGGAAATGTGGCAAAAGAGAGGAGTGAGATCAATGAAAGATAATGGAAGACTCAGATACGGGGAGGAGGAGGGGGAAAAGGAAGCACCTGTAAAGGGAGTCAGCTGTGATCCTGCATTTAAAACAGAAGCAGAAAGCTTTGTTTTAAGTGCAGGACTTCAGGCTGGTGTAGAAATGCCCCTAGCCTCTTGGACCTGTGCTTACCATCAACAATTTTTTTTAAAAAAAAAGAAAATTGAAAAAAGACTTTGGACCAACTTGTATTTCCTATAGGGACGTTGGAGAATTCTGCCATGGACTCCAGTGAGGCCAGCTTCTTTAGAATCCGCCCCCCGGAGTCCGTGGCGGAATGGCCTCCCCCCCTGCCACCCCCAAAATCCCCCCTGGAATGGACCTACCTGGTGGCGGATGCGGCGGCAGCGGCAACTCTGGCTCGTCTTCTGGCTGCTGCTGGGCTGCTGTGGCCGCAAATGGTGGCCGCCGTAGTGGACGCCATTTGTGTCCCTGCCTTTTGCCGTGATAGGCTACATTAGGGATGTTAGAGAATTCCACCACGGATCCCAGGGAAATGGCCACCATTTCATTCCCCTCTCCCCCCCCAAATGATTTTGGGGGGCAAATCTCAGCCCCTAAAAAACCACAAAAATGGCTGCCCCCACCACCTGCAAATGGGGTGGCAAATTGGGGGTAGCCATTTCAGCTCACCCATTGTGCTTCCTACACAGATATTCCACTTTTACAGGTCTGGGGAAGAGGACTCTATTCCACATGAGAACAGCCATTTGTGGTTGCAGCAGCCTGGCAGCGGCCTGAAGTCCGGCTGCGGCTGGCCCTGGCCAGCGGCTCCGTGGCAAGGCTGTGGAGCGGACCCAGCTGGGGAGGATTCTGGGGGGAGGGATGGATCGCCTCCCCTCCACCGCCAAAGCCCCGGACCGGAACCAGGTAAGGGATTTGTACATCCCTAATTTCCTGTAAGTTTACCCCCCTGAACATTTGCTTGTCTGCTCCCCTCTTGACATTTTTTCAAGGTTTTACCTCCCCTCCCCCCACCCTGTGAAATCTCTGAAGTTCAGCTGGGCCACATGTCTGCCAAGAGTCCAACAGCAGCAGCAGAGAGCTGGTCACCATCTTTCCTCTGGGAAGGAAAATGGCAGCCATGAGCCTTTTGCTCCTGAAAGGCAGGCAGGCAGGCAGGCCTGAATCACCCCAGCCATCATTTCATTCCCATCTCCCACCCAAATTATTTTGAGGGTCAAATCTCAGCCCCTAAAAAACCACTAAAACGGCTGCCCCCACCACCTGCAAATGGGGTGGCATATTGGGGGTAGCCATTTCAGCCCACTCATTGTGCTTCCTACACAGATATTCCACTTTTACAGGTCTGGGGAAGAGGATTCTATGCCACATGAGAACAGAGAAACTTCATTGCATATGAGTTCGCACTAACAACAAGTTAAAAGGCAACCCCGTAGGGATGGAAGGATCAGTCTTTTTCAAGTCTGAATCAGGTTTGCATGTGTTCATTCATCAGTCTTTTCTGTCTCATTTCTGCATCGGTCTATAATTTTGTTTTATCTTTTAAAAAACTGCATAAACATCTGTATTTTATGTGGTCATATTTTTTATCACAAAATACAAATTTTATACACATTCAACGCTAAAATACATTTTATCCTAGTATCTGCATTATTGTAGGCACTATATCCTGAACTATGAGTTTTTAAAACACATTTTATCCTAAAATCTGCCTTTTTAAAAATACATTTTACCCTAAAACATGCATATTACATGCATTAGGGTACATTTTGGGGGTTGAAACCTGTACTGCCAAATTCAATGAAGTCTGAATACTGAATGATAACTATGTTCAGTCCAAGTATTTGTCTGGGAAATGTGAATCTACAAACCCAACAACTCCCCCCAAAGGCAAAATAAGTAGGAACAGGTTTTCACCAGAAAATCCCTGTTCAATAGGAATGGCTGGAGAAAATAAATAAATTAAATTAAAAGCTGATTTGTAATGTAACCACCACTTTGTGGAGCCTATCCTCCATCCATGGAAATTTCTCATTCCCTGGGGATTTTTCTTTTCTTTTGACAACTTTAAGAGAGAAAACTTGTAGGTTGTGCAGGCATGTGATGTACATTTATCATGCAAAAGTCCACCCGATCCTCAAACCCAAATCAGGTGTGGAAAGGCCTGAAATAGACAAACTTTGCACCCTTAACAAAAGTGCTCTTGGCCATCTGTTGCAACATTTGCAGTCTAATTTTATCTCCATCTTCCTAAAAGCCTTTTGTCAGGAGTTCTGTAAAGGGCTTTCTGAAAGTCTGCAGCACTATATATAGCTACAGGAGATGCTGTGTGTGATTTCGTGCTGCTCTGTGTCGTCCTGAGTGCTTTGGTTGTCATCAGGATGTCTGTGATCTAATTTCCGTGTTCCAAGAGAAGGGGAGAAAAAAAGGTTGCAGCAGAAAATAATAGCCTTCGCTATGTCCTAGCATCTGTATGGGTTTAATTTGGTGCAGTGCTACTGATGGTTTGCCATGCAAGTCTTTTTCTGAAGTGTCCTCAAGATGTAACTAATAACTGAAGTTTGTATTTGCCAATTATATTATACAGGGCTAGCTGGAGGAACCTTGCTAGTTTATAGGGTGGCCAGGTGACTTCTTTTACACAGAGCAGTCCTCTCTTTGAAGGGCTGCCAGAGGACCATCCTCTCTTTGAAGGCATCCTCTTTTTGAAGGGCTGCCAGAGGACCATCCTCTCTTTGAAGGTGTCCTCTCTTTGAGGGGCTGCCAGAGGACCGTCCTCTCTTTGAAGGTGTCCTCTATTTGAAGGGCTGCCAGAGGACCATCCTCTCTTTGAAGGTGTCCTCTCTTTGAAGGTCTGCCAGAGGAGTGTCCTCTCTTTGAAGGTGTCCTCTCTTTAAAGGGCTGCCAGAGGACCATCCTCTCTTTGAAGCCATTTGTGTATGCTGGGATTTCCCCCCCCCTGCTGTGATAGGCTATGTAAATACTTACGTAGCCTATCATGGCCTCCACAGGGATGCAAATGGCATCCCTGCATTAGCCGTGATAGGCTACATAAGTATTTACGTAGCCTATCATGGCTATGAAGAGGAGGAAACGAATGGCGGCCGCAGGAAGGCCACCATTCGCAAAGCAGCTCGGATGGGAGCAGGTAAATGCTCCATTTCGCTCACCTTTTGTGGGTTGGGGGGGTGGGGACTTCATTCCACAACAGATTTTGGGAGGCCGAATGCACTGGTATTCGGCCTCACCAAGATCTGTCGCGGAATTCTCTGACATCCCTAGTTCAGTATTAGAGGAAATGATAATGAACTTGAAAATGTTGCACATAAATTTATTACAGACAAAATACTGCATTTCAAAAATCTTGATGATATGTACAAAAGGAGGATTGAAATGCAATGAACACTTTTATGGAAAAATGGAATGCAAATGTTCAATTTATTGGAACAATCCCCAAGAGAATACATGTGCATAGGTATTGTCAAGGTTGTAAGTAAACAAGGTTAACATATAGAGTCCATGTGCACTTCTGCCTTGTTGATATCGTTTACAACAGCCCGTGTTTTCACTCCCCTCCCTTTTCTCCTCTCTTTCATATGATATTTGCTGAATGTAAGGATTGGAATAAGATTACTGTCTATTTTAATAAGATAAAGAACTTTTTAAAAGGAGAGTTAAAGTAATTTGTCTGCATTAGGCCGTCTTGAATAATGCTGCAGGAGTTAAGGTACAAATTCTGCCTGTCCCTCATAGATTATCCTGTTTATGCAACACAAATGGGAAGACTTAATTATTCCAATGTAGGTGCCATGGCCAGTTTTGGTAACGCTTTGCTTTTGACTTGATTTAATTCATTGCCTCATAGCTGAACCTTATATGGAAGCTGAGGGGGCTGTAAGACAGCCAGCACTGAACATGGATCAGCTTTGAGCACACCTTATTTGTAGCTGAGGCTACAAGACTGATAAGCATGTCCCTGAGCCCATAGGCAGTTGCCTGGGTCATCAGGCCCCAAATCCATCCTTGGTGGCAACTAGGGATGTTGGAGAAATCCACCATGGACTCCAGTGAGGCCAGATTCTTTGGAATCTGCCCCCCCCCCGGACTGCGTCTGGTACTGGAGGCAGCACATAGCCACCACGACCAGTAGCCATTGATAGCCTTCTCCTCCAGGAATTTGTCTAATCCCCTTTTCAGGTTCGAGGGCTGCATTCCCATGTAGGAAATAGGGATGGCGGAGAATTTCTTCCCGAATCTTTGGGGGGCTGAGCGCCAACGCATTCGGCCCCCCGAAATCGGCGGTGAAATTCTCTGCCCCCCACCCCCCCCGGGATGAGACTTACCTTTGGCGAATGTCCCTCCCGGTGGCGGGTCCCGGCGGCGGGTCCCGGCGGCGGTTCGTCGGCCTTTCGTCGGGGGCGGGGGCGGCAGCCGCCATTACAAAGTGTAAACCCCCCCCAAACCCCGTGATAGGCTACGTAACGATTAACATAGCCTATCACGGCTAGATTTCCAAAGTCAGCCATGATAGGCTACGTAAATCATTACGTAGCCTATCACGGGTGACTTTGGAAAAAAAAAAAAGCGCGTAAGCAAATGGCGGCGCTCTATGGGCACCACCATTTGCGTTCCTTATTTGGTCCCGGTAGTCTACATAAAGATTTACGTAGACTACGCCTAGTCTGCTAGGCAGTTCCAGGATAAGATCTCTTGCATCCGCTGGGACTTAGACTCCAGTGTTATAGCAGGTGAATCTGGTGAGGTATCCAGAGTACAGCCTTGTCCTTTTTTAATGGAGGAGTTTGAGTTGGTACAGCTCGAGGACATTGACAAGGTGCTTGGACAGGTTCATGCAACCACTTCTGTACTGGATCCTTGCCCCTCTTGGCTGATAAAAACTGGCAGGGAAGGAACAGCTGGCTGGGCCAGGGAGGTGATTAATGCCCCTTTGCGAGAGGGGGTGGTCCCGGGCCGCCTCAAAGAGGCGGTAGTGAGACCACTCCTAAAGAAATCCTCCCCGGACCCGGAAAATCTTAATAATTTTAGGCCAGTGGCAAATGTTCCTTTCTTGGGCAAGGTCCTTGAACGGGTGGTTGCCAACCAGCTGCAGACATGCTTGGATGAGCCAATTATCTAGATCCATTTCGGTCGGGGTTCAGGCCAGGTTTTGGCATGGAAACAGCCTTGGTCACCCTGTATGATGACCTATGTCAGGAGAGAGACAGGAGGAGTGTGACCTTGTTGATTCTCCTTGATCTCTCAGCGGCTTTCGATACCATCAACGATGGTATCCTTCTGGGACAATTGTCTGAGCTGGGGGTGGGAGGCACTGCTTTGCAGTGGTTTCACTCCTACTTGGATGGTCGGCTCCAGAAGGTGGTGCTTGGGGAATATTGCTCGGCCCTGTGGATTCTCCAGTATGGAGTGCCACAGGGGTCAGTTCTGTCCCTCATGCTATTTAACATCTACATGAAACCGTTGAGTGCGGTCATCCAGAGTCTGGGGGCGTGTTGTCATCAATATTCTGATGACACGCAGCTCTATTTCTCCTTTTCACCTTCTTCAGGTGAGGCTGTGGATGTGCTAAATCAATGCCTGGCTGTGACAATGGACTGGATGAAGGCTAATAAACTGAAACTCAGTCCAGACAAGACTGCGATGCTATTGGTGGGTAGTTCTTCTGACCGGATGGAGGGTGCTCAACCTGTTCTGGATGGGGTTGCACTCCCCCTGAAGGAGCAGGTTCATAGCTTGGTGGTTCTCCTTGAGCCATCTTTGTCACTTGAGGCTCAGGTGGACTCAATGGCACGGAGAGCCTTCTACCAGCTTCAGTTGGTGGCCCAGCTCCTCCTCTATCTGGACAGGGATAACCTGGCTTCAATTGTCTATACTCTGGTAATCTCCAGTTTAGATCACTGCAATGCACTCTACATGGGGCTGCCTTTGAAGGCGGTTCAGAAACTGTAGCTCGTGCAAAATGCAGCAGCCAGATTGCTAACAGGGACCAGAAGGTCCGAACATATAAGACCAACTCTGGCCTGCTTGCACTCGCTGCCTGTATGTTTCCGAGCCTGATTCAAAGTGCTGGTTTTAACCTATAAGGCCTTATATGGCTTGGGACCACAATACCTGACAGACTGCCCCTCCCGACACGAACCTACCTGTATACTACGCTCAACATCTAAAGCCCTCCTCTGGCTGCCTACACTGAGGGAAGCTCGGAAGATATTGACAAGGGAGAAGGCCTTTTCGGTGGTGGCCCCCAAATTATGGAATGATCTCCCCGTCAAGGCCTGCCTGGTGCCAACATTGTTACCTTTTTGGCGCCAGGTTAAGACCTTTCTCTTCTCTCAGGCATTCAACAGCATATGATAAATGTTTAATAGATCCTGGGATGCCTTATGGTTATGGTTGTTTGTTTTTGAGATTGTTTGTTTGAAGTTGTTTTAGAAATATGTTTCTTTTGTGTATATTGTCTGTTCATGTGTTTTTATATAAATGGTTTTTAATCTCTGTATATTGTATTTTTAATGTTTTTAATCTTTGTATACCGCCCAGAGAGCTCCGGCTATTGGGCGGTATAGAAATAATAATAATAATAATAATAATACCCTGCTGATGCCAGACTGTTGAGGGCTTTATAGGTCAGAACCAGCACTTTGAATTATGTCTGGGAGCTGGCGAAGATGCTTAAGTGCAGGGGTTTGTCCGCCTATAAAACTGACCCTCACCTTAGAGAGATACTGCTGCTTTCATGCCACTGTGCTTTAAGTGACAAGGGCTACCTCCACCTCCCAGTGACGGAAGCAGTCACAGAGCCTTTTTCTTCAGCGGTGGAGTTTTTGGGCTCCATCCATGAAGGTTATTTCATCTGACAAGGTGCTTGGTATAATGCGAGTGAATGTCATGTCTCATTGTTATCCTGCCTTTGAGTTGGTTGCCTGGGACTAAGCTGCGTCTTCCCCTGGCGTTGGCTTTCTCTTGATTAAAGCCCCAATAGGTCACAATTCACCATCCATGGTTTTGATCTGAAGTAATAACCCAGCAAGGACGGAGTGATCAAAAGACCAAAGCAAAGGAGTTAGTTACCTACTGGATACTCAGAAATAGGGAGGCATCATTTAGCTTTGCTGTTTTAAATCTGTATTTCAAATAGGGATGGCAGAGAATTCCGCCACGGATCATGGTGAGGGTGAATGCCAGTGCATTCGGCCCCTCGAACTCCGGGGCGGAATGGCCTGCCCCCCCTGCCCCCCCGCAGATCCCCCCCGGGACGAGACTCACCTGGGGTGGCGGCTCCGGTGGCGGTGGCTGCGGCGGCTGGTCTTCCGACCAGCTGCTGCCGCCACCGCCATTTCCACTCTTGTAAAAAAAAAAAAAAGACGTGATAGGCTACGTAAAGATTTACGTAGCCTATCATGGCTAGGTTTTAAAAAAAAACCCACGATGTGATAGGCTACGTAAATCTTTACGTAGTCTATCATGGCTGGGTGGGTTTAAAAAACAACAACAACCGTGTACACAAATGGCGGTGCTACGGCCACCGCCATTTGCGTTCCTTATTTTTGCCCTCTTAATCTACGTAAATATTTACATAGGCTATGACGGCAAAATAAAGGGGAACGCAAATAGCTTAGCGGGCGCTATTTGCATCCCTTTTTGATTCCCCATTTTAGCCTACGTAAATATTTACGTAGGCTAAAACGGGGAATCAAAAAGGGACGAAAATAGTGCCCGCTACGCTATTTGCGTTCCCCTTTATTTTCGCCATCATAGTCTACATAAATATTTACGTAGATTAAGAGGGCAAAAATAAGGAACGCAAATGGCGGCGGCAATAGCCGCCGCCATTTGCGTACGTGGGTTTTTTTTTTGTTTTGTTTTACCCAGAGCCCTCCGTGGCCGGAAATCCAGCTACGGACGGCTCTGGCCTGGCTGGGCCTGGCCAGCTGCTCCGCGGAGCTGCCGCGGAGCACAGCCAGCCGCGGAGGATTCCGGGGGGGAGGAACGGAGCACCTCCCCCCCTCCCCACAATCAACATAATCCGTGAACAGGTAAGTGACTTTCGTACATCCCTAATTTTAAATTCCTGTACTGCTGCTAGGCTTTATAGTGGTTGTACTGTCATATTGTGGTTTTAATGTTCTATATATTTTAAATTGTTTTATTGTGTGCCGTTTGGTTTTAGTTTTTGTGAACCGCCCAGAAAGCTTCGGCTATTGGGCAGTATAGAAATGAAATAAATCAATAAATCAATAAATCAATCATTAATGTTTGCAAATCAGGCAAACGTGCCATGATCGCAACCCCGAAGATGGGCATGTGCAGGAAATGTTCATGTTCATGTTTTCATTTCATGAACATGAAATTTTCATGTTCTCTGAAAATGAGTGCAAATTCCCACACTCACGTTCTTGAAAAAAATGAGCATTTTTATGCTTTATTCTATGGGGAGAAAGTGTGCATTTGGGCTGTGTTATTCGGAAAATGTGATTTTTTTCCTGTTTGAAATGTGCACTTTTCCTGTTTGACCAACGCAAGAAATGTGTGCAAATGAACGTGGGAAATAAGGTGAGATGAGCTTCAAACTGTTGTCAGGGAACCCGAGCGATTGCGAAAGTCACTCGATCACTCAGCCCCACTCAGAAAATGGTTGGTGTTCTGGGCCACAGTGCCTGCCCGAACTTCACCACTCCTTTCTAGCGCTGCGGATTTCGGACTTCATTGATGTGGTGGGGGAGGGCGTGAAAAGGGGTATAGTAGGCACTAAATTTACTACTGGTGGTTGTAGTGATTATTGTAATTTAGAGACATTTCCTTACAGGGAACAGAGGGAGCGGAGTTTGGAGATGATCCCCGGAGAAAGGGGGCAGAGCCAGCAGCAGAGTGAGTGAGAGGCTCCAACAGAAGTTGCTCCTACATAGATCGGCCTGGTGGCAATAAACAATTATATTAACTTCTTCTTCTGTGGTGTGACTTTCATATGAGTGAACCATACCAGTGGCTGGCAGGTTCCATCCCCTCTCCCCCACTAAACAGGACTTAGAACAAGAGTGCAGAACCACAGGCATGGGGCCCAAATTTGGCCCTCTGGGGGTTCCAGAAGGCCATACCCCTTCCCTGGCCCATCCCTTTTCCTTGTACCACCAGTCATTTCGTGGTTTCCTGGCTCTCATGCATTCTCTTCCCCTCCCCGGCACTCTCCCTCTCCTAAGGTTTGGTTATTGACAGTAAGAGCTTTAAGCTAAAATATGCTGGCATTTTTTGTGTGGTGGTGGTTTGGGCCCTGCCCCTTTTGCCTTTGACCACGCCCACTACTGGAATATGGCCCCTGAGAGCTTCTATTTATTTATTTATTTATTTATTTATTTATTTTATTAATCGCCCATCTGCCATCAGCCACTCTGGGCAATGTACAATAATAGAAACTGTTTAAAACAATAACATTCTACATTAAAAACACCATATTTCTAAAAATACCCTAACCCACCCCAAATGCCTGCCTGAACAACCACGTTTTTAATGCGTGGTGGAAGCTCATTAAAGAGGGGGCACAGCGGAGTTCCCTAGGGAGGGAGTTCCACAGAGTGGGGGCCACCACAGAAAAGGCCCTCTCCCTCGTCCCCACCAGTCTAGCTGTCCTGGCCGATGGGACAGAGAGAAGGCCATCCGAGGCTGATCTTGTTGAGCGGCCTGTCTGGTGTTGCTGGAGGCGCTCCTTGAGATAGGCTGGGCTGGAACCATATAGGGTTTTAAAGATCAAAACCAACACCTTGAATTTGGCCCGGACAACAATTGGTAGCCAGTGCAACTCCTTTAGCACTGGAGTGATGTGATCACGCTGGCGGCTGTCTTTAAACAGGCGAGCTGCCGTGTTCTGCACCAGCTGCAGCTTCCAGACTGTCTTCAAGGGTAATCCCACATAGAGCGCATTACAGTAGTCCAGACGAGAACAGTCTCTGAAATGGAATTTGGCCCTTGGGCTGAAAGAGGTTCTGCACCCCTGCTGTAGAATGATTCTTTGTGTTGAGGTACCATCATGAACTCAATCAGTATGTGGACAATACTTCCTGACCTCGGTTTAGGGCCTGCGGAGGGGTGGGTGGGTAAAATGGCTCCCGCCAGCCACAAGGACTCCCAGGACTCCCATTGCTGCCACAGCAGTTGAAAAGGAAATCTATGGGGCAGTTCTGTGAAATCTTTCATCCCCCTTCTACCCCTCATTTCAACCTGTCACCCCTCTCCCCATTTCAACCTTTTATCCCCCCCCTCAATTTCAAGCTGTTCATTTTCATAGAATAGTAGGGTTGGAAGGGGCCTACAAGCTCATCGAGTCCAACCCCCAGCTCAATGCAGGAATCCAAGTCAGAGTATCCCTGACAGATGGCTGTCCAGCCTCGTCTTGAATGCCTCCAGTGTGGGAGAGCCCATCACTACCTCCCTGGGTAATTGGTTCCATTGTCATATTGCTCTAACAGTCAGGAAGTTCCTCCTGATGTTCAGCTGGAATCTGGCTTCCTGTCACTTGAGCCCATTCTTCCGTGTCCTGCATTCTGGGATGATCGAGAAGAGATCCCAGCCTTCCTCTCTGTGACAACCTTTCAGGTACTTGAGGAGTGCTATCCTATCTCCCCTCAGTCTTCTCTTCTCAAGGCTAAACATGCCCAGTTCTTTTAGTCTCTCCTCTTCACAGGGCTTTGTTTCCAGTCTCCTGATCGTCTTTGTTGCCCTCCTCTGAACCCTCTCCAGTTGGTCTGCATCCTTCTTAAAGTGTGGTGCCCAGAACTGGACACAGTACTCCAGATGAGGCCTAACCAGTGCTGAGTAGAGGGGAACTAGTACTTCTTGGGATTTGGAAGCAATGCTTCTATGAATGCAGCCCAAAAGAGCATTTGCCTTTTTTGCAGCCACATCACATTGTTGGCTCATATTCAGCTTGTGATCGACAACAATTCTTCTCGCTTGTAGTGATATTGAGCCACGTATCCCGCATCTTGTAACTGTGCATTTGATTTCTTTCTCTTAGGTGCAGAACTTGGCATTTATCCCTATTAAATGTCATTCTGGTGTTTTCTGCCCAGCGCTCCAGTCTATCCAGATCACTTTGAATTTTGTTTCTGTCTTCCAAAGTATTAGCTATCCCGCCCAATTTGGTGTCATCTGCAAACCTGATCAGCATTCCCTGCACCTCCTCCTCCAAGTCATTAATACAAATGTGGAAGAGCACTGGGCCCAGGACTGAGCCCTGCGGTACCCCGCTCGTTACCTCTCCCCAGTTTGAGAAGATCCCATTGAGAAGCACTCTTTGTCCGATTCTGTAGCCAACTGTGGATCCACCGGATCGTTGTTTCATCTAGCCCACTTTGAGCTAGTTTGCTCATCAGGAGATCATGGGGCACTTTGTCGAAAGCTTTGCTGAAGTCGAGATATATGATGTCTACAACATTCCCACGGTCCACAAGGGAGGTTACTTGATCAAAAAAATGAGATCAGATTCATCTGGCAGGATTTGTTCTTGACAAATCCATGATGGCTTCGAGTAATCATTGTTGTCAAGGTGCTTCCAGATGGATTCCTTTATCATCTGCTCCAGAATTTTCCCAGGGATTGATGTCAGACTGACTGGTCTATAGTTTCCAGGTTCCTCCTTTTTACCCTTTTTGAAGATAGGGACAATGTTAGCCCTCCTCCAGTCATCTGGCACTTCCCCCGTCCTCCGTGATTTCTCAAAGAGAATAGACAGTGGTTCTGAGAGTTCTTCTGCCAGTTCCTTTATTACTCTAGGATGCAGTTCATCTGGCCCTGGAGATCTGAACTCATTCAAAGTAATTAGGTGTTAGTGCCTATCGATCTCAAGCTGCAATTCTGCCCCTTCATCCTGTACTTCGCCTTTGCCAGGGGGGTCATAGACCCTCTTTTGGGAGAAGACTGAGCCAAAGTAGGAATTGAGCACCTCTGCCTTTTCTTTGTCATCTGTTATCGTTTTGCCATCCTTATTTAATAGCTGAACCACCATTTCTTTCCTCTGTCTTTTACTATGCACGTAGCTGAAGAAAGCCTTTTTGTTGCTTTTAGCATCCCTCGCTAACCTCAGCTCATTCTCAGCTTTAGCCTTCCTGATGCCATCCCTGCAATTCTGTGCTACCTGCCTGTACTCTTCCTTTGTTGCTTGGCCTTCTTTCCACTTCCTATATGTGTCTTTTTTTGTTTTCAGGTCATCTCTAAGCTTTTTGTGAAGCCACATTGGCTTCTTCTGTTGTCTTCCACCTTTTCTTCTTGTTGGAATAGTTTGTAATTGTGTCTTGAGAATTTCCATTTAAAAAACTCCCACTTATCTTGGACTCCTTTTCTCGTTAGAGTCACTTGCCATGGGACCTTACTTATCATTGTTCTCAGTTTATTAAAATCAGCTTTCCTAAAATCCAGGGCACGCGTTTGGCTACACTCGGCTTTTGCTTCCTTTAGAACCATGAACTCAAGTATAACATGGTCGCTTTCACCCAGAGTTCCTGTAAGTGCGACTGTATCCCTAAGTCATCTCTGTTGGTTAGGATCAAGTCCAGGATACCCGATCCTCTAGTTCCTTCCTCTATTTCTGTAGGAGGAAGTTATCCACCACACAAGTCAGGAATTTCCTGGAGGGGCCATGTTTTGCGGAATTTGTCTCCCAACAAATATCGGGGAAATTTAAGTCCCCCATTACTACTACATCATGCTTCCTTCAAACATTGGCTATTTGCTTTTCAAAAGTTTCATCCTTGTCTTCTCCTTGATTGGGTGGCTGGTAGTAGACTCTGACCACCAGGTTCCTTTTATTCTTTGCTCCATTTATTTTGATCCAGATGCTCTTGATGGGGCTACTAAGCTCATCCTCCTCTGTTTCTGTGCAGAGAGATGTATTTTTAACATATCGTGCAACACCACCTCCCTTTCTGTTCCTCCTGTTCTTCTTGAACAAGTTATATCCTTCAATTGCTGTATTCCAGTCATGAGAGTCATCCCACCAAGTCTCAGTTACACCTATCAAGTCATAATTTCCCTCCTGTATTAAGAGTTCAAGTTCGTTCTGTTTGTTTCTCATACTCTGGGCATTAGTGTATAGACATCGAAGACCATGTGTTTCATGGTCTGGCTTTCTTCCTACATGTTTGTGAAGACTATTATTGGGCATTATTAGAGTTGTTCTCTCCATTGCGGTGCATGGGCCTTCTTCTATTGTTACCCCCAACTTTACATCTCCCTTCCCCATAGCATTCAGTTTAAAGCCCTCCTGATGAAATTCTTCATGCTGTGGCCAAACACATTCTTCCCAGCCTTTGTGAGGTGCAACCTGTCCTTTGCTGACAGTTGATCTTCCAGGAAGTATAGCCCGTGGTCCCAGAATCCAAATCTCTCACTCCGGCACCACCTTCGTAGCCAGTCATTCCCCCGGAGTATTTTTCTTTTCCTTTATATCCCTCCTCTGACTACTTGGAAGGATGGATGAGAAAACTATCTGGCCCCCATAGTTCTTGAGTTTCCTTCCCAAACTCCAAAGTCTGATATGATTTCTTTGTAGCTCCGCTTGGCGGTATCATTTTTTCCCACATGGATGAGAAGAAAGGGATACCTGTCAGTGGGCTTTATGAGTGCTGGCAACCCAGTTTTAATGACGTGTTTGGTTCATCTCTTCTTCTTCTTCTTCTTCTTCTTCGGGTGGCTGTGTTTGACAGAAGGCAGTCCTCTATTTGAAGGGCTGTTTGAGGACAGTCCTCTAACTTGAATGTGTCCTCTATTTGAAGGGCTGTCCAGTCCAAGTCCAATTCACAGATAAAGAACCCCAAGAAAAGGGAGCAGCAGGATGTATGTTGCCCATCCACAGTTAGCACCCAGATAGTCGAATGAGCTGGTGCACAGATCACGTGGTCAAAGGGTTCCCTCACCATGTTGTGGTGTATTGCATTTTAATGTGCATTTTAGCAATTCTTTCTAAATGTGCATTTCTCTTAAAATTAGCAAATGCACATGTTATGCAAATCTGTGTCCTCTTCTCTGGTGAAGCAATTCCTCTTTTTTTGTGGGTGCATAACTGGACACCCTAGTAGTGTATGGAAACAAGGCCATAAAAATAGGCTGTGGTAAACAGAAGATGAGCCTTGCTGGATCAGACCAAGGTTCCAGACATCTAGCTCAGTCCCCTGTTTCCAATTCTTGGCAGTGAGATCCTTTCAGGAAGCCCAGAAGCAGGGCATGGAGGTGGCAGCAGCAGCCTCCCTTTGTTGTTTGCACCTAATATCTGATTTCCAGAGATATGCTACCTCTGAACATGGAGGCTCTGTTTAGGTATTGCAGATGATAGCCATCAATGGCCCTGTTCAGACATCACACCAAGGCATGACGGTTAGGAGTTTTGAGTTGTCCATGTTGGCTTAGTGTGATGTCTGAACAGGCATCTGTCCCAACCATGGTGGTTTATTAACCACAGACTAACCATGTTCACTAACTACTTGCTGCAAGATGGTTAGTGGGCTCTACCATGGTTTAGTATAATGTCTGAACAGTCTCCATGGTTAACTGACATCTGCCATAGAGCTCCACAGTGGCCAAAGAAGGAGTAGCTGCCAAGCACCAAACTGGCAGAAAGCACCAAGCACCAAAATAGCTAATAGCGCAAAGGCTGCTGGGATGCAGGGCCACCCATCTGGCAGACTGTGGATTCCTGCAGGAGAGAGAGTGGTTAGAGAATGGTTAGTCTAACCACATTATGGAATATGGTTACCTGCATGTGTGACAGTAGTGGTTAGCTGTAACCACCACGCACCATGGTTAGCCTAACAACCCTTCCCCAATGTGAATCTGCACAGGCCCTATATATTTATTCTCCATATGTTTGTCTAACCCCCCTTGAAATCCATCTCAACGAATATATTCACTATATCTTATGGCAAACGCCTGAGCGTCAGCCAGTGCCACCAGCCTAAATTTTCCTTTCCAGCTGGCTGTGCCATTTCTCTCTCCCCCTAATCTTGGATTCCTTGCATTCTACAGGTTGCATGATCCTCACTTGTCTCACACCCTCACACACACGTGCATCTATGCACTCATCTGGGGAGACATCCCAAGCTGAGCTATTCTTGAAATATTCATTCCAATCTAGAGTTCGGGAATTATTTAACACACCCTCCATATAATTTCTGCTTTCATTTTGTTTTCTTTCAGTAGCTCATTCCTTTAAGATCATCTTCTCTCATAAACACAACAAGGGACCAGCACTCAGCATCTGAAAGAACACAAACAAACTTTCCTCCACATACGAACATAATGGCCTCCTGCATTATGTAGAAGGCGGCATTAAGCCAATGCCTGTGGTGTCGGAATTAGACAGCGGAAGGTGTTGTGAAGGTTTTTCCTAGCAGTTTTTTAAGCCGTGCTCAAAAACACCCAGCATGGATTCTTTTAATGCGCCTTTACACAGGCCAGAGATGAACTGCTGGATGTCTTCGAGGTGCCAAAGGGCATCACTCAGTGGGCATCGCTCTGCATGTGGAAGAAGGTTCTCAGTTCAATCTCAGGTAGCAGGCGAGGGGGATGCTCTCTTTTTTCTGCCCGACACCCTGGAGAGCCACTGCTAGCCAGGGAAAGCAGTTGAACGCCAGAACAAGACAACTTCACTTAGAGACGCCGGCCAAGTTCTGATGTTCTCAGGGAATGGCATTGGGAGACTCCTTCTCAACCTCCTGGCAATTGTGTTGCAGGGCACCATCTTGTCCCTGGTGTAGCTACATTGTTTTTTCCTTTTCCTTTTTATGGTTTTTGTTGTTGTTGAAATTTTACAACACAAAATTAATTATATAAAAAAACAACCTTTGCATATCGTGAGGAGAGCACTTCACCAGCCTCAAGACTTCCAACGGGAATTCAGTACTGGTGAGAAAAAGGCAAGAGCCACAGCATCTCATGAGTGATATGAGAGGGGCTGTAGCTCAGTGGTAGAGCCCCTGCTTGGCATGCAGAAGGTCCTGGGTTTGATCCCCGGCTTCTCCAGGAAGGGCAAGGAAAGAATCCCCCATTAAACCCTGGCAAGCCACTGCCGGTCCCTGTCGACAGTACTGGGCTAGATGGACCGAGGGTCTGACTCAGGAGCAGGCAGCTTCCTGTGTCCCTAAAAAAGGCAGAGCACCAGGAAGAGTGGCTGCTGGCACACTGCTCTTTTGTCCAGTTCGGGGCACCACACTTTAAGAAGGATGCAGACAAGCTGGAGAGGGTTCAGAGGAGGGCAACAAAGATGATCAGGGGACTGGAAACAAAGCCCTATGAAGAGAGACTGAAAGAACTGGGCACGTTTAGCCTTGAGAAGAGAAGACTGAGGGGAGATACGATAGCGCTCTTCAAGTACTTGAAAGAGAGGAAGGCCAGGATCTCTTCTTGATCATCCCAGAGTGCAGGATACGGAAGAATGGGCTCAAGTTCCAGGAAGCCAGATTCCAGCTGAACATCAGGAGATACGTCCTGTTAGAGCAATATGACAATGGAACCCATTACCTAGGGAGGTGGTGGGCTCTCCCACATTGGAGGCATTCAAGACGAGGCTGGGCAGCCATCTGTCAGGGATGCTCTGAGTTGGATTCCTGCATTGAGCAGGGGGTTGGACTCAATGGCCTTGTAGGCCCCTTCCAACCCTACTATTCTATGATTCTATGATAACTTGCATTCATGTTTTCTGTGGGACCGGCATTGGGCTGTATGGAATGCTCCTGTGGAATTTATCTCCTTTTCTAGAACTCCATTTGGCTTTCCTCCAAATTCTTTGGATGTCCCCCCCACCCCATGCAGGAAGTTCCAAGCTCACCTTGAGCATTTAATGAGAGGGCAGCTTTGGTGGCAGCACAACTTAGGAGCAAGCCCCATTGAACTCAGTGGGATTTACTTCTGGGCAAAGGTGCTGAGCATCAGGCTGCAAATCATTCACAGCCTGTTTGGTTAGAGGGAGCCTGTTATTTTTTTGGATGTTTCTGCAATGAATAATTCAGCCAATTTATAAATATGGGCCCTGCAGGATTATGTAATTATCCGGAAATGTCACGGATGGGGAAGGCACAGTGTTGAAAGATCAAGGCCAAGTGGGAATGAGCCGGACCGTTGTTTTCCAAATAAGGAAGGTATGGTTTTAAAATTTAATTGAGAACAATGGCTCATTTATCAATTTGTATTCTGGTCAAGAATCGGGGCACAAACGCAGGAAACATTGGAAGGAGCTTGGCTTGTGTAATCTCTTTTTGTACGGCTCACGTAACAGCCACCTTTTCTTCTCACTTCTTAACAGCAAGCTTCCAGTGGAGACTGATGGCTCTGATGTCAGTGGGGTGGTGAATCTGCTCTGGGTTTCAGTTAGAACCAGTCAGAACTCACATGCTTCTGCACCTTGGACATCTCCTTTAGAGTTCTGACTGGTTCTGACTGAAACCCGGAGCAGATTCACCACCCCACTGACTTTGGATCTACCAGCCTCCACTGGAAACTTACCTATAACTTATTTGCTGTGAGAAGGAGAGAGAGAGAGTGAGAGAGAGCAAGGGGGGGAGACTGAACATCGCAACCTTGTGTTCCTCTTCACTTATGGGGAAGTGATGATTAAATATATAAAAAACTCTATAAAAGACATTATACCCAATGATACCACTTAAAGCAAGGGGACCAATGTCGCACTGCCCTTATATAAAACTATGGTGTGACCACACTTGGAATACTGTGTAACAGGAGTGAACAGTAACAAACAGTAACAAACAGTAACAAGCAGTACTGATGTCAGGGTGGAAACTGAGCCCATAGAGCCCCAGAGCAGTTCTGATTTTGAGGAGGAACAGCAATCCGTGGGAGAGGAGCTTGCTCATCTCTCACAAGCACAGCAGTTGGCAGAGATTCCTCCTGCCAGCATTCCTGGGATAGATAGTGACCCTGGCAGTGAGAGAGTGCTGGAGGGGGGCTTGCTGGATGCTCGGTGCAGACGCAGGGAGCTACGACAGATGGAGGACACCGAAAGGAGGCGTAGTGCTTGCTTGGCGTGCAAACAACGGTCGCGTCCCGAGGACCCAAGGGATAGAGGGAGGATGACCCTAGCTCATAAGTTCAGGGTCTTCCCATGGTTCTCCTTCAAACAGGGACCAACTGCCTTACCTGGAGCTTAGGCTACTCAGCTATCTTTCCCCAGTGCTGTTCCTTGCTTTGTCGCTAGTGATTAGTATCTGAAAGAGTCATAAAGGAATAAAGTCTCAGAAAGAATTCCTCATCGTCTGTGTCCTGAGCTGGCTATTGGTGGGGACTGCAAGAGGCAGCTAGGGCGCTCCTGACAACATCCCAATGAAACATTATTATTGTTCTCATTGTTTATTGGGGAGAATTGGGGACTGCATTATAAAGAATTGTTGGTGATAATGTGTAGGAACTGCGAGAAAGAATGCTCAGGGTCTCTCACTTCAGAGATACCTTGATAGAATATGGTCAGTTGCACTGGCAGAGAAATTAACCAGCCATTGTTGTGCAGCTAGAGGAGAAACAAAAGAAGACAATTTTGTAGCAACTTGGTACCCATTTTTAATGTTTTTCTGAGAACTAAATGTTGAAAGTGGACCTCCAACTATTCAGTTGGACTTTTGGCATAGTAAATTCTAATCTGATATAGAAATGGACCAATTAATAAGAGATATAATATTTTAATTGTATTACTTACATGTATATTGATAATTTATGTATGTGACTGTATTTGATATATTGTTATAATTAGTTTTGAGGATTTTGAGGGAGAGATTGATGTATTTTTATTGTTAGAAAATGCAATTTTTTTTTAAACAAACAAACAAACAAACAAACCTTGGAAAAAGGGCAGAAAAGGGCAACTAAAATGATAAAGGGGCTAGAGTATCTCCCCTATGAAGAAAGGGTACAACATCTGGGACTGTTTAGCTTAGAAAAGGGTGAGTGAGGGGAGACATGATAGAGGTATACAGAATGATACATGGTGTGGAGAAAGTGAATAGGGAGACATTTCTCTCCCTCTCTCAAAATACTAGAATCCGGGGTCCTATGAAGCTGATTGATGGGAGATTCAGGACAGATAAAAGGAAGGACTTCTTCACACAGGGCAGAGTTAAACTATGGAACTCACTACCACAAGGTGTAATGATGGCCAACAATTTGGATGGCCTTCAAAGGGGGTTGGACAAATTCATGGAGGTTAAAGTTATTGATGGCTACTACTCTTGATGGCTATATGCCACCTCCAGAGTCAGAAACAGTGTGCTTAGGTACACCACTTGCTGGGGAACATGGGCGGGAGGGTGCTGTTGCACTCATGTCCTGCTTGAGGTTTTCCCATGGGCAGCTGGCTGGCTACTATGTGAATGCTGGACTAGATGGACCCTTGGTCTGATCCAGCAGGGCTCTTCTGATGTTCTTATGACTTTCCAGAGCAGCATTGGATGAGGTGCAAGGGACTATTATGGCATGGGGCAATTGGAAAAACTTTCCCCCTCCCATGTACACATGGAAGCCCTTGGCATCATCTCTGCATGGGGGGCTTTCCGGAATTGAGCTGCTATGTTCCTCTTGTGTTGCTTTGTGTCGGGCCTTTGGATTTTTGTGCTGTCCAGCAAGGCCAGCCTTCCTTAACCTGGTGCCATCCAGACGTGTTGGACTGCAGCTCCTATAATTCCCAGCCAGCATGACCACCTGGAGAGCACCATGCTGGGGAAGGCAGAGCTAGGCCTTTGGCCCCTTCCTTTGGCCCCTTCCTTTGGCCCCTATCCCAATGGTGCCCTCTCCATGCATGCATTCATTCATTAGAATCATAGAATCATAGAATAGTAGGATTGGAAGGGGCCTATAGGACCATTGAGTCCAACCCCCTGCTCAGTGCAGGAATCCAAGTCAGAGCATCCTTGACAGATGGCTATCCAGCCTCGTCTTGAATGCCTCCAGGGTGGGAGAGCCCACCACCAATTTTAACAATCAACAATAAGAGATCCCATGGCCCAATTAAAACCTTATGATATCCTGCCAAATGCCTGAGAGTAGAGGAAGGTCTTAACCTAGTGCCAAAAAGATAACAATGTTGGTGCCAGGCGGGCCTCACTGGGGAGTTCATTCCATAATTGGGGAGCCGCCACCGAGAAGGCTCC
Source organism: Heloderma suspectum (assembly GCF_057233095.1). Taxonomy (NCBI): domain Eukaryota; kingdom Metazoa; phylum Chordata; class Lepidosauria; order Squamata; family Helodermatidae; genus Heloderma; species Heloderma suspectum. The sequence goes on from NC_139463.1 coordinate 41,953,519, forward strand.
CTCACTTGTTGCCAGCTTCCAAGCCTTCCTTGGAGGAGGCACCCAGAGGAGGGCCTTAGATGATGAGCATAGTGTACATAGGGTTGGTTCATGCCAGGAAAGGTGCTCCATCAAGTAGTACCAAGCCATGCAAGGCTTTATAGGTCGAAACCACCACCTTGTATTGGGTTTGGAAATATACAGGCACCCAATGGAAGCGGGCCAGAATAGGTGTTATATGTTCGGACCTTCTGGTCCCTGTTATCAATCTGGCCGCTGCATTTTGCACAAGCTGCAGCTTCTGAACCATCTTCAAAGGCAGCCCCACACAGAGTGCATTGCAGTAATCTAACTTGGAGGTTATCAGAACATCGGCAACTGAAGCCAAGTCATCTTTGTCCAGACAGGGGCATAGCTGGGCCACCAACCAAAGCTGGCAGAAGGCAATCTGTGCTGATGAGGCCACCTGAGCTTCAAGTGATGGAAATGGCTCCAGGAGAACCCCAAAGCTATGAACCTGCTCCTTCAGGGGGAATGCAACCCCATCCCTGTATGCACACTTCTCCCTAATCCAGCGGAGTGGGGAGATTTTGCCACTAAAAAAACAGAGGGCATTTTGCTAGCAAGGTTTATAGTAATCACAATATCCTTCCCTGAATCTCTAGCAAAAACAGAAGGAAAGTGATCCATAAAAGTTATGTGAGGTTTCACGCTATCTGTTCACAGAGGGCTTCTAATTTTAGCCAAGAAAATAGCAAAAAGAGAGAGAAATTATATGTGTTTATGTATTACTTATTCAAAGCACCTATATGCTGCCTTTCCAGGGCTCAAGGCAGCTCCTAAAAAACAGTAAATCCAGAAAAAATGCAGTCAAAGCAATAGGGCAACCCGCATTATTGATTAGCTCACTGGCCAAATGCTTTCTGAAATTGGTGACAAGAAGCCCTAGGACCCCTTAGGGGATTCTTTATATCCCCTCGGGGCCAGAGAGGGTGTGGCCTTAAAGCAAGGTTGGAAGGTTTAATTCCAAGGGGGGAGGGGGAGAAAGGCTTGAAACAGATAAAGGTCTCTCAATCTGTAGCTCATCCTTAAAAATAATAATAATAACTTTATCAAAAAAATAACAAAAAAAGAAGGCTTTAGACTACCCTTGGCCATATGACAGGAGGAAGGGGAAGGCTTTGAGCAATTTTTCTCTCCATTTATGAAGACTTACAAGGACAAAGTTTAGGTAGACGATCTGGCTGAATTTAATTGGAGTTCCCAAGAAGAAGCCATCTATCATAGGAGCTGACAGTGAGAAGGAAGAGAATATTATGGATTCGTTTGTACAGTTACAATTATTAGGGCTGAATCAAAAGAGGAGTCTTTTTTTCAAAAGATTTTGGGAACAGCGAAAAATGATCCCATTTTAATGATGGAGGGGGAAGGGGGCAGAAGTGTTGGCCCATTCAGAATAAGGACAATGCTGATCCCAAAAGCATTGCCATCACTCTACATTGGCTTTGTGAAGTCCGCATAGCCAAAGCTGATTGGCTATGCAGTATCATGACATCATCGCAATCACTATGTGTTCCACAGTTGGCTGGGAACAATATCCTAGAAAGAAAATCTTGCTGCTGCTGCTTCTTTTTTAAAAAAAATGGCACTTCAGGGGTATCTGATCAGAGAATGAACAAAGAGCAAACGGGCAGGGACCAATGTGAGGAGGTACTGAGGAAAATGAGCACACTCCGGGAGAGAGCGGAGGACAGGAAGGCCTGGCATGCTGTGGTCCATGGGGTCATGAAGAGTCGGACACGACTGAACGACTGAACAACAACAACAACTGAGGAAAATATGTCAACACCCTGAAAGCACTACTATCACACCCCCAGATAAACACTTGGTGCAGACTTACTTGCACTCTAACCCCCTACCCCGCCCCATATTGGAACCTTGGGTACCTCCCCATTGAGCCCCATAATGCAGAAAAACAGTAGCATTTTCTGAAGTCAGGCCATTTATTTGTTTATTGTAGGGGTGCCATTTACAGGTAAGAGGGGAGGCAGTCCCAGCCACCATGCCTCAGACCACCTGGGATGATTATAGGTGCTGGGTTATGATCGAATTCAGATTCCTTTGGAATTGAGATGGGAAATTTCCGTGTGTGTGTGTGTGTGTATAGCTCATTCATTTCTGAGCCATCCCTTGTGAGCTGCGGAGTGGGCTCACACATTTCCAGATGGAACACACTAGTTTTCACCAGGTGGGAGTAGTTGATACAGTCACTGTCTTTTTGCCCAGAGATTTCCACTACAGGTTTAGATGTTTCTCAGATTTGTCTATGGTTAATGACTGGCACAAAGCCTATTCTGGGTTTGGAGCTGTCATATTCAAAGGCACAGTCTGAAAGAAAATGCCCCTGGCAAAAGGGAAGGACAAAAAGCCCAAGCAAATGGAAAACCGCAGTGAGGGGGCAGGTCAATGGCACCCCTTTAACTTCCTTTGACATGTACTGTTGGAGCGGGCTTCTCATCCAGCTGACCTTCCATCTTTCCATCACAGCCCTTCTTCTGCTCCTGAGGTGATGTGATGCCTCCATGGCACAGCTGTCTCATCAGGTCACACAATTGCCACCACAAATTTTGCCCCAGCTGGAATTAGCATCCTAAATCCCAGCTGTTGCGAAATCACCACTGGCAACTTTCGTGAAATCTGGGGAGGAAACTATGGTGACATGAAAGCATTTCTAAGAGTGGGATCTAGTGGTTGCTCCTTCTGGGGTCTCCCTGCATCATTTGGGTTAGCCTGCTTGACTGTAGAAGCGGAATAATAATTTTATGAAACTCTGGGGTGATAGAATGAGGAAGAAGGTCTTAATGCACGGGCTGGCTTATTCCTGACATTTAACTTCCTGAGGTAATGGACCTTTGAAACATTATTGCTGCAGTATGATGTGATTAGCGAAGTTTGTAGCATGCAATGGAAAGAGCACAGTTTGCTTTGCCACCAGGGCTTTGGAAAACCTCCCAGCCAGATGGGGTGCAAAGAGGAGAACAGGTTTTAAACCATTCAGCAGAGTTTTATTCTTGGCACTTAGCCCACCACGTTTTCCAGCTGGACATTCTAACCAACGTTCCCAGGAGTGGTCGCACTGATGGGAAGTTGTGTGGGTGGGAGTGCTATTGGCTCATTTACGATATTTATTTATCTTAGACAATTCTGTACTGCTTTCCTGCTAAATAGATCAAAGCAGTAAAAAAATAACCTCCCCAATAAAATGCAATCATAAAGAAAGGAGGAAAAAAGAAGAATTAAGCCATACAAAATTAAAAGTATAAATCAGAAAAGAAAACTAAAACACCAAGTGGAAAAGAAAGATCTTGCAGCTTTTCCAAAACCTTAGAAAGGAGGTAGATTTATAAACCTCTTTTGGAAGGTGACCCTGGAGTTTGGGAGCCTCCACTGCAAAGGCCTTGCTTCTAGTCATTACTAGGGTTGGCGGAGAATTTCTCCCCGAAACTTCGGGGGGCCGAGCGCCAACGTGTTTGGCCCCCCGAACAAGTTTCGGGGAGAAATTCTCTGCACCCCACCGCCCCCCGCACCCCCCCGGGACGGGATTACCTTTGGCAAATGTCCCTCCCGGCGGCGGGTCCGGCCGGCGATTCGTCGGGTCTTCGTCCAGGGCGGGAGCGGCAGCCGGTCTTTCGACCGGCTGCCGCCGCCGCCATTCCAATAAAAGAAAAAAACAAAACGCCCCTGTGATAGGCTACGTGACGATTAACGTAGCCTATCACGGCTAGATCTGCAAAGTCAGCCGTGATAGGCTACGTAAATCGTCACGTAGCCTATCACGGGTGACTTAAAAAAAAAAAAAAGCGCGTACGGATAATGGCGGCCCCCATACGGAGCTGCCATTCCCGTTCCTTATTTGGTTGCCGTAGTCTACGTAAAGATTTACGTAGACTACAGCGACTAAATAAGGAACGCGAATGGCGGCTCCCTATGGGGGCCGCCATTTGCATATGCGCTTTTTTTTTTTTTTTAAGTCACCCGTGATAGGCTATGTGACGATTAACGTAGCCTATCACGGCTGACTTTGCAGATCTAGCCATGATAGGCTACGTTAATCATCACGTAGCCTATCACGGGGGTGTTTTTTTTTTTAACTTTTAATTTCGCGGCCGGGCGAGGCGAGGCGCCTCCTCCCCGGCCTGAATTTCAGCCGGGCGAGGCAGGAAGCCTCCCCCCCGGCCTGAATTTCGGCCGGGCGAGGTGGGAAGCCTCCCCCCCTGGCCTGAACTTCGCGGGGGGAGCAGCGAAGCGCCTCCCCCCCACCGCAAAAAGCTGCGAGACCAGGTAAGTGACTTTCGTGCACCCCTAGTCATTACCATCCTGGATTGCTGTAAAGACAAAGATGATTAACTAGTTGACGAAACCACAACTAAATGTCAACTAGGAATGGGACATCCTGATCCTTGAGCTTGCCAAAGTTCTCTGAACATTACTTCAAAGCTCGGTTTGGCTTACTTCCATTCTCATTTGTGACCTGTGTTTTTGGTTTTTTTGAGCAAGAAAAGTGTGCATTTTTCAAAAGTGTACACTTTCCCCCCATTGATGAAACTGAAAATGCAAATTTTAAAAAGTGAATTTTTTAAAAATATAGATTTTGCAAATGCAGACACAAGTTCAGGAATGTGTAGGGATGGACGAAAGGGACTTACCTTGTCCTGCAGCTTGCTTCGCAGTGGGGGGGAGGCACTTCGGTTCTCCCCCCGAAATTCAGGCCGGGGGGAGGCGCCCCATCCCTCGCCGGCGAAATTCAGGCTGGGGAGGAGTGCCCCGTCTCCCCAGCCACGAAAAAAAAAGTAAAACAAAAAACAAAAAACACAGACCCGTGATAGACTACGTAACGATATGCGTAGCCTATCACGTCTAGATTTCCAAAGTCAGCCGTGATAGGCTACGTAACGATTTGCGTAGCCTATCACGGCTAGATTTCCAAAGTCAGCCGTGATAGGCTACGTAAATTGTCACGTAGCCTATCACGGGTGACTTTGGAAAAAAAAAGCGTGTATGCAAATGGCGGCGCCCCATGGGCGCCGCCATTTGCGTTCCTTATTTTGGCACGTCTAGTCTACGTAAATCTTTACATAGACTACAGCGAAAATAAGGGCAAAGCAAATAGCGTTCCCTTATTTTCGCCGTAGTCTATGTAAAGATTTATGTAGACTACCCCTGTCCAAGTAAGGAATGCAAATGGCGGCGCCCATGGGGCACCGCCATTTGCGTGTGTGCTTTTTTTTCCCCCCAAAGTCACCCGTGATAGGCTACGTGACGATTTACGTAGCCTATGACGGCTGACTCTGGAAATCTAGCCATGATAGGCTATGCAAATCATCATGTAGCCTATCACGGGTGTGTGTGTGTTTTTTTACTGTAGTTTTTTATTTTGTAATAGTGGCGGCGGCGGCCGGTCGGGAGACCGGCCGCCGCCCCCGCCGAAACGCCGCTGAACCGCTGCCAGGACCCGCCACCGAGAGGGAAGGTAAGTCCCATACCGAGGGGGGGGGGCGGGGGGCCGGCGGAGAATTTCCCCAACACTTTTGGGGGGCCGAATGCGTCGGCACTTGGCCTCCTGAAGATTTGTGGAGAAATTCTCCGCTATCCCTAGGAATGTGTGAGCATTTTCTGAGAATATGTGCTCCCATTTGCCTTCACTTTCAGGGTTGTAAATGTGGCATTTTTGAGTGATTTGGAAACTGAAACAGAATTCTCGTACAGTTCTAACATCAAGTAGTCAGTGGGTTCTATAGGGAGATGAGGCCCTTAGGGCTAGGGGTGTATGAAACCCCGCTTACCTGGCTCCACCGGGTTCCGCAGGTGGGGGGAGGTGATCCATTCCTCCCCCCGGAATCCTCGACAGGGGGGGAGGCGATCCGTTCCTCCCCCCCGGAATCCTGCCCGGCCGGCTCTGCTCTGCTCCGCAGCCAGGCCTCAGAGCTGCCGGCCGGGCCAACCCGCAGCGGGGTCTCCAGCCGCTGCTGGGCTGGTGCGGACGCAAATGGCGTCCTGAGTAGGGGACGCCATTTGCGTCCCTATAGTAGCCCGTGATAGGCTACGTAAATATTTACGTAGCCTATCCCGCTAAAACCGGAACGCAAATGGCATAGGGGACACCATTTGCGTCCCTGCTTTAGCCATGATAGGCTACATATACATAGCCTATCATGGCTAAAGCAGGGATGCAAATGGCGCCATTTGCATCCCTGCTTTAACCTTCATAGGCTACGTAAATATTTACATAGCCTATCACGGGCTACCATAGGGACGCAAATGGCGTCCCCTACTCAGGACGCCATTTGCATCTGCACCAGCCGGAGCCGCTGCTGCTGCCACCGCCGTCGCCATCGCCGGAGCTGAAGCCGCAGCTGGAGCCACAGCCAGGTAGGCTCCGTTTCACGGAGCTTTCGCAGGGTGGAGGGGCGGGGGGCTCTGTTCCGCCATGGATTCCAGGGGGGCGAATTCACTGGAATTCGCCCCCCCTGGGATCCATGGCGGAATTCTCTAACATCCCTGCTTAAGGCACTAGGCCTCTTCTGGAGTAGATGAGAGTTGGGCCAAAAGGGTGAATCGTAAGCCATATTTCCTTACTTCAGATCTCACCTGCACCGTGTACCCATAAGGCAGTGCTAGGCAAGCTGCTATTCTCTCAGCCTTAGTTTCCACATCTGTAACATGGGGCTAATATCATTTTTCTGTCTGAGGCAGAGCAATAAATGCCACCCCCACCCCCCGCCATGCAGTCAAGGTACATAGTACACAGGCCCAGCTGAGATACTTTGGCACCTGAGGCAGAATATCCCACAGGGGCTTCTTTGCTTCCCTGACAGTAAAAATAAATAATATAATAAGATAAATTAAATAATTGACAATTTGTTGCCCTTCCATGAATGGGGAAAATGTTCATTTTGAGAAAGTTGTGCATTTTTCAAGTATACATTTTATGAATGTGAACAGAAACTTGGGAATTTGCCAACATTTTCAGAGAACATGCGCTCCAGTTCACATTTGGGGTTGTGAATAGGGATGGGGGAGAATTCCAAGAATCTGGCCCCATTGGGGTTTGTGGCGGAACGGAGCACTTACCTCCGCCTCCCCCCGGAATCTGTCCTGGTCAGATCCCTCTGTGTGTCGATCCTGCGGAGCCGGCCACCTGCTCCGCGTTGCTGGCGATATGGCCAGCAGCCATTGCCGTGCTGTATCGCTGTGCTAAGTCTCCTGATGCAAATGGTGTAGTGGGTGCCATTTGCGGCTGCATTTAGGTTAATCTGTCAGCTTTACGGCTGCAAATGGCATCCACTATGCCATTTGCATCCCTGTTTTTTCACGTGATAGGCTATGCAAATATTTGTGTAGCCTATCGTGTGAAAAAAAAGCAGGGACACAAAATTTATTTATTTATTTATTTATTTATTTATTTCTATACCGCCCAATAGCCGAAGCTCTCTGGGCGGTTCACAAAAATTAAAACCAAACAACACACAATAAAACAATTTAAAATATATAGAACATTAAAACCACAATATAACAATACAACCACAATAAAACCTAGCAGCAGTACAGGAGTTTAAAATAGAGATTTAAAACAGCAAAGATAAAAATTAGAAAGCTAAAATGCCTGTGAAAATAAAAAGGTCTTCACCTGGCGCCGAAAGGAGTACAATGTAGGCGCCAGGCGAACCTCACTAGGGAGCTCATTCCAGAGCCGGGGTGCCACAACAGAAAAGGCCCTCCTCCTAGTAGCCACCCGCCTCACTTCCTTTGGCAGGGGCTCACGGAGAAGGGCCGCTGATGATGATCTTAAGGTCCGGGCAGGCACATATGGGAGGAGGCGATCCTTCAGGTAACCTGGCCCCAAGCCGTTAAGGGCTTTGAATGTTAACACCAGCACTTTGAATCGGGCCCGGAAACGGACTGGCAGCCAGTGCAGCTGGAAAAGTACTGGCATAATATGAGCTCGTAGGCCAGTCCCTGTTAACAATCTTGCTGCCCTATTTTGGACCAGCTGAAGTTTCCGGACCATTTTCAAAGGCAGCCCCACGTATAACGCATTACAGTAATCCAGACGAGAAGTTATCAGAGCATGGATAACTGTAGCTAGGCTATGTCTGTCCAGATAAGGGCGTAGTTGGTATACCAGCCTAAGCTGATAAAAAGTGCTCCATGCCACTGAGTTCACCTGTGCCTCAAGTGACAGTTCTGGATCCAAGAGCCCCCCCAAACTACGAACCTGATCCTTTAGGGGGAGTGCAACCCCCTCCAGAAGAGGTTGAATATCACCTAGCCGGGCAGACGAACCACCCACTAACAGTACCTCCGTCTTGTCTGGATTGAGTTTCAGTTTATTAGCCCTCATCCAGTCCATTACCGTGCCCAGGCACTGGTTCAGAACAGCCACTGCCTCACCTGGTTTTGATGAGAAAGAGAGGTAGAGCTGGGTGTCATCCGCATATTGATGGCACCTCAGCCCACACCTCCGGATAACCTCCCCCAGCAGTTTCATGTAGATGTTAAACAGCATGGGGGATAAAATAGAGCCCTGTGGAACCCCATGGCACAATTGCCATGGCACAGAGCAATAATCCCCCAGCACCACCTTCTGGAATCGGCCATCAAAGTAGGAGCGGAACCACTGTAGTGCAGTGCCTCCAACTCCCAACCCAGACAACCTATCCAGAAGGATACCATGGTCGATGGTATCGAAAGCTGCTGAGAGGTCCAGGAGAATCAACAGGGTCACACTCCCCCTGTCCCTCTCCCGGCAGAGGTCATCCCACAGGGCGACCAAGGCAGTTTCCGTTCCAAAACCAGGCCTGAAGCCCGATTGAAATGGATCTAGATAATCTGTTTCATTCAAGAGTGCCTGGAGCTGTCCTACAACCACCCGCTCAAGCACCTTGCCCAGGAAGGGGATGTTGGCCACTGGCCTATAATTGTTAGCATCCTCTGGGTCCAGGTTAGGCTTTTTCAGGAGTGGTCTAATTACTGCCTCTTTTAAAGCAGCAGGCACCACTCCCTCTCTCAAGGAGGAATTTACAACGCCCTGGACCCAGCCGGACAACCCCTCCTTGTTTGATTTAATAAGCCATGAAGGGCAAGGGTCAAGCACACAAGTGGTCGATCGGACTTGGCCAAGCACCTTGTCCGCATCCTCAGGCCTCAGTAACTGAAACTCATCCAATAAAACTGGACCAGACGGTGCTCTGAACGCCTCTACCAATGGAACTGCATTAATGGTGGTGTCCAATTCATGACGAATCTGAGCGACTTTATCCTCAAAGTGCCGCGCAAACTTGTCACAGCATGCTACCGAGGGTTCCACTGTCTCTCTCCCTGGCCCAGAATGTAACAGGCCGCGAACCACTCGGAAAAGCTCCGCTGGACGACAATGAGAAGATGCAATGCTGGTGGAAAAGAACTGCCTCTTTGCCACCCTCACCGCCACAGAGTAGGTTCGATAGTGGGCTCTTACCTGTGTTCGGTCAGACTCAGCACGAGTTTTCCTCCACCTGCGTTCTAGCCGTCTCCCCTCTTGCTTCATTGCCCTCAGCTCAGGTGTATACCAAGGAGCTGGCCGGGCTCTGCTCAGAGGGAGAGGGTGCTTGGGCACGATCGTGTCAACCGCCCGAGTCATCTCTGCATTCCACAGAGAGACCTGGGCTTCGACAGGAGCACCAGCCATACCAGCAGGAAAATCCCCCAGAGCCCTCTGGAATCCATCAGAATCCATTAATCTCCAGGGGCGGACCATTTTAATAGGTCCCCCACCCTTGCAGAGGGGGAAGGCCACCAGGAGTCTAAACCTCAGCAGGAAGTGATCTGACCATGACAAAGGGACAGATGTTAATTCCTCCACTTTCAGATCACCATCCACCTGCCCAGTCGAGAAAACCAGATCAAGCGTGTGTCCTTTTATATGTGTTGGGCCGATGACATGTTGGGACAGCCCCATGGTTGTCATGGCGGCCATGAAGTCCTGAGCCGCCCCGGATACAGCGGCCTCGGCATGGAAGTTGAGATCCCCCAGGACCATCATCCTGGGGGTCCTCAACACCAAGTCCAAGACCACCTCCGTCAGCTCAGGCAGGGAGTCTGATGGGCAGCAGGGTGATGAGGAGTCTGATGGGCAGCAGGGATTCTGATGGGCAGCCATTTATGGCTGCATTTAGCTTAAACTAAGACCTTTACGGCCACAAATGGCATCCTGCAGTCAGTCCCCCTCAGCCAGCGATACGGCATGGCAGCCTAATGGTGCCCCGGAGCTGGCCGGCGGCTCTGCGGAATCGCCACGGAGCAGAGCTGGCCGAAGAGGATTCTGGGGGGAGGAACGGATCGCCTCCCCCCAACGGCGGATTGCCGGCCGTACCAGCAGGTAGGGAATCCGCCCATCCCTATATGGCAGAGCTTTCCAAACTTTTCATGTTGGTGACACACTTTTTAGACATGCATCATTTCGTGACACGGTAATTCAGTTTTATTAGCAAACCAGAGGTTAAACTAAGCCATTATAAGAGCTATTGCCACATACATAAATTGTAATAACGAAATGTATGGGGATAAAACATATCTCATGAATAGGGATGGGGGAGAATTTCTCCCCGAAACTTCGGGGGGCCGAGTGCCAACGCATTCGGTCCTCCGAAGGTTGTTCGGGGAGAAATTCTCTGCCCCCCCCCCCCGGGATGGGACTTACCTTTCACGAATGTCCCTCCCGGCGGCGGGTCCCGGCGGCGGTTTGGCAGGTCTTTGTCAGGGGTGGGGGCGGCAGCCGGTCCTACGTCAAGACGCCACATGATCCTAAAGCAGCTAATGTTAAAGCAGCTAAGCCTTAGCTGCTTTAACATTCGCTAATTTAGGAAGTTGTGGGGGAGGGGCCAAGGGAAGCAAATGCGAGTAAGAGAGCTCTGCGGTGCCCTTCCGCACAATTTTCTGCATTTCACGTGACACACCTACACACTGCTGCCGACACACTAATGTGTTGCAGCGCACAGTTTGGAAAGCTCTGCTATACGGGAAGAAGTGCTCAAAGCTTCCAGTATGTGATTTGGGGAAAAAGTGGGTAGCTAGGGCTCCTGATCATGTGGGTGTTTCTACTCACGTTTAAGTGAATGCATCTAGAAGTCTCTTCCAGAAATTTCCCCTCAACATGGGAATTAATGGGCACGGACTGTGGGCTTTCTTCCCTTCCCCCAATTTTAGTCCTCACGTGGGCAGGCTGAATGCCCACAGAAGGCTCTGGTCTTGTTTCTGAAGTGGAAGCGATGCATTAGGAATCCTGTTCCTTCTTTTTTACCCTTCGGCATTTTGTACAGATGGAGCCCTGCATATGTGTGGTTTTGTCACACTTTAGAGCTCTTTCCATTCATTCATGTCTTCCCCTTCTCTCCTCATTGCCAACATGCATGTCCACCCCGATAAAACACTGCACCAAAGGAAATTTGATGTGCTTGCATGTACAGTTGTGTCGAGATACTTCTGTGTGTGCGGTGTTTTACCAATGCCCAGGCAAACATGTGTGCACCAGTGATCCCATCAAGTTCATATTTTCGTTTTTGCAGCGCTTTGTCGATGCATACGTTGACATTGGTACTGTACAAGGAAGAGAAAAGGAAAAATTCCCTGAAAACCAAGGCAACCTTTTCATATTCCACTTCCAGAATCATCCTAGTTAAAGTGGAATTCAGAAGAAGTGGGACTCAAAGTGGAGTGAACCGGAGCAATAACAAATCCTCTCATTCCAGAGGAATGGCTGGGGGGAGGGGCATCTTAACTTCCCTCTGTCCCCTGAGTTTCAAAAGTTGTTTGCCAGGTAGCAGCAGGAGGTGGACACTGCTGTCTGAAAAAGTCTTGTCCAAAGCCCACTGGGCTCATGGAATTTGTTGCACAGCTGTCTGGATTGCAGCCAAAATGGGTACCTGCTCTGCATGACATTATCTACTCAGCTAGACTTGCAATACACATGATCTTGATGAGATGTGTGTGTGCGTGCGCCATTTGGATGGGCCACAATTAGGGTGGCCGGCTATGCATTGCTAAAAAAAGAAGAATCGCATCACCAAAGAAGAGGACAAAAGAAGACACAAATTGCATATGCAAATATGTGTGCACTCACGTGTGTATATGTGTATACGGAAATTTAGAAATAACTATTATTTAAATAGAAAAAGCATATATCTCACCATCGTCTAAAAGGCTAACCAGGTGGCCTGCATGCCTGCTCAGTCTGCTATCCAGATACTAATTGTTGCTAATAGAGATGCTAACTGAGAGCCAGTGTGGTGTAGTGGCAAGAGTGTTGGAATGGGAGCTGGGCCTGGGAGATCCGGGTTCTAGTCCCCACTCGGCCATGGAAGGTCACTGGGTGACTTTGGGCCAGTCACAGACTCTCAGCTCAACCCACCTCACAGGGTTGTTGTTGTGAGGACAAAATGGAGAGGAGGAGGAGGAGGATAATGTAAGGTGCCTTGGGTTCCTTGCAAGAGGAAAAAAAGGTGGGATATAAATGCAATGAATGAATGAATGAATGAATGAATGATTGTTGATGCACATCTCCAAGGCCCTGCTACTGTCCCTCCTTATGGTCCTCTGACTTTAAGCAAGACTTGGACAGGACAGCCCATCAAGCAGAGGATAACTTAAAATAGAGCAGTGGAGGGGAGTGGCTTCGATTTCAGTGGGGCTATGAATCCACTCTGGGTCTTGGTCAGAAACAGTCAGAACTCTAAAAAGGCTACCGAAGGTGCTGAACCCTGTCCCCAAAATAGAGTCAGCACCTTGGATAGCTCTTTTAGAGTTCTAGCTGGTTCTGACTGAAACCCAGAATGGATTCACAGCCCCAAAGAGCCACAAGCCACCATTGCAATAGAGGACTGCCCTCTGGCAGCTTTCCAAAAGTAAAGGAGGACACCTTAAATCAGGGGTCCCCAGCATGGTACCCACAAAGCCCTGCCCCTTTCAACAAATGTTTTTAAATAAAAAATGAGAAATGTTAGGGTACCAGATTTGCCTTAGAATACTAGAATCATAGAATAGTAGGGTTGGAAGGGGCCTACAAGACCATCGAGTCCAACCTCCTGCTCAGGGCAGGAATCCATGTCAGAGCATCCCTGGCAGATGGCTATCCAGCCTCGTCTTGAATGCCTCCATTGCGGGAGAGCCCACCACTACCTCCCTGGGTAATTGGTTCCATTGTCATATTGCTCTAACAGTCTGGACTTTTTCCTGATGTTCAGCCAGAATCTGGCTTCCTGTAACTTGAGCCCATTCTTCTGCGTCCTGCATTCTGGAATGATGGAGAAGAGATCCTGGCCTTCATCTCTGTGACAACCTTGCAAGTACGTGAAGAGCGCTATCATACCTCCCCTCAGTCTTCTCTTCTCAAGGCTAAACATGCCCTTCCTCTGAACCTGCCACTGATCAGCTGATCAGTGGACAGGAAAAGAACGCAAGGCTAAAGGGTAGAGAGGACAAAAATAGTGAGGCTAGAAGCTAGGAGGGGGAAGAAGCTGTCAGGTAAAGAACTGGGAGAGAAAGAGTGAGGCTAAAAGGGAGAGAAAGTACAAGGCTAGCGATGGGGAAGGGAGAGAAATGGTAAAGTAAGAGGCTTGGTAGAGAGAAATGGTGAGGCTAGAGGCTGAGAATAGAGAAAAACAGCAAGACAAAGGGGTGAGTAAGAGAGAAAGAGCAAGGCTAGGGGCTAGAAAGGGAGAGAAAGAAGGCTAGGGATGGGGAAGGGAAAGAAATAGCAAGGAAGGGGTTGGGAGAGAGAAAGAGCAAGGATAGGGACTAGGAAAGGAGAGAAAGAGTGAGGCTAGGGGCTAGGAAGGGAGAGGAAGAAGAAGGTTAGGGACAGGGAAGGGAGATAAATCGTAAGGGAAGGAGTTTGGTAGAGAGAAATAGTGAGGCTAGAGGCTGGGAGGGGAGAGAAACAGCAAGATAAATGGGTGAGAGAAAGAACAAGGCTAGGGGCTAGGAAGGGAAAAAAATAGTGAGGAAGGGGTTGGGAGAGAGAAACAGTGAGGCCAGAGGCTTAGAGTGGAGAGAGAGAGAGTGAGCAAACGAAGGGGAAAGGTCTGTGTGGACAGAACAAGATTGGGCGGGCCATGAAGCAACTCTTTCCATTTCCCCCTCCCTCTCAGCTTTGCTATTTCTCCCTCTCCCCTCTTGACTAGCCAGGCCCCCATGGCAGCCATTATGTGACTAGCCACACCATCAATGAGAGCCATTTTGTGGTGGTTCCCACAGCATTTTCTAAAATTCCCAAATGTGCCCACAGGCCCAAAAAGGTTGGGGATCCCTGCCTTACATAATTGATGTCTGCAATGGGACCACTTGACTCAGCCTGTTCCAGAGGCCTCCAGGCGCTGGTGCATGCTTGATGAGCGTGCCGGGGCATAGAGGCCTCTGCACCCCATATGTATCAGTCTCTCCACCCCTGTCTATAAACCAGGGCTGGGGAACCTCTGGGCCTCCTGAACTCCAAGTCTCTGACCAGCCCCAGGAAGCTTGGCCAGTGGTCAGGGATGATGGGGGCTGGAGTCTGACAACACAGGTTCCCCACCCCTGATATAAATGCTATGAAGAAATAGTAGGTGAGGACTCCAGGACTGATTCCCAATCTGGAATTAATCTGGGAGAGGCAGCAGGCACCTGGGGAATTCATCTGGATTCATGCTGGGTCAAACCGGGGGGAGGTCATTTTGCCCACCCCCTTATCCCCACTTCTCAGTAAATAAACCCACAACCTCTGCCTTTCACTGCTTTGTGGAAGCAAGAGGGCTATATAAAGGATCTGCAGGGGTTGTCTTCTTTTGATCTTTTCCTGTCGAGCATACAGTTTTGCTTAAATTAAGGGCAATGCCTGTGTTAGATACGAAACAAGCGCTTCTGAACCCTGGAGCTGCACTGCAGTGTTAACACTAATTATCAAAATGAAGAGGTAGGCATAATTACCGCCAAGCCATGGTGAATGATTTCCTTATCAAATAAAGACAATTTCCAGACCTTCCACATGATGGGATTTTTTAGACTGCCTAATTAACTTTGGTGTGCGCATATTAGAATGTGGGCATTCGATGTGCCGAGCGGAGATCCCCACAGCAGGCGGGCATTCGTCAAGCAAGCGGCTCTAAACATATGAATCTAAGCATATAAATTGGGCCTCTCGCTAAAAATGCATGTTTCGGATCCTTTGCTGTTCTACATTATGAATGAGTAAGGTACAGGAAACTGGGAGCCATTTATTGCTGCATCTAATCTTCCTCCATCATGTCCATAATTTGAAAATCCCCTCTTCTGGGGCCAAAATCGTTTGCCAACAGTGCATGGAAGAAAGAAGGGAAGATATGGAACAGGAGAGCTGATCCTTTGGAAAATTATTGGGTCTGAGTTACAATCAAAGGCAAGGAGACTGTCACCTCTTCTGACATGGTGCGGATGAAAATAGGGACACATCTGTGTACCTGTAATTTCTCAAACCTCATATAGGGATGTACGAAAGTTCCGCCACGGATCTCGGGGAGGCCGAATGCCAGCGCATTCGGCCCCCTGAAATCGGTGGCGGAACGGCCCGCCACCCCCCTGCCACGCCCCCGGGATGGGACTTACCTGGGGCGGATCTTCCTGGCGGCGGCGGCTCCAGCGGCAGCTCTGGTAGCAGTTTGGTGGCAGTTTGGCGGCGGTTTGGCGGCGGTTTGGCGGCGGTTTGGTGGCGGCGGCCAGTCTTCCGACCGGCTGCCGCCACTGCCATTTCCAGGTTTAAAAAAAACACACACACAAAAAAACGTGATAGGCTACGTAAAGATTTACGTAGCCTATCACGGCTAGATTTTTAAAAAAACACTGTGATAGGCAACATAAATGTTTACGTAGCCTATCACGGCTAACTTAAAAAAACAAAAAAAAACACGCGCGTACGCAAATGGTGTCGGCCATGGCTGCTGCCATTTGCGTTCCTTATTTTGGCACATCTAGTCTATGAAAACATTTACGTAGACTAAGACGGCGAAAATAAGGGCAACGCAAATAGCGTTCCTTTATTTTCGCCGTAGTCTACGTAAATCTTTATGTAGACTAGACGTGCCAAACTAAGGAACGCAGATGGCGGCGCCCCATGGGCGCCGCTATTTGCTTACGCGCTTTTTTTTTTCAAAGTCATCCGTGATAGGCTACGTGACGATTTAAATAGCCTATCATGGCTGACTTTGGAAATCTAGCCGTGATAGGCTACGTAAATCGTTACGTAGCCTATCATGGGTATGTGTGTGTTGTTTTTTTACTTTACTTTTTTTTTTGCGGCCGGGTATACGGGGCACTCCTCCCCGGCCTGAATTTCGGTGGCGAGGGATGGGGCGCCTCCCCCCCGGCCTGAATTTCGGCCGGGTGAGGCGGGGCGCCTCCTCCCCTCGCCTGAACTTCGGGGGGAGAACCGAGGCGCCTCCCCCCCACCGCGAAGCAAGCTGCGGGACCAGGTAAGTCCCTTTCGTCCATCCCTATTTCAAAGGCAGCCCCACAACTATTTTCAAAGGCAGCCCCACATATAACGCATTGCAGACGAGAGGTTATCAGAGCGTGGATAACTGTAGCTAGGCTATCTCTGTCCAGATAACGGCGTAGTTGGTATACTAGCCTACGATCACCTTGAAGCTTGGCTCTCATCTTTTCCCATGTTTGATTGTGCTCTCTTTTTGTTTTGTTTGAATGGAAAAATGCACATTTTTAAAAAACAACCCCCAAATGTGCACTTACCCTCACAGAGCAAAGCATGAAAATGAGCCTTGTGACAAAAAAGTGCACTTTTAAAAGCTCCATTTGTTTAAAAATTTGCATTTTTCTGTTGCAAATGCATGTTTGGAAATTTTTCAGAGAACATGCTCTTGGGGCTGCCAAGAGGAACATGCTCACATGATTTGTAAACGTCAACAAAAACCTTGTACATTCCTATGGAGCAAGTCCAGAGGGCTCTTGTTAGAGGGGCCCTGCTGAGATGTAGGCCCTCAGCAGGTGCCCAGCCATGCCTACCTCGTGATCATGTGTGTGTGTGTGTGTCTGTGGCCTTGGCCAAGCTTGGAGAAAGAGTGCTGGTGGTGGTCTGGTTCCGGTGCAGGCAGATGGAGGGCCAAAGGGCCAGAATGGCATGGATGACATGGTTGATGACAGGTTGGGGGTCAAGTTCCAGATCAGGAAAGCACACATTAGGGCCTCAGGCTGGAAATGTGTCCCAGATGGACTCAAGATCAGGTACTGGACTGGGCAAACAAAAGACGAAGGCCAGAGGTAGGAGACATGGTCACAGATGGTGGTCAGGTATTGACTGGGGAGAGGTAGAGTGCATGCTTTGCATGCAAAAGATCCCAGGTTCGATCCCCAGAATCTCCAGCTAGGGCTAGGAAAGACTCCTGCCTGAAATCCTAGAAAGCCACTGCCAGACAATGCAGACAATAGTCATAGAATCACAGAATAGTTGGGTTGGAAAGGGCCTATCAGACCATCGAGTCCAACCCCCTGCTCAGTGCAGGAATCCAAGTCAGAGCATCCCTGACAGATGGCT
Source organism: Heloderma suspectum (assembly GCF_057233095.1). Classification (NCBI taxonomy): domain Eukaryota; kingdom Metazoa; phylum Chordata; class Lepidosauria; order Squamata; family Helodermatidae; genus Heloderma; species Heloderma suspectum. The sequence continues at coordinate 41,971,091 of NC_139463.1, forward strand.
GTCCAGCCTCATCTTGAAGGCCTCCGGTGTGGGAGAGCCCACCGCCTCCCTGGGTCATTGGTTCCATTCAGCTAGATGGACCAATAGTCTGACTCAGCGAAAGGCGGCATCCTGTGTTTCTAGAATCTGCTCTGCTACTCAGTGCCACATGTACAGACAGGGGAACCAAGCTTCACACAGCCATTTTATAGAGACAGCCAGGTCCCCAGTGTTTCCTCAGGTGAGTTGATGGCCTCCACTACTGTCTCTGGGCATTATGAGGGTGGCGCTAGGGATGTCGCAGGTGTCTGGCTGGGGCTTGAGGCTAGGGGCGCAATTGGTGGCTTGCCCCCCCCAAACGCCAGTTTATGGATCCCTGCACTTGCCCGACTCGGCATGTGCTTGTCAGGGTGGAAACTGAGCCCATAGAGCCCCAGAGCAGTTCTGATTCTGAGGAGGAACAGCAATCCGTGGGAGAGGAGCTCGCTCATCTCTCACAAGCACAGCAGCTGGCAGAGATTCCTCCTGCCGGCATTCCTGGGATAGATAGTGACCCTGGCAGTGAGAGAGCGCTGGAGGGGGGCTTGCTGGATGCTCGGCGCAGACGCAGGGAGCGACGACAGATGGAGGGAGCAGAAAGGAGGCATAGCGCTTGTTTGGCGCGCAAACAACGGTCGCGTCCTGAGGACCCAAGGGAAAGAGGGAGGATCTCTCCCTAGCCCAAAAGTTCAGGGTCTTCCCGTGATTCTCCTTCAAACGGGGACCAACTGCCTTACCTGGAGCTTAGGCTACTCAGCTATCTTTCCCCAGTGCTGTTCCTTGCTTTGTTGCTAGTGATTAGTATCTGAAAGAGCCATAAAGTAATAAAGGAATAAAATCTCGGAAAGAATTCCTCGTCGTCTGTGTCCTGAGTTGGCTATTGGTGGGGACTGCAAGAGGCAGCTAGGGCTCTCCTGACAGCACTGAGTTGGGCAAGCACAAGGATCCCAGATCTCTCACTAAGCTACAAAATAGCATTTTGGCCTTTTTTTCGTAAAGGCCAATTTTACACAAATGGCAGCCATAAAGTGACCATTTCTGCAAGATTGCAGGTGTGAGTGGCAATTTACACCCATAATCTTGCATAAATGGCCACTTTACAGTGGCCATTTGCACAAATCGGCCTTTACGAAAAAGGCCAAGATGCCATTTTTATGAGAAATGACAGCTTGGTGAGGGATCAGGCGGCCATGCATCGCTCACCGGGTGCTCGTGGACCACCTGGTGACTTGCCACGTGCAGTGAGCAGGGGCAAGGCAGCTGGTGGGGTTCCCGTGAGTGGCACGCAACCCAGACCATGGTGAGTTCGCCTATCCCTGGTGGTGCTGCAGCACAGAAAAGGTCAGCTCATGATGGCACAGGGAGCCAGACCGATGGGCCTTGCTGCCGGAGTCACTGATTTGAGTACCCCACCACCTTACAGTGTCTCTCTGTGTGTGTACATGCATGCACATGCACATGCATGCATGAGAAAGCAGTGTGCTGGCTTCTCTTGAAAGAATAAATCATCTTCACCTTGCCCTGGTCAGTTTATCTGAAATAACCACGGAACCTGTACTGTTTTTCTTGAGAACATATACTATACCAGAAAAACTAGGATGGTCCTATAATATCACACTTAACAATTCAAAGCAAACATCATCAGCTGCAGCGTACAAGATAGCAGACTGTGGCCTAGATCAGGAGCGGGCAACTTTTAGGGGTTGGGCGCTGCATTGCCCCCTCCAGAACACCTGTGGGAGTTCACCTGCAGGCTGCGGCAATTTAGCAGGGATGTGTGTGTGTGGGTGTGTGTGGGGGGTAGTGCAGGCTGGGGGCTCTGATTTTGCTAGAGCTGTGAATCCATCCTGGGTTTCAGTCAGAACCAGCCAGACCTCTAAAGGAACTTTCCAAGGAGCTGAACCTATTTTGGGGATAGGGTTCAGTGCCTTGGATTGCTCCTTTAGAGCTCTGGCTGGTTCTGACTGAAACCCAGAATGGGTTCACAGTCCCACCGAAATTGGAGCCCCCAACCTCCACCAGTGTGGGGCGCACACCTTGTTTCCATGCAGAATTGCACATACAGTACGTAACCGCGAGCCCCAGTTTTACGGGCAAGATATACCTTCGTTGTGATGTATGTTTGTTTGGAGCGACTGTCATAAGATCTGGTTTCTGCAGAGATCGACCTGATTGATTCCATAACTCCCGAAACGGGCTCTCCTTGACTGTAATTATGCTGTCAAATGGTGAGTGATTGGGAGCAGAGCATTGTCCCTCACAGGAGGCTCAAGGTGAAGCGCCAGCAGAAGCAGCAGCACCTTTTGCTGTGTGGCAGACAGATGTGATCTGTGAGGCACAATCCCCTGGGAGGTTGTCCTATGCAGGGATGTCGCAGAAGTCCAGCAAGGGTGTGGAGTCCATCAGACATCTTCCCACTCGAGCCTCCTGGATGCCAGGCCACGGACCCCCATGCTTGCCCGACTTGGCACGTACAGAGGCGGGAAAGCTCGGGGATCCCCGCTTACCCATGAGCCACCATTTTGCAGCAAACCATGGGAAGCTTTGACGTCAATGGCCATTTTGCACAAAATGGCAGCTGTAATTAGCACCGCTTACGCAAAATTGCAGATGGTCTAGAATGGCGCAATTTCGTGTAAATGGCACTATTTATGGCCACCATTTTGCACAAAATGGTGGCCATTTCTGTAAAAAGCTTACCTGTGGTTTTCTGCAAAATGGTGACTTGCGGGCAAGTGGGATGCTGCGCACTGCATGTCTGTGGACCGTCTGGCTGCTCACAGTTGCACGCTGAGCAGTCAGGCAGCTGGCAGGAGGTGCACGAGGTGGTGGTGGACGAGTCCAGCCATCCCTAGCTATGCAAGCCCTGTTGAAACAAGCAGGGGTTGGAGAAGACTGTGGTAGTAGCATGTGACTAGGAATGGGTGAACAAGCCACTTCTGCAACTGCCCAGATTCTCCAAACTTGCTTGGCTACTCTCGTCTCGTCTCCCCAAGTCCATAGAATCATAGACTAGTAGGGTTGGAAGGGGCCTACAAGGCCATCGAGTTCATTTGTGTTGTGGTTGTTGCTGTTCAAATGGGAAAATTTGCACATTTTGAATGGGGGAAAAAACTTTTTTTAAAAAAGTGCACCCCATACAGTGAAGTGTGAAAATGTGCATTTTAAAAAAAATGCACACTTTGAAAAAGTCCACATTTTTTAAAATGCAGGTTTTCCCCTCAAGTTTGGGAATCTGCAAGCATTTTCAGACGACATGCTCTCTTGTGTGTGCTTATGTTTGGGGTTGTGAATGGGACAAGTTCGCATTATCTGTGAACATGAGCAAAATTCTCATATATCCCTAATTGTGACTAGGGATGTATGGATTCCCCACCATCTGTTCTGGTGGGGAATCCACGGGGAGGGGGGAGGTGATCCCTCCCCCCCTGGAATCCTCGTGGAGCAGCTCCGCTCGGTGAGGATTCTGGAGAGCTGAAGGCTGCCGCTTACCTGCAACTGGAGCCCTTCACCTCTGCGCCGATTGCGATTAAAAAAAAAAGGTGATCGGCAGGATGTACGCAGGATTCACAGCTTTTTTCTTTAAAAAAATGGCGATCAGCAGGATGTCCCCATAGACGTATACGCAAAATGGAGCCGTGAATCTTGTGTATAAGCCTATGAACACATAGACATATACGCAAGATTCACGGCTCTATTTTGCGTATAAGTCTATGGGGACATCCCGCCGATCGCCATTTTTTTAAAAAAATGGTGATCAGCGCAGTGGCAGCTGTGCCATCACACGCAGAATCCTCCAGGAGAGGAGCTAAGTGGAGCCCATCTGCCGTGGATTCCTGAGGCTGGATTCCAAAGAATCCGGCCTCATTTGAATCCATGGCGGATTTTTCTAACATCCCTAATTGTGACCCATGCTTGTTAGCAAGGAGGGTGGGTCTTTTGGATCTTCCACCTCAAGCACCAAATGCCCCTATCCAGGAATGGAAGATGTAGGCTTGTAGCACCCCATAGAGCTAATTTGGTGGCAAACCCCTAATTATGTTATTATTTTTTAGGGTGCGCTCTGCGGACTGCAGTGATACCTGTGGTGTGCAGCCTGGGTGGCATGGACCTCCTGCAGTTGCTTACTCTTGCTATACATACTGCTATACCAACTTACGTGGGACTAAGTCCAATTGAACTCAGTGGGTCTTACATTGGAGTAGGCATGCATAGGATTGTAGTCTTAATGGAATTATTGGAAAAACAAAGTAAGATCACTGGGATGTCCTTCCCTCTTGGCATTTCAAGAGGAATGGAGAACGTTTGGTCTTATTTCAAGAGGCAACAAACAATGAATTGGGATGCACCACAAATTGGTACAATTTAGAAACTCTAAAGACATTTTTTTGTTGGAGTCTCTATACTAAAATTTTTTACTAGAAAAACACAGATTAAAATGATCAATACAACCACAATATGAAACAATATAAAATGACCAAAGAACACAGATTAAAACTATAAATACAACTAGAGATGTGTGAAATCACCCCTGTTGCGTTCTCTGGACTCCTACCCAGCCCCTGCTCCGGCTTGCCGGTGCCAGGACTGTGCTCGAGCCCCTCCTACTCTTGGCGAGCAGCCCGCACTCACGGCCTCGTTGAGCTCCGTGGTCACTATTTCTAAAAAAAATAAAACGGTGATCACAAAAATGCACATGTTTTTGTATTGTGAAAATGCATGTTTTTGTGAAGGCACATATGCTCAGGTGTGAGGTGTGCATTTTTGCGAAGGTGCACATTAGTGTGTGTACAAAAATGTGAATTTTTTGTAAAATACACATTTTCGTGCACACGCAAATATGTGCATTTGCAAAATGTGTACTTTGCATATGAGAATATGCGCATTCACAAAAATGTGCATTTTTGCATGTGTGCAAATTTATGCATTTTTGAGGTCACCATTTTATTTCTCAGAAAATGGCAACTGCGAAACTTGACAAGGCTGCCAAGGTGCGTGACAGCCATTCACTGAGCATGGACAGGGGGCGAGCAGGGGCATGGGCTCAGTGGGCGGGGCTCGGGGATGCAGGCAGGAGCAGGCCCGCCAGATGCCCAGACTGAATCAGGTGCCCGTGCCATCCCTAAATACAACCACAATATGAAATAATATAAAATGACCAAACGTGTTTCGACATAGGACTTCCTCATAGGGATGTCAGAGAATTTTGCCATGAATCTTGGGGAGGCCGAATGCCAGCGCATTCAGCCCCCTGAAATCGGTGGCGAAACGGTCTGCCCCCCCGCCCCCCCGGGACGGGACTTACCTTGGGCGAATCTCCCTGGTGGCGGCGGCTCTGGCAGCGGTTCGGGGGTGGTTTGGTGGCGGCGGCTGCGGCGGCTGGTCTTCTGACCGGCTGCCGCCGTCACCATTTCCAAGTTAAAAAAAACAAAAACAAAAACATGATAGGCTACGTAAAGATTTACGTAGCCTATCATGGCTAGATTTTTAAAAAACACCGTGATAGGCTACGTAAATGTTTACGTAGCCTATCATGGCTGAGTTAAAAAAAAAACACAAAAAAACCCTCGCATACACAAATGGCGGCACCCATGGGCGCCGCCATTTGCGTTCCTTATTTTGGCACATCTAGTCTACGTAAACATTTACGTACACTACGGCTAAAATAAGGGGAACGCAAATAGCGTAGACGCTACACTATTTGCGTTCCCCTTATTTTCACCGTAGTCTACGTAAATGTTTATGTAGACTAGACGTGCCAAAATAAGGAACGCAAATGGTGGCGCCCATGGGCGCCGCCATTTGTGTAAGCGCAGTTTTTTTAAAAAACTCAGGCATGATAGGCTACGTAAACATTTAAGTAGCCTATCATGGCTGACTGCAGGGACGCAAATGGTGGCGGCTACAGCCGCCGCCATTTGCAGTCCCTGCCGGCCAGAATTCGCGGCGAGAGGGACAGGGTGCCTCCCTCCCAGCCAGAATTTCAGGGGGGAGGGACGGAGCGCCTCCCCCCCACCGCGAATCAAATTTCATCACAGGTAAGTGACTTTCGCACATCCCTACTTCCTCAGTGGTCAAACTACTGGGGATGGCGGAGAATTCCTCCACGGATTTCAGTGAGGCCGAATGCACTGGCACTCTAATTCATCCTCCTGGGAGATAGCATACCTGGCGAGTCCATGGGTCTATGCTATTTGCGTTCCCCTTATTTTCGCCGTAGTCTACGTAAATGTTTATGTAGACTAGATGTGCCAAAATAAGGAACGCAAATGGCGGCACCCATGGGCTCCGCCATTTGCGTACATGTGTGTTTTTTTTTTAATCAGCCGTGATAGGCTACGTAAACATTTACGTAGCCTATCACGGCTGACTGCAGGGTCGCAAATGGCGGCGGCTACGGCCATCGCCATTTGCGGACCCGGCCAGCCAGGATTCGGGGGGGAGGGATGGAGCGCCTCCCCTCCCGGCCAGAATTTTGGGAGGAGGGACAGTGCACCTCCCCCCCACCTCGAATCAAATTTCGTTAAAAGGTACATGACCTTCGTACATCCCTAGTCCCTGGACCCGCGCTCAAGCTCTCCCGCACTTGCCAATCCATCTGCACTCACCTGGACCTGTTCACAAGTGCCATGAGCACCATTTTACGAAAGAAAACAGCGATTGAAAATATGAGCACATTAGTCTTATGCAAAATGGCACCATGAATGGCCAATATACACAAGATTACAGGTGTAAATGGCCAATGTGCATATATTAGGAGTGCTCGAAAGTCACTTACCTCGTCTCGCAGCTTGCTTCACGGTGGGGGGGAGGCACTTCGCTTCTCCCCCGGAATTTCAGGCCGGGGGGGGAGGCGCCTTGCCTCGCCCGGCCGAAATTCAGGCCGGGGGGGAGGCGCCTCGCCTCGCCCGGCCGCGAAATAAAAAATTAAAAAATAATAATAATTAAAAAAACGCAAATAACGTTGCCCTTATTTTCGCCATAGTCTACGTAATCTTTACGTAGACTACAGCGACCAAATAAGGAACGCGAATGGCGGCTCCCTACGGGGGCCGCCATTAGCTATACGCGCTTTTTTTTTTTTTTAAGTCACCCGTGATAGGCTACGTGACGATTTACGTAGCCTATCATGGCTGACTTTGCAAATCTAGCCGTGATAGGCTACATTAATCGTCACGTAGCCTATCACGGGGGTGTTTTTTTGTTTTTACTTTTCTTGGAATGGCGGCGGCGGCAGCCGGTCGAAAGACCGGCTGCCGCCCCCGCCCCTGTTGAAGCCCTGCCGAACCGCCGCTGCAACCCGCCACCGGGAGCGACATTCGGGAAAGGTAAGTCCCATCCCGGGGGGGGGGCGCGGGGGGCGGGGGGGTGCGGACCGAAACTACTTCGGGGGGCCAAATACGTTGGCGCTTGGCCCCCCGAAGTTTCGGCGAGAAATTCTCTGACACCCCTAGCATATATTAGCCATCATCGTTTTCCTTCACAAAATGGCGGTCGTGGATAGGTTCAGAGTGAGTGTGGGCAGCTAGGGGAGCACAGGGGGGGCCTTGAGCGAGGGCAGGGGCTCAGTGGGTGTGACTGAGGGGTGTGGCTCAGGGGTGTGAGCTGGCTGGAGGGAGGAGTCCGCTGGACTCCCAGATCCAATTGGGCACTTGTGACATCCCTAGGAAAGACAAGGAAGAAAGGGGCTTGCATACAATGCAGGGGAGTTTTGAGGGTTTGTTTCTTATTGTGATGTGACAAAAATAATTTCCAGAGAACAGAAGATACTCACTTTTTGGCTAAGACCTACCTCAGCCTTTCCCAGCCTGATGTTCTCCAGATGTGTTGGATGGACTACAACTCCCAGCATGACCATTGGCCCATCTGGCTAGGGATGATGGAGATTGTGGTTCCACACATTTTGAAGGCACCATGGTTGGGGAAGCATGGGCTGGATCTAGATCTAAGCGTGTGTACCTCAGGGAAGGCTGAAATAGCTGTAACTGTATTAGGGTGGCGGTATGTCCTCTTTTACAGTCCTTTATTTGAAGGCCTGCCAGGGGACTGTTCTCTATTTTGAGGATATCTTTTTTTTGAAGATCAGTCCAAGTCTGGTATAAAGCTAAAGAACCATCAGCAGGAAGAGCCGGGCCTTGAAGCTGCCCATCAACAGTACCTGGACAGCAGGTGGACCAAACGGCACAGGTCACTGGGTCAGTCTTCCACGGTTCGGCGTAATGTACGGTATTTCTCTTTCAATCACAATAATTTCAAAATGTTCATCCATTCACATAAATTAGTATATGCAGATGTTATGCTAATTGGTGTCATCTTTGTCCTCTTTTTGGTTGATGCACAGGGATGTTGGAGAAATCCACAAGAGAATCAAATGAGTTCGGTTTCTATGAACCAAACCCGTGGAGTCCACAGGAAACCCACTTTTCCTGAGACACACGGATTCTGTGAACTTGCAGACTTTTTTTTCCTCCAACTTTCTGGAATGTTATGAAAATTTAGTCATAGAAAAATATGTAAAATTAAAAAAAGCACTGGCCAAAAATGCCCATTTCCAAAAATGCTCATTTCATACATATTTTTCTACACCCATGAAAATGCACATTTACGGGAGGGAGGGTTGTGCATTTTCGCAAATGCAAGTTTGCAGAAATTCAGATAATTGGGGAAAGTCCAATTCCGTTAGTGAGTGGCCAATGGAACGAAAGGCACTTGTTAATCCGGAAAACGCAGACGGAACAAATTTTACAAAATCTGTCCATCCCCAATGATGCATAAGTGGCCACCCTAAACCCACCCCGATCAGCAACCGAACGGAAGGATTCTGCACCAGTTGAGGCTGGGGGCTCTGAGGTCAGTGGGGTGGTGAATCTGCTCTGAGTTTCAGTCAGAACTCTGAAGGAGCTACCCAAGGTGCAGAGTGGTTCTGACTGAAACACGGAGCAGATTCACTGCGCCACTGACCTCGGAGCCAGCAGCGTCCACTGCTGAGTTTATGGGGCAAGTCCAGAACCGAAGAACACTTGGATGTAAACAGGTAGATCCGCTGTTCAGAACTCAGCATGATCAGCATGTTCCAGGAGTTAGGGCACAGGACCCTCGGGCCCATGGGCTGATCCCACCTTTCGGGCCTTCTCAACCAATCCCCTGAAAGCCCTGAGTGAGGCTCCTCCCCCTCCCTGAGACCCCACCCTTGGGGAACGGCATGGGGCAAGGGAAGGCAGCTCCACTAGGAGCCCCCACCTCAAGATGTTGTGAGTACCTTGAAGCAGTGGTTCCTGCAGGCTGGAGGGCTGCTGTTACAGCATCTCCCCCTTCACTGTTGCTGGGCTGGTTCCTATGCAGGGGTGGGGAGCTGGTGGGTGAAGAGGTTGAAATCTCCTTTCCCATGAACTCTCTCCACCCCACACATACTCAGCCGAACAGCCCCTTTGCTAGCCTGATTATCCACATGCCCCTGCTGAAGCAGAGCAGCCTCTCCCCGCTTTGCCAGCTGGTACGGAAGCCCCAAATAAAGCCAGTCTGGTGTAGTGGTGAGAGTGTTGGACTGGGATCTGGGAGATCCAGGTTCAAATCCCTGCTCAGCCACGAAGCTCACTGGGTGACTTTGGGCCAGTCACTGACCCCCAGCTTAACCTACCTCACAGGGTTGTTGTTGTGAGGATAAAATGGAGAGGAGGAAGACCATGTAAGCCGCCTTGGGTTCCTCATAAGAGGAAAAAGGCTGGGATATAAATAAGATATTAATAAATTTATAAATTGGGTAGGCTTGATTGTCCCTGGCTCACAGAGGGTTACTAGATGTAGAAGATAACGGTCTGGACATGGGATGCCACCAGTGACAACAAGCAGCCAAGTACCCGAGACGCCTTTAAATCTATAATTAATGATAACTAATGTATAGTTAATATGAGCGAGCTACAGAATAGCCTCTGGGGAAAGGAATTTGGAAGGTCTCACAGCTCTAATTGAAATTCTTAGCCTTGTTCTAATAAACTTTTGCAGAAATGTCAGGGATAAATACTTCCTGTTTAGGCTGTTTTATTCCGAAACAAAACAGAGGCTGTATTCTTGACAGTTCCTCAGTCTCTGGTTCAAAGACAGAGTCCCAACATGCAAGAATTTCAAGTCACCTCCTCAAGCGAGCATCACAGCTGCATCTTGAGAACATTGGCTTCTGTGTGATACCACAAGTCAGTGTCCAGCTGTGATGGGAGTTGGGGTTATGGTGGAGGCTAAAAGCCATAAAGGCCAGGCCTGCCAAGAACTCAGATGCCACAGTGGGGCTGAGCAACCCTTCCATGAGCTAGAGGGGTAGATTCATTCAGTACTCTAGAAAGTTCCTTACGTCCACACCTTACTAGGCTCATAGCTAGGGATGCTATGAATCAGCAAAACTGCACCTCACCAGAGTTCTCTGCATTCCATCTCGAAGCTCGTTCCGACTCAAGCCTGTATCAGATTATGAGCTTTGTCTTTTTCTTTTCACACAAAAATCGGTGGGCATTTTCATGCACATTTTTCCAAATGTACTCATCAATTGTGTGCATGTTTAAAATATGCACATCCTTCTCCCATTGATTAAAGCGCATTTGTGTGCATTTTTCAAACGTATGCATTTTTAATGTGAATTTTTCAAATGTAGCATGCTGCCTGTTGAACTCATTTTGGGGGGCTGCAAATAACACTGCAAGCTTGGAAATATGTACCAACTCTGATCACATCCAAGTCCATGTTCACTCTGGAAAGTGAAGACTCAATAAATCCTGATGGAAAACGAACTGAAACAAATTTCTCATACATCCCTACTCATAGCCCTATAGCCAAGAGAACCAAGTTACCCCTATTCTCCATATATCCCCTGATTCCACCAATCTTTGCAAACAACAGCAACAACCCATCCCAATCTTGGAAACAGATTAAAGTATGCACAAGAATATATGTAGATTTATATAATTTATGCTAATCATTAAAGTCTGGCTGCTTTGATGCTGACTTTAGGTGACCTTGGTAAAGTATTTTAACTGAGAAAGAGCTGCATGCTACGTATGTCCATTGTATCTTTTGGGACTTACACCCTAATAATAGGATTGCAGCTGTAGCCTTATTCTCTGCCCAGGACTTTCAGGAACATAGTAAATTAAAATTTAAATCTTCCTTCCTTCCTTCCTTCCTTCCTTCCTTCCTTCCTTCCTTCCTTGCGCGCGCTCTCTCTCTCCCTTTCCTTTCCCTCCCTCCCCATACTTAAATGGCAAAAGTGAAGTACAAAATTCAGATACCTGCTCAGAGTAAAGACTTGTTCTAATTCTCCTCTAATAAAAACACCTTTGAACAGAACCAAAGGCAAACAAAAGCTTCTTATTGGTTGTTGAACATTACCGTCTGGAAGCCTGCTGACTTCCCTCCAGAGCAAAGGCATTTCAAGCTGCTTGGTTCAGGAAGATGCTCCTTTGCAAGCCATTAACGCTAATGCTCCTCATCGCCACAATACTCATTCCCACATTTTGCACATCCCGCTGTGCAGAAAGCTGCTGCCTTTGTATTTCCCTTACCATGCCTGCTGCATCCTTTACAGATAAGTGGTCTGAAACAAACACCATATGGAAGCTAATATCCCACAGCTGCCCCCACAGAGTGGGAAGTCAGGGGTAAAGAAATAGTTGCTGTGTGCTCAGCCAGCGTGCTGTGTCACAAGCAGACACTGACTTAGCTTTATCTTCAGAAGCTCCATGTGGCTTAAGCACATATTAACTGAAGCTTCCGGCACACAATGTCTGGCAATGTTGAAGGACTGCTGAAAAGCCGCACCGTGGAAACTTGCCAGTATCTGAAGCAGAGATGCGCAGAGCGCCCTTGAGAACCTGTAGGGGTCCAGGGGCTGGGTCATTTCAGCTTCGCTCCTCAGTTTGGGCTCCTTTCCTTCGCTCACCACCCCACAGGCTCTCAGTCTGCACAGTACAGGGCAGTCCCTGTGATACAATGAACTGGATCTTTTCAAATCGCTGTCATGTTTTCTTCCTATCCCTCACTCAAAAGTCTACTGAGCAATGCAGTCCAACAAATGTCCTTTGTTGCCTGCAGGGATGGTGCTCTTTTTCAGGAACCCTAAGACAGTCTTCTCCAACTTGGTGCTCCCCCATATGGGTTGGACTACAGCTCCCATTATCCCCAGTCAGCATGGCCATCGGACACCCAGGTTGGGGAAACCGCTCTGAGACAAGGCATATTCTATGGGTGGTCAACACTCAGGGTGTTCCCAAGCCCAGCCTTTTGGATCTAGACAATCTCTTCAGTTCTGCTGACCTTTATCTGACCCTCTTTCAAAGTTTGTTTCCCCAAACTTGCCATGACCTGGCATTAAAGTAGCTTGTTCTGTAGCGTATTGACTTGGCTCTGCACGTGCTATTTTCCTAGCTGTGCTTCAGCCTTCAGGGATCTGCTCCAGTTTTTCTTCTTCTTTGTATTTCATTGAGACTCTGTTGGATGTTTGTTGTTTGCTTTTCATGTCTCAACTACTTTTAAGAAGCGCTTTCTCCATCACCCCTGCTTTGTAGAAGTGTGCTTTGCTTTGCTTTTTTTCAACAGAGTTGACAAATGGGACAATCTCCCATCTGAGTCTGAAAGGAGAGAGCAATAGATGGTAAAGAGAGATGCCACTGGTTTCCCTTTGGGGTGGAATTTACTGGTGAATTTGTGCTAGGATACAGTATGCCTGGGGTCTCCTGCTGGCACTCTCTTGGCGCGCAACAGGGTCCCTGCTCCTCCTGATTTTAATCTTATTTCTTTTTCCTTTTTAATAACTGGGAGACAGGCATGCTGCAAAACAACGTTCTGCCCTCCAGCAACCTCTTTGTTGTTGTCCAGTCGTTCAGTCGTGTCTGACTCTTTGTGACACCATGGACCATAGCACGCCAGGCCTTCCTGTCCTCCGCTCTCTCCCAGAGTGTGCTCAACTCAAGTCTATATTCACTGCGTCGCTGATGCTATCTAGCCATCTCATCCTCCGCTGTCCCCTTCTCCTTTTGCCTTCAATCTTTCCCAGCATCAGGGTCTTTTCCAGGGAGTTTTCTCTTCGCATTAGGTGGCCAGAATATTTGAGCTTCATCTTTAGTATCTGTCCTTCCAATGAACACTCAGGGTTGATTTCCTTTAGGACTGACTGATTTGACCTCCTTGCAGTCCAGGGGACTCATAAGAGTCTTCTCCAGCACCACAGTTTGAAAGCATCGATTCTTCGGCGCTCAGCCTTCCTTAGAGTCCAGCTCTCACAGCCATACATTGCTACTGGGAAAACTATAGCTTTGATTAGACGGACCTTTGTCGGCAAGGTGATGTCTCTGCTTCTTACTATGCTGTCTAGGTGTGCCATAGCTTTCTTTTGATCTTACCAGTTGCCTTCTGGGAAATGAGTGTTTTGTGATGGGCCATGCCCACCATACGCTATTCCCTAGGGAGGCGGGGGGCTCTCCCACACTGGAGGCATTCAAGATTAGGCTGGACAGCCACCTGTCAGGGATGCTCTGACTTGGGATTCCTGCATTGAGCAGGGGGTTGGACTCAATGGCCTTGTAGGCCCCTTCCAACCATATTATTCTATGAGTCTATGATTCTTTCTCACCCAGTTCCAGTCAGAAGTCTGAGGCTGGTGAAGAAAATCTCTGTAGCGCATAAAGCAGATAACACTGGGGCAGGGTTGTCTAAAGGCTTACGATACATTGAGGATTTCAGTCTGTTTTCTGCTTTTCTGCTGGGGCATTTTCACCCTGCGGACCCCTGCCATGAGGTGCTGTCTGTGGGGTGTCACGCAATCTGCAAGGCACCCCTCAAAGGGGTGAAATTGGTCATTTGCCACTGAAATTAGGTGGTGAACCACTTTGTTGTGCTACAGTGGTTAAATTTAGCTTGTTTCCAAGATCAGTGTAACCCTTTTCATACTCCTTAGTGGCTACAGAGTGCCAAAAGGACCAAAATTAATTAGCAAACAAGATAAATTTGGCCCTTTGGTGCTCCATTGCCACTACAGATGCCATTTTTCTGTGTTTTGTTTAACTCGGGGGTGGGGCAGTGGAGAGGGGGGAATGCAGCCTGCAGACATCATGTTGCCCATAGCTGTTTTAAACATTCAAATGCAGGAGGAAGCAAAATTCACAGATCCATCCATCCCTTCTCTTGGGTGCCTGGGTTACCCGTAAGGGGGATTCTATATAGCAGAACCCTGGCTTGAAGCCATGTGCTATTCCCATTGTTGGGTTGTCTCCAGGTTTAGGAGATTGCTGGGGAGTGAGGGTCTTCAGAAGCTTGGGGGTAGTGGGGAATGCCAGGTTCTCCTTCCTCAGTTGAGGAACCTGAACCCCTGCCCTCAGAGACAAAGCCAGGCCTCATCCTCTTGCACTGAGAGGCCCATCAAGTGCTTTTCCTTAGAATGAGTCCTGGGCTGGGTGTGTAGGGGGCAGAGAACTGTGGACACAACACCAACAAGTGATTTGGGGAACTTTGGTGGAAACAAAATTCCAGTGAAGGCTGCTGGTTGTGATTTCAGTGGGGCCGTGAATCCATTCTGGGTTTCAGTTTGAACCAGTCAGTACTCCAAAGGAGCTATCCAAGGTGCTGAACCAATTTTGGGGATGTGGTTCAGCACCTTGGATAGCTCCTTTACAGTACTGGCTGGTTCTGACTGAAACCCAGAATGGATTCACACCCCCCTGTAATTGGAACCACCAGACTCCACTGCAAAATTCCCTACATGTTTGGGATTTAAAAATGTTAGTAGAAGGCCATTTATACTATGTAAGAACATAGAATCATAGAATAGTAGGGTTGGAAGGGGCCTACAAGGCCATCGAGTCCAACCCCCTGCTCAATGCAGGAATCCAAGTTAGAGCATCCCTGACAGATGGCTGTCCAGCCTCATCTTGAACGCCTCCAGTGTGGGAGAGCCCACCACCTCATCGGTTCCATTGTTGTATTGCTCTAACAGTCAGGAAGTTTTTCCTGATGTTCAGCTGAAATCTGGCTTCCTGTCACTTGAGCCCATTATTCCGTGTCCTACACTCTGGGATGATCAAGAAGAGATCCTGGCCTTCTTCTCTGTGACAACGTTTCAAGGACTTGAAGAGCGCTATCATGTCTCCCCTCAGTCTTCTCTTCTCAAGGCTAAACATGCCCAGTTCTTTCAGTCTCTCCTCGTAGGGCTTTGTTTCCAGTCCCCTGATCATCTCTGTTGCCCTCCTCTGAACCATCTCCAGTTTGTCTACATCCTTCTTAAAGTGTGGTGCCCAGAACTGGACACAGTACTCCAGATGAGGCCTTACCAGTGCTGAGTAGAGGGGAACTAGTACTTCATGGGATTTGGAAGCTATGCTTCTATGAATGCAGCCCAAAAGAGCATTTGCCTTTTTTGCAGCCACATCACATTGTTGGCTCATATTCAGCTTGTGATTGACAACAATACCAAGATCCTTCTCGCTTCTAGTGTTATTGAGCCACATATCCCCCTTCTTGTAACTGTGCATTTGGTTTCTTTTTCCTAGGTGCAGAACTGGGCATTTATCCATATTACATTTCATTCCCTTGTTTTCTGCCCAGCGCTCCAGTCTATCCAGATCACTTTGAATTTTGTTTCTGTCTTCCAAAGTATTAGCTATCCCACCCAATTTTGTGTCATCTGCGAATTTGATCAGCATTCCCTGCACCTCCTCCTCCAAGTCATTAATGAAAATGTTGAAGAGCACTGGGCCCAGGATGGAGCCCTGAAGTACCACACTTGTTACCTCTCCCCAGTTTGAGAAGATCCCATTGATAAGTACTGTTTGAGTCCGATTCTGTAGCCACTGTGGATCCACTGGATCGTTGTTTCATCTAGCCCACTTTGAGCTAGTTTGCTCATCAGGATATCATGGGGCACTTTGTCGAAAGCTTTGCTGAAGTCGAGGTATATGATGTCCACAGCATTCCCACGGTCCACAAGGGATGTTACTTGATCAAAAAATGAGATCAGATTCGTCTGGCAGGACTTATTCTTGACAAATCCATGTTGGCTTTGAGTAATCGCTGCATTGTTTTCAAGGTGCTTACAGACTGATTTCTTTGTCTTCTGCTCCAGAATTTTCCCAGGGATTGATGTCAGACTGACTGGTCTGTAGTTCCCAGGTTCCTCCTTTTGACCCTTTTTGAAGATAGGGACAACATTAGCCCTCCTCCAGTCATGTGGCACTTCCCCCGTCCTCCATGATTGCTCAAAGAGAATAGACAGTGGTTCTGAGAGTTCTTCTGCCAGTTCCTTTATTACTCTAGGATGCAGTTCATCTGGCCCTGGAGATATGAACTCATTCAAAGTAATTAGGTGTTCCTTTACCATCTGCCTATCGATCTCAAGCTGCAATCCTGCCCCTTCAGCCTGTACTTCGCCTTTGCCAGGGGGGTCATAGACCCTCTTTTGGGAGAAGACTGAGCCAAAGTAGGAATTGAGCACCTCTGCCTTTTCTTTGTCATCTGTTATCGTTTTGCCATCCTTATTTAATAGCTGAACCACCATTTCTTTCCTCTGTCTTTTATTGTGCACGTAGCTGAAGAAAGCCTTTTTGTTGATTTTAGCATCCCTTGCTAACATCAGCTCATTCTCAGCTTTAGCCTTGCTGACACCATCCCTGCAATTCTGTGCTACCTGCCTGTACTCTTCCTTTGTTACTTGGCCTTCTTTCCACTTCCTATATGTGTCCTTTTTTGTTTTCAGGTAATCCCTAAGCTTTTTGTGAAGCTGCATTGGCTTCTTCTGTTGTCTTCCACCTTTTCTTCTTGTTGGAATGGTTTGTAACTGTGCCTTGAGAATTTCCTTTTTTAAAAGCTCCCACCCATCTTGGACTCCTTTTCTCGTTAGCATCACTTGCCATGGGACCTTACTGATCATTGTTCTGAGTTTATTAAAATCAGCTTTCCTAAAATCCAGGGCACGCATTTGACTACACTCGGCTTTTGCTTCCCTTAGAACCAAGAACTCAAGTACAACATGGTCACTTTCCCCCAGAGCTCCTGTAATGGCTAGGGATGGCGGAGAATTCCGCCATGGATTTCAGTGAGGCCGAATGCACTGGCATTCGGCCCCCCGAAACCCGTGGCGGAATGGCCACCCCCCGCCCCCCGCGAATTCCCCCTGGGACGAAGCTTACCTGGGGTGGATGTTCCGGCGGCGGCTGGTCTTTCGACCGGCTGCCGCAGCCACCATTTGCATCTCCTGTTTGCTGTGATAGGCTACGTAAGTATTTACATAGCCTATCACGCCAAGCAAAAAAAACAAAAACAAAAACTGCATACGCAAATGGTGGTGGCTATGGCAGCCGCCATTTGTGTTCCCTTTTTTTCGCTGTAATAGCTTATGTAAATATTTATGTAGGCTAAAACAGCGAAAAAAAAGGAACGCAAATGGTGCCCACTATGCTATTTGTGTTCCCCTTTTTTTTCGCTGTAATAGCCTACGTAAATATTTACGTAGCATAAGACGGCGAAAACTAGGGAATGCAAATGGTGGCCGCCGTAGCTGCTGCCGTTTGCATACGCTTTTTTTTTCCTGCCGTAAATACTTACGTAGCCTATCAGGGCAGCCTGGCTGGATGCAAATGGCGGCTGCTATGGTGGCCACCATTTGCATCCGCAGCAGCCCATCTGCGGCCAGAAGTCTGGTTGCGGACGGCCCTGGCCTGCTGTTCCACGGAGCCGCTGCGGAGCAGAGCCAGCTGGGCAGGATTCTGGGGGAGAGGACTGGATCGCCTCCCCCCCATCGAGGATTCCGGGGGGAGGGATGGAGCACCTCCCCCCTGCGAATCACAGCCGCGAAAAGGTAAGTGAGTTTCGTACATCCCTAGTAACTGCTACTTTATCCACTAAGTCATCTCTGTTGGTTAGGATCTAGTCAAGGATAGCCGATCCTCTAGTTCCTTCCTCTACTTTCTGTAGGAGGAAGTTATCCGCCACACAAGTCAGGAATTTCCTGGAGGGGCCATGTTTTGCAGAATTTGTCTCCCAACAAATATCGGGGAAATTGAAGTTCCCCTTTACTAGTACATCATACTTCCTTAAAACATGGGCTATTTGCTTTTCAAAAGTTTCATCCTCATCTTCTCCTTGATTGGGTGGCCGGTAGTCGACTCCAACCACCAGGTTCCTTTTATTCTTTGCTCCATTTATTATGATCCAGGTGCTCTCGATGGGGCTACCAAGCTGCACATTTCTGTGCAGAGATATGTATTTTTCCCTTTCTGTTACTCCTGTTCTTTTTGAACAAGTTATATCCTTCAATTGCTGTATTCAAGTCATGACAGTCATCCCACCAAGTCTCAGTTATACCTGTCACGTCATAATTTCCCTCCTGTGTTAAGAGTTCAAGTTCGCTCTGCTTCTTTCTCATACTTTGGGCATTAGTATATAGACATCGAAGACCATGTGCTTCATAGTCTGGCTTTCTTCCTAC
The DNA here is from genome assembly GCF_057233095.1 of Heloderma suspectum. Lineage (NCBI taxonomy): Eukaryota > Metazoa > Chordata > Lepidosauria > Squamata > Helodermatidae > Heloderma > Heloderma suspectum. The sequence continues at coordinate 41,989,569 of NC_139463.1, forward strand.
GTGTGTCTGAAGACTATTATTGGGCGCTATCAGAGCTGTTCTCTCCGTTGCAATGCATGCGCCTATGTCCATTGTTACCCCCAACATTACATCTCCCTTCCCCGTAGGATTCAGTTTAAAGTCCTCCTGATGAAGTTTTTCATGCTGTGGTCAGACACATTCTTCCCATCCTTTGTGAGGTGCAACCCATCCCTTGCCAACAGTCCATCTTCCAGGAAGTATAGCCTGTGGTCCCAGAATCCAAATCTCTCTCGTCGGCACCACCTTCGTAGCCAGTCATTCACTCGGAGTATTTTTCGTTCCCTTTCTATCCCTCTTCTAACTACTGGAAGGATGGATGAAAAAACTATCTGGGCCCCAAAGTTCTTGAGTTTCCTTCCCAAAGAGTCAACGTCTGACGTGATTTCTTCATAGCTCTGCTTGGCGGTATCATTTGTTCCCACATGGATGAGAAGAAAGGGGTACCTGTCAGTGGGCTTTATGAATGCAGGCAACCTTTCAGTCATGTCTCTAATCCATCCTCCTGGGAGACAGCATACCTGGCGAGTCCACGGGTCTTCATGACATACTTGGGTCTCGATCCCATGCAGCAAGGAGTCTCCCACTACTACCACTCTTCTCTTCTTCTTCTTGTAGGCCTAGCTTTCATTGCCTCTGTTTGACTGACCTTCAGCCTCTTGCTCACTCTCATGCAGGTTCTCTCCTGTGATTCTTCCTCTGCAGGCTGTCCTCCAGTCTCATCCGCAAGTACCTGGAATCAGTTCCGCAGCTCCACTGCTTCCACTGGTGCAGAGTGGCGTCTAGTTCTTCTTCTCCTAACTGTCACCCTTTTCCAAGGAGTATCCTCTACTCCATTTTTCTTCACCTCAGCATTTCCCACTGCCTCATCTTGCTGTTGCTCTTCAAGCTTCTGGTCTTCCCTTTGCTGCTGTAGTTCCCCCATTCTGTCCAAGAACTCTTCGTGTTCTCTTATTCCCCAGAGGGTTGACAGTCGCCGCTCCAGTCCACTTACTTTTTCTTCCAGCAGCGTGATCAACTTGCCCTTGTTGCAGGTGTAGGCCATGTTGTTCTCAGGCAAGAAAACAAACATTGCACACCTTGCAGGTCACCAACACTGGAGAGTCCTGTCCTTCCATTGCCTCTTTTCCCTTTTTGTGTCTAGCTTTGTGATTGTTCTAGACTAGCCTGTGCCTGCTCCTCTACTCAGTGGAGGTTAAAAGCAGAGTCCCACTGGTGTGGAAGTGTGTGTTACAAGACAAATAAATGAAAAAAAGTTAGTTAAAAAAAATAAAATGGAAAAAAAAAACCATAAGAAGAGCCCTGATGAATCAGACCAAAGACCTATCTAGTTCAGAATTCTGTTCATATGGAACTCAACCAGCTGCTTGCGGGGAGCCCATAAATAGGACATTAGTGCAATTGCACCTTCCCGCTCATGTTCCCCAGCAAGTTGCAGAGAGTGGCGTGCCGCCTCTCATACGGGAGGTAATATAGAGCCATCATGAGTAGCAGCCATTGGTTGCCTTCTCCTCCAGGAATCTGTCTAATCCCCTTCTAAAACCATCCAACTTGGTGGCCATCACTACATCTTGTGGTAGTGCATGCCATAGTTTAACTCTGCTCTGTGTGGAGAAGTCCTTCCTTTTATTTGTCCTGAATCTCCCACCATTCTGCTTCATGGGATGACCCCATCAGGTTCTAGTATTATGGAAGAAAAACTCTTCCTATCCACTTTCTCCACATCATGCATCATTTTGTACACAGGGAAGATTGTTCTGCATTTGTGCGATCAGTAACTTCATTTTTTCCACTCGATCTTGATTTGGACAAGAATGTTTTATTCATGCAGGCAAGGATGGGGGCTTCCGCCCACCCCCTTCCTCTCACTAGCTTTCTTATGAAAATAACTGCTTCTATTTATAATCCTCCCAGAAAAAGCTGCATAATTTATCAAAATTACAAGCAGAATGTGTAAAATATTCCCTAATTGTAACAAGTGGAATCAGACGCGGGTCTGATATTCAAAAGCGAGAGATTTTCAATGCAATGGAGGTCTATCATCATTTCTATTCTTCAGACGTAAGTAGGGTCAGTCTACGGTTGGGCAGCCCAGCTGCAAACCTTGCCCATCTTCCAATCCAGCGGCTATCCATCTGGTTCTAGAGGTGGAGGGAGCACAGTTTGCTTGGGAGCCACAAGATCTAAGGTGGAGAAGCATGTCTGGAGGTTGCTGGGCAATCACAACATAATCCATCTTCACCCAAAGTTAGGGAAGTTTCTAAAGTTCTCATCCAAATGTCCCCCTTGATTTTGGAGTTCTGAATTGTCTGCTCTTCTTTCTTGTTGCTGTTGCATAGGGGTGAATGAGAAATTCATTTCTGTTCAGTTTTTATCAGGATTTACCCAATTCACACCTTCTGGACCGAACACAGACTCAGGTGCAATCTGCAGCTGATGTTTGTACATTTTTGAGCTTGCAATGTGATTTGTTTACCCCTCCCACTCCCAAATTGCATTCAATTACATGCATACATTTGAAAAATGTTTAGGAAAAAATATATACTTTTGAAAAATGCACACAAATACTCTTAAATCAATGGGAGAAGAATGCATACATTTGGAAAAGTACGTGTGAAAATACGCATGGATTTTCATGCAAAAAGAAGAAAACCAAAGCTATGGTCTGATACATACTCAAGTCAGAATGAGCTTTGAGATGAAATCCGTAGAACTTCAGTGAGCTTAAGTTTAGCCGATTTGCACGTCCTGACTGCTGCTTTGGAGGGAGAGGTAGCAACAGTCAGTCACCCTCCATCGTGCCTGGATACAGCTCCAGCTGAAAGCCCCCCTCCCCCTGCTACCAATGGTGGCCGTTGGAGACATCAGAGGGAGAGCAAGCAGCAGCCCTTCCACTGTATCGAAGACCAGGTGAACGTTGCAACTAAGAATCTAGTGCCTGAATTTGCTTTTTTCCTCCTCCCTCCCAATCCCACTTCCTTTTGTGCCATGTCTTTCAGATTGTAAGCCTCTGCACAGGAGCTTATTTCTTATCTTATTGACTAATAAGATCATATTGACTAAATGTCTTATTTCTTATCTTTTTAAGCCACCATGGGAGCCTTTTGGCTAAAGGGCGAGTTACAAATGCAATCCATCCATCCATCCATCCATCCATCCATCAATCATTTAGTTTGCAGGTCCTTCATCACTTTTATCCCACTACACTACTGATTGGCATGTGGTACATTAATAAGTCAGTGCAAGAAAGCCACCTTTATGTGGTAGTATGTATGTATGGTTGAATCCAGATTCTTTCTGCGTGAGGCTTTACCATCATGGAGCAGCTTCAGTAAAATACCACACAAAAATAAACTGAGTGCAATGATACATGCAATCTTATGAAGACTGTACATGCATGTGTGTGTGTGTGTGGTGGTAATATTTTATAAATGCAAATGAGCACATCAGTAATGTGTGTGTGTGTGTGAGAGAGAGAGAGAGAAAGAGAGAGAGAGAGAGAGAAAGATGAAAATGAAAGAAAGGAAAGTTGAGGCAAAGTGCACATACTCCAATTCTAGAATGAATTTTAGAATTTTTCCTAGCTATACCAGACTCAGAAGAAATGGGGCACAGCTAGGGATGGATAGATCAGTCTATCTTTGGTCTGTGTCACTTTCACATGTTCACAAGACCATTCCAACCTGTTTCCACCTTACTCTGCAATTTTATCTCTTTAAAAATCTCCACACAAACATTTCATTTTAGTGCCTATTTAAATATGTCTTTTTGCTAGGGATGTACGAAAGTGCCCTTACCTGGCTCCGCCAGGTTCCGCTGGGGAGGGGAGGCGCTCCGTCCCTCCCCCCGGAATCCTGACCGACCGGCTTCGCTCCGTGGGGATTCTGCGGAGCCGCCGGCCGGCTCCGCCAGCAGCCGGACATCCGGCTGCTGGCTAGCAGGGATGCAAACGGCAGCGGCCGTAGCCGCCGCCGTTTGCGTCCCTATAGGCACCTGTGATAGGCTACGTCAATCTTTATGTAGCCTATCACATCTGACTTAAAACAAAAACAAAAATGTGCATACGAAAATGGCAGCAGCTACGGCTGCCGCCATTTGCGTTCGTTATTTTTGGCCGTCTTAGTCTACGTAAATATTTACGTAGACTAAGACGGCAAAAATAAGGGGAATGCAAATAGCGTAGCGGATGCTATTTGCGTTCCCCCTTATTTTCGCTGTCTTAGTCTACGTAAATATTTACGTGGACTAAGACGGCCAAAAATAAGGAACGCAAATGGCGGCGGCCATAGCCGCCGCCATTTGTGTACGCGCGCGTGTTTTTTTTTTTTTAAAGTCAGACGTGATAGGCTACGTAAAGATTTACATAGCCTATCAAGTCATGTTTTTTTTTAAACCTAGCCATGATAGGCTACATAAATCTTTACATAGCCTATCACTTTTTTTTTTTTTTACAACACTGGAAATGGCGGTGGCGGCAGCGGCAGCTGGTCAGAAGACCAGCTGCCACAGCTGCTGTCGCCCAGAAGATCCGCCCCAGGTAAGTCTCATCCTGGGGGAGATCTGCGGGGGGGTGGCAGGCCGTTCCGCCATGGAGGTCGGGGGGGGCCGAATGCACTGGCATTCGGACTCACCAAGATCCGTGGCGGAATTCTCTGACATCCCTACTTTTTGCACACCTTGTCTCACAAAATACAGAGCTATCCTGCCTTTAGATTCAGAGTGCTCCAACGTCAAACCTCCAGGATATCCTAAGCCTTGCTGGGCTCAGGCTAGCCAGGCAGAAATGAGGGAGGGTGCTGTTCTCCCTTCCTTCCTGTTCTGGGGGAGGGTTATTTACACCAGCTCCAGGACTGGCATAACCCCTGCCCAAGTTTGGGGGCATGTTTGGGGACTAAGAGAACTTTGGATCCTGCAGTTCCAAAGCCTCCCCCGTTCAATTAATCCGCACTCCCCCTTTACCTCTCCAGACGTCAGAGCTCCGATGTGGATCTTCCCAAAGGGGAAGGGGATCCAATATATCCTATGGCTCCCAGGACACCTGTAGGATTGCAACTTAATGCATCTTATCCTTCAGTGCAAGTTGGTATGGTTTTGATTTGAGAACTGCACCGCAAAATTTGGAGAAATGCAAAATCTGAAGGGTAACTACATTCTGAACCCAGACATTAGTTTGGTTTGTATGGGCCAGCTAAGAAGAGCTGCGCTGGATCAGACCAAGGGTCCATCTAGTCCACCATTCTGTTCACACAGTTCCGTTTGCATCGGCATGAGCAAAGATTGAATTCCTCAAGTGTCCCTAGTGTAGAGTGAACCCATGGAATGCACAGTGTGTATGTGTAGGTGTGTGTGTGTGTGTGTGTGTGTGTGTAGGTGGGTAGCTAGTGAAGACATGAAGGAACTGACAGCAGGCGTAAGGGGTACATGCATGGAACTCCGTAGAAAATGGGGAAATACAAAAGCAGAACAGTGGAGGATCCCTAATCTATCACTTCCACTTCCGAAAAAAGACAAGCTTCCTTGGAACACCAACTCTCAGGAGAATTTTGGAAGCATCCCTAGTTGCAGGGAAGGGACAGCTACCTAGTCCATTTAGGGTGCAATCTTATGCAGGTTTAGACAGAAAAACATCCTACAACTCCCACCATTTCCCACCGAGCCAGCATGGTGGGAGTTGTAGGACATTTTTCTGTCTAAATCTGCATAGGATTGTGCCCTTAATTGGACCATAGTAAATCCAGTATGGGAACATAGGAGCACTACCTTATCTTCAGTAGAAGTATGGATGGAATCAGTCTATTTTCATTCCATGTCAGCTTCCCATGCATACACTCATAAGCCTGTTTTATGTAGGTGAGAATTTCGTTTCAGTTTGACTTTGATTAGAATTCACCCAAATTCACAAAATTCTCCATATCTGGGAAATTTATAGAATGGGAAATTTAAAAAAAAATCAAATGTACAAGAAACCAAATCTGACAGAATTCTAGGGATGTACGAAACACCTACCTGGCTGCACCCCGGGCAATCCGCGGTGGGGGGGAGGCGCTCTGTCCCTCCCACCGGAATCTCTATGGGGGGGAGGCGATCCGGTCCTCCCCCCCCCCGGAATCCTGCCTGGCCGGCTCCGCTCCGCAGCCAAGCTGCGGAGCCGCCGGCCAGCTCAGGCCGCCTGCAGCTGGACATCCAGCCGCTGGGCAGCCCTGCAGGGACGCAAATGGCAGCTGTTGTAGCTGCCGCCATTTGCGTCCCTGTATTGAGCCATGATAGGCTACATAAATATTTACGTAGCCTATCATGGCAGGGGGAAAAACCCCAGTGTACGCAAATGGCGGTAGCCGCCGCCATTTGCACACGCTGGTTTTTTTCCCCCCTGCCGTGATAGGCTACATAAATACTTACATAGCCTATCATGGCATGGGGGAAAAAACCCAGCATACGCAAATTGTGGTAGCCACCGCCATTTGCGTATGCTGGGTTTTTTTCCCCCCTGCCATGATAGGCTACTTAAATACTTACGTAGCCTATCATGGCCTCCACAGGGACGCAAATGGTGTCCCTGCATTAGCCATGATAGGCTACATAAGTATTTACGTAGCCTATCACGGCTATGAAGACGAAGCGAATGGCGGCCGCAGGATGGCCGCCATTCGCAAAGCAGCGCGGACGGTAGCAGGTAAGAGCTCCATTTTGCGCACCTTTCGTGGGGTGGGGGCAGTGGGGACTTCGTCCCGTGCGCCTGTCATGGGTTGGGGGGGTGGGGGCTTCGTTCCGTGATGGATTTCAGAGGGCCGAATGCACTGGCATTCGGCCTCACCGAGATCCGTCACGGAATTCTCTGACATCCCTACTGAATTCATCCATCCAGGCTGAGGGCTTTGAGAGCTTTGCTCTTAGAAGTCTGGCTTTGAATCCCTGTGTAACCACGTTAGTGCTTAATTAGGGTCGCCACCTCTTTTTTCTGACAGGCTCCTCATATTTAAGAGTGGCATGGCAGGCAGGTATATCATGGTCCTCTCTCTGCTGGGAACAGCTGGACCTCCTGAATTTGGCTGGTGCAGATGGGTGGGAATTTCGATTCAGTTCATTTTTGATGAGAATTTACCAAAATTTGCCTTTTTTTTCACAATATGAATGTTTCTCATATTTATATCTCATTATGACATTCCACATAATACTCTCCTCATTTTTCTTCAAGGAGGCTTTTTGTGATCAAGGACACTGGGGGCGCAGGGCAGGGTTGGATAGGATAGGGCAAGATGGCATTTAACAACTGTAATAGGGTAGTTGTAATTAACATATTGTTTGTTTGTTTATTTATTTATTTACAATATTTGTATACAGCTACACCTCTAAACAGATTCCGGAACACTGAACAACAGTGTTCAAAAAAAAAAATCCTACAACTCCCACCATCCCACAGCCATCTCCATGCTGGCTGGGGAATGCTGGGAGTTGTAGGACATTTTTCTGTCCATACCTGCATAGCATTGTGCTCCCACTTGCACATGGGACTCCTGCCCTGTTACATGACTCTCCCTACTTGCCCTTGCTGCCCCTGATGTACAAAACTGAACTGAACTGTATAAAATGACTTGTAGGGCCACCTCCTCCTGGGTGAAGCTGCCTTCCTTTCCAGATCTAGTGGTGAGGATGTGCTGCCACCTTCTGATGCACTTTTGTGGGCTCCGCGCAAGAGGGCTTTCTCAGAAGCACCACCCAGCCTGTGGAACTCCCTGCCCCATGAGGTTACACTTAAGGATGGCAGAGAAATCTGCAACAGATCCAAATGATTTGAGAATCTAACCAGCAAATTCTGCAGGCTTTTTCTGAGTCATGTATTCTGCAGACGTGCAGACCAGTTTTTCACTCTGGGTGTGGGCGGGGGGCGGGGGGAAGGACAACAACAATGGAACAAAAGACATTTGACAATCCATGAAATGCAGACGGAACAGATTTAACAAATCTGTACATTTTTAGTTACACTCTTTCCTCCTCCTTGTCAGTGTTTTGGTGCAGAAAAAACAAAATACGCAAATTGATTAAATATGCATATTTTCTCTTGATCTGCATCATCAGTTCTAATATATTCACTATTTCTTCTTGTTTGGCTAGTCATAGGGCAGGGGCAAGGAATTATGAAGGGCACCAAAGCCTTGCCTCTAACCATTAGATCTCTTACTCAGCCACATCTCTGGCTTCAGATGTTTTGACTTTGTCCACACACTTTCAAACAGATGTTTACAGCCATAAGGACTAGAAACTTGGCTTTTAAAATAAAATTAGAAAGCTCAAATTCCCAAGAAGCTGAATTCTAGCACCCAGTTCTGCATTTTTTCCTGCTTTCCCACAAAATTACAAAAGAGATTCTTACAATGAAACAGTTACTTGTTGTCCAACTTTTTACATATCTTCTGGTCCTGTCCAAATATAAAACAATTTTTGAATGAAATCCTCTGCATGATTCAACAAATGACCAGGTATATTCAGGCCCTAAAACAGAGCCACTGTGTTATATAAAAGAGGATATTGAATCAAAAGATCTACAGCTTATATTAAACTTGTGGAGGGAGCAATCCTATGGCCACTAGTCCATAGCCCACACTCCAAGGTCGGTTTCCTGAGAACCGAGCTCCACCCCCTCCCATGCTGCCTTGTAGACAGCGCAGAATGGCTCCATACTCTGTGCTTGGAAGAGGAGCGCAGAGTGGCAAAAAAGGGGTGTTCCGGGGGGCGTGACGGGTGGGGAAGTCGGAAATGCCAGTATGAGACATCCTACATGTCGTCCGGCTGCCATTTCCTGTGCTCCAAGGTCCCACAGCTGAAATTGGCTGTCTAGTTGCAAATTTAGGGCCGCTGAGGCATGGAGGGGATGATCCCCTCCATGCTTCTCCTGCCCTGCCTTGGATAGGCGGTCGCCTCTGAGTTCAGAGGCGGCCGCCTATCCTGATAAGATTGTGCCCTAAAAGCAGCAAAAATGTGCACTGCTCAACAATGGAAATCGGTAGAACCTTCCAGAATTTAAGGATGGCTATTAAAAAAAAGGTGGTGGTGGTGATGGTGGTGAAATGGAATCGTATACAAAGCTGACTTGTTTCATAAAAGGTCAAAGTGATGAAAAAAATTATGGAAAAGAATGTGTAATAAATTTTGCAAATGCAGTATTTTATATTTAACCTCGTGGTCCCCCACCTCCATGTTGTAAAGTTCTATAATCTCTTTTGCTTATGCTTTGTCCAATTAATTACAAAAGAGAGGAAAAAAGAAAAATAAATTTCCTAATTTTTGAGTGAATCCATGCATATGTTTTTAAGTGCACTATTTGGCAGAGACACCCAGGCATTGTAGTTGCCCCTGTGCCATCAGACCACTCCTGCTCCTAAGCACGCCATGGGAAGCTGTGGCTCTCGTTCCCAGTTCTGTCTCGAAAGTGCCTTTTTCTGCATTTTGCTTAATTGGAGGCCCAGAGGCCAAGTGCAATTAGATGGCTGCATCTGTGAAATAAGCTCATAATGTTTTTAAATGTTTCACCTTCACCTGTTGTCTAGTGTAGGACTGATGATAGTTTCATGCTTCAGATTTTATAGTCATTGGCGGGAGGGAGGTAAAGGCAAAGAAAATAACAATCCACCAATGTAAAAAACATAAAAATAAAAATGAATAAATCAGAACAGGTTTGGGCCCAAATCCCAGGAATCTAATTGCACTGATCCAATGTAGAGGTGGTGAGAAACAGTGACTCAGCCAAAAAATCATAAAAGTAACCTAGTAATTCGGGGGAAAATGGTTTTGTGAAATGCCCCTTCCCCAACTTTGAGTCGCTGATTCATTCTGCTGATTCATCCACATATTTCCTTGGGAGTAAGTTCCATTGAACTCAATGGGGCTTACTTCTGATTGGACATGCTTAGGATTGCACTGTTAATCTCTGATCCCCCCCCCCCACACACACACAAACATAGCACGGGATGCCTTTTAAACCTTTGGCTCAGCTTTTGAATAAAGTACCTTTGAGTTTTTTCAAGACATATTTATTTATTTTGCCATTTTGCCAAAAATTGATGAGTCAAAACGACACATTTTGATACAACAGCTTCAAAATTATTGTTGTCACTTTGATCCCGCTAGAGGCATATGAGCATGGAAGCAAGCTTCAATGCACATATCCCTACCTAGATGAGGATTTGCACAAGCAAAGAGGTGCTGCACGTGTAACCCATGCTGTTGTATGTATTAGTAGTAGGGATGTCGGAGAATTTCTCCACGAATCTCCAGGAGGCCGAATGCCAACGCATTCGGCCCCCCGAAATTGGTGGGGAAATTCTCTGACACCCCTCCGCCCCGCTTGGGATGGTACTTACCTTGTGCGAATGTCCCTCTTGGCAGCGGGTCCCGGCGGCGTTGCGGCGGCGTTGCGGTGGTGTTGCGGCGGCGGCCGGTCTTCCGACCGGCTGCTGCCGCCACCATTTCCCAGTAAAGTAAAAAAAAAAAAAACGTGATAGGCTACGTAATGATTTACGTAGCCTATCACGGCTGACTTTTTTTTTGGGGGGAAGCGCGTATGCAAATGGCGGAGCCCATGGGCGCCACCATTTGCGTTCCTTATTTGGGCACGGGTAGTCTACATAAAGATTTACGTGGACTACGGTGAAAATAAGGGCAACACTACTTGCGTTGCCCTTATTTTTGCAGTAGTCTACATAAATCTTTACGTAGACGTGTTGTTGTTGTTGTTGTTGTTCAGTCGTTCAGTCGTGTCCGACTCTTCGTGACCCCATGGACCATAGCACGCCTGGCCTTCCTGTCCTGCGCTCTCTCCCGGAGCGTGCTCAAGTTTTACGTAGACTACCCATGCCCAAATAAGGAATGCAAATGGCGGCGCCCATTGGCGCCGCCATTTGCATACGCGCTTTTTTTTTTTCCCAAAGTCACCCGTGATAGGCTACGTAAAGATTTACGTAGCCTATCACGGCTGACTTTGAAAATCTAGCTGTGATAAGCTACGTAAATTGTTACGTAGCCTATCACGTTTTGTTTTTTTTTACAATTTACTTTTTTATTTCGCGGCTGGGGAGACGGGGTGCTCCTCCCCGGCCAGAATTTCGGTGGGGAGGGATGGGGCGCCTCCCCCCTGGCCTGAATTTCAGCCGGGAGGGGAGGGGCGCCTCCCCCCCCACCGAAAACAGCTGTGGGACCAGGTAAGGGACTTTCATCCATCCTTAATTAGTAGTAGTGTGGCCATTTATGCATCACCAAAGAAGAGGAAATGCATCACACTCACACACACACACCCTGCCCAAAAAGACATAAGAGAACACAGGCTTGCATAAAATGTGCATGTGCTAATTTACATGTATAGATGCAAATTTAGAAATAACTACTATCATTTAAATAGAAATTCAATATATCTCACCATAATGGAGAAGATGAGGGATGTATGCAAATTTCATTTCTCCTTACAAAGCATACCAGCATGCCCTGCATGCTCAAGCCCAACGCGAGCATGTGCTCAAGAATGGATCCACCAAACATGTTCACAAATAGGGATGCTGCAAGTGTCCAGTTTGGGGCTTAAGTTTGGTGGATTCCTGCCAGCTTGGCCCTCTGGATGCCAGTCGGTGCCCCACCCCGTGTTGGGCATGCGCTGAGTTGGGCGAGCACAGCAGTCCCCGCTGCACTGCTGAGTCACCATTTTGTGCAAAATGGCAGCTTGGCCTTTTCCATGAATTGCACTTCTGGCAGCTGTAAAGAGGCCCATTTATGCAATATTAGAGGCATAAAAGGGACTCGTTATGGCCATTTGTGCAGGATTGCAGTTTATGGTAACGGCCAAGCTAGGGATGTAAGAACCCACCCCAGCTTGGGTTTTCTGGGTGCCTGTGGAAGTGCGGGCCATGCTTGCCCCCCCTGGACCGCCACTTGGGCCGCCCATGAGCTTGGCAAGTTGCCCAGGCTCACCACGATCCCATGTGGTGAGCGCCCACTATCTTCCTGTCTGTGTTGTCTGCATGTGCAGTTTGGGGCCAGGATAGCTTAATATGCACAATATTAGAGGCATTATACCTCCAATATTGCGCACATTAAGCTTTCCTGGCCCCAAACTGCACATATGTAAATATGTGCATTTTTTAAAAACGTCCTTCTTGAGCAGACAACAAAGGTGGGAAAATGGCGGGAGCTCTCCAGATGGGATCTTGGTGAGTCTGGGAGGGCGTGAGCGGGGGATGAACGAGGACAGCGTCTCAGTGGGTGCAGTCCAGGGATCGTGGGCAGGGCGGCCCAAAGGACTCCCAGACCCAGCCAGGCGCCCGCAACATCCCTAGGCCAAGCTGCTATTTTGCACAAAATGGCAGCATGGCAAGGAGTGGGAGCCCATGTGCAGCTTGTTTACTAACGATCTGATGGATAGTGCTTTATAGCAGCAAGCCCATCCTCTATTCAGGAAGGATTTAAGTCTGACATTTCTTGTGGGAGTTCCACTGTCAATACTGAATGAACCAGCCCAATTGTCCTGCAGTTATGGGGATAACAGTGGGTTATGCACATGCAGTCCTTTGCTCAATCCAGCATGCTTACCCCAGTCTGATAATGCTAATCAGCTGTTCAGGAGGGAAGCAGGGAATTGGATTTACTTCCCTCTCTCATTCTCCAAAAATGTGATTGGTGGTATTTCAAATGATTGAACTGGGACATCTGCAGTTTGGTCCGTGGTGCTGCACTCTTGTGTGGCTAGGTTGGAGCTAGGAATGGTGGAGAAATCCGCCACGGACTCCAGTGAGGCCGGATACTTTGGAATTCGGCCCCCTGGAGTCCGTGGTGGAACCAACTACCTCCCCGTCACCCCCCCCAAATCCCCCCCGGGATGCAACCTACCTGATGGCGGCTGGTCTGGGTTGCCGTCTTCATTCCGCTGCCGGGCTGCGGAACAAAATGGCATCTGGCGCAGGGGACGCCATTTGCGTCCCTGCAGTTGGCTGTTATTGGCTACGTAAATATTTACATAGCCAATCACGGCCAAGGGCAGGGATGGAAATGGCGTCCCCTACGCTGGATGCCATTTGCGTCCTCAGACCGGCTGTGGCCGGAAGTCTGGCAATGGCCAGAGCAGGCCAGCGGCTCCGTGGACTCCCAGCGGAGCAGAGCTGTCTGGGGAGGATTCTGGGGGGAGGACCGGATTGCCTCCCCCTGCCTGTGGATGCCCCAGACCGGAATGGGGAAAGTAATTCGTATACCCCTAGTTGGAGCTAATATCTTTATACTCCCCATCCCCCCGCCCCACCTACCCCAGTCCTATGTACGTATTTCTTTAAGAAGGGATTATCATAGGTCAGTTTTTCTCAGACTTTGTGAATCCCCCGACCAAAAGATGTATTTATTTGTTCATTCATTCATTTCATTTCTATACTGCTCAATAGCCAAAGGTCTCTTTCCCATTGCTTGCTGCCTAAAATCTTTTTAACTGGAGCAAACACGTGCTCTGTATAGGGATAGATGAACCTCTCAATCTCATTCAAGTTCCCAGTTTTCCACTGCTAGGCTCATTTCATCCCAGTTCTGTGCAAACCTTTCTTCCCACCAACCCAGAAATTCATATGTATTTTTGTGCGCATTTTAAAAATGTATGCGTTTTTGTACTCATGAGCTCATTGACTAAAGTGTGTTTGTGTGTATTTTGGAAATGTACGCATTTTTCCTTGCACATTTTCCAAATGTGTGCACGTTGTCAGATGCATTTCTCTTTCTTTTGTAGAATGCATCGCAAACTAGGAGATGTATGGATTTCTGACAACAAACTACATCCGGGTTTGCTCTTGATTCCAGGAGGTGCGAATCAGGTAATCATGCATTAAAATGGAAGCCCAATGAATTTCTCACCCCTTCTTAGAACTGTCTCTACTGAATTATGGGCCATGCCAAAGGGAGTTCAATCCTCCCCAAAGCGCTGGAATGGCTTCTCTTTCCAGTCGCTACTATAAAGAATGAACAAAAGACAGGCTGTCTTTCAAATACCCCTCCCTGTTTGTTTGGTGAATGTAATATTTCTTCTTTTTTTCACCTACTGATGCTCTTGCGCTGTTAGCTGTAAGCCAGAAGTTTATTAACCAACCAGATCAATTTGAAAAACAACAACACCTTAATTAGCTAATTTAGGCAGCATTTAAAGGCATCTTTGCAAAGGCCACCAAAGATTCAAAAGAGGAGTTATAATTAAAAACAAACCAAAAGATGCAGCCATACAAATTATCTCTCAAATGCATTTTGGCCTTTTAAAATGATGCGTTTCATGTCATCATAATTGGATGAACAGAAGGTTGGATCCACTGGGATTTTGCTTTCTTTGCAAGTAATTTTGACCATGGATAGCAGGTCTTGGGATGTGACCTGAATTTCGGAGATTTATCTGAACTACTCGGTTAGTTAAGGAGGCAAGCTACTAGGGTTGCCATTTTTTTCTTCTTAACTGGCCTTGCTCCTGTGCCTTTAACAGCAGCTGAAATGGCATAAAATTAGCAGGTGAGGTGAGCCTTTAACTGGCTTAGAGAAAAGTGTCACCTGTCTTAATTTCTGCACATCAAGCAGCGGTTAAAGGCATCAGAGCCTGTTAGAAAATAGTTGGCAACCCTAAACTGCACAAATAAGAACTCCCAAGATGAAGGTGGGGCATTCAGTGTGCACTGTCTGAGATCACCTTACATTCTTTGTTGAAAAAGAAGATGTCCAATGACCCTTCTACTGCAGTGGCGCCCTTCTTAAAATCGTCGAGCTGTACGGAAGCAGCTTCTCTGGATTCATGATTCTGTTCCACATAGTTGATGTGTGCTCCCTAGGAATGGACTAATGTTCCTTACCTTGTTCCATTCCGGGGATCTGAGGAGGGGGGGGAAGCGATCCATCCCTCCCCACAGAATCCTCCCTAGCCAGCTCCGCTCCGTGGCAAGGCCATGGAGCTGCTGGCTGGGGCCAGCCACAGCCGGACTTCTGGCCGCTGCTGGGCTGCTGCGGCCTCAAATCCCAAGGGGGGATTTCAGGGGGTGGGGGGGGGAGGCTGTTCTGCCATGGACTCCGGGGGGCCGGATTCCAAAGAATCCGGCCTCACTGGAGCCCATGGCGGATTTCTCCAACATCCCTAGCTCTCCCCCACCTGTTTTAATGCACCTGCCTGCATTAAAACAGAAGGCCCAGGCCATTCTAACACCAGAAAAAGTCGACATTTAGAGCTGGAGGATCCCACTCTGCTGAGTAAGTGCTGATCACTGTTTATTTCTTTGTATTTATTTACTGGATTTATATTTGATTTACTGATTTATTTATTGCATTTGTATCCTGCCTTTTTTCCCTCCAAGTAACCTAAAGCAGCATACGTAAATAATCCTCCCCCTCTCCATTTTATCCTCACAACAACCACCCGGTGAGGTAGGTTGGGTTGAGAGTGTGTGACTGGCCCAAAGTCACCCAGTGAGCTTCATGGCCTAGTGAGTGGGGGCTAGAACCCGAGTCTCCCAGCTCCCAGTCCAACACTCAAACCACTACACCAGACAGGCTCTCCGTTAAACATACTTAAAAATCCCTCAAAGTGGTTCCTTCTGGGCATGCTTCTTGATTGGAAGCAGGGACTCACCAAAGGACACAACAGTCAGCCTCTTTGGCAGTAAGTACTGCTCAAACAGGTGGCAGTTTCTAATTTATTTATTTGTATTCATTTATGTATTTGTATTGATTAAATGATGTATTTATTTATTATGTATGTATGTATGTATGTATGTATTTGTATGTATGTATGTATTTGATTTATTTATTTATTTGTATGTATTTAATAGATTTCTATACTGCTAAACATATTTAAAAATCCCTCAAAGTGGTTCCTTCTGGGCATGCTTCCTGACTGGGAGCAGGGACTCACCAGAGGACACAACAGTCAGCCTCTGTGGCAGGAATTACTGCTCAAACAGGTGGCAGTTTCTAATTTCAGAGCGCCCCCAAGCAACCTGATGCCTCGCAATGCCTCGCATGTCGATTTAGAAGTCAGTTCTGACTCCCACGTAAGCAACTCTGAGGACTGCAGCCAGAATTAAGAGATGCTCAATAGATATTTTTCTTGTGTTTTCTTCTGCAGACCTCCAGTGTAACCTTTACAGAATTGCTGGATAATGCTCTCTCTCTCTCTCTCTCTCTCTCTCTCTCTCTCTCTCTCTCTCTCTGGAGCACCTGAGTTATTGCACAAATATCATTAGCTCAATTTACTGCAAGAGGTAATTCAGGGAAGGGGTGCTTTGCCTGCTTGGCAGGATAAATGGTTTCAGCAAACCGGTCTGACATCTAATGATGCTCTGAGGCATTCACTCTAATCTGGCCCAAGGTGAAACCAGCCCTCGCAAAGCTGGAGCTTAGCAAATGGACTGGCTGGAAGCTGATGGTTATTTCTCGGCCCAGCAGTGGGACATAAACAGCGATCAGCAGCCAAACTCAAGTTGGGCATCGCTCGTGCCTAGCCATGTGTGTGGCCCGCTTGATGCTCGCCCTCCGGTCATTTCAGGGGGGCTCAGATTGCCAGCTTCTCCACCGGGCTCGGCAGCTTCACCTTGAATCACTGCTTGATCTGCAGGCATCACCTGGTGATAGTGTTTATGCTGAGAAAGTGGCAGCTGCTGATATGTTCAGATCAAGCTCCTGTTAAAGGCAGAGGAGCAGCCTCGGCTCTTACTTTCCCTGGTCAGCAGATATTCTCACAGAGGGTTCATTTGTTTGTTTATTATTACATTTCTATCCCACCTCCTCCCACCCCACCTTGCAAGGAAGCCAAGGAGGCTTACACGGTCCTCCTCCTCTCCATTTTATCCTCACAACAACCCTGTGAGGCAGGTTAGGCGGAGAGTCAGTGACTGGTCCAAAGTCACCCAGTGAGCTTCGTGGCTGAGTGGGGACTAGAATCCCAGTCTCTTAAGGCCCAGTCCAACTCTCTAACCATGACACCACACTGGTTTGAAGGACCAATCCACAGAAATTAAGCAAGCAAAGGTTTTCTCGTCCCTTTATCTCCAGATCAGAGAAAACATTATCTCCTTATTTTCTGGGGTCCTACCTGTTTGCCATTTCTTCCTCCATCACTCCCTTGATGTTCCACATTTCCTTCCAAAAGGCCATCAGTTCTTGTTCTTCTCATGCTATGAAAATGAAACTCCTTGCAGCTAGAAAATAAGCATGTCAGGGAAAAACCTAAGATAGAATCCTTCTCCATGACATTTTGTTTTCTATAGAGATGGATGAACTCACCTCAGCCTGCCTCATGCGCCACTCACTGGACCCATGCTGGCCGGCTGACCCTGCTTACTGTGCATGGTGAGACGCTGGGCGGTTTGCGGGTGCTTGGCATGTGGCATGCAGCATCCCACTCCTCTACTGAGCCGCCGTTTTGTGGGAAAATGGTGGCTCAGCCTTTTCCGTAAATGGTCTGTTTAGACCATTTACGCATGTAAAGTTGCATAGATGGGCCTCTTTCCAGCCACCATTTGCACAGAATCGTGATTTATGGAAAAGGCCGAGCTGCGATTTTGCACAGAATGGAGGTTTGGTGGAGCAGCGGGGACCGCCGCACTTGCCCGACTCAGTGCACACTGAGTTGGGCAAGCAGGGGGTTCGTGGACTGGCATCCAGGGGGCCGAGCTGGTGAGAAATAGGCAAGCCTTGAGCCCCAACTGGACACCTGCGACAACCCTAGTTTTCTACATGCAGATACTTTTCCCCCCATAAGGAAGCAGTCCCAGACTGATGCAATCCCTCATCTGTGGTCTGACGTGGTATAGACCAAGAGCAATTTTATGGCATGATGAGCTGGTGGTCTAAGATGAGGCTTGGAAGTTTTCCCCCTCCCCTTCTTCCTAGATTGTGTTGCCAACTGACCAGAAAAAATATAACTTGACCTGCTTTCGCTCTTTTAACATCAGCTTGTTAATTTTGAACTGGCCCTTTCACTTTGCCTTCAATCTGCCACAATCAGTAGGTGACAAAACTGATCTCCATGCCAGGAAAAGGTTCACCAGTGCCAATTTCTGCATCTCAAGCTGCTGTTAAAGACACAAGAACAGGCTGGGCATTTTTCCCTGGCTAATTGGCAGCCCTGGCAGAAAGGCAAGCAAGGGAAGCTTGGCAAAGCATGGAGATCAGCTGTATGGCTGCATATCAAAGCGCTCTAAAAGGTTCGGCCACACAGGACAGCTGAAAAGTTGGCAACTTTCCCCATGACGGCAAAACAGAATCTCATTTGTTTGGGTGTTTTTAATGTCTGTTGTGTTTCTTCTGGCAGCGGGTGGGGGTGTTCAGCTGCTCAAGGCTGAATGTTTTCCAGTAGGGCTGTGCACCACCTTGTTACGAAGTCTGAATAACGAGGCAAAGCGACCTGTTTTGGAGCAAAAGCCTCGTGATACGAGGCGGTTCAGAGCAGTACCGAGGCGCCCCAGGGTGAAGCGCCCCCCCCCCCGAAGTGCCTCCTCCGCCTCGTATATTCGGAGCTCTACTGAATGCCCCAGCAGTCCAGAAAAGCTGTCTCCAAAATGTGTCAAATTCTCAATGCTCATGTGGAGGGGCATGAGGAGGAGGAGGAGGAGGAGGGAGGGAGGGAGGGAGGGGGAAGGTGAGTGGACGCTGGAAGGCGGGGGGAGGTGGGAAGGCGAGCGCAGGAGGATGAGGGGGTGTGCTTTGGCGAATAGGAACCATCAGCCAGAACCGACACTAGCAGTCTCCAATCAGAGAGAGCCTTGGAGGAAGGGGCTATATACCTCGGCGAAAGGCTGCTTTCGGTCATTGCGCTAGCTGTGTCTTTGGGAGATGCGCACACGCATCGTTTGTGCGTGTGCGCAGACGTGCATTCCTAGGAGTTGTTCCTTCAGTTTATTCAATTTTGATCACCATTCGGCTCTCCTCAGACTTTAAATTAAAAGGAAACAGCTGGGTTGTACTGGGAGCGTTCCCTTCCCTCGCTCCTTGATCGTCCGTCCCCATTGGGATGGTGTCTTTTGTAGTACTTCTTCCAGCTGCTTTTTACTACATCTTTGTACCTCCAACTCGTTTGTGGTTTGAATTTGATGGGATTCTATCTCTCCTTTCCATATTTTTTCAGACCACCATAGCTTTTCCTTGCAAATTGCTGCCATGCTCCCCCTTCCCCACCATTCCTGTGCTTGTTTGTTTATCTCGATTTTGGACTCCGGAAAAGGCTGCGTTTGTCAAGCCTTAAGTTACATCTGCTTTCTTCATTTTATTTTCTTGTCATTTTTGTCAATCAAGTGTGTCTCTGTTAGATTTGTACAAACCCCGTCTTATTTGTAATTTTAAAAACAAACATTGACTTCTGGGCGTGCCCCCCCCTTTAAGTCATATTCAAGCATTCAGTTTTCTCTTTTTTTTATCCTTAAAGAAAGACATATGATAGCAGCCTGTGTGTGTAGTGTTCCCCCCCCCACATGCTGAAGTATTCTCTGTGTTGATCCTCCCCAAACAGAAATTAAAGAAGTTTTTTAAAAAAATAAAAATTGGGTTTGATTTGGCTGTTATCTACGTAATTGCCTGTGGTATTGCCCTGTTATCCTGCCTTCTATGAAAGAACATGAAATATAAAACAATAAATTAAAGACACCCATCATTTGCTTAGGTAGTTCTGCTTTTCTTTAGCTCTTGTGTGTCTATGTCCGTGTGTGTGTGCATGCTAGGTTGTAGTTCCACCAACACTATACGTCCAAATTTCAAGGCAGTGTTGAAAAAGCACGAGACGCACAGTATTTATATTAATTACCTTCTTATTCCAAGAACAGCCCACTGTGTGGCAAAGCAGTTCAGCACAATATGAGGCATCTTCGGGGTGTTGGCAGGGGCAGAGGTGGGGAGAAGTTACAGCTCTTTGCTTTGGGAGTTTTCCTGGAAGAAATCAAATTCAACTGCACTTTGCACACAAGCCAGTAGACCAAAGTGCCTGGAATTTGGCAAGTGGGATGCCCTCAAGGGGGCTGGGAAGGGCCCAGTTTTCACGCACATCCGTGGACACAGGGAGAAATTACAGCTCTTTGCTTTCTGAGCTTCCTTGGAAAACCTCAGATTTCACCAGCGCCTTGTACACAAGCCAGTGGGCCAAAGTGCCCGAACTCTGGTGGGGGGAATGCCCTCGAGGGGCTAGGAATGACCAAGGTTTCACACACATCCATGGAAACAAGGAGAAATTACAACTATTGGCTTTGGGAGTTTTCCTGGAAAAAATCAAATTTCACCAGCTCCTAGCACACAAGTCAGTGGGCAAAACTGCTTGGGCTTTTGAGGGTGCAATGCCCTGGAGGGGGGCTGGGAGAGGCCAAGGTGTCACATGTGTGTGTGGAAACAGGGAGAAGTTACAGCTCTTTGCTATGAGAGTTTCTGTGGAAAACATCTGATTTCAACTCCACCTAGCACAAAAACGGCTGGGCTAAACTGTCTGAAGTTGTGCAGATGGCCTCCTGTCTAGGGGTGTGGAGAGGTCCCCAAATGTCATGCCTGTATCTTAAAAACTAAGCAAGTTATGACCATTTGTGTTTTCCCATGCAAGTCAATGGGAAAACGCTCCAAACATGCGATCTGGCTATCCAAATTTTGCTTCGGATTCGGATCTGAGTTGGATCGGAAGGGGTCCGAATCGGTCCGAGGCAGATCGGGGTTGCTTTGGATGATCCAGAGCAGCATCTGAAGTGGACCAGGCGGTCCGTGCACAGTCCTATTATCCATGATACTGGTGTATAGCTGCCTCTTCAAAATAATTTGTGTCCTAGAAAACCCAAGCCCAAGCAAAGTGAGTTTTCAGTTTGGACAATGCGTACACCATTTGTGCTGGTTTTCTGCCTCTGAAATTGGCAGGATGGAGAGCTTTGTAAAAGACCCTTTGAAGCGAAAGGTACATTACAGAAAAGTCAGCATCTTCCTGCCTCTCTCCTCAAATCCCTCACGCGTGCATGGGCAGTTTTCCCAGGCAAGCATGCAGCATGCTGGCCCCATCTGCGGTGTGCGCTCCAGCTGGCGATGCCTGCCACTGGTCCCAATTTCCCCGGTGCTGCATTGTTTGTGCGAGGACGCAACCTGCCTCTGTTCTGGCACCTCTGTGTAGGATCCGCCATTTCTAAAGCCAACACGACATGGCTGGAGGTGACGTGGCATGACAGCTCCAAGACCCATCCCTAATTTGGAATGAATTCTCCAAGTGAAGTTGGTGGCTGTGGGAGAGGAAGACTTTGTGGTCGTGGCACCCCAGCAGCGGAATAGACTAGGGATGGGTGAACTGAACTCACTGTGACCCCTGCTGGCCGCCTGCCCCTGCTCACTGTGCACGCCGAGTTGCCGGGCAGTCCGCAATTCTTCGGCGAACCTCCATTGTGCCTAAAAATGGCAGCTCTGCCTTTTTCGTAAAGTGTCGTGAAGGCCACTTATGCCCATAGTTGCTTCGCGGAGGCCATTTGTGTAAAATCCTCCATTATGAAAAAGGCCAAGCTGCCATTTTGCGGCACAGCGAGGGATCAGATGCCTGCGACACATGTGATTCACCCTGTGGTCTCTCAGAGAGCCCATACCCTTCTCTGTATTGTGGCACTAGGGATGGATGGAACACTTACCTTCCGTTCCGTTCTGTTTCCACTGGGGGGGAAGTTCTCCGTCCCTCCTCCCGGAATCCTTGATGGAGGGGGAGGCGATCTGGCCCTCCCCCCCAGAATCCTGCCTGGCCGGCTCTGCTCTGCAGCCAAGCTGTGGAGCCGCTGGCTGGCTCCGACCGCCTGCAGCCAGACATCCGGCCACTAGGCAGCCCTGGAGGGACACAAATGGCAGCTGTCGTAGCCGCCATCATTTACGTCCCTGTATTTAGCCGTGATAGGCTACGTAAGTATTTACGTACTTACACAGCAGAGGGGGAAAGAGAGCCGCCATTTGTGTACGCTGAGTTTTTTCCCCCCTGCGTGATAGGCTACGTAAATACTTACGTAGCCTATCATGGCCTCCACAGGGATGCAAATGGCATCCCTGTGTTAGCCGTGATAGGCTACGTAAGTGTTCACGTAGCCTATCACGGCTATGAAGAGGAAGCGAATGGCGGCCGCAGGATGGCCACCATTCGCAAAGCAGCGCTGACGGGAGCAGGTAAGTGCTCTGTTTCACGTGCCTTTTGTGGGTTTGGGGGGGGGGCTTCATTCTGCGATGGATTTCAGGGGGCCGAATGCACTGGCATTCGGCCTCACCAAGATCCGTCACGGAATTGTCTGACATTCCCTACGTGGCACCCCTGGGAGGTGAGCAAGGAAAGCCCGTCTTAACTGGGTGCTTTGGTTGCTGAAGCTTAACCTGAAATCTAGTCACTCAGTGGGTGGTTTAGCTGTCACTACTTGGTGAATATAGATAGGAGGACTCCGGTGTAGCATCGCTAAGGGGTCCAAGGAAAGAGCACGGAGTAAAATATGGGTATTCGGAATCCCTTTGGACTGAACCACACCGCCTATGTTTAAGCAGTAGGCACCTTGTGGCCCTCTGGAGGGTTTGGCCTACAGCTCCCATGATACCTTGCTGTGGCTGTGTTGGCTAGGGCTGATGGGAGTTGTAGGCCAGCACATCTGGAGGGCCACAACCTGTCCATATCATGAATGATCCATTTCAATCATTAACAAAACATACCAAAAGTAATACTGCAGGCAAATCAAATAAATGACATTTGCTTTAGCTCCTAAACTGCCCTAGCCTCTGACATAAGCAGGTGGTTTCTCTGACGTGCGGCATTAATAGCTGCGCTGGTTACCAGTGTGTTTCTGAGCCCAATTTAAAGTGCTGTTTTTGACCTTTAAAGCCTTAAACAGTTCGAGACCAAGTTACTTGAAGGACTGCCTTCACCCATATCAGTCTGCCCACACTTTAAGATCAGAAAGAGAGGCCCTTCTAATTTGCCCACCAATGACAGCACATAGGTGGGTGACCGCATGTGAGAGGGCCTTCTCTGCAGTGGCCCCAGGCCTTTGGAACAAGTTGCCATTGGAGATCTGCCACACTCTGTCATTGCAGGTTTTTAAGTAGGGATGTATGAAAGTCACTTACCTGTTTGCGTTCCGTCCCTCCCCCCCGGAATCCTCGCCGGCTGACTCCGCTCCGCAGGGATTCTGCGGAGCTGCCGGCTGGCTCCGCCAGCAGCCGGACATCCGGCCACTGGCTAGCAGGGACGCAAATGGCGGTGGCCGTAGCCACCGCCGTTTGCGTCCCTGCAGTCAGCTGTGATAGGCTACGTAAATGTTTACGTAGCCTATCACGTCTGATTTAAAAAACAACAACAACGCGCATATGCAAATGCTACGCTATTTGCTACGCTATTTGCGTTCCCCTTATTTTCGCTGTCTTAGTCTACGTAAATCTTGAAGTAGACTAAGATGTGCCAAAATAAGGAACGCAAATGGTGGCGGCTGTGGCCACCGACATTTGCATATGCGCGGGGTTTTTTTTAAAAAAAAGTCAGACGTGATAGGCTACGTAAACATTTACGTAGACTATCATGTTTTTTTTTTTTAAACCTAGCCATGATAGGCTACGTAAATCTTTACATAGCCTATCACATCTTCTTCTATTTTTTTTTAAACTGGAAATGGCGGTGGCAGCAGCCGGTTGGAAGACTGGCCGCTGCTGCACCGCCGCCGGAGCCGCCGCCACCCGGAAGATCCGCCCAAGGTAAGTCTCGTCCAGGGCAGGGGTGGGGGGGTGGCAGGCTGTTCCGCCACCGATTTCGGGGGGCCGAATGCACTGGCATTCAGCCTCCCCGAGATCTGTGATGGAATTCTCTGACATCCCTACTTTTAAGAAAGCCTTGAAAATGTATTATTTTTCTGTGGCCTTCTCTTGATATGATCGATGTTGGTGCTGTTGTTGTTGGTTTTATTCTCGTCTTTTATTGCTGCTTTTATCTAGGGCTGTGCACTGCTCCTGCCTGAGGCCCGAACCCTGAATTGAAGTGGGCTGTCTTGGGTCACTTTGTGCCCCCTTTGAGGTGAAGTGGAAGGGGCATGAAGTGACCCAGAACAGGTTGGGGGCTCTCTGAAGTGCTCGGCATGCTTTGGAGCTTCGCCCCCCACAGCCCAGTCCTTACCTGAGCTGCCATCACCGCCATTGCTATCCTCACCACCGCTGTCCCTGCTGCCACTGCTATCACTGCCTCTGTCACTGCCACCACTGTCATTCTCGCCATCACTGTCCTTGCCGCCGCCGTTGGTGCCTCTGTCGCTGCCGCCTCTGTTGTCCTCGTCATCACTGTCCTTGCCGCCACTATTGCCTCCTCTGTCACTGCTGCCTCTGTCCCCTCACCATCGCCCTACTCGCCCTCCTCACTGCCAATGCCATTGCAGCCTCCATCACTGCCACTGCTGTCATCCTTGCTGCCCTACTTTTATCGCTATTTTATTGTGTTTATGTTTTTACCACTTTTAATATTTTAACTGTTTGAGGTTTTTTGCTTTGAGCCTCCTTGGGAGGGCTTCTGCACTGAAAGGCAGCCATGAATTTTTTAAATAAATAAATAAATGAATAGTGGAACCTGGAAACAGCAGTCTTTCTACCTTTGTGGTAGATGGATGCAATGGTCTTCATATAACCTTTCCAGGTACCTCCATTTGAAGACTGTTTGCACAGGACTTGGTCAAACATTTAGGGAGCTTTGCCTGTGAAATTGATATAGGGATGTCCATTGAAAATCTGGTCCTTTTGGGGCGTGACGGATCCCCACTGCCCAGCTAGCTAGGCTTGGGTTCACGAGCGGACTCATGGACATTTCCCGAAATCTGGAAATTGTTTGCATTTTTTCCCCTCATCAACAGAAAATTGCAGAATTTTCTGGTGCAATCTGCATAATTTGCACAAAGTCCAGCAGTAATTTACTTAATTTCAGCAAACTATGGGCACAATTTATGCAAATTAATCCAATTACGGCCAGAATTTGCACGAATTACGCAAATTGTGCCTGCAATTTGTGCAACTTTCTATTGACAGCAAACCAACAAGTTTCTTACCTGTGAGTCAGACCAGCTTGCAGGTAGGGATGTCAGAGAATTTCACCATGAATCTCGGGGAGGCCGAATGCCAGCGCATTCGGCCCCCCGAAATTGGTGGAGAAACGGTCTGCCCCCCTGCCCACCCCCGGGACGGGACTTACCTTGCTCAAACGTCCCTGGCTGCGGCGGCGGCTTCGGTGGTGGTTCAGCGGTGGTTCGGTGGTGGCGGCGGCCGGTCTTCCGACTGGCCACCGCCACTGCCATTTCCAAGTAAAACAAACAAACAAACAAATGTGATAGGCTATGTAAATGTTTATGTAGCCTATCACAGCTGACTTTGAAAAAAAAAGCGCGTACGCAAATGACAGCGCCCATCGGCGCTGCCATTTGCATTCCTTATTTTGGCACGTGTAGTCTACGTAAACATTTACGTAGACTACGGCGAAAATAAGGGGAATGCAAATAGCGTTGGCCTTTTTTTTCGCCGTAATCTACGTAAATGTTTACATAGACTACACGTGCCAAAAGAAGGAATGCAAATGGCGGCGCCCATGGGTGCCGCCATTTGCTTACGCGCTTTTTTTTTTTTTAAAGTCAGCCGTGATAGGCTATGTAAACATTTATGTAGCCTATCACAGCTGACTGCAGGGACGCAAACAGCGGTGGCTACGGCTGCCGCCATTTAAGTCCCGGCAGGAGACGAGGTTTCGCGGCCGGAGGGATGGGGCACCTCCCCCTTGGCCAGAATTTCGGTGGGGAGGGATGGGGCACCTCCCCCTTGGCCAGAATTTCAGTGGGGAGGGACGGGGCACCTTCACCCCGGCCAGAATTTCGGGGGGAGGGACAGGGCACCTCCCCCCCACCGCGAAGCAAGCTTTGGGATCAGGTAAGGGACTTTCGTCCATCCCTACTTGCAGGTAAGTGAGCCAAAGTCCAGGAGGCTGAGCTGCTAAAAAGTCAAGTAAATCTCCCCCCCGCCCCAGATGGATTTCTCCAACATTCCTAAATTGATAGAATGGCCTACTCTGCATCAGGATATTGGCAGAGGTGAACTAAAGGTCAGCCCCGGCTGTCCCCCCAGGATGGGATGGTCGAATGATGGCAGGAAGGAACATGAGGGACTTGTTGACTAGGCTGAAATAAAGGTCAGACTTACCATTTTTAAATGTCATGAAGTCTGAAAGATGTCCCCCCAGCAGTCTTTCTGATGTGGAAGGTGATAGTGGTCACACTTATCCATTTAACTCCAAGGTCACATAAAGCAGTAGATGACAGAAGAAATGCAAGATCTGAGATGTACACATTGCAAGGGATGCCATGAGCTTAACTTTTGTCCAAGGGAAGTTTGCAGGAAGCATTCATCCAGCTAAAATTGCTACACATAGAGAATAGGGATATATGACCATTGTGTTTCAGTGCGCAAATCACTCAAAAATGCCCTGTTCACAACCCTGAGTACAAAGATGAACAGGAGCACATGTTGTCTGAAAATGTTAGCAAATTCCCAAACTTGCATTCACATTCTCAGAATGTGTACTTGAAAAATGCGCAACTTTCTCAAAATGTGCAGATTTTGAAAAATTCTCCCTTTTAAAAAATTCAGAATTTTCCCCATTTGAATGAATTGAAAATGGGTGGAAAACAAGAATGAGAGTGAGACAAACCAAGCTTTGAAGAAAAGTTTGGAGAGTTTCAGCAAGCTCAAGCATCCCTGGTTCTCCCATCCCTAATAGAGAAGAATAAGTCTTGCTGAGGTTGACTCAGCAAGGCTTCTGTAAAGGGAAGTTTTGCCTATTTATTTATTTATTTATTGCATTTATACCCCGCCTTTCTCCCTCTCGCAAGGAACTCAAGGAGGCTTACATTATCCTCCTCCTCACCGTTGTATCCTCACAACAACAACCCTGTGAGGTAGGTTGGGCTGAGAGTCTGTGACTGGCCCAAAGTCACCCAGTGAGCTTCCATGGCCAAGTGGGGACTAGAACCAGGATCTCCCGGCTCCCAGTCCGTCACTCTCACCACTACACTACACTGGCTCTCTATCAGAATACTTTGAGTATTTTCAGAATACCTATCAGAATACTTTGAGAATGTTTGTAGATGGAGGATGGTTCGGTAGATATTATATCCTTGGACTTTCAAAATAGCTCAGACAAAGCAGCAGACCACAACTGCAGATGAAAATATGTGGATTGAAGTGGACATCTGTTTACTGTTTACTCAGTGTAAACACAGTAAACTTCACCAGCTTGGCCCCTTGGACTCTGGCTCATCCCTGAGCTGGCCTGACTCATCACACAATGAGTTGGGCCCTCTCGCAGTTTTCCAATTTTTTTTAAGTTGTGCAAATTGCGATTTGTGCAAAATCATGGCCAAAAATAGTGCAATTGGTGCAAACTTGCATGCTTAAATAGTCTAATTGGACCATTCACTCCTGCAATTTTTGTGCAAATTGTGCTATTTATGGCCATGATTTTGCACAAATTGCAATTTCCATAAATAGCTTTACCCACGATTTTGTGCAAATCACAACTCTCAGATAAAGAAAAGGTGGGAATGTTTGCGAGGTTTGGGAACTGACCCACTGCTGGGCTTGTAAATGTGGTGGTGGGTGGTGGCAGGCGGTGGTGGGCGGCGAAGAAAGCAGCAGTGGTGGCAGCAGTGAAAATGGCACCACTGCACCACCACCGCCTGCCACCGCCCACCTGCCACTGCCCACTGCTGCTGCCATCTCCTAAGGCCTGGACATGTGGCAACTCTTCTTGCAGGGAAGAAGACAAGTCGCTGCATGTCCAGGCCTCAGGAGATGGCAGCAGCAGCGGCCGGCAGTGGAGAAGGCAGCAGAAACAGCGAAGGCGACAATGGTGGGATGGCAGATGGCGATGGACAAGGCGGTGGGACAGTGGGCAGCGGGTGGGTGGCAGTGGCAGCACAGCAGCGGCAGAGAAGGCTGAGGTGAGGAGAAGGCAGTGGTGGTGGCAGTGGCAAAAGAGGCGGCTCAGGTAAGGAACTGGAGACGCTGGGGTGCTGGTTGGGCTGGGGGGGGAATGAAGCTCCGAAGTGTACTGAGTGCTTCGAAGAGCCCCCGCCACACCCAGCTCTGCCTCACCCTGGGTCGCTTTGTGCCCCCTTCGCTTCACCTCAGAAGGGGCTCAAAGTGCCCCGAAGCAGCCCGGTTCGACTCAGGATTCAAGCCTCAGGCCAAAGCAGTGCACAGCCCTACTCCAAAGGTAGATCAACACAGTACAAATATGTATCACTTTTTATGGCAGCTTAACGGTTATTTATTGATTTATACGCTTGATTATACCCCACCTTTCCACCACCCCCAAATTAGGGATGGTGGAGAATTTCTCCCTGAATCTTTGGGGGCCGAGCGCCAACGCATTCGGCCCCCCGAAATCGGTAGTGAAATTCTCCGGCCCCCCACAGGATGGGACTTACCGTAGCCGAATGTCCCTCCCAGCGGCGGGTCCCGGCGGCAGTTTGGCGGGCTTTTGGCGGGGGCGGCAGCCGGTCTTTCGACCGGCTGCCGCCACCGCCATTACAGCTGAAGTAAAAAAAAACAACAACCCCGTGATAGGCTACGTAATGATTAACGTAGCCTATCACGGCTAGATCTCCAAAGTCAGCCGTGATAGGCTACGTTAATCGTTACGTAGCCTATCACGGGTGATTTAGAAAAAGAAAAGAAAAGCGTGTACACAAATGGCGGCCCCCATGGGGCGCCGCCATTTGCGTTCCTTATGTGATCCCTGTAGTCTACATAAAGATTTACGTAGACTACGGCGAAAATAAAGGCAACGCAAATAGCGTTGCCCTTATTTTTGCCGTAGTCTACGTAAATCTTTACGTAGACTACCGGGACCAAATAAGGAACGCAAATGGCGGCGCCCCATGGGGGCCGCCATTTGCGTACGTGCTTTTTTTCCCCAAAGTCACCCGTGATAGGCTACGTAACGATTTACATAGCCTATCACGGCTGACTTTGCAAATCTAGCCATGATAGGCTGCGTAAATCGTTACGTAGCCTATCACGGGGGCTTTTTTTTTTTTTACTTTCGTAGTTCGCGGCCGGGGAGACGAGGCGCTTCTCCCCAGCCTGAATTTCGGCCGGGCGAGGCGGGAAGCCTCCCCCCCCTCGCCTGAACTTCGGGGGGAGAAGCGAAGCACCTCCCCCCCACTGCGAAGCAAGCTGCGAGACCAGGTAAGTGACTTTCGTACATCCCTACCCCAAATGGTGCTCAAGGCAACTAACAATAATAAGAACCAAAATTTAGGGATGTACGAAACACTTTCCTGGCTCCGTTCTGGGGCATCCGTGTGTGGGGGGAGGTGCTCCCTCCTTCCCTGCGGAATCCTCCCCGGCCAGCTCCATTCCACAGTGATTCCATGGAGCCATCTGCTAGGGCCAGCTGCAGCTGGAATTCTAGCCACTGTTGGGCTGCTGTGGCCACAAATGGTGGCTGCTACGCCGGCCACCATTTCCGTGGCTGCCAAGCCATGATAGGCTACATAAGTATTTACGTAGCCTATCACGACAAAAGGCAGCCATGCAAATGGCAGCCAATATGATGGCTGCTAATTGTGGCTGCAGCAGCTGGGCAGCGGCCAGGAGATGAGCCGCTGCCGCGGCATCCACAGCCAGAGGCACCGGACCCGCCAGAGCAGCCACATCCACTGCCAGGTATGCTCTGTCCTGGGGGGATTCCGCGGGGTGGCAGGGGGAGAGACCACGGGGTGGCCGGGCGGGAGGCCGTTCTGCCACAGATTCCCAGTTCTTAAGAATCCAGCCTCACTGGAATCCGTGGCAGAATCCTCTGACATCCCTACCAAAATTAAAATGAAAACTTTGCTTTAACACCATTTTGTTTTGACACAGGCCCCTTTATGCTGATGTTGTGGAAGTGGCCCTGTAGGGCTGCCATTGTGTGCAACATGAAATAGATGGAAATTATAGAACCTCATCTTGTATAAAAATGGTGGCTCACAGCAAGGAGTGGGTGGCTGTGGGGCACTCCCGGACCACTTGCTGAACCTTCCAGGGCTCGCATGGCCTAGCGAGCAGGGACAAGAGGAGGCGAGTGGGGGTGGGGGTGGCAATGGTGACTCGGTGAGTGCCTGAACTCAGTTGGCACAGATTCTGTCCTACCACTGATGGCAATGGAACTGCGGGAAGGGCCTTCCTGGAAGATTTTAAAATGTGGGCAGGCTTGAATGGGAGAAGGTGGCCTTTCAGGTAGCCTGGTCCCAAGCCTTATATTATCGCTTCCCTCAAAGAATCTTGGGAAGCATTGTTTGGTGAGGAAGGTAAGAATTCTCCATTAGAGAGCTCTAGCACCCTCCTTCCCACACACACACAGCAGGCAGGGGATGAGTGGGGAACAGGGCACAGGCGGGGCCTGCTAGATTCCCAGATGGAATCGGCCAACCATGCCATCCCTAGCTGCCCCCGCTGCCACCACCATGCAACTGTCAGCCCTCTCTCCCTGTCACTGTTGGCCCCAGCAGTGAAAGAGGGGTGACAGTTGCAAGGTGGCACAACAGTGGCAGCAGGAGGCTGAGAGGGGAGCAGTACCCTCTCATCTTCCTGCAACCGCCACCATGCCACTGTGCAAAGTCAGGAAATCCACCAGCTGGCCTGACTTGATGCGGGATGAGTCGGGTCAGCTGGAAGATGTCAGGTCAGAGTCCGCTGAGCTCCACCCCAAACAGGTTCCTCTGACTTCCCTACCCATGGCATCAAAAAGGAATGCCCCAGCACCACCCTCTGAGATTGGCCCTCCAAGAGGGACCGGAACCACCATATAACAGTGCCTCCCAGTCCCAGTCCCACCTCAGACAGACGCCTCAGAAGATATCATGGTTGATGGTATTGAAAGCCACCAAAAGGTCCAGCAGAAGCAACAGAGACATGCTCCCCCTGTCACACTCCCCTCTCACTCTCCCTGTCAACAGGGACACACTCCCCCGTCACACTCCTCCTGTCATACTCCCCCTGTCACTCCTTCTGTCAACAGGGACACACTCCCCCTGTCACACTCCTTCTGTCACTCACCCTGTCAACAGGGACACACTCCCTCTGTCACACTCCTCCTGTTATACCCCCTCTGTCACTCCCCCTGTCACACCCTCTGTCAACAGGGACACGCTCCCCCTGTCACACTCCCCCTGTCACTCCCCCTGTCAACAGGGACACGCTCCCCCTGTCACACTCCACCCGTCACTCTCCCTGTCAACAGGGATACACTTCCCCTGTCACACTCCCTCTGTCACTCTCCCTGTCAACAGGGATACACTTCCCCTGTCACACTCCCTCTGTCACTCTCCCTGTCAACAGGGACACAATCCTCCTGTCATACTCCCCCAGTCACTCCTCCTGTCACACCCCCTGCCAACAGGGACACACTCCCCCTGTCACACTCCTCCTGTTATACCCCCTCTGTCACTCCCCCTGTCACACCCCCTGTCAAAAGGGACATGTTCCCCCTGTCACACTCCCTCTGTCACATTCCCCCTGTCACTCCCTCTATCAACAGGGACACACTCCCCCTGTCACACTCTCCCTGTGACTCCCCCTGTCAACAGGGACATGCTCCCCCCATCATACTCCCTCTGTCACTCCTCCATCACACTCCTCCTGTCCCGTTCCTGGTGTAAATCATCCACCAAGGTGACCACAGCAGTCTCTTTCCCACAGTCAGGGCTGAAGCCAGATTGAAATGAATCTAGAAATCCAGAAATCCCTGATGCTGAGAAGCTGTGAAGTGATCTCATACTCTAGCACCTTGCCCAAGAACAGAATGTTAACCTCCTTCTCAAATGCCCTTTCTGGTAATTTTGATGGTTTAAATACCTGCATGAATATATCTACAAAGAAAAGATAGATATTGATTGGCTAATAAAGACAATCCAATTTACTATGCTGTAAATCAATTAATGTATTTTCCATAAGTGAAATGTCAGGAGCACAAATCCATTTTATAACCAGAGTCAGGGACATAGAACAATGAGTCACCATTAAGGGTGACGTGCCAAAGCCGGACTTCTTGCTCCTTTTGTCGTCTCTCCCCCTGCCAAAATTGAGATTGTACATTCATCCAGCATCTTCTGCTTAGGTGGGAAACCAGATTCCCATTCCTGTTAGGGATGTACGAAAGTCACTTACCTGTTTGCGGATTATGCTGATGCTGGGGGGGAGGCGCTCTGTCCCTCCCCCTGAAATTCTGGCCAGGGGGGGAGGCGCTCCGTCCCTCCCCCCTGAATCCTGGCCGGCCGGCTCCGCTCCGCAGGGATTCTGCGGAGCCGCTGGCCGGCTCCGCCAGCAGCCGGACATCCGGCCACTGGCTAGCAGGGACGCAAATGGTGGTGGCCATAGCCGCCGCCGTTTGCGCCCCTGCAGTCAGCTGTGATAGGCTAAATAAATGTTTATGTAGCCTATCACGGCTGAGTAAAAACAAAAACAAAAAACGCGTGTACGCAAATGGCGGCATCCATGGGCGCCGCCATTTGCGTTCCTTATTTTGGCACGTCTTAGTCTACGTAAACATTTACGTAGACTACGGCGAAAATAAGGGGAATGCAAGTAGCGTAGACGCTACGCTATTTGCGTTCCCCTTATTTTTGCTATAGTCTACATAAATGTTCACATAGAGTAAGATGTGCCAAAATAAGGAACCCATGGGCGCCGCCATTTGTGTACGCACGTTTATTTTTTGTGTTTTTTTAATCAGCCGTGATAGGCTACGTAAACATTTTTTGTTTTTTAAATTTAGCTGTGATAGGCTACGTAAATCTTTATGTAGCCTATCACATTTTTGTTTGTTTGTTTGTTTTAAAACTTGGAAATGGCGGCGGCGGTAGCCAGTCAGAAGACCGGCCGCCGCCGCACCACCGCCGGAGCCACTGCCGGAGCTGCCACCGCTGCCACCAGGAAGATCTGCCTAAGGTAAGTCCTGTCCCGGGGGGGCGGAGGGCCGTTCCGCCACCAATTTCGGGGTCCGAATGCGCTGGCATTTGGTCTCCCCGAGATCCGTGGCGGAACTTTCGTACATCCCTATTCGTACTCCAACTTGAAGCTCAGTGGGTGCCTTAGACAGGGATGTGTGAAACCTGTCCTGGTATTTTGACACGTATTTCTACATATTTATGCATGGCTGACTGGTGGATGCTGGAAGTTGTGATCCAACACATTAGGAGAGCACCTGGGGAAGGCTGCCCATGCTGACATCACATGTTCGGGATATTTATTTGCAAAAGCTGAGAGGTGATGTTTGCAAAGCCAGATCAGAATTATTGCTTCACAGACTTATTATCTGTAATTGCGCATAATGTTCCCCATTCAAAAGTGTAGGCAGCAGAAATGAATGTAGATTTTGACTCATGGTTGCGCATTTTCTTGGCAGTTGGTAGAATAGTGGAATGGCTTGTACAATTAAGCCCCCTCCCCCTCTTCCTGTGTCGTATTTGCAGATTTACTGCCTGATCAGGACACTAACTGAGGAGTAGAGATGGAAGGGTCTGTCCATTTTGGTTTCACTCCATTTCTCATTTTTCCTATCTTAAGTTTGCTTTGTGATGATTTTTGCAACAGTTTGTGATGGAAATTTCTGCACATTTTAATGGGCCATTCTCCTGATATATGTGTTTAGATTTGATAGATTGATTTGATTTGCACTCAAGGTGGCTTACAATCATAAATAAAACCAGATTAAAACAATAAAAAAGAATGCACTAAAACAATAAAAACATGACAATATACCTACGTACACAGCAAAGACCTCCCTGAATAAAGAGGTATATGCCTGCTGGCAAAAGGACAGCAGATAGGGAGCAAACTTAATCTCCCTTAGCAAGGAGTTCATGGCCTGGGAGCAGCCACAGTTTTGTATGAAATCATGCCGAATGTATGCATTTTTGTACATTATTTTCACCATCATACACATTTTTAAAGTTGACTTCCCCCTAAAATAATGCATTTCTGTACATATTTTTTGATTGGAGTGCTGCATTGCAAAAACTGAAGGCATGCACATAACGAAGGATAGCTACATTCCAGTTAACGCATTGGTTCTGGAAGTGCAAATCAGGTCGACTTGCATTAAAATGAAAACAGAATGAATTTCTCCCTTGTCTCATCTGTCCAGGACTAGGCTGGCTGCATGGTAGGGCCAGCCTAGCAGCCACAGCCTCCATCTCAGAAGCAATGTGGTTCTGAAGTTGCCCAGTGCTTCTTCCTTCTCCTGGAGGACGACGTGTCTCTGAAGGACCTTCCATGGGAAAGGCCTTTGCCAGAGTCCCAGGACTAGGGATGGTGGAGAATTCCGCCATGGACTCCAATGAGGCCAGATTCTAAAGAATCCGGCCTCCCAGAGTCGGTGGCGGAACGGAAGACTTACCTCTGCCTAGGGATGGCTGTGAATTTCTCACGAATCTCGGGGAGGCTGAATGCCAACGCATTCGGCCCCCCGAAATTGGTGGTGAAATTCTCTGCCCCCCCGCCCCCCCCCGGGATGGGACTTACCTCCCTCGAATGTCGGCGGGTCCTGGCGGCGGTTCGGCGGCTGTTCGGCGGGGGTGGGAACGGCGGCCGGTCTTCCGACTGGCTGCCGCCACCGCCATTACAACACAAAGTAAAAAAAAACAAAAAAAACACACCCATGATAGGCTACATAACGATTTACGTAGCCTATCACGGCTAGATTTCCAAAGTCAGCTGTGATAGGCTATGTAAATCGTTACGTAGCCTATCACAGGTGACTTTGGGAAAAAAAAAGCACGTATGCAAATGGCAGCGACCATGGGCGCCGCCATTTGCGTTCCTTATTTAGTCCCGGGTAGTCTACGTAAAGATTTACGTAGACTATGGCGAAAATAAGGGCAACGCTATTTGCGTTGCCCTTATTTTCGCCGTAGTCTACGTAAATCTTTACGTAGACTACCTGGGACCAAATAAGGAACACAAATGGCAGCACCCATGGGCGCCGCCATTTGTGTACGTGCTTTTCTTTCCCCCCAAAGTCACCTGTGATAGGCTACGTAACGATTTACGTAGCCCATCACGGCTGACTTTGGAAATCTAGCCGTGATAGCCTATGTAAATCGTTACATAGCCTATCACGGGTGTTTGTTTTTTTTCACTTTTGTATTTCGCGGCCAGGGAGACGGGGCGCTTCTCCCCGGCCTGAATTAAGGCCAGGCAAGGCGGGGCGCCTCTGCCCCCAGCCTGAATTTTGGCCAGGCGAGGCAGGGCGCCTCCCCCCCGGCCTGAACTTCGGGGGGAGAACCGAAGCACCTCCCCCCCACCGTGAAGCAAGCTGCGGGACCAGGTAAGTGCCTTTCGTATATCACTACTAGGTATGTCAGAGAATTTCTCCACAAATCTCGGGGAGGCCGAATGCCAGTGCATTCGGCCCCCCGAAATTGGTGGAGAAACGGTCTGCCCCCCGCCCCCCGGGATGGGACTTACCTTGGTAGAATCTCCCTGGCGGCGGCGGCTCCGGCGGCGGTGCGGCGGCGGTTCGGTGGCGGCGGCGGCAGCCGGTCTTTTGACCGGCTGCCACCGCCGCCATTTCCAAGTAACCCCCCCCCCAAAACAAGCAAACGTGATAGGCTACGTAAAGATTTACGTAGCCTATCACGGCTAGATTTTTAAAAAACACTGTGATAGGCTACATAAATGTTTACGTAGCCTACCACGGCTGACTTTGAAAAAAAAGAAAAGAAAGCGCGTACGCAAATGGCGGTGCCCATGGGCGCTGCCATTTGCGTTCCTTATTTTGGCACGTGTAGTCTACGTAAACATTTACGTAGACTATGGCGAAAATAAGAGGAATGCAAATACGCGCTTCCCCCCCCCCCCCAAAGTCAGCCATGATAGGCTACGTAAACATTTACGTAGCCTATCACGGCTGACTGCAGGGACACAAACGGCGGCAGCTATGGCCGCCGCCATTTGCGTCCTGGCAGGATGAGAGGATTTGCGGCCGGAGGGACGGGGCGCCTCCCCCCCGGCCAGAATTTCGGCGGGGAGGGACGGAGCGCCTCCCCCCCTCCGCAAAGCAAGCTTCGGGATCAGGTAAGTGACTTTCGTCCATCCCTAAGTCTGGCCATCCCTAATTCTGTCTGAATCCATATTTGATCCGGAAGGTGTGAACTGGGTAAATCCTGATCAAAAACAAACCGAAAGGAATTTCTCATACATCCCTAATTTAGTGGTACACTACCTCTGAACCTGGAGGTTTCATTATCAGCTCTAATCATCTCCTTTCCCCTACTACACATTCCCCTACTCCTTTCCCCTATGCGCCTTTCCCCTACTACACATTCCTGTTTAATTCCAGACCTTATTCTCCTACTTAGATGTGAGGTCCAGATGACATGGGCTCCACAGAAGGGATGGAAAGAGAGAAAAGTCGAGTGAGTGTATCTTCTGAACACCCTGAGGCTGGCTGCATAATTCATTTGCCAGAAGGCGGTCGATGTGGAAGTCTCTCGCCTGGAAATGCCACTTGTTATTTTCCCAATGTTTATTATTTAGCGAGCGCGAGAGAAATACACCCTGGTGGATCTTTTAATGAAGGCAAAAGCTACAGTGCATCATTCTTCAGTTGTTGTAAATATTCCTTAACAACACATTTCATTAAATGAGGCTCTTGTGTTTTGTATTAAAATCACATCAACGGATTATTAAAAAACATATATTGAGGGTTTCTCTCTGATGTGTTGTGCAATGACTCCTGCTAAGCCTCCAAAGGCATCTGATGGAGAATTCTGGGAATGAGGCAACTGTAGCTGATCGCACCAATTATACAAACAGGAGGTGAATTGATAATAGCCAGTTCCCATGCCCCCAGTTTTGGAGGGGTTGCATTTGTTTTCTGTATCTCATTATGCCCAAGTTTCTCCTTTGCTACCTTCCATTTTGACTGGCTTCTATTTCCTTATCAGATTCAGTTCATGGCTTTCTTATGCTCAGCTTTTTAAACCTCTTCATTTTTGGCAGCTATGTTCCATTCTCTCCTTATTCTTTATTTGTATTTTCAGCATATTTGCTTTGCCAGTACTTTCCTCTTGGTTCAAACTTGGCTGACTTTTTTGACGTCATTCAACGCATTCATGCTAAAGCTGTGCTGAATGTTCCTCTCCTCCTTATATTAGCAAGCCATGGAGGTGAAATAAGGATGTGTGTACAAGCAAAACACGAGTTCTCCAAATTCCACTTCGAAGCTTGTTCTATCTCATGCCCATATCAGATTGCATTTTTTTTTCTTTTCACATGAAAAGTCATGCATATTTTCCTGTATATTTTTCAAAATGTACACATCAGTTGTGGGGTTCTTTTAAATGCATGCATTCTTGTCCCATTGATTAGAGCGTGTTTGTAAGCATTTTTCAAAAACAATTTTTCAAGTGTGTTTTTGAATGTGCTCATGCTGTCATGCTACATTTTTTGTAGCACCAGTGAAAATAAACTGCACCTGAAAATTATGGGAAGGGGTGAGAATTTCAGAGAAATTTCTCTGGCTGCAGGGCTTCAGTGCTTACCTTACTATAAGGAGGTGGCAGAGGGGTGCTTGTGCTTTTTCTTTTACCATTTACCTCAGTTCTGTCCTCACAGCCTCTCTGGCTGCTTGAGTTTCTTGGAAAGTCCCCTAGGCTAGTGCCCAAAAATTCTCCCACATTTTTTTTCAACCATTCTAATTCAATTTGACAGAAAAGAAATTGCTTTCGAAAAGAAATTCAAAGGAGAAGAAATTTCGGAGAAATTCTCATGGGTTGAGATTGGGGTTCTTGTGCTTACTTTACTTATGAGGTGGCCATGGAGCTTAATTTACTTACAGGGTGGCCATGGAGTATACAGAGATCCCTTGTACAATAATCTCTGTGGCAGCCTGCAGCCTCCTCAGCTTCCTGCACTTCATTTAAAACCATCATGAGGAAGTTGTCATGTGGCAATTCCTCCCATGGTTTTTTTTCAGTTCAGGAAGTGCAGATGGGCTGGGAGGCTGTGGAGCAATGGAAAGATGTGGAATAGAGAGAGAAAACACAGACCACACCCTTGGCCACCTCGCAGTGATTAGGTAAGCTCAAAAATACCACCCAAAGAAACTCCAAATTCTGCCTCCGAAAAGTGGAAGACTCAACACAGTTGATGCTGTTGCCACTTGCAGGAACAGTGCAATAAACCAAAACCCCTTAAGAAAAAGGAAAGAAGCTGTGCTGAAACCCCTGCCAATAGTGAGCCCTATCTGTGAGAAACTGTTGGAGAATTTCTCCTCCACTAGGAGAAATTCGGTGAAATTGTCACCCCAATTTCTCTGCCCACAAATAGGCTGGAGAATTTGGAGAGGCCCTTTGCACACAGCGCTAGCCCAGCCTTCCTCCCTTGGAGCTTTCCAGTGCAGCTGCCCACCTCTCCTCTTCACCACGGCAACCTGGTGGTGCACCTGCCTCCCGCTCTGGCCCAGACAATGGTGGCGGTGAGAAGGAGGAGCAGGAGATGCCACTGGCTACTTGCCACGGCCCGCTTGCCCACCAGCTCTCTGCCTGACAAGCAAGCAAGGGGTGGCATGGATGAGAAAGAGGGGGAAGAGGAGCGAGAGCATTGATGGAAGTGGCCCAGTTTCACGTCAGGTAAAAGCTTTGCTGTGGAAATCCATTCGGGGTGAAGTGGAGGAGACAACGGAAACAGATTATTATCCAGTGAGCATGGGTAAATGAATGGCGAGAGCATATAAAGCAGTCCCAAGGCAGAGCACAGATACACAGCAGTGTATAGGGACACCAAGCACAATATTTTGATTGCTTAATGCAAGGCTGGAGTAATCACACATTTTCAGATACTGTGAAATTAGGTCGTTTTTGTAACCCTTTTAAAGGTCCCAGCTGAAAGCTGATGAGCAATTATGCAATTGAATCAAGCCAATTAGCTATTTGAAGTTATTAGCAAAACCTCGAGAAGGCGACATTCTTTTCCAGGGGGCAATCTACATTACAACTTTAAACTGGTTTCAAACCGGTTTATCTAAAGGGATCCTGCAGTTTCATGAGGGTACTTAGAATTCTTTGCTAGAGACCCCTGTCCCCTGCCCAAGTGGCCCCTCTTCCTAGAGCTACAATTTCCAGAATTCCTGTATTTGGTAGCCGTAATCGCTAAAAACAGGTGTGAAACCAGTTTAAAGTTGTGATGTAGATTGCCCCCAGGTCTCTTGTCAATGCGGCTGCACTTTCGCAAAGTCTCATTGTGACAGAGAGTTTGGTCATTGTGCGGGATGCGCTCCAGTTCCCTCCCCCGAGTTGGCTAGCTGTTTCTGCACATGTTGCTTCTGAAT
The DNA here is from genome assembly GCF_057233095.1 of Heloderma suspectum. Taxonomy (NCBI): domain Eukaryota; kingdom Metazoa; phylum Chordata; class Lepidosauria; order Squamata; family Helodermatidae; genus Heloderma; species Heloderma suspectum. The sequence goes on from NC_139463.1 coordinate 42,028,933, forward strand.
TGCCGGAAGTCTCTCCTCGGCCACATCCTTTGGCTGTTGTCTTTCCATTGTACACGTCATTGTAGAAAATTGCAAAATACTTATTGCTAAGGCTACAATCCAGGGAGAGCACACCAGGAGGAGACTGAGCAGCGGGGATCGGAGGTCTGATCTTGCAAGGCTCCCCGTTGTGAGAGAAAAAGCTGCTCAGTCTTTGCCTCTTCAATATTAGTCCCCTGACCTCTGTGAGTGCAAAAAGGGTTGCCCTGGGGGCATGCCAGGGGCAGATAGGGGGAAGGCTTTCATCTGCGGGATCCGTAAGCCTCCTATTTCCCCGCCCCTAAACTGGCAGCTAAAATACACCAGCCCCAGAGCTGCTGGAGTTAATTTCCACCCCATGAAATCAGACGTCGGCAAACTTTCTGGGCTGTGGGCACATTTGGTGATTTGAGACACTGTCTTGGGCACTACCACAAAATGGCTGCCATGCGAAGCCTGGCAAAGGAAAAGCAACCCACCCCAAGACTGAGTACAGTCTCTGCTTACCAGAGTAAAACAATCTCACAAGGCCATTTAAAACTGGACAGGAGGTGGGAGCAAATGGACCTTCCTCAGGTGGCTCTTCCACAGTTTAGGTGCCACAAGTGAAAAGGCCCTGGCCCTCTCTTTCTCTTGTAGGGTGGCCATGTGTCCTCTATTTGAAGCTATTTCAATTTGATGGGCTGCCCAGTCCAAGTCCAGCTCAAAGATACAGAACCTAAGAAGGAAGAGCAGCAGGGGGTCTTGAAGTTGTGCTTCCACAGTTATTTCCCCAGGTATTTTAGTCTTTCAGTTTCTGTCATATTTTGAATTTTTGCACTGCTGCAGGGTTATATTTGCTGATTATTATTTTTTATACCATAGTTTTAATTTTTAAAAATTTTATACTGTATTTTGTTGTTTATTTACTCAGTTGCTTCCAACTCTTCATGACTTCATGGACCAGCCCACACCAGAGCTTTCTGTCGGCTGTTGCCACCCCCAGCTAGGGATGTATGAAACGACTTACCTGTTTCATTTCATGACATCTGTGGTGGGCAGAGGTGCTCCGTCCCTCCCCACGAAATCCTCGCTGGCCAGCTCCGCTCCACGGCGACTCCACGGAGCCGCCGGCCGGGGCTTCCTGCAGCGACATCCGGCCGCAGCTGGGCTGCACAGGGACGCAAATGGCGGCCACCGTAACCGCCACCATTTGCATCCTTTTTTTCACCATGATAGGCTACATAAATATTTATGTAGCCTATCATGGCGAAAAAAAGGGAATGCAAATGGCGGCGGCTATGGCGGCCGCCATTTGCGTTCCCTTTCTTTCGCCATGATAGACTACATAAATATTTACATAGCCTATCATGGCCTCCACAGGGACGCAAATGGCGTAGGGGACGCCATTTGTGTTCCCGTTTTAGCCGTCATAGGCTATGTAAATATTTATGTAGCCTATCACGGGCTACCATAGGGATGCAAATGGTGTCCCCTACTCAGGACGCCATTTGCGTCCACAGCAGCTCAGCAGCGGCTGGAGGCCCCGCTGCGGGTTGGCCTGGCTGGTGGCTCCGTGGCCTGGCCAGGCAGGATTCTGGGGGGGAGGAACGGATCGCCTCCCCGCCGTCGAGGATTTCAGGGGGGGGGACAGAGTGCCTCCCTCCCACCACGGATGTCCCTGGCTGAAACCAGGTAAGTGTTTCGTACATCCCTACTCCCACAGTGAGGACATAGGTTTCCAGGTGGAAGGCGGTCACGGTGAGGGTTTGCTTGATGTTAGGGGTGGACGAAAGTCACTTACCTTTTCTCGCAGCTTGTTCGCGGTGGGGGGGAGCGCTTCGCTGCTCCCCCCACGAAGTTCAGGCCGGGGGGGGGAGGCTTCCCGCCTCGCCCGGCCGAAATTCAGGCCGGGGGGGGAGGCTTCCCACCTCGCCCGGCCGAAATTCAGGCCGGGGAGGAGGCTTCCCGCCTCGCCCGGCCGCGAACACGAAAGTAAAAAAAAAAAAAAAACCAACGTCCCCTGATAGGCTACGTAACGATTCACGTAGCCTATCACGGCTAGATCTGGAAAGTCAGCCGTGATAGGCTACGTGAATCGTCACGTAGCCTATCACGGGTAACTTAAAAAAAAAAAAAAAGCGCGTACGCGAATGGCGGCCCCCATAGGGAGCCGCCATTCGCGTTCCTTATTTAGTTGCTGTAGTCTACGTCAATGTTTACGTAGACTACGGCGAAAATAAGGGCAACGCTATTTGCGTTGCCCTTATTTTCGCCGTAGTCTATGTAAACATTGACATAGACTACAGCGACCAAATAAGGAAGCGGAATGGCGGCTCCCTATGGGGGCCGCCATTCGCGTACGCGCTTTTTTTTTTAAGTCACCCGTGATAGGCTACGTGACGATTCACGTAGCCTATCACGGCTGACTTTGCAAATCTTGCCGTGATAGGCTACGTGAATCGTCACGTAGCCTATCAGGGGACATGTTTTTTTTTTTTCTTTCATTGCAATGGCGGGGGCGGCAGCCGGTCGAAAGACCGGCTGCCGCTCCCGCCCCGCTCGAACACCGGACGAACCGCCAGCCGGACCCGCCGCTGGGAGGGACATTCAGGGAAGGTAAGTCCCGTCCCGGGGGGGGTGCGGGGGGGGGTGCGGAGGATTTCTCCCCGAAACTTGTTCGGGGGGCCGAACACGTTGGCGCTCGGCCCCCCGAAGTTTCGGGGAGAAATTCTCCGCCATCCCTACTTGATGTGCCTTCTGCTGAGCTCGTTTCTCCCTTTCGCTCTGTACTCGTGCCTCTTCAAAGTCCATTGCGCCTTTAATATAGGCTGACCTCCAGTTGGAACGCTCATGAGTTAGAGCTTCCCAGTTCTCAATGCTTAAGTTACATTTTTTTAGATTAGCTTTAAGAACATCTTTAAATCACTTTTGCTGTCCACCAATATTCCGTTTTCCATTCATAAGTTGGGAACAGAGTAACTGCTTTGGAAGACGATAATCAGGCATTCGAACAACATGGCCAATCCAGTGAAGGTGATGTTGGAGAATCATTGTTTCAATGCTGGTGGTCTTTGCTTCTTCCAGTACGCTCACATTAGTCCATCTGTCTTCCCAAGTAATTTGCAGAATTTTTCGGAGGCAGCATTGGTGGAATTTTTTGAGAAGTTGGGAGTGGTGTTTATAGATGGTCCATGTTTCACAGGCATACAGTAAGGTTGGTAGTACAATGGCTTTTTTTGTTTTGTTTTGTTTTTGTAAACAAGCATTTTGGTCTCCCTGCGAATGTCCCAATCCTCGAACACTCTACACTTCATTCGGGAGAATGCTACAGTCGCAGAGCTCAAGCGATGCTGAATTTCAGCATTGATGTTGGCTTTTGTGGAGAGATGGCTGCCAAGATAAGAAAAGTGATCGACATTTTCCAGCATCACACCGTTAAGCTGGATTGGTGGCGCTACAGAGATTGGTTTGTGCTTGCTGGTAAAGCACTTTGGTTTTTTTGGATGTTAAGCGAGAGGCCGAGCTTTTCATATGCTTCTGCAAAGATGTTTAGGATAGTTTGGAGAACTTCCTCTGAATGTGCGCAGATTATGTTATCATCAGCATATTGAAGTTCCATGACAGAGGATGTAATTACCTTACTTTTTGCTTTCAGCCTACTGAGATTTAAAAGTTTTCCATCCATTCGATATATGATTTCTACACCAGTGGGAAGTTTCCCTTCAACAAGGTGTAGAATTATAGCAATGATAGCGAATAAGGTTGGACCAATGACGCATCCCTGTTTAATGCCTGATCCCACTTTGAATGGATCACTTTGAGAGCCATTGTTATCCAAGATTGTTGCCGTCATGTCGTCATGGAGGAGCCGCAAGATGTGCACACATTTATTAGGCCATCTGGTTTTCAGAAGGATGGTCCAGAGAGCAGTACGAATTGCAGTGTTGCAGGCCTTAGTCAGATCAATAAACGCCATGTACAGGGGTTGGATTTGCTCCCTGCATTTTTCTTGGAGCTGTTGTGCAGTGAAGATCATATCCCCTGTCCCCCTGGAAGGACGGAAGCCATTTTGGGATTCAGGGAGGATATTTTCTGAGATAGGTAGAAGGTGGTTTGCGAGGATCCTTGCCAGGATTTTGCCGGCTGTAGCTAGAAGGGAGATGCCTTGATAGTTTCCACAATCTGTTCTATCACCCTTTTTAAAGAGAGTGATAATTATGGCATCCCTGAAGTCTGCTGGGATCTCTTCCCTCATCCAGATTTTTTCAATGAGCTTGTGAAGCTGTTGTGTAGCTTCAGGCCCACCTTCTTTAAACACTTCAACAGGGATCCCGTCAGATCCGCTAGCTTTATTATTTTTCATTTGGTTAATGGCTTTACTGACTTCCTCCAAACTAGGGGATACTGCAAGCTCATCTCTGGTTTGTTTTTGTGGGATTTGCGAGAAAACCTCATCAGCCACAATAGAGTTACGGTTAAGGAGGTTGTGGTAATGCTCTTTCCAATGCAGTGCAATAGACTCTTTGTCCTTTAGAAGTTTGGCACCATCTATTGAGCATAAGAGGTTTGTACCATGGTTTCTTGGTCCATAGATAGCCTTTGTGGCATTAAAAAAAGCTCCTCGCATCATGGGCATCTGCAAAATGCTGGATTTCTTGAGCTTTCTTTATCCACCAGGTGTTCTTAAGTTCTCCAGTTCTTCTTTGGACCTCAGCCTTTGCACTGGCGTAGATTTTTTTCTTAGCGGCACAGTTGATGTCTTTTTGCCATATTTGGAAAGCTTTCCTTTTCTTATCAATAATATGTTCAATCTCCCTATTATTCTCATCAAACCAGTCCTGATGTTTCTTAGTTTAGTATCTGAGAGTTTCTTCACAGGCTGCGATAATCGAAGTCTTCAGTTTAGTTCAGTGTTGCTCAACATTTTCAGGAGTTTCCATAGGTAGATGTTCCTTGAGGGTTGTTTGAAAGCGGGCTCGCTTAATAGGGTCTTGAAGGGCTTGGGTGTTCATTTTATGCCTTGGTTTTCTTCCTTGGAGCCTACGTTGAGGGACAATCTTAATGGCCATCATGGAATGAATTAATCAATGGTCTGTCCAGCAGTCTGCAGTCATCAGCACTTGTTATGGCTCTAGTGAGGAGTACATCGCAGTGATCTCTGGCACAGACAATTACATAATCTAGAAGATGCCAGTGCTTCGACCGAGGGTGCTTCCATGATGTTTTAAATTTATTTTTCTGACAAAAAAGTGTGTTGGTAATGACAAGATTATGCTCTGCACATTTAGTCAGAAGTAGAATTCCATTCTGGTTGCTATTGCCAACTCTTTCTTTCCCAATGGTCCCTGGCCACAAATCAAAATCACGCCCAGCTCTTGCATTGAAATCACCCAGGAGGAGGATTTTATCCTCCTTAGGTATCTCTGATAAGATGTAGGGATGTCAGAGAATTTTGCCACGAATCTTGGGGAGGCCGAATGCCAGCGCATTCGGCCCCCCAAAATTGGTGGCAAAACGGTCTGCCCCCCCTGCCCCCCTCGGAACGGGACTTACCTTGGGCGAATCCTCCTGGCGGCGGCGGCTCTGGCGGCGGTTCGGCGGCGGTTCGGCGGCGGTTTGGCAGTGGTTCGGCGGCGGTTCGGCGGCAGCGGCCGGTCTTCCGACCAGCTGCCACCGCTGCCATTTCTAGTAAAAAAAAAAAAAAGTGATAGGCTACGTAAAGATTTATGTAGCCTATCATGGCTAGATTTTTAAAAAATACCATGATAGGCTACATAAATGTTTACGTAGCCTATCATGGCTGATTTAAAGGGGAAAAAAGTGCGTACGCAAATGGTGGCGCCCATTGGTGCCGCCATTTGCGTTCCTTATTTTGACATGTCTTAGTCTACGTAAACATTTACGTAGACTAAGACGGCGAAAATAAGGGGAATGCAAATAGTGTAGACGCTACGCTATTTACGTTCCCCTTATTTTCACCGTAATCTACGTAAATGTTTACGTAGACTAAGACGTGTCAAAATAAGGAACGCAAATGGCAGCGCCCATGGGCACTGCCATTTGCGTACGCGCAGTTTTTTTCTTTTAAATCAGCCGTGATAGTCTATGTAAACATTTACATAGCCTATCACGGCTGACTGCAGGGACGCAAATGGTGGCGACTACGGCCAGGATTCGGGGGGGAGGGATGAAGCGCCTCCCCCCCAGCCAGAATTTCAGGGGGGAGGAACGGAGCGCCTCCCCCCCAGAATTCGGGGGGGAGGGACGGAGTGCCTCCCCCTCACCTCGAATCAAATTTCATTAAAGGTAAGTCACTTTCGTACATCCCTACAGTTGGGAGTAAAATTTTTATTTGATGTCTTCATCAGCATCTAATGTTGGTGCATAGGCACTTAGAATAGTTGCCTGCTGGTTTTTGGTGAGTTTTATTCGGAGGGTTGAGGGTCATTCATTAATGCCAGTAGGAACTTCTGACAAGAGCTTCGTAAGATCATTTTTAATAGCAAAGCCTAGTCCATGTATTCGTCGTTCTTGGGCAGTCCTTTCTAGGGATGGGGGAGAATTTCTCCCCGAAACTTTGGGGGGCTGAGTGCCAATGCATTCGGTCCTCCGAAGGTTCGGGGAGAAATTCTCTGCCACCCCCCCCACCCCCCGCCACCCCCCCTGGGATGGGACTTACCTTTTATGAATGTCGCTCCCGGCGGCGGGTCCCGGCGGCTGTTCAGCAGGTCTTTGTCAGGGGTGGGGGCGTTGCCCTTATTTTCGCCGTAGTCTACGTAAATCTTTATGGAGACTACAGGGACCAAATAAGGAACGCGAATGGCGGCTCCCTATGGGGGCCGCCATTCGTGTACGTGCTTTTTTTTTTTTTTTAAGTCACCCGTGATAGGCTACGTGACGATTAACGTAGCCTATCACGGCTGACTTTGCAGATCTAGCTGTGATAGGCTATGTAAATCGTTATGTAGCCTATCACGGGGCGTTATTTTTTTTTTACTTTTCTTTTGAAGTTCGTGGCCGGGGAGACGGGGTGCTTCTCCCCGGCCTGAATTTTGGCTGGGTGAGGCGGGAAGCCTCCCCCCCGGCCTGAATTTCAGCCAGGTGAGGCGGGAAGACACCCCCCCTCGCATGAACTTCGGGGGGAGAAGCAAAGCGCCTCCCCCCCACCGCGAAAAAAGCTGCGGGACAAGGTAAGTCCCTTTCATACATCCCTAGTCCTTTCCAGAAGAAGGTGTAACCTCCTTTTTCTTCCTTCAGTTGACCCTCTCCTGCTCTTCGAGTTTCTTGGAATGCTGCTATGTCGATGTTAAAATGTCTCAGCAACCTTGCAATGATGGCAGTCCTGTGTTCAGGGCGTTCACTATCTGCAGTGTCCATATATTCCATGTTCCAAAGTTCATTTGTCTTTTGTGACCACTAAATGGTGACCCCACTGGCCATGATAATCCAGTCAGGGAGAAGATGAGGCAGACTATGTTTAGGGCACCTTTTCTAGCCCCTTCCCCATACGGGGTGAGCAGAGTGGATCCTGAATAGGACTGCTCAGTTGTGGATACAGCTGCCGAACTACTCAACTGCCTTGGTCCTTGAGTCAGGATGACTGAATCTGTATCCATTGCCCATGTGCCGGTCCATGACTAGGGGCTTCTGGATTTCACAGTCCTGCCCCCATTGCCATTTGCCGATTGCCATGGGACTTTTGGTTGGTTGGGTTTAGATTGGAAGACGCCTGTGCATGTATTTGTTTTATGCACTGTTTTGTTTTGTTTTTGTTTTGTTTTGTGCACTGGAGATCAGTGCACAATGATCAACACACTGTAATGATGGTGATGGTGATGATGATGATGGTGGTGATGATGATGATGGTGGTGGTAGGGATGTATGAAAGTCACTTACCTTTCCGTGGATTATGTTGATGGTGGGGGGGAGGCGTTCCGTCCCTCCCCCCGGAATCCTCAATGGGGGGGAAGCGATCCGTTCCTCCCCCCCAGAATCCTCGATGGCTGGCTGTGCTTCACGGCAGCTCCGCAGAGCAACTGGCCAGGCTCAGCCAGGCCAGAACCGTCTGCAGCCGGATTTCCGGCCACGGAGGGCTCTGGGGAAAAACAAAACAAAACCCGCGTACGCAAATATTTATGTAGGCTAAAACGTACGCTTTACGTTTTAATATTTATGTACTTTATGTTTAAAATATTTACGTAGGCTAAAATGGCGAATAAAAAAGGGACGCAAATAGCGCCCGCTAAGCTATTTGCGTTCCCCTTTATTTTCGCCGTCATAGTCTACGTAAATATTTACGTAGACTAAGACGGCCAAAAATAAGGAACGCAAATGGCGGCGCCGCCATTTGCGTATGTGGTTTTTTAAAAAAACACCTTTAAATCTTTATGTAGCCTATCACGTCATTTTGTTTTTTTTTAAACCCAGCCATGATAGGCTACGTAAATATTTACGTAGCCTATCATGTCGGGGTTTTTTTGTTTGTTTTTTAACGAGACTGCAAATGGCAGCGGCGGCAGCCGGTCAGAAGACCAGCCACTGCCGCTGCTGGAGCCGCCACCGCCCGGAAGATCCACCCCTGGTAAGTCTCGTCCCGGGGGGATCCACGGGGGGGGGGCAGGCTGTTCCACCACGGAGTTCGGGGGGCCAAATGCACTGGCATTCGGGCTCACCAAGATCCGTGGCGGAATTCTCTGACATCCCTAGGTGGTGATGGTGGTGGTGCAGGAGCCCTTTTCTCATTTGCTATGGACTCTGCTTCATAAGAAATTCATTATTAACTTGCCCTCCCATGTGGACTCAAAATTCATTCCTGAGGGGTGGATGACGTAGAGGTCTCTGAGCAGACCTTGGGCAGCAAAGATCAAGCCCTGTCCACTGCACCCACAGCGGCTTGCCTTTGGGTATGTGATCATCCCATGAGAAAAGGGAGCACTGCTCCTCTTCTAGTGTCATCTCTCACCATCTCATGCAACAATTAGGGTTCAACTGCAACTTTCCCAGCATAGCCTAACAGTGTAACATATTTGGCAAAAGCAAGACTATCAGAATATTCCCAGCACAGACACCTGTAGCTTTAAGACAAACAGAGCTCCACTTCCCAGTCACATCCGAGGCTCTGATAAGATAGATGGTACCAGAGCTCGTTACCATGGAATGTGCTGAGGCAGCCATATCGACCTTTGACTCATCTTACAAGCCAAGAGGCCCGCCTTGCAAGAAAACTGCACTTCATAATGAACCAAACCAGAGAGCATTATGGATCTCTAAGTCTCTCTCAACTACTATTAGCTTGCTTACAAGCCTGGGGCCTTACACCATCAGTCTGTGAAAGCTTATGGGTTCTTCTTTAAGATGCCGTAGGGATGTCGGAGAATTTCTCCACGAATCTCCAGGAGGCCGAATGCCAACGCATTCGGCCCCCCAAAATTGGTGGAGAAACGGTCCGCCACCCCCCCACCCCCCCCCGGGATGGGACTTACCTTTGTCGAATGTCCCTGGTGCTGGTGGCTCCCGGCGGCGGTTCAGCGTCTTCCGACCGGCTGCCGCCGCCGCCACTTCCAAGGTGAAAAAACAAACAAACAACAAACATGATAGGCTTAGCGATGTACGAAAGTCACTTACCTTTTTGCAGGGGTGATTCGCAGTGGGGGGGAGGCGCTTCGCTTCTCCCCCCGAAGTTCAGGCGAGGGCGGGGAGGCGCCCTGCCTTGCCCAGCCGAAATTCAGGCCGGGGGGGGAGGCGCCCCGCCTCGCCCGGTCGAAATTCACGCCGGGGAGAAGCGCCCCGTCTCCCCGGCCGCGAAAGAAAAAGTGAAAAAAAAAACAAAAACACAACCCCGTGATAGGCTACATAACATGATAGGCTAAATAACGATTAACGTAGCCTATCACGGCTAGATTTCCAAAGTCAGCCGTGATAGGCTACATTAATCGTCACGTAGCCTATCACGGGTGACTTTGGAAAAAAAAGAAAAAAGCATGTACGCAAATGGCGGCGACCCATGGGCTATTTGCGTTGCCCTTATTTTCACTGTAGTCTACGTAAATCTTTACGTAGACTAGACGTGCCAAAATAAGGAATGCAAATGGCAGCGCCCATGGGCAGCCACCATTTGCGTATGCACTTCCCCCCCCCCAAAGTCACCCGTGATAGGCTACATGACGATTTACATAGCCTATCACGGCTGACTTTGGAAATCTAGCCGTGATAGGCTACGTAAATCGTCACGTAGCCTATCACGGGTGTGTGTGTATGTGGTTTTTTTACTTTTTTATTTTGTAATGGCGGCGGCGCCGCCCCCGCCCCTGCCGAAACGCCGCCGAACCGCTGCCAGGACCCGCCGCCAAGAGGGATATTCGGCCACGGTAAGTCCCATCCCAGGGGGTGCGGGGGGCCGGCGGAGAATTTCCCCAACACTTTCGGGGGGCCGAATGCCTTGCTGCTCGGCCTCCCGAAGATTTGTGGAGAAATTCTCCGCCATCCCTAGATAGGCTACGTAAAGATTTACGTAGCCTATCACGGCTAGATTTTCAAAAAACACCGTGATAGGCTATGTAAATCCTTACGTAGCCTATCATGGCTGACTTTGGGGGGGGGAAGTATGTACGCAAATGGCGGCGTAAAAAAAGATTTACGGAGACTATGGCGAAAATAAGGGCAACGCAAGTAGCGTTGCCCTTATTTTCGCCGTAGTCTACGTAAATATTTACGTAGACTACACGTGCCCAAATAAGGAACACAAATGGCGGCGCCCATGGGTGCCGCCATTTGTGTACACGGTTCCCCCCCCCAAAGTCAGCCATGATAGGCTACGTAAGGATTTACGTAGCCTATCACGGCTGACTGCAGGGACGCAAATAGCGGCGGCTATAGCCGCCACCGTTTGCGTCCCGGCAGGAGACGAGATTCGCGGCCGGAGGGACGGGGCGCCTCCCCCCCGGCCAGAATTTCGGCAGGGAGGGATGGGGCGCCTCCCACCCTGCCCAGAAACCAAAGCAAGGTGCGGGATAAGGTAAGGGACTTTTGTCCATCCCTAGCCGTGAGTTCTATAATCACTACAGCCATTCAAAATACCATGTTTACCTCCTTTCTTCCATCACAAGAAGCAATCTATCACTTTATATTTCTCCAGTTGTGTGTGTGTGTGTCTGTGTGTGTGCGCGCGTGTATGTGTGTGTGTATTTATAAATGTATGTGTATATATGTACACATACAAATATAAAATATGCAACAATCATCCATTTTGCCAAATCTTATTCTAAAAACTTTCATTTGGATGGGCTACCAGGACTCGCTGGTCCTGACTGATGGGGAAAAGATGCATTTCCTTCCTGTTTCTGCATAAACAGTGATTGAGAAACATTCCCAACATCTGTCTTTGGCTTTGACAACATCACATCACCATTAAGATGCAAACTGAAGCTTCACATGATTGATTAAAAACGTGTTACGCAAAGGCCATTGGCAAAACATCTATGTGCTTGTTACACTGCTTGATTAGAGAGCAGCCGGCTGTGCAGAAGGAGGGCCATGAAATTGCTCTGCCCTCTGAGTCTCTGTGCTGGACCACATGCCAAGCTTGGCTCGGGGCAGGGGCAGCCTTCCGCCAGGGCCACCGGGAGATGGTGGCAGCTCAAGCAGCCCTCCCAGGGCTGGAGCTTTGGACCAGGGTGAGGCAGCTAATGCTGTTGCTGGGCTGCTGAACCAAGGGGAGTTGGTGATGCTGGTGGAGGATGAAATCTTAAGGTCCCAGAAGACTCTGTCCCACATCCTCAGCCTCATCCCTGTTGGCCAAGAACAGTCTTGTGGCATCTATTTTTTTTTTACTGGTACCTTGAGACCCATCAACTGTCCATACACTTAGAATGAAAGAATTCTGAGCCTAGGAATCTCCTTTGAGTACCAGAACAGAACAAACCTGACAGTCCTTCCACACAAGCATCCACTCCTGGTTACGCCAAGCATTTTTCATTTCAGCCAGTGGAGGCCAGTGGCTCCCATTTTGGTGGGGCTGTGAATCCACTCTGGGTTTCAGTCAGAACCAGGAAGAACTCTAAAAGAGCTATCCAGGGTGCTGAACCTATTTTGGGGGTAGGTTTCAGCAGTTTGGATAGCTATTTTAGAGCTCTATATTTGATTCTGACTTAAATCAAGAATGAATTCCCAGCCCCACTGAAATCAGAGCCACCGGCCACCACGAATTTTAGCAGTATGTTGTGTGTGGTAGAAGAGTGCTGTTGTGTTGCTGCTATTAGGGATGGCAGAAGATTCCGCCATGGATCTCGGTGAGGCTGAATGCCAGTGCATCCTGACCCCCCAAAATCTGTGGCGGAACAGCCTGCCACCCCCCCGCCTCCCCGCGGATCCCCCCGGGATGAGACTTACCTGGGGCGGATCTTCCAGGCGGCGGCGGCTCCGGCTGGTCTTCCGACCGGCTGCCGCTGCCACCATTTGCAGTCTTGTCGTTTTTTGTTTTTTTTTTACAAGACATGATAGGCTATGTAAAGACTTACGTAGCCTATCACGTCTGGCTTAAAAAAAAAAAAAAAACCACGTACGCAAATGGCGGCGGCTACAGCCGCAGCCATTTGCATTCCTTATTTTTGGTGTCTTAGTCTAAGTAGATATTTACGTAGACTAAGACGGTGAAAATAAGGGGAACACAAATAGCGTAGCAGACGCTATTTGTGTTCCCCCTTATTTTCGCCACCTTAGTCTATGTAAATATTTACGTAGACTAAGATGGGCAAAAATAAGGAACGCAATTGGCGGCGGCCGTAGCCACCACCATTTGCGTACGTGCATTTTTTGTTTGTTTTTTTAAAGCCAGACGTGATAGGCTACGTAAATCTTTACATAGCCTATCATGGCTGACTACAGGGATGCAAACGGCGGCGGCTACGGCCGCCGCCATTTGTGTCCCTGCTAGCCAGCGGCCGGATGTCCGGCTGCTGGCAGAGCCGGCTGGCGGCTCCGTGGAATCCCCGCGGAGCGGAGCCGGCCGGCCAGGATTCTGGGGGGAGGGACGGGGCAGAATCCAGCGGAATCCGGCGGAGCCAGGTAAGGGGACTTTCGTACATCCCTAGCTGCTATTATTCAATCACCAGGGGTCAGAATCCTCACTGATCCACTACAGATCACCCACCGATCTATCTACTGCTCGCCACCAGTCTAGCAGGATTCTAGCAGGGATGGATGAACTTGCCAATTTCCGTCCTTCCGCATTTCTCATTTTTCTAGTCTTAGGTTTGGTTTGTCTTGAACTTTGAGAATTTCTCCAGTCTTAAGTACAGTTGACTGTGAAAGTTGAGCATCTCCCCCCCCGAAAGTTCACATGAAAATGTATAAGCATTGTTGGGCACTTTCCGTGTATTTTTGGACACATGCTGCCTAATATGCACACTGTTTGCAAGCAATTTTCCTAAGGGAAAGCATTTCTGAAAATCATTTCCCCAAATATATGCATTTTGTATGCATTTTTTTAAAAAATTGGAGAACTCCATTACAAAATTCGGTGAAGTGCAGTATTTGAGGTATAGCTGAGTTTTGGTTCACATAGTGGTTTGAAAATGTGAACCTAGGTAGCTTTGCTTCAAAATGGAAAGTAAATGGATTTCTCCCCATCCCTAGTAGGGTCCCCCCTTTCCTGGTGCAAAGGCAGAGGCCAGAGGGATGGTTCCGTGACATCCTCACTGGCTGAGAAGAATCTGTGCCCTGCAGTGTCTTGCTTCTGCCCATGACAAGGAAAAGCAGGAAACTTTGTGCAAATTCAACACGTTCTTTGACATCTACTAAGTACATCAAACATATGCTGATTAAATATATGCAAATTAATCACCTGTATATACATGGGCTTAGATTGTATAATTTGCACAGAATTCAGCTGTGGTTCTGCAGAGCCAGACTGAGAGGCAGACAATATAGACTTAGACAACTTAGCTGAGAAAAAAAGATGAGTAAGGAGGGATATGATGGTGATGTACAAAATTATTCATGGTGTGGAGAAAGTGGATAGAGAGACATTTTTCTCCCTCGGCCACAATACTAGAACCCAATAGGGTCACTCCATGAAGCTGAATGGGAGGAGATTCAGGATCATAAAAGGAAATGCTTCTTCACACAGTGCATAGTTAAACTATGGAATTTGTTACCCCAAAATGTGGTGATGGCCACCAACGTGGATGGCTTTAAGAAGGGATTAGACAAATTCATAGAGATAAAGGCTATCAATGTTTACTAGTCATGATGGCTATGTGTTACCACTAGGTAGGTCCAAGTAGGAAGCAGAGAGTCAGTAAATGGAAAGGGAGAATAGGGGAGTGGGGAATCATAGAATCATAGAATAGTAGGGTTGGAAGGGGCCTACAAGGCCATCGAGTCCAACCCCCTGCTCAATGCAGGAATCCAAGTCAGAGCATCCCTGACAAATGGCTGTCCAGCCTCGTCTTAAAGGCCTCCAGTGTGGGAGAGCCCACCACCTCCCCAGGTAATTGGTTCCATTGCCGTATTGCTCTGACACTCAGGAAGTTTTTCCTGATGTTCAGCCGGAATCTGGCTTCCTGTCACTTGAGCCCATTATTCCATGTCCTGCACTCTGGGATGATCAAGAAGAGATCCTGGCCTTCTTCTCTGTGACAACCTTTCAAGTACTTGAAGAGTGCTATCATATCTCCCCTCAGTCTTCTCTTCTCAAGGCTAAACATGCCCAGTTCTTTCAGTCTCTCTTCATAGGGCTTTGTTTCCAGTCCCCTGATCATCTTTGTTGCCCTCCTTTGAACCCTCTCCAGCTTGTCTGCATCCTTCTTAAAGTGTGGTGCCCAGAACTGGACACAGTACTCCAGATGAGGCCTAACCAGTGCTGAGTAGAGGAGAACTAGTACTTCCCGGGATTTGGAAGCGATGCTTCTATGAATGCAGCCCAAAATAGCATTTGCCTTTTTTGCAGCCACATCACATTGTTGGCTCATATTCAGCTTGTGATCGACAACAATTCCAAGATCCTTCTCGCTCGTAGTGTGGTTGAGCCACGTATCCCCCATCTTGTAACTGTGCATTTGGTTTCTTTTTCCTAGGTGCAGAACTTGGCATTTGTCCCTATTAAATGCCATTCTGTTGTTTTCTGCCCAGCACTCCAGTCTATCCAGATCACTTTGAATTTTGTTTCTGTCTTCCAAAGTATTAGCTATCCCTCCCAATTTTGTGTCATCTGCAAATTTGATCAGCATTCCCTGCACCTCCTCCTCCAAGTCATTAATAAAAATGTTGAAGAGCACTGGGCCCAGGACTGAGCCCTGCGGTACCCCACTCGTTACCTCTCCCCAGTTTGAGAAGGTCCCATTGATAAGCACTCTTTGAGTCCGATTCTGTAGCCAACTGTGGATCCACCAGATCGTTGTTTCATCTAGCCCACTTTGAGCTAGTTTGCTCATCAGGATATCATGGGGCACTTTGTCGAAAGCTTTGCTGAAGTCGAGGTATATGATGTCTACAGCATTCCCACGGTCTACAAGGGAGGTGACTTGATCAAGAAATGAGATCAGATTTGTCTGGCAGGACTTGTTTTTGACAAATCCATGTTGGCTTCGAGTAATCACGGCATTGTTGTCAAGGTGCTTCCAGATGGATTGCTTTATGATCTGCTCCAGAATTTTCCCAGGGATTGATGTCAGACTGACTGGTCTATAGTTTCCAGGTTCCTCCTTTTTACCCTTTTTGAAGATAGGGACAACGTTAGCCCTCCTCCAGTCATCTGGCACTTCCCCAGTCCTCCATGATTTCTCAAAGAGAATAGACAGCGGTTCTGAGAGTTCTTCTGCCAGTTCCTTTATTACTCTAGGATGCAGTTCATCTGGCCCTGGAGATTTGAACTCATTCAAAGTAATGAGGTGTTCCTTGACCATATGCCTGTCGATCTCAAGCTGCAATCCTGCCCCTTCAGCCTGTACTTCGCCTTTGCTAGAGGAGTCATAGACCCTCTTTTGGGAGAAGACTGAGCCAAAGTAGGAATTGAGCACCTCTGCCTTTTCTTTGTCATCTGTTATCATTTTGCCATCCTTATTTAATAGCTGAACAACCATTTCTTTCCTCTGCCTTTTACTATGCACGTAGCTGAAGAAGGCCTTTTTGTTGTTTTTAGCATCCCTCGCTAACCTCACCTCGTTCTCCGCTTTAGCCTTCCTGACGCCATCCCTGCAATTCTGTGCTACCTGCCTGTACTCTTCCTTTGTTACTTGGCCTTCTTTCCACTTCCTATATGTGTCCTTTTTTGTTTTCAGGTCATCCCTAAGCTTTTTGTGAAGCCACATTGGCTTCTTCTGTTGTCTTCCACCTTTTCTTCTTGTTGGAATGGTTTGTGATTGTGCCTTGAGAATTTCCTTTTTTAAAAGTTCCCACCCATCTTGGACTCCTTTTCTCGCTAGCATTGTTTGCCATGGGACCTTACTGATCATTGTTCTGAGTTTATTAAAATCAGCTTTCCTAAAATCCAGGGTACGCGTTTGAGTACACTCGGCTTTTGCTTCC
Organism: Heloderma suspectum; assembly: GCF_057233095.1. Taxonomy (NCBI): domain Eukaryota; kingdom Metazoa; phylum Chordata; class Lepidosauria; order Squamata; family Helodermatidae; genus Heloderma; species Heloderma suspectum. The sequence goes on from NC_139463.1 coordinate 42,045,457, forward strand.
CTTAGAACCAAGAACTCAAGTACAACATGGTCGCTTTCCCCCAGAGTTCCTGTAACTGCTACTTTATCCACTAAGTCATCACTGCTGGTTAGGATCAAGTCAAGGATAGCCGATCCTCTAGTTCCTTCCTCTACTTTCTGTAGGAGGAAGTTATCCGCCACACAAGTCAGGAATTTCCTGGAGGGGCCATGTTTTGCAGAATTTGTCTCCCAACAAATATCGGGGAAATTGAAGTCCCCCATTACTACTACATCATGCTTCCTTAAAACATTGGCTATTTGCTTTTCAAAAGTTTCATCCTTGGCTTCTCCTTGATTGGGTGGCCGGTAGTAGACTCCGACCACCAGGTTCCTTTTATTCTTTGCTCCATTTATTTCAACCCAGATGCTCTCGATGGGGCTACCAAGCTCCTCCTCCTGTATTTCTGTGCAGAGATATGTATTTTTCACATACAGTGCAACCCCGCCTCCCTTTCTGTTCCTCCTGTTCTTTTTGAACAAGTTATATCCTTCAACTGCTGTATTCCAGTCATGAGAGTCATCCCACCAAGTCTCAGTTATACCTATCAAGTCATAATTTCCCTCCTGTATTAAGAGTTCAAGTTCGTTCTGTTTGTTTCCCATACTCTGGGCATTAGTATATAGACATCGAAGACCATGTGCTTCATAGTCTGGCTTTCTTCCTACATGTGTCTGAAGACTATTATTGGGCGCTATCAGCGCTGTTCTCTCCATTGCAGTGCATGCGCCTACGTCCATTGTTACCCCCAACTTTACATCTCCCTTCCCCGTAGGATTCAGTTTAAAGCCCTCCTGATGAAGTTCTTCATGCTGTGGCCAAACACATTCTTCCCAGCCTTTGTGAGGTGCAACCCATCCCTAGCCAACAGCCCATCTTCCAGGAAGTATAGCCCGTGGTCCCAGAATCCAAATCTCTCTCGTCGGCACCACCTTCGTAGCCAGTCATTCACCTGGAGTATTTTTCGTTCCCTTTCTATCCCTCTTCTAACTACTGGAACTATTGGCCCAGATGTGGGAGGGGGGAAGTTCAAGGGATCAGCACAATTTTTCCCATTGCCATTTTTCTGTGACCCTTTCAGGGCTCTGGGACATAATTTCACCAAAGAGAAATTAATCATTGTAGCTGAGTATCACAGTAGAGGTTTACTTCCACGCGCTGGACCATGGAGTTTTCTGCCTTTATGGCTGCCTCAAAACAGGGGGCGAGCTCCCAATTATATGCCTCACCCTTCCTCTCCCACACCAGTGGTGATTTAAGAAGGGCTGTGAACCTTTAATGCATTGCCGTTGAACTCCAGTTCCCACTGCTTAGACAGACTGCTCCTGCTCAAAAGCTGTTGTGTAAAAAATAAACCAAACCAAAAAGATTGCTCACTGTTACTCAGTGTCACGTGTTCGGATTTTCTCTTCTCCCATCACCAGTAGTGAATGGCCATTGCTATGTTAGGCTGCAGATACAGAGTCATCAAGGTAGTACAACCCTGCCTGGCCAGCTGCCCTTGCTCAGCCTCTGACCAAGCTGAGACCTGGCTTTTCATCCATCATTTTGATAGGGATGGGGGAGAATTTCTCCCCAAAACTTCGGGGGGCCAAGCGCCAACGCATTCGGTCCTCCGAAGGTTGTTCAGGGAGAACGTCTCCGTCCCCCTGCCCCCCGCCCCCCCCCCGGGATGGGACTTACCTTTCACGAATGTCCCTCCCGGCGGCGGGTCCCGGCGGCGGTTTGGCAGGTCTTCGTCAGGGGTGGGGGCGGCAGCCGGTCTTTCAACCGGCTGCCGCCACCGCCATTACAAGCAAAGTAAAAAAAAAAAAACGCCCCTGTGATAGGCTACATGACGATTAACGTAGCCTATCATGGCTAGATTTGCAAAGTCAGCCGTGATAGGCTACGTTAATCGTCACGTAGCCTATCACGGGTGACTTAAAAAAAAAAAAAGCACGTACGGCTAATGGCGGCCCCCATAGGGAGCCGCCATTCGCGTTCCTTATTTGGTCCCTGTAGTCTACGTAAAGATTTACGTAGACTACGGCGACTATAAGGACAATGCAAATAGCGTTGCCCTTATTTTCGCTGTAGTCTACGTAAATCTTTACGTAGACTACAGCAACCAAATAAGGAATGCAAATGGCGGCTCCCTATGGGGGCTGCCATTTGCGTACGCGCTTTTTTTTTTTTTAAGTCACCCGTGATAGGCTACATGACGATTAACGTAGCCTATCACGGCTGACTTTGCAGATCTAGCCGTGATAGGCTACGTTAAACGTCACGTAGCCTATCACGGGGCTTTTTTTTTTTTTACTTTTCTTTTGAAGTTCGCGGCCGGGGAGACGGGGCGCTTCTCCCCGGCCTGAATTTTGGCCGGGCGAAGAGGGAAGCCTCCCCCCCCGGCCTGAACTTCGGGGGGAGCAGCAAAGCGCCTCCCCCACACCGCGAATCAAGCTGCGAGACCAGGTAAGTGACTTTCGTGCACCCCTACATTTTGAGATGTTTTGCTTTTTAATACTGAACAAAAAATATGATGCAATTTAACATTTTAAAAATCACAATCATAGGAAGCTGCCGTATACCAGGTCAGGCTGTCAATCTTTTCAGTGCTCAAATTACAGAGGAAAAGCTAAAGATAGGGATGGGTGAACTCACTGTAGCTTGCCCCACGTGCCGCTTGCTGAACCCCCTAGGCTCTAACACAAAACAGACCCCTGCTGGCGGCCCAACCCTGCAGCAAGTGGCGTGTGGCTGCTCACTCCCTCACCAAGCTGCCATTTTGCATAAAAATGGTGGCTTGGCCTTTTTCATGAAGTGGCAATTTACGCAACATCACAGGTGTATATGGTCCATTTACTCCCATAATGTTGCATAAAAGGCAGCTTTGTGGCTGCCATTTCCCTGAAATCAGCCTTTACGGAAAAGGCTGAGCCACCGTTTGGCACAGAATGGTGCCTCGGTGGAGCAGCGGGGCCCTCCGCTCTTGCCTGACTTGGTGGCAAGTTGGTGCACGCTGAGATGGGCAAGCATGGTGGTCCACAGACTGGTGTCTGGGGGGCTGAGCCAGCAAGAATCTCTGAGCTTCGAGCCCATCTGGATGTTGGTGCCATCCCTAGCTAGGGAGCTCGCAATTTTAGACAAATCACGTATGTCCCCACTGTATCGTTCTACACCATGGTTATGGGGGAGCTACAAAATGTCTTGGGACCCAAATACCTCTTCCTATACCAGGAATGCAGAACCTCAGTACCAGAGGACAAATGCAGCCCTCCTGGACTCCAATCCAGCTCTCTGGAGTTCCACAGATGGGCGAGCCCCCTCCTCCTGCCCCCTTCCCTCCCTCCCGTTAGAGGTTTGAGGTAAAATATGCTGGTATTTTTGGCCCCTTTGGGCTTTGGCTCCAGAAGTTTGGCCTTTGGCCCTGTTCACCATTGGAATGAGGCCCCAGACTGAAAGCAGTTCAGCTAATGATGCTGGAGAAATCCACCATGTTCAAATGAGTTCAGTTTTCTGTGAATCCAAGCTGTGGATTTTGCAGCAGACCAGCTTTTTCTGAGTCACGTGGATTCTGTGCACTTGCAGACTGTTTTTTTTTTTTTTTTTTTTACATTTGGGGAGGATTTGCACAATTTCACATTTGCACCTAGCCAAGTGCGCATTAGTGTTAATGCGCATTAGTGCTAATTCCCATTAGCATAAAGGAATGAAATTCCTGCATAAAATCTAATTCCGTTAATGAGCGGATGATGGAATGAAAGTCTCCTGACAATCTGTGAAACACAGACGGAACTGATTTAACAAAATCCATGCATCCCCACATTCAGCACCCCTGCCCTATACCATCCTGCCTGTGCCTGAAGATCTGCAGTTGTGTCTCTTCTGCAAGTGCCTTTTCCAGGAGCAGTACATTATGTGGCCACAAGAGAGAGAGCCTTTTCTGTGGTGGCACCCCGAGTGTGGAATACCATTTCTATAGAGGTATGCCCAATGTGGATGCTACCATCTTTTGGGCACCAACCCTTTTTTATTTGCCCAGGCATTTAAAGTGATTTCCCTATCAGCTGTGCAATTGTTTGAATTGTTTTGAAATGGATTGACTGGATTGTTTTGTTTTATTTTATTGCTGAATTTTATTTTGGGCTGAACAGTCTGATCATGCCAGTTGTGTAATGCCCAGCTGTCGGTAAGGAGGAATGGTGGCTTTCAAATATTCACAATATTTTATTTTATTTATTTAATATTTTAATAGATGGATAAAATATACAACTACATGAAATATTTTAATAACATGAGTTTAAATAAAAAAATAACATAGAAGATAAGGAGGGCAGGCCACCTCTGTTCCCCCTGTAATTTGAGCATCGTGTCTAACCCAACATTCTTTGGTAGTGGCTTTCCAGGATCTCAGTCAGGGATTGGTCTTATTGGGCAGTATTGGATCTGTTTTACTGGAGATGCCTGGGACTGAATATGTAAAGCATGTGCTCTCCCACTGTTGAGCCATGGTCCTTCCAAAGATTGTCAAGACTGTAACACCTCCAAATGAGAATGCCCACTTCTAACACCATGGAACTGAATACAAGACTGAGGTAGGGTCTGAGCTCCAAAACACCAAACCACTCTTTTGAAGCAGAATTGGAGAGCCAGTGTGGTGTAGTGGCTAGAGCGCTGGACTGGGAGACGGGAGACCCAGGTTCTAATCCCCACTCAGCCATGAAGCTCACTGGGTGACTTTAGGCCACTCACAGACTCTCAGCCCAACCTTCCTCACAGGGCTGTTGTTGTGAGGATAAAATGGAGAGGAGGAGGATTACATACGCCACCTTGGGTTCCTTACGGAGGAAAAAGGCAGGATATACATGTAATAATACATAAAATAAAATAAAAATAAGGATGGTGCTGGAGGCAGAGCACCTTGAATAGTTCCTTTAGAGTTTGGACTCATTCTGACTGAAACCCAGAGTGGATTCACTGCCCACTGTCATTGGAGCCACCTGTATCCACTGGATGGAGGGCAGAACTTCACTTTGCAGCATGCTATTTGTATAATATACAGAAATAAAATACGAATTGGGCGGGGTGTGTGCCAAGAGAGGTTCCTGTGGGTACACCGATGCCCACGGGCACCACATTGGAGTCCCCAGTAGGGATGGCAGAGAATTTCTCCCTGAATCTTCGGGGAGGCCGAGCACCAATGCATTTGGCCCCCCGAAATCGGCGGTGAAATTCTCCGCCACCCCCCTGGGATGGGACTTACCTTTGGTGAATGTCCCTCCCGGCGGCGGGTCCCGGCGGCGGTTCGTTGGCCTCTCGTTGGGGGCGGGGGCGCCAGCCGGTCTTCTGACCGGCTGCCGCCGCTGCCATTACAAAGTAAAGTGTAAAAAAACAAACAAACCCGTGATAGGCTACGTAATGATTTACGTAGCCTATCATGGCTAGATTTCCATGTCAGCCATGATAGGCTACGTTAATCGTTACGTAGCCTATCACGGGTTTTTTTTTTGTTTTTTTTGTTTTTACTTTTTCTTTTGCAGCCAGGGAGATGGGGCGCTTCTCCCCGGCCTGAATTTCGGCCGAGCAAGGTGGGGCGCCTCCCCCCCCCAGCCTGAATTTCAGCTGGGCGAGGCGGGACGCCTCCCCCCCCCGGCCTGAATTTCAGCTGGGCGAGGCGGGACGCCTCCCCCCCCGCCTGAACTTCGGGGGGAGAAGCGAAGCACCTCCCCCCCACCGCAAAGCACCCCTGCGAAAAGGTAAGTGACTTTCATACATCCCTAGTCCCCAGCTCTCGATTATCACTTCTATGATTACAACTATATTGCATTATCTTTGATGCCTGTTTTGTGTTAGAGTCCAGGGTCTACCCTGGCCAAGAAACCTTGTCACCCTAGACTAATTATACCACTGATAGAAGGTAGGGATGTCCGTGGAATCCACCGCAGACTCCAATGAGGCCAAATTCTAGTGAATTCTGCCCCCCAAAGCCCATGGCAGAACGAAGCACTTACCTGTACCTTTCCAGACCGAATATCTCCACCCCCCGGCCGGTTCCGTTCCGCTGTCTGTGCAGAACCCGGAAGTAAGTGATCGGATGCAAATGGCGTCCACTACACCATTTGCGTCCCCGTTTTTCCTCGCGATAGGCTATGAGTCTCTATTTACGTAGATACTTACGTAGCTGATCGCATGAAGAAACAGGGACACAAACGGCGTAGTGGACACCATTTGTGACCCTGGTTTTTCATGCGATAGGCTACATAAGTATCTAAGCAAATAGAGATGTGTAGCTGTCAAGGGCTCCTTGGAGGCCTCTCTCAGTCTAATCCAGTAGCCAAGTCCAGACACAGACAAAGGGATTCTTTTCAAAGCTTTATTCCTCTTTTACAACTTAACAACTCTACTGTTAGCAACTAGATATGAGCAGCAGAGTACGTATGCCCTAAGTTGGAACAGTTGGTCCCCGTTTGAAAGGGAATCACTGGCAGACCCTGAACTTAAGGGCTAACGAGAGTCCCTCCCCTTTTCCCTTGGATCCTCTGGGCGCAACCATTCTTTGCACGCCAACTGGGTACTACGCCTCCTTTCCGCACCCTCCATTTGGCGCCGCTCTCTGCATCGGCGACACGCGTCCATCAAGTCTGCTTCCCGCGCTCTGTCACTCCCAGGACTGCTATCTAAGCTAGGAATGCTGGTGGAAGGAAACTCCATCAGCTGTTGGCCCTGGGAAAGAGGAGCGCGCTCCTCTCCCAGGAGCCGACTCCTCTACCTCAGAATCAGAACTACTCTGGGATTCTATGGGCTCAGTGTCCACCCTGACAGTAGCCTATCGCAAAAAGAAATGGGGATGCAAATGGCGTAGCTGACGCCATTTTTGTCCGAAGAGCACTGTTCCGCACATATATGAGCCAGGATGGAGCCAGCCAGTTCGGATTCTGGGGGGGGAGGAATCCGCCCGCAGCCTTCCGGTAAAAAAAAAACCACGTACACAAATTTGTGTTCCCTTTTTTTTTGCTGTTTTAGCTTACATAAATATTTACATAAGCTATTACGGAGAAAAAAGGGGAACGCAAATAGCATAGTGGGTGCCATTTGCGTTCCTTTTCCCCCCGCCGTTTTAGCCTATGTAAATATTTACGTAAGCTATTATGGCAAAAAAAAAAGGAACACAAATAGCGCTCACTATGCTATTTGTGTTCCCCCTTTTTCGCCGTAAGAGCTTACGTAAATATTTACGTAGGCTAAAACAGTGAAAAAAAGGGAACGCAAATGGCGGCCGCCATAGCCGCCACCATCTGCGTATGTGGGGTTGTTGTTTCTTTGCTTGCCATGATAGGCTACGTAAGTATTTACGTAGCCTATCACGGCAAAGGCAGCTACACAAATAGCGTGGTGGCCGCCATTTGAGTCCGCAGCAGCCGGCCGAGAGACCAGCTGCTGCCGCTGGAGCCGCCACTGGAGCTGCCACTGGAGCTGCTGCCGCTGGAACATCTGCCCCAGGTAAGCTTTTGTCCCAGGGGGGATTCCGCGGGGGGGCCGGGGGGGAGTCCATTCCGCCATGGGTTTCAGGGGGCTGAATGCCAGTGCATTCGGCCTCACTGAAATCCGTGGCAGAATTCTCCACCATCCCTACCCCCCGTCAAGGATTCTGGGGGGAGGAACAGATCATCTCCCCCCCGGCAGCCCCCCCCATGGATGTGAGGTAAGGGGATTCATACATCCCTAATAGAAGGTTGTGCATTCCACTGGAAGGCATTTGTCATGAATCAACACTAATTATGTATTGGTTTTCACTCACTAAACTAGGCTTTTGTCTTATCTGCATCTTACAAAGCAATCTCCTCACTGTTTCCAAGGGGAAGCTGATCATGCCAGAATGAGGCAGCCAGAAAGAGGAATTCATTGCCAGACCCTGCGACAGTGATCGGCTAATTCAGTCTGGGCTCAGCAAATTGCTAGTGATCGCCAGAAGGGGAGAGCAAACTAGATTTTCACATTTATCATTTGAATTTTATGGGATGCGCTTTTTAAAGGTCAGGAGTTGCTAATTAAGTGGTTATTGCAGGAAACTGACAAAAGATGAACTGCTTAAAATAGTCACTAAAGCAAAATTAATCATTGGAGGGGAGCAACATCATGATGTGTAGCACAGAGAGGAGTTACTTTCATCTAGAGTGACCGTGGAGTTCTCTTTCTTTCTCACGGCAATATGTGGGTGGCTAATAAGAGGGGTGATTTTTTTCTGCCAAGTTATACACAGGCGAAAGCTTCTTCATGAGAGTTTGCATGTTCCAGCCATACTTACATATTGGGTATTCCTGAAAGGGGATGTAGTTTTAGGGTGGCTCTATTTTAAAGAGGTCAGATCACTGTTTGAAGGTTTCCTCTGTTTGAAGGGCCATGATCCAGCCCAAAACCAGATTAAAGATAAAGAACCTGAAGAAGAGAAACCCCAGGGGCCTTGAAGTTGCCGATTAACATTTAGCACCCAGACAGCAGCAGCAGACTTGCAGGTCATCTGGCCACTGTGTTCCCACTCTGAAGTAGGGATGTACGAAAGTCACTTACCTTTTCGCAGCTTGCCTTCGTGGTGGGGGGGAGGCGCTTCGCTTTCCCCCCCGAAGTTCAGGAGAAGGGGTGAGGCTTCCTGCCTCGCCCGGCCGAAATTCAGGCCGGGGAGAAGCGCCCCGTCTCCCCAGCCGCGAAACAAAAAGTAAAAAAAAAAAAGACCCCGTGATAGGCTACGTGACGATTTATGTAGCCTATCACGGCTAGATTTCCAAAGACAGCCGTGATAGGCTACGTAAATCATCACGTAGCCTATCATGGGTGACTTTGAAAAAAAAAAAAGCGCGTACGCAAATGGCGGCAGCCCATGGGCGCTGCCATTTGTGTTCCTTATTTTGGCACGTCTAGTCTACGTAAACATTTATGTAGACTACGGTGAAAATAAGGGCAACGCAAATAGCGTGCCCTTATTTTCGCTGTAGTCTATGTAAATCTTTATGTAGACTAGACGTGCCAAAGTAAGGAATGCAAATGGCGGCGCCCATGGGGCGCCGCCATTTGCGTATGCGCTTTTTTTCCCCCCAAAGTCACCCGTGATAGGCTACGTGTGTTGGATAAGTGATGATTTACGTAGCCTATCACAGCTGACTTTGGAAATCTAGCCGTGATAGGCTACGTAAATCGTTACGTAGCCTATGCATGGGTGTTTGGTTTTTTTTTTTTACTTTAGTTTTTTTTTTGCAATGGCGGCGGTGGCAGCCGGTCGGGAGACGAGCCGCCACCCCCGCCCGCGACGAAATGCCGCCAAACTGCCGCCGGGACCTGCCACTGGGAGGGACATTCGCCAAAGGTAAGTCCCATCCTGGGGGGGGCGGGGGGGCGGAGAATTTCACCGCCGATTTCGGGGGCCGGATGCGTTGGCGCTCGGCCCCCCGAAGATTCGGGGAGAAATTCTCCGCCATCCCTACTCTGAAGTGAAATATTGTATTTCTGTTTAAATTGTGGTCAATATTTCTAAATTTGCATCTATACATGTACATTAGCACTTGTACATTTTATGCAAATGTGTATCCTCTTTTGCTGTCTTTTCTGGGTTGATGCATTTCCTCTCTTTTTTGGCAATGCATAAGTGGAAACCTTAGTAAACTTCCTGGATGGTGCCTCTCCTGTCTCTGGCAATCTAGGGTGGCCAACTGTTTGGCCAGGCTTGGGGCCAGTGTACAGGGAAGCAGGTACGAGAGCCATCTGCAGAGCTGGTGGTGCCATATTGCTCTGCCTCCATCCTCTCCGCCATGATTATCTTTGAAAAGGATATAACTGCCAAATAAAGCACAGGGCTGGATGAGCCTGATCTCATCTGATCTTGGAAGCTAAGCAGGGTCAGCCCTGGTTAGAACTTGGATGGGAGACAGCCTGGGAATCAGGCTTCCTGCATGGAGCAGGGGGTTGGACTTGATGGTCTTGTAGGCTAGGGAAGTCAGAGAATTTTGCCACAGATCTTGGGGAGGCCGAATGCCAGCGCATTCGGCCCCCCCAAATCGGTGGCAGAACGGTCTGCCCCCTGCCCCCCCTGGGATGGGACTTACCTTGAGCGAATCTTCCTGGCAGCGGCGGCTCAGGCAGCGGTTCGGTGGTGGTTCAGCGGCTGCGGCGGCCGGTCTTCCGACCAGCTGCCGCTGCTGCCATTTCCAGTAAAAAAAAAAAAAAGTGATAGGCTACGTAAACATTTACGTAGACTATGGCGAAAATAAGGGGAATGCAAATAGCATAGCGTCTACGCTATTTGCGTTCCCCTTATTTTCACCATAGTCTACGTAAATGTTTACGTAGACTAGACGTGCCAAAATAAGGAACGCAAATGGTGGCGCCTATGGGCGCCGCCATTTGCGTATGCGCATTTTTTTTAAAAAAACCCAGCCATTATAGGCTACGTAAACATTTACGTAGCCTATCACGGCTGACTGCAGGGACGCAAATGGCGGCTACGGCCGCTGCCATTTGCGGACCCAGCCAGCCAGGATTCGGGGGGGGGGGGAGGGACGGAGCGCCTCCCCCCCGGCCAGAATTTCAGGGGGAGGGATGGAGCGCCTCCCCCCCACCTCGAATCAAATTTCGTTAAAAGGTAAGTGACTTTCATACATCCCTATTGTAGGCCCCTTCCAACCCTATGATTCTATGATGTCGAACAAAGGGCTGGATGCTCCCAATCTCGTCTGATCTTGGAAGCTAAGCAGGGTCAGCCCTGGTTAGAATTTGGACGGGAGACCGCCTGGGGATCAGGCTTCCTGCATGGAGCAGGGGGTTGGACTCAATGGTCTTGTAGGCCCTTTCCAACCCTATGATTCTATGAAAGCAGATGGATTTGGTTTTCTGGATCTTGCTTTATATCATGGGGCTTAACTGTTGATGTGTACTGAATTTGGTCTTTCCCATTGACATCGCATCTTCTACCTTGTCCAGCTTGGGAATCTTCTTGTCTGGTTCCTCTCTCTAAATTCTCTCTCTCATTAGCTTCTAGGCATACAGGGAGGCATAGGGTTCCTCCCACAGTTTCTACTGTTAGAGGTGTGTGGTGTATAATCTCTTGTCAGTTACATGTTGATCCATTTTCTCATGCTAAATTGACTTAATGGGACAACCCAGATCTAAAAACTGGTAAGAAAATGTTTTTGTGGCAGACATGGACAGATAAGATGATTTTTACTTTGAATCAATGGGTGGGTGTTGATGATGAGTTCTTGTCATTTTCTGTCCTGCATGCCAAATACAATTTGATGTGCGTGGGCAGTCCCCTAACTTGCTGGTGTTGGGGTACTTCAATATGCATTTGGATATGTACATCCTCGTGGGGGCACCTCGGGACTTCATGGAGACCATGACTTCCTGGGACCTGCACCCTCTTCCAACTGGGCCCACCCATGTAGCCGGTCATGCGTCAGATCTTGTGTTTGTTTCCGGAGAGGTGGGGAATGATCTGGAAATTGGGGTTATATCCACCACCCCCTTCGCCATGCCCCCTCTTTGATGAGCTCCCACCAGGCTTTAAAAACCTAGCTGTTTAGGCGGGCATTTGGGGTGGGTTAGGGTTTTTTAGAGCAGTGTTGTTTTGATATGTTGTTTTGTTCAGTTGATTATGTAAATTTGTTGTATTTCATGTTGCTGTTAGTATTATATGACGCCTAGAGTGGCCAGGTAGCTGGCCAGATGGGAGGCTAATAAATCTAATAAATAAATAATAAAAATTGCCAGCTACGGCTGAATGGCAATACTTGCAATTCCAGCATTTTTTAGAATCAAGGTTTGGCCTGGGCACTTTTACAGCATCAGGCCCTCTGTCCCTATTGGAAGGACTTATTGAGGTTAGGGATGGTGCGGATGCCCGACTGGGCCCAGGAGTCCATCAGGCTCCCCCCTGCCTGTTCCCTCAGACTATGCCTGCTGAGCCTCTGCCCTCGCTCACCCCTGCTTGTGCCCTCCCTGATGTTCCCTGCACTCACCCGGACCCATCTGCGAGTTCCCGCCATTTTGCCCAGCTTATTTTTAAGGAAAAACTGGAGGTCATTAAAATGTGCATATTTAAATATGTGCAAATTTGGGCTGGGAAAGCTTTATATACACAATATTAGATGCGTAAATGAGCCATTTGTGCCTGTGATATAGCATATATCATGCTTTCCCAGCCCAAATTTGCACATGTTTAAATATGCACATTTTAATGACCTCCTTTTTTCCCATAAAAATAAGCTTGGCAAAATGGTGGGCACTCATGGATGGGATCCAGGGTGAGTGCGGGTGGCTTGGCGAGCTCATGAAGGCTCGAGTGTGGGTCGAGGGAGGGCTTGAGCACAGGCAGTGCTCAGGGGAGCCTGCCAACACCTGGTGGGGGTAGGTTTGTCCATCCCTAATTGAAGCTGGTCAGGCAAAACAATCCACAATCCACGTCTAAAAATACTTTTTATTGGTAAATAAATTGGATATGCAGTATTCTAAGCAGGAATGGAATAGGGAACTGGATTATCCCATTTTGCTTAATCAATGGATCACCACTTCGGCATCTATACCTGTCACATCTATGGATCTTAGGTTGCGTCTTATTCAGCAAAAATGTTTGTTTAGCTGCAATGTCTCTTTAATAAGGGATTGTCTAATTTGGCTGGCGGTATGCTTGGCAATGTCCACTAGTTGCTTCTTTTGTGCAGGGGAGGGGGTTATTTCATGGATAAATTTTGTACTGGAACAGTCTTTAATATTCACTGATGCACATGCTTTTAAACTATCTACCTGCTTCTTGGAAATGGTCTGTGTAAATGGATTCTCTGCACCCTTTTGACAGCTAAAAGACTGATATTACAACATTGGAAAGATAAATGCTCAGCAAGGACTATGATTTTATTTGCCACCTCCTGCCCCCACTGAGAATTCCATGTTCCATCTGGGCTTAGCTGCAATCCTCACAGTAGCTGGTCAGGAAATTGATTTTCCCAGCAACAATATATAATTATGAGCTATTTGTTTGTTCTAATGCAAACTATTTTGGGGTAGCTTGGTTGTGAATGGGTAATAAAGACCCATTAGCTTTACATAAGGCCTACAAAAGAGACACTTTCTGCGGGAGACATAAAGTGTGTGCATCTCCAAAGCACAAGTTGGTGACTGAAAGGAATGTCCATCATGGGGAAATCTGGTTCTTTTTGACTCAATGGAGTTCTGCGGCATGTACGACTCAATTTGCATTTGTGAGTCAAACTGTGTGCTTTTTTCTGAACTCTTTTTTTGTGCATTTTCCCCCACAGGTTCTACAATTTGCACAAATTTCTGAGCAATTTGCACAAATTACAGGCGAAGTTGAACAAATTGCTCAGAATTTTGTGCAAATTGCAGAACCTGCAGGAAAAATGTGAAAATGCTTGGAAAAATCAGTGAACTGGCCCAGCTCACTGCAGACCAAGTTGGACATCACAGCAGGAACTGCAATGAAGTCTGGGGGGCCAAACCTAGGAAAACATGTCCAACTCCACAGCCCCCCTCCCCAATGGATTTCTACAAAATCCCTAGTAACAAAGCCTTGTTCGGTTCTGGCTTCAGATCTGGTAGCTTCAGAGGGAAGCTCACTTCACCCCGGAAAGCACCAGAGGTGGACCAAAGCAGTCTGATTCTGTTGCTCAGGCTTTGGGCTTACACACACACACACCGAGTTTTTCCATCTTTCAGTTTGATAGAGCCTCCGAGGGATGTGTTTATTTTGTGGCCATAGAACTGCTTGCTTTTGCATGGCCACACATGTTTACACAGTTTTAAGCCTGAACTGCACTGGCGATGGCCTTTAACATCAGCACATCAGAACCTGCTTAGCCTGGAAAGAAGCTCTGCTGGGGTCAGTGGCCAGATCTGTCCTTTCATGCCTGGGAAGCTTTTACACAGCAAAGGCTTGGAAGGAATAGAGATCAAAGCCTTTGCGACTGGCCAGAACATGGCGGGCAACCAAAGGGCAAAACCTGTGCTGTTCTCAGTCATTCATGTTCCCACTGAAAAGGGTTGATCGGGCCCTATGGTTCAGCTCAACTTGTTCTCTTGCCCTTCCCGCTAATGTAGCGGGGCTTGCAGGAATGGGAAATGCTCTTGATCCAGGCAATGCCAGCAGTTTATCCAATTTGCATCCTGCCTTTGCAGCAGCATACACCTTCAAGGGAACTGCTAACATCAGTGATACATAAAGCAGTTACACAAAATCCAGACGGAAGTCCCTGGGTTCTTGTCTCTGCCATTAACTCACTAAGGGTTCAATCCTATGCATGTTTAAACAAATAAAAGTCCTACAACTCCCAGCATCCCCAAGTCAGCAGGGATTGCTGGTAGGGTTGTCGTGAGTGTCCACACAGGGATGGAGTCCAAAGGACTCCCCCCTGTGCAGCCACCCAGACTTGGATTGCCCCCAAGCTGCATGAGCTGCCAGGGCTTACCTGGTCCCACTCATGAGCGTCCGCAGCTGTGTCGCAAATGGCAACTTGCTATTTTTCGTAAATTAAATCTTGAGCACAGTGGCCGGCACTTTCCATCCAGACACTGCATGAGAGACTTAATTTTTAAAAAAGTTGCTGAGGGCGCACAGCTCAGCAGGGGAGGGGGGGCAGGGCAGGGTATCCATTTATCCACAACAAATCGACAAAAACAGAGAGCCCTGTCCTGCATAAAAGGGGCCCTAGATTTGTATTGGGTCGGGGGGAGAAGGATTGTTCCTGTCTCCCCATCCCAGGCCAGCTACGTGGAGGCAGCTGCTGGATGGGAGGAGGGAGATGAGAGGGAAGACCTCTTGCCTTCCTCCTCCTGTCAAGCCACTGCCCCCCCCATCTCCCCTTCCCATCCCAGGCCAGCTACGTGGAGGCAGCTGCTGGATGGGAGGAGGGAGATGAGAGGGAAGACCTCTTGCCTTCCTCCTCCTGTCAAGCCACTGTCGTCCCCCAACCCCTAGTAGCTGGGCTGGGATGGAAGGGGGAGCCAGGAATGATCCTTCTCCCCCCACACCCACTACAAATCTAGGGCCTCTTATGTAGGACAGGCTCTATGTTTTTGTCAATTTATCATTGTGCACAATGGCGGCTGGAAAGGGCCAGTCTGACAACATGAGAGGCCTCTTAATGTTGCGGAAATGGCCTTTCCGGCGCCGCGCCATTATGTGCAACAATAAATCTATGAAAAAACAGAGCTTCATCGTGCCTAAAAGGTGGCGGCCAGCATAGAGGAGCGGGCAGCTGCGGCGCGCTCCTGGACAGCTCGCTAAGCTCTCTGGGGCTCACGCAGCCTGGCTTGTGCAGGCAGTGGCAGTGGTGGCTGCTCGACCCCCGCTGAGCACAGACTCATTGGAGTTCATCCATCTCTAATTGCTGGTGCATGCTGGGAGTTTAATGACTTTTTCTCTGTCAAAACTCATGTCGGATTTCACTGAGAATAAACCACTATGAGCAAAATTCATTCAGTTTAGAAGTTTTGTTGTGTTTTCTTCTGTTCTTCGTTCCAGTTTTTGAAGAATGTCTTAGGCCGCAGTTCTGTGGCTGCTAGACAGCGGCTAGAAGGGCATAGGGTTTGTCATTTTCCGAGAACTGATCTCAGAGTGAGCTCTCTGAGGTCAGTTCCCAGAAGTCCGATTCCTCCCCCTGCTCCCCCACCACCTTGTAGGTGGTGTGGTTCACCCCCGGCTCCATGCTTGTAAGAGCAATGCGGAGCGGGCAAAAAGGGGGCATTCCTAGGGGCCAGCAGGGGAGGAGACTGTGGAAGCACATTACCACACTTTATATGTGCCGTCCAGCCTCCCCCCCCCCATTCTGATGCGCCCCAGAATCAGCCTTCTAGTGTCAGGAGCCATCTAGCGTCAGGAGCGCCCTAGCGGTCTCTTTCAGTAGACTCCAATAGCCAACTCAAGACACAGATGAAAGGATACTTTTCAAGGCTTTAATCCTTTTACAACTTAATTACTCTTTCAGATGCTAATCACCAGCGACTAACCAAAGAATAGCAGAGTAGCCTATGCTCCGAGTAGGCACTTGATCCTTGTATGAAGGAGAGTCACTTGAAGACTCTGAACTTATGGGCTAGGGAGAGAACCTCCCTCTTTCCCTTGGGTCCACAGGAGGCGGCTGTTGCTTGCGTGCCAAACGGGCGCTACGCCTCCTTTCCACACCCTCCATTGCTCATCGCTCCCTGTGTCTGCGTCGCTCCCTGTGTCTGCGTCGAGCGTCCAGCAAGCCCCCCTCCTGCACTTTCTTGCTGCCAGGGTCACTATCTATCTCAGGAATGCCGGCAGGAGGAATCTCTGCCAGCTGCTGTGCCTGTGAGGGATGAGCTGGCTCCTCTCCCACAGATTGCTGATCCTCCTCAGAATCAGAACTGCTCTGGGGCTCAATCAGCTCAGTTTCCACCCTGACATCTAGCTGCAAATGCAGCCTGGCCAGAGTACGGAGTGGATCCCCTCCATGATCCGCCTGGCCTGCGTTGGATAGTCAGTCTCTAAGTTCAGAGGCAGCCAACTATCCCCCTCGGATTGCATCCTTAGTGTCAAGGAGTTCCAGAATTGGTCTCTACTATAGTTTATGCTGGTGGGAGTTGTAGGACTTTTTTGCTGCCCAAACATGCATAGGATTGCACCCTAAATTTCTTTTTAAAAGAGCTATCAGGTCCCTCCCCTGCCCCCACCCCCAAGCAAAGCTATGCCCCCTGAAGCAAGGTGTGCTCTGTCTTTCCTTACATTTGTATGGTGATCCAGTTTCTGAAGCAGGATTTGGTCTGCATCTGCTGTAGCAGGAAGGGGGGAATTGCTCTGAGAATGTTACAGCAGCTGCCATCCCACAAGATCATCTTAAAACGCTTTGCTGTTCAGTCATATTTTTAATCAGTTTTTCTTTACAATTGTGTTTTCCAACCAAAATGATGAACGTGGAAAGGGCTTCCAGAACCACTGCAGTCAAGGATCACTTCTAACTCATTTGTATCTTTGCCTTCCAGATGCCACGGAGTCTCTCTGTAGCAATGAAAAGAAAGAAAAATAATGCACCCAGGGCATGGATTTTTAAGAAACATTCGGTCCTTATAACGTTAGGAATAGCTGACTAGAACAGGGTATCATGCAGCAATGAGCTGATCCCCGCTGCTCAAAGGGGCAGGTTTCCTATTTTTGAATATTGCTTTTGGGGGCTGTCATGATAAGCATCTGCATTTCAAATTTTTGCGCAACACCACTGCTAAGCTGATTTGGCCACTTGTAAAAACAAATCTGCTTGGCCCATAAAGGACCAGCAGTGTAGTCCACACTGAGTCTTATCCTGGAGTGGGCATAGCATTGGTGGGGGAGACTCAGACCAGGTTAAATACTTCTTCTAAGCCCCGCCCCCTCCAGCATTGGCATCATGACACTGTGTGCAGGAGGCGCACATGGGCCGTATGGGCTTGCCATCACTGGAGGGTCGGCCACAAAAGTGGCCTTCCCCCATGCTCTCTAGGCATTGTGGGAGGGGAGTAGTATCGAGCATGCAAGAGAACTCACATCTAAGACTTAGATTTTTTGCCCCAGAAGCTTTCTATCACCACACACAAATAGTAGAATCCTAGAATCATAGAATAGTAGGGTTGGAAGGGGCCTACAAGGCCATCTAGTCCAACCCCCTGCTCAGTGCAGAAATCCAAGTCAGAGCATCCCTGACAGGTGGCTGTCCAGCTTCATCTTGAATGCTTCCAGTGTGGGAGAGCCCACCACCTCCCTAGGTAATTGGTTCCATTGTCGTATTGCTCTAACAGTCAGGACGTTTTTCCTGGTGTTCAGCCGGAATCTGGATTCCTGTCACTTGAGCCCATTATTCCATGTCCCGCACTCTGGGATGATCGAGAAGAGATCCTGGCCTTCCTCTCTGTGACAACCTTTCAAGGACTTGAAGAGCGCTATCATGTTTCCCCTCAGTCTTCTCTTCTCAAGGCTAAACATGCCCAGTTCTTTCAGCCTCTCTTCATAGGGCTTTGTTTCCAGTCCCCTGATCGTCTTTGTTGCCCTCCTCTGAACCCTCTCCAGTTGGTCTGCATCCTTCTTGAAGTGTGGTGCCCAGAACTGGACATAGTACTGTAGATGAGGCCTAACCAGTGCTGAGTAGAGGGGAACTAGTACTTCCCGGGATTTGGAAGCTATGCTTCTATTAATGCAGCCCAAAAGAGCATTTGCCTTTTTTGCAGCCACATGGTTTTAAAACCTGGGTTGTAAAAAAAGTCATATTGGGGCATTTCCTGCAAACTTTTCCTAATTCCAGTGCCTTTTCAGCTGCTGAAACTGCACCATTTTGGGCCCCAGGTGGTTAAACTAGGGATGGCAGAGAATTCCTCCACGTATCTCGGTGAGGCCGAATGCCAGTGCATTCGGCCCCCCGAACTCCGTGGCGGAAGGGCCTGCCCCCCTCGCCCCCCGTGGATCCCCCCCAGGATGAGACTTATCTGGGGCGGATCTTCCGGGCTGCCGCCGCAGCCATTTGCAATCTTGTCTGGTTAAAACAAAACAAAAAACAAAAACCAACGATGTGATAGGCTACATAAAGATTTACGTAGCCTATCATGGCTGGGTTTAAAAAACAAACCCACGTACGCAAATGGCAGCAGCTACGGCTGCCACCATTTGCGTTCCTTATTTTTGGCCGTCTTAATCTACGTAAATATTTACGTAGACTATGACGGCGAAAATAAAGGGGAATGCAAATAGCGTAGCGGGCGCTATTTGTGTCCCTTTTTGATTCCCCGTTTTAGCCTACGTAAATATTTACGTAGGCTAAAACGGTGAATCAAAAAGGGATGCAAATAGCGCCCGCTACGCTATTTGCGTTCCCCTTTATTTTCGTCATCATAGTCTACGTAAATATTTACATAGATTAAGATGGCAAAAATAAGGAACGCAAATGGTAGCCGCCGCCATTTGCGTACGCGGTCCCCCCCCCGGGGCCCTCTGCAGCCAGAAATCTGGCTGTGTATGGCTCTGGCCTGGGCTGGACCTGGCCGGCTGCTCCACGGAGCTGCCGTGGAGCACAGCTGGCCATGGAGGATTCCGGGGGGGAGGAACGGATCGCCTCCCCCTCCGTCGAGGATTCCGGGGGGAGGGACGGAATGCCTCCCCCCCCATCAACATAATCCATGGAAAGGTAAGTGACTTTCGTACATCCCTACGTTAAACCCACCCCCACCAGATACCATTTTAATTTTCTTTTGGACACGAGTTGAAGACTAGGGATGTAAGAACTCACCCTAGCTCAGGCTCTCCGGGTACTGACTGAAGCAGCACCCCTACTTGCACCCCCCTGGACTCATGCTCGGGCCACCAACAAGCTCGGCAAGCTCCCTGGGCTCACTGCGATCCCATTTGGTGAGCACCTGCTGTTTCCACGCCTTTGATTTCTACGTAAAACAGGAAGTTTAAAAAATGTGCATATTTAAATACGCGCAGTTTGGAGCTGGGAAAGCTAAATAAGTGCAATATTAGAGGTATAAATGTCAGCCCCCCCCCCCCGAAGTGAGATTCAGATTGCCGAATCCCACTTCAGGGTCAAGACTGAGTCGGGTCCAGGTCCCCCCAAATCAACCTGAGCCGAATCAGGCCCACTTCCAAAGCCAAGAAGTAGCTCCTGAGTTGGATTGGGGGGTCCATGCACAGCCCTACTTTTTTGCCTGTCTAGCTGGAGCACTTCAGAGGGGGAGGGAAGGAGGTTGGAGAGCCCATTTTTAAAATGACTCCCCCATCCAGAACAACAAGACGGCTGCTGGGACGCATTGAGAGGGCGTAGGAGCTGGCAGCAGCAGCAGCTCCCCCAGCAGCACCAGCAGTGGTGCCCCCCCAGCACCGGTGCCAGCTCCCTCAGCAGTGCTGGCAGGGGCTCCCCCAGTGGAGCCCCCCCACATGGAACGAGGGCCCAGGTAAGGAGCTGGGGGCCGGGCAGCATGTTGTGGTGGGGCAAAGCGGGATTCAGATGTCCACATCCCGCTTCGGCATCATAGGCCGAAGTGAGTCGGGAGGCCCCCGAATCAGCCCGAGCCAAATCGGGCCCACCTCAGAAGCCCCGAGGCAACCTCCGAGTCATATCGGGGGGTCCATGCACAGCCCTGCTCAAAACCACCCCACAAAGAAATTCAAAATGAATTATAAAACGCCCTGAGAATGAGGCAGAAAAAAACGGAAGCCTCTTTCACGGGGGAAGAAAACTTGTGGGGAATTAGAGGACAGATTTTGGTACACCACCAGCTCCACTTATTTCCTGGAGCTTGACACAACACTGGCCCCTCCCACCTGTGTTGTGGGGATGCAAAAGGGGGGCCATGCTGCCAACACCATTGATGCTCTTGCCACTTCCACTGGCAGTGCAAATATATATATAGTAAAGGTAAAGGTGTCCCCAACCAGTCGTGTCCGACTCTAGGGTGCGGTGCTCATCCCCGTTTCTAAGCCGAAGAGCCAGCGCTGTCCGAAGACCCTTCCGTGGTCATGTGGCTGGGATGACTGAACACCAGGTGCACGGAACGCTGTTAGCTTTCCCTCCGAGGCGGCACCTATTTATCTACTTGCAATTTCTTGCTTTCGAACTGCTAGGTTGGCAGAAGCTGGGACTGAAGACAAGAGCTCACTCTGTCACGCAACACTCGGGTCTTGAACTGCTGACCTGCCGACCTTCCAGTCTGCAGCTCAGCGTCTTAACCACTAAGCCACCGCGGCCCCTTAAATATATATATATATATATATATATATATATATGTGTATGTGTATGTGTATGTGTGTATGTGTATGTGTATGTGTATGTGTATATATATATATATATATACACACACACACACACACACACACTTTGTGTGTGTGTGTGTGTGTGTGTGTATGTATGTGTGTGTGTATATATAATTTCCCTTAGGAAAACAGAAAGAAGCTGTGCTGCAAACCGTGCTGGTTGTGGGCCCTACCTGTGAGAAACTGCTGGAGAATTTCTCCTCCACCTGGAGAAATTCGGTGAAATTGTTTCCCCAATTTTTCTGTCCACATATAGGGTGGAGAATTTCAAGGGGCTGGTTGGGGACAGCTGTAGTTATAGAACTCGGCTGTGCAAATGGCATCTTTTGGTTGCTTAGGATCTTGTGAACGGCTCCTGGCCTCACTGCCTGTTATTTAATCATCTTGTTCAAATTCCCAAACAATGAGTAATCCGCAAAGTGTGTTGCTTGTTCCAGTAGCCAAGTGACAGGGTGGGGGGTTGGGTGGGGGGCAGCCTCAAAGCCTCAAGTGTTTCACTTACATATGTGCTTTTGCATTGTCTCTGGGAAAAGATGAGTCATGAATCTCATTAATACCGATTCCAGTATCAATTTATCATGCCAGCTATTCAGAACGTTAATCGGTGAGACCTTGGCAAAGCTCTTTCAGTAGATAGCTGTGAGGCTCCAGGCTCTATCATGATGTACATAGGCAGAAACAATGCAAGGATGGCATAAAGTGAAATAGGTTTTCAAATGCTGCATCCTACTCTTCCACTTGAGTCTCCATACCTTGGATTTCACCTAGTTTAGTCCCATCAACAGAAATGGGCTGAAATGCTTTTAAATCAAAGTTCTTCAACTTCACTCATTTGTGGATCAGGCTAGGGGGGCGGGAAACATGCCTTTCCTATCCTGTCTGTTCTGTTTTGTCCATCCCTATAGGGTCTTCTCCAAACCTTAACCTTGTCCTTGCTTGCAGTCAAATTTGGGTTCTGCCTTGGTGTTCTTTCCCAAAAAGCTACACGCTATTCTAGGGTAAAAGCAACAGCTTAGACTGGTGTCCACATCAGTGATAATTAAGGACATATGAGAATTTCATTTTTGCTCACAAAACATGCAGGCATGCCCTATTCGAAGCTCCGAACACGAGCATGAGCATGGTTCTGCTAAAAATATTTGTAAATTGCCGAAAACGCACTCTCATTCATCTTGTTCCTGATTCGCAGTTCAATTGGCGCACATTTCCTAATTTGCTCAAATTTACTCTATAGACTGAATCACCCCCACTTTAGTCTATGGAGGAAAGTTGCACAAATTGGGAAATTTGTGCACATTTGGGGAAACTTGTCCGAATCTCCCATTGGATCATGGCTCAATTTACACAATTCTCCCATTTGCACAGTGTGAGGAGGAATCACATGAACGTGAACGGGAATCAGGTACAGGGCAAATGGCAGAATGATGTTTGGAGAATTCTGGAAATCTCAAACATCACTCAATTACCTAGGGAGGCTGTGGGCTCTCCCACACTGGAGGCATTCAAGACGAGGCTGGACAGCCATCTGTCAGGGATGCTCTGACTTGGATTCCTGCATTGAGCAGGGGGTTGGACTCGATGGCCTTGTAGGCCCCTTCCAACCCTACTATTCTATGATTCTAAGATTCATTTGCCCATCCTTAGTGATAATGACATCAGAGATTTCTGAATGATTCAGGCCCGTTCTTTCCCCCAGACATCACCATTGCTTGTAATGGTTAAGAGCCATGCTACATGAATAAAATCCAACATTAGTCTGACTTAGAGTAGACCAATTGAAATGAATGGGACATAAGTTGGTCATAGGTGCCATTCATTTCAATGGGTCTACACTAAGTAGAACTTATGTTGGATTTTACCCCATGCTTAGCAGAATCACAGGTGTGTGCATGTGTGTACTCCCTGCACGTAGAAAAGAAGTATGGTACGGAAAAGGGAGAGGTTATCACTCCATGGCTCAGTGACATGGATATGGCTCAGTTACATTAGTGATGGCCACCAATTTGGATGGCTTTAAAACTAAAAGGGGGTTAGACAATTTCATGGTGGAGAAGGCTATTAATGGATACTGCCCCTGATGGCTATATGCTACCTCCAGTATCAGAGGCAGTGTGCCTATGTACAACAGTTGTGGGGAACATGGACAGGAGGGTGCTGTTGCACTCCTGTCCTGCTTGTGGGTTTCACATTGGCAGCTGGTTGGCCACTGTGTAACCTTCCCTCAGGGGGAGTTGCTCTAGCCCCTTGATAATTTTAGTTGCCCTTTTCTGCACTTTTTTCAGCTCTACAATATCTTTTTTTCAGGTGAGATGACCAGAACCATATAGTATTCTAAGTGTGTTCACACCACAGATTTGTATAACGGCAGCATGATATTGGCAGTTTTATTCTCAATTCCTTTCCTAACATGGAGATTTGCTTTTTTGTGGCAGCTGGGTCAACATTTTCATCAAGCTGTCCACCACAACCCCAAGATCTGTTTCTTGGTTGGTCACCACTAGCTCAGATCCCATCAGGTTATACTTGAAGCTGGGATTTTTTGCCCCAACGGGCATCACTTTACACTTGATTACATTGAATAGCATGTGTTATTTAGATGCCCATTCTTCCGGTGTGGAGAGATCCTTTTGGAGCTCTTCACAATCCCTTTTTGTTTTAACCACCCTAAATAATTTGGTGTCATCCACAAACTAGGCCACTTCGCTGCTCACTCCTAATTCCAGATCATTTATGAACAGGTTGAAAAGCATTGGTCCTAATACAGATCCCTGTGGGACCCCACTATTGACTTCCCTCCATTGGGAGAATTCACCATTTATTCCCACTCTCTGCTTCCAGTTCTTTAACCAGTTACTGATCCATAAGAGGACCTCTCCTCTTATTCTATTTCAGTCTGTGGCATCTCCTATTAAAGGTTCTCAGGACTGGGATGGCCTCTGCCTGTGACCTTGGATAGCTCTTAGAAGTCAGAGTCCACAATTCTGGGGCAGGTGGCCAAATGGTCGGACTTGCTAAGTTCTTCTAAGCTTCATGGATTCTGGCCAGGAATATGCTTTTCCCCGTGTGTTATTATGCAAGCTATAGGCCTTAACTCACTTTCCTCCAGCTTTGCTTCACCCATTAAGAAGAAACCAAGCAATGACTGTGGATGGCTGGACTCTTTCCACAGGATGTAGTGATGGCCATCAGCTTGGATGGCTTTAAAAGGGGATCACACAAATTCATGGAGGATAAGGCTTCCAATGGCTACTTGTCATGATGGCTATATAACACCTCCAGTATTGGAGAGAGTATGTTGTATACTGTATACCAGTTGCTGGGGAACTGTATACCAGTCTGTATACCAGTTGCTGGGGAACATGAGTGGGAGGATGCTATTGCATTCCTGCCCTGCTTGTGGGCTTCCCATTGCCATTTGGTCCAGGCATGTTCTGAAGGCACATGAGACAGCCACCTTGCTGAAGCTAAGCAGGTCTGGGTCTAGTCAGTGCTTGGAGGGGAGACCACATGGGAACCACATGTAGCCACCTTGAGTTCCATGATGGAAGAAAGGTGGGGTATAAATAAAATAATAAATCAACCTGGTTGGCCACTGTGGGAACACGATGCTGGACTAGAGCGTCTTTTGGTCCAATCCTGCATGGCTCTTCTTATGGTCTTCTCTGTACGTTTACAAATGTACCCCTGTACATAAAATACAGGAGAAGCGTTGGCCTTTTTCTGAGCCATCTCCTGTAGCATAAGGGATACTTACGAGCAGCTTTGGGGATGCTACCCTTCTGGAGGCTTTCTTAAAACATGTTTAGACTTGGCCATGATGTTGCAGATGTCTTCAGATTTCCAAATGTCTTTTCTGGAAAGTAGAAGCTCAAGCTCACCTGGCATATGTTGACTGAATTTCCCATGGAAGGCTGAGAGGACACACCAGCCAGGAAGCCAAACAAGCTTTATTGTCTTTCTCCAACAAGAACAGAACAGCAGCAGGAAACTCCTGATTCTACCCAGATGGTATTTCATCCCAGCACAAGCTATTGACTAAACTTTACAATGACACTATCCTCACACCCATTGCTTATAGGCTTCAGTGTTCTCCTCTTGAGCCACAATGTGAAAAATCGACATTGTGGCTCAAGATGAGAACACTGAAGCCTATAAGCTCAGAGATGAAGAGGGAAGGAGAACCTAAGGACAACAGGGTCTGAAGGTTGGGTATGGACAATGGGCTCTCTCCCCTTCCTTTATGGCTTTGGGACTGCAATGAATGGGGGAAAATATTGCAGTGTGCTAGTGTGCTGTTGTGATTTAATCGATATTTATACAGCACCATCAGTGTACGTAGCACCTGTCAGTTTCATAGGCAAAAATAAAATAAAATAGACAGGTCTCTGTTTCTGAGGAGCTTACAATCTAAATTAGGCAATAGGGCAAACAACAGAGGGATGGGAGGCTCTGGAGCTCTGGCAGGTTCCCAGTGAGGATGTTGTGCCTGGTTAAAACAAGTGCGGGTGGGTTGATTTGAGAACCTGTAGCCAAGTCATGAACCTGGGACATTTCAGGCTGAGATTCAACTTGAGCATTGATCACCAACTTCTGTCCGAAGGAGGGAAATGCAAGGTAATGACCTTAGGCTAACATGGGTCATATGGTACCACTCGCTGACCCTATAAAGAGTTCCAGGACAGGCTGGCTCATTGGTCTGAGCAAAGAGTGGAATCTGCTGCTGCTTCAGGTGATGGGCTCGGAGTGCTTCTGCATTAATGCTCCCGCCACTCCCCCAGAAGGCACATCCAGCACAGTTGAGGAGGTCTCATAAGTTTATTTCTCTGGGATGGTGGCGGTGGAAGCACTAGGGATGTTGGCAGCGCTCTGTGATTTTAGTTTTTATGGGACTTGTCCCCAGTTGCCAGAGGCTTTAAAGT
Source organism: Heloderma suspectum (assembly GCF_057233095.1). Classification (NCBI taxonomy): domain Eukaryota; kingdom Metazoa; phylum Chordata; class Lepidosauria; order Squamata; family Helodermatidae; genus Heloderma; species Heloderma suspectum. The sequence continues at coordinate 42,071,173 of NC_139463.1, forward strand.
GGTCTTAAAAACATGTGTTCAGAACATTTTTAATATCTTCCTGTGCCCGTTTAAACACACTGTTTAAAATATGGTATCTAATCCTCTGGGTGGAGAATACTGATATTTTCTGCTTTAAAAGACCAACTGCTTCTTGCATTGATCCCTCCCACCCCCGCCCGGTTAATGGCTACAGAAAACAAACTTCCTTGCACTTTCAGGAGCCTGGTAAGCATATGATCCCCTCCAGCCCTGAATGAATCAAGCCTGGGATATTATGGGGGAAATCCAGGGTATTCATCTGGCCATTAGAAAGTCTGAAGTGGGGCAGCTGTCATAATCAGGAAAACACTTGTTCGAGACCACTGGATTGTCGAATTCAGTTGTTGATTTTGGCTCCTCTCCATGACCCTGAAGCAGGGCCACCATCAAGCGTAGACATGGTTGGGGCCTTGTCAAGGGCCCACACCCTAGCAGGGCCCACTGACATGACTTGTTCCTCCTCTTCACCATTGCAACTCCTTGTTCACGTGATTCTCTCTGGCCAGACAATGGTGCTGGTGAGAAGGAGGAGCAGGAGATGCCCCTGACTAGTTGCTCACTGGCTCTCTGCCAGTCAAGCAAGCAAGTGGTACCAATGATGAGGAAGAGGAGCAGCAATAGCGGATGGTGACAGTAGTGGTAAGAAGGTAGACTCATGGAGGGAAGAAGGACTTAGAGGATGTCTTGCCCAAGGTCCTCCAAAACCCAGAGCTGGCACTGGCCTGAAGTCTCCACCCTCAGTAACCATGACTCGATCAGTGATTAAAGGAATGACAAGAATATATATTTTAATATTTGCATTTCTGAATTATGCAAAAAGCTGGGTCATTACAGTTCTTTTGTATTTCCTTGCTTTAAGACGGAGATGGGGGGCATCTTGTCCTGGTTGGAAACTAGACCAGAGCTTAGGGTTCTGACTGGGGTGGAATTGTTTCCAACCATCTCTAGGGAGTGCTCTGTATCTATTCTGGAAATAGCCATGCAAGATGGAGCCTAGGGCCAAATTGCCTTGTACCCCCAAAGGGTGTGGCACGGCAGAGAGTCTGTTGTTATCACAGCTTGGGTGAAGCTCAATGGGAAGCCAACAGAGTTTCAATAAGACAAATGGAATTTCTTGGCAGGTCCAGGGTATGTGTCTCACATCCCTTATCAATGGCCTGAGGTAGGGGTTTGTGGTGTTTCCATGACTATCTACATTTCTGCATAGGCTTCTAAGTGCATCACCCTGAATAAGGTGAGAGAGAATTATAATTTTTCAGAGACCTGAAGACAGTTTGAGAGAGGGAACACTGCTCATAAGACATACCCTCAAGTTGAGGCATGTTTACCTCTGCTCAGACAGGTTCTGCAGATGTTTGCAATGTTACCTCCAAAAGCCATTCAACCACAGCTGGCAGCGTACACCATGGGAGGGGAACATCTGACCAGTAGAGGTTCCTCATTCAGTCTGCAGAGCCTTTACGGATGCATCCAGCCCCCTGCCCAATTTTTCTGAAATCAGCATTTGGCACAATTAAGGATTCCACCTCACTCATAGGACTCATAGGACCTGCAACAAAATGCTGGAGTGTGTTTTCACCTCCTAATAGGAACGTTCATATTCAGGGTGCCTGCAAACTGGCAATGCCCTTCTCCATGACAGAACAATCTGTATGTGACTCAAGCAGGGTGTTCCAACCCCCACCCTCCAATCCTGTTTTCTATTTTTCTTTTCCAATGGGCATTCAACATTCCATGGCTACTAAGCATGTTCAGTCCTTTGGGCTGTTTTTCTGGGGAGGGGATTGTCCCATTATGCTTTTTTTAAACACATTTTTTTGTAGTTCTTAAACCCAAACTTGCTGATAACTCTCTCCTGTTTTTCAGAGGCCCTGTTTTGGCTCCATTTCTGTCAGCACTCATCAGCTTAGTTCACTATTAGAGGGGGTGATACTTGACTGGTATAAAATACTTCCTGTTTGTTTGGATTTCCTTTTTAAGTGAATCATCTGCTTATTGTAAGTTACATATTGGACGAAGTCATCAATCATACATCACCCAAAGGTCAAGAGTCATTTTCTCCCTCTTTCCCACTCTATGCAGATGACAAAAATCATACAGGAATATGGTGAAGATATCATGTTTATTTCTTGCTGCAGACTGGTTACTTACATCACAATCATGGATAATTTAATAGGATCTTATACTCTCTGAAGAAATCTAAGAATAAATATGAAAAAAGAAAAAATATTTTATTCCAATGGTCTCTGAAGATGGGTGATATATCTTACATTTTTAAACATACTCTTGATTTTATGTTGAATATATAGATTCTATCTCCAAAGGGTAAAAAAATCCATCTGAATCTTGTTACTCACCACAAAATAAAAATAAAAGTAAAATCCATTCATTGCCCAAAGCAAAGATTAGCTATACATTAATGACGCCACACAGGAAGGGCTCATTGTCCAAGAAAGCATCCTAGCCATAGGCAAAGTTTCCTTCGTTGTAGAAGAAATAGCAGCGGCTGATTCTCACTGTCTTGGATGACCATTTACTGGTTCTTCAGGCTGCAAAGAAAAGGGGGAAAGGAAGAAACATCTTACTCAGTATCAACAGGAAGGAGAGTACATTGTCCCAAGATTTGTGGCCTAACTCTACTGGATGCCTATTTGCTTCAGAGAAGGGATGGGCAAATCCATCAATTTAATTTTCTCCCACATGTTTTTGTATAGTCTCAAGTTATTTCTGTCTCATTTATGAAGAAATTTGCAGATTTGGGTAAGTTATCAAAAACAAAACAAAAATCCAGCAACAGAAAAAGAAAAGAAAACCAGAGACTGAATGAAATGTTCACATGTCTGTACTGGCCAAATTGAAGAGGTACACCTGTTTCCAGTATGGAGCATGTTGTACCTGCCAGATGATGAGCCTGTCAGAGAAATTCAGTGGCAACTGTAAATTCAGTACCACAAACATGGAGCCCATCTCTGTCTGGGGCAGGGGCAGCTCAACGAGCTTCCTTGCTTGCCCTGCCTGCCCATGAGCTGCGCAAGCTGCCCCTCTTCCTCGCGCTGGCTGTCAAGGGCTGGCGCGGGGAAGGAGGGCCCTTTCATGACCAGCCCCCAGCCTCTCGCCCTGGCCTTTTCTAGAGGAGGCCAGGGCGAGAACGCTGGTGTGCCACCGTCACCCTTCTTCCCTGCGCCGGCCCTTGACAGCCGGAGCGAGGAAGAAGGGTGACGGCAGCCAGCCCCCAACTTCACACCCTGGCCTCCAGCAGGTGGGGGGGGGAAGAAAAGAATAGGTGCCTCCTTCTTCCCTCCACCCCCCACCTCCTACAGTGGCAGAGGCAAGGGACAAGCTGGTCGTTTTCCATAAGGCCAGGAAAACTTATGGAAAACGACCAGCCTGTCCTGCACCATGGCCACTGTAGCAAGGATGGGGGAAGGAGGAGAGCTGCTGCCTTCTTCCCCACTCCTTGCTGAGGAGTGGGCGCCTGAGCTCTTGCGTGACTCAGCACGCTGCGAGTCGGGCAAGAGCTCAGGTCCACGAACCGGTGTCCAGGGGGCTGAACCGGCAACTTCTTGCCGGGCTTCAAGCCCCAACTGGACGCTCACGACATCCCTAGGTTGCCTACACAGGGATTCAAAGCCAAACTTTGAAGAAGTAAGCACTCGGATGGACAGATCTGTCAGTTTTGTTTCTCCCATGTTCACATTTTTAAAAAAAATCTCAAGGTCTTTCTGCCCTATTTATAAAGAAATTTTATGGTTTTGTACTGTGTATAATGTATTTTTAATGGGTTTTAATTTTTGTGAACCACCCAGAGAGCTTCAGCTATGGGGCGGTATAGAAATATAATAAATGAAATAACATGAAATTTTTGAACTTTGTTATGTTCGTATATATAAAAAAATGACCTTAACAACATTCTCACCCATCCCTACTTCAGAGTGAGTCACGAGGGAAGAGTGAATTTGCCCTGTTCTGTTCCTTCATTGTTATGTGGGTTCGATCTTCTCTGTGTCCCATTCTTCCCAAATTCTAGTTAACAGCATTAATGGAACAGCCATAAATTGGAAAATGGCGGCATACTCTTCAGTCAAGAGCTGATTCACAAGGGTTTGGAAGACAGCGGTCGCGGATAAGTTAACATGCCATGACAGCCTAATTAGAGCAGCCTTCACTAACCTGGTACCTTCCTGATGTGTTGGAGTACATTTCCCATCATCCCCAGCCAGCATTGCAATACTGGCTTGAAATGATGGGAGTTGCAATCCAACACATCTGGAAGGCACCCAGGTTGTAGATGGCTGAATTAGAGGAAAAGTAAAGCAGGATTTGCTTTTAGCCTCATGATGGTTTCCATTTTGTTCACATATTAATGTACCTCAGTGGCTTAAAGGGCCCCTTCCAACTTTATGGTTCTATGATGCCCCCCCCCCCCCTTGCCCCAATTTTGTCCACCTGGTATTCATTCCCTCCTTTGGAAGATTCCCTCATGTGATCGAAACAGTATTAATGTTTATTAGAATCACACAGGACAATTAATACTTACCTGTATTTCCATCCTGGAGGTTAGATAAGTGTATAATATCAGGAAGAAACCAATGTGCAATGTATATGTTTTAACCTTTTGTTATGTTTGTGCGCATTATTGTTAGAATGTTCATAATTATTTGTTAGAATTCAATAAAGTCAATAACAGAACAATCCTATGGTCCCTGGGAGAGCATCCCAGGGATCACAGGATATGGTGGGCTGCCCTGCCTGAGACTGTCAGCATTCTATTCACACAGTGGCCAGCAACTGCCCACAGGAAACCCACAAGCAGGACACGAGTGTGACAGCACTCTCCCGCCCATGTTCCCCAGCAACTGGTGTATGTAGGCACACTGCCTCTGCTACTGGTGGTAGCATAGAGCCATCATAGCCTTATCGTCCATCAATTTGTCCAATCCCCTTTGAAGGACATCCAAACTGGTGTCCATCACTACGTCTTGTGGAAAGGACCATGGGAGAGAAAATCCAAGGTCGGGCTGTTTCTCCTCACCTGTTGCAGCTACTGTGGAATGCAGCATGGCAGCTGGTTTTCTGAGGTTGCAACAGCAAACCTGGAAAAGCTTGGGGAGAGGGAAAGAGGGTGGGAGGGGAGGCAGGGAGGGGAGGGCAGAGGGAGAGGGGGAGGATCCACAGGACCCCAAAACTTCTACAATGCCCATCCCACCCACAAAGCAGTAGGTCTTGGCACATCTAGCTGAAAATGTAACACAAAGGAGGAAGGGGAGGTGTTTTGCCTTCATCCTCCTCTCGCCCTGCCTGGCTCCTGCTGGCAGGGCATAGGATAGAGAGACAGATTCAGTCTGGGAGCTGGTCCTCTCTCAAGCAGCAATCCCTTAGGATCTCACTGTAAGTTGTCCCGCCAAAATCCAAAACTAAACAACCACAACAAAACCAGAACTGGAGCATGCACAATTTGCTGCCTCTTTCAATTCCTTGTGCTCATTTGTATTATGAGCACTCCCCCGTATTACTGACACATTGTTGTTGTTGTTCAGTCGTTCAGTTGTGTCCGACTCTTCATGACCCCATGGACCATAGCACGCCAGGCCTTCCTGTCCTGCGCACTCTCCCGGAGTGTGCTCAGGTTCATATTCATTGCATCGGTGATGCTATCTAGCCATCTCACCCTCTGCCGTCCCCTTCTCCTTTTGCCTTCAGTCTTTCCCAGCATCAGGGTCTTTTCCAGAGAGTTTTCTCTTCGCATTAGGTGGCCAAAATATTTCAGCTTCAGCTTCAATATCTGTCCTTCCAATGAGCACTCAGGGTTGATTTCCTTTAGGATGGACTGATTTGACCTCCTTGCAGTCCAGGGGACTCGTAAGAGTCTTCTCCAGCACCACAGTTCGAAAGCATCCATTCTTTGGCGCTCAGCCTTCCTTATAGTCCAGCTCTCACAGCCATACATTACTACTGGGAAAACCATAGCTTTGATTAGACGGACCTTTGTTGGCAAGGTGATGTCTCTGCTTCTTACTATGCTGTCTAGGTTTGCCATAGCTTTCCTCCCAAGGAGCAAGCATCTTTTAATTTCATGGCTACAGTCACCATCTGCGGTGATCTTGGAGCCCAAGAAAGTAAAATCTGTCACTGCTTCCATTTCTTCCCCTTCTCTATGCCAGGAAGTGATGGGGCCAGATGCCATGATCTTCGTTTTTTTAATGTTGAGTTTCAAACCAGCTTTTGCACTCTCCTCTTTCACCCTCAACAAGAGGCTCTTTAGATCCTCTTCACTTTCTGCCATTAGGGTGGTATCGTCTGCATATCGGAGGTTGTTGATAATTCTCCCAGCAATCTTAATTCCGACCTGTGAGTCATCCAACCCGGCATTTCTCATGATGTACTCTGCATATAAGTTAAATAACAGGGTGACAATATGCAGCCTTGTCCTACTCCTTTCCCAATTTTGAACCACTCGGTTGTTCCATGTCCGGTTCTTACCGTTGCTTCTTGACCCTCGTACAGGTTTCTCAGGAGACAGGTAAGGTGGTCTGGTACTCCCATCACTTTAAGAATTTGCCACAGTTTGTTGTGATCCACTGACACATATGCGTACATTAAGAAAACACTCCCCCCAAAAGAAGAGCGATCTTGAAGTCTTGGAGTGATCACACATATGGTTTTATCAAGATTTGTTTTGTGTGGTGTGTTTTACTGGTGCACTTCTGCATGTTAGTCAAGTGCGACACCACAGAAAAAGAAGCTTGATATCATAGCTGTAAAATCCTGCTTTTCTTGCAGGGTGTTTGTTTTTTTTAATGCGTGCATGCATATTAGTATTGTAGAAGGGGGTGGGGGAACATGAATGTACTGAAGGAACTGGGGAAAAAAAAAAGCCTGTGGCAAACTGTTCATGTACACTGCTTTGGAGAAAGGACATTTTAAAACCAAACAATGGAGGACTTTTGGTGCATCAGATTTGCTTTTGAAATACCCCTGGTAATACGGAATTCCACTCTTCAGGGAGAAGTTTGTATGAGAGTACAGGAAGCAGCCCTAATTTAAGACTGAAATCAGGAGTAGCCAACCTGGTGCCCTCCAGAAGTGTTGTACTACAACTCCCATCAGCCCGAGACAGCATGCCCAATGGACAAGGATTATGAGAGTGGGTGTCCAAAACATCTGGAGGGCACCAGATTGCCTCTCCCTATCCTACACTGTTTGGGCTCTTCAAGGTGGCCTTCTCCCATTGATTTCTCCTTGCTTCCTCAGATCAGCAGGAGAGGCCCTGGTTTGTGTGTAAGTCCTTTGTTCAAGGGAGGCTGAAGCGGAGGCAAGGAAGGGCTTTCTCAGTGGTGGCACCCTTATTACAGAACTTGCACCTTTGGACACATACAGAGGATGCCCAGGCAGGAAATAAATCCTGTTCATGGGTGGCAGTGGAAGTTCCATCTGTAGCAGTGTTTTCTGTTTATGTAGGGCAGCCTTTCCCCGCCTGGTGCCCTCCAGATATTTTGGGCTTCATCTCTCTCAGCATTCCTGACCACTGGCCATGGTGACTAGGCTGATGGGAGTTGAAGTCCAAAACATCTGAAGGGCACCAGGTTGGCGGAAGGCGGAAAAACCTGACACATGTTAACCCTCTGCTGACACTAGTCTGAATTAATGTGTGCCAAATTATATTCTGACTATTCCCTTCTGTGCCAAGAGGGGCCAGAACTTGGCCCGAACCTAGTGCAAGGACAAACTCTGCAAGTTACATATGAATGATTGGTGAAATTTGGATGCAGCCCTGCACTTTGTACAATGGAAAGTTATGCAGAGATCATGAACAGAACACCCATTATTGTCCTGTCTGGCAGCGGCTCTCCAAGGTTTACCCATCTCCTGCTACCAGATCCTTTTAACTGGAGAGGCTAGTAGGGTGGCCATGTGTCCTACTTACCGAGGACAGTCCTCTCTTTGAAGGGCTGTCCAGTCCAAGTCCAGTTTAAGGATAAAGAACCCCAAGTAGGAGAACAGGAGGGGACTTAATGTTGCCTGTCAAGATTTAGCACCCAGACAGCAAGTTGATCAGGCACACAGCTCAGCCGGTCATGCTCTTCCCTACTATGGGGAGATGGATTGTATTACTAAAATACTATTTTAATTATAGCAATTCTTTCTCAGTTTGCATCCCTCTGTATAAATTAGCACATGCACATTTTATGCAGATCTGTGCCCTCTTTTGTCCTCTTTTTTGATGATGCATAAGTGGCCACCCTAGATGCTTAGAATTGAACTTGGGATCTTGCACATGCAAGGTTAGCACTCCACCCATTGAGCTATGGCACCTCCCTCTAAATGATTAACAATGAGAAAATGTTTTCTTCTGAGGTAGAGGGAAGCCTTCTTTTAAAAAAGAGGCCCCATTCCACAATCAATTCAGCGATTTTTAAACTGTGACCAAAGTACTTAAGCATATCAAGATAACTATTTCGTCCTTGCACCAAAACAGAAAGATGAGAACCTTAAATCTCATAATGATTGGAACGTTACACCCTCCCTTTTTAGAGGCAGTGTAATTATTCAGATTCTTTCTAGCAGCACAGAAGTAATGATAAATTTAAATGGCTTTAAATCCCAACTAGCTTTTATAATTATTCATCTGCTAGAGTTATTACTGCGCTCCAGACCTCTTTCTCATATATTAGTCAGTTCCCTGCATGAAGCAGAAAGTACACAGAATAAACTTGTGGCTATTAATAAATGTTGCAGGCAGCAATTCAGATTACCCCCCAATAATCTTTTTTTTAAATTTGGGACAGATGTGCCTCATGGCTCTGGTGCTTAACAAAATTTCCTGGAGTTTAATGGAAAACTAACCACGGGGAGAAACTTGAATGTCTCTCCGGAATAGATTGTGATTGCACTGTGGATTTCTGCTTTAAAAAAAATGAAGACAAACGCAGTGGAGGAAACCATTGCCTGCCTGGAATGCAAGCTGTAATAGCAGCCCAATGAAGATATTCTGCTTTAGTGGTTCTTGTAAAGGTGCATTCAGGAAAGAGAGAACATCCTGTTCCCCAATGGCGTATTTTAAAAACAGGGGGAGGCGCAAAGGAGCATTTGGGGAGGGCTGCTTTTTCAGTGCCGTGCAGCCAACTTCAGCACTATCAAAGCATCATTCCAGCCCAGAGCTCTATGCTGCAAAATGGGAACGATTCCATTAATACATCAATGCACTGGCCAAAGAGATGTGCAAAACCCTGCCGAATATTTCCATGGTTTATTTCTGCCTTGCTGAATGCTGGCACTGTGCGCCCTGGACTCACCAATGCAGAGATGTGATTTTTGCAAAAGGGCAAAAATGTCTGAGCGATTGATTTGCATGGTAGTTAATAGTGCACACTGCCTTGTACCACATCAGACTATTTGTCCATCTAGTCCAAGGTTGTCTACTCTGGCTGGCAGTGATTTGTTGGGGACTCAGGCAGCAGTAGGATGTCACAAGAGTCTGCTGGGTGGTGGAGGTGGAGTCCAACAGACTCCCCCTCTCCCACCCTCCCAGATCCTTCTCGCTGAACCACAGGGCACTTGCAGACCCGCTCCGTGAATACCCTGTGGCTTGGTGAGCACCCTGCAGCTGCCTGTCCTCCCTAGCAAGCTGCCAGGCTAGAGCCAGTTTAGAGTCTTCTAAACTGGCTCTAGCCTGCATTTATTGCCTCCAATACTAAATGTGATGTTGCCATGTTTTCTCTATGTAAGGCAACTCTGCTGTAAGTCACATCAGACTATCCAACAGAGAGAAGGCTAGTAATTGCTGGTGGCAGCCACTGCAACTACAACTAGGGATGTATGAGAAATTTGTTTCCGTTCATTTTTGATCAGGATTTACCCAGTTTGCATCTTCTGGACCAAACACGGACTCAGAGGTAATCTGCAGTTGAAGTCTGTACATTTCTCAGCTTGCAGTGTGATTCATGGACCCCAAAACTTCCATTTGATAGGATGCGTACTTTTGAAAAATGATCATGAAAAAATGTATACTTCTGAAAAATGCACACAAAAATGCTTTAATCAATGGGGGAGGAATGCACACATTTCAAAGTTGCATACATTTGGGAAACTATGCTTGACATGCATGGATTTTTGTGCAAAAAGGAAAAAAAGCTTGCAATCTGATATGGACTCAAGTTGGAATGGGCTTCAAGATGGAATTTAGACGACTTTGGAGAGCTCGAGCCTTGCAGATTTGCACATCCCTAACTACAATGGGATAACCAACAGGGCGAATTTGGCAGGAGTGGGGGGAGGGTGAAGGGATCCTGAGGGGCCTGCAGATGAGGCCTTGGAGGGGCACTGGTGGCCCCTGGACTGTAGGTAGGGATGGCTGTTGCCGGGAAATTATGTTCACTTTTGTCTTGACAGTTCCCATGACGCCCCCAACTTGGCAAGCATTTGTGAGCTGAGTTGCACGTCAGTTCCCGAAACTTTCCTGCCTTTAAAAAAATCTGCGAGCTGAGATTTCTGCAAAATCACAGGTAAATATTTATGGAAATTGCAATTTGCCCTAAATTGTGGCCATAAATAGCGCAGTTTGCACAAAACTGCAAGAGTAAATGACCATTACCCCTGCAATTTTATGCAAATTGTGCTATTTAGAGCTGTGTTTTGCGCAAATCATGATTTTGGTAAAGATATTCATGATTTAGCTTGTCAGATGGTGGGCACTGAGTTGGGCAAACCCGGGGATCTGTGAGCCAGAGACTGGGGGGCTGAACTGGTGAAAACTCACCTCTGACATCCCTAGCTGTAAGTTGTGCACCCGTTTTAAGTGGAGACACTTGGGTAATGGTGGGGGATATGTGGCCCTCCAGATGTTGTTGAATTACAACTCCCATAATTCCTGACTCCTGACTGTGCATGGAAATGTGCATTTCTGTGAAAATGCGCATTCGCAAAAATGTGCATTTTTGCACATACACAAATATGCGCATTTTTGTGATTGCCATTTTATTTTTCAAAAAATGGGGACTGCAGAGCTCAATGAGGCTGCCAGGGTGAGTATGGGCCACTCGCTGAGTGCGGAAGGGGCTTGAGTGCGGTCCAGGGACCAGTGAGCAGGGGCAGGTGCTGGGCGGACTCCTGGAGAACCCAGACAGGGGTGGGTTTACACATCCCTAGGAAGCTGTTGGCTCAGCTAGCCCAGGACTGTCTACTACAAGTTGCCATTGGCAGTGGATCTCCAATGTCTCAGCCTGAGAGGAATTTCCCACTGCCTGCCACCTAGCATTTTAACGGGAGATCTCAGGGGATAAAGCGGGGGACTTCTCATGAACAGCATGTGCTGCATCACTGGGTTATTGCCCATCCTGGAATTCACATGTTACTTTGTATCTTTACAAAACTGAATGTCACTCCTCCTTTGAAGTGCCTGTTTCTCATTTAGGCTGTAAGCCTTCTCTGAGTCTGATCTGGTGCTCTCCAGATGCTTTGAACTACAACTCCCATCAGACCAAGCCAGCATAGCTAACAGTCATAGATAATGGGAGTTGTAGTCTAAAGTCTGATGGGCACCATCTTGGGGAAGGCAGTTACACATGCTTACGTGGGAGTAAGTCCCACTGAATTCAATGTGCCTTTCTTCTGAGTAGGGATGTATGGATTGTATAAAATCTGCTCCGTCCGTGTTTCGCAGATAGTTGGGTGCCATTTGTTCCAGTCTCCACTCACAGACAGATGTGAATTTTTTTCTAAATATGCAAATAATTCTGTAAGAGTGTTCAAAACAATTTACATAATCTACCTCAGTACATAACATTTAGTGTATTGTCCCCCATTCCATTCAACTTTTCCTGAAGTATATTTACCAGTCTCAACAGAAACTCGCATATTTTCCTATGAATAAATATGTGTAAATTTCAGGAAAGTAAAAAAAAAAAAAAAGATTTGGAAGTTCATGGACTCTGTGTGGCCTGAGGGGGTCTCTGCATAGCAGATTTCTGCAGGTCAGATTCTTAGAAATCTCAATCTGAATTCATTTTAGTCGGTCTCAAATTTCTCCAGCATCCCTGCTTCTAAGTAGACATGTATAGCATTGCACTGTCAAAGTTGCTTCTCACTGTTCTTCTCCATGAGTGGACAGACCAGGGGGGTGTCTCCACCAGTGATTTACTCCAAGCTGGCTGCGTTTGGAGGCTGTTAGGGATACATGACATTGTGGCCATCCAGCATCCACCCTGGAGCTTATCATGGAAAAACTGGATTTCCTGAAACTGCTTGAAGTCCTATTCTTTTCCTTAAGTTGGGTTCTTCATGGTATAGTTGTCATGTGCTCCAACACCTGCATGTATCTCAGGTATGGTAGCCCTGCCCAGGGGTGTGCCTTTCACTGTGACCCCAGTCAAGGGGTGTTTCCCATCCCTGTGTTTCCCAGCACAAACCAATTAATGTCTACTCCCATTGTGTAACTCTCATAAGGCCTGTACCTCGAATGCACACACCAGGATTTACAGAGATCCCCCTCAATTGAAATAGCACATTTTAAAGCACTACTTCCCTAATGGCTGTGAAATGCTTTCCTGGAACTGCAATTCTCCATTATTTGGTTTATTCCCTTCAGAAGTAACTCATTCACACATTTGTTCCTGTGCAGCACTGGTTAGAAAGGGGGCTAGTTTCCCATGCCTTTGTTTTCCCTCCCTGTCTTTCCCAGCCAAATATATGTGTGTCTACTGAGAAGTAACTACCATTGTGGTCAATGAGACTTGTTCCCCAAATGCGCACTCCCAAAGTTACTAGATTCCCATGAATCGAAAGAACACATTTAGAGAGCCTTGATGTCGAAGCTTCAAAGCTTCGATTGATCACAGCAGGGCAGCTAGAACACTGTGTTCCTATAATGATTGTTTATTTAAGGAAGGAAGTAATGCAGGTGGGGGGGGAGAAGGAGATTGTTCACATCTTTGGCAGCTTTGAGGCAGGGGGAACGCTGTGTTCCTGTGATGATCGTTGGTTTAAGGAAGTACTTAATGTGGGAGGAGGGGGAGAGAGAGAAGGAGAGTGATTTCTGGTGAGATACTGGAGGAAACCTCCTAGGATTTTATCAAAGGAGAAAGGGAGGGAGTCTGGGGGAGGGAGCCTTTCTTATTGGTTGAGCAGCCCCTGCTAGTCAGATGGCATTCACTCCCCCCCCCCCGAAGTATCTTCTGTGAAGCGATGTATACTGCAGTGGAGGCCTGCATGGACAGAAGTGCACCAGAGCTGATCCCTTGAAAAAATCTGGGTAATTCTCCATTCACCTCTCCTTCCATTGTTGTGGGGAAACCCCTCAGCTTCTAAGGATGTTGGAGAATTCTTTAGAATCCGGCTCCCCAGAGTCCGTGGTGGAACAGACTACCCCCAGGCCACCCCCCGAAATCCCCCCTGGAACGGACCTACCTGGCGGCGGCGGAGTCTGTGGCAGAATTCTCCAACATCCCTAGAAGCTGGGGGGGTTCCCCACAACAATGGAAGGTGGTGGATGCAGCGGCAGCAGCTCCGGGTTGTCTTCCAGCTTCTGCTGGGCTGCTGCGGCCGCAAATGGCGGCCGTCGTAGTGGCCACCATTTGCGTCCGTGCCTTAGGCCATGATAGGTTACATAAATACTTACGTAGCCTATCACGGCAAAAAGCAGAGGCGCAAATGGCGTAATGGGCACCAATTGTGCCCCTGCTCTTTGCCGTGATAGGCTATGTAAATACTTACGTAGCCTATCATGGCCTAAGGCATGGATGCCAGTGGCGGCCGGTGTAGCGGCCGCCATTTGCGTCTGCAGCACAGCAGCAGCAGCTGGAAGTTTGGCTGCAGCCAGGGAGGATTTTTGGAAAATCCAAAATGGATTGTGGAATGCCCTCCCCTTGGAGGCCTGACTGGTGCAAACACTGGTTTCATTTTGGTGCAAAGTTAAAACATGGCTTTTTACCAAAGCCTTTGAGGGCTAAATGGATTCCCTGAGTTTGCTCACTGTTTTAACTGTTTTATTGTTTTAGATTTTAAATTGGTATTAGCTAGGTTAATGATTTAATATGTTTTAGCTATTTAAGTTATTTATTGTTTTATACTGTTTAAATTGCTTTTATCTGTACACCGCCCTGAGATCTTAATGATATAGTATATGATACAAATGTTTTAAATTAAATAAAAAATAAATAATGTTTGATTTTGCCTATTTTGTAATTAATTTGAAATGTTATAATGCTACTATTAGTGAAATGAGTTGTTTATTGTTGGAATGATGGACTATTGTAATGATGTATTGGTAGGCTTTTTTGTTTTTGTATGTCTGTTTTGTTAGCTGCTTTGGGCACTTTTTAATGGAAAAGTGGCATATAAATTAAATAATGATGATGATGGGTGATGATGGTTTTATTCCTGCAATCATGATGGTGCCATGATTTAAGTAGGGATGGATGAAAGTCACTTACCTGATCCCGAAGCTTGCTTCATGGTGGTGGGGAGGTGCTCCGTTTCTCCCCCTGAAATTCTGGCGGGGGGGAGGCGCCCTGTCCCTCCCCACCGAAATTCTGGCCGAGGGGGAGCGCCCCGTCTCTCAGGCCGCGAATCCTGTTGTCCTGCTGGGACGCAAATGGCGGTGGCTGTAGCCGCTGCCGTTTGCATCCCTGGCCTGCAGTCAGCCATGATAGGCTACGTAAATGTTTACATAGCTTATCACGGCTGACTTTGGGGGGGGGGAAAGCACGTACTCAAATGGCAGCGCCCATGGGCGCCGCCATTTGCATTCCTTATTTTGGCACGGTTAGTCTATGTAAATATTTACGTAGACTACAGCGAAAATAAGGGCAACGCTATTTGTTTTTTCCCCCCCAAAGTCAGCCGTGATAGGCTACGTAAACATTTATGTAGCCTATCACGGTGTTTTTTGACAATCTAGCCATGATAGCCTACGTAAATCTTTACGTAGCCTATCACGTTTGTTGTTGTTGTTTTTACTTGGAAATGGCGGCGGCAGCAGCCGGTCAGAAGACCAGCCGCCGCCACCGCCGCCGGGAGCCACCGCCACGAGGGACATTCGCCAAAGGTAAGTCCCATCCCGGGGGGTGGCGGGGGGGTGGCGGACCGTTTCTCCACCAATTTCGGGGGGCCAAATGCGTTGGCATTCGGCCTCCCGGAGATTCGTGGAGAAATTCTCTGACATCCCTAGATTTAAGTGAGTTTTAAATGTGCAACTGCACATGATCAGTGTATTTATTTCTTTTTAAAATCAGGTTGGCAAACAGGGGTGTTTTTTTTCTGGCTGTAACATATCAGGAATGAAGAAGCACTTGTAAAGCAGGGAATGGTGGTGGTGTGCAATGCTAATTGTGTGCTTCAGAATTGAAGGAATACACATGAGCATCTAAAGCCTAGGGATGTGTGAAAATCATTTAGCTTTCGCGGCTTATGCTGATGATGGGGGGGGGAGGCACTCCGTCCCTCCCCCCGGAATCCTGGATGGGGAGGGAGGCACTCCGTTCCTCCCTTCCCGGAATCCTGGCCAGCCGGCTGTGCTCCGCAGGGATTCTGCGGAGCTGCTGGCCGGCTCCACCAGCAGCCGGACATCCGGCTGCTGGCTAGCAGGGATGCAAATGGCGGCGGCTGTAGCCGCCACCGTTTGCATCAGTGCAGTCAGCCGTGATAGGCTATGTAAATGTTTACGTAGCCTATCATGGCTGACTTAAAAAAACAACAACAATGCGTGTACGCAAATGGCGGCAGCCATGGCCGCCACCATTTGCGTTCCTTATTTTGGCACGTCTTAGTCTACATAAACATTTACGTAGACTAAGATGGTGAAAATAAGGGGAACGCAAATAGCATAGCATCTACACTATTTGCGTTCCCGTTATTTTCGCTGTCTTAGTCTACATAAATGTTTACGTAGACTAAGACGTGCCAAAATAAGGAGTGCAAATGGCGGCGGCCATGGCCGCCGCCATTTGCGTACGCACGTTGTTGTTTTTTTTAAGTCAGCCGTGATAGGCTATGTAAACATTTACGTAGCCTATCACGGTGTTTTTTTAAAACCTAGCCGTGATAGGCTACGTAAATCTTTACGTAGCCTATCACAATTTTTTTTTAACTGGAAATGGCGGCAGCGGCAGCTGGAGCTGCCGCCGCCAGGAAGATCCGCCCAAGGTAAGTCCCATCCCGGGGGGGGGGGCAGGGGGTGGCGGGCTGTTCCACCACCGATTTCGGGGGGCCGAATGCGCTGGCATTCGGCCTCCCCGAGATCTGTGGCGGAACTTTCGTACATCCCTACTAAAGCCTCCCCTTTCCTCATTAAATCCAAGGATTAAAATTATCTAGCTGTACTGCTGCACACATTGAAAAACACAGAAAAAAGCAATCTTGATGTGAGCATCATTGTTATTTTTGTGCAGTGTTTTACTGATGTGTGCATGTGTATACTACTTGGGCATTGCTACAGAACCACACAAAAGAATCTTGATGGAATCATACACATAATCTCATCATGTTACAGTAAATGTGAACATCGGTATTGCTGTGTGTGTGAGGGAGGTAATGACATGAAGGAACTGGAAACTGTGGCAAACGACTCATGGATCGTGCTGTGTACAGAATGTACAGAATTTGGAGATGAACAACTGACTAATCGAGGATTCCTCATTCACCAGTTACGTTTTCGAAACAAGAACAAATCATTTGAAACACCAATACCTGGGAATAAATGTGGATGAGGAGACACGTTATCTTCAATATGTTGCATAGAGTTACATCAGTGCGGTGTTTCCATACTGAAGAGTAAGTGTGGGGGACCTGATCCAAAATTCATTTTGGAGAAGTTCTCAGGGGCTGCATTCCAGTGGCAGGCAGAGATGAAGGCAAACAGGGTGGGCTCCCAAATGCCAGCATCTTTTAGCTGAAAACTTTTACTGCCAGTAACAGCTTTAGGAGAGGCATTTCAGCTTTTTAGAATGGGGGGAAAAATCTGCCCCCAAAGCTGGGAAACCACCAAATGTTTGGTGGTCAGGAAACGGGGTGGGGCTAGGGAAAGGGTGTGTGGTCATCTATGGAACCACAGAGGGCCGGATTGGACCCCTGAACCTGAGGTTCTGCACTCCTGTATTAAAGGTAACCTGTAGCGGGTAGGTCTCAGAAGCATCCCTAGAAGAGAGAGTTCTTGGATTATTAGCCAGTGTGGCGTAGTGGCTAGAGTGTTGGACTGGGAGCCGGGAGATCAAGGTTCCAGTCCCCACTCGGCCACGGAAGCTCATTGGGTGCCTTTGGGTCAGTCACAGACTCTCAGCCCAACCTACCTCACAGGATTGTTGTTGTGAGGATAAAATGGGGAGGAGGAGGGGGATGTACACTGCCTTGGGTTCCTTAAGGAGGAAAAAAGGTGGGATATAAATGAAAGAAAGAAAGAAAGAAAGAAAGAAAGAAAGAAAGAAAGAAAGAAAGAAAGAACATAAGGAGCTGCCTTGTACCAGGTCAGGCTATTTTTACCATAATGTCCAATATTGTCTACGCTGAGGTGCAGTGCCTCTCCTGGGTCTCTGGCTGTGAAGCTCTTTCTCATCTTCTCCCACCCGATCCTTTTAAACGTATGTGTCTTCTTTTGATTACACGTGTGACGGCACTGCTGGGGATTGAACCTGGGACTTTCTGCATGCAAAGCAGGGGCTCTACCATTACACCATTAGTCCGACTAACCCACTGCACGCATCAGGCCTACACTGCCCAGCCAGGCTTGGTATTTTTACTTATGAATCCTGAACATGATCAAAGTGAACTTTTTTTTTAATAGATGGAAATGCAGTCACAGGGGGAGGGTGACATTTTCTCTGGCACGAGAGATATAATATTTTGATTAGCTCAGATCTCAGGATGACAAAGCAGCTTATGTTAAGAAATACCAGCTCCAATTAGGCATCTGTGCTCACAGTCTAAATAAAACCAACAGCTACTGTGTGCAGCATGCCACACCAGCTCCAATTAAGTCACCCAGCTTCAGCAGGAGAATTCACAGGTTGTTGCTGCGTGATCTGCCGAGGGAAAGACCCCTCGTTTCCCAATCCTCTTTGGGATGGTCACTATTTTTTCTTTTCTTTTTCAGAGTCCCATGGAAGTTAGTTACCAAGCAGTGCATTGTGGCCTCAAAAGCTTTCGAGATGCAAGCAGGAGGGCAGGGGTGCTTTTGAGAAGCACAGAATATCCTTGAAACGTAATCTTTATTTGCTGCTTTTTGCATTAATTCACAGCATTGGCTTCTCCTGTTGCTGCTGTTGCAGTGCTTTAATTTTTAACTAATTTATTTTTTTCCCTAGCCTTTCTTCTCTGAGAGATCCCAGCCAATCGGCAATGACACAGAAAAAGCAATAATGTTCTGGTGATAGGTAGCAACTCAGATTTGCTTTCATGATGGCGTCACTCAATGTGAAAGAAGTTGTCGAAGTCCATTGGGATGTGCTGCCAAGACCAAGAACATTGGCCCAGTTGCCTCAGCAACAGAGGTTTTATTGCAATACTGCACAGAAAGACAGTGGGTCTGTGCACTAGCCCTGTCTTCAAGTCACAGGGCTTCCCAGTATCCATGTCTTCAATGTGAATGTCTGAGCTAGGAAAGCCTCGGTCTGTAGACTTAATGGCTTCCACAGGAGCTGGAAATCCAATTGCTCATGGCTCCAGCTCCCTCAGAAGCTTTCATGTGTAGCAGGGATGCATGAGAAATTCATTTCCATTAGTTTTTGAGCAGAATTCCCAGTACACATCTCCCAGACCAGAACCCAATGTGCAGTTGAAGTCCATACATTTCCAAGCTGGTGATGCCCATCACCAAACAAAAAAAGGTGTTCCCAAAAATGCACACCTTTGAAAAATGTGCATGAAAGAATGCATACCTTTGAAAAATCTGCACAGACATGCGTTTGTCAATGGGAGAACAAGGAAAATATTTCCAAAATGTGGACATTTGGGGAAAATGTGCATGAAAATACAAACCATTTTGTGTGTGAAAAACAAAGCCTGCAACCTAATATGGAACCAGGTGCAAGGTGGAATTTGGGGAACCTCTATGAGTTCATGTTTTGCTGATTCCCACATCCATAGCATGGAGAACTAGGCTGTCCCAGCTCCTCTGTCCACACTGAATGTGTGGATGTTGGAGTATGTGTCTGTGAGAGTGTGTGCGTGTGTGTGTAAGCCATGCAATGCTGAGGATATGGCCACTGATGTGATCCTATTGTCCCTTTGAACACATGGACCCCCTCACATATATAATACATATAACGCACATCACTGAGGATTGTGTCATGATGAGGCGCTGAGACTAGAACCAGGAACCTTCAGCTCTGTGTGCAGCTGGCCCTTATGCTGAGCTGTCATGACTGCACATTGGAGCACCTTCTTGGCAGCTAACTACTCTCAGACTTTGGATTGGTCCCACCCAACCTGGCTGACCATTGGGCCCTTCTGGGCCAGGAAGGGCTTTAAATGGCTTCCTGTTTGGGCTGTGTGTTTGCTGGAGCAGCATCTTTCTGGATCTGCTATGCTTCTGCATGTTCCTTTGTTTTCACTCCTGGGGCTCATCTACACCAGGCTTTCACTCCAGTTCTGCTCTGTTTACAAGTTGATCATGTCAGATGATGCATGCCCCCTCCCCATAGCTAATGAGGCATTTCTTGCCCTAAATCCAAGGGGATGTTTTAAAAAAACCCACACACCTCTATTTGTGGCTGGTTTTCCAGTCACAGCAGCTTCACTGCAATTTGAGAGCCCATGTGACCTCAGCTGGCTTCAGCACGGGCTGGTGGAAGTGGTGCTGACTGGTGGAAGGGAAGAGTTGCATGGGGTGGGGGCTTATGTCTAACCACCATTTCCTTGGATGCAGAAAAGGCCTTTGACGAAATTCATTGGAAATTTATTTTTATTACATTGACTAATTTTGGTTTTCCTATAGAATTTTTGAAATGGGTTAAAATTTTATACTTAGCTCCTAGAGCGAGAGTAACAACTAACAGTTTATTTTCAGCCTTTTTTTTTTACTTGGGTGGTGTACCAGACAAGGTTGTCCACCTTCCCCATTGATATTCAATGTATGTTTGGAACCCCTGGCATGTGCTATTAGACAAAATAATAGTATTCATGGATTTGTCAATTTTGGTTTAGAATTCAAAATCAGCCTTTATGCTGATGATCTTTTGTTGTTTATCTCAAGACTCAAGTCGTTGGTTCCAGCTTTGATGAAATTGATTAATAACCTTTGGAGCGCGATCCTACGTGGATAAGCGGATGCCTCCAAACTCGGAGGCGACCGCCTATCCAACGCAGGGCAGGAGAAGCAGGGAGGGGATCGTTCCCTCCATGCTTCTCCTGCCCTGCATTTGTGGCTAGATAGCCAATTTTGGCTGTCTAGCCATGGGAAAGCAGAGCAGGGGAGGAGGCTGCCGGATGACACATAGGATGTGTTATACCAGCATTTCCACCTTCCCCACCCTGGAATGCCCTCCGGAATGCCCCATTTTGTCCGTTCTGCACTTCTGTTCCGAGCACAGAGTGCGGGGCTGTTCCACGCTGCCTGTGAGGCAGCATGGAAGTGGGGAAGGTTGGTTCTCCGGGAACTGACCTCAGAGCGTGGTCACTGAGGTCAGTTGCCAGAAAACCACATATCCTATGGCCATCTAACCGCTGACTAGTGGCCATAGGATTGCTCCCTTGGTGAATTATCTGGCTATTCAATTAACTGGTCAAAGTCGGAAATAATTCTGATTGGAGATGGGGTATACTCTAGTGTATTAGCCAATTGGCAATGTCAACGGTGCCCAGAGTTCATTACTTACTTGGGAATAATTATTCCTAGAGATATATCTCAAATGATTAGACTAAATTTAAACAAGTTGATTAATGATATTTCAGAAGGTATAGATGGATGGGCATCTTTAAAGTTGAGTTTATGGGGTAAGGTGAAAACACTTAAGATGAATACCATACCTCAAATTATTTATGTTATATGTGGGATCCCTATACTTATACCTGGCAAATATTTCCAAAAACTTAATGCTTTGTTTCATATATTCTTTTGGGGTTCCTCTCAACCAAGAATATCTTTAAAAAGGATGCAACTTCCAATTAATGAAGGCGGGTTCGGTTTTCCGGATCTAGCCATGTACCATTGGGCCTATTTGCTAACCTCTACTACATTTTGGTCTTTTCCACTCAGATTTGATTTTCCACCTTGGTTAGTGTTGGAATCTTCTTGTCTGGAGCCCCTCTTTAAATGGAAGGCATTAGGTTCACAGTATATTAAGGTAGACAGAGCTCCTCCCACAATTTCGGCAGTTAGAGAAGTGTGGCGTATAATGTCACATCAATTACAGTTTGATCCATTTTCCCATGCTGAACTGACTTTATGGGGAAATCCAGATCTAAGAATAGGAAAGAGAATGTTTCTGTGGCGGACCTGGACAGATAAAATGATCTTTACCCTGGATCAATTATTGGGTGCTGATGATGAGTTTTTGCCATTTTCAACTTTGCAAGATCAATTTGATTTGCCTGCTACCGCTGAACGGCAGTATTTGCAACTGAAACACTTATAGAATCATAGAATCATAGAATCATAGAATAGTAGGGTTGGAAGGGGCCTACAAGGCCATCGAGTCCAACCCCCTGCTCAATGCAGGAATCCAAGTCAGAGCATCCCCGACAGATGGCTGTCCAGCCTCGTCTTGAATGCCTCCAGTGTGGGAGAGCCCACCACCTCCCCAGGTAATTGGTTCCATTGTCGTATTGCTCTCACAGTCAGGAATTTTTTCCTGATGTTCAGCCGGAATCTGGCTTCCTGTAACTTGAGCCCATTATTCCGTGTCCTGCACTCTGGGATGATCAAGAAGAGATCCTGGCCTTCTTCTCTGTGACAACCTTTCAAGTACTTGAAGAGTGCTATCATATCTCCCCTCAGTATTCTCTTCTCAAGGCTAAACATGCCCAGTTCTTTCAGTCTCTCTTCATAGGGCTTTGTTTCCAGTCCCCTGATCATCTTTGTTGCCCTCCTCTCAACCCTCTCCAGTTTGTCTGCATCCTTCTTAAAGTGTGGTACCCAGAACTGGACACAGTACTCCAGATGAGGCCTTACCAGTGCTGAGTAGAGGGGAACTAGTACTTCCCGGGATTTGGAAGCGATGCTTCTATGAATGCAGCCCAAAAGAGCATTTGCCTTTTTTGCAGCCACATCACATTGTTGGCTCATCTTCAGCTTGTGATCGACAACAATTCCAAGATCCTTCTCGCTTGTAGTGTTGTTGAGCCACGTATCCCCATCTTGTAACTGTGCATTTGGTTTCTTTTTCCTAGGTGCAGAACTTGGCATTTATCCCTATTAAATGTCATTCTGTTGTTTTCTGCCCAGTGCTCCAGTCTATCCAGATCACTTTGAATTTTGTTTCTGTCTTCCAAAGTATTAGCTATCCCGCCCAATTTTGTGTCATCTGCAAATTTGATCAGCATTCCCTGCACCTCCTCCTCCAAGTCATTAATGAAAATGTTGAAGAGCGCTGGGCCCAGGACTGAGCCCTGTGGTACCCCACGCGTTACCTCTCCCCAGTTTGAGAAGGTCCCATTGAGAAGCACTCTTTGAGACCGATTCTGTAGCCAACTGTGGATCCACCAGATCGTTGTTTCATCTAGCCCACTTTGAGCTAGTTTGCTCATCAGGATATCATGGGGCACTTTGTCGAAAGCTTTGCTGAAGTCGAGGTATATGATGTCTACAGCATTCCCATGGTCTACAAGGGAGGTTACTTGATCAAAAAATGAGATCAGATTTGTCTGGCAGGACTTGTTTTTGACAAATCCATGTTGGCTTCTAGTAATCATGGCATTGTTGTCAAGGTGCTTCCAGATGGATTCCTTTATCATCTGCTCCAGAATTTTCCCAGGGATTGATGTCAGACTGACTGGTCTGTAGTTCCCAGGTTCCTCCTTTTTACCCTTTTTGAAGATAGGGACAACGTTAGCCCTCCTCCAGTCATCTGGCACTTCCCCTGTCCTCCATGATTTCTCAAAGAGAATAGACAGCGGTTCTGAGAGAGATACTTGTTAGTATCTAGATTTGGTCCTGCTGCTTTTACTGCCTTGGAGTCTCCTTCACTATTGGAAATACTTATTGAAGCTGATCAGATATATCGACCTACGATTCATGTTTACAAATATTTATTATCAATGAATAAATATGATACAAGTGGTTTACAGTGGGAATGGAACAGGGAATTGGAACGTCCTATTTTGTTTAATCAATGGACTGCCATCTTGGTGTCTGTATCGGACATATCAATGGATCTTTGTTTATGCCTATTCAGCAAAAAGTTCTGTTTGGGGTCTATTAGACTCCACAATGTCTTTTTAATAAAGGCTTGTCAAATTGGGCTAATTGTTGGAGGTATAATGCAGTCAATGCTTCTCTTATTCATTTTTTGGAAATGCCCAATGGTTGCCTCCTTTTAGGAGGAAGTTACTATACAGATAAGTTTTGTACTGGAAAGCTCTTTAATATTTACTGATGTAAATGTTCTTTTAAATTACTTACCTGCTTCTTGGAATGTAACACATGGTCAGTGTAAATGGATTTTTTGGGCCCTTTTGGTTGCTAAAGACTGATACTACAATACTGGAAGGATAAAAGCTCACCACCTATAATGCAATGGACTGAAGACTTAACAATACTAGCAATATTTGAAAGTGTGGTATATAGGCTTAACTTGCAGATGGACTTATATGTGGATATTTGGTCTGCCTTTACTGAAGTTTATGTGTGAACTATTTTTTCCCTCTTTCTTTCTTTCTTTCTTTCTTTCTTTCTTTCTTTCTTTCGACTATTGCAATATTTGAAACTGAGGATTTTAGAACATGTTGTTGTATTTTTATTTTTTGTTTTGTTTTGTTAAAATTCACAATAAAAAATTGGGGAAAAAAACTGGAATTTAATTACATTTTTCCCCCAGTTGCTTTGGGATGACTATCATTGTTGTATTTTAATGTTTTCTGGTATGAGAGCTACCCAGAGAACACTGTCATTGGATGCCATAAAAAACGCTGTTAATGCATGTCTACCAGGAAGTAACTCAGTGCCTCCGGGATGGGAGTCAGCCCTGCTGGTTTGAAAGGACGCTACTTTAACCCTGTGCTCAATCATTGCCTGTCCCTTTAAATATTCACTGAGCACAGGAGTAGGGATGGGGGGTATATCCAGGCTGTTATGTATGGAAGTGCAAAGGTATGCAGAGCCTTACTGATTTGGAAAGCTTCCCTGGTGGGAAGGGAGAGCAAGTCTCCTTGCTTCCCTGCACCTACCCATTTGATGACATTCAGTTCTACCCATTTGCCCCATGCAAACAGAGTATTTTTTTAAAATGTATACACTGGATTACTGGCTACCATTTGCCCTGGGAAGAGCTAACCCAATTTCATGAAAATCCGTATTTAAATGGAATCGCCTCAAAACCCATTTCTATGTAGATTGGCTCCAGGTTCCCCGCTCCTGGCTCAGCTTGCTGTCCAGGGCTCAGCCCTGACATATGAGTCCAGTTGCCTTGGCAGTGGGGGAGTGTTCCCTTGCCCTCTTCTGCGCCCTTCAAGCCTGCCCCTAAACATAAAACCAGCAAAGGAAGCGGCCTTTTTCAGGGGCACAAAAATGCCTCCTGTTTCAGCTCAGCACTACTATTGATGCAGATTTGACAAGTTCATCCAACTATTATTACGACTTATTGCTTTCCTACTGCTTTTCATTTTCATCTACAGACACCTAATTTGCTTTTCTTCCAAATGCTTTAATCTAAAGTGTTGCTATAACACAGAGACGCTGGCCTCGGATTTATATTATTATATTTTCATTATTTATTTACTTCCTTACTTATTTGGTGGTAGTATGGATGCTTGAGGAACCCGATCTTTGTAAGTTCCAGTACAAACGGACCCGATCTGCAATTCTTGGATTAATGTCCAAATCAAAACTTAATTATCCACCACATTTTACACTTACTGGATGTTCAGATGAAGTTCTTGGCTCAGAAATCTATCAAAATATGTTTAAGAACGCATATTTTCAGGGAAATACATTCAGGAATGTGCATTTTGAGAGAGAATATGCTTAAATGTTAAATACATGCTGAAATGTGAATTTCCATGCAGGTTTTTTTTTTTTAATCACAGATTAATGGAGACGTGGGATAGAATGGATTTATGAGCGAACACATGCAAAAGAGACACATGCTGGAAATAAACCAATTCATCCAGCCCTAGTCTATTGTCTTCCCTGTTCCGGTGTGTGCGTGCGTGTGCGTGTGTGTGTGTGTGTGTGGCGGGGGGATACCGGACGGGCAAGTGTGGCCTTATTTCATTTTCAGACTTACGTTCCTGAGTGCTGCTGCAAATGTTCCCCTTCCCCATCTTTTTAAGGTGCCCTGCAAGCTGAACCTGTTTGAAGGGAAGTATAAAATTGCCTAAAATAAATACTATAGAATAAAAACCTCTGCTGTCCATTACTGGAACACGGGACTGTACTAGGGATGTACGAATCCCTTACCTTGCTGTCCACGGGGGGTCCGCTGGGGGGGCAGGCGATCCATTCCTCCCCTCTCAGAATCCTTGCCAGCCGGCTCCACTCCACATTGACTCCTTGGAGCCGCTGGCCAGCTACGAAGCCCCTGCGATATGGCCGCCATTGCCGTATCGCTGGCTGGACTGACGGACTGCAGATGCCATTTGCGTCCCTGTTTTTTCACGTAATAGGCTATGTAAAGATTTACATAGCCTATCACGTCAAAGAGCAAGGATGCAAATGGCCTAGCGGACACCATTTGCATCCGCAGTCTGTCAGTCCAGCCAGTGATATGGCAATGGCGGCTGTATCACTGGGGCTTTGGAGCCGGCGGCAGGCAGGATCTGGCCTGTGAGGGACTTGGCGGGGAGGCGGAGGTAGGAGATCCGATCCTCCACAGACTTCGGGGGGGGTGGTGGATTCTATTGAACTCATTGAACTATTGAACTCATTGGGGTTCAAGGAAGATTTCTCCAACATCCCTAGACTTTACGTGAATTTATTTGGATTTATTGGTTACTTTTCAGCACCATGGTCCTCAAAGAGTCCTGGGGTTGGAGCTGGAGCCAGAAGCAAGGCTAAGAACTAAAGTGCAGCAGCCAGATAATACTACTCTGTTGAACAGACAAAAACAGATGGCCAGGCTCCGAGTATTTATGCCAGGCCTGGCCAATCCAGAGGCTTCATAGTGCTTGCCAATCATGGAGACTGATGTTGCACCAACTGTTCAGTGCCCAAAGAACTCTGAGGTCTAGCGCATACACATGCTGGCACTCATTCCTATGCAGCTTTCACCAGATCTTTTCTTTCTGTTGCTGTTTTTTTTAAATAAAACACAGCTACAGAAGCTACAATCTATAGCAGAAAACGTGTGTGTGTGTGTGTGTGTGTGTGTGTAGGTGTCTTAACCATTTCCCCTCTGGTGGTTTTTTTATCTAAAAAAAATCCTCCCCAACTCTCTCAGCTCCCAGAAAGAGGAAAGCAGCTCAGGTGGGTGGGGAAAATTGTTTTGCCGAAGGAAAATGGTTAAGAAAAAAGAACAAATGAAAGAAAGAAAAATAGAAAGAAAGAAACCATCAGGGGAAAACTATGTGCAACTTAGTATCCCATGCAATTTGGCCCATAGTTCCAGCTACCACACTAGGTGAATTCCCAGCCTCAGCCCATAAAGTCTGCCCCTAAAGACTTGGAGTCCATGAGAGGATGCTCTATATGGAAGCACCCTTTAACAGTTTTCTCCATCTTGGGAGGTCCACAGGCTAAGAGATATACCACGTAGATCAGTGCTATTTGAGGGGATGTCTCTACACCAGTGTCTGTCCCCAGCCACAGCAGCAGTCCACATGGTAGGCCTCTTATGTTACATCACGGCAGCCACATGTAAATACACTTTGCTAGCCATCACACTGCTGCAGTGAGCTGCAAAGGCTGATCCCAGATATGTTGGTATCATATCTGGTAATGGCGGAGAAATCCACCATAGACTCCTGGAGTCCGTGGAGGAATGGACTGCTCCCCCCCGCCACCCTGCAAAGCCCAGTCAGGATGGACCCTACCTGGCGCAGGCTGGTCTGGGTCCGTCCTCCTCGTTCCGCAGCTGGCCGCTGCCAGGCTGTGGCCGCAAATGGCATCTGGTGTAGCGGACACCATTTGCGTCCCTGCCTTTTGCCGTGATTGGCTACGTAAATATTTACATAGCCAATCATGGCAAACAGCAGGGATGCAAATGGCGTCCCCTACGCCGGATGCCATTTGCGGCTGCAGCCCGGCATAGGGATGTACGAAAGTGACTTACCTTTCGCGGATTATGTTGAAGGGGGGGAAGGTGTTCCTCCCCCCAGAATCCTCAACGGGGGGGGGGAGGTGATCCATTCCTCCCCCCCCCCCGGAATCCTCGATGGCCGGCTGTGCTCTGCGGCAGCTCCACGGAGCAGCCGGCCAGGCCCAGCCCAGCCCAGCCAAGAGCTGTCCGCTGCTGGATTTCCAGCTGCGGAGGGCTCTGGGGGAAAAAACAACAAAAAACCACGTACACAAATGGCGGCGGCTACGGCCACCGCCATTTGCGTTCCTTATTTTTGGCCGTCTGAATCTATGTAAATATTTACGTAGATTATGACGGCGAAAATAAAGGGGAAAGCAAATAGCGTAGTGGGCGCTATTTGCGTCCCTTTTTGATTCACTGTTTTAGCCTACGTAAATCTTTACGTAGGCTAAAATGGGGAATCAAAAGGGACACAAGTAGCGCCTGCTACGCTATTTGAGTTCCCGTTATTTTTGCCATCATAGTCTATGTAAATATTTACGTAGACTAAGACGGCTAAAAATAAGGAACGCAAATGGCAGCGGCTGTAGCTGCCGCCATTTGCATACGTGGTTTAAAAAAAAAAAACCCACCCAGCCATGATAGGCTACATAAAGATTTACATAGCCTATCACGTCGTGTTTTTTTTTTTTTAACAAGACTGGAAATGGCGGTGGCGGCAGCCGGTCGGAAGACCAGCCGCCGCTGCCTGGAAGATCCGCCCCAGGTAAGTCTCGTCCGTGGCGGAATTCTCTGCCATCCCTAGCCCGGCAGCGGACAGATGTCTGGACAGAAGACTCGCCGCAGAGCGGAACCAGCCAGGGAGGATTCCAGGGGAAGGGACGGATCACCTCCCCCCCTTCCCAGCAGACCCCGGAGCGGAACAGTAAGTGGGGTTTGTACACCCCTATTGTTATCTGAGATTAAAAACATGTGTACATATCCAAATCCAGTCAAAATATAACAGGAACTTCAATAACTGACAACTTGCTGTCCTTAAATGCTGTCCTTAAACACTGCCCCACAGATGCAGCCTGAGGTGACCAGCTTTCACCCCAAGTTTAACAGCAGCTTGGCCCTGTTGACACGAGTTGAGCTCATGTTTGTCTCAACTGCCCCGCGCCCCGCCCCGAGACAATGCCTCCGAAACTGGGACAAGCACAGGCTTTGTCACTTCTGGTCTGCCACCAGAAATAATGGAGGAGGTTACCATGTGATTTCTCTCAACTGTTTTGAAGCTCGTGTGACCCCATTAGTGGAGCTCCACATAACTCTTGTTGTCCACTTACCACTGGTCTCCATGGCAACCGGGCTGCTCATGAGGCCTGCAATCAGCACAGACAGCACACTCCACAAGCTGCATGGCATCTCAAAGCCACGTGCCTCACTCAGTTTGCTGGGCTTTGTGTATGGCCAGAAAAGACCACATTTGTTTCGGGAACAGCCAGTTAACAATGACTCAATAATTTCTGCTTACATCTCAAGTCCATAATTAAAGTTTTTATCCTTGTCCTCTACAGCAGATGTTTGGAGGGTCTGGACAAATTTTAATGTGAAAGCCCTGCAGCAGCCCTGGACATTCATAATCAGCCTGCTTTTTGAGGAGGGGGGAAAACTCATGATGGCTTCAACTATAGCAGACACTCTTAGGCTGGTCAATTGTCCTATTTTTGAAAGGCTGCTAGGGGACCATCCTCTATTTCGAAGGCACAGTGTAAGGAACCATCAGAAGGAAGAGCTAGGCCTTGAAATGGTACAGGACTTAGATAGGGATGTCAGAGAATTCCACCACGGAGTTCGGGGGGCCGAATGCACTGCCATTTGGTGTTTTTGGTTTTTGGAACTGACCCACCACTTGGCTTGCAAATGCAAGTCCATTGCAGGAATCCATCACGACCCAGAAGGGCCAGCTTTCCCCACAATGACCAACCCCGCAACAGTTCCTAGAAGGTCTATGGTTTGATGACTTGGATGCCTCTTGGTTTTGTTTTAGAACTGATCTTTATACCTAGATTTTCATCCAGACCAGGAGTCCACAGCCTTTTTGGGTTAGTGGGCACATGTAGAATTTTGAGAGAGTGTTGTTAGCACTCTCATAAAATGGTTGCCATGTGTGTGGGGGGGGGCATGCCCAGGGCTGCGCACATGGGAGATCTCCAGATGTCTTTGACTTCAACTCCCAGAAGCCCCTTCCAGCATGGCCAGTGGTCAAGAATGCTGGGAATTGAAGTCCAAACCACCTGGAGATCTACTTTCTGCCAACCCCTGGATTTGCCCATTCATAAAATGGCTGCCATGGTGGGCATCGCCAGTCACAACATACTCATTTTCCAGAAGACAAACTGGTGAGACTAACAGAAAAGTAACTTGCCCGAGAACCTATGTACAAGGCAGAAGTGGGGTTTGTGCTCTAAAACACAGAAGCACTGTTTTGAACCCAAATAGGGATGGTGCCATAGGGCAGCCTTTCACTTTGCAGCCTCCCAACCTTCCAGTTGGAAAAAAAAATCTTAAGAAACAAAAATAGATAAATCAGGAGAGGTAGGGAGCCTAGCAGGTGCCAAGAGAGGTGCCTGCAAGTATATTGGTGCCCACAGACACCATGTGGGAGACTCCAGATCTAGCCAATGCTCTTCCAAATGTCAAGGGTAGGGATGGCGTGGGTGCCTGATTCCATCCAGGAATCCGGCAGAACCCATGCCCCTGAGCCATGCTTGCCGCGCTCTCCAAGCCCCTGCCCCCACTTGCCCCCTGGTCACTCCCACTGAGCCACCCGCACTCATCTGGGTGGCAGCGTTGAGCTCCACAATTGCCATTTTTTTGGGGGGGGGGAATGGTGATCACGAAAAAGCACATATTTTCATATACACAAAATGAGGCCATGAATAGCCCATATAGACAAGATTACAGGCATTTGCTTGCCTGTAATCCTGCATATATGGGCCATTCATGGCCCCATTTTGCATATATGCAAATATGCGCATTTTTGCAAATGTCCACATTCATGTTGGGGCCGTGAATGGCCCATATATGAAAATTTATTTATTTATTTCTTACATTTATATCCTGCCTTTTTTCCTCTTTTAGGAACCCAAGGCAGCTTACACAATCCTCCTCTTCCTCCCCATTTTATCCTCACAACAACAACCCTGTGAGGTAGGTTGGGCTGAAAGTCTGTGACTGGCCCAAAGTCACCCAGTGAGCTTCCATGGCCGAGTGGGGACTAGAACCCAGATCTCCCGACTCCCAGTCCAACACTCTCGCCACTACACCACTCTGGTTCTTGATGCCTGTAATCTTGTGTATATGGGCCATTCACAGCCCCATTTTCCGTATATGCAAATATGTGCATTTTCATAATCGCCATTTTATTCTTCACAAAATGGCAATTGCAGAGCTTGTTGAGGCCTCCCGGGTGAGTGCAGGCAGCTCAGTGAGTGGTGGGGAGCTTGAATGTGGGTCTGGGTGCATGCGAGTGGGGCAGGGGCTGGAGGGGGCGACAGAGAACCCGGACGGGGGGGCACCTGCCCATCCCTAGTCATGGGTTTATCATCTCTGACTCTCAGGCCATTCCCAAGGCTGGCTGTGATTGAGCTGAGCAAGAAGGATGTGCCTGCAAGCCCTGTTGATCTCTGGCTGGGAAATCATCCTAACTAATATTTAACAATATGATTCAATGATAGCGAAAGTCTCCAAAGCTCTGTGTGTGTCTTCTTTTTACACCCAGACGCGTGATCTGCATTTTGCCGGAGCAAAGCCAAAGATCATCTGACCTCTCACAGTCCTTTTAGCCCTTGTCTAGTTGGTCTGCTGCCAATTCAATTCCAGATTTGAAATTTATTTTGATAATATTAATGAGAAAATAAATTGGACACATATTAGACACCCCCTTAGAGGTGCCGCAGACCAAAGCGCTCATCTGTCCTCCGGAAATGAAAAACAAATGGACTTGAAGCATGGGCTCAGATATCTTATACAGCCAGATCCAGCACAGCAAAGCGCACAAGATGAAGGGTTATGATGATAACCTTTCTCCAGCGAAACAAGTTAGATAAGATTAGGGATGTCAGAGAATTCTGCCACGGACTCCAGTGAGGCTGGATTATTTAGAATCTGCCCCACCCCCGCCACCCCACGGAATCCCCCCGGGATGGACCTACCTGTTGGTGGATGCAGCGGCAGTGGCGGATGTGGCGTCGGATGAAGCAGCGGATGAAGTGGCCACAAATGGCGGCCGTTGTAGCGGCTGCCATTTGCATCCCTACGCTAGCCTGTGATAGGCTATGTATATAATTACGTAGCCTATCATGTCTAAAGCAGGGACACAAATGGCTTCCCCTATGTAGGGCGTCCCCTACGTCCCCCCTACGTAGGGGACACCATTTGTGTCCCTGCTTTAGCCATGATAGGCTACGTAAATATTTATGTAGCCTATCACGGGCTAGCGTAGGGATGCAAATGGCACCCCCTACGCAGGACGCTATTTGCATCCGCAGCAGCCCAGCAGTGGATGGAGGCCCCGCTGCGGATCGGCCCAGCCGATAGCTCCTTTGGAGCTCCTTTGGAGTACTGGCTGGTTCCTTTGATAGCTCCTTTGGAGTATTGGCTGGTTCTGACTCAAACCCAGAATGGATTCACAGCCCCACCAAAATCAGAGCCACCAGCCTCCACTGGCCTAATCATGTGTGTGCCTTATATGCCTATGCATCACGCCTCTCCAGGTCCCAGGCATGAAGGCGGTGGCATGCATGCTGTGCACACTGGGGGACTGGAATGGGCCACAGGATGAGTGTAAGTGAGAAACAGTGCAGGGTGGCATGTTAACAGGAATTGCCCAACACACCACTCACTCAGCACAGAGGAAACATGCCTGGTTGAGGGCTGTGGAAGGGGTGAACGTAAAATTGCTTTCTACCTGGTCAGACCATTGATCCATCTAGACCCATCTTGGGAACAGCTGTCCAAGGTCTCCCTTCCCAGTCCTTTGACCAATATATTTTTAACCAGGATCTTTCGTGTGCACAGAATGTTGTCTAACACTGAGCTACAGTCCCCTTCCTCATTACATGAAGACAAAATTGGTATAATCCCCCCCCAACACAAAACTATTAAGTTCTATTACATCAAGTCATACCTTTCATCCATCTGGCTCAGTATTGTTTAGTCTGACTGGTGGCAGTTCCCCAAGGGTTGTTTTTTTTTTTTTTAGGGTTCCCTCCCATCACCACCACCCTTATTTGTGATGCCTCTAATTAGATATAACATGGATTAAGTCTGGGACCTTCTGCATGCAAAGCATGTGCTCTACCAGTGAGCTTTGGTTCTGTAGATCTCATGACCCCCAGCTCTTGGCCTTTTCAGGGTCCCAGAGAAAACTCTGACAAAAATGAGTATCAGATCACTCTTCCAGGGGAAGCATAGTCAGTCCCGTATTTGGGCACCCCAGGCAGAAGGCATGTCCTTGCCATCAGCCTCTGAGTCAAAGGAGGAACCTCCATCTCCCCAGCTTTGCAGAAGTCTGAGACTACAAAACCAGGTAAGGGCCTTTAACAGTCCAACTAGGGGCCGTTTAACAGTCCAAGCAGCTCCTCCAGAGGGGGTGGAGCTGACCATACTACAGATCATGGCTACCTACAGAAGGCTTAAGTTGGCTTTTGCTTGCTGCTGTGACAACATCTTCCTATGGTTGTAATAGGGGAGAGCTCCAGCTACTGAGCTATCAATGGTCCTATTTCAGTTGCCCTTTATACAAGAGTGCTTCTGCCTTTACTTATCCTGCTGTACTGGATTCTACTTACTTGACTGGATTCTACTTACCTGATAATCTTGCCTGCCTAGACCTGACTGTTCTACCTAGACTGGGCTCTCCTTGTTCACATCTGGCCCTGTCAGATGCCACTGGCTTCCCCTGTGAGCCTTAGGTAACTGCAGAATAGGACAAATAGGGTGGTTCTGTGAATATGCCCTCTATGCACCCAAAATTGTGTATCCAGAGAGCTCTGCAACTGCAGGAGAAGGATAATACCCTAAATGCATTCTTCAAAGTAAACCTCCAAAGGCAAAATGTACAAACATTTGAAATTCAACAAATTTAAATCCTGAAATTTTGCCAGATGTGCAGAACGTTGGTCCAGAGATCTAGCCTTTTAAAAATTCATTCATTCATTCATTCATTCACTCACTCATTCACTCATTTCATTTCATTTCATTTCTATCCCATCCTCTTCTGTCCATATAGGAGCAAAAGGACATGTATACATTTCATTTCTTTTGCTCCTATATGGACAGAAGAGGACGGATCATGTCCTTAGATTTTGAGTGGTGTTAAGGATGATAACTGAGTGGTGTTAAGGATGATAATTGCAACACCAAATACCAGCTCATGAAATCAATAATGAATCAAACATGACTGAAAACTGGACAATTTCTTGCATTTTCATCTGCTTTCTGTTTACTCTGATACAATTTGTGACATTAATTTGCACATAATAGCATATGTTTCCATTCTCCCACAGGGATTTATCCTAGGGCCTAATATTTTGAATTGTTTATTCTGGATGTCGTCATCATTGTTGTCGTTGTCGTCATCGTATCAAAACCAAACCTTGTATGACTAATCAAAATGACATGGTCCAGATTGATTTGGAAATCAGTTATTTTATTGTCAATACTGTTCTGTTGTTTTCAGTCTATTGGACAGGTCCATCATATGGTGGGAAAGTAATCATTTTCTCTTTGACGTTCCTTTCACAAAAGGTTGCACACATCAGTTATTTTATGCTGGTATGTTTTTGAAGTAACATGCTGCTTTCATAATCCTTAAAAATAAAACCTACAGTTCAACAGTATCCCTATGTAGGAGAAAACACAACATAATGAACGTGCTGCAACGTCAGCCTGAGGTATAAGCTCAAGTGTGTACTAGATCAGTCATCTTCCAACTATTTCAACACTAGAACCCATCTTAGGCTGTGATGCAAATAGTGCTCTTCAGAGTAATTTTCCCTCCAAATTCAGGCATTGCAGGAGAAAGGAAGGGCTAAAAACTGCTTCCCAATTTGGAGCACATGTAATTTTTTCTGACATATTTAAAGGATGGGGAGCTTACTGGGAAAGAAGTGATACTGCCTGCTTTTCCCCCTAGACCTTTCTTCAGGAAATTGGCCAGTTGCCACAAATGCAACAGAGCTGCAACTGGAAGCCTTGTGACTGTGAGCTGCCATGTTCCCCCATGTTGCTTCTGTTGCACAGCTCTATGTCACCATGTAGCATTATTCCAGAGCCAAATTTGTGGTTAAAAAAGATGGTAGCCAGGCACTTACTCTGGTATCCTTTTGATGCTAGGTAAAGAACGATTTAATTTTCCCAGGCTTGTAACACTTGAGGACTTGTTTTAACGCTGCAAGTTGTTATTTTATTTGTATTTATTTTGTTTAAAATATGTTTAGGGCACCTTCCAGGGCATAAAACTCTCTCAAGGTATCTCACAAGATAAAAACAATGCAACAATCTGTTGTTATATATACCTGTTTATCTTTTATATTGTTCTGAATATGTTTTATGATACTTTTTTATTGTAAGCCAACAAAAACAAATGCATAAATAAATGCTATGCCCACTGCTCCTTAGTTTCCTGTGTGTTTGAGAATTTTCCCTAAGAAATTCATTCCAAACATCCATGCCAATTCATTCCAGACATCCATCCCAGTCTACCAAATTCCTAATTTTTCAACACCAAAGGAAATAACCTAAGAATAAACACAGAGGAAGGAGAATGATCAAAGCAATTGCTTACCAAAAAATGGCTGGGCGAGCATCTCTAACTGTAATTTCTAATTAAATTTGTGAACGTTCCTGCCAATGAATCTGATAATACCACTTTTCTTCTATTTTATTAAGTGTCTCAGGAGACTCTAACCAAACTTAAATCACAGTTAATGATGATGAGATTACCCTTAGCAGCACTGATAAGAATGTTAATTCAAAAGAAAACAAGCAAACAGGGAGAAGAGGATTCCCCTTGAGGCAGGGATAGATAGAGCAGCCTGTTTCTAGGGATGTTGCGGGAGTCCGAGAGGGGGGTGGAGTCTGGTGGACTCCCCCTCGTTTCCCTTCCGGACCCCGCTCGCTGAGCCACTGAGTGCTTACCAGGCCTGTCCACTGACAGCTGAGTGGTCTGCAAGTGCCCAGCGACCACCTGTACCCTTAGTGAGCCGCCATTTTGCATAAAAATGGTGGCTTGGGGTTTTCTGGGAATGTAATGTTGCATAAATGGCAGCCGTAAAGGGGCCATTCATGCAACATTACAGGCATAAATGCTTCATTCATGCAACATTGCCATTTAGACAACATTCCATTTCTGGAAAACCCAGAGCCACCATTTTTATGCAAAATGGCAGCTTGCTAAGGGGACGGGTGGCCACTAGGTGCTCGCCAGGCCATCCAGGGGCTCGTGCTGTGCAGGGAGCAGTGGCGGGTGGGCAGTGATGGCGGCGGTTTGGCGAGTGCCTGGCGAGGACAAACAGAGGTGAGTCTGTCCATCCCTACCTATGTCTGGTCCATGTCAGTTTCACATGTGTTCATTCATAAGTCTGTTCCATCCTGTTTCCACTTTAATCTGCAAATTTGTTTTTAAAAAAATCTGCACAAAAATGCACATTTAACTGTAGGCATTTTTGAATGTATTTTCTCACAAAATGCACATTTTATCAGAGCATGTTGGTACATTCTTTGGAGCTAGGGATTGCATTGCAAAATGTAGAGAAGTGCTAAAACTGAAGTATAACTGTTTCAATCTTTACAGTAGCCCATGAGGTTTGGATCACATCAGTTAACTTTGTAATGTAGTACTGAATGAAACCCTCAGATATCCTGCCTTGGGAAGATGTCTCTGGTTTGTAAGAGCTGTGACTGAGAATGATGGTAGGCAGGAACTACACGCAGAGGCTGCGTCAAGGGTAGGCGTGGTCGAGCACCTGCCATGGTCCCATACCCCACTGACAAGATGCCCCTTGAGTTGCTCCTCCTCTTCATTGTTACAACCTGCTTGTTCACCTGCCTCTTGCTATGGCCCAGATAAAAGTGGTGGTGAGAAGGAGGCGCAGCAGATGCCATGGCTTAGTCTCTGCCTGTCAAGACCTTGGCCAAGGTCCCTCAAAACCTGGAGCCGTCACTGACTACATGTTGCAGCTAGGGGCATCACAGGAATCCACAATGGAACCACATGACTTCAGATTTTCATGAATCCAACCCATGGATTCCACAGGGGAACGGCTTTCCCCCTGTCAGGCGGATTCCACAACCTCGCAGACAGGTTTTCTAACTTCCCCAAATTTTGTGTAAATTCTATCATAGAAAAATGTGCAAAATAAAAAACCCAGCCAAAAATGTGCAATCCCCCCATACACTAACATGTGAAATGTGCATTTTGGGGGAATTTGCACATTTTCACACGTGCAAATTTGCGCAACTGCACATTTGTACAAATGCCAATTTGCGCAAAACTCAGAAACAAAAGAAAATCCAATTCCGTCAACGAGTGGACGATGGAACAAAAGGTACCTGACAATCTGCAGAATACAGACAGAATGGATTTTACACAATACGTACATCCCTAGTTACAGCACAGGCATGGCTACCACCAAAATCAGCAGCCAGCCACACAACTTCTCCTCCTCTCTCCCCTGTCAATGCCGAACCCATGACATGATAGCACTGGATTGTGAGTTTCCCCACTCATAATGTAGTGGCCAATGAAGTGGAGCTGGGGTTGAGAAACATGCAGTCCAAAGCCATCATGTCATTCATTTTGCATAGAGCTCCTACATGTTCATAGCCATCTCAATTCTCTGAGTGCTGGCCCTTATGTAGCCCAAAGGGCACCACCCAAGCCCAAGAGGCAGGAATCATCAGGCTTGGGGAGACCCCCAGATTTGCAGAAGCACACAAAAATATTTAGTCCCCACATTAAAAGGGGGGCTTAGTCGCCATGGCATCGGGGTGTATGGAAACCCGGGGGGGTGGAATGGAGTGTTGGAATCCTGAACTGCAACACTCCAACCTGGAATGTTCTGTTGCAGGTTCCATTTGTCATTCTTTGATATGGGAGGTGTGGGGAAGAGAGTCACACTACGCCCCTCA
This sequence comes from Heloderma suspectum, assembly GCF_057233095.1. Classification (NCBI taxonomy): domain Eukaryota; kingdom Metazoa; phylum Chordata; class Lepidosauria; order Squamata; family Helodermatidae; genus Heloderma; species Heloderma suspectum. The sequence continues at coordinate 42,108,690 of NC_139463.1, forward strand.
GTGTACCAGATTTGTTCCAAACATTGCCAATTCCTGACTGCTACCCTACAATCAACCAATTGTTACTGTGCCTGCCGAGAATGGGCAAATGCTTGGAATAGATTCAAATGTAGATTTGCTTGGGCAATGTGTGTGAATTTGCATCCAGATAGGTGTATGCATCAACCTGTGAAGCAAATGTAGCTCATTAACTCAGCGACAGTGTGATCAGGTCTAGTTTTACAGTCATAATATCTGGCATTTCTGATAATTCACCATGTCTTCATGTGCTAGCAGCAGTTCAATTTAAGCCAGGCTAACTTTGTATAAATCCCTTTGGAACAAAGTTCTACTTCCCCTTAATAAGACAGGGCCTGCAGCTTCAGCCCAGGAGGTATGAAAAGGTCTCGAGAAAAATCATTTGCATCGTCTGAAGAATAGAAGCAATAAAAAATTCAGTGGAAAAGTTCTGGTCAAGGCCTTTCATATTCATAGAGGCTAGTGAGATGTGCAGAGGAAATTACAAAGAAAATTATAGAACATTACTAAGAAAAGAAAGATTATTTCTGTGCACGGGAGCAAAAGGGGAAGACAGTATATTTTATGCTTTCCTTTACAAGAGACAAAGAAATACTCAGGCAAGACACTCTCCACAGATGTGGGCCTTAGTTAGGAACGGTAACAGATTCTGCCTGCACTGGATTTCATCCCAGATTTTGCAGTCTTGTAATTCTGGAATGGTTTCTGAATCAGAATTTGGTGGAGTGGAATCTGATTGGATTCCAGAAGAGTTTTTTGGATTTTGTTTTCGGGGGAAAAAAGAGAACTGCTGAGATTTTGAAAGAACAGTTTGCTTTATTCCTCACCCCGTCATTTTTTTTTTTTAAAAAATGCAAAATTGTACAAAAGGACAATGGTGAAATGAAGAAATGAAGAAATAGTGTGCAGTGGTGGAACTGCATTGTTTCACCACTGCACTTTCTTTTTAAAAGGGAAAAATAATTTTTTTCTTTCAAAAATCTCTTCATAAAAAGCCAGATCCAGCAATGGATTTCTTTACCATACCTCCCACCCCCACCCCCAAACCCCAAAAACTGTGGTAAAACTCAAATGATGGAGAGACAGATTTTGTGCAATTTCATTACTGTGCAACAGTAGGATAGATTATTTATGGTGGGATAGATTATTTATTTTATAAATAAATAAAATAAATTTATTTATTTTAAATAAATAAGAAATGAAAGTCAACGTGAAAAAAAAAAAATTATACACACATACCTTTTAGGTAAATGGCACGTGCAGAATTTGACTAGCTACATTTCTGAATGTGAATTTGGAAGGGAAATTACTGGGTGTTGGAATTCTGGAACAATTATGGAATGGAATGACCCCATTCCACTGATACCTAACTTGGGTACCAACTGAAAAATCTCTCTCTCAAAGCTATGGCCAATCCCCAGATATTCTGAAAAAAAAAAGGTGGTACTGCCCTCCTTAGAACCAGGGATGGATGAACTCATTAGAGTCCATGCTCAGTGGGAGCTCGAGCAGCCACCTCTGCTGCCCGTCTGTGTGAGCCAGGCCCCTGGAGCTCCTCTTACAAGCCACTGTCTTTTACACAAGATGGGGCTCTATTTTTTCTTAGATTTATGGTTGTGCACAACGGTGGCTGGAAAGGGCCATTTCCACAAAATTAAGAGGCCTCTAATGTTGTAGAACTGGCCCTTTCCAGCCACTTTTGTGCGCAACAATAAATCTATGAAAATATAGAGCACCATCTTGTGTAAACGGGGCTCTATATTTTTGTATGTGGGTAGCTGGGTGGGGAGGATTGTTCCTTTCTCCCTTTCTCTCCCTCCCATCCTGGGACAGCTACACGGGGGCAGTGGCTTCCCTCTTGCCTTCCTCCTCCCATCAAGATGTTGCCTTCATGTACCTGGGATGGCGGGGGGGAGAGAAAGGATCATTCCTGTCTCCCTCTTCCATCCTGGGACAGCTACACGGGGACAGCGGCTTCCCTCTTGCCTTCCTCCTCCCATCAAGCTGTTGCCTTCACATAACTGGGATGGGGGTGGGGGAGAAAGGATCATTCTTGTCTCCCTCTCCCATCCTGGGCCAGCTACACGGGGGCAGCTTCCCCCTCATCTCCATCCTCCCATCAAGACACTACCTTCATGGGAAGCTGGGATGGGAAGGGGAGAAAGGATCACCTCCCTCCCCACTGAGCTGTGCACCTTCATCAAATGGGTTTTGTGTGTTTGTTTTAAATAAAATCTTGTGCACAATAGCCGGCCGGAAAGTGCTGGCCATTCTGCACAAGATAAAATTCACAAAAAATAGCAAGTCACCATTTGTGACTTGGCTGCAGGCATTTGCGGGTGGGACTGGTAGGTCCTAGCAGCTTGTGCAGCTTGGTGGGCAGGGGTGGGGGCTCAGTGAGCTGAGTCTGGGGAGCTGAGCAGTGGGGAGTCCATCAGATCCCACCCCCTGCACAGACGCCTGCGACATCCCTACTTAGAGCCTGCATTTGGAATCTCCCCCTTGGTAATGAATGATCCCACCCCCAGTTTGATTTGGAAACAGGCCACAAATTATGAGTACTATTAGAGAAATCTCAGGAAAAATCTGACAGGTGGTTTTTGGCAGTGTTTCCAGGGGATGCTTGGTTTGGGTGGCTGGCTGCTGTTTTGGGAAGTAAAAAAGGAGGGCTCTAAGTTAACCTTCCCTCTGATCCACTATGCATTAAAACACAGACACACAATAAACCGGGAAGAATTCAAGTACATGACTTGCCATGCTGCATTATGAAGTAGTCTACAGAGGGCTATACCATTTGGCATTCCCAAATCTCCCTCTTGCTACATGAGTCCAGCTTAGGGTTCCACTATTGGGGACAGCAATCCCAACCCCATTTTCCATGTTTCTCTTTCCATTTTGCTCTTACTCCAAGGTAAGTGCAGTGTCCTAATCTTCAGGACAGACATGATGGAAGTGGACCACGAAGTCATGCCCTCGCTTAGCTTCACTCGCCCACCAATTCGACACAGACAGCTGACAAAGCGCAATACTCACTTTGTCTGATGTTTGGAGCCCTTCAGGTGTGCGTGATACTGTTCTATTGAGTTTAGGGTGACGTTACAGATGTTACAAGTATAGCTCCGCTTCAGACCTGTGGACAGAATGGAAGAGAATTAGCGGCACAGTTTCATTGCCATGCTGTCTCGAGGAAAAATGCTTTATATTAGAGTGGAAAAACCTTTCCAAACAAATTCTCCTAGGAGGTGTTTACCTGCCAAGATTTGTATTTATACTTTCTTATTGAGACCCCCTCCTCTCAACATTCGCACTTAGGGTTCCTGTGGATCCAGGAATTTTAGGCAATGTTTTTGTATTTGTTAAGTAAAATGGTCATGTGAGCTGCCTTGAGAGCCCAGATCCAGGCTAAGAAGGATCTATATTATAGACTATTAACTCTTTGGAAACACAGACCTGCCTACTTTCCCCTATGTGACTCTGTGCAAGGCACCACCCATGTACATTGATGGCATTATATGAAATAAAACTACTTTGCTTTCGACAAAGTGCCCCATGATATCCTGATGAGAAAATTAGCTCAAAGTGGGCTAGATGAGACAACGATTCGGTGGATCCACAGTTGGCTACAGAATCGGACTCAAAGAGTGCTTATCAATGGGACCTTCTCAAACTGGGGAGAGGTAATGAGTGGGGGCTCAGTCCTGGGCTCAGTGCTCTTCAACATTTTTATTAATGACTTGGAGGAGGAGGTGCAGGGAATTTTGCAGATGACACAACATTGGGCAGGATAGCTAATACTTTGGAAGACAGAAACAAAATTCAAAGTGATCTGGATAGACTGGAGCGCTGGGCAGAAAACAACAGAATTACATTTAATAGGGATAAATGCCAAGTTCTGCACCTAGGAAAAAGAAACCAAATGCACAGTTACAAGATGAGGGATACGTGGCTCAACAACACTACAAGCGAGAAGGATCTTGGAATTGTTGTCAATCACAAGCTGAAGATGAGCCAATAATGTGATGTGGCTGCAAAAAAGGCAAATGCTCTTTTGGGCTGCATTCATAGAAGCATAGCTTCCAAATCCCGGGAAGTACTAGTTCCCCTCTACTCAGCACTGGTTAGGCCTCATCTGGAGTACTGTGTCCAGTTCTGGGCACTACACTTTAAGAAGGATGCAGACAAATTGGAGAGGGTTCAGAGGAGGGCAACAAAGATGATCATGGGACTGGAAACAAAGCCCTAGGAAGAGAGACTGAAAGAACTGGGCATGTTTAGCCTTGAGAAGAGAAGACTGAGGGGAGATATGATAGCGCTCTTGAAGTACTTGAAAGGTTGTCCCAGAGAGGAAGGCCAGGATCTTTTCTCGATCATCCTAGAGTGCAGGACACGGAATAATGGGCTCAAGTGACAGGAAGCCAGATTCCAACTGAACATCAGAAAAAACTTCCTGACTGTTAGAGCAATACAACAATGGAACCAATGACCTAGGGAGGGAGTGGGCTCTCCCACACTGGAGGCGTTCAAGACGAGGCTGGACAGCCATCTGTCAGGGATGCTCTGACTTGGATTCCTGCATTGAGCAGGGGGTTGAACTTGATGACCTTGTAGGCCCCTTCCAACCCTACTATTCTATGATTCTATGATTCTACTTCTGTTATTGCTAGGCCTCACCTCCACCCCTCCTCTGTGCTCCATGGACCCTGGCAGCCAAGCCATTGTGCTTTATGCCACATGCACCCCAAATGCTCTAGCCCTCTCCACCTTGCAAGGTGGAGAGGGCTAGAGGGCTTGGGGCTCTAAGGCCTGTCCCACTCCCACTGGCTTTCAAGGGCTTTCTTGACAGCTGGAAGAGGCAGGACAAGTCGTTGGTGCCACTCCCAGCCACTCGCTGAGCTCTGGGGTGCTCGGCAGCTGGGTCCATCAGCACCCTGTGGCTCAGCAAGTAGGTCCAGGGGACCAGGCATAGAGGAGTCCACCGGCCTCCCAGACCATCTCGAGCGCTTGCAACATCCCTACTTATCACCAGTGACGGTTCCAGGTTGCAATTAGTACTGGCCAGTTCAGAGCCACCATTTAAATTTCCCATAATGTGACATCAACCACATTGTGGGAAATTAAAATGGTAATTCCCATATAGAGATGTCCATCACTGGAAAATCCAGGTTTCTTTTGGCTTGTTAGCATTCCACAGAGTGTACGACTCACAGTCACTTTATGTCTCTGAGCTGAGCTGCAGGCTGTTCCTCAAACTCCTCAAACTCCAGGAACATCTCTCTCTCTCTCTCTCTATACCTATATTGCATTTTTAAAAGGTTCTGCAATTTCTGCAAATTTCTGAGCAGGTTGTGCAAATTACAGCCAAATTCCCCCCCTCCCCACATGCCCCCCAAACACCAGAAAATCCATGAACTGGCCTGACTCACTGCAGAACAAGTCAGGCACTGCAGTGGGAACCAAAACGAAGTCGGCAGGGGACCCTAGGAAAACCCATTGAATTTCTCTGACATCCCTACTGCCATACCTAAACATAAAGTGTGGGATGCTCAGAAGAGGCATCCACACAGTGGTGGAATTAAGGGTTCCTGACCACTGTCACGATGCCTGATGACTATTAGTACTACTTCTACATAATAACAATAATGTAAAGAAATAGATGTATCATGAGAACATAAGAAGAGCCCTGAAGCTGGATCATCCCAAAGGCCCATCTAGTCCAGCATTCTGTTCGCACAGTGGCCAACCAGCTGCCCACGGAAAACTAGAGATGTACAGATTCCCCACCGTCCATTCCGGTGGGGAATCCGCGGGGCGGGGAGACGATGCTCGCAAGGATTCCGCAGAGCCAAGGGCCTCCCCGTTCTGCCATCTGCATGCCCCAGATCCCCCTGGGTTTTTTTGGCTCCCCGAATTTATGTAAATAATTCCATAAGTACCGCCGAAAAATCCTTTTCGTGTGCTAACTGTCGGTCTCCATAAGAGTAAAGCCCTTTGTGGGGATTCCCCACATAACTTCTGGTCACCTGACTAGGGATGGACAAAGGTCCCTTACCTGTTCTCGAAGCTTGCTTCACGGTGGGGGGGAGGCGCTTTGGTTCTCCCCCTGAAGTTCAGGCAAGGGGGGAGAGGTGCCCCGCCTCGCCCAGACGAAATTCAGGCCGGGGGGGAGGCGCCCCATCCCTTGCTGGCAAAATTCAGGCTGGGTAGAAGCGCCCCGTCTACCCGGCCACGAAAAAAAAAAGTAAACACACACACACACACGTGATAGGCTACGTAACGATTTACGTAGCCTATCACGGCTAGATTTCCAAAGTCAGCCGTGATAGGCTACGTAAATCATCAAGTAGCCTATCACGGGTGACTTTGAAAAAAAAAAGCGCGGACGCAAATGGCGGCGGCCCATGGGCGCCGCCATTTGCGTTCCTTATTTTGACACCCCCCCGGGTAAATCTTTACGTAGACTAGACGGGCCAAAATAAGGAACGCAAATGGTGGCGCCCGTGGGCCGCCGCCATTTGCGTACGCGCTTTTTTTTTTTCCAAAGTCACCCGTGATAGGCTACGTGACGATTTACATAGCCTAACACGGCTGACTTTGGAAATCTAGCTGTGATAGGCTATGTAAATTGTTACATAGCCTATCACGGGGGTGTGTTGTTGTTTTTTTTACTTTACTTTTTTTTTTTGCAATGGCGGCGGCGGCAGCTGGTCGGGAGACCGGCCGCCGCCCCCTGCCCCCGACGAAACACCGCCGAACCGCCGCCGGGACCTGCCGCCGAGAGGGACATTCGGCCACGGTAAGTCCCATCCCGGGGGAGCAGGGGGCCGGCGGCGAATTTCCCCATCAATTTTGGGGGGCCGAATGCATTGGCACTTGGCCCCCCGAAGTTTCGGGGAGAAATTCTCGGCCATCCCTACACCTGACTTCACCTGATCTCACTGGACCTCACCTCACCTCACCTCACCTGTCCTGACTTCACCTCACCTGATCACACTGGACCGGACCTCATCGGACCTGACCTCACCTGACCTCATCTCCACAGACAATAAACAGAAAAGATGGAGGATTTCCATGGACTTCGTGACTCAACCCCAGCGAAAGAAAGCCTCAGGAAAATGCCTCGTAAAAGGGGTAAAGCCATTCGCATTCTTCTTCCTCCGTTTCTGATTTATGGATTTCTTTTCATGAATATTTTAATAAAATCTGCTGTTCAGCGGACAAAAGAAAAAGGGTCCACCTGAGCTCCGGTCTGGGTCGACCGGGCCGCCCCATTCCAAGGAGGATTCTGCGGATCGGATTTGTCAGAATTTGATCCCATTTAAAGTTCGGGTGACATCCCTACGGAAAACCCACAAGCTTGACATGAGTGCAACAGCACCCTCCCACCCATGTTCCCCAGCAACTGGTTTTGAAAGGCATAGTGCCTCTAATTCTGGAGACAATATGTAGCCAACATGAATAGTAGCCATGAAGTATCCACCAGGAATTTGTCCAGTCCCCTCCTACAGCCACCTGAGTTGGCCATGGCCACATCTTTTGGCAGAGAATTCCACATTTCAACTATGCACTGTGTGATAAAGAGCTTTCTTTTTATCTGTCCTGAATCTCTCACCATTCAGCTTCATTGGATGAACCCGGATTCTAGTATTATAAGAAAAGAGAGATAAATGTACTGTTTCCCCTTTCTGCACACCATGCATGATTTCATAAACCTTGATCATGTCCCCCTGTTTGCCTGCCTTTTTTCCTAAGCTAAAAACAGCCTAAGCATTGTAACCGTTTCTCAATGGATAATTGCTCCAGCCCCCTGCTCATTTTTATTGCCCTGTTGTGCACCTTTTCTATCAAATTTGGCAAATGTATTTTTTATCATTGCCTTATAATGAAGCAAAACTTAAAATTTAAGGTTCTTTAAAAGTATGCTTCAAGGCTGAATTTCAGAAGCAACATACGAAAAGATTCATCTTCAGAAATTTAAATTTGATTTCTAATCCCCCGCCCCACACACACAATTATATGAGCCCTGCTTTATATCAGTGTAGGACAATATTAGGATATAATGTTACCTATCACGTATACCACATGTTTCTGGGGCAGAGAGTTTCCGATCAATTTTACTGTGCTATGTATTCTTATTCTTATTCTTATTATTTAAAAAACTTATATGCCACTTCTCCCCACCAGGTGGACTTGCAACAGTGCTGTCAGCAGGAATAGGGCAGAAATTAATTTGGTTCCCATTTTAATGCGGGCTTTAGGCATGCTGGAGAAATTCAAGATGGACTAAAATGAGCTTGGATTTCTAGGAATCCGACCTGCAGAATCTGCTGCAGAGCGACCCCCTCAGGCCATGCGGAGTCTGTGGACTTTCGGATGATTTTTTTACTTTCCCGAAATTTATGCATGAAAATTCGTAGGAAAATCCATTAGTTTCTGCTGAGGAAACGTTGAATGGAATGGGGGACAATATGCTAAATGTTATGTACAAAGGTAAATTATGTAAATACTTACGTAAACACTTACGTAATTATTTGTGTATTTTTCCATATGACGGAAATATATATTCGTAACTGTCTGTGGGCAGATGATGGAACAAAAGGCACCTGACAATCTGCGAAACACAGATGGAGCGGATTTTACGCAGTCCGTACAACCCTATCAGGCTTACATAATTTCACACTTTCAAACCAGCATTCAGTTGAAATTTTGCAAAGGAGTTCACCAATCAAAAACATGGCTATTAAATGTGTGTAGTGGGAGGAAGTGCACACAAAAAATGTGTATATTAGTTAAAATAACATTAAAAATGATATTAGGAAAAGTGCTTGCAAAAATGCATATACATTTTCATGTGAATTTTTATTTTAAAATTCTCTATTTATGGGATGAATTGATCTTAAGATTGGAAAAATTCTCAAGCTTTGGGATGAACCAGCCTTAAGACTGGAAAAATGAAACACTGAGAGAAACTATATTTGCCAGATTCATCTATTCCTAGCTGAATGTTACTGCATGTTACTATTCCTAGCTGTATGTTATTGTACTTCCATTCAGATACTTGCCTAAGGTATTGCCCCATCACTTATGGGGACTTGAACCCATATCTCACCTAGCTTTCCATGCTGGCTTACAAATATAATTACGCAGGGGTGCAATCCACCACAAATTAAGGACTTTTAAGCTTTATTGCTATCAATGGGGGATTTAAGCATATGCTTAAATATCTCCATTGGAATCAATGGGACTTAGAGATGCTTGATTTTGTCTGGATTCTACCCAAAACATCTAATGTTATGTTATGTTTTCCCATTGCTACAACAGATGGCTGTTCAGCCATTATCAGCTTAACATATGTTGCAGTGAATATCTGAAATTTGGTGACAATCCCAGTTTAGTTTTGCGATATCTAAAGCTGAAAAGATTGATGGGTCAGTGCTGGTAGTCACATAAATGTGATTGCCAGCACTCACTGGTGGCTATTTGAAAAGTAGGAAAATGTGTATCTATTTCCAGGCATTCACAAATTTCATCTTGGTTTGTTGCATTCAGATGCGAATGTCAACATTCATTCAGCTTCGGTCATTCATTATAACAATGCCTCCATATTATTAGGAGCTTGGATGCCTCTATTAGCATGCATTTGCTAATATGGTTTTGCTTGACACTTCCTAATGGATGGTACTGGAAGAAGAAACATGAATGTCCCTTAACGGTCTGGAATCTCCCTCCAGCCTTGGGAATGTGACACTCCATGTTGGGAAAGGGAAAGTGATAGCTTTGAATTGGGCAGAGACAGAGAGGGATAGACAGAGTGGAGAGTTTTCCACTAGAGTTGGCTGACACAATTGCTCTCTGGGAAACTGAGGTGGGAGCAGGATCAGAGATTTCACTGCCTGCTATAAAAGTCTATTTGCTTCCACTGTGCTCGGCTTGTATGTAAATCAGATAGTATAAAGCACTGTAAGTCTTCATCCCACTGTATTCCAGTCTAAGGAAACAAAAGCTAGTAGCAATGCTCTTGGACTTCTCACTGCTAAGGGGAACAGGAAGCCCATAACAATATTATTGTAAGTAACGGTGCAATAATGATGTAAGCAAATTAAGTCACTTGATGGGGCATCTGGCAGAAGGGGATTTGACTCTGAGCCAAAAAAGACTCACTGTAAATGCCAGTAAGTTTGACAGTTGTCAACTAAGCTTGGGGGCAGGCACTTACTGCAAAACCAAATTAAAGAAGTGGATATTCAATACTAAAAACCTGGGCTCAGAATGAACTCGGCAAATATGCATGCTTACCCCACACCTAAAAAACAAACCTATGCTATCTTCAGGTATGTACCACAGACCCAGACAGGTTTAATGACATTTGATGGAGGCAGCCACAGCAAAAGAAATAATTCCACCTGGTGGTGGTGGGAAAGTACCAAAAAGGGAAGGGCGAACAGGAATTTGGCCTGGTCTCCCTTCCACTCATGGACCAGGGCATAGCTTTGACACCTTTTTCTGAGGGCTGCAGGCCTTAATTGATTCAGAGCGCAATCCTATGGGGATAGGCGGCTGCCTCCAAAACTGGGAGATGACTGCCTATCCAGTGCAGGGCAGGAGAAGCATGGAGGGGATCATTCCCTCTGTGCTTCTCCTGCCCTGCATTTGCGGCTAGACAGCCAATTTTGGCTGTCTAGCCACAGGAAGACAGAGCAGGGGAGGAGGCTGCCGGATGACACATAGGATGTGTCGTACCAGCTTTTCTGCCTTCCCCACCCCTGAACACCTCCTGGAACACCCTGTTTTGGCCACTCCGCACTCCTCTTCTGAGCACGGAGCTGTTCCATGCTGCCTGAGAGGCAGTGCAGAAGCGGGGGGAAGGTCAGTTCTCCGGGAACCAACCTTGGAGTGTGGGCTCCGAGGTGGGTTCCCAGAGAACCACATGTCCTGTGGCCTCTAGCTGCTGACTAGCGGCCATAGGATTGCTCCCTTCATTGGTAGATTAGTCAACTAAAGCTTTAGCTGATTGATTCATGAGAGGAGGACAACTTTATTAAATGAATGCACATTTTAATCACTGGGACTGAAAGTGAAGAGAACATTGGTTTATTTTTTTAGGTTCCATGTTTTACTTTACTAGGAATATGAAATGTAATGTCTCAAAAGTGGCCTTCCATTTCCACAAGCAACCTCCTGTTAGGTTTTCTTTATTACATTTCACATTACTTCACACTGTTTTCAATATGTTGCAAAGGGTATCTTTATTGTTTTGGCAATATGTGCAAATATTGAAATATTGAGTTAATTGGTTAAAAGGCAGGTGATTCATCAAGTAAAGATGCTTTAATCAGTTGACGGCCCTCTAAATACCAAATACCAACTTTTGAATATTCAACAGGTATCTTCCCGATGTGCCGTACTTGAAAAGGAGAGAACAGGTACAAAACACATTCCCCAAATCATGTCTCTATATAGATCAGGCACATACATCTGTAAACTCCATGCTTGTCTGTTTGTTAAACAGATTCTTTACCTCCAGTTCTTATTTTGTAGTAGTTAATGCTTGTCTTTCAGATTCCCATCCTCCCCCATTCCAAGAACACCATCCCTTTAAAATAAATCGTTAGTGTTAAAATAATTTCTCACTTCTAGTGGGAAAACAAATTCACAGATTTCCAGTGTGTTTGCTTTTGTGCTTTGCTTTGACTCACAGGTTTAGATCTCTGGGGCTTATTGGAAGATATTCTTCTAGAAACACCACCACTGTGGAATCTGAGCTAAGCACGGACTGTTATATTTTAAGTATGTATGTATGTATGTATGTATTTATTTATTTATTGGCTGCCAAGGAAGGTACACAACAAAAAAAGATGCATTAAGGAACGTTACAATGTTCATGTAGTATCATAGTACACAGTTTAAGGGAGCAGCTTGAAAGGCAGGGCTAAGCCATATCACAAAGATTTACATTAAACTAGAGTTGCATGAATCTGCAAAACTCAAGCTCATCAAAGTTCTCCGGATTCCATCTCAAAGCTAATTCTGACTCGAGTCGAGTCTATATCAGATTGCGAGCTTTGGGGTGGGGTGGGGTTCTGCATGAAAATCCATGTGTATTTTTATCAATTGTGCATATCTTTTAAATGTACGCATTCTTTTTCCATTGATTACCACATACTTGTGTGCATTTTTCAAAAGTACACATTTTTCATGCACATTTTTTCAAATGTATGTATGCTATCAAACACATCTGGGTTTTTTTTGGGGGGAGTGTGTCCAAAAATCACATTGAAAATTCAGAAATTTATTTATTTATTTACAATATTGATATACCACTCCACATCAGAAGATTTCAGACCGGTGAACAACACAGTAAAAGAATAAAACAGCAGGTTAAAAGACTTAAAACATTGTTTTTTTTTAAAGACAAACCCCAATAAAGTGGAATTTAACAAACCACGGCTGTCATACAAGGAAGGCCTCTTGAAATAACACCATCTTCTGGAGGTGCGGGAAGGAACCTAATGTTAGTGCCTGCCTGACCTCTAAAGGCAGGGAATTCCACAGGAAGGGGGCCACCACACTGAAGGCTCTTTTCCTGGTGGACTCCAACCGTGCCATGGATCCATGTGGAACCACCAGGAACATGCCCTCTGATGACCTCAGTGACAGGGCAGGTTGGTAAAGAAGGAGGCGCTCTCTTGGGTATCCTGGTCCCAAGTTGTTTAGGGCTTTGTATACTAGTACTAATACCTAGGGATGGCGGAGAATTCCGCCACGGATTTCAGTGAGGCCGAATGCACTGGCATTCAGCCCCCCGAAACCCGTGGCAGAATGGCCTCCCACCCCCCGCCACCCTGCGGAATTCCCCTGGGACGAAGCTTACCTGGGGCGGATGAGGAGGTGGTGGCAGCTCCGGCGGTGGCTCCAGCAGCGGAGGCTGGTGTCTTGGCTGGCTGCTGTGGCCACAAATGGTGGCCATTATAGCAGCCGCCATTTGTGTCCTTCCAGGCTGCCGTGATAGGCTACATAAATATTTACGTAGCCTATCACGGTAAAGGTAGCCATGCAAATGGCGTAGCGGCCGCCGTTTGCATAGCTGCTTTTACCATGATAGGCTATGTAAACACTTACGTAGCCTATCACAGCAAACAGCAGGGGCGCAAACGGTGTAGTGGCTGCCGTTTGCGCCCCTGCTCTTTGCCATGATAGGCTACGTAAATACTTATGTAGCTTATCATGGCAGCCTGGAAGGACACAAATGGCGGCCACTATGACAGCCGCCATTTGCAGCCGCAGCAGCCCAGCCGCAGCCAGAATACCGGCTGCGGCTGGCCCCAGCCGGCAGCTCTGCGGACCTGCCGCGGAGCGCAGCCAGCCAGGGAGGATTCTAGGGGAGGGATGGAGCGCCTCCCCCCCACCGCAGATGCCCCAGCGTGGAACCAGGTAGGTGTTTCATACATCCCTACTAGGGGTGCACGAAAGTCACTTACCTGGTCTCACAGCTTGCTTGGCGGTGGGGGGGGAGGTGCTTCGCTGCTCCCCCCGAAGATCAGGCCGGGGGGGGAGGCTTCCCGCCTCGCCCGGCCAAAATTCAGGCCGGGGGGGAGGCTTCCCGCCTCGCCCGGCCGAAATTCAGGCCAGGGAGGAGGCAACTCGCCTCGCCCGGCCGCGAAATAAAAAGTAAAAAAAAAACGCCCCCGATATAGGCTACGTGACGATTTACATAGCCTATCATGGCTAGATCTGCAAAGTCAGCCGTGATAGGCTATGTTAATCGTCACATAGCCTATCACGGGTGACTTAAGAAAAAAAAGCGCGTACGCAAATGGCGGCCCCCATAGGGAGCCGCCATTCGTGTTCCTTATTTGGTCGCTGTAGTCTACGTAAATCTTTACGTAGACTACGGCGAAAATAAGGGCAACGCAAATAGCCCCAAATAGCGACCAAATAAGGAACACGAATGGCGGCTCCCTATGGGGGCCGCCATTAGCCGTACGCGCTTTTTTTTTTTTTAAGTCACCCGTGATATGCTACGTGATGATTTACGTAGCCTATCACGGCTGACTTTGCAAATCTAGCCGTGATAGGCTACGTTAATCGTCACGTAGCCTATCATTGGGGCGTTTTTTCTTTTCTTTTCTTGGAATGGTGGCGGCGGCAGCCGGTCGAAAGACCGGCTGCCGCCGCCGCCCCTGACGAAGACCTGCCGAACCGCCACCGGGACCTGCCGCCGGGAGGGACATTAGGGAAAGGTAAGTCCCATCCCGGGGGGGGCGGAGAATTTCTCCCCGAAACTACTTCAGGGGGCCGAATACGTTGGCACTTGGCCCCCCGAAGTTTCGGGGAGAAATTCTCCCCCATCCCTAATCCCTACTAATACCTTAAACCTGGCCCGGTAGCAAATAGGCAGCCAGTGCAGTTCCCTCAGCAGAGGAGTTACACGCTGAAATGGGGCAGCTCCTGACAACAGCCAAGCTGCTGCATTCTGCACTAGCTCCAGCTTCCGGACCAGCCTCAAGGGCAGCCCCACGTAAAGTGCATTGCAGTAATCCAGTTTGAAGTTACTAATGACAATGGAACCAATTCCCTAGGGAGGTGGTGGGCTCTCCCACACTGGAGGCGTTCAATATGAGGCTGGACAGCCACCTGTCAGGGATGCTCTGACTTGGATTCCTGCATTGAGTGGGGGGTTGGACTCGATGGCCTTGTAGGCCCCTTCCAACCCTACTATTCTATGATTCTATGCCTGTACCACTGTGGTCAAGCTATCCCTGTCCAGTAGAGGCCGTAGCTGGCAAACCAGCCAAAGCTGGTAAAAGGCACTCCAAGCTGCCATGACGACTTGGGCCTCCAGCGACAATGATGGATCTAGGAGTACATGCAGACTACAGACCTGATCTTTCAGAGGGAGTGCAACCCCATCCAGAACAGGCAATAAGCCTATCTCCCAGACCCGGAAACCACTCACCCACAGGGCTTATGTCTTGCCAGGATTCAGCTTCAGTTTATTGGCCCTCATCCAGCCCATTACTGAGTCTAGGCACTGATTCAGGACTTGCACACCTTCTCCTGATTCAGATTTCACAGGG
This sequence comes from Heloderma suspectum, assembly GCF_057233095.1. Taxonomy (NCBI): domain Eukaryota; kingdom Metazoa; phylum Chordata; class Lepidosauria; order Squamata; family Helodermatidae; genus Heloderma; species Heloderma suspectum. The sequence goes on from NC_139463.1 coordinate 42,123,782, forward strand.
AGATAGAGTTGCATGTCATCAGCATTCTGATGGCCTTTAGCTCCAAATCCCCTAATGACCACTCCCAGAGGCTTCATACGGATGTTAAACGACATTGGGGACAAGATGGTACCCTGCCAAGGGTACAATTGCCAAGGGGCCGAGGAATAGTCACCCAATGTTACTCTCTGAAATCAGCCCTGTAGGTAGGACTGGAACCACTGTAACACAGTGCCTCCAATACCCATCCCACGGAATCGATACAGGAGGATACCATGGTCGATGGTATTAAAAGCCGATGAAAGATCGAGCAGAATTAACAAGGTTGCACTCCCCCTGTCCCTCTCTCGATAAGGGTCATCCATCAGGGCAACCAAGGCTGATTCAGTCCTGTAACCAGGACAAAACCCAGATTGAAATGGGTCTAGATAATCAGTATCCTCCAAGAGTGCCTGCAATTGGTCCGCCACGACCCTCTCAAGTACCTTCCCTAGAAAAGGGGTATTTGCAACTGGGCGGTAGTTGTCTAATACCATTGGGTCCAGAGTGGGCTTCTTCAGGAGTGGCTGCACTACTGCCTCCTTAAGGCCAGCAGGGACCACCCCTTCCCTTAGGGAAGCATTTATCACTCCCTGGACCCACCCAGTCATACCCCCTTGGCTAGCTTTTATTAGCCAGGAGAGACAGGGATCAAGAGGGCAAATGGTCAGTCGCATTATTGCAAGCATCTTGTCCACATCATCAGGCCGTAACCACTGGAACTGATCCCACAAAATCGGGCACATGGTGGTATCAGACATCTCAACTGGTACTGCACTAACAATAGCATCAAGTTTGCTGTGGAGACAAGCGATTTTGTCCTCAAAGTGAGATGCAAAAAGGTCACAGTGGGTCCTCGACAGGACCAGGGCCCCATTTACTGGGGAAGATGTTAACAACCGCCAGGCCACCTGGAACAGCTCCACTGGATGGCTACTTGAGGATGCAATGGAGGCAGCAAAATAAACCTTGTTTGCTGCCCGCACTGCCACGCGGTAGGCACGAGTATGCGCTCTAGAGTGTGCTCAGTCATCTACACTTTGAGTCTTGCACCATTTGCACTCTAGTCAACGTCCAGCCTGTTTCATTGACTGCAGCTCCCCAGTATACCAGGGAGCAGAACGGGCTCCACAGTGCTGGAGAGGGCACTCAGGTGCAATCAAGTCGATGGCCCTCCACATCTCACTGCTCCACAGTGAGGCTAAGGACTCGGCTGGATCACCAGCTCTCTCCACAGGAAAATCCCCAAGAGCATTCAGAAATCCACTGGATTCCATCAGTCTCCTGGTTCCATCCGAATAGGTCCCCCACCCCCGCAAGAGGAGAGTAACACCGTAAGTTCAAATCTCACCAGAAAATGGTCTGATCATGACAATGGCATCACTTGGAGCCTCCCAGTCTTCAGACTACCCATCTCACAAGATGGAGCAAAAACCAAATCAAGGGTGTGCCCTGCTTCATGTGTTGGGCTGATGACATACTGAGACAGCCCCATGGTTGTCATGGAGACCATGAAGTCCTGAGCAGGAACTCCGGAGACAGCCTCAGCATGGAAATTGAAGTCACCCAGAACCACCATCCTGGGTTCCTCCAACACCACACTTGTGACTGCCTCTGCCAGCTCAGGTAGGCAGGATGCTGGGCAGCAGGGTGGGCGGTACACCAGCATCATCCCCAACCTGTCTCTAATGCCCAACGCCAGGTGCAACCCCTCAAGGCCCACTCCAAGGTGGAGTGGTCTCCTGGTAATTGAGATGGAGGTTCTATGAACCATGGCAACTCCAGCCCCCCCCCCCAGCCCTCCAACCTATGTTGCTGCTGCACTGAGTACCCAGGTGGGCAGAGCTGAGTCAGGTTGACTCCACCCAGCTCACCCAGAAATATACAGACTTTGATTACAGATTTCATCTGAGTCTTGTATTGGGTCTGGAACGTACAAACTGGGTGAATCCTAATAAAAAATGAACTGAAACAAACATTTCATATATCCCTACATTAAACACATTAAGGCTGCAATCCTATGCATGTCGGCTTTGGAACTCAGGATGTGGTGTAAATCCTGCTTTGTCAGGGGAGGTGGAGCTACGCTGGCAGGATGACACTTCTGCTCTGTTGGCGCTAGTGTTTTGCTCAGTAGTATAGTGGTAAATTGCAAGGTGCAGATGCCCATCATGACAATCCTCATAGCCATACTGCCAAGGAGAGTCCAAAAATTCAGGCAGCTGTGTTGATCCATGTAGAGATGGATGGACTGACCTCTGTCCGGTCCCTTCAGATGATCGCCAAGCCACTGTTGTGGCCCGCCCATGGAAGCTGCACTGCGGGAGCTAAAGGACAGCTTGGCGACCACCCAAGAAGCACTGTGAAACCATCCGTTCCCTTTCCAAGCTGCAATTGTGTGCACAATCGCAAGTCTGGGTTACTTCCGCATATCTAAAGCTGCGTCAATGGCTGCCTTAAAGGGGCGGTGACTCAAGGTGTTTTCCGGGCCAAATTCAAGGTGTTGGTTTTGACCTTTAAAACCCTATATGGTTCCGACCCAGCCTATCTTAAGGAGCACCTCCAGCAACACCAGACAGGCCACAACAAGATCAGCCTTGGATGGCCTTCTCTCAGTCCTGTCAGCCAGGACAGCTAGGCTAGAGAGGACGAGGGAGAGGGCCTTCTCTGTGGTGGCCCCCACTCTGTGGAACTCCCTCCCTAGGGAACTCTGCCATGCCCCCTCTTTAATGAGCTTCCACCACGCATTAAAAATGTGGTTGTTCAGGCAGGCATTTGGGGTGGGTTAGGGTATTTTTAGAAATATGAGGTTTCAGTGTAAAATTTTATTGTTTTAAAACTGTTTGTATTGTTGTACATCGTCCAGAGTGGCTGAGTGAGCAGCCAGATGGGCGATTAAGAAATTTAATAAATAAATAAAAGATTACAGGTGTAAAGGGCCCTTTACACAACTTTAGATATGCGGAAGTAACTGAGAGCCATTGACGGAACTTTCAATATACAGAAGTAACCAAGAGCTGCGATTGTGCACACACCTGCAGCTCAGTAAGGGGACAGATGCACTGCAGTGCTTCCCGCCAGTCACCGAGTGGACAAGCGAGCCCTCGCAGTCCAGCAAGTGGGGTCTGGGGGGGGGAGTCCGCTGAACTCCACCCCCTGCTCACTCCCATGCCATCCCTAGATCCATATGAGTAATCCAGGTCCAGCAGCTTTCATCTCCATGTGAATCAGCTTCAGATTCAAGGAAGGAAAGAAGTTTGCAGGGGCAGCCAGGGAAATAATCTGATAGAAGGACAAGCTAGACATGCCCCAGAATGAAAGTGGACTAAGGGTAGGGATGTCAGAGAATTCCGCCATGGATCTCGGTGAGGCCGAATGCCAGTGCCAGTGCATTCAGCCCCCCGAAATCTGTGTTGGAACGGCCTGCCACCCCCCCGTGGATCCCCCCCCCCCAGGACGAGACTTACCTGGGGCGGATGTTCCGGGTGGCGGCAGCTCAGTGGCTGGTCTTTTGACCGGCTGCCGCTGCCGCCATTTGCAGTCTGGAGGGTTGGGTTTTTTTTACAGAGATGTGATAGGCTAGGGGTTTTCTGCTAACATAGTTGCAAAGGTATCTTAACAGGCATCCGAGACAATCACCTCTGCTACCTGCCCCTACATCCAGTCCTGTTTAAAAGTAGGGATGGCAGAGAAATCCGCCACGGACTCCAATGAGGCCGGATTCTTTAGAATTCAGCCCCCTGGAGTCCATGGCAGAATGGACTGCTCCCTCCCCCCCACGAAGGCTGGTCGGGACGTATTCTACCTGGCAGCGGCTGGTCTAGGTCCATCATCTTCGTTCCACAGCCATCTGCTGCCAGGCTGTGGACACAAATGGCGTCCAGCATAGCGGACACCATTTACTTCCTACTCTTTGCCGGGATAGGCTATGTAAATCTTTACGTAGCCTATCATGGCCAAGGGCAGGGACACAAATGGCGTCCCCTACTCCAGACGCCATTTGTGTGGCAGCAGCCGGAAGTCCGGCTGCGGACGGGCCCGCCTGGCAGCTCTGCGGACTTGCCGCAGAGCGGAGCCAGCCAGGGAGGATTCCAGGGGGAGGGATGGATCACTTCCCCCCCCACGGACCCCTTCAGCAGACGAGTAAGTAGGTTTCATATACCCCTATTTAAAAGCCAGCATTTTCCAAGTAAGCACACTTTGCTGCCATGTTTGATTAAAGGGCATGGAGTGCTGCCTAGGAACGTCGGAGGCATCTGGTTGTGGGGTGGGACTTGGTGAGGTTTCATTATGGCTTCGCCCCCTGGACTTTGGCTTGTCTTCTGCTAGCTGGCCTGACTCAGCCTGCAGCAACTTGGGCCTGCTAGCAGATTTTCCATTTTTTAAACATTTGCACAAATAGAGATTTGTTAAAATTTTTAAAAAATACAGAAAAAGTTCCCGGAAGTCCAGAAAAACCAGTGGCTCAGCCTGCAAATGCGAGCTGAGTTGGGCACACCAGGGAACTCCGGCGAGCCCGAAAACGGGCAGATTACCCAGCTACGGACATCCTTAGTGTTGCCAAATGGACTGCTGTTGTTTTATGAAGGGTATTTGGGGGGTAACTGCTGCTGATTCCACCCTTTGCTGATTTGCTTTTATAGCTTTTGGCAAATTGATTGAATGCGAGATGACTTCTTCTTTACAGAATAAAGATAATCTTCTAAAATCTAAAGCAGCCTCCCACAGCTTGGTGCCCTCCAGATGTGTTGGACTACAACTCCCAGAATCTCAAGACAGCAGAGCATTGTAGTCCAACACATCTGGAGGGCACCAGGTTGGGGAAGGCAGGTCTACAGTTTGGGCATGCCCAGTCTTGCCTGAAAAGCGAGGTATAAATATGATTAAGAAATGCATGACATGAAATGAAAGACACTTTTCATCTGCTGCCCGTATCAGATTTTCTCAGGCACATCTCACTGGGGACGGGCGAACGAGCGGTGTTTGGGAGCGTCAGGATTCTCCAAACATTCTCTTGCCACTTGCCTTGTGGCCAATTCCTGTTCGCATTTTTGATTGCTGCTCGCTCTGTGCAAATGGGAAACGAGGGATGTACAAAACTCCCCTTACCTGGCTCCGCTGGGTTCTGCTGGGGGGGGAGGCGCTCCGTCCCTCCGCCCGGAATCTTCGTGGGGGGTGAGGCGCTCCACGCCTCCCCCCCAGAATCCTGGCCAGCCGGCTCCGCTCCGCGGGGATTCTGCGGAGCCGCCAGCTGGCTCCGCCAGCAGCCAGACATCCGGCCGCTGGCTAGCAGGGACGCAAACGGCGACGGCCGTAGCCACTGCCGTTTGCGTCCCTGTAGTCAGCCATGATAGGCTACGTAAAGGGTTACGTAGCCTATCACATCTGGCTTAAAACAAAAATAAAAAATGCGCGTACGCAAATGGTGGCGGCTATGACCGGCGCCATTTGCGTTCCTTATTTTTGCCCATCTTAGTCTACGTAAATATTTATGTAGACTAAGATGGCGAACATAAGGGGGAATGCAAATAGTGTCCGCTATGCTATTTGCGTTCCCCTTATTTTCACCGTCTTAGTCTACGTAAATATTTACATAGACTAGGATGGGCAAAAATAAGGAACGCAAATGGCAGCGGCCGTAGCCGCCGCCATTTGCGTACGCGAGTGTTTTTTTTTTTTAAAGCCAGACATGATAGGCTACGTAAGTCTTTACGTAGCCTATCACGTCTTGTAAAAAAAACCAAAAACACCTCCAGACTGCAAATGGCAGTGGCGGCAACCAGTCGGAAGACCAGCTGCCGAAGCAGCCGCTGGAGCCGCCGCCATCCGAAACATCTGCCCCAGGTCAGTCTCATCCCGGGGGAGATCCGCGGGGGGCGGGGGGTGGCAGGCCGTTCTGTGATGGATTTTGGGGGGCCGAATGCACTGGCATTCGGCCTCACCGAGATTCGTCGCGGAATTCTCTGACATCCCTAATTTACAGCCACAATTTGTGCAAATTATTCATATTACTGCCGACATTTGTGTAATGTATGCAAATTGCAGCTGCAACTTGCATGAATAATGTTTTTACGAGGGGAACAAAAGAACCACAAATGTTCCTGGATTTCGGGAACACCCCCCTGGCTCAGCTTGCGAATGCAAGCCGAGCCAGGGGGTTCGAGGAAATCTGGCAAGACAAAAAAGGGCCAGATTTGCTGCAACGGCTATCTCTAATTTAGTCCATGGAGGAAATTTATGCAAACTAGGAAATTTGCACAAATCAAGCTAGGAATCCAGAATGAGAGGGACACTAGCATGCATTTGACAATCTATGAACGTTTTTGATGGAGACCTGCTTGCACTCGTGTTCAGAGCTTTGAACAGGGCATGCTCCTTTTTTTTTTTGTGAGCAAGCAAAAATGAAATTCTCATACATCCCTATATCTAGCTTTTTTTAAAATGCAAAATGCAAGAGCAACATCTCATCCAATTTGGATATCTAGGTACACTGGCTGATTGTACTATTTTGAATGAGGAAAGAAACGAAAGAGATGAAAAATGGTTTCTTTCCAAGTCTCAGTGTGATTTACTGAGCATACGGCTATTTTTCGGTCGAGGTAAAAACTGGTCAAAGTTCGTTTTACAATAATTTCTTTTAAGAGATGGTTTTCCTTCTGTCAGCAAACTAGCCACCTTTGCAGAAACCTTCCTTGCTAATAAAATTGTAAGTGGGGACTCTCTCCTACTCTCTCTACCCTGCTTTCCACCTCTCCAGACTGGAAATAGATCAAGAAAGGAAACAGTGGGAAACAGTGCATGAATCATGGGGGGCGGGGGGGGGTCTTTAACAAATGTTTTGGTTATTTCATTTGTTTACAGCATTTACAGCTTTTTATAGCACTTCTTTCAAACACGTAAAAAGCAGTTTAGACTTTAGAAAATGAACACCAAAATAATAAACTAACAGTGCAATCTTATGAGCAAAGAACCCCAGTAATGGAGTGCTTCAATCTCAGAGCCTCCAATCTTTCTTAAGTCCTGCTGGGCTCCTGCTGGCAGCGTGAAAGTAATGATGGAACTGTTTCGGGCTTTCCCTCCCTGCCACAGGTCTCTGTTTGTTTGGGTACCTCAATACCAAGGGAGAGAATTGATTCGGATCAGCTCTTGAGTTGGTCTAAATAAATTCCCCTCCATGCAGTGGTGGCTGGTGACTCCAGATCCAGAGGGGCTGTGCTTCCATTCAGGGGCTTAGTTGCCACCAGCCCAAACTCTAACAGTGCTATCCAAGGTGGTGAACCCATTTTGGGGATAGAGTTGGATAGCACCATTAGAGTTTTGGCTGGTGGTAACTAAAACCTTGAATGGAATTACAGCCCCTCCAGAACTGGAGTCACCAGCCACCACTGCCTCCATGTTGGGGGCATGGTTGGGGTGTGAAAGGGTTTACATTCCCTTAGATACTCAGCCTCTCCCTCCCCATCCACTGACACACCTATGGCATGTCCTCAACATGCCCATTACTCTCCTCTGTGAGGCTGGAGTTTCGATTTTATAGTGGGAGCCACCACAGAAACCACAAAGCCATCACAATGTCAGGAAAACCCTCTAATGTCAGAGCTGTGATTAATCCTTAGAGGGTTTTCCTTGGTCAATCCTATGGCTCCTGGGATGCTGTCTAGGGACCCTAAGATTGCCCTCTTAATCCATTAAAAACAGCAAGCTTCAGATTTCAAACTAAATAATACAAGACCAACCAGCATCAGACGATGCTGAACCACTCTGGCCCACGATACACTAGGGGTACACAAGCCTTCGCCCCCACCACCACCATGTACCACTTGTTGAACCCCCTCCCTTACCCAATCCCAGCAAACGCGCGCCACACAAAATGTCATCACGGCCCAGTGAATGCTCCATTCACGCCCATAATGTTGCATATATGGGCCCTTTATAGCTGCCAATTACACAACATTACCTACCCAGAAGCGCCCAAGCTGCCATTGTTGTACACAGTGGCAGCTCGCTAGGAGGATGGGCGGCCCTGCAGCTTCAGCAGGTACTCACCCGGCTGTGACGGGGCAGTGTATGGCCTGGCCGGGGGCTGCTAAGGTTTGGAGGTGCCGTGGAAGTGATGAGCCAGATCCAGGTTTGCTTACAAGGAGACTTCACTGAGTACTTACAGTGCACAGGCATACCCCAAGGGTTGGATCAGACAGCTTCTCTGAACCCAGAGTCAAGGGGTACAATGGGTCTTATACCGTACATATTAGCAGCGAGGCAGCATGACAGCAACAAGCATTAGTTAGCGTTCATCTGCAACTTTCCCAGCATAGGTTAACAGCCTCATGTCAGAGGGGATACAATCAGAACTTTCCCAGCACAGCCACCTGTAAACAGAGCCTCGCTTCTCAGGCACTTCCCCTGCCCTGACAAGATTAGGGATGCATGAGTTACTTACTTACTTACTTATTTATTTACTTACTTATCTGCCATTCTGGTGGGGCAGGGGCATCCGCGGGGGGGGGGAGGCGATCCGTCCCTCTCCCTGGAATCCTCGCCAGCTGGCTCCACTCCGTGGCAATTCCACAGAGCTACCGGCTGGCTCTGAAGCCCCAGCGATATGGCCACCATTGCTGTATCACTGGCTGGACTGACGTACTGTGGACGCAAATGGCATCCGGCGTAGCGGACGCCATTTGAGTCCCTGTTCTTTGATGCGATAGGCTACATAAATCCTTATATAGCCTATCGCACGAAGGAACAGAGACGCAAATATGCCATTTGTGTCCCTGCTTTTTCACGCAATAAATCTTTACGTAACCTATCATGTCAAAGAGCAGGGACGCAAAGGGCGTAGCGGACACCATTTGTGTCTGCAGTCCGTCAGTCCAGCCAGCAATATGGCAATGGCAGCCGTATCACTGGGCCTTTGGAGCTAGGGATGTACGAAAGTCACTTACCTGTGACAAAATTTGATTCGCGGTGGGGGAGAGGCGCTCCGTCCCTCCCCCCGAAATTCTGGCTGGGGGGGAGGTGCCCCGTCCCTCCCCCCCAAAATTCTGGCTGGGGGGGAGGCGCCCTGTCCCTCCCACCACGAATCCTGCTGGCCGGGTCTGCAAATGGTGGTGGCCGTAGCCTCCGCCATTTGAGTCCCTGCGGTCAGCCATGACAGGCTACGTAAATGTTTACGTACGTACGTTTATGTAGCCTATCACAGCTGAGTTAAAAAAAAAATAACAAACCGTGCGTACGCAAATGGCGGTGCCCATGGGCGCCGCCATTTGCATTCCTTATTTTGGCACGTCTAGTCTACGTAAACATTTACGTAGACTACGGTGAAAATAAGGGGAACGCAAATAGCGTAGACGCTATGTTATTTGCGTTCCCCTTATTTTCGCCTTAGTCTATGTAAATGTTTACGTAGGCTAGACGTGCCAAAATAAGGAACGCAAATGGCGGCGCCCATGGGCGCTGCCATTTGCATACGCGCGTTTTTTTTTCTTCTTCACTCAGCCGTGATAAGCTATGTAAACATTTACGTAGCCTATCACAGTATTTTTTGAAAATCTAGCCGTGATAGGCTACGTAAATCTTTACGTAGCCTACCATGTTTTTTGTTGTTGTTTTTTTAAAACTTGGAAATGGTAGTGGTGGCAGCCAGTCGGAAGACCGGCCACTGCCGCCGCCGCCGAACCACCGCCGAACCGCCGCCGGAGCCGCCACTGCCAGGGAGATTCGCCCAAGGTATGTCCCGTCCCAGGGTGGGGGGGGGCAGACCATTTCGCCACTGATTTTGGGGGGGCCGAATGCACTTGCATTCGGCCTCCCCGAGATTCGTGGCGAAATTCTCTGACATCCCTATTTGGAGCCAGCAGTAGGCAGGATCTGGCCGGTGAGGACTTTGCGGGGAGGAGGAGGGTTAGAGATCTGATCATCCACAGACTTCGAGGGGCTGGATTCAATAGAATACGGCATCACTGGGGTCCGTGGAGGATTTCTCCGACATCCCTAGACAAGATGCAGAGCTCGTTAGCATGGAACGTGCTGAGGTGGCAATGTCGACCTTTGACTGAGGTGGTGATGTCGACCTTTGACTGAGGTGGCGATGTCGACCAGCCAGGAGGCCCACTAGCAAGAGAACTGCAGTCCATAATGAACCTAAAGAGAGCATGATGGATCTCTAGGCCCCTTTAAAACAACAGGTGACTTGGTTACAGGCCTGAGGCCATTACAGGCAGCTGCTGGGTGCCTGGAGAGCTATGGGGCACTTACCCAGTGGGTAGAATCATAGAATCATAGAACAGTAGGGTTGGAAGGGGTCTGGAAGACCATCGAGTCCAAACCCCTGCTCAATGCAGGAGTCCAAGTCAGAGCATCCCTGACAGGTGGCTGTCCAGCTTAATCTTGAATGCCTCCAGTGTGGGAGAGCCCACCACCTCCCTAGGTATTTGAAGGAAATGGAAAACCAAAGGAAATGGTAGGCCCCATGTTGCCCAAGGGCTGCTCTACAGAATAGTTGGCTCTTTTTTAAAATAAGAAGAAGAAAGATCCTGTATTTTCACCGTGTATTAACAACATAAATGAGAATTGTTACTAACTATTATTGTCTTGGTATCTGACACTATGCTGACTGAGCAAGAAAATGTTGGAAAACCCCAGCTAACTTCCCACTTAGAAGCTGGGAATGTAAAAAAAAAAAACAAAAAAAAACTCTTTTGCAGGGACGGGATCTCAGTGTAATGAGCTTGATGTTTGATCCCTGAAATATCTTACTTGGATATTGGGATGGAGCAGAAAGTTCATTAGGAGTTGGTTTGGAACTTATTGACTACAGCAAAGGTCTTCACTGTGAGTACATTGCATGATCACAAGCCCCCAGGGCTGAAAGGATAGCTGCTTGAGACTTGGGAATTTGTCTAGATGGCAACAGCAGACAAAAACTTTTCAAAAGAGCTGTTCCCATTGATTAACTTTATCCATTGGAACGCAATTGTTCTTAACTATTTGTAATCCTTTTACTTACTTGTTGAAAAAATGAGTAATTAAATGAGTAATGCAAAGGAAAGAAAGAAAGCTCCTACTCCAACATGATTACAATCTAAATTTTGACATTGGTAGAAACAACAAAGATAGGGGGTGGGAAGGAAAGGAGGAGGCCAAGGTAACAAGGGATGTTAATCACAGTGTTTGTGGTTTGTGGTTTCTACCGACCACTTAGACTGGGATTCTTTGGACCAGAATTTTGGTGGTGCATAGTACCACAAATGGCCACTAAAAAAATAAAATAAAAATCTTCTGGTCCAAAAAGGGTTTCACGTTTGGAAAATGAGTCCCTTGTTCACCGACAGATTCAGCAAGTGGAGTCAATTTTTTATAACATAGAAAGTCAAATTTTAATCTGCAAAATCTGCACGAGCACCCATAAGATGCGATGTATACTGATACCCAGGCAACCCAGCTGAAGTTTAACACTTCGTCTTGCTTAACACATTCTCATTGGGATCAACAGGCCTCAAAAGTAGGGCTGTGCACCACTTTGGCCTGCGGCCCGAACCCCGAGTCGAAGCAGACTGCTTCGGGTCACTTTGTGCCCCTTCCAAGGCAAAGCAGAGGGGGCATGAAGCAACCTGGAGCAGGTCGGGGCCTCGGGGGATCTCTGAAGCACTCGGTGCGCTTTGGAGCTTCGCCTCCCCAGCCCAGCCCCCCTGGCCCAGCCCCTCCAGCGCCTCCAGGTCCTTACCTGAGCCACCTTCTCTGCCGCTGCTGCTGCCACTGCCGCTGCTTTCTCTTCACCACCACCGACTTCTCCGCCGCTGCCCACCACCGCTGCCCGCTGCTGTGCAGTCGCCTACTGCCATGCCGTAGCCTTCACCGCCACTGCCGCCACCATGTCCTGAGGCCTGGATGTGCAGCGACTCTTCTTGCAGGGAGTTGCCATTTTTAAAATAGCAACTTCCTGGAACTTCCAGGAGGTTGCCATTTTAAAAATGGTGACTCCCTGGAAGAAGAGTCACTGCGCATCCAGGCCTCAGGAGTTGGTGGCGGCAGTGGAGGATAAGGCAGCAGCAGCAGCAGTGGCGATGGAGAAGGTGGCAGAGGCAGCGAGGAGAAAGAGGCAGCAGAGAAGGTGGAGAAGGTGGCAGTATGGTGATGGAGAAGGTGACGGCTATGGTGGCGGCGGAGGAGGAGACAGCCCAGGTAAGGAGCTGGGGGGTTGCGCAGGGGCATCAGGGGGTGACCCGAAGCTGGGTCCGCCATCTGAATACCTCTTCAGGTTTGGGGCCAAGTCGGGTCAGGGGCTCCTCAAATCTGTTGAAACCAAATTGGGCCCACCTCGGAAGCTGCAAAGCGGCTTCTGAGTCGGATCGGGGGGTCCCTGCACAGCCCTACTCAAAAGTGCTTTGCTTTAGCTGGATCATGTTCACTGTGTTCTAGAGACAGTGGGGGAATTAATTTCCATTTCTTTAGTCAAAGGTTTGTCTTGGATGACCTGGAAGCCTGCAGGGGTCGTGCTTATTCTAAGAATCACTGAATTGCAATGAAAAGAGCCTCTGAGCATCTGAGGAACATATATTTAAAACACAGATGCAAAATTGCTCCTAAGCTGAACGTTTTTCTACAGGTAACATGCTGTCTTTAGCCATCTCTCTGTAGATTTTAAAAGTAAAGATTTCTGTCCCATTCATTTAATAATTTAACTTGAGGTTTAGTGTTCAGGGCATTGTTGCATTTTTCCTACTGTTCCTCTTTCCCATTAGAAAAGGAATCAGAATGAATCAAATCACTGAAAGAACAATACCTAGTATTTAGAGTTGTTCTTCAGCAACCATTTTTGTCATGAAAAAGGGTCTTTCCAAGGACCTGAGAAGTCTCTTGAAAAATCTGCCTCCAGATGACCTTTTTCTGATATTTGCAGCCTGGTTGGCATCAGCGTCAGCACAAGTTTTTGTTTTAAATTCACCCTTCTTCCTCCTAGTAACAGTGATATTGTGATGTGGCCAATCAGTTTTAGGCAGATCACTGAAAGCAAAGAAGCTAATACATAATGATGGCACCACTTCCTAAATTGCCCTCACTTTGAATTAGCTTTGTTATCTGTCCTTGATGTCATTGCATAGCAAAATCTGATTGGCTATGTGATAATGTCAGTGTTACTAGGAAGACAGAAGTGGATTGTAAAATGCAAATGTCACAGAAGTGACAGCTGATCAGGGCTAAAAATAGACCCACAATGGAGGTAATGCATAAATGCCAGGGTGGGTGGAAGCATGGACTGCCTGAATGTGTACTTTCTCTCCTGATCACCCCCCTGAAAAAACTGTCTCAGGCATCCTTTCATCACCATTCTCGTATGTTCCTACTTTGGCCTGTACTCGGGGTATGCTCTGGAGCCACTCCTTCCCCAGTATTTTCATTTACTGAAATCCTTCAATCGACAATTTGCAGAAATGTTTTCAGTGGGCCTTAGGTAAGGATGAGCAGTATATCCCCACCAGAGAAATGTTGCGAGTCTTCTTGTTTGGCTACCCCATCTTGAATGTTCACTTCCGATGAAATTTGATGCCAGCTTCAGCCACAATGCTACACCAGAAAGAGAAACACCTGGTCAAGTACTGTTAATGCTCAAGCCAAAAATGCCCCCCCCATTCACAGGCCATAAAGTGGGCCAGCAAGTAGGGGCTGCCATCTTTCTTTTCCAACAATGCCCCTGGAACAGTGCTATGGCATGCTGTATTGGCGTTCCAACTGAGCAGTGGAGACTGGTGGCTCCAGTTTCGGTGGGGCTGTGAATTCATTCTGGGTTTCAATCAGAACCAGACAGAACTCTAAAGGAGCCATCCAGAGTGCTCGCCCTTATCCCTAAAATGAGCTTAGCACCTTGGATAGCTCCTTCAGAGTTCTGGCTGGTTCTGACTGAAACCTAGAATGGATTAGCAGCCCCACCAAAATTGGAGCCACTGCAACTGAGGCATTGTGGGGGAATATGACTGCAGCTCTATCACCACTTACAGCAACGGACCAAATAAGGCTACAATCTACATTTGCCTGTAAGTCCCACTGAACTCAACGGGGCTTTCTTCTGAGTAGACGCATATAGGATTATACTGTAAGTTAAAAAAAGAGGGGCATATGCTGCTGTCCCCCTCACCTCTGAAAATGTTTAGATTTTCTTCCTCCCCACACCCTATTTCCTATTCCTTCCCTCCTTTAATCTTGCCACCCTTTTCTGAAGAAAAAGCTGTTGAAAGTTTTGGCTCAGCTCTAAGTGATATGAGAACTTGGCTTCTCTCTCCAGTGCTCCAGAATTAATACAGATGAGTTCACCCTCATCCACATCTCTGATTTCTTCTTAATTTCTTCCCCTGTTCTCTCACAAGGAGTGCTGGTGGGAGGTTTAAAAGTGTGAAACTCTAGCTGTTTAATTCCATATATCCCCCCTTTCCATCCATTTCTCTCCAGCCATCCCCTGGCAAATCATCTCCGCAATGCATCACGGACTCAGCCTCCTGCAAACGGCAGGAGCGTAATGAGTTTGAGATGCTTCTGTTTATTTTTCATGCACACTCTCAAATCTGCCTTGCTTCTACCCCAGTGTCTTGATAGCCTCTGTTGTACACTTTATTTCTTTGTCGAGACATATTTGATTATCCATCCCCTGCTGGCTTAGTCATTTGAAATGCATCCCTGACCATGTGGGGATTTGTGATGTCTCAACAGGATTTATATTGTAATATTTGGTAATGTTCTTTTTTTCTTTCTTGCAAGCTCCAGAAAAACCTGTGTCTCACAACATTAAGGGGAAGTGGAAGCGCCAATTATTTTGCTCCTCTATTTATAGATGAGACATCCTTAAAGCCTAAGATGAAGAACCAGGAAGAAAGCTGGGTGCAATGCTCAGCAAAGGGAAGGGCTTCTTGTTAGAAGAATTTATAACTAAAATGCTTAGTACGAACCATCAATAAATAAATGATGGAGCCCGCATATCCAGCTAATGTCAGTCACAACTAAGGGCTAAACTACATGCTACATTAAATGCTTAACGTGTAGCTGATCCTTTTCTTTCTTTCTTTCTTTCTTTCTTTTTTTCGCTTGCTTGCTTCCTTCCTTGCTTGCTTGCTTGCTTGCTTTAGTGTAATTGTGTGAAGCCCCAAACCAGGTTGGGACCACTGTGCATGGGTAAGAGGGGGCTAAACCCAGTCACTTTCCCCTCCCCTCCTTAATATGCTGCCTCCCCTACCACATGGAGGCAAAGAAATTTTTAAAACCTCAATTGGTGCCAACAGGACTTTCTTTCTTTAGCCCGTGTGTGTGTGTGTGCGCGCGTGCACATAGGAATAGAGGGGAAAGTGGCTGGGTGGGAAGTTTTCACCCCCCACTTACACACAGTAGTCACAATAAGGACTAGGTACACAGTACACATTTAACATCATGTGTAGTTTAGCCCTAATTCCCGTTGAAAACAGTGACACTAAGCCAACTAATGTGTTGTATTTGGTTTCATTGGAACCCCAACTGACCGTAGTTCTGGGAACTGTCTGGGATTGCAGAAGGAAGGGGGGGAATAATGCTCCTGCCCCATCCATTGGCCTAAAGAACAAGAGCCTCATTCAAGCAGGAACATCAGCAGGGGAGATCCCCTGGCCTGAAGTGCATTTACATGCTCGCTTATAGCTCACCACCTTGTTCTGTCCTTGAAAAATTGATCTCCCGCCTTTTCCTTTTTGCTTCACTCCCCTTCTCTTGTGTGTAGGGATGTAGGCGAATTTCCTGTTCACAATCCCAAACCTGAATGTGAGGAGTGGGTTGTTGTTGTTTTTCTGGAAATTTTTGCAAATTCCGAAATTTGTGTCCGTGTTTGAAAAATATGTATTTGGTAAAATGCACCTTTGAACGAGCCAAAAAACAAACAAAAACAAGACGGGTCAAAAACAAAAATGGGAGTGAGCCAAAATGAGCTTCAAAGTAATTTTGGGAGGATTTAGGTGAGTTCAACAATAGCTGGTTCTTCCATTCTTACTTCTGTATCCGACCTTTTTAGTTTGCCAGCTCGCTGGCAAGGCCTCTCTCTTTCTTTTATTGATGTGAGCTGCTTTGGGAGACAGTAATTGTCTCAAATGCTGCCCTGCTTATTTAACTTATATGCAGAGTACATCATGAGAAATGCCAGGTTGGATGAATCACAGGTCGGAATTAAGATTGCCAGGAGAATCATCAACAACCTCAGATACGCAGATGATACCACCCTAATGGCAGAAAGCGAAGACGATCTAAAGAGCCTCTTGTTGAGGGTGAAAGAGGAGAGTGCAAAAGTTGGTCTGAAACTCAACATTAAAAAAACTAAGATCATGGCATCTGGCCCCATCACTTCCTGGCATATGGAAGGGGAAGAAATGGAAGCAGTGACAGATTTTATTTTCTTGGGCTTCGAGATCACCGCAGACGGTGACTGTAGCCATGAAATTAAAAGACGCTTGCTCCTTGGGAGGAAAGCTATGGCAAACCTAGACAGCATAGTAAGAAGCAGAGACATCACCTTGCTGACAAAGGTCCGTCTAATCAAAGCTATGGTTTTCCCAGTAGTAAGGTATGGCTGTGAGAGCTGGACTATAAGGAAGGCTGAGCGCCGAAGAATTGATGCTTTCGAACTGTGGTGCTGGAGAAGACTCTTACGAGTCCCATAGACTGCAAGGAGGTCAAATTACGCAATCCTAAAGGAAATCAACCCTGAGTGCTCATTGGAAGGACAGATACTGAAGCTGAAGCTCAAATATTTTGGCCACCTAATGCGAAGAGAAAACTCTCTGGAGAAGACCCTGATGCTGGGAAAGACTGAAGGCAAACGGAGAAGGGGACGGCAGAGGATGAGATGGCTAGATAGCATCACTGATGCAATGAATATGGACTTGAGCACGCTCCGGGAGAGAGCGGAGGACAGGAAGGCCTGGTGTGCTATGGTCCATGGGGTCACGAAGAGTCGGACACGACTGAACGACTGTACAACAACAAAGTAAATAAATAAACTAGAATGGAGCTGAAATGCCCCATGTTTCACCACTGTAAATGGAGATATGTCATACTTTGGGGGGAGGAACAAAATGCGAGCAAAATTGGGGGTGAAAGGGAGGATTCCTCATGGTGGCAAAGATAACTCTTCCCACTGAGAGATGTGGCTGCCATTTTTTCACCTGAAATATCCAGGGAAGGATGCCACATGGGGTCAATCAAGGGGAGAATGGTGGCCTCTCCTTGCTGCTGCTGCAACTTCCACTTTGACCAGCAGCTTAGGCAATTACTCTGACTCAGGTGAGGTGGAGCTGGCCAGATCCATTGGACCAATGGCACCAGAGGCTGAGGTGCTGGAAATCTACCCAGGTGGTTCCAGCTCCATGACCAGGCTGGAATCAGAGCCTGTGCCCCTTTAAGGCCTCCCACTCATCCAGGAAGGGGTGGAGTCTGAGATGGGTGATCTGGCCCTGGTAGTATAAAAGGCTTCATAGAATTATAGAATCACAGAATAGTAGGGTTGGAAGGGGCCTATAAGACCATCAAGTCCAACCCCCTGCTCAGTGCAGGAATCTAAGTCAAAGCATCCCTGACAGATGGCTGTCCAGCCTCGTCTTGAATGTCTCCAGCATGGGAGAGCCCAGCACCTCCCTAGGTCATTGGTTCCATTGTTGTATTGCTCTAACAGTCAAGATGTTTCTCCTGATGTTCAGCCAGAATCTGGCTTCTTGTAACTTGAGCCCATTATTCCATGTCCTGCACTCTGGGATGATCGAGAAGAGTTCCTGGCCTTCCTCCCTGGGATAAACTTTCAAGGACTTGAAGAGCGCTACCCTATCTCCCCTCATTCTTCTCTTCTCAAGGCTAAACATGCCCAGTTCTTTCAGTCTTTCCTCATAGGGCTTGGTTTCCAGTCCCCTGATCATCCTCGTTGCCCTTCTCTGAACCCTCTCGAGTTTGTCTGCCTCCTTCTTAAAGTGTGGTGCCCAGAACTGGACACAGTACTCCAGATGAGGCCTAACCAGTGCTGAGTAGAGGGGAACTAGTACTTCCCGGGATTTGGAAGCTATGCTTCTATGAATGCAGCCGCATTTGCCTTTTTTGCAGCCACATCACATTGTTGGCTCATATTCAGCTTGTGATCGACAACAATTCCAAGATCCTTCTTGCTTGTAGTGTTGTTGAGCCACGTATCCCCCATCTTGTAACTGTGCATTTGGTTTCTTTTTCCTAGGTGCAGAACTTGGCATTTATCCCTATTAAATGTCATTGTTTTCTGCCCACGCTCCAGTCACAAAGTGATCAAGGTCACTTTGAATTCTGTTTCTCTCTCCCAAGGTATTAGCTACCCCGACCCAATTTTGTGTCATTTGCAAATTTGATCAGCATTCCCTGCACCTCCTCATCCAAGTCATTGATAAAAATATTGAAGAGCACTGGGCCCAGGACTGAGCCCTGTGGTACCCCGCTTGTTACCTCTCCCCAGTTTGAGAAGATCCCATTGATAAGCACTCTTTGAGTCCGATCCTGTAGCCAGCTTTGGATCTACCTGATAATTGTTTCATCTAGCTCACTTTGAGCTAGTTTGCTAATCAGGCTGTCATGGGGCACTTTGTCAAAAGCTTTGTTGAAGTCAAAGTATATTATTGACTTATATTATCGAGATGTAATACGTTGGACTTCAGTCAAGCCCAACATATTGTTGCCTCATGGTGCTCTCATGGAGCTTTCCATGGCGGTGCTTTTGCCCCATGGGCTTCTAGTCAAGGTCAGGACAGGGTGTAGTTTTGTCCCTCTTTTGGCCCCCCAAATTTGAGCCAGAAATTCCTATTTGAGAGCCAACTCAGTACTAATTTAAAATAAGAAGGTATGAGAAGGTAAGAGAGCTACCACTAGGGATGTACGAAAGTCACTTACCTTTGACGAAATTTGCTTCGTGGTGGGGGGGAGGTGCCCCGTCCCTCCCCCCAAAATTCTGGCCGGGGGGAGGCGCCCCATCCCTCCCCCCAAATTCTGGCCAGGGGGGAGGCGCCCCGTCCCTCCCGCCGCGAATCCTGGCTGGCCGGGAACGCAAACGGCGGTGGCCGTAGCCGCCGCCGTTAGCGTCCCTGCAGTCAGCCGTGATAGGCTACGTATATGTTTATGTAGCCTATCACGGCTGAGTGGGAAAAAAAACCCGTGCGTATGCAAATGGCGGCACCCATGGGCGCCGTCATTTGCGTTCCTTATTTTGGCACGTGTAGACTACATAAACATTTACGTAGACTACGGCGAAAATTTTCGAAAAAAATTTCGCCGTAGTCTACGTAAATGTTTACGTAGACTACACATGCCAAAATAAGGAATGCAAATGGGCGCCGCCATTTACATATGCGCGGGTTTTTTTTGTTTTTTTTCACTCAGCCGTGATAGGCTATGTAAAGATTTACGTAGCCTATCACGGTATTTTTTGAACATCTAGCCGTGATAGGCTACGTAAATCTTTACGTAGCCTATCACATTTTTTGTTTTTGTTTTTACTGGAAATGGCGGCGGCAGCAGCTGGTCGGAAGACATGCCACCGCAGCCACCGCCGCCAAACTGCCGCCGAACCGCCGCCAAACCGCCGCCGAACCGCCGCCGGAGCCGCTGCCGCCAGGGACATTCGCCAAAGGTAAGTCCCGTCCCGGGGGGGTGGGGGGGGCAGACCGTTTCACCACTGATTTCGGGGGGCCAAATGCGCTGGCATTCAGCCTCCCCAAGATCCGTGGCGAAATTCTCTGACATCCCTAGCTACCACCATCTCAATCCTGTCTTGAGTATAGCCTCCACATCACAGGCATGCCAAAGGGAGATCCTACAAGATCATGGTGGTGATGATGGTGATTCAGCTCCATGATTTTGCATGGTGCTTTACAGAGTATGAGAGAATAGGTCCCTGCCCCAAGGAACTTACAGTTAAAGTTTAATACTGTGGAAACAGAGGAGATGGGGAGTAATGGGAAGTGGAGGCAGGGGGAAACTAAGAATCAACATATAGTTGTTTCAGTTGCTTGTGCTTAGGTGTAGTTGCAGCCTGAGTTTCTATGTTCTGTGTAGTTCTGTGTTGACCAATCCAGTTGGTGCTGAATGGATCTACAGAATAAATGCTTGCTGATGATTCAAGAGAGTGAACCAAATAGAGACACCACAAATATCCTAATGTGAAAACACTTATTTAAAGATAAATGTCCCAAACAGACAGTGGGTTAGAGAATACTATTTGCATTTTTATAAAACACACAAAGCAACTGAATTTTCAAGATCATCTGCAGTTAGGTTTATAGAAAATGTGATACACAAATATTATACTGCTTAGAGGATGGGTGTAGAATAGGGGTGCATGAAAGTCCCTTACCTGTCCTTGAAGCTTTTCGCGGTGGGGGGGAGGCGCTTCGCTGCTCCCCCCGTGAAGTTCAGGCCAGGGGGGGAGGCTTCCCGCCTCGCCTGGCCGAAATTCAGGCCGGGGAGGAGGCGCCTCGCCTCGCCCAGCCGCGAACTAAAAAGTTAAAAAAAAAAGGCCCTGTGATAGGCTACGTGACGATTAACGTAGCCTATCACGGCTAGATCTGCAAAGTCAGCCGTGATAGGCTACATACATCGTCACGTAGCCTATCACGGGTGACTTTAAAAAAAAAAGAAAAAAAAGTGTGTATGCAAATGGCGGCCCCCATAGGGAGCCGCCATTCGCGTTCCTTATTTGGTCGCTGTAGTCTACGTAAATCTTTACGTAGACTATGGCGAAAATAAGGGCAACGCTATTTTTCTTTTATTGGAATGGCGGCGGCAGCGGCCGGTCAAAAGACCGGCTGCCGCTCCCGCCCCGGACGAAGACCCGCCGAACCGCCGGCCGGACCCGCTGCCGGGAGGGACATTCGGCAAAGGTAAGTCCCGTCCCGGGGGGGTGCGGGGGGCGGGGGGCTGCGGAGAATTTCTCCCCGAAACTTGTTCGGGGGGCCGAACACGTTGGCGCTCAGCCCCCCAAAGTTTCGGGGAGAAATTCTCCACCAACCCTAGTGTAGAACCTATTTCAACCCAAGGGCCAGATTAAATTTGGGGAAAACTATCAGGGGCTGTATTCCAGTGGTAGGTGAGGCCAAAAGCAAGAAGGGGTGTAAATACCAGCATATTTTAGCTTAACGCTCTTAACCGCCAGTAACAAAGCCTTAGGGGAGGCATTTCAACCTTTCAGAATAGGGAAAAGAACTGCACAAATGTTCGCAAACCACAAAATGATGGATGGTTGGAGAAAAAAGGTTGGGCCAAGAATTAGGGGTGTGGCTATTTGGGGAACTTGAGAGGGCCATATAGAGACCCCAGATGGGCCATATATGCCCCCACCTCCTGGGCCTGAGATTTTGCACCCTTGGCTTAGAGAAATATCTGTGCTTTTGAAGAGGGAGCATAGTGCTCAGTTAAACCTACTGTAGGTAACAATAAGTGTGTGATGTGTGACAGTGATTTGTATCTGTTTTCATCAAAACCACCTACCTGTGTGCATGGGAATATCGAGATGGTAGAATATTGGATATGTTATGTATATTTCATCAGGGATCACATAGGAATATTTCTGTTTGTGTGAATGAACTTCCAACTGTGCTCATCTGTGCAGATACGTGTCCCAAACATGCAATGCCAGCACACAGGAAGGTGGGAATATCCACAGAAATAAAGGGACAAGTTTCACACATCTTTAAAGCCAAGCCATCTGCCATGAGAGGAAGGCAGAATAACTTGTCCCAGATTGCTAGCCATGTTAAACCTGTTCAGCTCAATTCTGACAGCAGTGAAAATCAGGTTTAGTGATAGTCCTTAGCTGCAGTGGACATTTAGCAGCTGATGTACATGCTCCTAACAACTTCAAAAATAAATATTCAACATGCCAATGGTAGGGATGTACGGATCCCTAACCTGGTTCCGGTTGGGGCATCTGCTGGGGGGGGGGGGAGGCGATCCGTTCCTCCCCCTGGAATCCTCGACAGGAGGGGAGGCAATCCAGTCTGTGCCAGGCTGGTGCAGACGCAAATGACGTCCTGCATAGGGGATGCCATTTGCATCCCTACGGTAACCCATGATAGGCTACATAAATATTTATGTAGCCTATCACAGCTAAAGCAGGGATGCAAATGGTGGCCGCTATGCCATTTGTGCCCCTGCTCTTTGCCGTGATAGGCTACGTAAGTATTTAGGTAGCCTATCACGGTAAAGGCAGCCATACAAATGGTGGCCACTACACCATTTGCATGGCCACCTTTACTGCAATAGGCTACGTAAATACGTACATAGCCTATCACGGCAAAGAGCAGGGGCGCAAATGGCGTAGCGGCCACCATTTGCATCCCTGATCTTTGCCGTGATAGGCTACATAAATACTTATGTAGCCTATCATGGCTGCCTGCAAGAACGCAAATGGCGGCTGCTATGACAGCCGCCATTTGCAGCCACAGCAGCCCGGTAGTGGCCGGCCAGGAGACCAGCCGAAGCTGCTGCCACCGGAGCTGCCACCGGAGCTGCCGCCGGAGCTGATCTCTGACATCTCTAGCCAATGGTACTCCATAATTCGTCTTCCAATAAAAGACTCTGAAGTACCTGCTAATGAAAGAGGCAATCATGCTAGGAAGGATTCAGCTCGATTTATTGCTCAATCTAGTTTTGCGAAGCTGCATCTCATGCTTTAAGCAGTCATCCTTCCTTCCCCCTTAAGTCTAAATTTCTGCACTTGAAGGTCTCTTGGAAGGTCATTCTAGATTTTAATGTGTTACATCACAACAAGCACTCACAGTAATGAACAGGATTTTACAAGGACCCAATGAATTGCAAATTGAGGCTGTTGCATTGCCTGTAAATCCATCTGCTTCTTGTGGCATCAGGTGTGCCTGAGCAGTTTGCTGTTACTTTAGAATTAGAGCAACAACGCCAGAAGTGTGATGTTTATGCAAAGGGGAGGAGGTAAAAGTTTTGTTTCTTCCCAACGGAGGAGGAACGAATTGCAATCAGTTGGCTGCTCAGGATGATTGAATGTTTGCACAGCATGGGGTGGCCACGTCACATCTGATGGTGACAGAAAGCTCTTGTATAAAGTTGCACCGAAGATCTTCTAGATTTATGTTCCCTATTTAGGAATGTCAGAAGCTGCCTCACACCCCATCAGACTACTTGTCCACCTGGCCTGGTATTCCCTTCTCTGTATGGCAGTGGCTCTCTAGGGCAGGGGTCCCCAACCTTTTTGGACCCATGGGCACGTGTGGGAATTTGAGACTATGCTGTGGGCACCACCACAAGATCCCTAGGGCCAATCTACACTTACGGGTTTTTTCGCTTCCAATGAGGTTTCACTGCCCATCTTTCACACTACGCAGTACCTGCCTCGAATTGGAACCGGAATTTCCTGCTTCCATGATCCCACTTTCAATCCCCTGATATCCCAGTATTTCCTCTTAATGTGCTCTGATTTTCTGCCTTCACTACCGTATCTGGCCATAGCCCTCTCCCCTGCCTGTCCATATACGGCAGTGTTTGTATTTCCCTCCTGTCCAATCACAGCTCTCAACAGCCCCATGTCATCTTCTGGCTACTGATCGCATAGCTTCCTCAGCACTCAATGTTTCCTCAGCAACAAGCAAAGGGCTGGATGTGTCTGCACTTGTCTGATCTCGGAAGCTAAGCAGGGTCGGTCCCGGTCAGTAGTTGGATGGACGACTGCCTGGGAATCAGGCTTCCTGCACTGAGCAGGGGGTTGTTCTATCCCTTCAAACGAAACTAATTTTTGCCCCCTTCTATCCCCCACTTCGGCTTTTTTTAAAAAAAAATTAAGGCGTTATCTTCGAAGAATTGTGGCTTCTCTGCTATTTTTTTTTTTTCTAATTCAGGCATGATCTTTGAAGATTTGAAGATTCAAAGCTTCACATCTTTGAATCTTCAAATTTTCAAATCTTCAAAGATCAAGCCTGAATTAGAAAGAAAGAAAAATCGCCAAAAAGCCACGATTCTTCAAAGATAACGCCTTAATTTTTTTTTTTAAAGCTGAAGCGGGGGATAGAAGGAGGTAAAACGTATTCTCATTTGAAGTGATAAAACAACCCCCTGCTCAATGCAGGAAGCCTGATTCCCAGGTGTTCACCCATCCAAAAGCTTCGAATTTTCAAAGATGCCAGCAGCCCCCCCCCAAACACAAGCGCTGGGTGCCGCCACCACTGCCCCTCTTCCTCGCACCGGCTGTCAAGGGCTGGCGTGGGGAAAAGAGCATTGGCAGACACCCCCCAGCCACTCGCCATGGCCTCCAGCAGGTGGGGGGGGGAGAAGAGGATAGGTGCCTCCTTCTACCCTCCACCCCCACCTGCTACAGCAGCGGTAGCAAGGGACAAGCTGGTCGTTTTCCCCAAAGCCAGGAAAACATGTGGAAAATTACAAGCCTCTCCTGCGCCACTGCCACGCAGTGGGCATGGAATCAGCAGAAACAGGGAGAGTTTCTGATCCTCCAATGAGAGCTGCCGTCTTTAAGAGCAGGGAAATAGCACAGCGCTTGAGTGTGAACCGAGCTCGTGCATTTGATGAAGCACCGCAACAGGGAAAATGGCTGAGTGTGGATAATCACGTTTTAATGTGAGAGTGTTTAACCAGACAGGGCACCAAATTCGTTGCGATGGTGGGCGCAATGTAGATCGGCCCCTAGTCAGCGGATCACTGCTTTGGCATCTACCTGTCACATCTATGGATCTTAGGCTGTGTCTTATTCAGCGAAATCATCTGTTTCATGTCTATTGGACACTGCAACATCTCCTTAATAAGGGATTGTCTAATTTGGTTAATTGCTGGTGGTGCAGAACAGCTAATGCTTCTTTTAAACGTATGTTCTGGCAATGTCCAGTAGTTGCTTCTTTTGGGGAGGAGGTTATTACAGAGATAAATTTTGTACTGGAACAGTATTTAATATTCACTGATGTACACACTCTTTTAAATTATTTACCTACTTCAGGGTAATTAACGAACAGTCAGCATAAATGGATTCTCTGCACTCTTTTAACTGATATTACAGCAATGGATTGAGGACTTTACAACACTTCAGTATTTGAACGGGTGGAATGTAGACGCCACCTTCAAATGGATACTTATTTGGGTATTTGGTCCACTTTTCTTGAAGTCCATGTATATTGCTAGAAAGTTGTATGCAGGTCATATAAATCAATGTATGTATATTAAGAAAAAAGAAAAAAAGAAAATAAATAAAATAAGAGAGCAATCCTGTGGCCACTAGACACTGTCTAGATGGCCATAGGATTTTTCGGTTTCTGGAAACTGAGGTCATCCCAGAAACTGTGCTCTCCCCCTCCTCCCCCTCCCCCTCATAGCCAGTGCAGTTCTTTCCACACTGCTGTGTCTCCATGCTCAAAAATGGAATGCGGAGAGGGCAAAAACAGGGTGTTTCTGGGGGCAGGGAGGGGAGGAGACCATGGAAGCTGTTTTAGACAGCTTCCTATCTGGTCTCCAGGCCTGTTCCTTCCCCCTCTCCAAAGCCACAGCTAGACATGTGAAAATGTGTGTCAAGCCATAAATGCAGGGCGGGCAAGGCATGGAGCAGAGGATCTCTTCTGTCCTCTGTGTATTGGATGGTCAGCAGCCTCTGATTTCAGAGGATACTGACTATCTCAATAAGGTTGCACCCTAAGACACAATGGCACATGAAGCCTACAAAAGAGCTAGGGATGTACGAAAACCACTTACCTTTCGGGGATTATGCTAATGGTTGGGGGGGAGGCATTCCGTCCCTCCCCCGGAATCCTCGCTGGGGGGGAGATGCTCCGTTCCTCCCCCCCCTGGAATCCTAGCCGGCCGGCTCCGCTCTGCAGGGATTCTGCGGAGCCGCCAGCTGGCTAGCAGGGACGCAAATGGTGGCGGCCGTAGCCGCTGCCGTTTGCATCCCTGCAGTCAGCCGTGATAGGCTACGTAAATGTTTACATAGCCTATCACGGCTGATTTAAAAGAAAAAAAATGTGCATAGGCAAATGGCGGCGCCCATGGGCGCCACCATTTGCATTCCTTATTTTGGCACGTCTTAGTCTATGTAAACATTTATGTAGACTAAGACGGCGAAAATAAGGGGAACGCAAATAGCGTAGCGTCTACGCTATTTGCGTTCCCCTTATTTTCGCTGTCTTAGTCTACGTAAATGTTTACGTAGACTAAGACGTGCCAAAATAAGGAACGCAAATGGCGGTGCCCATGGGCGCCGCCATTTGCGTACGCACATTTGTTTGTTTTTTTAAATCAGCCGTGATAGGCTATGTAAACATTTACGTAGCCTATCACGGTGTTTTTTAAAAATCTAGCCATGATAGGCTACGTAAAGATTTACGTAGCCTATCATGTTTTTTGGTTTTGTTTTTTTTTTACTGGAAATGGTGGCGGCGGCACCGGAGCTGCCGCCGCCAGGAAGATCCGCCCAAGGTAAGTCCCATCCCGGGGGGGCGGGGGGGCAGACCATTCCGCCACTGATTTCGGGGGGCCGAATGCGCTGGCATTCGGCCTCCCTGAGATCCGTGGCAGAATTCTCTGACATCCCTAAAAAGAGCCAGTTCCAATAGCAAATTGTGTGGAACCCTGCAGCAACTGCTCTACCCTGCCACCTAACCCATGTTTATTGCCCTGTCACAGAGCTGCCCAAAGAGGGCAGGAGGGAGGGCTGAGCAGAGCTCTCCTCTTCTGTTTGTGTGACACTGCACGGCTTTGCTCTATTCAGAACTCCTTCTGAATTCTGCTTTGTTAATTTTTAACACAGAATCTTATTTTGGAATATAGTTAAAAATACAGGTGACAGAAAGAAAAAAACACATAGCGAGACAACAGGATTACCATTTTAAAAAAAATGGGAAACTCATGGAAATACATACATAAGTAGAGGGAGGAAAAGATACAAAACTGAAATCTGAGACAATTTGTGCATGTATCACATTTCGTACAGAAATCAGATATAAACATGGAACAATGCAGGATCCCTGATTCAGGATGGATAAGTCTCTTTTGGTCCATGTCAGTTTTGCATGCATGCAGACATAAGTCATTTCTGTCCTACTTTATGCAATTATGGGCGCAATCTTATGGGGATCGTCGGCTGCCTCTGAACTTGGAGGTGGCCAACTACCCAATGCAGGGTGGGCGGAGCACGGAGTGGGTCCTCTCCTCCACGCTCCAGCCACCCTGCATTTGCAGCTAGAGGGCCAATTTCGGCTGTCTAGCTGGGGACATCAGAGCAAGGGTGGGGGGGTCCAGATGGCACATAGGAAGCATTGTAACGATGCTTCCATGGTCTCCTCCCCTCCCTCCCCCTGGGAATGCCTCCTTTGCACCCGCTCTGTGTTGCAGTTATGAGCACAGAGATGGGGTCGAACCCTGCTGCCTTTGAGGCAGTGGGGGAGAAGGCAGGGAGTGAGCTTTCTGGGAACCAAGCTGGGAGCCCTGGCTTCAAGCTTGTTTCCCAGAAACCAAAGGATCCTATGGCCATCTGGACACTGAGAAACTCACAGCAAAATTCGAAGAAGTGCACAGTTCAAAGGATAATTGTGTGCTGATCCATGTATTAGTCTGGGAAGTGTGAACTAGATCAGCTCTCTTAACAAAATTCTTCAACATCCCTATCCTTAATTCATCAGTTCTACTTCAGAAGCAAGACCAGATAATATGGACTCCAAAATCAGAGACATTCAGAGGAGGAGAATTCTTCAGAAGTAGCCCTAATTCAATAGCAGCATGGTTTATGCTGAAGTTACATTGCAACTGAAGCACGTTTGTCTAGAGCTGAGCCAAAACTTCTCAGAGTCAGAACACTTTTTTTTCTGATACGATTTCTAAGATATTTCCTTTTCTCCCCATTCTCCAGAAAAACAAGACCATTTTGTGGAATCTTGTCTGAATACCCTCCAACATTTGTTGTGGTGGCTGCCATTCCCCTACCAGAACCACCATCATGATGCCCCAAAACAATGTGAGGCCCAGAGCATTGTGTGGGATGCAGAACGGTCAATACAGCTGCGCTACTGTCACTTGCAGTAGCAACAACAACACCACACCACAAAAAATCAACAACCCTTGATAGAAAGAACAAAGCTCTGCTGTGCACTGCTAATGGGGAGCCCCACACCTGAGAATCTGTTGGAGAATTTCTCCTCCCCACCACGAAATTTCATGATACCCCTTCCCTTCAAGTTTCTCTGTCCATAAATAGGGTAGAGAATTTTGAGAGGCCATTTGCACAGAACTCTGATTTGTTCTGCCCAGGGATGTTGTGCTCAAGGCCCAGTGAGAAATCACTGGCTTGGCCCCCCAGATGCCAATCCATGGATCCCTGCAGTTGCCCAACTTGACATGCACCAAGTCGGGCAAGGGTGCCTCCCCATCCCTCACCAAGCTGCAAAACGGCATCTCAGCCTTTTTCTTAAAGGCCAATTTTATGCAAATGGTGGCTTTAAAGTGGCCATTTATGCAAGATTACACACGTAAATGGCAATTTACTCCTGTAATCTGGCAAGAATGGCTGCTTTATGGTCGCCATTTGCATCAAATAGGCCTTTATGCTAAAGACCAAGTTGCCATTTTTATGCAAAATGGTGGGCTTGGTGAGGGATCGGGCAGCCGCTCTCCGCTGGCCAGCTGCTTGTGGACCGCACACCCAGCAGTTTGCCACATGTGGCTAGCAGGGGAGGCGACCAGTAGGGGTCCAGTGAGCAGTGTGTGACCTGGACCATGGTAAGGTTCACCCATCCCTAGTTCTGGCCTCAACAGTCTGAACTCCCTCCTCTACTTTTCCTTTGTGGGTCTCTTCTTTTATCAGGCAAGCCTGAGGACAAGACCCATATCTTATTTTGCCTTCTGTACAGCAGCCAAACCCAGCACTGGATATTGATATTGGGCGGGGTCAGGGTAAGTGGGGGGGAGCCTCTGGAATGTTGGAAAATCTGGTGTGACTTACAGCAGAGTTGCCTTATATACAGAAAGCATGGCAAAACAGCATTTAGTATTGGAAGAAGTAAATACCGTCTAGGGCCCATTTTATAAGTTCAAATCAACTTACTTCATTACTGCTTTTATCAGTTTTATGCACATCATCAGAGAAGGCTATCTCACACTGTTTAACTACAAGCACCCCTTAAGCTGGGTGTGTGAGTGTAGGTAGGTGCAGGCATGAGATATGGCAACTTGCTTCCTTCAGTGAGATTGCTGCATGGTGCTTGTTGCAGAGGAAGAAGGAAGGGGAAGGGGAGGGAGCAGGAAATAGGAACTGATCAAGCTATAGGACATTCTCTATCGCCCCCTAGTGTCTGGAAGCATGCAGAGTTGTAACTATTATCCAACACAAGGAACCTCAAAGGGCTGGACTGTGACACCAGGCAGGCTATATTTGGCCCTTGGCCCTGAGCTTCTGCACTCCTTTATACTGTAAAGCATAGTTTTCCACCACATAGAATCCCCATTCCCACTGTATACAGAAAGTATACAGTAATGGTTTTCAACCATTCTAATTCAGTTTGATAGAAAAGTCATTGGGAGCCAGTGTGGTGTAGTGGCTAGAGTGTTAGACTAGGAGTCGGGAGATCTGGGTTCTAGTCCCCACTCAGCCATGGAAGCGCACTGGGTGACTTTGGGCCAGTCACAGACTCAGCCCAACCTACCTCACAGGGTTGTTGTTGAGAGGCTAAAATGGAGAGGAGGAGGATTATGTACACCGCCTTGAGTTCCTTAAAGAGGAAAAAAGGCGGGATATAAATGTAATAAATAAATAATAATAAATAAAAAGAAATTGCTTTCAAAAAGACATTCAATGGTGAAGAAATTTTGGAGAAATTCTCATGGGTTGGGTTTGGGTTTCTTGGGCTTACCTTACTTAGGAGGTGGCCGAGGAGGAGTGAGCACAAGTGTCCTGTTTTTCACTGTACAATCCTCTTTCTGGCCACCTGTAGCCACCTCAGCTTCCCGCACTTCAATTAAAGCCCCGTTTAAGGCACCATGAGACAGTTCCTCCCATGGTGCTTTTTCAGATCAGGACATGCAGGCAGCCTGGGAGGCTGGTTGTGATTAGGTAAGTTCAAAAGCACCACAAAAACAAATGGTAAAACATCCTGAATGAGGCAGAACGATGGAAGCCTCTTTCATGGGGGAAGAAAAATTTCAAGACATTATAGAACAGATTATGGCAGAGCACCAGCTCCACCGCGTCCCTGGAGCTGGACACAACATTGCCCCCACCTGCACAGTGGTGGATGCAAACTGGGGGCCAGCCAGCCAAGACAATGGATGCTGTGGGAGTATGAAACTCCCCCAAACCCTCACCAAAAAAGAAAAACGCTGTGCTACAAGACCTGCCAATGAGGAGCCCCACCAATGAGGAGCCCCACCTGGGAGAAACGGTTGAGAATTTCTCCTCCCCCTGGAAAAATCCAGTGAAATTGTCTCCCAAACTTCTCTGCCCACAAGTAAGGTGGAGAATTTCAAGAGGCCATTTGCACACAGCTCGGATAGAAAGTGGTCATTTTTAGCGATGAGAATCCTTTGACATTTGTAGCATTTTTTTTAAGTCCTACTCCCCCTGTTTTTTGTTTAGTTTTTTTAAATAGGTCAAATCCATGCTCTTTATTAGTATTTATTTAAAGCCTCTTCTCCAACTACTGTCTCTCGCTTTCATCTGTATGGGACTTATTGTCATTAA
The DNA here is from genome assembly GCF_057233095.1 of Heloderma suspectum. Lineage (NCBI taxonomy): Eukaryota > Metazoa > Chordata > Lepidosauria > Squamata > Helodermatidae > Heloderma > Heloderma suspectum. The sequence goes on from NC_139463.1 coordinate 42,154,500, forward strand.
GATTCTCTAGCTGTGGGCAACAACAGCAAAAAAAAAGTTAGAGCAAGAGTTTCATTTTATCACCTTCGAATGATATAAAACGCTTTAAATATTTAAATTGCCGTCCACCTGGGTTTTATTCTCCATTTCACCAAAACGACTCAAAATAGTAAAGTTAATGTTTTGGTACATGAGCGCGAATGTGGCTTGATGTGACTACGGGGCGCTTATTTGGTTCTGACTAGGGATGTCAGAGAATTTCGCCACAAATCCCAGGGAGATTCGGCCCCCTGAAATTGGTTGCAAAACGGTCTGCCACCCCTTGATCCCCCCGGGATGGGACTTACCTTGTGCGAATGTCCCTGGCGGCTTGGCGGTGGCTTGGCAGCGGTGGCTGTGGCGGCCGATCTTCCGACCGGCTGCCGCCACTGCCATTTCCAGTGAAAAAAAAAAAAAACCAAAAAAAAGTGATAGGCTACGTAAAGATTTACGTAGCCTATCACGGCTAGATTTTAAAAAAATACCGTGATAGGCTACGTAAATGTTTACGAAGTCTATCACGGCTGAGTAAAAAAACCAAAACAAAACCGCCCGTACGCAAATGGCGGTGCCATTTGCGTTCCTTATTTTGGCACGTCTAGTCTACGTAAACATAGACGCTACGCTATTTGCGTTCCCCTTATTTTCGCCGTAGTCTACGTAAATGTTTACGTAGACTAGACATGCCAAAATAAGGAACGCAAATGGCGGCGCCCATGGGCGCCGTCATTTGCATACGCGCGTTTTGTTTTGTTTTTTAACTCAGCCGTGATAGGCTACGTAAACATTTACGTAGCCTATCACGGCTGTCTGCAGGGACGCAAACGGTGGCAGCTATGGCCGCCGCCATTTGTAGACCTGGCTGGCCAGGATTTGCGGCAGGAGGGACGGGGCGCCTCCCCCCCCGGCCTGAATTTCGGGGGGGAGGGACGGAGCTCCCCCCCCCCACCGCGAATCAAATTTCATCACAGGTAAGTGAATTTCGTACATCCCTAGTTCTGACCCAGTTAGAACTGGCGGGCTACATCTGTGGATGCCTTTAGACTGAATTGTTCTATATCGGCATATCCATTTCTGTCCCAGCAAATAAACAAACCACCGTGACTGGGAGACAACAGCCCTGAGACATGTGAGATGTATGCTAAACCGTGGAACAAGTTCATCTCCAAACCACAGCAGCATCTCAGTCTATGCACGGCACCCTCTGAGAACGGCATTCTGTCGTCAGGCTCCCTCCCGTAAACCTCTCGGCATTGAGACTGCAGAACAGAGCGATGGCTCCCTTTGCACGTGTGCAAACAGCTCAGTCACCCCAGGCAGAGCTTTCGTATCTCGTGAAGCAGGGTTGTTGAACCTGCATGGCTTGCCTTTATCCCCGAAACCAGGCTGCTGCCTTCAGAGGCAGTGGAGGAAGCTGTCCCATTCCCAGTATTGAAGCAAGATTCATCTGCTCGTCCAGTGGGCTTTTGTGCATGGAATGGGAGTGGGCATGATCTGGTTCTTTGCCTCAGGCTGCAAAATATCTCGGGCCAGCTCTGCTGGGATTTGAGGGTATTTGGGGCCTGCCTCCTTTGCCTTTGGTCCCACCCTGTTTTGCCATTGGCCCTGCATGGGGCCTACACAGGCTCTAGATCAAGGGAGGGGAACGTGTGGCCTTCTAGATGTCACTTTAGTGTTTTAACTTCTGTAAACCACTCAGAGAGCTTCGGCTATGGGGAGGTATAGAAATGTGAAGAAGAAGAAGAAGAAGAAGAAGAAGAAGAAGAAGAAGAAGAAGAAGAGGAGGACAGTGGGTCCCATTATCCTTCAACATTGGCCATGCTGGCTAGGGTTGATGGGAATTGCAGTGCAACAACATCTGGAGAGTTGCTACTTGCTTACCCTAGACTGTTTAAGACTTTAACAGTGCAATCCTACACACGCCGTGGAGGCTGGTGGCTCTGATGTCAGTGGTGCTGTGAATCCACTCTGATTTTCAGTCAGAACCAGTCAGAACTCTACAGGAGCTCTGTACCTCGGAGCTTCACTCTAAAGGAGCTTTGCACCTTGGAGAGCTCCTTTAGAGTTCTGACTGGTCCTGACAGAGACCCAGAGTAGATTCACAACCCCACTGACATCAGAGCCACCAACTTCCACTCTACACATGTCTATTCAGAAGTAAGGTAAGTCGGTATGGGGTGCAGCCTAAATATCACCACCAGCACTTTGGCTTGAACCTGGAAGCAAAGAGGTGGCTAATGCAGTGTGTGTGTGTATGCATTCTATATTTATAGCCCCCCTTCCAGGGTTAGCCCTCTCAAGGCAGCGCACAACATATTACAATGTATTGCGTGAAAATAGGAATAATATTGTGCTCTCTTCCACCTGCCCAGGTCGACAGGCAAATTGAAGCATTCTTCACTAGCTGCAGCTTCAAAGGCAGCCCCACGTATCATAGAATCATAGAATCATAGAATAGTAGGGTTGGAAGGGGCCTACAAGGCCATCGAGTCCAACCCCCTGCTCAATGCAGGAATCCAAGTCAGAGCATCCCTGACAAATGGCTGTCCAGCCTCGTCTTAAAGGCCTCCAGTGTGGGAGAGCCCACCACCTCCCCAGGTAATTGGTTCCATTGCCGTATTGCTCTGACACTCAGGAAGTTTTTCCTGATGTTCAGCCGGAATCTGGCTTCCTGTAACTTGAGCCCATTATTCCGTGTCCTGCACTCTGGGATGATCAAGAAGAGATCCTGGCCTTCTTCTCTGTGACAACCTTTCAAGTACTTGAAGAGCGCCCTCATATCTCCCCTCAGTCTTCTCTTCTCAAGGCTAAACATGCCCAGTTCTTTCAGTCTCTCTTCATAGGGCTTTGTTTCCAGTCCCCTGATCATCTTTGTTGCCCTCCTCTGAACCCTCTCCAGCTTGTCTGCATCCTTCTTAAAGTGTGGTGCCCAGAACTGGACACAGTACTCCAGATGAGGCCTAACCAGTGCTGAGTAGAGGGGAACTAGTACTTCCCGGGATTTGGAAGCGATGCTTCTATGAATGCAGCCCAAAATAGCATTTGCCTTTTTTGCAGCCACATCACATTGTTGGCTCATATTCAGCTTGTGATCGACGACAATTCCAAGATCCTTCTCGCTCGTAGTGTGGTTGAGCCACGTATCCCTCATCTTGTAACTGTGCATTTGGTTTCTTTTTCCTAGGTGCAGAACTGGGCATTTGTCCCTATTAAATGCCATTCTGTTGTTTTCTGCCCAGCGCTCCAGTCTATCCAGATCACTTTGAATTTTGTTTCTGTCGTAGCTCACATTGCAATGTAGCTCACATTGCAACAATCCCAGTGGGAAGATTACTAAAACCAGCAGCACCGGGGCCCAGTTTGTATCCAAGATCCCTGCCCCTCTCACACCACTGCTGCGGTCATCCCTGACGGATGGTCTTTAGAGGGTCTGTTTTTTAGGGTCAGGCTCATTCTATCTTGTTTCTGCACGAGGGTGTGATCATTATTTTTCTTTTTTAATTTACATGGTAATTCATAATGCTGAATGCACATTTTCCCTAATGGACACATTTTGTGTGTACTTTTTAAAACATGCTCATCTTGGGATGTGCAGATTGTTTAAAATCCACTCTGTCTGTGTTTTGAGGATTGTCAGGCGCCTTTCATTCCGACGTCCACCCATCCAGAGAATCGGATTTCTTTTGTTTCTGAACTTGCACAAATGTGAATTTGCATAACTTCGCAAGTGCGAAAATGCACGAATTCCCCCCAAATGCGCATTTTCATGCTTTAGCCTATGGAGGGAAAGGCACATTTTTGGCTGTTTTTTTTAAAATTTTGAGTATTTTTCTATGACAAAATTTGTACTGCATTCAGGAAAGTCAGAAAATCAGTCTGGGAGCCCACAAAATCCACCTGAGAGGGGAAAAACCAGTCTGCTGCGGAATCTGCTGTTCAAATTCATGAAAATTTGAACTCATTTGGTTCCATTGCGGATTTCTCTGGCATCCCTATGCACATCCCTGCCCCCCAGCAATTGCTTTACATTGTTCAAACATAGTTTTGTGTGCACTTTTCTCAAACATATGCACTTTGTGCAGACTATCCCCAAATATGCACGTTTTTGTGCACATTTTTCCGAAGACCAGCTGCACCGGAAAGCTTGCAAGAATGGAGATTTCAGAATGCAGCTCTGCCTCAGCTTGTCAAACAGCTCAGGACATATGCATTGGGTAAATCCATTGAAAAAGGAACTTGACTGAGTGAATTTGTTACCCTGAGCCCCACTTGCAAACTTCCCCGTGTGGATGCATCAAATGGAGTGTTTCCCCATCAGCACTGCACAGTCCTGCCAGTGGCTGGTGCTGGCAAGAGAAACAGTGTGTGATGTGGACAAACTACATGATTAGACATTGCTCCATGTCACCGCAGGTGTACACAGAGGCTATTTCTTAACAACGCTTGAAGCAATGGCACATATCCTCCCTGCAGTGCAAGAGCTGTTTCCCCGCCCTGAATACGGGTGCATGAGAATTTTGTTTCAGTTTGCAAATCATCAGGACTTCCCTGTTTGAAACCATGAGCTCATTTTTTTCAGGAAAAGCTTGCATGTTCCTGAACGGGTGATTGGATTCAGAAAATGCGGAGGGGGTGTTGTTGTTGAAAAATGTGAACTTCGAAGTATGCATATTGGTAAAATATGTATTTTAAGATTTAATCAATGAAGGAAAAGTGTGCACTTCTGGGCATGCTCCCCATTCAAATGAAAAGAAAAACAGGTTGCAAACAGACATGGAAGTGAGGTGAACCTAGCTTCAAACTGAAGTAGGGATGTCTGTCACCGGGAAATCTGGTTCTTTTTTGACTCAACAGAATTCTGTGGTGTATATGACTTCATTTGCATTTGCAAGCCCAGCTGCAGGCTTTTCCCCGAACTCTGTGAACTTTTCTTGTGAATTTTTCCCCACGGGTTCTGCAATTTGCACAAACTTCTGAGAAATTTGTGCAAATTGCATACCTCCCCCCCACACACACACAAAAATGCACACAATGTACAGAAAATCCGTGAACTGGCCCAACTCGCTGCAGACTGAGTCAGGCGCTGCAGCAGGAACCAGAACAAAGCCAAGGAAGGGCAGCAAACATAGGAAAACCCATCGAACTCCAACCCCAAATGGATTTCTCCAACATTGCCAAACTGGAATTCAGAGAAGCTGGGCTGGCTGAAGCATCCCTGGTTCTCCCACCCATAATTGTGATGCCTGAACCGCAAACATGTAAAATTGGATCCATGTTTATACTCGCCTATTACATTTTTAAGGGAGAAATGTCATGCTGAATACAGTCTCTTAACTTGTAAACTTTGTGGACACACATCTGAAGCTGCTAGTTCACAAAGCCAGAGTGACAGGCAGAGCTCTGGATACCCTCCTACCGAACAGTGCAACGCAATGGCGCAGGCTGAACTGAGCCCTGCTCCTCAAGAGTTTGAGATAAGTGTACATCAATCCCCAGCTTAACACCGAGGCAGCCCCACTGTGAGGAAGATGAGGCGGTGCCCTCAAGCAGAGGGTTAGAGGCATCATGAAAGGTAGCAGAGCTGGAAACAGCTCTGACCAGTGGGACATGCTCCATCAAGTTCTCCAGCACATCCCCCACCAAAATGCATACATCCCGCCAGGGTGGCTACTTACACATTGGCACAAATGAGGAATTGCATCACCAAAAAAGAGGGCAAAGGACGGCAAAAGAGGAGACCAATTTGCATCAAAGTTGCATGCTCTAATGTCTATGTCTACATCTATATTGAGAGACAGAATGTTAGAATGAATTGCTATACTTTCTCCATAGTAGGAAAGACTGTGACCAGGGGAGGGGTGTGCCCATTGCTCCTTCCATTGTCCAGGTGCTAAACACTGATGGGCGGCTTCAGGGCCCGGCTGCTCTCCCTTCTTGGGGTTCTTTTTCTTTAAAAACTAGCCCGAGACTGGACAGTCTTTCAAACAGAGGACACAGACTGTCCTTGTTCTTTGATTGGAAGAACTGCAGCCAGCCACCATTTCCTGCAAGCTTTTTCCTTGAGTATATTGAGGGGTGGGGATGATCCGCAGACACATGATAGGAAAAAAAAACATAGCACAAACAAGTATGGAGGATGTCATTGCCCCTGCTAATCAAAACATCCTGGGGCTTTGTCCCTGCGAGCCCTGGTTCCTCTACACCACTGATTTAAGAACCACCACTTCTGCAGTCCATGTGCTGGTCTACAACTCCCATAATTTCCAGCCAGCATTGCCATTGGCTGGGAATTATGGGAGTTGTGTAGTTCAACACAGTTCTGGAGACCACCAGGCTGGGAAAGGCTGTCATGGGGTGCGATCCTATGCAAGTTTAGCCAGAAAAAAAGTCCTGCAACTCCCAGCATTCTCCAGCCAATATAACTGGCTGGGGAATGCTGGGAGTTGTATGATTTTTTTCTGTCTAAGCCGACATAGGATTGCATCCTTAAATGTTTAAACTACATCAAACCAGTTCTGTAAAAGGAGGCACTTCAATAGGACATCATGAATTATAAAGTGGATATCAAGTTTATAAAAAAGGATTACTGAATAATATATGAAACAGCCTTTAAGAAGCTGAAGTTGCTGGGTTGTTGTTGCAAAGAAAATTGCATTTTGTAACACCTGGCACCAATAAATCAAATGCCTTTGAAGATATTAATTAATAAGAAACTTCCATCATTTATTTTTCTTTATTCATTGCTTTATGCATTGGAAACTGGCAAAAGCTGAGAATTATCATTTCCAGGGAAAGGGGGGAGTGGGGGAACTCTCTGACGTAATCCTGAAAAGAGGAATTAACTATGCGAGTTTATAATGTATTGCTTTCTCAAGCTAGTATAGCAAACATTAATAGCTGTGAAATAAAGAATAGGATAATTTTTACTGAGCCTAGCAGCAAGCCCCTAAGGACACACCTCCTCATATTTCTGTTCCAAAGGAGAACCAGTGGTTTAAATAAGCATCTTAAATATTAACTTGGAAGCTGGGCAGAAAGAAAAACGGTGGTTTACAAATTCTGAGAAAACAATGTTAAGCTTTCATTAAGGTTGCTAGCTCTTTTTCTGGCTCTGCTCTGGTGCTTTTAACAGCCTGACATACAAAAAAAAAAATGTGTAAGCAGAACTTGTTGGCAGACAAGTAGGTAAGGTAGGGAATGGGAATGGGAAGGTAAGCACTTTCACACCACCCCTCACTCGCTTCTCAAAGTGGCCCTCTAGAACAACTTCCTGCTGACCAAGGACATAAGAGTTATCAGGTTGGTAAGGAGTATCAGGTTGATGGTCACAAGAGATGGGGCCTTTTCTGTCATGGCCCCATCCTTATGGAATGTCCTTATGGAATAGTCCCTGACTATTTTTGAATGGGCCTTAAAGACTTAGATATTTAAGGGCACAACCCTATGCTTATTGAAGGAGTGCTCCGATGCTGGAGAGCTCTGAATATCCAGTGCTCTACCGGCAGATCCCGAGCAGAGCAGAAGTAGAGATGGAACAATATTTGCTTCTCCATCCTCCTTTCTGTTCCTTTTTCACTATACGTGCTTTAGAGTGTGTCTAGTCTAGTTATGGGGATTGGAGCTGGGAGGCTTCTGGATTCTGCATCTCCTTGACACCTCCTGACCTCCTTCTTCCTCATTTGCATCCTTGGAGCTCCGACCTCGGGTGAGGAAGCTGTGGCAGTTCTTTCTGTGACACTACAAGGGGTGAGGAGAAACAGTCCCCATTCAGATTTTGCCTTCCGAGGTTGTGGCAGTGTCTACGGCCTTGGAGGAGAAAATCCAAAAAATCCTATGATCCCCGGGATGCTTTCTAGTAGGGATGTACAGATTTTGTAAAATCCATTCCATCTGCATTTGGTGAATTGCTGGGTGCCTTTTGTTCCACCATGTGTTCATTGACAGAATTAGATGTTTACAATTTCGCAAATTTGCATTTGCACAAATTCACACTTGCAAAAATGCGTAACCCCCCCATGCAGAAACCCCCCCCCCAAGTGCATGGATACTCCCCAAATGCACATTTTCATGCTTTAGCCTATGGGGGAAATGTGCATTTTTGGCAGGTGCTTTTAAAATTTTCCATATTTTTCTCTGACTAAATTTGTGTAAAATACCAGAAACTAATGAAAGCGGGCTGCAAATCTGCAGAACTCTGAAAAAGTCGGTCTGCTGTGGAATCCATGGGTTGGATTCATAAAAATCTGAACTCATTTGATTCCATTGCGGATTTCTCTGACACCCCTGCTCTCCAGAGACAATAGGATTGCACCCTAAGTTTGCTCTTAATTGATGCTAGCCTATACGCCATATTATACATTTTATGGTTTTAACTGTTGCTGTTATTATTTTACTTTTTAATTTGTTTATTGGAATGGTCGTTTAATGCTGCTGTTTTAGTTCATTGTATTATTTTGTAAACCGCCTTGAGAAGGGTGTTTTTATTTTAAACCCTTTAAAGAAACACACAAACATTTGAAGCAAATGAACTGAGAAAAACACAATGTACATACAAAATACTGTCCTTATGGCACTCGCCATTCAAGTCTGACTCAATGCTGGGATATTGTCAAGGGCTCCTTGGAGGCCTCTCTCAGTCTAATCCAGTAGCTAAGTCCAGACACAGACAAAGGGATTCCTTTCAAAGCTTTATTCCTCTTTTACAACTTAACAACTATACCGATTGCAACTAGATCTGAGCAGCTCAGTACCTATGCCCTAAGTTGGAACAGTTGGTCCCCATTTGAACGGGAATTACTGGCAGACCCCTGAACTTAAGGACTAGGGAGAGTCTCTCCCCTTTCCCCTTGAATCCTCTGGGCGCAGCCGTTGTTTGTGCGCCAACTGGGCACTATGCCTCCTTTCTGTGCCCTCCATTTGGTGCCGCTCTCTGCGTCGGCGTCGCACGTCTACCAAGTCTGCTATCTGCGCTCTGACACTCCCTGGACTGCTATCTAAGCTAGGAATGCTGGTGGGAGGAATCTCTGCCAGCTGTTGGCCCTGGGAAAGAGGAGCACGCTCCTCTCCCAGGAGCGACTCCTCTTCCTCAGAATCAGAACTACTCTGGGATTCTATGGGCTCAGTGTCCACCCTGACAGATATTAAGCTCTGAGATCGCCACAAACATGGTCAAAGTCCTGCTAATGTGTATTGCTGACTGTAGCTCTTGTAGAGACCAGCTGCTTTACCAAGATCCTTGCCTAACGTTCCCAGGTATGTTAGGAAGCAAAATGCGAGAAATGCAACTTGATGGAAGTGATTCACACTATGCCTGCTGCAGTTTAAACTTTGCTCTCTTCACTCAGGATGCAGGAGGCGTTAACTCAACTTTCCATTTCAAAACCCAAAGGACACTGCTTGCTTAGCAACGCCAAACAGCTGGAACCTGCCAAGTTAGGACCTTCTGATCTGGAGCCACAGAACATCTTGCTTTGAGGGGACTGGAGTCTTATCTGCACTTAGCTGTGTATGCAGCTTTAGCAGTTTATAGATGCTAGGTTTATGGATGAGCCCCTGCATCCACCATTCCTTTTTGTTATTGTCCCATGGGTTATCTCTGCCCGACGTTCCACTCTGCCTACCTTGTCTTCGGGTTTTACTTTGAGAATTTCTAAAATGGATTTTGGAACTGGCACATTGGTGTGGCTTGCTGCAGCTTTCCATTTGCTCCTTTACCCCACCCACCCCCACTCCCTTACTGCCTCTGCCACGGGCAGCCTCTTTGCCACAAGCACATATGTACATTGTTGGAGGAGGTCTTAGCACAATGGTTCCCAAAATCTGGACACATTGTGCGAGTGTTGCTACAGGCAACCCAGCTGAAGGCATAAGAGAAAGGATTTGGGGCCAACACAGGACTGAGAAGCAGATCACAAACAGAAAACATAACTGCATGGAATTGTGTGTGTGCTGGGTGGGGAGGGGAGTAATGAAAAGGTGTGCTAAGTAGGGATGTACGGACTCTGTAAAATCCACTCTGTCTGTGTTTTGTGGATTGTGAGGTGCCTTTTGTTCTGTTGCCGCCCACAGACAGATGCGAATATTTTTTTCGAAGTGCGGAAAAATACACAAATAATTATGTAAGTATTTGCGAAAGTATTTATGTAAGTATTTACATAATTTACCTTAGCACGTAATATTTAGTGTATTGTCCCCCCTTCCATTCAACGTTTCCTCAGCAGAAACATACGTATTTTCCTACAAATTTGTATGTGTAAATTTTGGGAAAGTAAAAAAAAAATCATCCAGAAGAAGTCTACAGACTCCACATGGCCTGAGGGGGTCACTCTGCAGTGGATTCCGCAGGTCGGATTCTTAGAAATCCAAACTCATTTTAGTCTCTCTCGAATTTCTGCAGCATCCCTAGTGCTAAGATTGTGCTAAGATGATCTCCATATCTGGATTGGTAAGGCTCAGGACATCAGTAAATTACCGGGAAGAATACTGGGGGCCAAACGTGCCATTTGAAGTTAATTTCCATGTCACGGTAAACAAAATGTGCTTCCTGTAAAACCAAAGTCTCCCCCCACGCCCACGTTGCAGCTAGGCTTTCAAAACACCTGGCAGCTAGGAACAACCAAGCTGTAGTGTGGCATTTAAACTGTAAAAGAAAAAAAGGGGGGGAAGCTTGGGGATATCATAATTGTAAGTACTCCTCCCCCCACCTCAATGTTTGCACCCCCCCCAACCTTGGGGAAGTTTTTTTTTAATCTTCTAACTCCCACATGTGTATTTACTGTTTGTCTTAAGACACAAGTACAGTAGGGGTGCAAGTACACTTACTAGGTCATAAGTCACATTGAACTAGGTGAGACGTACCAAATAAACAAGTTCATGATCACACATGTTACTGAAAAGACACAGCCTATGAGCAATGGAAATTCACGGATATCCCTTTTACTCTATGTGAAGTGGACCTCAGAGACGCTTTCATCAGCATAAACAAAAAACCCCTGTGGCACCTTAAAGACTAATGGATTTATTATGGCACAAGCTTTCGTGGACTATAGTCCATTTCATCAGATGCACGGCGTATAGGGATGCACGGATCTCGTTAAATCCATTCCATCTGCTTTTCGTGGATTGTCAGGCATCTTTCCTTCCATTGTCTGCTCATTGACGGAATTCGTTTTTTTGTTTTTTTTTAAGGGATGTATGACAATTTTGTTCCTGTTTGTAAATGTGCATTTGTGCCAATGTGTACTTGTGCAAGTGCGCACTTGTGCTAATGCGCATTTGCACAACTGCGCACTTGCACGCAAATCTCCCCCCATTAAAAAAAAAAAATCAGTCTACAAGTCTGCAGAATCTGTGTGCCTCAGGAAAAGCCAGGCCACTGCAGAATCCCCATGTTGGATTCATAGAATTCCAAACTCATTTGAATCTGTTGCGGATTTCTCCAACATCTTTAATCGACTATAGTGGAAACTTTCAAGTTTTTCCCCCAGAAGAAATGGTGTGGGGGGGGGGGGGCTGGCGGGTTGGCGAAAGAATTGTAAACAGTGAGGTCAGAAGGAAATGTATTTATTTATTGCATTCATATCCTGCCTTTTTTCCTCCAAGGAACCCAAGGCAGCTCACATGGTCCTCCTCTCCATTTTATCCTCACAACAACCCTGTGAGGTAAGTTGGACTGAGAGTCTGTGACTGGCCCAAAGTCACCCAGTGAGCTTCCATGGCCAAGTGGGGACAAGAACCTGGATCTCCCGGCTCCCAGTCCAACACTCTAACCACTACACCACCCTGGCTCTTAGTGCAGGAAGTACTGACAGTGACAATTATATTATTAACAGTGGTCATTTCCATTTTTTGCTGTAATACACTAACACAGCTACCCTCTGAAAATCACTCCAATCAGCATATTTGCAAGCATCCTCTTTGCATATTTAGATGACTACCTCTCAAGGTTTTTGTGTACTTTTGTAGCTGAAGGTACTTGACTAATGACCTTGATGGCTGATTGCTACTAGCTGTTAATCGCATCTAGCATTGCCATCTTCCCCTCCCCACCACCACCACCTTGTGCCTTTAACAACAAATTGTCATGGAGAAATTAAGCAGCTGCTTAACTTGGTTAACACTTAACACTACTTTAAGTAAATGCTGGGAAAAACTTAACTTGCTAAATTCCTGCATGTCTGCCTGTTGTTGAAGACACAGATCAGATCCAATATAAAATTTGGCAGACCACACCCCACCCCACCCCAATTTGAGTGATGGCTGAAGGAAAGAGTTTGGCTGCTGGAAGGTTTTGGGAAACAGAAACCTGGGCTTTTCAGCTGGCTTTCCATAAAGCATCTTTGCTGGCCTGCATGCTGTTTGCTTGTGGGGAACTGATACTGCTTTCACTGTCTATCTATCTGTCTCTATTTTTCTTTCTTGCTCAGTCTGTAAAGAAACAGATATTGCAGAAACTTATTGCAGATATTACCTCTGGTAACTCTCATCATAAGAAAACTGACCCCTGGAACTTCTTCCTCTTTGGGGAAGAGATCGTGCATGAAGTGGTATCATTCGGTAATTAAAATGACAACATCTCAAATGTTAGAGTTGTGACAAAATGACAGTCTCTGAAGGATGATCACCTTATCAAAACTGGGGAAGATGTTTCATATAAAATTAAATAGAATCAGGCCGGTCAACATTGTTCAAGTGCACCCATTAGGGGGGAGAAAACAAACAAACACCCAATTCTCTTGTATTGCTCAGGGACAGAGTGCTGCAAAGTGTTGAAGCTTGTCAGCAGGTAGAAAAGACTGTCGGTTGGTAGAATCTGAGCGATTTTGTTGCTGCTCCTTAGATCTTCTGGCTATTGGAGCAAGAGATTATGAAAGAATGGACTTGGCAGGTCTGAAACCCTTTGGGAAAGACTCAAAAGAGATGTTTGGGCTGGATTGTAATCGGAAAGACATGGATGTGCTTTGCTGAACCACCTGGAAACGTTCTCATTATCAAGTAATGCATTTGGTTTTCGGGCCTGTGAGATGTGGCCATGTGCTTCATTCAGCTCTGATTAGAACCAAGCATGGAAAATGATGTTCTTAAGGAGGATTTTTATGTATTCACTTCCCGTTTTCTTGTGCTTTAAAAAAATAGTCTAAATAGAAACAGAACTACGAGTCATCTGGAAACTACTTACCCTATTTGGGTGTTGTTGTTGTTTTTCATCCCTGTGAGCTTTGTAGCTGAATGAAGACTAGAACCTGGGGATGTATGGATTTTGTAAAATCTGTTTGATCTGCATTTTGTGGATTGTCACATGGCTTTCGTTGTGATGTCCACTCATTGACGGAATTGGATTTTTTCCATTTTCCCATAGTTGTGCAAATTCTCATTGGTTCAAAATTGCACTTGCAAAAATGCACAGATCCCCCTGCAAAAATGTGCAAATCCTTAAGCCTATGACAGAAATGTGCATTTTCGGCTTGTGCTCTTTTTTTCTTTCTTTTTTTAGTTTTAGGTATTTTTCTATGACTAAGTTTGCATAAAATTCCGAAAAATAAATTAAAATTTAAAAAATACTTTGCAAGCCCACAGAATCCATGTGACTTGGGAAAAGCTGGTCTGCTACAGAAACCACAGGTTGGATTCATAGAAATCTGAACTCATTTGATTCTGTCGCAGATTTCTCCAACATCCCTAGAGGAACCCAGGTCTCAAGAGTCCTGTTCCAGCACTGTAACCATGACGCCACACTGGCTCTCTATTTCTGGATCCCCAGCCTGAACTACCTGAACCCTGGTTTCCCTTACTAGATTCCATTCCAGCCTGAAGTACTTGAATGCTGAGGTGGAATAACTGAGAAATATCCTGCCTTTCACTCTCTTGAGTCCTTAGCAAGCCCAATGTCTACTGAATGAACTTGGGTCTGCAGGGAACTGACATGACAAAACGCTATGATGGGACCGTGAAGGGACCCTGCATTGCATGTCATGCTGGCCAAGCTGGAGGTCAAACCGTTGGCATCTAAAAATGATGGGACAATCATTTGAAATTCCAGGCGACTGCTGGATGCCTGTGGGGATAACAGATCACTGGTGATGCCTCTTCTACACCCAACCAGTGATAGTAAAAAAGCAAACATTGCCTCATGTCTCTTCAGAAGAAATCCTGATTTCAAGACGAAGGAGACAAATTAAGTCATAAATAATGGGAGTAGCATGACCTGGTGTAGCCCCAGCAAGAAAGTGCTTCCCAGAGTATATTCAGAGGAAGAAGACCAGGGCAGCTTTAGACTGGTTCATGCTCCCGACTAGGGATGTTGGAGAATTCCGCCACGGACTCCAGTAAGGCCGGATTCTTTAGAATCTGGCCCCCTGGAGTCCGTGGCAGAATGGAGCAATCCCCCCGCCACCCTGCGGAATCCCCCCTGGGTGGAGCCTACCTGGCGGCGGATGCGGCGACGGATGCGGCAGCGGCAGATAGGGGTGGACGAAAGTCACTTACCTTTTCTCGCAGCTTGTTCGCGGTGGGGGGGGAGCGCTTCGCTGCTCCCCCCGCGAAGTTCAGGCCGAGGGGGGGAGGCTTCCCGCCTCGCCCGGCCGAAATTCAGGCCGGGGGGAAGGCTTCCCGCCTCGCCCGGCCGCGAACGCGAAAGTAAAAAAAAACAAAAAAACCCGCCCCCTGATAGGCTACGTGATGATTCACGTAGCCTATCACGGCTAGATCTGCAAAGTCAGCCATGATAGGCAACGTGAATCGTCACGTAGCCTATCACGGGTGACTTTAAAAAAAAAGCGCGTATGCGAATGGCGGCCCCCATAGGGAGCCGCCATTCGCGTTCCTTATTTAGTTGCTGTAGTCTATGTAAATGTTTACGTAGACTACGGCGAAAATAAGGGCAACGCAAATAGCGTTGCCCTTATTTTCGCCGTAGTCTACGTAAACATTTACGTAGACTACAGCGACCAAATAAGGAACGGGAATGGCGGCTCCCTATGGGGGCCGCCATTATCCGTACACACTTTTTTTTTTTTTTTAAGTCACCCGTGATAGGCTACGTGACGATTCATGTAGCCTATCACGGCTGACTTTGCAAATCTAGCCGTGATAGGCTACGTGAATCGTCACGTAGCCTATCAGGGGACTTTTTTTTTTTTCTTTTATTGCAATGGTGGTGGTGGCAGCCGGTCAAAAGACCGGCTGCCGCTCCCGCCCCGCTCGAACACCCGACAAACCGCCAGCCGGACCCGCCGCCGGGAGGGACATTCAGGGAAGGTAAGTCCCGTCCCGGGGAGGGTGCGGGGGGCAGGGGGGTGCGGAGGATTTCTCCCCGAAACTTCTTCGGGGGGCCGAACACGTTGGCGCTCGGCCCCCCGAAGTTTCTGGGAGAAATTCTCCGCCATCCCTAGCGGCAGATGCGGCAGCGGATGCAGCGGTGGTGGCTCCAGCTTGTCTTCCGGCCGCTGCCGAGCTGCTGTGGCCACAAATGGTGGCCGTCATAGCAGCCACCATTTGCATGACTGCCTTTTGCCGTGATAGGCTACATAAATACTTACGTAGCCTATCATGGCAAAGAGCAGGGGCGCAAATGGCTGCCGCGACGTAGCAGCGGCCATTTGCGCCCCTGCCTTTTGCCATGATAGGCTACGTAAATACTTATGTAGCCTATCACAGCTTGGCAGGGACGCAAATGGCGGCTGGCGTAGTGGCTGCCATTTGCGGCCGCAGCAGCCCGGCAGTGGCCAGAATTCCAGCTGCGGCCAGTCCCGGCCAGCGGCTCCGCAGAGTTGCCGCAGAGCGGAGCCAGCTGGGGAGGATTCCAGGGGGAGGGACGAAGCACCTCCCCCCCACCGTGGATGCCCCGGAACGGAGCCAGGTAAGGAATTCGTACATCCTTACTCCCCACTTCCCTGAGTGGTAGGATGTTTCAAGCAGGCATGAGGAGAAAGTAATTTGGTTCCAATTTTAATGCAAACATTGCTAATTTAACACTTTTGAGCTAATCCAGAAACTGTAAATCGGTTATCCTTCAAAATTCTCACTTCTCTGAATTTTGCAGTCTCCAATAAAAAGATGTGTACAAAAATCTGTATTTTAGGGGAAATAATGTTCAAAATGCATTCTATTGGGAAGCTTGCTTACAAAAATATGAATATTAGGCAGAATTGTGTACAAAACTGTATTTGCGGAAATATGTACTGAAATCTTCATGTACACCTTTTAGATTAATTCTCAAGTTCAGGACAAACCAAACTTACGAATGAAAAATGATAAACTGAGAGAAACCCAAACCGACAGATTCATCCATTCCTATTTTCAGGTGTTGCCTCTTACGGAATCAATGTCCTTCTGAGAAAGACTGAAGACACATAGTGTTGTTGTCCTTGTTTTTGTAAGGCAACAGGGTAGACTGTTGTAGTCTTAAAAGCAACATCAGTTCTCCCCAAAGCAAACAGCATGCCCATGGATCTCGCCACCATAACCAGGCTGCATCTCGCCTGCCAGTTGCAAAATCCAGATGTATCTCCTTTGCTAGTTACATTCAAAACTGTCAAAATATTTCTATCCTGCCAATAACACACACACACAATGCCTACTTTCACCACTCACCCACTTTCAGGTAGTTGTGGCATGCATTTCTGGGTCTGGGAACACCAGTCAATTATCAATGGCCAACATGCAAGTGTCAGGCTATACAAAAGCTTAGATGGTGAGTTATCTGTTCAGTGTAGCCTATTCCATGACAATACAACAAACAGAACAAAGTGGTCAAGCATTTCTTGGACTTCATCACTGCACATAAGGGGCAGGGCCTTTTCAGTTGTAACACCCCCCATTGGGTAATTCATTTCCCTGAGAGGTCAGCTAGGCCTGCACTGTACTAGTTTTTCAGAGACCTGTGGAGACCATCCTGTACCAGTGAGTATTTATTTAGATTACACTGAAATTTTATGGAGACTGTTTTTCGTCTGTGTGCATTTGTAGTTTTAGAGTTAAATTTGCATAGGGGTTGTATTTTGTCATTTTATATTGTCGTTTCTGTCTATGTGCTTCACTGGAAATGTTTCTCCTTTAGTGCCATGTGGAGGGATATCAATCTCTAAAATAAAGAGCGGGGGGACTGGACACCAATGCAACAGCCCCCTTACTGCTGATTGGCTCCATTGAGGGTATACTGCTCTGAAAGTGGAGGTTCTAGCATGTTTAGACATGGGACACAAGTTACAAATCAGAATAAGTACTGACCCAATGGTCATGGTTATGACCAGTCTATACTCTGAGCATTTAAAATACCTGATTTATCTGTGCTTGGCAGGAGCTCAAGATTTCTGTGGCAACTACCTGTGCATTCCAAGGGATGGTGAACAGTGTGGGCAAGGTTAGGAGAAGAGGAATCTGCCTTAAACTAAGTCAGAACATTGGTCCATCTAGTTCAGTATTGACTGGCAGTGGCACACCAGGTTTTCAGATAGGGGTCTTTCCCAGCCCTGCCTGGAGATGCTGGGGACTGAACCTTGGACCTTTGGCACTCAAAGCAGGGGCTCTGCCATGGAGCAACATCTCTCCTGCCTTAAAGCACTGGAGGTTCTACCAACGAAGAAGGGAGAACCCACGGAGGCCACTTGGTGCTGCAGCTACAGGTGTTCTGCAGCAGAGGGCACTGGAGAATAAGGCCCACCAGTCCTATACTCAAGGATGCTGGTTGTGCTGGAATAAGACATGAAATGGAATTCAGTCAGACCCAAGGCAGGAGGCTGAGCAAATAAAGAGAACCACCAATTTCCATCTCACGTGTAATGTTTCAGCGAGGGGTTCTGTAGCTAAATTCACTGCCTTAGGGCAGATGAGAGGAGTGTTTTTAATATCTCCTGTAGAACACTTGTGGCATGCACTCGTTCCCAAGGGAAAGATGCCACTAGTTTAAGAAGGATTTAATAATACGTGTTTATCTATAATTCCAACCTGCATTTGGCAGAGCTGAGGGGAAGAGGGGGAAAAAAACACAGCACGTTAAAAAAAAACACACAACTATATATAACGTAGCTCCAGGAAAGCCTTCCATTTTCGTCTCCCTTTGGTGAAACATAAATGGATAAAATGCTCCACATTTGATGGGTTTCCAGCTAATAGGACTTGACTGCAGGAAGTTTATGAAAGAAAGAAAGAAAGAAAGAAAGAAAGAAAGAAAGAAAGAAAGAAAGCAAGCAAGCAAGCCAGCCCTTGCTGTGGCTAGGGGTGTACGGATTCCCCAATGTCTGTTCCGGTGGGAAATCCGTGGAGGGGGGAGGCGATCCATTCCTCCCCCTGGAATCCTCCAGAGGAGTTCCACTCTGCTTGGATTCTGGGGGGGGGGACTGGCTTACCTTCCCTCCAGCCAGCCAGAGCAGTTCGCTTCCTCCCTGTCCCTACTGATTGCCATGTCTTAAAAAAAAAAAAAGCGATCGGGAGGATGTGCCCATAGACTTATACATAAATAGAGTCATGAATCTTGCATATAAGCCTATGGACACATAGACTTATATGCAAGATTCATGACTCTATTTGCGTATAAGTCTATGGGCACATTCTCCTGATCACCATTTTTTTTTTTAAACACATGGCAATCGGCAGGGACAGGGAGGAGGCAAATGGCTCTGGGTGGCAAGAAGCAGCCGAGTGCCATTCCACCTCCATTCCTCCTGGAGCAGAGGTAAGTGGTCCCGATCTGCTGTGGATTCCTGAGGCCGGATTCCTTGGAATCCAGCCTCATTTGAATCCACAGCAGATTTCTCTGACATCCCTAGCTGTGGCCTCCCTCTGTTCTGGTGTTGGCACGAAAGAGCCCAACATGTAGAGACGTGTGTGATGCCAAGATCATGTATAATTAACATGGATGTCACGATAGGAGGAAGAGATTTGGGTGGTCTCTCATAAACATGAGGAATGAGCTTCTGGGGCCATGACCCCAAGCCCTTGGGCCTTCTAGTGTGCTGCAGAGGATTCTGATGAAGATGAGGCACAGGCTAATTTCTCAGCGGTACGATAATCAGGGCCCCTCCCGGGCAGAGGACATAGCCCTGCCATCTTCCCCTGACTCAGACTATGAGTCTCTGGCTGAACTAGGGTTGTCAGAGGAATCCATCTGGGGGGTGGAGCTCAATGAACTTTCATCAGCTCAGCCCCCAGGATTGCAGTTCATCTTCCGCTAGCTGGCCTGACTCAATCTGCAGCAAGTCAGGCCAGCTAGCAGAAGTTCTGTGTTTTTTAATTTGCACAAATTCCAGATGCAATTTGCACAAATTTGTGCAAATTGTGGAAATTGTGCCTGTAATTTGCACAGTGCATGCAAATTTGCGCAAATTGTGGCTGTAATTTGTGCAAATCTCTATTTGCGCAATTACAGCGGACAGGAAAAAAATGCACTAAAATTAGGGATGGCGGAGAATTCCGCCACGGATTTCAGTAAGTCCGAATGCACTGGCATTTGGCCCTCTGAAATCCGTGGCGGAACAGCCTCCCATCTCCCACCACCCTGCGGAATCCCCCCGGAACGAAATTTACCTGGGGCTCCGGCGGCGGCAGCTCCAGCCGCGGCGGTGGCTGGTCATTCGGCTGGCTGTTGCAGCTGCCATTTGCATTCTGCCAAGCTGCTGTGATAGGCCACGTAAGTATTTATGTAGCCTATCACGGCAAAGAGCAGGGGTGCAAACGGTGGCTCCTACACCATTTACGCCGCTGCTCTCTCCGTGATAGGCTACGTAAATACTTACGTAGCCTATCACGGCAGCCTGGCAGGATGCAAATGGCAGCCGCTATTTGCGTCTGCAGCAGCCAGCCGTGGCCGGAACTCCGGCTGCAGATGGCCCTGGCCGGCGGCTCCGCGGAGCCGCCGCGGAGCAGAGCCGGCCCAGGGAGGATTCCGGGGGGAGGGACGGAGCACCTCCCCCCCACCACAAATCCAAGCTGCGAAAAGGTGAGTGACTTTTGTACATCCCTAACTAAAAGTTCCCAGAGTTCAGGGGAAGTTTGCAGTTCAGCTTGCAAATGCAAGGTGAGTCAGGCACACCCAAAACAGGCTGGATTTCCTGGTGACAGATATCCCTAGGCAGAACTTCCATCTTCCCAGCCTCACAGATGCCTCGGGCTACGAAATCAGGGGAGGGCCAGTTAACAGTTTGGTCAGCTCCTCCAGGAAGGGCTGAGCTGACCACACTACTGGTCTTGTCAGCCACATAAGGCTTCAGTTGGCTTTAGCTCACTGCTGAGCTCAACACCTGCTATTAGCAGGACCCTCCTTTAGCTATCTATGGCCTTGTTTTCTCTTTGCCTTGTTCTAACTGCCATCAGATGCTCCCGGCTTCCCCTGCAAGCATCAAGGGAGCACAGAACGGGACAGCAGCACATCTGCTTTCCCATATCAGTTCTCTAGAGAGAGAGGGCTTGCATCCCATGATGCTTGGACCCCTTGGGCCAAGGCACTCAAGAGATGTGATTAAAACTGCTGAACCTCATGGTGCCATGCCAACGGCTCCTTCTTCTTTCCATATGGACCAACCTGCAAGTGGCTGCATTTTCAGGGACAAGGAGACTACGCCAAGAGACAATCTTCTCCCCTTCCATACAAGGCTTTTCATGGCAATGGTTTTAGAATAGCGAAGTGTCTTACCTCGTAACTCTCCTAGGTCCAGCGTCTTCCCTAGTTGCTCTAGTAAGTCAGCCCTGGCTGCGTTCTTTTTGTGCTTTTTCCCGTCATAGTGTTGCTGCGCCATCATCGGGTTATTAAACCAAGCCGCACAGAGCTGGCAGTACCTGTCGGAGTCTCTTCTCTGATGGGGCGGAGCCACCACTGGAGAGCTGTCCACGTGTGGCTGCTTTAAGGAACTCAGAGTGGTCTCTGCAAAAGCAAGCAAGCAGGAATGAAGTGGACACGGCCAGCAACAACCGTTTCTGTCCTAACAGAACTTGGCACAGGCTGGGGATGTGTGTCGC
The DNA here is from genome assembly GCF_057233095.1 of Heloderma suspectum. Classification (NCBI taxonomy): domain Eukaryota; kingdom Metazoa; phylum Chordata; class Lepidosauria; order Squamata; family Helodermatidae; genus Heloderma; species Heloderma suspectum. The sequence continues at coordinate 42,175,467 of NC_139463.1, forward strand.
TGTGGAATCCGACCCTTGTGGGGCTCGACAGACTCCCAGCAAGCACCTGACTCAGCTTGCATTGCCATGGGGCTTTTCCTGAAATCTGGGAACTTTTTCCATTTTTTAAAAAAATTACATAAATACACCCGCAATTGGTGCAAATTACACAAATCTTAGCCGAAATGTTCGTAAATCATGCAAATTATGCCTCACAATTTGTACACATTTCTATGTATGTACATTTTTTAATACCCAGAAAAATCTGCGACCTGGCCTAACTCAATGCCGATTGAGTCGGGCCAGCTCACAGCAAACAAGCTGAAGTATAGGGGGCCGAGCTGATGAAAGCTCACCGAGCTCTACCCCACAGATGCATTCCTCCAACATCCTCAGCATAGGTTTCCAAGATCAAGAGGTTTGGCATGTGGAATGTGCAGTCTACTTACCACCGGAGTTAAAGAGGAGATCCGTGATGTTGTGAGACATTCAGGGGTGGGGGACACTTTTTGGATGGGGGGACGAATGACCCTCCACCTGGCCCGTTGCAGGCTGGATGAGATCAGAGGGCGTGATCACACTATTGAAGTGGCCAGGGGTCAGCTCTGCGACATGGAGTGAAATTGTCCCAACCGAGACAGTGGATGGAGGGCTCCTCCAGTCACTGCCTCAGTCTCAGCCACTTTGCCCATGCCACATCCCCCCCAATGGGGGAAGGTGTAGTGTGGGTAAAGTGACTCAAAGTGACTTGGATGGTGGTGGGAAGAGCACCTAGTGCTGGCCAAATCCCCTGCCATCCCTATCCCCAATGTTATCTCTGATCTCAGATGGAGATAACACTGGAGATTCCTTCAAGTGGGATTCCCCCAGGGGTGAATTCCTCCAAGGGGTGGGGCTTGGAGGAATCTAGGGCGGCTTTGTGTGCCAGATTCAACCCATGGGCTGGAGGTTCCCCATCCTTGCAATAATTACATCAACCAAGAATGCACTCATGGTTATGTGCTCTGATGAATTCATTGTGGGGTGCATTCAGTCACTAGGTGTGGTGTTGGACATCTGTAGCATCTGGCCCATTGGAGAGGATGCAAAAATGGTAGCTGGACTGCCAACATAGCTGCTGTTGTTGCTGCTCCCCCCACTTGGCCTCCTGGACTCCAGTCCATGGACCTCCACACTTGCTCGCCTCAGTGCGTGCTGAGTCGGGCAAGTGTGGCAGTCCACGCTGGTCCACCAGGCCACCATTTTGCATAAAAATGGTGGCTTGTTCTTTTAGGTAAAGGGCCTGCATATTTAAACTTGAGTCTAGGGCCCTTTACACTGTAATCTTGAGGCATCACCCCTTTAAGGCAGCCATAGACTCAAGTTTAAATATGTGGAAGTAAACTGAGCTGAGATTGTGGGCATGATCGCAATTCGGTAAAGGGATGGTTGGCCCCACAGTGCTTTTTGCTGGCCACTGAGCAGAGAGGTGAGCCCCCTGCAGCCCAGTGAGTGGGCTCCAGATGGCAGAGAGTCCATCAGACTCCACCCACTCTTCGGACCCCTGCATCATCCCTATTTGTGCCTTAGCATAATCAATGTGCATGGTCGTGACCCCCTGGATTTCCACAAAGAAACAGAATCTTTCCTTCCTCTAGAACAGGGGTAGCCAATTTGCGGCCCTCCAGACTTTATGGGCCTACAACTCCCATAGTTCTTCACCCTTGGGTATGCTGGCTAGGGCTGATGGGAGTTGTAGGCGAAAACAACTGGAGGGTCACAACTTGCCCACCCCTGACTCTAGAATTCTTTGTAAACATACCCTCTTCCAAATTTTGAAAAAAATCTTATTAAGTACCTACTGTTTGGATAACAGTCTCTCTCTCCTCCACCCGCCCCCACACTTCTGCCTAATTATTACCATTTCTGAAGCCTCGATGTGTGAAGCAATGAAGAAGAATGATCTTTCCTACTGGTAAAACCAAAGCACAGGAAAATGAGGTCCTTGGAGGATTCAGCAGTGAGATGCTGGAAGATTTTCTTTCCAGGGGCTACATTTACTCTTCCCTTCCAATTACCTAACGTTATCCCTTAGTACTCCTATAAAGTGACAACCTTGTCCACTCATTGCATAGCTGTTGTTGCTATGGTACGTTTAAAAAATAAAAAAGGAGAAGATGACAAATGGAAATGCCAGCAAATAAAATCATCTGACTGTTAATCTTGGGTCTGAATCCTGCCTCATTCAGCTGGGAGAAGGGCTGAAATAGCATGGTGAAAGAATGGCGTGTGCCCCCCACATCACCCAGAGAGCTTCAAGCATGGGGTAGCCACCTAAGCACTGCCAAAAAAAGAGAGGAAACGCGCCATCTAAAATGAGGACACAGATTTGCACGCAACTTTCATATGTTAATATCTGTATAGATGCAAATTTAGAAATCATTACTAGAATTTAAATAGAAATACAATACATCCCACCATAATAGGGAAGACTGTGACCCGGTGTCCTAGAGAGATGGGTGAAAATTTTGTTTCAGTTTGGTTCTTGATAAGAATTTGCCTATGTGCACAAAATTTTCCATATCTAGGACAAAAAGAATGTGAGAGAGGTTTGGGTTTGTTTGTTTTTTACAAAAATGAATGTGGGGAGAAACCGAAACTGACAGATTCATCCATCCAGGTGGCCCCCTCTTTTTTTCTGATACATCCCTCCTCTTTAAGAGCTGTATGGCGGACAGGTACATAGTGGTGCTTTCCATGCTGGGAATAGCTGTGCCTACTCAATTTGGCTGGTGCAGATGGGGGAGAATTTTGTTTAAGTTCGCTTTTGATCATGAGTTTCCATAATTTGCAAGGTTCTTCATATTTGAGAGAGGAAGAACTTGAGATTAAAAAAAAAAAATCAAATGCAGGAGGAAGTGGAACTGACAGATTCACCCATCCCTAGGGACCTCCTGTGGGTCTGTTCACCATGCTGTCCAGGTGCTAACTGTAGATAGGCAACTTCAGGGACCAGCTGCTGCTCTCCCTTCTTGGGGTTCTTTATCTTCATTCCAAACTCGGACTGGACAGCCGTTCAAATGGAGGATGCCTTTGGATCATCGAATCATAGAATGGTAGGGCTGGAAGCGGCCTACAAGGCCATCGAGCCCAACCCCCTGCTCAATGCAGGAGCCCAAGTCAAAGCATCCCCGACAGATGGCTGTCCAGCCTCGTCTTGAACGCCTCCAGTGTGGGGGAGTCCTCTACAAAGTGGCTTCTCCAGGATCTAGTCATGAAGACCCGGGCTGGCATGACTTCTCCCTCTCAAAAAAAAGAAGAAAAAGTCAGGAGGAGAGGAGGAATAGTTTGAACTGGGCTTCTGCATAGTTGAGCACTGGACACAGCCTCCACCAGGGGCTGTCTACGTGATGGAGCCTGGGCTGTTCTTCAACCACACTGCTCCACTGGGTTGAAGGATCTGAAGGACATTTGCCACATGCACACTCAGTACTCCTGGAGCTAGGGATGTCACGAGTGCCCAGGAATGGGGTGGAGCCTGATGGACATCACTCGCCCAGCTGCAGGGTGCTCACAGATGTGCTCGCCAAGCCCCAAGCGGTCTGGGAGGGTCCCTCAGCCGCCTGTTCTTCAATGTGAGCCACTGCTTCTATGCAAGATGGTGGCTCCATATTTTCCCTTTACACCTCTAATGCTGTGGAGGTGGCCCTGTATGGCCGCCATTTTGCTCAATGTTAAAAATATGGATGGTGCAGTGTTGCCATCTTGTGTAAAAATGGCAGCTTGCATAGAGGAGCAGGGGGCTGCGGGGGGCTCCCAGACCACTCGTCGAGCTGTCCTGGGCTTGTGCTGCCCGGTGAGTGGGGGTGGGCGGCAGCAGTGGCTCAGCGACTGCCCAGAGGGCTCAGGTGACTCTATCAGTCCCTCCTTGGAGCCACTTGCAAATGATCAGTAAAAGAAGAAAATCTCTGCCTGCAGTTTTATAATCTAAAAAGAGATGACACTCAAGGAAAAAGGCCTGGGGAGGGAAGATAAACACACACATGTGGAGTGGAGGCTGCTGACTCCGATTGCAGTGGGGCTGTGAATCCATTCTGGGTTTCAGTCAGAACCAGCCAGAACTCTAAAGGAGCCATCCAAGGTGCTGAACCTATTTTGTGGACAGGGTCCAGCACCCTGGATAGCTCCTTTGGAGTTCTGGCTGGTGGATCCACCGCCCCACCAAAATTGGAGTCACCCGCCTCCATTGCAGACGCACGCACGCAGACGCGTGCGCGCGCGCGTGTGTGTGTGTGAGCCCTGCTCTTCTTTTATTTTCCCAGCAACCCTGTAAGGCAGCTTAGTCTGGCTGGGGAAAGAGAACACCCTGGCCTCTCCCACCAGCCAGAGGACTGGGGACCACTGGGTTGTTGCACCACCTCCATCCATGGAAGTGAAGATCAGCCTGGCCCCAGCTGGCTCCAAATGCCTTCTTCTAATGCACCATGTCCTTCCAGCATTGTCAAGCCAATCTCCTTCCCCTGCCCTCCCCCCCTCATCTTTTCAGACTTGTCCTTTTAGTTTGCAAGCTGGAGGGCAGAGCCTGTGTCTCCTTCTTTGTCTGATGTGAGGTGCTTTGAGAGGACAATATTTACCAGAAAAGAAGGATACAAATACAGTGGGTGCAGTCCCTCCTGGATCAAACAAAAGGTCTGTCTGGTCCAGCACCTTGTTTTCCACAGTGGCACACCAGATGCCCCTGGGAAGCCCTCAAGGAGGGCATGGCGGCAAAAGCCCTCACCCACTGTGGCTAAAATACTGTCTCCTCTGGATTTCCTCTGAGCATGGAGGATCTACAGAGTGCTTGCAACTAATATCCTCCTCAATGGATTGATCGAATCTCCTGGTAAAGCCATTTAGGGTGCAATTCTTTGCATGTTTAGACAGCAATGAGTCCTACAACTCTCAGCTTTGCTGGCTGGGAAATGCTGGGAGTGGTAGGACTTTTTTCTGCCTAAACATGCATAAGATTACACCCTTAAACTAGTGGGCACTGCAAGATCCATAAAATAATTATGTCAGGATGTATGAGAATTTGTTCCTGTTGGTAAATCATGCAAACCTGTCCCATTCACAACTCTGAACGCAATTCTCGGAAAATTTTCATAATTCCCTGAACTTGCATTTGCATTTGAAAGTGCGCACTTGCTCAAGTCAACACTTGTGCAATTGTGCACCACCACCACCCCGCCAAATCTGCATTTTCACACTTTAGTTTATGGGGAAAAATTTACACTTCTGATTGGGGAAAATGTGCACTTCTAAAAACATCTCCCAGTAGAGAATTTGCATTTTTCCTGATCAAAAAAAGAAGAAAAGATGCTCGCATTTGGGAATGCGAAAAGGTGAACGGAACTTTGAGGAGGAATTTGGAGAAGCTCCCGAAGATCAAATATCGCATCCTCACCAATCTCTATCATTATGTGCTCTGTAAAGAAGTACTTCCCTTCTTCAAGCTGGAAATATCTGTCTGATTGTTGCAGGGTCCCTCCGCCTCAGAGAAGTTTGTTGCGCCTCATCAGCAATTTCTTCACCCCTTCCTACCCTGCCCCTGGCATTTTCCCTTTTTTTATGCACAGTGCTGCGACAGCATTTTGAAGGGGAACAAAGGAACCAAACGATACATATTAGAGAGTTTAAGGGAAATGAATGGCCCTCCTCTCCTCTTCCCTTGCAGTGTCTCAGATTATTTGTAGTAGCTGTGCAGGGGCCTTTAGTTGTCTGGCACCTCGTAAATGAAAAATTATTGTTACACAACTGTAAAAACTGCAGGAGTTATTGTCAGACAGCATATTGGGCATGTTGTTTTGCTGTGCCTTGGGCTATAAAGCTAAAATTTTTGCTCTTCTGGCCAGACCACTCTTTGTTTATCACTTTGCTGATGCCCTGGAGAGGAGTTGGCTAGCATAGCTTATCATAGATGGTAGCAACCTCAGAATTTAGAACTCCTGGATGATAAAGAACTACAACAGAAGCTAGCGTCCTCTGTGCTAGCTGTGCTGTGCCAAGGCCACGTTTGAGCAAACATCAGGTTAGGGGATGGATGAGAAATCGAACACAGACCTCAACCCCATCTGCGGTTGAAGTCCATATATTTCTGAGTAGGGATGGCGTGGGTGCCTTTCTCGGTCTGGAAGTCTGGCGGACTCCCCCAAGCCACTCCTGCCAAGCCCCTGCCCCCGCTCAACCCACCCCGACGCTCACTGAGCAGCCCGCATTGAACCAGGCCCAATACTGCGCACATAGACTTATACACAAAATGGTGCTGTGAATCTTGCATATTTGGACAATTCACAGCACCATTTTGAGTATAAGTCTATGTGCACATTTTTCGCACATAAATCTATGTGCGCAGTTTTGCAATCGCCAGGTTTTTTTTTAAAAATCGCGATTGTGGAGGAGGAGGATGGGGCCCGGGTAAGTGCAGGCAGCTTGGCGAGCGAGTGTAGGGCCTGAGCGTGGGTCTGGGGGCATGCAAGCAGGGGCAGGGGCTGGGCAGGTGTCCAGAGAACCCAGATGGGGGGGGCACCCATCCATCCTTATTTCTGAATTTGTGATGCAATTTGTGGAACCAAAAAATATGTCCCCCAAATTGAAAAATTGACAAGTGCATTTCAAAAATGCACTTGAAAGAATGTATACTTTTGAAAGAGATCCACAAACTGGCTTTAATCAATAGAAGAAAAATGCAAACATTTCTAAAATGAGCACAACTGATGCATACATTTGGAAAAGGGCACACAAAAATACACATGGATTTTCATGTGAAACGAAAAACAAAAACAAAGCTTACCATCTGATATGGACACAATTAGGAATGAGCTTCTGTGCGGAATTTGAGGAACCTCAATGGGTTCATATTTTGCTGATTCACACATCCCTAGGATAGGAGAGCCAGGGATGCTCTGCCTCACTGAAATCCTTCAAACTTTACTTCAATGCTCAGTTGGGCTCACTTCCATTCTCATTTCTGACCGATTTTGTCAGTTTGTTAGGGTTTTAACGGTGTGCATTTTCGAAAATGCACATTCCCCCCCATTAACATGTGAACATGTGAATATTTAGAAGTATGCATTTTTAAAGTTGTATATTCTTAGACGTGGATTTTTATTTTACGTGCACAATTTGTGAACATGAATGAACGCAGGTTTAGCAACATTTGGAACATCTGCATTTGAAGCATTTTCCGGAGGTTTGGAAACTGAAACGAAATCCTCATATATCCCTAGCAATATCAGCCCCCAAGATCTTTATTGACAAGCTGAAGCTGACAAAGTTGAATATATGAAGCTTCATACTCCTGCATCAGACTCTTCGTCCATATAGCTTGATATTATCAACCTTGAGCTGGCATTAGCCCTCCAAAGTCTCAGACCAAAAGCTGGTGGTGCAGGAGGTAATGTGACAAAACCGGACCACTTGGCAACCCTCTTTGAGACCCCAAAGGTGTCTGACAGCCCTTGAGAGTGAAGGAGAGCCCAGCTGTCATGGATGGGTCCCAATACTGTACCCACTAAATTGTCCATCAGAATTGGAAATATGGATTTGTGGCTACAGACAGAAGGAAGAGATAATGGACTTAACACAGGGATGCCATTCTCAGCAGCAGCCCTGTCTCAGGCGTGATCTCTAATTCTGCCCTTAGATCAGGGGTGGGCAAGTTGTGGCCCTCCAGATGCTTTGGCCTACAACTCCCATAATCCCTCACCATTGGCTATGCTAGCTAGGGCTGATGGGAGATGCAGGCCAGAATATCTGGAGGGCCAAAGTTGCCTACTCCTGCTTTAGAGATATGAACTGCATAGCTAAAATGCAACCCTAGTTTAAAATGATTAACCACTACCGGGAAAATGAAGCACTGCTTTCTATAGGACTACAAGACTTCTATAAGACTACATTACTCTTCTATTCAGCATATTAACATGCAAATCACTTTGATAGATGCGAACGTAGGAAGCTGCCCTATAATGACTCAGACCCTTGGTCCATCTAGCCCAGTATTGTTGACACTGACTGGCAGCGGCTCTCCGGAGTTTCAGGCATGGTTTTTTCCAGCCCTACCTGGAGATCAAACCTGAGACCTTCTGCATGCAATGCATGTGCCCCACCACTGAGCTATGGCCCTTCCCTGATCCTCTTCTTCTGTTTTGGATTTCGGTAGAGATGGCGGAGAATTCCGACCACGGACTCCAGTGAGGCCGGATTCTAAGAATCCGGTCCCGCAGAGTCCGCGGCAGAATGAAAGACTCACCTCCGCCACCCAGGGGAATCCGCGCGGGGCCGGATCCTACCTCCTGCCATCTGTCTACTGCTGCCTGTCCTGTCTGCTCCTGCCTGCCTTCAGACGCAAATGGCGTCCAGCATAGCGGACGCCATTTGCATCCCTGCCATTTGCTGTGATAGGCTACGTAAATATTTACGTAGTCTATCACGGCAAAAAGCAGGGACGCAAATGGCGTAGCAGATGCCATTTGCATCCCTGTCCCTTCGCATGATAGGCTACGTAAAGATTTACGTAGCCTATCACGGCAAAGAGCAGGGATGCAAACCGTGTCCGCTATGCCGGACACAATTTGCGTCCGAAGGCAGGCAAGGACAGCAGCGGACGGACCTGGCCAGTGGCTCCGCGGACTCACCGTGGAGCGGAGCTGGCAAAGGAAGATTCTGGGGGGAGGAACAGATCGCCGACCCCCCCAGCGGACCCCCCCAGCGGACTCAAAGGTGAGTTTCGTACACCCCTAGATTTCGGCACCATGGTGAAAACCTCATCTCCTCTGCCTGTTAGAGGGTTGTGAAGGTTTTTACAGTTAAGCAAACAATCAAATGACTAAATTATCTGCCTCTGACATTTGCCTTGTTAAATGTGAAAGTGTACAGCAGCAAGGACATCAGGCAAAATTCAAGAGGCCAAGCAACCAAAAATGCTTTTGAAAAGGGTCCCTTCCTCCCCTCCCACTGCTGCCACCAAGTTAAGAGCAAAAGGATATTCTACTCCATGTGATTGCCGGAAGGAGAAATAAATGGATTCGCGGAGTTGTCAATTAAAGGTAGTTCCAGAGTCGGTTACACATGGCAAGAGGGGGAAGCAGCAGCTTCCAACAGACAAGCAGATTCTCAGGAAGCATCTAAATGGAGTTTCTTTGTTCAGTGGCAGGGCCCAGGAAATTTGTCTGTCAGGCTACTCCTCTGTGGCAATCTTCCCCAATCTGGTTCCCTCCAGATGCCTTGCACTATACTTCCCATCATCCCCAGCCAACAGAGGCATGCTGACTGGGAATGATGAGGCTTGTAATCCACGGCCCCTGGAGGGCAACCAGGTTGGGGAAGGCTGATCTACAGGAATAAAGGAGACCTTCCCTTAGGAGCATCACCATTTTTTTTTTTAAAGGTCAAAGCAAAGCAAGCAAAAAATCATTGCTTTTGTTCAACTTTCTTCCTCCGCTGTCCATCTGCAACCCCAAATCAGCAGAGACAGTCAGGCGGCAGTGCCAGCCATTTTCACTTCTGCTTAACAGGACTCCAAAGTGTGAATCCAAAAGGATGGGTCGTCCCATTCATTTTAAAACATGCATACGCACAAACACTCTCTCACATACACACCTTATCAACAAAGTCTTTGGACCTACCTGTGGCCTTTAAAGTTGGCTGCTCTCCTAGCAACAGTTTTAATCTTTTGGCGTGAATTTTCCCTTGATAGTGTGACTCAGCCACGACTGCTGAAGTAAAGGACATGTTACAGAGTGTGCAACATTTGTTCTTATCCACCGAGTCATCGTCGTTGCCCTGGAAGGTGAGAAAGAAGAACCAGAGAGGTTAGCTACAAGCCGTGTCTGAGGCAGCAAGCAGAGTTGCAGGCAAAGTCCGATTCAAGCAGAGTTTGATGCCAGATTACGAGGGGCCCCAGCATTTGGGATCCATTTCAGATGTCCAGTCGAAATTGCCAGATGTCCAAAAGGGTACTGAATGGGGATAAGGGTGGAAGGGTGTAGGGCCCCAGGCCTGAACCAAGCTATTAGTAGTTTTAGAAGGGCTTCGATGCTCTCTGACTTTGGTCAGTTGGCTGCTGTTTTCCCTACCAGGCCTCTTGATTTACCAGGATGAGTCAAAGGTTGACAGACGAGGCCTCAACACATTCCATGCTAAGGAACACTAGTATGTTATCAGGGCCCAGGATGTGCCTAGGAAGTGAAGCTATGTTTATGCCAAGATACAGGTGGCTGTGCTGGGAAACAACCCTGTTAGGGTATGCTGGGAATGAATGCTAATTAACGTCTGCTGTTGTCATGCTGCCTCACTGCTAACATGTATGGTATAAAACCCATTTTACCCCATGGCTCTGGGTTCAGAGCAGCTGTCTCATCCAACCATTGGGTACGCCTGTGTGCTGATTGTACTCAGTAAAGTATCTCCTTGTAAGTAAACCTGGATCTGATTCATCACTGTCTTGACACCTCTAAATTAAGAGTTAGAAGCCTACTGCAGGGGCAATACGAAGGGAAGCAACACACTTTGTCATTTCGTATCCCTCTGTGTCCATTTACACCAGGGATGTGGAAACTCAGGTCTGTGGGCCAAATCTGGCCCATGTGGCATTCTAAACCAACCTCTGGAGTTCCCCAGATGGCCCTGTCCTCTTCCCCTGGCCCAACTCCATTTCCCCCCATGCATTTCGAAGATTACGCAGAGACAACCTGGTCATGGATGTCTATTCCACTGTTAAGGCGAAATCCTGTGCATGTTTAGACAGAAAAAAAGTCCTACAACTCCCAGCATGCCCCAGCCAGCCATGCTGGCTGGGGCATGCTGGGAGTTATAGGGCTTTTTTTCTGTCTAAACATGCACAAGATTGCACCCTTAGTCTTATTACCATCATGAATGATCTAGACTTAGATTTGTTATCTGAGAATAGGATTGGGGGAACTCACCCTCATCTGCACTAGTCTGCGCACCACTTGCCCATCCCTCACTAGCCACCTGACCCTGTTTGCTGCATGCGACTAGCCACTGGGCAGTACACAGGTGCCCGGCAAGCAGCACATAGCCACCCGATCTCTTGCCGAGCCACCATTTTGCTTGGAAATGGTGGCTCAGCCTGTTTCGTAAATCCCCATTTACAGAACTGGTGGCCGTAAAGTGGTCATTTGCTCAAGATTACGGGTGTAAATGGTCCTTTTATGCCTATAATCTTGCATAAATGGCTGCTTTATGGCCGCCATTTCTGTAAATCAGGATTTGTGAAAAAGGCTGAGCCACTATTCTTACACAAAAAGGCAGCTTGGAGGAACAATGGGGATCGCCGCGCTCGCCTGTGTAGGTGCGGGCCGAGTTGGGGAAGCACAGGGTTCCATGGACTGGCATCCAGGAGGCCAAGCTGAGGAGAAATCACTGACCCTCGAGCTCCAACTGGATGCCTGTGACATCCCTATCATGGGCTTCGCCTTTACCCACTGAAGAAAAGAGAATCACTGCCCTTCTTCAGTTTATCAGTGTCACATTTTTTTGAAAATGCAAGATACCACACATGTCCAGATTTGTGGGCAAGGAATGCAACTGTGTGTGTGTGGGGGGGGGGGGGATTTCTGCTTGGTTTGTTTTCAGTGTGCCAACCAGAGGCAGGTTATTCTTAGCTAATTTCCCAGCTAGTGGCATAGCAGTGAAAAAGTTATCCATTGTTAGCACTCATCTGGGACCCTGTAAATGTGTTGTCAGTTTATCTACCACTGTCTGGCCTAGATTTTTAGATTTAGGCAGCAGACGGAGCAGCAGGTGCTGGGGACGGCGCGGGAGTCCGAGGAGGGGGTGGAGTCTGATGGACTTCCCCCACCCCCTGCCCGGCCTCCCAGACCCCCTCGCTAAGCCATGGGGTGCTGACGGACCTGGCCTCTGAGTGCCCCGGAGCTCGCCAAGCAGCTGGGAGCGGTGTGAAGGACTCACCCGGCCTCTGCTTCCGCACCATGGATAGTCCCTTTAGAGTTCTGAGGGGTTCTGACTGAAGCCTGGAGAGAATCCACTGCCCCATTGACATCGGAGCCACCAGCCTCCACTGCCAAAGAGTCTACTCAGGCTCCCTGGGTGTTTGGTGTTCTTGGCTGAGAACAGCTCTGCCATTTCTCTCTCACCCCCCACCCTCCCCCCAGCTTCCATCAGTAACAGCCACGGAATTGTATCTATTTTTTTTTTCCTGAGCAGATCCCATCAAGAGATGAGAAAGTGCTTCCAGCCACATTTAAAAAATGAAGAGAGGAATATATATATATATATATATATATATATATATATATATATATATATATACTGTTTATATATACATATACATATACATATACATATACATACATACATCTCCTATTGCAATGAACACTGGAAAGGAGGAGGAGGAGGAGGAGGAGGAGGAGGAGGAGGAGGAGGAGGAGGAGGAGGAGAAGAAGAAGAAGAAGAAGAAGAAGAAGAAGAAGAAGAAGAAGAAGAAGAAGAAGAAGAAGGAAATTTCCAGCCAAAAGCATGCACAGACATACTGAGCCTCCATAGCCCTGAAACTCCAAGCTCTGGAGAACAAATGATTCAAGATGGCCCAATCTGCATGTCATGAATATTTACCCAGTTATATCAGGAAGGTTTGGGACAGTGTAAGCCTCTATTGTAAAATGGAAATACAAAGAACTAGAATTGTTGAAGAGGGAAATAGAGAGCCTTCCCATAAGGCAAGGTGAGGCAGCTGCATCAGAGGGCAGATTGGGAGGTGCCATAAAGTCTGAATCTGGAAATCCCCACTTTGAATCTCACCCCTGAACTCATGAGGTAGCCTTAGGCAAGCCACTCTCTCTCAGCCTCAGCCCCACCCTCCCCCCACCCAGCCCACCTGCAATATGGGGGATAATAATTCTAACCTATTTTATGGAATTGGTGTATGGATTACAGTTAGATAATGCATGTGAAGTGCTTGAAACGTTGAGTATTATTAAGATTTGACCCATCCATTAGAACATGCCCCCAAAGGTCCCTGCACAACCCTGCTAAAATTAGCAATGGTGAGGAAACTGTGGAATGAGAGAAGGGGCTTGAACACGAGACAGTGTAAAACATAAATAAATGAAGACCTCAGTTTTACTCTCTCACTCTGTGTAATGGGTAGCATGTTTCCGAGAGCCTCTTCTGAAGTAACCTTAGTGACATGGGAGCTGTTGAAGCAAGCAAACATGTGGGAGGAATCCAAAACATATCTCCTTTTTATGCCATCATTGCCTCCCCCCCGCCCCATCATTGCCGACACTATTGAGGTTGTGACAGATAACAGGAAGGACTTCATCACACAACACAGAGTTAAATGATGGAATTCGCTACCACAGAATGTAGTGATGGCAGCCAATTTGGATGACTTTAAAAGGGGGTTGGACAAATTCCTGGAGGAGAAGGCTGTCAACGGCTACTAGTCCTGATGGCTTGTGCTAAATCCAGTATCAGTACGCCTGTGCACACCAGTCGCTGGAGAGCATGGGCAAGAGGGTGCTGTTGCACTCATGTCCTGCTTGTGGGTTTCCCATGGGCAGCTGGCTGACTGGTGTGAACAGAATGCTGAACTAGATGGACCCTTGGTCTGATCCAGCAGGGCTCCTCATATGTTCTTACATTGTGACATTGCCTCCATGGTGCTGAGAGGAGCTGCACCTAAGGATGTCCGCTCCTGGGAAAATCCGGCCCTTTGGGGGCTTGGTGGATTTCCATGGGACCCCTGACTCGGCTTGTGTTTTTGAGCTGAGGCATGCGTTTCTTCCCGAAATCCGGGAACTTTTTTTAAAAAAAATGCATAAATAGCAATTTGCACAAATTGCAGTTATATTTTGCATCATTTGTGCAAATTTCAGCTGCAATTTGCACAAATTGCTATTTAAGTGAAATTTTAAAACCCACTGAAAATCCACAAACTGGCCCAACTCAATGAAGATTGAGTTGAGCCAGCTTGCAGGAAAAGAACCTGAAATCCGGGGGGGGGGGGGGTGAGCTGATGAAAGCTCAGTGAGCTCCACCTCCCAGACAGGTTCCTCCGACATCCCTAGCTGTGCACCAGAGCAGCTGTGACACTGCAAAGGTAATGTGGGAGGGGGCCTTTAGTTGGGGAAGGGGTGAGCAGCTCTTCTGGTCCCAACATGCCACAGTAGAGGCCAAAGAAAATAATTAGTAGTATGATTATCATTATTGCTATTACTAGTATTAGTATTATCGTCAATAATAATAGGAATAATAATAATAATAATATACTTTCCATAAATCTATCCAACTCCTCTTGAAAACTCACTGTTTTATGCCTACTACGCTGTTTAAAGAAATCTCAAAACCAGTTCTCTCCCCCCAACACACGCTAATTTCCAAGCCAAATTAATTAACATGCCATTTATAATCATTAGCTCTTGCACACTCCAGTTTCTTTAACCTAAATTACTCTTCCACTCCTACTGTGTTACTTCCTCTGATGTATTGACTGTAAAATAAATTATATCCATCCCTTCTCTCTCTGTACATGTCTATGTCTCTCTCTCCCCACACCCTCCATCCCTAGAGCTAAGTAGGGCACACTCTTTTAATCTCTGGTGCACAACAGATAGGGATCTCTGCTCTTATGCTTTTTTAGAAGCGTTCACACATCAACCGTGAAATGTCAGCATTAAGCAGTCTGTTTCATATTCAGCACTCAGCTACCTTCAGTTGTCACCAAGGCTGTGTTCTGAAGGAATTGTGAATTTCAAGCACACATCTGGTACATCATTATCAGTCTCCCAACAATTTTCTCTGAGTACGCAGGACAGGGAGGCCTGGCGTGCTATGGTCCATGGGGTCACGAAGAGTCGGACATGACTGAACGACTGAACAACAACAACCTTTACAAGGAGATAATAAGGCCAACGACAGATTGAAGAGACAATAGCTATGGCCCGGGGATCAATTGCACATCACAGCTGAGGAACAGCTTAAGCCAAGAGTTCCAAAGTAAGCAGTCAGAGGATCATTCTCTCTAATAACTAACTCAGGTAGTGAGTGCCGACAGGATTAGAGCCAAAATGGAGCCACTAAGAAACAAGAGGGAAGGAACCCCTGGGTTTGCAGAAAAAAAACTTAACGGGGCAGCCCTCCACCTACCCAAAGACTGGGCGTGCTCAGTCGCCATGGAATGTTGAGAGACAGCTGGGAAAAAATTGGGGGGGGGCATAGAATGCCCAGCTGGGAGGATCAGCTGGCTGGAACCCTGAGCAGGAGCACCCCGACAACATTTTGTTACAAGCTGCACTTGTATGTCATATACTATTGATGAGCTAGCGGAACGCCCAGCTTCATGAAGACCGGTGGTGTGCAGCCTGGCCTTGTTATTGCAGGGTGTGGGGGCCCCTCCCAGCATGGGACAATTTGGGGTTACCATGAAGGGAAGCATGTTGTCAGCCATTTAGAATCATAGAATCATAGAACAGTAGGGTTGGAAGGGGCCTACAAGGCCATCGAGTCCCACCCCCTGCTCAATGCAGGAATCCAAGTCAGAACATCCCTGACAGGTGGCTGTCCAGCCTCATCTTGAATGCCTCCAGCGTGGGAGAGCCCACCACCTCCCCAGGTACTGGGCTCCATTGCTGTATTGCTCTAACAGTCAGGAAGTTTTTCCTGATGCTCAGCTGGAATCTGGCTTCCTGTCACTTGAGCCCATTCTTCCGTGTCCTTCACTCTGGGATGATCGAGAAGAGATCCTGGCCTTCTTCTCTGTGACAACCTTGCAAGTCCTTGAAGAGCGCTATCCTATCTCCCCTCAGTCTTCTCTTCTTAAGGCTAAACGTGCCCAGTTCTTTCAGTCTCTCTTCACAGGGTTTTGTTTCCAGTCCCCTGATCATCTTTGTTGCCCTCCTCTGAACCCTCTTCAGTTTGTCTGCATCACTCTTAAAATGTGGAGCCCAGAACTGGACACAGTACTCCAGATGAGGCCTAACCAGTGCTGAGTAGAGGGGAACTAGTACTTCTAGGGATTTGGAAGCAATGCTTCTATTAATGCAGCCCAAAAAAGCATTTGCCTTTTTTGCAGCCACATCACATTGTTGGCTCATATTAAGTTTGTGATCTACAACAATTCCAAGATTTCTTTTATGACTGCATTTTTACCACCATGGAGGGGTAATATAATAATATTTGCATTTTCTTTCCAAGGCTTCAAAACATCTTTGAGTCTCTCTGTCTCTCTCTGTCTCTGTCTCTGTGTCTATCTGGCTGGCTGCTTGTGCGTATGTGTGTTTGTGCAGGAAATTGCACATACACACTGTCTGTCAGTGATGTCTGTGTGTGTGTGGGGGGGGAGATTCCTCTACTGCAACACTGTGCTTTCTTTTCCCCATAGAATTGTTTACCCCCCCCCCAAGAATTGACACCAAGTGCTTAACTACGTGTCACTTAAAATGTGTTGTTTGAAGTGACATCAGGGTGTGTGTTTTTAAGTTAAAAACAATCACAAGACCCTCTGATCTGGATCAGAACCATGGCATATGGGGAGTGGAGGTTTAACTCTAGTTAGTTAGTTTGTTAGTTAAATTTATACCCCACCTTTGTACCAGGAAATGGCACTCAATGCAGCTAAGAGCAATATGCGGCCACATTTAAGATAAAAATGTAATTAAAACAATAACAGAATATATTAAAAACACAGTTCAAAACACAACAAGAGCAGCAAAAAAGCACAGCACCAAACCCAACAACTTACATGCCAAAGGTCTAGGGATGTACAAAAGGTGCTTACCTTCCGTGAATTATGTTTATGGTTGGGGGGGAGGCGTTCCTCCCCCCCCCCGGAATCCTGGCCGGCCAGCTGTGCTCCGCAGCGATTCTGTGGAGCCGCCGGCCAGCTCCACCAGCAGCCGGACATCCGGCTGCTGGCTAGCAGGGACGCAAATGGTGGCGGCCGTAGCTGCCTCCGTTTGCATCCCTGCAGTCAGCCGTGATAGGCTACGTAAATGTTTACGTAACCTATCATGGCTGACTTTAAAAAACAAAAAACAAAAAATGCGCGTACGCAAATGGCGGCGGCCACAGCCGCTGCCATTTGCGTTCCTTATTTTGGCACGTCTTAGTCTACGTAAACATTTACGTAGACTAAGACGGCGAAAATAAGGGGAACGCAAATAGCGTAGCATCTACGCTATTTGCGTTCCCCTTATTTTCGCCATCTTAGTCTACGTAAATGTTTACGTAGACTAAGACGTGCCAAAATAAAGAACGCAAATGGCGGCGGCCGTGGCCGCCGCCATTTGCGTACGTGCATTTTTTGTTTTTTGTTTTTTAAAGTCAGCCGTGATAGGCTACGTAAACATTTACCTAGTTAATCACGTTTTTTTAAAAAAAACCTAGCCGTGATAGGCTACATAAATCTTTACGTAGCCTATCATTTTTATTTTTTTTTTAAACTGGAAATGGCGGCGGCGGCAGCTGGTCGGAAGACCGGCCACCGCAGCCGCTGCCGCCGAACCGCCGCCGAACCGCCGCCAGAGCCACCACCGGAGTTGCCGCTGCCAGGAAGATCCGCCCAAGGTAAGTCTCGTCCCGGGGGGGCAGTCCGGTCCGCCACTGATTTCGGGGGGCCGAATGTGCTGGCATTCAGCCTCCCCAAGATCCGTGGCAGAATTTTCGTACATCCCTACAAAGGTCTGCTTGAATAAAAAGGCCTTTGCCTGATGGCAGAAGGACAGCAGAGAGGGAGCGAACCTAGCAGGGAGTTCCGGAGCATGGAAGCATCCACAGAGATGTGACCCTTCCCTCCCACACTACATTCTTGAAAAAATCCAGGGCCACGTGCAAAAGTTAGCAATACTTTGAAAACCCCTCCCACTGACATCAATGGGATTTTTTATTTTACTATCGCTATTTGCTGCATGGAGGAAGCTATTTTTTTTCCAAGATCATGGGGGAAGCTAAATCTCCCCTCCCCAATTGTTGTAGTCCTCATCTGGATTGGGTGGGGGGGAGGACACACTTCATTTTAATTAAAAGAAAAACTCTGATATTGTTCCAAGCAACACATTAATGTGTAGTGAGGCCCTTGGAGGTAGAACTCCTTTGAAGGAGGAAGTCTCACTTAGCTATTATGGTAAATGTGAGGAACCCTCACTTTCTTTGCGTCTGTTGACATCTCTGTTTATTGTTCTGCACAGTACCTCCCCCCAGCATCAAAATGTGCAAATTATGCACTTGCTAATGCCTCAGGCTGAAGCCCAAAACAGTTTTATTCAGCAAAATCAATGAAAGGAACACATTTGGGTGAGAAAATGGGAAGTGTTACAGCACAATTGTGAGAAAAGTGTCCCGAAGGAAGGAAGGAAGGAAGGAAGGAAGGACAAACTAGTACCCTGATTGCATTTTTATACATAATGTAGCAAAATTGTAGGGCAAATATAGTTCCTATAGGAAATGAGTAGGGATGTGAGCATATCAGATTGCGAGCTTTTTTCTTTTTTTCATTTCCCATGAAAAGTAATATATGGATTACTAAAGTAATACATACGATACTCTATGGACATTTGAGAAATATGACTGGTATTTATTACTGATAAACAGGGAATGTATATTATAAAGCCATTTTTCTCACCCTGAAACATGAGGACTAGAAGCTTTACAAAAATGTGTTTAACGTTATCTGATATTCTTCTTGTTTTTATCATAAAGAGTGCATTGAGCATGTGTGTGTGTGTGTGTGTGTGTGGCTTGCTACCTAACAGATATACAAACTGGTCCTATATGTGTGTTTATTTTTAATAGTAACCCCAACAGAATGTCATGGTACTTACTCACAAGAAACGTGTGCAGAGAATTATAGCCCTAAGCCAAAAGAGTCGGCCTGTCTCCTTGGTTGCTTACTGTGTGCAGCACGAACTAATCTGATGTTCTATGGGAAGTGGCAGTAGGTATGTCATTAATGGCACAAAATCCCTGCACAAAGAGTCTGGCAGCCTCGGGGCTATTTTTAGTGGTGAAATTGCCACTGGGTCTAATTAGCTTGCCTGGCAGAATTATTTTCTGCTATCAGTTTACCAGGAGGATTTATTAATAAGGGTTGCTAAAACCCCCCTGGTGTGCGATACCCCTGTGTTATTTTCTTATTTTCATTCCTGTTTAAGCACCAGCAATCACATCGCACATTCTTTGCCTTCAAAACATTTCCTGCACTTACATCTCTGTCATGCTGCGTACTTGTCCCACAGAAGACTTCCACAGCCCCTGTGTTTTGTAAAGCAGAAATGTACTCCAGGGTCCTTGCACAGCACTAAGTCATGGGCCGACCCTACGCATGTTTTATTGTTGTTGTTCATTCGTTCAGTCACTTCCAACTCTTTGTGACTTCATGGACCAGCCCACACCAGAGCTTCCTGTCGGCCGTCGCCACCCCCAGCTCCCCAAAGGTCAAGTCCATCACCTCCAGAATATCATCCATCCACCTTGCCCTTGGTCGGCCCCTCTTCCTTTGGCCTTCCACTTTCCCTAGCACCAGCATCTTCTCCAGGGTCTCCTGTCTTCTCATAATGTGGCCAAAGTACTTCAGTTTTGCCTTTAATATCATTCCCTCAAGTGAGCAGTCTGGCTTTATTTCCTGGAGTATGGACTGGTTTGATCTTCTTGCAGTCCTAGGGATGTCAGAGAATTCCGCGACGGATCTCGGTGAAGCCAAATGCCAGTGCATTCAGCCCCCCAAAACCTGTCGCGGAATGAAGCCCCCACCCCCCAACCCAAGAAAGGCACGCGGGACGAAGTCCCCGCCACCCCCACCCCACAAAAGGCACGTGAAACGGAGCACTTACCTGCTCCCATCTGCGCTGCTTTGCGAATGGCGGCCGTCCTGCGGCCGCCATTCACTTCCTCTTCATAGCCGTCATAGGCTACGTAAATACTGACGTAGCCTATCACGGCTAACGCAGGGATGCCATTTCCATCCCTGCAGAGGCCGTGATAGGCTATGTAAGTATTTACGTAGCCTATCACGGCAGGGGGGGGGAAACCAGCTTACGCAAATGGTGGCAGCTACCGCCAATTGCGTACACTGGGTTTTTTTCCCCCTGCCGTGATAGGCTACGTAAATATTTACGTAGCTTATCACAGCTAAATACAGGGACGCAAATGGTGGCTACGACAGATGCCATTTGCGTCCCTGCAGGGCTGCCCAGAGGCTGGATGTCCAGCTGTGGGCGGCCGGAGCCGGCCGGCAGCTCCACGGCTTGGCCGCGGAGCAGAGCCAGCCAGGCAGGTTTCTGGGGGGGAGGACCGGATCGCCTCCCCCCCCCGTTGAGGATTCCGGGGGGAGGGACGGAGCACCTCCCCCCCCAGAGGAAACAGAACAGAATGGAAGGTAAGTGTTCCGTCCATCCCTATGCAATCCAAGGCACTCTCAGAATTTTCCTCCAGCACCACAGTTCAAAAGCATCTATCTTCCTTCGCTCAGCCTTCCTTATGGTCCAGCTCTCGCAGCCATAGGTTACTACGGGGAATACCATTGCTTGAACTATGCAGACCTTTGTTGTCAGTGTGATGTCTCTGCTCCTAACTATTTTATCAAGATTTGTCATTGCTCTCCCCCCAAGAAGTAAATGTCTTCTGATTTCCTGGCTGCAGTCAGCGTCTGCAGTAATCTTTGCACCTAGAAAGGCAAAGTCTGTCACTGTCTCCATGTTTTCTCCCTCTATTTGCCAGTTATCAATCAAGCTGGTTGCCATAACCTTGGGGTTTTTTGAGGTTTAACTGCAACCCAGCTTTTGCACTTTCTTCTTTCATGTGAAAACTAAATGGATCAGTACGCATGTTTACTTGTGAGGAAGTCCAACTGAGTTAAATGTCCTGGGCTGAAGTCTAAGGTGACAGTTGCAATGCCCCTTCCAACCCCCTCCAGGGATGGCTCAAGCTATATTGCTCCCTAAGTGGGAATGAATTTTGATGCTCTCACTACCCTTCATACCTGTATGTGGAGTTGCAGTGGATTTGCATGCCCTCAGTGGGCTACAATGGAGGAAACTGTGAGGGACGGGACATGGCTAGTGACGTCACTGAAGCAAGGAAGGATGAGCTTCAGAGGCCTCGAAATGCTTGTCCTAGCTAGGGGTGGGGAGAAATGGATTCAGTTCATAATTCCGAACCACTATGTGACCTGAAACCCAGGCTGTGATTCTACCAGCTATTTACTCCAACCTGGCTGCGCAGTGAACTCTCTGTGTTTCCATGACGTCATGGCCATTCAGCACCAGCCCCGCATTTTATCGTAGAAAACCTGCTTCTTCTGAGACTGGTTATAGTCCGACTTTTCCAGCTTACTTTGGCTCTGTTACTGACCTGTTTCCACAACCGCACTGGGTTCAGTATCGTGGTCCTGCCCATGGGGCGTGTAGCCTGGCCTTTGTGGGTGTGTTACTTGTGACCTCAGTGACCCAACGCTTTCCCTCCCTGTTTTCCAGATGTTTCATCACCATTTTGGAGCAGGATGCCAAGGGACCAACTTTTAAAACATCGAAAATAAGCACTAGAACACTAGTGAATATAAGCCTGCTTTCTCAGGCAAGCAAGTACTCCCAGTACAGCCTGGAAATCAGGTTTATCTCAGGCCGCTTCTCCAGAACTACACATGGGGAGGATCCACTGCTAATATTCTTTTGTGTCGTTTGGTCCAGGGAAATGAAGCATCATAGTCCAGTTCTCATACGACACACTAAGTCACCGTCTCATTATAACACTATTGTGCAGGTCTTGCACACCCTCTATGTCAGTATCTTCCTATGACTTTATGACTCTATCACTCAATCGCGAAATAGCACTAACATGCATTTGTGCTATCACGTGATAGCGCTATCACATAATAGCGCATTTTTCAGGACAAGCCCCCTTGACCTCAGAAGGAATCAGCAGGCACCCCTGGACTAATGTGCTATCGTGAGATAGTGCAAATGCGTGTTAGTACTATTTCACAATTGAGTAATAAGAGTTATAGAGTCATAGCAACATACTGACATGGAGGGTATACATATTGATGGAAGACTTGTGCAATAGTGTGATATGAGATAGCGACTTAGTGTGTGCCTGCTAATGTGGTAGCCTTAGAGGTGCCTCCTAATGTGGTAGCCTGCTATTTAGAGGGAAAGGAAAAATAAAACGTGTGGAAGTGGGCACATGTCCAGGAAGTCTACTCAGAGGTAACTCCCGTTGTGATCAATGAGGCTTGTTCCTGAGACTGCCATTAAGGGGAGTAGAGCCTGGAGGGGGGAGCCTCTCTGTCTGGTTCAGCTGCCCCTGCCAGTCTGATGATGTTCACTTCCAGTCCCCCCACCCCACCTGGAAGTATGTTTCTGTGAATGAAGTGGGAGAGGAAGGGAGGACTCAGCAAGAGGAGGAGGTGGAAACATGGATGAGGTAATCAGACCCAACCCAGACTCCACCCAGCCATTAAGAAAATAACTCGATTAGAGCTCAGTGGAAACATCACAAAGCCCCAGGCTACAGCAGTGATAAGCCGGGACTTTCAGCACTGTGGAAACTGGAAAAGGAGCATATATGATTGTTGCAAATCAGGTGAAGCCGATAGTGTGGAAACACACCCTCAGTGATCATTTGAAATTTACACACACATTTTGCAATGGTGTTCTCCAGTCAAAATATGCATACAAAGATGATCATATTAGGTGAAATAATGTTAAAAATGCATTGTATTAGGAAAATGGCTTTCAAAAATGTATGTGAGTGGAAGTGCCTACAAAAATACATGTGCTGGGAAACATATATTAAAGCATGCTTATACATTTTCATGCAAATTTTTAAAAATCTCAAAGTTTGGGACAAATCAAACTTCAGAATGGAAAAATGAAAAGCTGAGAGAAACCAAAACTGGCTGATTCGTCCGGCCCTAGTCTCAACTACAAGATGAGTATTATTAAACCTCCCAGATTCATCACTCAGATTGTGACACAATACGTACCCTGCAACACATGCTGAGTGAGAGAGAGAGAGAAAGAGAGAGAGAGAGAGAGAGAGAGAGAGAGATCAATCTGGAGAGAGGTGCTGCAATTTAAATAGAAATGCAATGCATCTCCCAGGATAATGGGGAAGACGGTGACCAGGTGCGCTGCGTGCCTGCTGCCCCAGCTGCTGTCTGAATTTCTCCCCAGATTTTAGAGCTCTGAATTGAGAGCTCTGACCTTGCTTTCGAAGTTCAGCCAATGCATTCAGAATCCTCCGTTGCTCTGTGCATTTTCATTTTGTTTTTCATTCGGATTGCGTACAGAGCAATGTGTGTGCAAAGTTTGCTGCGACTTTCAGTTCCTTTGGTCCAAAGTAGTCTTTCCTCCTCCCTACCAAAGCAGAGGTGCACCACAATAAAACAGGGCAAAAACGTCAACCTGAGGTGACTAGTGCAATTGATGGCACTTTTTCTGGGGTGTTTAATTTGAGGTGTGGCTAGGGATGTATGAGAAATTCACTTCAGTTCATTTTTTATCAGGTGTCTACCCGGTTCGCGCCTTCCAGACTGAATATGGACTCAGATGCCGTTTGCAGTCAAACTCTGTACATTTCTGAACTTTCGATGTGATTCACGGACCAAAACAAGAGGGTGCTTGATAGCATACAAACTTTTGAAAATGTGCATGGAAAATGTGTAGTTTTGAAAAATGCACACAGATATGTGCCTTGGACTGCAAGAAGATCAAACCAGTCCATACTCCAGGAAATAAAGCCAGACTGCTCACTTGAGGGAAGGATATTAAAGGCAAAACTGAAGTACTTTGGCCACATCATGAGAAGACAGGAGACCCTGGAGAAGATGCTGATGCTAGGGAAAGTGGAAGGCAAAAGGAAGAGGGGCTGGCCAAGGGCAAGGTGGATGGATGATATTCTGGAGGTGATGGACTCGACCTTGGGGGAGCTGGGGGTGGTGACGGCCGACAGGAAGCTCTGGCGTGGGCTGGTCCATGAAGTCACGAAGAGTCGGAAGCGACTGAGCGAATAAACAACAAATGTGTTAATCAATGGGACAAGAATGCACACATTTAAAAACTGTGGGCAATTGATGCATACATTTGGAAAAATATGGATGGAAATACGTATGGATTTTCATGTGAAAGGGGAAAAAAAGAAAGCTCGCAATCTGGTACAGACTTGAGTCAGAACGAGCTTTGAGATGGAATTTGGAGAACTTTGGCGAGCTCGAGATTTGCTGATTCGCACATCCCTGGGTGTAGGCATCCATCAGTAAATCTGGGCACAAAAGGTACCTCCTCGATGCAATCGTTCATCCAATGGCATCAAGCTTGCTTTTCATTTGTCTGTTTTTGCTGCACTTTATCAATCCACATGGGCAGATAAGTAATTTCTGAGGGGGCAAGAGAAACAAACAAGCTGAAGGACTGGCAGCAGTGCTATTAGGGCAAGACTTTAGGGCAGAATGAGGAGGAGTGCTCCCCAAACTAGGGATGTCCGTTGCTTAGAAATGCAGCCCTTTGGGGGCTTGACAGACTTCTGCTGCCTGTCTGACTCAGCTTACATTTGCAGGCTTAGCCTTGGGTTTTCCCAGAATAGAGATTTGTGCAAATTACAGCTGAAATTTGTGTGCATTTGTATAATTTGCACAAATAGAGCTGAAATGCACACAAATTGTGCATATTGTGTATGTGTAATTTGCGCAAATTAATAAACACAGAAAATCTGGTAACTGGCCTGACTTGCTGCAGACTGAGTCAGGCTAGTTAGCAGAAAACAGATCAAGTCCAGGGGGCTGAGCTGATGAAAACTCATCAAGCTCCACCTCTCAAACAGATTCTTCGGACATCCCTACCCCAAACACTTCAGGTCTGGCTGTCACGATGCCCCTGTTGCCTACTGAATCCCCCAATAGCCGGAATCAACACTCAGACAAAAGGGCTGCTTTCCAAGGCTTTAATTCCATTCATCCTAATGAAGCATACAGATGCTAATTGCCTGAGACTCAGAGGAACTACAAAGGAACAGCCATCTAGGGGGTTTTAGGTGTTAGGACTAGGGATGGCGGAGAATTTCTCCACGAATCTCCAGGAAGCCGAATGCGGGAGGCCGGTTTGCGTTCCTTAGTTTGGCACGTCTAGTCTACATAAAGATTTACGTAGACCATGGCGAAAATAAGGGAACACTATTTGCGTTGCCCTTATTTTTGCCATAGTCTACGTAAATCTTTACGTAGACTAGATGTGCCTAACTAAGGAATGCAGATGGCGGCGTGTTCCTCTGATGTCGTCAGTTCCTCTGGCGTTTCGTCGGGGGCAGGGGCGGCGGCCGGTCTCCCAACCGGCTGCCGCCGCCGCCATTGCAAAAAAAAAAAGTAAATTAAAAAACACACACACACACCCGTGATAGGCTACGTAACGATTTACGTAGCCTATCACGGCTAGATTTCCAAAGTCAGCCGTGATAGGCTACATAAATCGTCATGTAGCCTATCACGGGTGACTTTGAAAAAAAAAAGCGTGTACGCAAATGGTAGTGGCCCATGGGCGCTGCCATTTGCGTTCCTTATTTTGGCACGTCTAGTCTACGTAAAGATTTACGTAGACTACGGCAAAAATAAGGGAACGCTATTTGCGTTGCCCTTATTTTCGCCGTAGTCTACGTAAATCTTTACGTAGACTAGACGTGTCAAAATAAGGAACGCAAATGGCGGTCCCCATGGGAGCCGCCATTTGCGTACGTGCTTTTTTTTTTTTCAAAGTCACCCATGATAGGCTACGTGACGATTTACATAGCCTATCATGGCTGACTTTGGAAATCTAGCTGTGATAGGCTACGTAAATCGTTACGTAGCCTATCACGGGTGTGTGTGGTTTTTTTGTTTGTTTTTACTTTTTTTTGTGGCCGGGTAGACGGGGCGCTCCTACCCGGCCTGAATTTCGCCGGCGAGGGATGGGGCGCCTCCCCCCCGGCCTGAATTTTGGCCAAGCGAGGCGGGGCGCCTCCCCCCCTCACCTGAACTTCGGGGGGAGAACCGAAGCACCTCCCCCCCACCGCGAAGCAAGCTTCGAGAACAGGTAAGGGACTTTCATCCATCCCTAGTTAGGACATCAGTTGATCTCCATTTGTGAAAAACGTGGCAACTCTCTGAACTTAAGGGGTGGAAGGGGAAGATCTCCCCCTCTCCCGTGATGCTTCTGGGTGCAGCTGTTGACGTTGAGCCAATCAGGCTGAGTGCTTAGGCTCAGCTCCTGCAATCTCTCGCTTGTGCCTGCACCTGCGCCTTGAGTCTAAAAATTCAAATTGTCCCTCCCTCTCCATGCCTGGGTCACAGTCACTCCCAGGGATGTGAGTGGGGGGGCTCCCCTTCCAGCTGCACCTCTGAAGTCTGAGAGAGTTCCTCCCCCACGAATTGTCTCTCCTCCTCAGAATCAGAGCTGCCTTGGGACTGTACAGGCTCAGATACAACCCTGACACTAGCTTACCCCATTTTGAAGGAAGTGAGTACACATTAATATCTAAAGGGGGCACTTCATAGTATTACATCCTGAGTCTAAATTACCTAACTGTGCCACTGAGGTAACCACAGCATGCCACCACATGCTCCAATCCAGAATTGTCAAAATTTTTAAACCAGAATTCAGGTGGAGTAGAATTCAGAACAGGGTAAGTTCACAGAACATTAAAGGAATGGAACAGGGAACACACCTGTTTGATCACTCTGCACAGGGCTGGTGGCAGCATCCTACACCCTGGAGCAAGTACCGAGGCTCCAGGGCCCTGCGGTGGAGTCCCACTGGGTCATATAGGGCTCTCCCATGCTCCTTGGCCCATGTGTACATAAGCAACAGTGGCCACCAGTTCAGGAGTCACCATTTTCATCTCCCCACCAGCCACTGCCGCCAGTAAGCCCGCTGGGTGGGTGGGGGATATTGGAAGGCGCTTTACCAGAGCCCGCCCTCTCTAACCTGGAGCTAGGTCTCAGCATGTCTGGTGCATGGCAAGGGCAAGCCTTGATGCATTGATCTTCAGATGCAATGGCTCCCTTCCTGCATTTATTGAAGGAGCCAAATTCACGTCCACTTAAGGGGTTGATTCCAACAGTTTTACCTCTGGTTTATCCGACAGCAGGCTCATTCATTCATTCATTCATTGCATTTCTATCCCACCTTTCTTCCATCATGGAACTCAAGGTGGTTACATGGGGTTCCCAGGTGGTCTCCCTTCCAAGCACTGGCCAGACCCAGACCTGCTTAGCTTCAGCCAGGTGGCTGTCTCAAGTGCCTTCAGACTATGCCCTGGGGCTGGGACCAGTGACCTGGGCTTGTCTGTCAGTTGGGATAAAGATGTGAAAAAAGAACTCTCCCAACATAGAACATGTTTACTGCTCATCAAAATCTAATAGGGCGGGGGGAGGTGGTGGTGGTGGTTGGGAGATGTTCAGAGGCCATAAACACTTGTTCACAGAGATACTTTTTTTTATGCCCAGGGTGGGTTTTTTCCCCCCTTCTTCCCTTCCTTTTTACATCCAACTCTACAGCATTAGGGAAAGATGTCAAAGTTATTTCAAAGATGAAGCACAATGAGAAATGCTCCAGATTCATGGATTGACATCAGCTGTAATGCTCAAAAGAGCCACCCACGGAGGTCTTTGAAAACCTGACACTTAAAGAGTGTTTCCACTCTGAGACTCTCTCACTCACTCGCACAGGTACTCGCGAGATGTGTTCATCCTGAGCTTCAGTGACATGGTTTCCCATCAACCTACTTTAAGAGTGATGCATGATTTCAAAATAATAATAATAAAAAAATAACCCCCCTGACAAATCAGGTGCATCTTATCCCAAATCCTAGCTGTTCCTTTCTTGTTTTTCTTCCACTGTCAACTAATTCTTCATCTTCATTCAGATGTTATGCTGAACATTATGGCAAATGTCTCATGGGAATGTTTGAAAAGAGCTTTATCCCTAGCTTAGAGTGCTTTGAGCATTCCCCTTAGCTCGATGAAAATGATGATCTAGTGTGCAGCTGCTGTGAAAAAGGCAAATCTCAAAAAGGATACTGTAGAGTTGGAAAAGGTATAGAAAAGGGTAATCAGAATGATCAAGGAGCTGGAGCATCTCCCCTATGAGGACAGGTTACTACAGCTGGGATTTTTAGCGTAGAAAAAAAAGGGAGCAAGGGGAGACATGACAGAGGTGTACAAAAGTATGCATGGTGTGGCAAAAGTAGATAGGGAGAAGTTTTGTCCCTCTCCCATAATACTAGAACCTGGGGTCATCCCATGAAGCTGAGTGGTGGGAGGTTCAGGACAGACAAAAGGATGCATTTCTTCACACAGCACATGGTTAAACTATGGAATTTGCTACCACAAGAGAGCAAATCTTGCTATCAAGATGACAAGATGACCACCAATTTGGATGACTTTAAAAGGGGATTAGACAAATTCATGGGGGATAAGGCTATCAATGGCTACTAGTCCTGATGGCTATATGTTCCCTCCAGGATTAGTGGCAGTATGCCTGTATTACAATAGCAGGAGTGTGCTATTCCACATACTGTATACATGAGCAGGAGTGTGCTATTGCACAGATGTCCTACTTGTGGGCTTTCCACAGCCAGCTGGGAGAACAGAATACCAGGCTGGGTAGGCCTCTTGTCTGATTCAGCGTGGCTCTTATGTATTTTAGTTCTCTTTTGTATTTCGGAGGCCACCCTATTCTTCAGATGCAAGTCTGGAGGCTGGAGCAATTTAGGTGGGGAGAATTTTGGAAGCAACCCTCATCTGAAAGCCAGCTTTCTTATCCATGGAACTCCAGGTAGTGTACAAATGACTAATGACTAATTGTCAGGGTTGGCCATGGGCAGCAATCTGAGTTGAGCCAGGAGACAAGTCTGTAGTGATGACCAGATGACAAACCAGGAGTCAGGATTAGGGATGTTGGGGGAATCCATCCAGGAGTGTGAAGTCAGCCGAGCGTTCTGCAGCTCACCTCCACCCCACCCCAGCCTCCAACTCACCAACCCATGAGCTGGCCCGAGTCAATCTGTGTCAGTCAGGCCACCTCACAGATTTCTGTTTTATTTTTTTCTCTAATATCGACAAGTTACACAAATTGCAGCCACAAATTGCATAATTTGTGCAAATTTCAGCCATAATAAGCGTGCAAATTGCAGCTGTGAAGGGCTTAGTTACGCGCAAATTGTGGCCATGATTTCCACTGCAATTTGTGCATGACTAAGCACTTTACAGCTGCAATTTCTGCAAGTTATGCTAATCACAGCGAAATTCGCCCACATTATGCAAATTGCTAATGCAATTTGTGTAATTTGCCAATTTCAGAGAAAAAAATAAAACGGAGATTTCCCAGATTCTGAGAAGAAGCCTGGGGCTTGGATTGCGAATGCAAGGCGAGCTGGAGGGCTCTGGGAAAATTCATCAAGCCACCAAAGGGCCAGACCTCCCCACCATGGATGTCCCTAGTCAGGACCAAGGAGCAAGCCAGAAGAACTATTAAAGATGCAGGAACATACCAGAGCTCAGGAAGACCTTGTTGCTAAGTAAAGCTTAAATGGGACAGGAAGCCACCCTCTTAGACTCCTTCCTGTCTAGCAGGTTCCAGTGGCCAACCTAAGTGGGCTGAGACAGGCCCGTCCCTGAGGGTACTTTTCCGAGAAGCTGCCACCTGCAGTTCAGTGGTCCACCGCATGGGGCAGCTACACAGAGTTCCAGCCACTCCTGACAGAATCCCATACTGCCAAAATGTATTTGCTGAGTAAGAATTATTTCCAGCCTCCCATAGGTTCATTAAAATTTCATTGTGTTATATCCCCCTGCCATACCACAATAGTCTGTCTTTCTGTGGTTCCGTATTCATGTCTAGACATACCATTAATTCACAGAGCTCCTTTTTAAATAACATTCTACAACTTCAAAGCAAATCTTGTACAGCCGGCAGAATGAACTGGAGCAGTTAGACAGTTTCAGGATGAGTTGCTGCGAGGGGTACGGTAGGTGCTCATAAAACACAAAGGAGCTGCAGGCAGTCGCCTTGAACACGCCCCTCATGCAATCTGAGGGTGGGTGGAATAAAATATTTCAAAGGATGCACAAAAGAATGTCTTTATTTCCAAAAGTTTGAATAGGAGTGGGATTGTTTGAGATGCTGAAAAAGCAGACATGGCTGCTGACCTGCTAAAGCACAACAGTACAGACCCCAAAGTACTGAAAGTGTCATTTTTATCTTTCTGAGAATAGGCTCCAGATCACACACGGAAAGACTACAGCTGCTTGTTGAGATGGCTTTAAAAAAAAAAGACAAGACAAATTCACAGTGAAGGCTGGTGGTTCTGATGCCAGAGGGATGGTGAATCCACTTTGGGTTTCAGTCAAAACCAGTCTGAACTGTAAAGGAGCTATCCAAGGCATGAAGCGAAGTCAGTAGAGCACTGCTTCCACACCTTGGAGAGCTGCTTTAGGGTTCTGATTGGTTCTGACTCAACCCCGGAGCAGATTCGCCATCCCTCTGGCATCAGAACCACCAGCCTCCACTGCAAATTCAAAAAGGTCTGTCAACAATTGTGGAACTAGTCCTCAATAACTAGTTCTCTGGAACCTCCATGTTGAAAGACACAACACCAGGTGCATGGCAGAGGGGGCTGCTGCCACCATATTAGGGGTGGCGGAGAATTTCTCCACGAATCTTCAGGAGGCCGAGCGCCGAGGCATTCGGCCCCCCGAAAGTGTTGGGCAAATTCTCCGCCGGCCCCCCAGCCCCCCCCCGGGATGGGACTTACCGTGGCCGAATGTCCCTCCCGGCGGTGGGTCCTGGCGGCGGTTCGGCGGCGGTTCAGCGGGGGCGGGGGGGGCAGCCGGTCTCCCGACCGGCTGCTGCCGCCGCCATTACAAAATAAAAAAGTAAAAAAAAAAAATACACACACACACCCGTGATAGGCTACATGACGATTTACGTAGACTATCACGGCTAGATTTCCAAAGTCAGCCATGATAGGCTATGTAAATCATCACGTAGCCTATCACGGGTGACTTTGGGGGGAAAAAAAAAGCGCATACGCAAATGGCGGCGGCCCATGGGCGCCTCCATTTGTGTTCCTTATTTTGGCACGTCTAGTCTACGTAAACATTTACATAGACTACGGCGAAAATAAGGGAACGCTATTTGCGTTGCCCTTATTTTCGCCGTAGTCTATGTAAATCTACGTAGATTTACTACATGAAGGTAAGTCCCATCCCGGGGGGGGGGGCGGGGGGCCGGCAGAGAATTTCCCCAACACTTTTGGGGGGCCGAATGCCTCGGCGCTCGGCCTCCCGAAGATTCGTGGAGAAATTCTCCGCCATCCCTAATTTGCGTACGCGCTTTTTTTTTTTCCCAAAGTCACCCATGATAGGCTACGTGACGATTAACATAGCCTATCATGGCTGACTTTGGAAATCTAGCCATGATAGGCTACGTTAATCGTTACGTAGCCTATCACGGTTTTTTTTTTTCACTTCTTTTGCGGCCGGGGAGACGGGGCGCTTCTCCCCGGCCTGAATTTCGGCCGGGTGAGGCGGGGCACCTCCCCCCCCAGCCTGAATTTCGGCCGGGCGAGGCGGGGCACCTCCCCCCCCTCGCCTGAACTTCGGGGGGAGAAGCGAAGAGCCTCCCCTCCACCGCAAAGCAAGCTGCGGGACAAGGTAAGTCCCTTTCGTACATCCCTACACCATATACCCTTGTCGGCTGTCTGGGGGCATCTGATTGGCCACTGATAGAAAAGAAGATGCTGCATGAGATGGACCCGAGCTGTGCACCTCTCATGTTCAGACTGCCATGGAAGGGCTCTTCTACATTAGAAGCTTTTAAGCACAAGCTGAATCGCCACCTACCATGGATGCTGTAACTAGGGATGGCGGAGAATTTCTCCACGAATCTCCGGGACGCTGAATGCCAACGCATTCGGCCCCCCGAAATTGGTGGTGAAATTCTCCGCCGGCCCCCCGCCCCCCCCCCGGGATGGGACTTACCTCGTGCGAATGTCCCTCTCAGCGGCGGGTCCCGGCGGTGTTTCGGCAGCGTTTCAGCAAATAGCGTTCCCTTATTTTCGCCGTAGTCTACGGAAATCTTTACGTAGACTAGACGTGCCAAACTAAGGAACGCAAATGGCGGCACCCCATGGGCGCCGCCATTTGCGTACGCGCTTTTTTTTTTTTTCAAAGTCATCCGTGATAGGCTACGTGACGATTTACATAGCCTATCACTTTGGAAATCTAGCCGTGATAGGCTACGTAAATCATTACGTAGCCTATCACAGGTGTGGTTTTGTTTTGTTTTTTTACTTTACTTTTTTTTCGCGGCTGGGTAGATGGGGTGCTCCTCCCCGGCCTGAATTTCAGCGGCGAGGGATGGGGCACTTCCGCCCGGCCTGAATTTTGGCCGGGCGAGGCGGGGCACCTCCCCCCCCTCACCTGAACTTCGGGGGGAGAACCGAAGCGCCTCCCCCCCACCGTGAAGCAAGCTGCGGGACCAAGTAAGTCCCTTTCATCCATCCCTAGCTGTAACAATGGATTTCGTGCATTGGCAGAAAGTTGGACTAGATGATCAGTAAGGTCCCTTCCAACTCTGCAAAGGCCAAATCCAATTTCAGAGAAGCTTGCGGGGGGGCTATATTCCAGTAGTGGGAGGGGCTGAAGGGGCAGAAAGGTGGAACCAAACATACCCAAAATATTTTCTTTTTGATGTCTGTTTTTTATTTTTTTAAAAAAAGAAAAACACAACACAACAACAGAAACACAACAACAATACACATACACTAACAATACCAAAAATACCAACAACCTGATCAATACTACAATTTCCCAGGAATACAATATTCTGATGAGGATGCTGCAATAACAAAAAGAAAAGGAAAAAGAAAGAAAAAAGGAAAAGGAAAAGAGAGGAGGAAAGGTAGTAAAGAAAAAGAAAAGAAGATTCTCTCCCCTCCCTCTCCCTCCCCTTTAAAGAATTAAGTTTAAACTCCAACACCCCCCGGCCTCCGATGCCATTCTATTTTAAAAACTATATCTATAACCTTAACAATCTTACAGTTTAGTAAACAACCTTACATTTCAATATCATATCATCATATCATCAATCTTATATCAAAGAGACAGGTCTACAGTTCATTCCCAGTAGCCTATATTAATTATTATTATTAACATACCCAAAATATTTTCGCTGACAGCTCATACTATCAGTGACTACACCTTAAGAGGGGGGTGCCTACTTTTTAGAATAAGGGAAAAGACCACAGAAAAGCTGAGAAAACGCCCAATGATTGCTGGTTGGCTGAAAGTAGGGATGTGCGGACAAACCCCAGCCCAGGTTGTCCAGGTGCCCACTGAAGCACTGCTCCCGCTGGCCCCCCTGGACCCATGTTCGAGTCCCCATGAGCTCAGCAAGTCTCCTGCACTCACCCTGGGCCTGTCTGGTGAGCGCCTGCCATTTTGCCACCTTTTTATGAAAACAGGAGCTTAAAATGCACATATCTAGATATGCACAGTTTGGGGCCGGGAAAGCTTAATATGCACTATATTTAAATATACGCATTTTTAGGCTCCTTTTTTTCTTAAAAAATAGAGGTGGCAAAATGGCAGGCACTTGCCGGATAGGTCAGGGTGACTGTGGGAGGGCACGTGTAGGGGTGAGCAGTTGCAGGAGCTCAGCAGGCATGGCATGGGGGTTGCATGCGGGGGGGGGTGATGGACTCCCAGACCCAGTCAGGCAGCCGCAACATCCCTAGGTGAAAGAGGGTGGGTCCAAGAGAAGTAAGTGGAGCCATTTGGTGAACTCTGGAGGACTGGATTTGGCCCTGGGGCCTGAGGTCCAATACCCTGATCTAAGATGTTGTGATGGTCACTATCTTAGATGACGTTAAAAGAGGACTAGACAATTCGTAGAGGAGATGTCACTCAGTGGCTACTATACATTTGAAATGGAACATCCATGTTCAGAGGTAGTATACCACTCAATGTCATGTTGTGGGGCAGGGGGTAAGTGCGGGTGGGCTGTTGCGTTCACACCACCCCCCTTATGGACTTCCTGGAGGCATCTGGTTGGCCAGTATGGGAAAGAGAACACTGGGCTAATAAATTGACCTTCCGTTCCGATCCAGCAGGATTTTAGGAGCCAGAGCTGTGCACACATGGCCACTTAGACACCAGTGGAGGCCGGTGGCTCTGATTTCAGTGGGGCCGTGAATCCATTCTGGGTTTCAGCCAGAACCAGCCTGAACACTAAAGGGGCTATCCAGCATACTGAGCCTATTTTGCATATAGGGCTCAGCACCTTGGATAGCTCCTTTAGAGTTTTGGCTTGTTTCTGACTGAAACCCAGAGTTGGATCACTCACAGCCCCACCGAAATCGGAGCCACCAGCCCCCACTGTTAGACACTCTCCACCCTATTAGGAGAAATTGGGACAGAGAAATTGGGGGCACCATGTCACCAAATTCCTCCAGGGGGAGGAGACATTTTCCAGGAGTTTCTTGGCGGCAAGACTCACCGTTACCATTGGCGGTAGAATAGCTGCTGCTGCTGCTGCTGCTGCTGCTGCTGCTGCTTCTTCTTCTTCTTCTTCTTCTTCTTCTTCTTCTTCTTCTTCTTCTTCTTCTTCTTCTTCTTCTTCTTCACCTAGGCTTGGCTTTGGGTTTGAGGGGGGGCGTGCCTGCCACTCCAAATAGCAGCAGCAAGTTGCAACAGGAGCAACTGCATTGGCAGCTTGGCCACGATTTTGCACCCTCTGCAATGGCCCCAAACTAGCATCGGCCAGGGGCGTTGTGTAGGAAGGAAATGACAGCTGCCACAAAAAGGCAGTGGGATATTTGATGAGAACGTTGTGATTGGGGGGCGATGGTGAGAAAAGGAAAACTCTCAGAGATTTTCTCAGAAACATTCTGCAGACTTTTGGCTTTGCTGCCCTCCTCACTCCCATAGTTGATGGGGATCAGTCCATGCTGCTCACTTTTAGATAGGGATGGAGGGGGGAGATCTAGGGTGGCCACTTATGCATTGCCAAAGGAGAGGAAATGCATCACCCCAAAAAGTGAACAAAAGCAGAGAGCAATTTGTATAACATGATGCCAATTTAGAAATAATTACCATTGAAATAGAAATGCAGTAATCTCAGTGAAGGTGCAGAAGAATGTGACCAGGGGACTAGGGATGTGAGGAGTCAACCTGGTCCGGGTTCTCCGGACACCCGCCCAGCCCCTGCCCTCGCTCGCCAGTCCCCGGAGGGCACTTGAGCCCCTCCCACGCTTGGCAAACAGCCCACACTCACCCCAGTGGCCTCGTCAAGCTCCGCAGTCGTCATTTTTTAAAAAAATGGTGATCACAATATGCACACACATTTCTGTATGCACAAAAACATGCATTTTTGCAAATGCGCATATTCTCATGTGTGAAATGTGCATTTTTGCGAAAGCACACAGTGTGTGTGCGGAAATGTGCATTTTTTGGAAAATGCACATTTTAACGCATGCACAAATATGCGCATTTGCAAAATGCACATTTCACATACGCAAATACGTGCATTCGCAAAATGCACATTCATGTGTGTGGGGAAATATACAGATTTTTGCGATTGCCATTGTATTTCTCAAAAAATGGCAGCCATGAAGCTCAGCAAGGCTGCTGGGTGAGTGCAGGCCATTTGCCGAGTGAGCGCAGGGGGCGAGCAGGGGCAGGGGCTTGGTGAGCAGGGCTTGGGTTGCAGGCAGGAGTGGGTCTGCTGGATTCCTGGACTGAATCGGGCACTTGCGCCATCCCTATAGAGGACCTGTTTGCCCACCTGCCCAGGTGCTGTGAATGGGTAACTTCAAGGCCCAGGTCTTCCTTCTGCTGGGTCTTTAGCTTTATACCAGACGCAGACTGGGCAGCCCTTTAATTAGAGGGCACCTTCGGAATAGAGGACAGTCCCCTATAAAAGAGGACACATAGAATCATAGAATCATAGAATAGTAAGGTTGGAAGGGGCTTACAAGGCCATCGAGTCCAACCCCCTGCTCAGTGCAGGAATCCAAGTCAGAGCATCCCTGACAGATGGCTGTCCAGCCTCGTCTTGAACGCCTCCAGTGTGGGAGAGCCCACCACCTCCCCAGGCCATTGGTTCCATTGTCATATTGCTCTAACAGTCAGGAAGTTTTTTCTGATGTTCAGTCGGAATCTGGCTTCCTGTAACTTGAGTCCGTTATTCTGTGTCCTGCACTCTGGGATGATCGAGAAGAGATCCGGGCCTTCTTCTCTGTGACAACCTTGCAAGTCCTTGAAGAGCACTATCCTATCTCCCCTCAGTCTTCTCTTCTCAAGGCTAAACATGCCCAGTTCTTTCAGTCTCTCTTCACAGGGCTTTGTTTCCAGTCCCCTGATCATCCTTGTTGCCCTCCTCTGAACCCTCTCCAGCTTGTCTGCATCCTTCTTAAAGTGTGGTGCCCAGAACTGGACACAGTACTCCAGATGAGGCCTAATGAGTGCTGAGTGGAGGGGAACTAGTACTTGCCAGGATTTGGAAGTGATGCTTCTACAAATGCAGCCCAAAACGGCATTTGCCTTTTTTGCAGCCACATCACATTGTTGGCTCATATTCAGCTTGTGATCTCCAGCAATTCCAAGATCCTTCTTGCTTGTGTGATGTTGAGCCACGTATCCCCATCTTGTAACTGTGCATTTGGTTTCTTTTTCCTAGGGATGTTAGAGAATTCCGCCACAGTTCCCAGGGGGGCCAAATTCCAGTGAATTCGGCTACCTGGAATACGTGGCCGAACGGAGCCTCCCACCCCCCCACCCCACGAAAGCCCCACAAAATGGAGCCTACCTGGGTGCAGCTCCTGCTCCAGCTCCGGCGGCAGCGGTGGTGGCGGCAACGACTCTGGCCGCTGCCAGGCTGCTGCAGCTGCAAATGGTGGCTGTCGTAGCAGCCGCCATTTGCATCCCTATGCCAGCCCATGATAGGCTACGTATATATATTTACGTAGCCTATCACGGCTAAAGCGGGGACACAAATGGCGTCCCCCATGCCATTTGCGTTCCCGCTTTAGCCATGATAGGCTATGTAAATATTTACGTAGCCTACCACGGGCTGGCATAGGGACGCAAATGGCGTCCCCTACACAGGACGCTATTTGCATCCGCAGCAGCCCGGAAGCAGCTGGAGGCCCCGCTGCAGGTTGGCCCGGCCGGCGGCTCCGCGGCCTGGCCGCAGAGCGGAGCCGGCCAGGCTGGATTCCAGGGGGGAGGAACGGATCGCCTCCCCCCACCTGTGGAACCCAGTGGAGCCAGGTAAGCGGGGTTTCGTACACCCCTACTTTTTCCTAGGTGTAGAACTTAGCATTCATCCCTATTAAATGTCATTCTGTTGTTTTCTGCCCAGTGCTCCAGTCTATCCAGATCACTTTGAATTTTGTTTCTGTCTTCCAAAATACTAGCTATCCAGCCCAGTTTGTGTCATCTGCAAATCTGATCAGCATTCCCTGCACCTCCTCCTCCAAGTCATTAATGAAAATGTTGAAGAGCACTGGGCCCAGGACTGAGCCCTGCGGTACCCTGCTTCTTACCTCTCCCCAGGTTGAGAAGATCCCATTGATAAACACTGTTTGAGTCCGATTCTGTAGCCAACTGTGGATCCACCGGATCGTTGTTTCATCTAGCCCACTTTGAGCTAGTTTGCTCATCAGGATATCATGGGGCACTTTGTCGAAAGCTTGGCTGAAGTCAAGGTATATCATGCCCACAGCATTCCCATGGTCCACAAGGGAGGTTACTTGATCAAAAAATGAGATCAGATTTGTCTGGCAGGACTTATTCTTGACAAATCCATGCTGGCTTCGAGTACTCACTGCATTGTTTTCAAGGTGCTTCCAGATGGATTGCTTTATCATCTGCTCCAGAATTTTCCCAGGGATTGATGAGACTGACTGCTCTGTAGTTCCCAGGTTCCTCCTTTTGACTCTTTTTGAAGATAGGGACAACATTAGCCCTCCTCCAGTCATCTGGCACTTCACCCGTCCTCCATGATTTCTCAAAGGGAATAGACATCGGTTCTGAGAGTTCTTCTGCCAGTTCCTTTATGACTCTAGGATGCAGTTCATTTGGCCCTGGAGATTTGAACTCATTCAAAGTAATTAGGTGTTCCTTGACCATATGCCTATCCATCTCAAGCTGCAATCCTGCCCCTTCAGCCTGTATTTTGCCTTTGCCAGGGAGGTCATGGACCCTCTTTCAGGAGAAGACTGAGCCAAAGTCGGAATTGAGCACTTCTGCCTTTTCTATGTCATCTTTTATCATTTTGCCATCCTTATTTAATAGCTGAACCACCATTTCTTTCCCCTGTCTTTTACTGTGCATGTAGCTGAAGAAAGCCTTTTTGTTGCTTTTAGCATCCCTCGCTAACCTCAGCTTGTTCTCAGCTTTAGAAGGCTAAAGGCTGACGCCATCCCTGCAATTCTGTGCTACCTACCTGTACTCTTTCTTTGTTGCTTGGCCTTCTTTCCTCTTCCTATATGTGTCCTTTTTTGTTTTCAGGTCCTCTCTAAGCTTTTTGTGAAGCCACATTGGCTTCTTCTGTTGTCTTCCACCTTTTCTTCTTGTTGGAATGGTTTGTAATTGTGCCTTGAGGATTTCCTTTTTTAAAAGCTCCCACCCATCTTGGACTCCTTTTCTCGTTGGCGTCGCTTGCCATGGGACCTTACTGATCATTGTTCTGAGTTTATTAAAATCAGCTTTCCTAAAACCCAGGGTACGGGTTTGGCTACACTTGGCTTTTGCTTCCCTAGAACCAAGAACTCAAGTACAACATGGTCGCTTTCCCCCAGAGTTCCTGTAACTGCTTCTTTACCCACTAAGTTGTCTCTGTTGGTTCGGATCAAGTCAAGGATAGCTGGTCCTCTAGTTCCTTCCTCTACTTTCTGTAGGAGGAAGTTATCCACCACACAAGTCAGGAATTTCCTGGAGGGGCCATGTTTTGCAGAATTTGTCTCCCAACAAATATCAGGGAAATTGAAGTCCCCCATTACTACTACATCATGCTTCCTTCAAACATTGGCTATTTGCTTTTCAAAAGTTTCATCCTCGTCTTCTCCTTGATTGGGTGGCCAGTAGTAGACTCTGACCACCAGGTTCCTTCTATTCTTTGCTCCATTTATTTCAATCCAGATGCTCTCAATGGGGCTACCAAGCTCATCCTCCTGTATTTCTGTGCAGAGATATGTATTTTTCACATACAGTGCAACGCCACCTCCCTTTCTGTTCCTCCTGTTCTTTTTGAACAAGTTATATCCTTCAATTGCTGTATTCCAGTCATGAGAGTCATCCCACCAAGTCACACATGGCTGCCCCAAGAAAATGATAGGTCTCTACTCTGTCTCCTGACCCAGTCACTATAAAGGCACAATCTGGGAGCCAAGGAAGTTCTGAGTAGGGATGGCGGAGAATTTCTCCCCGAAACTTCGGGGGGCTGAGCGCCAACGTGTTCGGCCCCCTGAACAAGTTTCGGGGAGAAATCCTCCGAACCCCCCCGCACCCCGCACCCCCCCCCGGGACGGGACTTACCTTCACCGAATGTCCCTTCCGGTGGCTGGTCCGGCCGGCGGTTCGGCGGGTGTTTGAGCGGGGCGGGAGTGGCAGCCGGTCTTTCGACCGGCTGCCGCCGCCGCCATTGCAATGAAAGAAAAAAAAAAACGCCCCCTGATAGGCTAGGTGACAATTCACGTAGCCTATCACGGCTAGATTTGCAAAGTCAGCCGTGATAGGCTACGTCAATCGTCATGTAGCCTATCACGGGTGACTTTAAAAAAAAAAAAAAGCGCGTACGGATAATGGCGGCCCCCATAGGGAGCCGCCATTCCCGTTCCTTATTTGGTCGCTGTAGTCTACGTAAATGTTTACGTAGACTACGGCAAAAATAAGGGCAACGCTATTTGCGTTGCCCTTATTTTCGCCGTAGTCTACGTAAACATTTACATAGACTACAGCGACTAAATAAGGAACGCGAATGGCGGCTCCCTATGGGGGCCGCCATTAGCGTACGCGCTTTTTTTTTTTTTAAAGTCACCCGTGATAGGCTACGTGACGATTGACGTAGCCTATCACGGCTGACTTTGCAGATCTAGCCGTGATAGGCTACGTGAATCGTCACGTAGCCTATCAGGGGGCTTTTTTTTTTTTTTTTAACTTTTGCGTTCGTGGCCGGGCGAGGCGGGAAGCCTCCTCCCTGGCCTGAATTTCGGCCGGGGCGAGGCGGGAAGCCTCCCCCCCCCGGCCTGAACTTCGCGGGGGGACCAGCGAAGCGCCTCCCCCCCACCGCGAACGTCCTTCGACGACAGGTAAGGGACTTTCGTCCACCCCTAGTTCTGAGAGGTGTTCTGCCTACCCCCTGCAACTGTTTGCACCTCCACAGGAAGCCCACTTCATGCTGGGATAAAACTACCTCTAACACAACGTCTTCTGCTCGGTTATCTACTCATGGTTCTGTGGAAATTATTTACTGCCCTGTTTGTGTCCTCGGCAAAATTTATCAGCAAGGATTTTATGATTGCATTAAGATCACATCATGCCAGAGGTATTTGGCTTTGTGCTCCAATTTCTATGTATTGCTAGGGACAGCTGCATACCATAAATCTAGTCACATAAAGCATGAGCTTCTATAACTTAGTGTTGGGGGGATCCTGAGACATGGATGCTCTGAAGCAATTCAGAAATCTTTCTTTAAAAGATTCCTGTGTTTTGGGACAGCACCGCACTATTCTGGGGGGGGGGAAACATTTGGGGTTAGATCAAGAATCTGCCTTTGTGAGGTGAAGGGCTCCACTTGCAGAAGGTCCCTCCACCCGATTTTTGTGGATTCTCCCTCCATCCCACCCCACAGCTCACCCCATTCAGCAGGGTCTCCTGATGCACTGCGTAGCATCTTCTGGGAGCGGGGATGGGGGCCTTCCATGGGAAGGACAGGATAGGGAAGTTAAATCTAGATCCAATCCTTTGTAGGGATGGGCAAAGTCACTGCTGCTCACCCCGCACACCAGACCCCTGCCCCCTGCCTGACGCTGTCCACTGTGTGTGGCAAGAGGCATCCTGCTGCTCTGGTGGCTGCCGTTTAGCTCAAAATGGTGGCAGCCGGAGTCCCCATTGCCACCCGCCAACCTCTTCTTCTCTCCTCCTTGGAAGGAGAGAACGAAGGGCTGGCCAGCATAATGAGACTCCTGCCCCTGCCACGTCTCAACCCCTCATGGTCTCCTTGTGAGGAAGGAGACCGTGAGAGGTTGAGAGGTGGCACTGGCAGGAGTCCCGTTGCTATGCACCAACCCTTGTTCTCTCCTTGCCAGGAGACGGCGAGGGGTTGTCGTGCATCAGAACACTGTGAGCTTGCCCCACAGCATGCACCAAATTGGCCAGGCTTAGGGGTCTGCGAGCTGGCATCCAGGGGGCCAAGCTGGCAGTAATCTGCCGAGCTTCGAGCCCCAATCAGAGACCTGTGGCATCCCTAATCCTTTCTGTACATATTCACCTTTCCCTTATCCAGTCTGCTGACACTGTTTTCCCTGGCTGCTGTTTTTCTTGAATTGTCATTTTCACCAGCCCCAGCTGCTGCTGCTTTCTCTTTGCTGGATGAGCCACACCAACAATCCCAGCCAATCAGGGATCACATAGTGATAAAGATGATGTCAGTAAGGGCAAATGAGGTCACTTGAGACCAGAATGAGGGCCAGGCTTTCTAGAGTAGTCTCAGAGGTGTGGCAGGGTGCATTCCCTGACTCAATCTCACTTTCCCTGCTGCCAATTAAGGGCCTCAGCAGGGCTGGCCCTACCAGTAGGCAGAGTGAGGCAGTCACCTTAAGTGGAAGATGCTGGGAGGTGGTGGTAATGTACTGGAGCAGACAACTATGGGCCATGTGGCCTGCTCTGCACCCCCATAAGCTAGCCGGCATTCTTCAGGTGTAGTGGCAACCACCAGTCCAGTCATCTTTTGTACATAGAATGGGAGGGGGAGCCATCTTGTCTTTTGCCTCAAGAATCAAAGTGCCTTTGACTAGCCCTGGGCCTCCAACATGGAAGGGGACATGTCTTCCCCTGTACTCTCTTCCTCAGTCTCTCTTTGTGCTCAAAGAGAGCTCTGGTGGAGGGAAAATTCCCTTGCCTGAACCTAACTGGTGTTTAACCAGTCCCAGCAGGCTTGACAGCTGCCCTACCCTCTCTCCCACAGCCTGCAGGACATCTGGGTGACATCTGGGTGACATCTAGCAGGGAGGAAGCATCTCCAGTGCCTACACATTGGAGCCACACCTCCCTATCTCCTTTCAAATCTTGCCATCTGCATTGCCAGGGCAACCCAGATGTTGCCCCACTGTTCCCCAGCAGGGAGCAGGGAGTAGGGATGGACAAATCTGTCAGTCTTGCTTTCTCCCACATTCTTTTTTTTTTTAGTTCTTTCCATCCCTTTTAAGAAGGGATTGAAAATGTTTGGGTAATTTCTTATCAAAAAAAGGAACCGAAAGAAATTCTCACCCATCCCTAGTTGAGATGTTGGAGAATTTCATTTGGTCGCAATTAGGGATGGCATGGGCATCTGGCTGGGGCTCGAAGCTTGGTGAGTTCTCACCAGCTCAGGCCCCTGGACTCCTGCTGGCAGTTTTCCTCTGCCTACCAACTAGGGATGTTGGAGAAATCTGCCATGGACTCCACTGAGGCTGGATTCTTTGGAATCCAGCCCCCCTGGAGTCCGTGGCAGAATGGACTACCCCCCCAAGAGTCACCCCCCCAACTCCCACCAGGACGGACCCTACCTGGCAGCGGATGCTCCGGGTCAGGTCGTCCTCCTTCCGCAGCTAGCCTGCGGAACGAAATGGCCACCATTTGTGTCCCTGCCTGTGGCCGTGATTGGCTACGTAAGTATTTACGTAGCCTATCACGGCAAACAGCAGGGATGCAAATGGCGCCCATTACACCATTTGCATCCCTGCTCTTTTTGTGATAGGCTACGTAA
This sequence comes from Heloderma suspectum, assembly GCF_057233095.1. Lineage (NCBI taxonomy): Eukaryota > Metazoa > Chordata > Lepidosauria > Squamata > Helodermatidae > Heloderma > Heloderma suspectum. The sequence continues at coordinate 42,218,441 of NC_139463.1, forward strand.
ATACACGCCATCTGGCGGCTTGCCCTGCATGCCGAGCAGGGTCAGGCAGCCAGTGGGGGGTTGGCGAGTAGCACCTGAGGTGGTGGCAGGTGAGTTCTGCCATCCCTTGTCCTAATTTCAGTCCTTCAGATTGCACCTTTCTCTGAATTTTGTGATGTATTTCTCAGCTCAAAAAATACATACAATTTTTTTGGGTAAAATTAGTATTTTACAGAAAATGTGCAAAATAACACATAGTATAAGGGGAAATGCCTACAAAATGTGTATTTTAGGAGAAAATGTGTACAATTTAGATGCAAGTTTTCATATGCATTTTTTTAAAAAATGTAGAAAATGGGACAGATTTATGATTGAACACATGTTCAACTGACACAGATCAGAAATAGACTGATTCCCTAGCAGTGAGTCCCTCTTTGGTCCCTCCCTCATGAGGATTACTGAAGACGAGAACTCCAGGAATCAAAGTCTGTGACTGCTAATTTAAGAGGATAAAAAGTGGAGTTTGCAACCTTTTCAAATGCCTCTTAGTGGAAATTTTAACAGTATTGGAAAAGGAAAGGTTAACATTTGCTCCAGCAGCAACAAGGTGCAAGATTTATTCCCAAGACAATGCTATAAAAAATCAAGGGAGAAATAACTAGTGATGGATGAGCTCCGTGCAGTCTGCCTTGTGATCAGCTCAGTATTTACAAGATCAATGGAAGATTCTTAAGGAAAGCTCATGTGTTTTTTCTGAGAGTTCATTTCTAGCTCATAAAGTTGGTGGATTACACTCCTAGCCAATCCTCCCCTCCAGTCATGACCTTTCTCAAAACTAATCTTTGCAAGGGAAGTACTGACAACGGGGAGTTTTGGTGGCAGCAGCAGAAACCAACAGGAAAGGCTGGTGCTGGAGCCTCATCTTTAAAGCTAGGGATTTGGGATGTTGCGAGTAGGGATGGATGGATTCCCTACCTTCTGGTCCATGGGGGAATCTGCCCAGGGGGGAGGTGATCTGTTCCTCCCCCCCAGAATCCTCCAGAGTGGATCCGCAGCAGAATGGGTCACTTACGTCTGTGTCCGAAGGATTCCCCATGGAACAGCACTCCAGCTCCATAGCATTTGCAATACGGTAATGGTGGCTGCCATTACTGTATTGCTGGGATGAATACAGCCACAAATGGTGTAGTGGATGCCACTTGTGGCCATAAAGCCCTGAGTTTAACCTAAATAGAGCTATAAACAGCTGCAATTAGGTTAAACTCAGGGCTTTATGGCTACAAGTGGCATCCAATATGCGATTTGCGGCTGTATTCCTCCAAGCAATATGGTAATGGCGGCCACCATTACTGTATTGAAAATGCTATGGAGCCAGAGTGCTGTTCCGCAGGGAATCCTCCAGACACCGAGGTAAATGAGGCGTTCTGCCACAGATTCTGGAGGCCAGATTCCAAAGAATCCAGCCTCATTTGAGTCCACGGCGGAATTCTCCACCATCCCTAGTTGCGAGTACCTGAGTGGGTCTGGGCATCTGCCAGACTCCCCACCACACACCCCTGAAGCCCATCTTGTCATCCTCTTGCCCCGCCAGTGCCTGTCATCTTGAGGAAATCACTAGGGATGTCAGAGAATTCCGCCACGGATCTCGGTGAGGCCAAATGCCAGTGCAATCGGCCCCCCGAACTCCGTGGTGGAACGGCCTGCCACCACCCCCCGCCCCCCGCGGATCCCCCCGGGATGAGACTTACCTGGGGCGGATGTTCCGGATGGCGGCAGCTCCAGTGGCAGCTTCAGTGGAGGCGGTGGCGGCAGCTGGTCTTCCGACCAGCTGCCGCCGCCACCGCCACCATTTGCAGTCTTTTTTTTTTCTCCCCCATTTGTGGTAGGCTATGTAAAGACTTACATAGCCTATCATGTCTGGGTTAAAAAAACCAACAAAACACCTACACAAATGGCGGCGGCTATGGCCGCCGCCATTTGCGTTCCCTATTTTTGGTTGTCTTAGTCTACGTAAATATTTACGTAGACTAAGACAGTGAAACTAAGGGAGAATGCAAATAGCATAGCGGACGCTATTTGCACTCCCCCTTAGTTTCGCCGTCTTAGTCTACATAAATATTGACGTAGACTAAGACGGTGAAAATAAAGGGGAACGCAAATAGCATCCGCTACGCTAGTTGCATTCCCCCTTAGTTTCGCCATCTTAGTCTACGTCAATATTTACGTAGACTAAGACGGCCAAAAATAAGGAAAGCAAATGGCGGCGGCCATAGCCGCCACCATTTGCGTATGCGCTTTTTTGGTTTTTTTTTTAACCCAGACGTGATAGGCTACATAAGTCTTTACGTAGCCTATCATAGCTGAATACAGGGACGCAAATGGCGGCAGCTACGGCTGCTGCCATTTGCGTCCCTGTTAGCCAGCAGCCAGATGTCTGGCTGCTGGCGGAGCCAGCCAGCAGCTCCGTGGAATCCCCGCGGAGTGGAGCTGGCCAGCCAGGATTCCGTGGGGAGGTGTGGAGCGCCTCCCCCCCTGGCAAGGATTCTGGGGGGAGGGACGGAGAGCCTCCCCCCCAGCGGAACCCGGTGAAGCCAGGTAAGTGGGGTTTCGTACATCCCTAGAAATTGCCCCTTTACAGGCCCCATTTCTGCAATTGGACATTTATGAAAAAACACAAGTCGCCATTGTAACACAAACTGTGTAAAAATGGGGACTCGCTCGAGGTTGCAGACAACTGCTGGACGCTCACAACGGGTCTGTGTAATTTGTGGGGGGGGGTCGCGCAGCTCATCAGGCAGCTCGCATGCTCACTGAGCAAGTCCAGGGGCATGCAAGTGGGGGCAGCAGCTCGGCGGGTGCCCAGGAAAGCCAGGCACCAGTGTGTCTATCCATCTCTACTAGGGATGTTGCGGGCATCTAGTTGGGGCTCAAGGCCCAGATATTTCTCACCGGCTCAGCCTCCTGGACACCAGTCCACAGATTCCCGTGTTTGCCCGACTTGGTGCTCATGAAGTTAGGCATGCACAGGAATCCCCGCTCCCTCTTCTAGCCACAAAATGGTGGCTTGTCCTTTTTCATAAAGGGCCATTTTATGCAAATGGCAGCTGTAAAGCAGCCCATTCATGCAAAAATTACAGGTCTAAATCGTCTAAATAAATTATAACTAATGCATTTTAAGAAACAAATAACCCTGAGATGTACCCCTGAAAGGTCCCCTTAGTCTGCATCGCAAGTTTCAGGTGTCTAGGTTTCATTGTCTTGGAGGACATACAAACATGGATTGGCTGCCATTTTGTTCCAAGATGGGGGACGAAATTTTCACTATGCCTAAAACCAGATAGAGGTAGAACAAATTCTGAAAGTTTCACAACAATTGAATGGGTGGTTTCCGAGCCCATTGAAGACATATAGTCAAACATTTCCATATATAGAGAGAGAAGATATATCTAATATGTTGTGTCACTTACACCTTTTATGATGGCATGAGAGATGCTATTAGAGAAATAAATATACTTTCATAACCATTAAATAAATATTAGCAAGTACAGCCTTCCATATTCAGCTCTGTAGTAAAGTCAGGTAGGAAATGAATTTGAGTGGCGTGATTTATAACCCAAAATGTATATCAGGAAGAACACTAAACAACATGCTTAATTGTGATGGGGTTGATGAATGGGTCCATTCAGCACAGTACTGTCAACACTGACTGGCAGAGGTTCTCCAGGTTTCAGGCAGGAGTTTTTCCAGCCCTACCTGGAGTTGCTGGGGATCGAACCTGGGACTTTTTGCATGTATAGCTGGTGCTCTACCACTGAGCAACAGCCCCTCCCTGTGATATCTTCAAGCAGGGAGGTATCCAGAGCTCCAGAGCTGGTGACAGAGGTGATGTTCCCAGTCCACAGCCAAGCCAACTGCCCATCCACCCACCTATATATGCATTGCTTGGTGCTTCACTGTAGCTGTTGCAACCCCACAGCATCCCAGGGTTACATGTAGAACTATCACACTCACCATGCAATGAGCAAAGCATGCAAATGCGGGACCTTCTAGGATCCCCATCATTAGCAAGGCGCATCCTGCTTAATAGCTCACTGACTCCAAGAACAACAGCAAAGGCACTAATGGGCCTGATCCAAAGCTAAGCAGGCTAGAATCCTACTCAGGCATCCCCAAATGCTCACACACCTGTGTATATTGCCCAGTGCATCCTGGGTAGTGCAGTCCAACAGTCCCCATTGGGCAACTGCTTACAGATGTAGTGACAATACTTACATTTCCTACAGATGTAGCAACAATACTCACATTTTCTGACCGCAGCTTCTTTGCAGGGCAGCCTCCGTCTAGTGGATGGAGCATATAGTAAAGTCGAACTTTGCTCGCATGCTTCCGACTCTGTGCAGGGAAACCAAGAAGCATGGCTTCAGTGTTCTAAACCTTCTCAAAGGTCAACAGCAAACAAAAACCTTTTGACGAGGATCCTCAAATCTGACTGTCTCTCTTTTGCTATGTACAAGATAGGGCTGAGACTAGAGATGCATGGATTTTGTACAATCCTTTCCGACTGCATTTTGTGGATTGTCAGGTGCCTTTTATTCCATCATCCCATTGTTGGTGGAAGTAGATTTTTTCCAATTTCCCAAATGTCACAAATTTGCATTTGCGCAAATTTGGATTGGCACAAATCCGCAATTGCAAGAATGTGCAAATCCCTCACAAAATGTACCCCCCGTAAAATACGCAAATCCCATCCCCCCGAATGCAGATTTTCATGCTTTAGCTTATGGGAGAAATGCGCATTTCTGGCTGTTTTGTTTTTTTTAATTACATATTTTTGTATGATTAAATTTGTGTAAAATTCCTGAAAGTAAAAAACAAACAAACAAACAAAAACAGGTCAGGAAGTCCACGGAATCTGCGCAACTCAGAATAAGCCAGTCTGATGAGGAATCTACAGGTCAGATTCATAAAAATCCAAACTCATTTGATTCCCTTGTGGATTTCTCCAACAGTCCTAGCCAAGACTAAATTGGCCCTCCAGGTTTGCGGCCCCGTCCCATTCAGGGATGGCGAAATGGCGGCAGGCACTTCTCTCTCTGAATTTTCCCAAGGGCCGCTCATAGTTGTGCTACCCTTTTCTTTCCCCCAGACTACCTGGACTCAGCACCGTTCCAGGATATTGTGGAGAAGACCTCCACAGCAACTACCATTTGTAGCAGAAGCCTTTTCCTTCCCACAATGCCAGGGAACAACATTGCAGTGGTGTGTGAGCTACTGATGAAAAAGTGTTGCTCTGCCAGTCAAGAAAGGGAAAAGGAAGAACCCACTACAGCTACTAAAGGTGAGCAGCCCCCAGTATCGCCCCCCCAAAATATTGCTCTGTTTGGGGGTCCACCAGCTCACTCTCACCAACTGAAAAATGATTCTTTTAGTGATCCTCACCTCCAACCCTCTGATTTGACTAAATGTGGATTGTTTGTGTTTTTCCATAACTTATGATGTAATAATGGTCATGATCCATAATCTCTTCTGCTTTTGCTAGCCACAGGAGGGTGAAGGCCACTGACACCTGCCCCTTGGCCACTGAAATCTGATTGAGACACAGCTCTGGCGTATGACTCAAGGAGGGATGCTTGAAGAATTCAGTGTCTGCACATTCCAGTATGAACTATCCTAATCCAGACTCGCTGGACTTATCTGTCAATTGGAACTTACAATCCAATGCTATGCATGTTTACACAGAAGTAAACCCCACTGAGTTCAATCTTACTCACTCCCAGATAAGTGTGTATATAACTGTATTCCAGTTGTCTACTGGCCTTCTCAGTTCCTGAATATTCAGGGGGTCACTGTTGTCCTAAAATGTATCAAAATGTGTTTTAAAAAATTTTAAAGAGAAAATCTATTTTGAAATGTGTATTTTGAAAGAAAACGTTTTCAGGAATATATGTGTATTTTTAACAGAAAATACATGTAAAATACATTTTAAAATGCAAATTTTCATGGAGATTTTTCTTTTTAAAAAAAAATCAAAGATCAGTGTGGAAAGAGAATGGAGTGAGTGAACACATGTGGAAATGGCATGGGCTGGAAATGGAGAGATACCCCCATCTCTACTTCTGATATTTCAGCAGTCATCGCTAACACATTTCCAAGCATAGTTTTGCAACCATGAGGTCTAGATACTTGCTCCTTAAAAAAGAAAAGAAAGTCACCCGAGACTCACAGAAAATGGAATTCTATGCCTAACTCAGGATCATGTGCTATTTCAGCTTTCTTGCAGAATCACAGCCCTCGTGGCTTCTTGGCACGCTCAAAGACCAACTCTCCACATGAAATTAGATTAAACCAAAGGGCCTGCCTGGCAAATGCCCCGAGGGGCAAACAAGTCAAGAGAACAGACCCTGCAAACTTGCTTTGCGGTGTTGTCTGTGGTTGTCGGTGGCCATGAAAGCCACTTGTTCGATGGAACCTGGAGTACTGCACAAGCCACATGACGCTTCAGCTGCGCACTGCAGCAGCCTCGGAACACAGATGATGGATGGAACTGTGATAACTGAAAAACCAGCAGGAGTACTGGAGGGTGGAAAGGCTGCAAATGCTTGAGTTCAATCAAAGCATTGCCTGCTGCGCTCTGGGAATGAAAAATGGAGTGATTCGCATGCACAGCAGCAAAGAGTGTGCTCCTGGCATCAGGAATTCCAGGTGCAAAACAAAGTGAGAGAGCTTGACAAATCAAAACACATTTCTGGTGCTTAATTAATGCATTGATCATACCCTCTTCAGAAACTTTACAAATTATAGCCCCAGCCCTGCTTAAGTTAATTAATCTCAAGTCCCACTGATCTCAGTGAAAGAGTTCAGCACTCGGTTCAATTCCCATTGAAATCAATGGAACTTAAAGGTGACCTAAATGCCTGGATTGTGCAATGTATTAATACAGCCAGCAAAAGACCCCTCCAAACATTTAGGCTGCAATCCTGTACCCATTTACCAGGTAGTAAGCCCCTCTGAACTCAATGGGAGTAACTTCTGAGAATGCAAATGTAGGATTGCACTCTCAGGGAGGGATGGTGCAGGCGCTCGCTCCCGTCCAGGAATCCAGGGAAACCCCCCCTTCTCACACTTGAGCCCCTGCCCACACTTGCCCCCTGCCCGTACTCGGCAACCAGCCCACACTCACCCTGGTGACCTCATCAAGCTCTGCGGTCACCGTTTTTGAAAAATAAAATGGCGATCGCAAAAATGCACACGTTTGCATACATGCGAAAATGCGCATTCTTGCAAATGTGCATTTTCGCACATATGGAAATATGCACATTTGCAGAAATGCGTATTTTCACTCATATGTAAATGGGTGGGTGGGTTAGCATATCCCTACTCTTAGGTGCTTAAGATGTAGTCTCCAACACTTTTACAAATGCAGATAAGGGCACTCATATGTACTTGAGACAGCCCTCCAATCATACCCAGACTTACAGCCAGACCACTTTCCCATCCATTATGGTGTAGAGGTTAAACTGTCAGACTAGGAGCTGGAGATCCGGGTTCTAGTCCCCACTAGGCCAGGAAGCTCACTGGGTGACTTTCGGCCAGTCACTGACTCTCAGCCCAGCCTACCTCACAGGGTTGTTGTTGTGAGGATAAAATGGAGAGGAGGAGGAGGACCATGTCAGCCAGCTTGGGCTCCTTGCAAGAGGAAAAAAGGTGGGATATAAATGTCATCATAAAACAAACAGATAAAATTATTACATATTGCGGTCAGCTCTTCTTTGTCTCCTGTGTGCTCTGCAATAGCCTGTTCTGCACCAACGTCATTGCCAAGAGGATGTGTTTTTTGTCTTGCAATACCAACAATTCAAAATGAACCAGCCACGTGCAATGACCACCTGTGTTCTACGTGGTGCTTTAGCATTCGTGTGCATGCCTTGATATCAGGGCTGTTGGACTGCTGCTCCCATCAGCCCTAGCCAGCACAGCTAATGGTGACAGGTGGTGGGACTTCCAATCCAACAGTGACTGGAGGGCCACAAGTTGCCCACCCCCGCTTTACAGGCAAGCACACAGGAGTTAAAATGCACCCATGCTATTATTTATTTACTAAATAAATAGTGTTTCCCAAGACTAGGGATGAGCGAACGAGTGATGTTCAAGATTGTCAGCAATCTCTGAGCATCATCTCACCTCTTGTCCCATGCCTGATTCTTGTTTGTGATCTCTGGTCACTATACCTGAACTTGCACAAATCAAGCAGCAATTAAACAGGAGGTTTGCATAGGTTTCCCCAAATTTGCTCAAATTTCCTCCATAGACTAAAGCGGGGCTGATTTGGTCTATGGGGGAAATTTGCACAAATTAGGACATTTGCTCAAATTGAAACTGGACACGGGAACAAGGAAGCACAAGCATGTGCTCAACAAATGGCGAATATTTTTGGCAGACACGTGCTTGCATTCAGAGCTTTGAACTATCATGTTTTTCAAGCTCATACTAGGGATGTGCGAAAGTGACTTACCTTTCGCGGATTATGTTGATGGTGGGGGGGGGGAGGCATTCTGTCCCTCCCCCCGGAATCCTGGCAGGGGGGGAGACTCTCCATTCCTCCCCCCGGAATCCTTGAACGGCCGGCTGTGCTCCACGGCAGCTCCGCGGAGCAGCCGGCCAGGCCCGGCCCGGCCAGGCCAGAGCCTTCCGCAGCCGGATTTCCGGCCGTGAAGGGCTCTGGGTAAAACAAAAAACCAAAAAAAACCGCATACGCAAATGGCGGCGGCTATGGCCGCCGCCATTTGCGTTCCTTCTTTTTACCGTCTGAATCTATGTAAATATTTACGTAGACTATGACGGCAAAAATAAAGGGGAATGCAAATAGCGTAGCAGGCGCTATTTGCGTCCCTTTTTGATTCCCCGTTTTAGCCTACGTAAATCTTTACGTAGGCTAAAACAGTGAATCAAAAGGGGACGCAAATACTGCCTGCTACGCTATTTGCATTCCCCTTTATTTTTGCCGTCATAGTCTACGTAAATATTTACATAGATTCAGACGGTAAAAAGAAGGAATGCAAATGGCGGCGGCCATAGCCGCCCCCATTTGCGTATGCGGTTTTTTTTGGTTTTTTGTTTTACCCAGAGCCCTTCACGGCCGGAAATCTGGCTGCGGAAGGCTCTGGCCTGGCCGGGCCTGGCCGGCTGCTCCGCGGAGCTGCCGTGGAGCACAGCCGGCCGTTCAAGGATTCCGGGGGGAGGAATGGAGAGCCTCCCCCCCTGGCCAGGATTCCTCTTTCTAAATCTTTACGTAGATTCTAAATCTTTACGTAGGCTAAAACAGTGAATCAAAAGGGGACGCAAATAGCGCCTGCTACGCTATTTGCATTCCCCTTTATTTTCACCGTCATAGTCTACGTAAATATTTACATAGATTCAGACGGTAAAAAGAAGGAATGCAAATGGCGGCGGCCATAGCCACCGCCATTTGCATACGCAGTTAGTTTTTTTTAAAACCCACCAACCATGATAGGCTACGTAAAGATTTATGTAGCCTATCACGTCTTTTTTTTTTTTTTTTACACAAGCCTGGAAATGGCGGCGGCGGCAGCCGGTCGGAAGACCGGCCGACGATGACGACGACGAAGCTGCCCGGAAGATCCGCCCCAGGTGAGTCTCGTCCCGGGGGGGATCCGTGGGGGGGGGTGGGGGGGCAGGCCATTCTGCCACAGATTTCAGGGGGCTGAATTCACTGGCATTCGCCCTCACCGAGATCCATGGCGGAATTCTCTGACATCCCTACCTCATACATCCCTACCCAAGACTGCTCCAATTCCTCCCCCAGCCTCTCAGTGGCTGCATGTCTGAAGAACTTCACTGACCAGAATGGAAGGGGCTGAAACCTGAAGGCTTGCAACTCACATTAACATGTTTTTTTTAAAGGGTATCCCCCCCCCCATCACTAGGGGTGGGTGAACAAGCAATTTTCACGATTGCCAAGATTCTCTGAACACCACCTTGAGGCTTGGCTCACCTTGTTTTCCTGTTTGACTGCACTCTTTTTCATTTTGTTCAAGTGGGGAAAATGCATATTTTGAATGGGGAAAATACACTTTGAGGGGGGAAAGCAAAAAAGAAAAAAAGAGGCACACCCACTTTCCCCCAAAAGTAAGTGTGCATTTGCAAACATGCTTTCTTGCTCATGTTCAAGTCTGGGTTGTAAATGAGGCATGTTCACATGATTTGAGAACATCAAAGAAATTCTTCTAATCCCTACAAGTCACTCCCTCTAATAGCAAACTCTGGTGGGAATGGAGATGAAGCCCCCAAAGGGTCACTGGGGAATGAGAGGCAGGTATCAGCATGGTCAGGGGAATACTTCTGCAAAATTTGCAGGAGTATTCAAAAATGGAACAAACCTAAAGAGGCCAAAGAAAAAAGGGCCCAATGAGAAGCCAAAATGCACAGTATCCACAGAATGCTGAGCGCCACTTGGAAAAGAAAAGCGGAAAACTGGGGTAGATGGGGAGGGAAATGCCCTGCTTGATCTCCTTACAGCACCTAGTATCCTGGAGGAAGACATGGCTGGCTGGCTGACTGGCTGGGCAGAACAGAAGCTCTCTGGCTAGGAGGTGAGGATATACTGCACCTTTTTGTTGCAGGTCCTGCTTTGTTTTCTCTAAAAGGTACAGTAAGGACATTGCTGGATCCAAGTCAAGCATAGGAAGTTGGGACTGTCTCTGTCAAAAAGGGAGAGCGGGAAAGTATGCAAAGGTTCAGATCAGTGAAATGGCTCTATGCACCAGGTTATGCTGCTATGAGTACCACATATGAGAGAGGGCTTGAAGTTAGCAAAGGGTGACCTTTTAGTGGCTGCAGAGGGTGGATAAGAGTGCTGTCTACTACTTCTGTATATTTTATTGCCAAGAAATGAATACGTTAAGCCAGAATGAGTGCAGCTGAACTCCAGACAGATCTTTTTTTCCCCACCACCCCAAGTCTCAGTTGCAAGAAAAGTGCAAATTAGGCAAAAGGGTGTCCAGGGGAGGGGGGGTTGGATGGGGGGTTGGTTTGGGGTGGGGGGAGAACCACATTGCAGCTAGAAATAACAGTCCCTTTCAAGTGCACAGGGGGTCTATTTCATGCTCTTTCTTGCATTAACAATTTTTGCATTTTATGCTAAGTCATTTACTTTGATTCAAGCGCCATTTGTTTTCATGCCTCTGGGACCGGCCATGCCTCTTGTAAATTAAAACTTTCCTTCCAGGGTATCTTGCTCTCCTCAAGGTGAGACACGTTCTCACATTGATTTGGGGGGGTCTCGCAAAAGCCAGGAGCCTTTAAAGACTGGGGAGGGGGAAGCATCAGGGCTGAAAGGCAGCCTCCAATCTGAATTACTGAACAGGCTTTCTCATTCTTTCAGCTCTCCTTAGCACATGCGGGGTGGGGTAGGGGGAGCTTCTGTATGTTGGCACCCTAAGGATCATTGCCAAGTGACAATCCACTTCTTTGCTCTCACTCCACTTAGGATCGCTCCCATAATGCTGGGCTGCACCACCACTGACAGGTGCTCACATGATGGAATGCTTGTCCATGCAAAAACAAAACAAAACTCCCCACATATAGAAAGCTAGCATTTCAGGCAGAAGGCTAGGCTAAATCCTTGCCTCTGATACACTGATGTTCCATCGAGAGCAGAAAGGATGGGGTGAGTCAGTGAAGTACTTTCGTACTGCTACTGCTGCAGTAGTAGTCGTCGTACCATAAGGAACATCGCTAAACAGGAGGACATCATGCATGCACATCCCATGTATACACAGCAGCATTTGCGATGGCGAGTGCTTTGCTCAGAATCCTTGCTTCTGATCGTCTTGCAGAGCAACTGCACCATTCGCATTACAATTTCAGATCACAGATTAGCAATTTGCGTGGGGGGCGGAGGGGATTAAATTGCCATTAGAGGGTTTTAGAATATTTTTCATCCCCTATAGCAGAAACATGGTTACATTTGTATGCATCGCTGTGACTGTGCATTTTAAAGAGAAATAAATGTGTGCATGAAATAAGAGAAAGGGGGTGGGGTGGGGAGAAACAAATTAGCAAGGATAAATGCTGTCAAATAGCCGCAGGCAGGCTTTCGATGAGGTTTGAGGGGAAATGTCATTTTCCCTGCCAGATTCGCAGCTGACCTAAAGGAAAAAGCCCTTTTAGTATCATGTGAAAATGTTCTTGGCATTGCATTGCAGAAAAGCAGTAAAGTCCAAAACAGTTCAAGCCCGAGAACTGAAGAGGGGCAGGAAATTTCTCCAGCTCAGCCATAGCAGTGGGAAGGTTTCTGGGGCTCTGTGTCTTTTGCTAAGATTCTTCATCAATCATGTATCAAATTTATACATTTCTGTCACAAAGGCTGTAATACTAAGCTCATTTACTGCCAAGTAAGCCCTATTTAACTCCATAGAGCTTAGTTCTGAGTCACACCTAGGAATGCTTTTAATTCAGTCTACATTTTTAAGCATAACATGATTCATACTTCCCTGACTAATATACAGATTGGGACACAGTAATCCTTCAGGTTTTGCACTTCTCCGAATGTTCTGCTACAGTTCTCAGCTCAGAAAAAGTACCCAAATGTACACAAAAATGTCTATTTTAGGATAAAATACATACAAAAATGTATATTGTAAGATACAATACATACAAAAATGTCTATTTTGTGTGTGGGTGGAAACTACCCATATTTAAATGCAAATTTCCACAGATGGATGTGGATGTTTTTCTTAAATTCACAGCTTGATGCACAAATGGTATGGAACAGGTTTATGAATGAACACATGTGAAACTGACAGGGGCCAGAAATAGACCAAGATCTGTCCATCCTAGAGTGAACATGTTTAGGACTGAACTATAAGGTTGCAATTTGCGCACGCTTACCTGTGCGGGAGGCCCACTGTACACAATATGGCTTACTTCTGATCAAACGTGCATAGGATTAGGCTAAATGCCCCATTGCAACCAATAGCACAGCTTTGATGTCCTGTTGCTTCCAATGAGACTGAGGCTGCAAGCCTGTATCCATTTATTTGGGAATATGGTCTGTGGAAAGTGGAACCTACTTTGGGGTAGACATGTAATGGATTGCACTCTCAGTTACAACTTGTGCTGACTGGGCCCACTGTTTTCCCTTCTTTGCTTGTGTATAACTTCTTTTAAAAAAAAATCAGTTCAGAAGTAAAGGCTTCATTAGCTCAAGTTACCCCTTTCTGCTAAAATATCTTTGTTTCAGCTGGACATGCTTCTTAGAGCTCCATATTCAATGTGATGTGAGAGATCCAAGAACACGATTTCCCAGTTTGAAAAGTGCAAATAGCAGCTGCAAGGAAGGAAGGCCTGATCTAATTGGAACCACGACACCGAAGGAGCGGGGGTTGCCCTTTTCCACACTCGCCCCGCCCCCGCACACAATTAAAATCCTCACCCAGAAGCTGCTATTATTTCATCCACTGGGGAAAAGGTACAGGTACCCTACGATGCTTATGTGTTCAGGGCCAGCCCGACCATTAGGCGAAGTGAGGCGGTCATCTTAGGGAGCAGATGGATGATGGTGGTGTGGAGGGGGCAGTGGTGGCAGCCACCTGGCCATTCCCCTCTGTTGGAGGACAGAGCCTGGTGTTCCAGGCAGCCTGCAGGCACCCCCTCAGGTGAGGTGGAAGACGCCCTCCCATCACCATGCTGAAGTTACATTCAGCCCTCAATCCTGTCAGCTTCTGTAGGCGGAATGGAGGTGAGGTGCCATCCATAAGGTGGCCATGTGTCCTCTTTCACCATCCTCTACTTGAAGGGCTGTCCTGTCCAACTTTGGTTTCAAGATAAAGAACCATCAGGACTGTTGCCAGGTTGTCGCAAATGCCCACCTGGGTCTCAGAGTCGAGTGGACTCCGCCATGACTAACCCCCGGACCCCACTTGCCAAGCTGAGGGGCATTTGTGGACCCAGTCGCTGAGCACTCAGGGGCTCAGCAAGTGGCCAGAAGCAACCCTCGATGCAAGCCATGGTGGCCGCCAGAGTCCCCGTCACCACACACCAAACCTCCGGGCCTCCTTCCTTGCAAGGAGCCCCCATTGCCGTGCACCAGCTGCTCAGCGTCCTCTCCTCCTCGCAAGGAGGAGAGGGGCAAGCAGTTGGTGCATGGTGACAGGGACTCCAGCAGCCACCAGCTCTGAAGCCCTCCGGGTCTCCTTTCTTGTGAGGAGAGGGGTGAGCAGTTGGTGCACAGGGACAGGGACTCCAGCAGCCATTTCTGCACAAAGCAGTAGCTACCGGAAGAGGGAGAACTGCCATTCTGCACAAAATGGCAGCGGTGCTCAGCAACGGTGGGGAGCCCCGTAGCCTCATTGGCCATTCACTGAGCCACCAACATGCTTGCACAGAGCCATGGTGAGGGGCGGTGGTGGTGGCAGCTCAGTGTGGGGCTAGCGAAGTCGGGCACAGGTGAGTCCAAACATCCTTCACTGTTGCCCATCAACAGTTAATACCTGACTAGCAGGCTGAGTAGACAGGTGGTGCACAGATCGCCTGGCCACAGTCTTCCATGCTGAAGTGAGGAGTCTTCTATTTTTCTTGCTATCATAACAATTATTTCTAAATAATTTGCTTTTAGGGGTGTATGAGAATGTTGTTCCTGTTTGCAAATCACGTGAAAAGGTCCCCTTTGCAACCCCGGAGGCCAGCATGAATGCAATTCTTGGGGAATGTTCATTCATGTTCAAAAGTGCACACTTGCACATGTGTACAAATCCCTGCCCAATGCACATTTTCACGCTTTAGCCTATGGGGGAAATATACATTTTTCAATCAGGAAAAGTGTGTGTTTTTACGATTGGGGAAAATTCCACACTTTTTAAAAATATGTGTTTTTTTTTCCTGATCATTTGCATTTGATTTTTCAGGAATGCAAAACAGATGAAATGAGAATTTGGAGAACTTCATCAAACCTGAATATTGCATTTTCACCCATCCCTCTTTGCATGTATGCATATGCATTAGCATATGCGAAGATGATGCAAATCTAGGGATGTCAAAGAATTCCGCCATGGATCTCGGTGAGGCCGAATGCCAGTGCATTCGGCCCCCGAAATCCATGGTGGAACGAAGCCCCCCGCCCCCCCACCCTGCAAAAGGCGCGCAAAATGGGACACCTACCTGCTGCCATTCACACTGCTTTGCGAATGGTGGCCGCGTCTGCGGCTGCCATTTGCTTCCTCATTATAGCCGTGATAGGCTAAGTAAATACTTATGTAGCCTATCACGGCTAATGCAGGGATGCCATTTTCATCCCTGTGGAAGCCGTGATAGGCTGCGTAAGTATTTACGTAGCCTATTATGGCCAAAAAAAAAAGGGAACACAAATGGCGGCTGCCATAGCTGCCGCCATTTGCGTTCGCTGCTGTTGTTGGGTTTTTGCCGTGATAGGCTACATAAATATTTGCATAGCCTATCACAGCAAAATACAGGGACGCAAATGGCGGTGGCTACGGCCGCTGCCATTTGCGTCCCTGTGCAGGCTGCCCAGCGGCCAGATGTCCGGCTGCGAGCGGCCCCGTCCGGCGGCTCCGTGGAATCGCCACAGACTGGAGCCAGCCCGAGAGAATTTCGGGGGGAGGGACGGAACGCTTTCCCCCCACCGCGAATGTTACCCTTCAAAAAGGTAAGTGAGTTTCATACATCCCTATGCAAATCTGTGTCCTCTTTTGGGGCGATGCATTTTCTTCTTCCTTGGTGATTGGTATGTGGTGACCCAAAGAGGCAGTGAAGTTGACACAAGATCAGAGTAATGAACTGCAAACAGCCCACTCCACTGAGGATACTGGCAACTGTTTTCTGAAGCAATATGGTTGTCCTCTATGGAAGGACAAGTACGTCCCTAGCTCATGCTGCTTCTTCTGAGAATGCCTTGCATGTCACTTTAAAGTTTCTTTTTCTGCTTCCCTCTCCCTTTTTATTGTTTTGTTCACTTTTTGCATTCTATTGCTGTTTCATATGCATCTTGGATAATATGCTCAGATGTTTTACCTGACTAATTGATCTTGAAATAGACATTTCTACCTCTTTAAATAGCATCTAACCACTGGTTCTTTTATAAAGTGGTTATTTAGCCTCCGAGACCCCCTTCCCCCATGATGAGATCACCAATATTTTATATTAAATGGATTCATTTAAATGACACTGTCAAATGGAATTGCACAATCTGGGTCTATCTAGGGAATAATAGCAGAATCTTTCATCTGTGTCAGATAATAGCTGATGTCATTTGCTCTATAACTGGGGATTATGATACTGCAGCCATGTTTCCCAAAGTCCTGATTGCTAAGGAGCACTTTCTTTGGAGTTAAAATGTGAGGCACACTTCATTCTTTAGAGAGGAGCAGATATCCCCCGTTCTGAGCCTTCACCGTTCTCAGTGGTGCCATCAGGCTAGGATGCTGGGGCAGAGGCTCAGGGGGCCCACTCAGCAGAATGAGCAGGAGGCTGCCTTCCCATCTTTTGAACTGAGTGAAGTAATAAGCACAATGCTGCCTAGAGATGGTGGCCCCCATAAAACCATTAAGTCCCAGAGTCTAACATCACTAAGGACGCAATCCTATGGAGATAGTTGGCAGCCTCCGAACTCACAGGCTGATGCCTATCCAGTGCAGGGTGGCCAGAGCACAGAGGGGATCCTCTCCTCCATGCCCCAGCCACCCTGCAGTTTCAGCTAGATGTGTGATTTTGCACTTCTAGCTGGAGACGTCAGAGCTGGAAGGGGGGAGGTTGCATGGTGCATAGGAAGATGTGTAAAGAGGCTTCCATAGGGGTGTACGAACCCTGTGACTTCCAGTCTGGGGGGCGGGGTCTGAAGAAGGGAAATCTGGGCTGCTCGGGGCCCCGTGGATTTCCCTAGAGCCTTATCGCGTCCATTGGATTTCGTGGGGTGTCTCTCCTCCTGACTGCACCGGGACAACCCTTGAGAGCTGGCACGGGGAAGAAGGGCCTTGGAGGCACCCCAGTGGTCCCTCCTTGGTCTCCTCAAGAGGACGCCAAGGTGAGGGCGCTGGGGCCTGGCCACTCCGGGACCCATCCTGCCTCTGCCAGCTGTGAAGAGCTTCCTTAACAGCTGGTGTGGGGAGGAAAGGCTTCAGTGGCACCCCAGCAGTCCTCAAGAGGAGGCTGGGGAGACAAGCACTGGGGTGCTGCCAAGGCTCTTTTTCCCCACGCCAGCTGTTAATGAAGCCCTTGACAGCTGGCATGGGGAGGAAGGGCCTCAGTGGCACCCCAACGCTGGAAAGCCACCCTGCAGGAAATCTGATGGACCCGGAGGTGAGTGGGGTTAGTCTGCTGCAGACGTTGCAGGTTGGATTCTTGAGAATCCAGCCTACTTTGAATCCACAGCTGATTTTTCCCCATCCCCAGGCTTCTGTGGTCTCCTCCCTTCCCTGCCCCTGGAACCACTCCCTCTTTGCCCTGTCCGCACTCCGCTCCCGAATGTGGAGAAGTAGCTGGCATGGGCAGAACCACACCAGCTATGAGGGGGTTGCGGGGGGCAGGCAGCACAGTTGCTGGGCCTGAGCTTGAAGCCTTGGCTCCAAACGCATTTCCCAGAAACTGGAAAATCCTATGGCCCTCTAGACAGTGTCTAGTGGCCATAAGGTTGCTTCCTAAACTGCACTATTGCAAGCAGCAAATGGCTTGAAAATTCTTCCGCAATATGTACTGGTGGGACCTTGGGCACTGATCCTTGGTATGGAACATGAGTGTTACAAACATGAAAATGACTGGTTCCCTGGAGAGCCTAGTGTTACGTCACCAGTCTGCCTTCTCTGTGCATTTCATCTGGTAGAAGAGGACGCTGAAATAACTCCTTCTGCCAGAGATTGTCCTATCAGTGACCGGCTGTGGCCTTCCACAGCAGTGGAGCAGGATTTGAACAGCTCTCCTCTGCTGACGCTGGATCGAAAGGCTGTCTCTGGAGAGGGTTCAGAGGAGGGCAACAAAGATGATCAGAGGACTGGAAACAAAGCCCTGTGAAGACAGACTGAAAGAACTGGGCATGTTTAGCCTTGAGAAGGGAAGACTGAGGGGAGACAGAATAGCGCTCTTCAAGTCCTTGAAAGGTTGTCACAGAGAGGAAGGCCAGGATCTCTTATTGATCATCCTAGAGTGCAGGACACGGAATAATGAGCTCAAGTTACAGGAAGCCAGATTCCGGCTGAACATCAGGAAAAACTTCCTGACTGTTAGAGCAATACGACAATGGAACCAATTCCCTAGGGAGGCGGTGGGCTCTCCCACAGTGGAGGCATTCAAGACAAGGCTGGACAGCCATCTGTCAGGGATGCTCTGACTTGGATTCCTGCATTGAGCAGGGGGTTGAACTCGATGGCCTTGTAGGCCCCTTCCAACCCTACAATTCTATCATTCTATGATTCTACTTCAGCACACAGATGCTGCAGGAACCTGCTAAGGAAACAGATGGAGAAGTCTTGCTGTGCAATGTTTCGTCTGTCTGTGTTTCAATGAGTTATCATATACTAAGGATACTGGGCCAGTTCTGGGATTGGGGAGCCCTGAGCAAGGGTGGCCATTGAACAAACAAGATGAAGGGTTGGAGAAGGGTGCACAGTAGTGCTATTAGGGCAGGACTTTGGTGCAGAAGTCTTATTCAGCAGAATAAACGGGGGGGGGGGACACCGAACGGAGCGAGGATGGCTTGCCACATTTGGACGTAAGTGCAGTAATACACACATGGCCATATGAAGAGGGCAGCCCCCATAAGATCACTAAGGGCAGAGTCCAAAATGACCTGGCTGCACCACTGATGGTTGTATAGGTTTGCTCTCTGCAAGGAGCCGCTGGCCTTGATTTCAGGAGGAGATTTCCTGGAACTGGTTCCAGAACTGGATAGCTGGATGCCGCTTTCAGTTCCTTCCATTCAGTTGCATCTCCCTCCCACCCTCCTCTACATTACCGCTGCATTGATAAAACATGGAGGAAAACAAGCAAGCAAGCAAACAAACAAACAAACAAGAAAGCCCAGGACTCTTCCACAGCCGGGAGACCTTCCTGAATGTCTACTGGAGAGGGCGAGGTCACATGGTCTCCTGGGAGTTCAGAAAGAATGGGCTGGAAAAGAGTCTAAGGGAGCAATCTTACGTGGATCAATGGTCGCCTTTGACCCCAGGGGTGACCACCTATCCAGGGATGGGAGAAGTGGTGAGGAGTGGATCTCCTGCTCCCTCCCCCCACTCTGTTTTCGCAGCTAGACAGCCGATTTCAGCTGTCTAGCTACGGGACCTCGGAGCATGGGAAGCAGTGGCCAGACGATACATAGGATGTGTCATACTGGCATTTCTGACCTCCCCACCCCTGGGAATGCCCCATTTTTGCTGCTCTGTGCTGCTCTTACAAGCATAGAGCATGGGGCCGATCCACGCTTACGAGGAGGCATGGGAGGGGGGGCAGTTCTCCAGGAACTGACCTCAGAGCAGGGGCTCCGAGGTCAGTTCCTGGGAACTAACCTATCCTATGACTGTCTAGCCGCTGACTAGCGGTCATAGGATTGTGCCCTTAGGCTCCTGCAAGTGCAAGGGTGTTTTTTTAAAAAACTAAAAAATAGAAAGATGACCCCTCAAGAATTGCCTACACTTAAAAAGCTATGTGGAAGCCCTGTCCCCCTCCACAAGGAGAAAATTGTCCAAAATTCTCACCTCTCCCAGACTCTTTTGCCAGAGTTTTCATTTTGCCCCCACCTCCCCACGAAATGCCCCAAATGGAAGAACCAAAATTTTCAGCACAGCACTAGTATATTCATCTATAGAATTGAAACTCAATATTCCAGACTTCCCATCTTGGGGGTCGCAAGGTTAGTTTGGATGATACTTACCCCCCAACCAAAGAGAACTCAGAGCATACAGCTCCTCCCCTCCCACCTGGCCATCTGTTCCCTGCTTCCAACATGCCACTTAGATATGTGGGGAGCCACATTGGCGTGCACAAACAATGTGATTGATTGATCTCCTGATTTAATCACAGTCTCATACCACATAAAATGCAGGGGTGGGCAGCATGTGTCTTTTTAAAATAAAAATGCAGCGTCAGGGCTATGGAGTGCTAAAAGGGTCAAATTTAGCTTGGACTGAAATGAATGTTGACTGTTTTAGCACTCCATAGCCAATATGGATGCTATGAGGTTCAAATTTAGCTTCAGCACAGGTTTAATTGGACCCTGGTAGTGCACCATTATGGTTTACCGCTGAATATCAGCTGTAGAATCCGTTGTTGTTTGTTTGTTGTTGTTATATTTTTTGTGGAGTGCATGGCAACCTGCAGAGTGTGACCCACAGGGAGAACTGGAGAAGCCAAACTGGCCCCCAGATGCCCTAAAGTTGTCCACCTCTGCCATAAACACACAATCATACTTCAGGGGAAAGACCCAACTTCATACAACCTGACTAAGAAATAGAGATGTATGGACTGTGTAAAATCTGCTCCATCTGTGTTTCACGGAATATCAGGTGCCTTTTGTTCCGTCATCCACCCACAGACGGATGCAATTCTTGTTTTCATCATGTGGAAAAAATACGCAATTAATTACGTAAGCGGTTAAGACGCTGAACTGCAGACCGGAAGGTCGGCAGGACAGCAGTTCGAGACCCGAGTGCCGCATGACAGAGTGAGCTCCTGTCTTCAGTCCCAGCTCCTGCCAACCTAGCAGTTCGAAAGCAAGAAATTGCAAGTTGATAAATAGGCGCCGCTTCGGCGGGAAAGGCAACAGCGTTCCGTGCACCTCGGTGTTCAGTCATGCCGGCCACATGACCACGGAAGCGTCTTCGGACAGCGCTGGCTCTTCGGCTTAGAAATGGAGATGAGCACCACACCCTAGAGTCGGACACGACTGGCTGGGGACACCTTTACCCTTTACCTTTATTTACATGCGTATTTACATAATTTACCTTAGTACATAAGATGTAGCATATTGTCCCCCATTCCTTACAACAGCAGAAACGTACGTATTTCCTATGGATTTATATGTGTAAATTTGGGGAAAATAAAAAAATCATCTGAAAGTCCACGGACTCTGTCTGTGCAGCCTGAGAGGGTCGCTCCACAGCAGATTCCACAGGTCAGATTCTTAGAAATCAGAGCTCATTTTAGTCTCTCTCAAACATCTCCAGCATCCCTACTAAGAAATGCTAAGGAAAAACCCAGTACCCCAACACCCAAATAAGGTCAGGTCAGATTGAAATCAGAGTGCTGTTATTATGTCAATGGATGTTTTTAACCCATCACAAATATGAAATCTGTTAACATTGCAGCTTTGCATAATTAATTACATTTGCTGTGTTTGATGATCTTTACTGCCTGACTCACTGAAATAGATGGGATTGGAGGAAAGCAGCAATTATTTAGTGCTGAACAGGTGCTCTTAATTAGTTCTCCACAAAGATGTGGAGGGCATATTTCAGGCTGCTAGAAAAAATGCTCCGTTCTTAAGAAAGCCCAATACATTTCAGCCCAGATGTTCTTTGGGGCCTTCTTCTGGGTTTATGTAGCAGAGAAAATATATGTGATTTAGGGATGTCAGAGAATTTCTCCACGAATCTCGGGGAGGCCGAATGCCAGCACATTCGGGCCCCCAAAATTGGTGGAGAAACAGTCTGCCACCCCCCCGCCACCCCCAGGATGGGACTTACCTTGGTCAAATGTCCCTGGCGGCGGCGGCTCCGGCGGCGGTGCGGCGGCGGTGCAGCAGCGGCGGCGGCCGGTCTTCTGACCGGCTGCCGCCGCCGCCATTTCCAAGTAAAAAACAAACAAAAAACAAGCAAACGTGATAGGCTACGTAAAGATTTACGTAGCCTATCATGGCTAGATTTTTAAAAAACACCGTGATAGGCTACGTAAATGTTTACGTAGCCTATCACGGCTGACTTTGGAAAAAAAAAAAGTGTATACGGAAATGGCGGCGCCCATGGGCGCCGCCATTTGCATTCCTTATTTTGGCACATGTAGTCTATGTAAACATTTACATAGACTACGGCGAAAATAAGGGCAACGCAAATAGCGTTACCCTTATTTTCGCCGTAGTCTACGTAAATGTTTATGTAGACTACACGTGCCAAAATAAGGAACGCAAATGGCGGCGCCCATGGGCGCCACCATTTGCGTACCCACTTTAAAAAAGAAAAAAGTCAGCCGTGATAGGCTACGTAAACATTTTTTTTACTACGTTAACATTTTTTTTTTGCCGCCATTTGTGTCCCGGCAGGAGACAACGGAGCGCCTCCCCGCCACTGCGAAGCAAGCTTCGGGATCAGGTAAGTGACTTTCATCCATCCCTAATGTGATCACATTTCCTAATAAGAAAGATGGCTAACAGCTTGGGGAAGGCCTCATTGGTGGCACAATGTGATCTTTTGAAAAAACAGAAAGACCATTTGAACTGCAGTTTAACATTCAGTTATATTCAGCTGATTGTAGTTCAGATCACGAACTTCTTATTGCACAATTTAGAATCAGACTAAAGAGAATAGGGAAGACCCACAGATCAGTTAGATATGAGCTCACTAATATTCCTCATGAATATGCAGTGGAGGTGAAGACTAGATTTAAGGGACTAGATTTAGTAGATAGGGTCCCGGAAGAACTATGGACAGAAGTTCGCAACATTGTTCAGGAGGCGGCAACAAAAAACATCCCAAAGAAAAAGAAAACCAAGATGGCAAGATGGCTGTCTGCTGAGACACTGGAAGTAGCCCAAGGAAGAAGGAAAGCAAAAGGCAACAATGATAGGGGGAGATATGCCCAATTCAATGCAAAATTCCAGAAGTGAGCCAGAAGAGATAAGGAATTATTTTTAAACAAACAATGCGCGGAAGCGGAAGAAGATAATAGAATAGGAATGACAAGAGACCTCTTCCAGAAAATTAGAAACATTGGAGGTAAATTCCAGGCAAAAATGGGTATGATCAAAAACAACTATGGCAAGGACCTAACAGAAGCAGAAGAGATCAAGAAAAGGTGGCAAGAATATATGGAAGATCTGTATAGGAAGGATAACAACATTGGGGATAGATTTGACGGTGTGGTCAGTGAGCTAGAGCCAGACATGCTTAGGGATGGCGGAGAATTTATCCATGAATCTCGGGGAGGCTGAATGCCAATGCATTCGGCCCCCCAAAATTGTTGGTGAAATTCTCCGCCACCCCCCCCCAGGATGGGACTTACCTCCCTCGAATGTCCCTCTCAGCGGTGGGTCCCGGCGGGAGTTTGGCGGCAGTTCGGCAGGGGCGGCAGCCGGTCTCCCAACCGACTGCCACCGCCGCCATTACAAAATAAAGTAAAAACAAACAAACACCCGTGATAGGCTGCGTAACGATTTACGTAGCCTATCACGGGTGACTTTGGGGGGGAAAAAAAAAAGTGCGTACGCAAATGGCAGCACCCATGGGCACAGCCATTTGCGTTCCTTATTTGGTCCCAGTAGTTTACATAAAGATTTACGTAGACTACGGCAAAAATAAGAGCAACGCAAATAGCTGACTTTGGAAATCTAGCCGTGATAGGCTACGTAAATCGTTACGTAGCCTATCACGGGTGTGTGGGGTTTTTTTTCACTTTTGTATTTCGCGGCCGGGGAGACGGGGCGCTTCTCCCCGGCCTGAATTTCAGCCGGGCGAGGCGGGGCGCCTCCTCCCCCAGCCTGAACTTCGGGGGGAGAACCGAAGCGCCTCCCCCCCACCGAGAAGCAAGCTGTGGGACCAGGTAAGTGCCTTTCGTACATCCCTAGACATGCTGAAGAGTGAGGTTGAATGGGCCTTAAGAAGCATTGCTAATAACAAGGCAGCAGGAGATTACGGTACCCCAGCTGAACTGTTTAAAATCTTGCAAGATGATGCTGTCAAGATGATGCATGCCATATGCCAGCAAATTTGGAAGACACAAGAATGGTCAACAGATTGGAAAAGATGAACTTATATCCCCATACCAAAAAAGAGAAGCACCAAAGAATGTTCAAACTATCAAACAGTGGCACTTATTTCACATGCCAGTAAGGTAATGCTCAAGATCTTGCAAGGTAAACTCCAGCAATTCATGGAACGAGAATTGCCAGATGTACAAGCTGCGTTTCGAAAAGGCAGAGGAACTAGAGAGCAAATTGCCAATATCCGCTGGATAATGGAGAAAGCCAGGGAGTTTCAGAAAAACATCTATTTCTGTTTTATTGACTATTCTAAAGCCTTTGACTGTGTGGATCATCACAAATTGTGGCAAGTTCTTGGTGGTATGGGGATACCAAGTCATCTTTTCTGCCTCCTGAGGAATCTGTATAACGACCAAGTACCAGCAATGGTAAGAACAGACCACGGAACAACGGACTGGTTTAAGATTGGGAAAGGAGTATGGCAGGGTTGTATACTCTCACCCTACCTATGCAACCTGTACGCAGAACACATCATGCGACATGCTGAGCTTGATGAAGCCAAGGCTGGAGTTAAAATTGCTGGAAGAAACATTAACAATCTCAGATATGCAGATGATACCACTTTGATGGCTGAAAGCAAGGAGGAGCTGAGGAACCTTATGACAAAGGTGAAAGTAGGGATGTATGAAAATCACTTACCTTTCGTGGATTATGCTGATGGCCGGGGGGGGGGGAGGCGCTCCGTTCCTCCCTCCCCCGGAATCCTGGCCGGCCGGCTGTGCTCCACAGCGATTCTGCGGAGCCGCCGGCCGACTCCACCAGCAGCCGGACATCTCAATATGAGAGATACTGGCCAGGAGTGAAATTAGTGAGAACAAACAGACACATCCATACATTTTACCAGGAGCAGTAGAACCTAGTGGCCGCCATCTCTGAAGGCATTATGTTTATTGATATACCTCTAAAACAACAAAGTCTGAGGATCAATCCAACCATAAAGGATAGTCCTTGAGACACTTCACCATATGTTCACACTGGCAAAGTGTATGTATACACACCTGCACATGCACACACATATATAATTCTGTGCCCGTGTAAAAACTGATATGTTGGAAAACCATCAAGGATCCTTAAGAAAAGAACAAGGGAGCATGTCTGTAACATCATTAATTTTTAAAAGGGTATTTCATTAGTAAGTCATTTTTAGGGCTGTGCAGGGACCCCCCCCCCCATCTGCCTTGGAGGCTGCTTTGGGGCTTCCAAGGTGGGCCTGATCTGCTTCAGGCCGATCCACACCCCTCCCCCCGGTCCGCTTTGGCCTCCAGAGCCAAAGTGGGATTTGGATGTCCAAATCCCCCTCCCTCCACCGGATGCCCCCACTGTGCCGCACGAGCCCCAGCTCCTTACCTGGCCCCTTGGAATATGCGCCGGCAGCCATCTTCTTCCAGGGAGTCACCATGGCAACTCCCTGTATTTCTGCAAATAGATCCAGTGCAAATGGCTGCTGTCAAGCCGTCAAGTATGCTACATTAATCTTGTGTGCCTGACAGCAGCCATTTGCACAGGATCTGTTTCTGGAAATACAAAAATGACAACTCCTTGAAGCAAGAAGATGGCTGCCAGTGCGCCTCCCAGGGCCCAGGTACGGATCTGAGGCCTGGACGGTGGTGGCGGTGGCACGGCTGGGCTTCCAGATCACTCCAAAGTGCACCAAAGCCCTTCAGAGCGACCCAACCCACTTTGAGCCCCTTGTGCCCTACCTTGGAAGCGACATGAAGTGGCCCAAAGCGCCCCACTTCAGCTCAGAGTTTGGGACAAAAGGCTCCTGACAATCCGCAAAACACAGACGGAGCAAATTTTACACATTCCGTACATCCCTACACAGCCCTAGTTATTTTATTGGCAGGGGGAAGCATATTGTATTGGATGTTTGGTTCTAGGCAGTGGAAAAACCAAACATAGAAAAGGATAAGAACTTATTTAGAAAAGTGATGGAGTGGATGTTGAAGTTAAAAGCTTTGGCCTCACAAAGCCTCCATGAGGAATTTCTTCCCTCTAACGTAATTGAGGCTTCTTACTTTGGTGACACCCCTTTCTAATCTCTTTGACATAAAACCTGTGTGAGAGATTGGCAACACCTGTATGTAGGAAATTTAATATGCTACCTTCAGCAATAATTTTACTCACCAGTTATTGAATGCCTGAGACAAATCTCCCAGAGTTCTCTGAAGGCTATTTTTAACAATATAAGTATACATAGGCAATCATGCAATTTGTATTAATTTTATCTGTTGTTTCCTATTGTTTTGTGTATGAAATGTAATTAAATGTATTGTCTGCTTTCTAGCCCCTGAAGAAGGCACCGAAGAAAACCTGGGCTGAAATGTATTGGGCTTTCTAAAGAATAGTGCCATTTTCTAGCATCCGGAGAGGTGTTCCCTCTTTGTGGATTTCTAGTGGATACTTTCCACTTTGCTCATACTCACCACTCTTAACGGCTTAACAAATGCCATTTGTGTGGGCCTTTCCAGGCAATCAATTACATAGCAATGGCTTCAAACTATTTCCCAGAGCCCCCTAGGGATCTTGGAGGGTTATAGGTCTTCTCAATCATAAGTTCCAGAACCAGAGAAGCTTCCTTGGAAGAAAACTTTGGCTGCCAGCTCCGACCTCCTTTTGCATTGTGCAGCCACAGGAGATGGTTGGGTTTGTTGAAAGGGGCACTCCCACTCTTATGCGGGGTGACTCCGAGGCCCCAAACATCTACATGAAATGACTGTGCACCCTGTCAATGACGTTCTTCTCCTCTCCCATAACATTATTGTGTGTTTGCACAATTATATTTGTCCACCAGCTGCGACCCTTCCTGAGTCATTCTGACTTGGCAACAGTTATCCATGCCTTGGTTGCATCATCTTTAGACTATTGCAGTGCACTCTGTGTGTGGCTGCCCCTGAACAGAGCCCAGAAGCTTCGATTGATGCAAAATGTGGTGATCGGGATGTCCATCAGCTGGATATCCAGCCCTTTTTAGGCCTAATGGATTCCTGTGGTGCCTGCGATTCAGAGGTTTGTTCCCAAAATCCAGGAGGGGGGGGGTGTAAAGCGCGATTTGCACAAATCACACAAATTTCAGCTGCAATTTGTGGAAATCATGCAAATCATGGTTGCAATTTGTGCAAATTACAGTCGCTATTTGCACAAATTATGTAAATTGCAGCCACAATTTGTGTAATCCGCACAAATTACAGCTGAAATTTGCGTACTATGTGCAAATTGCTTTTCACACACATTAAAAACCAACAACCTGGAAATCTGGAAGCTGGCCCAGAATTTCTAGTCTCAGAATCCATCCTCAGATTCATTTTCCTCTTCATTTTTTTAATGGATCATCTCTACTATGGCTATGTGCAAGACAGTCAGTATGCAGGTCTGTCTGTCTGTCTGTCTGTCCTCCTTTTCCTCCTGAATGGCTCTGCCAGTGTGTTTTGTCAGAAAGTTGAAAGTGGGGGGAAGTGAGCAAGGCTTTTGGTGAACCTGCATTCTTTCAGCTGGGAGAGAACCTTGTTTTTTCAGCCCTAGGAACTCCACAGGGGAATATTACTGCTTTATCTTCACCTTGAGAAGCCTAGGGATGTCAGAAAATTCCGCGACAGATCTCAGTAAGGCCAAAGGCCAGTGCATTCACCCGCCCCCGAAATCCGTTGCGGAACGAAGCCCCCGCCCCCCCAACCCATGAAAGGCGCACGGGACAAAGTCCCCGCCGCCCCCACCCCATGAAAGGCACATGAAACGGAGCATTTACCTGATCCCGTCCATGCTGCTTTGCGAATGGCTGCCGTCCGGGCTGCCATTCACTTCCTCCTCTTCCTAGCCGTGATAGGCTATGTAAATACTTATGTAGCCTATCACGGCTAACACAGGGACACCATTTGCGTTCCTGTGGAGGCCGTGATAAGCTATGTAAGTATTTACATAGCCTATCACAGCGGGGAGGGGGGAAACCCCAGCGTACGCAAATGGCGGTGGCTACCACCATTTGCGTACGCTGGGGATTTTCCCCCTGCCATGATAGGCTACGTAAATATTTATGTAGCCTATCACGGCTCAAAACAGGGACGCAAATGGCGGCGGCTAAGACAGCCGCCATTTGCATCCTCGCAGGGCTGCCCAGTGGCTGGATGTCTGGCTGCGGGCAGCCAAAGCTGGCCGACGGCTTGGCCATGGAGTGGAGCCAGCCGGGCAGGATTCCGAGGGGAGGAACAGAGTGCCTACCCCCCCCATTGAGGATTCCAGGGAGAGACGGAGTGCCTCCCCCCACTGCGGATGCCCCTGCGCAGAGCCAGGTAAGGGATTCGTACATCCCTAGAGAAGCCAACAGCATCTCTGTGACATCAGCAGACATTACACCAACCCCCACCCTCACCTCAAACCTATCTGCATGTACATGCCTAGCCAGCAAACAACAGACCTCACACTTGGGGATAGGTGAGGGGAAAAAATGATTTAACATTGATTAAAACATGATTATTGTTATTACCAAAATTCTCACATTTCTTAAGGCTTTAACAAAAATGAATGTGGGAGAAATCAAAACTAGCAAATCATCCCTCCAGGCCCAGGGCCTTGAGTGTTTAGTTTTTAAAAGTCCAGGTTTGAATCCTTGTGTATTCAATTAGGGTTGGCACCTCTTTTTTCTCTACTTTATGTATTTATTTTATTTGTGGCATTTATATACCAATGAATAACATAAAATCTCTCAGTGGTTCACATTATTAAAAACACAGCATTGAAACACAACATTAAAAACACTTCCAAGTACATTAAAAAAAAAAAAACCAAGGAGAAGTAAAATGGAGCAGCCTAATTAATTTACTTACAGCTTAGGGAAAGCCTGAGCGAACAGGTGTGTTTTAGGCAGGAGCTTGAAAGCTGCCACATTTTCTGCCTCCTAAACTGCATGGGGGAGGATTTTCCAGAGGATGGGTGCCACTACAGAGAAGGCCCCTTCATAGGTACATGGCAGGCAGAGACAACACGGTCCCTTCCATTCTGGGAAGAGTTTTACCTATCAGATTGGGCTGGTGCAGACAGATAAGAGAGACATTTATTCAGTTCAGTTTTCAAAAGAATTTACCCAAATTCACAGATTTCTTCATATTTCATATGGAGAGAACTTGAGACTTTAAAAAATTTAGGGATGTACGAAAGCCACTTACCTTTTTGAAGGGTGACATTCGTGGGGGGGGGAGCGCTCCGTCCCTCCTCCCCGAATCCTGGCCGGCCGGCTCCGCTCTGCAGGGATTCTGCAGAGCTGCCAGCCAGCTCCACCAGCGGTCGGACATCCAGCCGCTGGCTAGTAGGGACGCAAATGGTGGCGGCCGTAGCTGCCACCGTTTGCGTCCCTGCAGTCAGCCATGATAGGCTATGTAAATGTTTACATAGCCTATCACGGCTGATTTAAAAGAAAGAAAAAAAACGCGTGTACGTAAATGGCGGCGCCCATGGGTCTACGCTATTTGCATTCCCCTTATTTTCGCCGTCTTAGTCTACATAAATGTTTACGTAGACTAAGACATGCCAAAATAAGGAACGCAAATGGCGGCGCCCCTGGGTGCCGCCATTTGTGTACGTGCGTTGTTGTTGTTTTTCTTTTAAATCAGCCGTGATAGGCTACGTAAACATTTACGTAGCCTATCACGGTGTTTTTTAAAAATCTAGCCGTGATAAAATCTTTACATAGCCTATCACTTTTGGGGGGGGTTGTTTTTTAACTGGAAATTGCGGCAGCAGAGCCGCCGCCGCTGCCAGGAAGATCCGCCCAAGGTGAGTCCCGTCCCGGGGGGGCAGACCGTTCCACCACCGATTTCGGGGGGCCGAATGCGCTGGCATTTGGCCTCCCCGAGATCCGTGGCGGAATTCTCTGACATCCCTAAAAAAATTCAAATGTGGGAGAAAGCGAAACTGACATTCATCCACCCCTGCTTATACTACGGAAAAGGGCCGAAGTCTAGAAATGACGAATGAAGAATGACTGTGGACCAGGGATGGGAGAATCAGAAAGGTTTGCTCTTGTAGAGGTCCTCTGAGTCCCACCTCAAAGTGTGGTCTGCCTTGTTCCTGTTCCCAATTGAAGTCTTCTCCCCCTGTTCAAAAGGGCTAAGTATGCCTTTGGGTGTACATTCTTTCAGGAACGGACAAACAAGCAATGTCTGAGGAAGACACCAAGGTTCTGCACACATCAGCTTGATACTTGTCTCTCCTTGATTTGTGCTTGGATTTGTGATCGCTGTTGGTTTTGCACGAATGGGAAAATTGCAAAACAAATGTGATCGAACATGAAAATTGAGCAATATTTTTCAAAGCTGTACAAATTTCCCCCATAGATTAAAGTGTGACATTGTGCATTTTTTAAACATTTACCATTTTGAATTTTTTTCTCTGCAAAATTTGAGTAATTTTGGCATGTGAGAGCCTGTTTGAGAATTTGCGGACAGTTTTGGAGAATGCATTGTCCTGCTTGCGCTCATGAGGGGGGTTGTGAACAGGCCATGTTCCCATGCTGTGCTGGCAGAAATGCAATTCTCGTACCTCCCTACATTCTTCAAAAGTGTGCTTCCAAATACGTACTTTCCCCTCACTGACTAAAGGGAACGGACACTGCAAGCTAAGGAAAGTGTTTGCTTTGCCCACAAAATGTCCAGGTTCATATGATCATGAGGGGAAAAGAAGGCACCGTGGCTTCTTTTCACCACCCCACACATGCTGCTTGCACAATCACCATTTCCCTAATTACCGACGATATTGCGCAGGTTATTGTGTCGTCCGAACCCAGAGAAGTGATGGCAGGGGTGGTTTCTAAACCACCCCAAAACCCATGGCTCATTGTAGGGGTTGTGGGGTGGTTTAGAAATGCACCTCAATGGGTTCAGACAACACAATAACCCATGTCATATCATGGGTAATTATAATTAGTGAAATGGCAATCATGTGAACAGCACATGCAGGGCAGGGAAAACAAGCCACAGTGGCTTATTTCCCCCTTTGAGCATCCGAACTCAGCCAACATGTTCATGCTCATGGTCTGGTCAGTCAACTCGAAATGAAACTCTTGTACGTCCCTGCTGCGGGCATAGCAGAGGTGAGCAACCACCAGCCTGCATCTGCTCACCTGCTCCGCTATAGCCCATCTTTCTGGCTGCATTTCCATCATCCTTCCCACCCTCTGGTGGGGACATTTTGTGAGCTCTTTACAAATGCAGTGTTGGATTGTTTCCAGTGCCCAAGAGCAGCACTACTGACAGTGGCGGTGCAGTGCTTGCTTCCGTCAGCAACTCCCACATTTGTTGTGTGCCAGCTGCAAATCTTTGGGATGGCACCCAGCCCTTCATCGGTGTCTCTGTGGCATTTTCAACCTCTGCAGATCAACTCTTTTTTATTAGGCTTGGACAGTTTTAGCTGCACAACTGCTGCCAATGCCTGGGGAGCAACACCAAGCCTTCATGCCCCATATTTTTCTATTTAACTAGCCATTGCTGTAATCTTGTACATGAAATGGAATTGCGTAAGGACAATTTTTTCTCCTCTGAATCTTGTAGGAATTCACCACAAGGTCAACCATCAGGAGGTTCACCACGACAAATACAGGAACATAAAAATGCCCTGCTTGGGCAAGCCAAAGGTCCATCCAGCCCAGTATCCTGTCTTCAACAGGATCCACCCAGATGCTTCTGGGAAGCTTACAAGCAGGGCATGAAGGCTACTGCCTTACCAGGTTTTTCTCCCAGCATCTGGTATTCCGAGCTACACAGTTTCTATATAGGGAGGTTCCATCCAGTTTGCTATCAAGGTTAGGGATGTCGCAGAAATCTGGGTGGGGGTGGGGGTGAAGTCTGGCAGCCGTCCACCCACTCAGTCCTCCAGATGCCAGTCTGTGGACCCCTGAGCTTGCCCAATGTGGTACATGCCGAGTCAAACAAGCTTGCAACATCCCATCACTGCGCAAGCTGCCGTTTTACGGAAAATTGGGGGCAAGCTATATGCGTAAATCATAATTTTGTGCATGATGGCAGCCGTAAATAGTGCCATTTACACAACACTGCAAGTGTAAATGGTCTAATGAGACCATTTCCACCTGTAATATTGTGTAAAATGCACTATTTACAGCCGCCATTATGAACGAAATTGCCAGTTATGTATATAGCTTACCTGAGATTTTCTGCAAAATAGCAGTGTACAGGCCAGAGGGTGTCAGGGTTGGATTGGAGCCCATAGAGCCCCAAAGCAGTTCTGATTCTGAGGAAGAGATAGAAACTGTGGGAAAGGAACCCACGTGCTGTTCAGAGGTGCCACCAGAGGGAGAGTCTCTCCCTGCCCACATTCATGAGAGTAGTAGCAACCCTGGCAGGCAGGGAAAGGGACAATTGGAGCTTCGGGATGCTAGGCGCCAGCGAAGGGACAAGTGGGAAAAGGAGGGCGCTGAGAGGAGGTGCTCAGCCCACTTGGTGCAACGTCAACAGCTGCGCCCCGACGCCCCATGGGAAAGGGGTGGACTTTCGCCTCCTAGCCCTTAGGTTCGGAGGCTTCCCGCCCTTTCCCTCCAAACAGAGATCAACTGATTCCCTAAGGCTAGAAACCCCAAGTAGGCAGCTCTCTTAAGTTTCCCTCATTAGGCTCAGGCAACTAGCATCTGTAAGCGTCATTAGGTTGAATGGAAATAAAGCCTTGGAAAAGAGCCCTATCATCTGCGTGTTGATTCTGGTAGGGTTGGCGGAGAATTTCTCCCCGAAACTTCGGGGGGGCCGAGCGCCAACGTGTTCATCCCCTGAAGAAGTTTTGGGGTGAAATTCTCCGCACCCCCCCGGCCCCCGCACCCCCCCCCCCCGAGACGGGACTTACCCGGGGCTGCGAGGTGCAGCGGGTGAGTTCGGCCATTCCTAATCAAGGTTAACCAGGCTTGAGAGTGGCAAATAGGGCAAATCCATTTTTTAAAACCCTCAAGAAGGGAATTTCATTCAAAAGGCATGTCCAAATTCTCCTCCAGTGTTAAAAGGGGGGGATGTTTTACCAGGGACATATACTAGGGAAAAAGGCCTGTCCTTGGCAGATAGGGACAGTTAGAGGGTGTGCTGCCACAGGGCCTGGGGCATGATGAGGTAACACTCGCTACCTCTTGGGTGCATGTAAAGACGAGATGGATAAGAGTCAAGCGGGGAGTAAGCAGAGTGCAGCAAACAAGAGACTAAGAGTGCAATCCTATACACGCTTCCTTGGGAGTAAGCCATGTTGAAATTTCTACATCAGGCATGCAAAAAGTGCCACCCCATGCCCTGTCTGGGGGCTCCCAGACCCTCAGCGCCTGACTCCATAAAAAATGGGGGTGGAGGAAAAAACATTATCGGAATGGGCTCTATGGTCCCTGCCACAGAGCCAGAACCTTGTTCTTAGAGCATTCCAAAAGCTTAGAGCTTTTGGTGACTGCACTGGAGTGGTGGGGGTGGCAGAGGGGACTTCAGTACCTTGATGCTCTTGCTACAATAGCACAATCTGTTGTTCCTGCTGGTGTGTGTGTGTGTGTGTGAGAGAGAGAGAGAGAGAGAGAGAGAGAGAGAGAGCGCATGTGAGAGGCAGTGTGAGAAGGGTATGTGTTCGTGAATTATATGCATGTGCATATGTGTGTGACCCCCACCACGCCAGTGGGCCCCCAATGCTGCCCTAAGGACCGAAAAGGTTGCGTACTCCTGTTGTAAGTGGACATGTATAGGATTGCACTGTAAGCCAGCTTCGAGAGCCACCAGGGAGGTCTTCACCCAGAGCAAGTCAGAAGGATCAGTCCCTTATGAGAGGATCTGGGAACCAGTCCTATCTGAGAGTACTCCCCCAAAGCACCCCCAAACCTCTTATTCAGCCCTTTGTGTCAACAAACAGAGCGCAGCTGGAATTTCTCAGAAGGCTCTTTTTTTTCTGAGGAAACTGCTGAGAGTTTTAATTTTTCTCACCCACCTGGGAAAATGAAAGTCACTTTGCATTGTTCTCTCCAAATAATCTCCACCATTTGGAGGGGGTGGCCACCATCCCTCCCCCCACCCCCCGCCATGCCCTGGAACGACACAGCAGCAAAACAAAAACAAAACAACACCTCTTGGGGGAAAAGAAATGAGCTGTCCTATTGCTGCTGCTACTTTCCACCCCTGAGGAATGTTTGGAGAGTTTTGGTGAAATGGTAGTTTGTGTGCGTGTGTGTGTCCCTCCATTTTCTGTGTGTGTGTGTGTGTGTGCGCGCGTGTCCCTCCATTTTCTGTATGTGTGTGTGTGCGCGTGTGTGTGTCCCTCCATTTTCTGCGCGTGTGTGTGCGTGTGTGCGTGTGTGTGTCCCTCCATTTTCTGTGCGTGTGTGCGTGCGTGTGTGTGTCCCTCCATTTTCTGTGTGTGTGTGTGCGTGTGTGTGTCCCTCCATTTTCTGTGTGTGTGTGTGCGTGTGTGTGTCCCTCCATTTTCTGTGTGTGCGCGCGCGTGTGTGTGTCCCTCCATTTTCTATGTGTGTGTGTGCGTGTGTGTGTCCTTCCATTTTCTGTGTGTGTGTGCGTGTGTGTGTCCCTCCATTTTCTGTGTGTGTGTGCGTGTGTGTGTCCCTCCATTTTCTGTGTGTGTGTGCGTGTGCGTCTGTGTGTCCCTCCATTTTCTGTGTGTGTGTGCGTGTGTGTGTCCCTCCATTTTCTGTGTGTGTGTGTGCATGTGTGTGTGTCCCTCCATTTTCTGTGTGTGTGTGCGTGTGTGTGTCCCTCCATTTTCTGTGTGTGTGTGCGCGTGTGTGTGTCCCTCCATTTTCTGTGTGTGTGTGCGTGTGTGTGTCCCTCCATTTTCTGTGCGTGTGTGCGTGCGTGTGTGTGTCCCTCCATTTTCTGTGTGTGTGTGTGCGTGTGTGTGTCCCTCCATTTTCTGTGTGTGTGTGCGCGTGTGTGTGTCCCTCCATTTTCTGTGCGTGTGTGCGTGTGTGTGTCCTTCCATTTTCTGTGTGTGTGTGCGTGTGTGTGTCCCTCCATTTTCTGTGTGTGTGTGCGTGTGTGTGTCCCTCCATTTTCTGTGTGTGTGTGCGTGTGCGTCTGTGTGTCCCTCCATTTTCTGTGTGTGTGTGCGTGTGTGTGTCCCTCCATTTTCTGTGTGTGTGTGTGCACATGTGTGTGTCCCTCCATTTTCTGTGTGTGCGTGCGTGTGTGTGTCCCTCCATTTTCTGTGTGTGTGTGTGTGTGCGTGTGTGTGTCCCTCCATTTTCTGTGTGTGTGTGCGTGTGTGTGTCCCTCCATTTTCTCTGCCCACAAATAGGGTGGAGGATTTTAAGAGGCCATTTTCACCCAGCTCTGTGGGTGAATGTCTCCAGAGATTCTCTGAGTTTCCCTCCCCTAGAGTAAAAAAAAAAAGGGGGGGGGACTGTGTGCAATCCGGTAGAACTGGACAATAAAGTGTCCAGCTTCCCCAATCATACGAGGAAACCAGTCGGATACCCACACAGGGGTCTCGTGAAGTGTGGTTGTGTTAAAACAAATGCCTGCCACATGAGTCATATATCTGTCAGCAAAGAAGCATAACAGAGTACTCAGAAGAGCATCAATATTCCCGGATGACTGGCTGGCTTTCTCTGTATGAACCATTTTATCTGCTTAATCACAGTCGCCATTAGATCAAGAACAAGATGAAATAGCTGCAGATGTCTCTGGAGTCATTCAATTCCTGTTAACAGCCCTGGAACACGGAGGAAGTCAGGAGGAGCTGGGGAGAAACTGTTCATCCCTTGGTGTATTTTTTCAATTAGCTAAGAGTAGGCTTTTAATAGAGAGAACTATTTTCTTCCTCCAAGTTCAACCCGGAGCAAATAGAGCCTTGGAAAGGAAGTAAAATTTGACTGTGCTCTTCTTGTTCTCCTGTTGGCACTACATTTTGGCACTTGGAGCACATTAAAAGTAATGTCCAGCCATTAGTTTTGACAATGCGGTGGTAGTCAGTGGCCTTGTAAAGCAACAGAAATTGTTTTTCTGAAGAGGCTTGGAAGGAGAGCTGAAATGACCCCCACACGCACGCACACACCACCCAAAAACAACAGTAACCAGTCTTCTCAAAATTGTCCTCTGCAAAACATTTCTGGCAAATCTTCACAGGAAGTTTTTGAGATGCGTAAATATCCATAGTAACCAGATTAATTTCATAAACATCCAGGAAATGAATCTGGTTCCTCTGAATACTTGCACATCCAGAAAACATTCAGAAACTGTTCTCCATTTAAAAAAAAAATACAAAAAAGTTAACCCAGACTCCAAAATGAAGTCCCTATCAGGTTCCTGAGCTGTCTTATGCTGACAGCTTCACCTGACATGAGGGCTAACAGGCCTCTAGAGAAGCCAAGCTCCAACTGGATCCAACATAGATGGCACATGTTGAAGTCTGTTCCAAAATCGCTATCCTTCTGTCAGACCTAGTAACAAACATCTGTGGGTAGCAAAATTCCTCTACCCCAAATTTCCCACCCATCTGTGGGTGGTGAATTGGGAGGGATGTTTCTGTGTTTTTATCCATAACAGGAAGGTGACATTCAGAAAAAGTTTGGCGGGGGGTTCACCATTAGCCGCGGTGGATAGGGGGTTTGGGGGGGGTGTTTCTTGGGGTGCAATTCTAAGCATGTTTAGAAAGAAAAAAGTTGTGCCGCCAACCACCACCCCCTCACACCCACCCTCTCCACCCCACCATGGGGTGCCTGAGAGTTCCACATTCACCACAACTACCCCCGGGCCCGCCTCCCCGCCAGCATCAAGCAGGGTCTCGAAAACTCACAGCAAGAATATGAAAAGCAGGTTGTGCTATATGGTATCTGCAATCACCTATGGTACCAAAATTACTTAGTTAAGCATGCCAAGAAAGATGAACGCAAATACTATGAGGAACTGCTAAAGTACAGCAGAGATCATCTCGTGTTATACCCATACCACTTGTCTGACATATGGTGAAGAATAAAGTCCAAAAAGTCCCAGCATGCCCCAGCCAGCATGGCTGGCTGGGGCATGCTGGGAATTGTAGGACTTCTTTTGGTCTAAACATGCATAGGATTGGGCCTTTAAATGTAATGTTTCTTTTGATGAAACTTATGGCAGGAGTGGGACCAGAAGCTCAGCTGCCATTTTGGTGTCTTCGCAATGACTTGGGTGCAGCCTTGTGAAATGATCTCCCCAATGAGGTCAGTTGATACCAACATTGCCACCCTTCTCGCAGCTGGTTAAGACTTTTCTCTACTCCCAGGCATTTGACGGAATATGAAGAGGCTTTTAATGTCAATTGTTTTATCAGGTTCCAGCATGTTCTTGTAACTGGAGGGTTTTTTAAATCTGTTTCCAATGGTTTTTAAATGTTGTATCTTAAAGATGTTATATTATGTTTTTATGGTCTCGTATTTGGGGTTGCAATTTTTGTGAACCTCCCAGGGGGCTTTGGCTATCGGGTGGCATAGAAATGAAATACACAGATGAAATGAAATGAATTCTGAGTCAAAATGTCAGCCACTCCCAACAAATGGCAGCCCCCACTGGGGCTCCATTTTTCCCACAATGCCCCAGAACTATGCTATGTCTAGGGAATTGTGGGGGGATGAAAATGATGGCTGGTTGACTGCAAAAGAAGTTTGCTGTTTGTGCTGCTGCTGCCCCAGGTGCTGGAAAGAAAAGAAATTTTAAAAAGCAAAGTTGGTGCTAATGACAAATAACCCCCAGCCCTGCAAACTATTTGTGAATTTTACCCTCCCACCATAAAACAACTAAGTGACAGACAACTGTTTCAGTGTTGACAGTGGGCAGGGGGGGGGGATTCTCTTTTGAGAACATTTGTTCTAGTGCTAATAAAAAATGGAGTTCAAGAGCGGGTCTGCCAGTCACTTACAAGCATTTCTCCTTCAATTCTGATCTTATGTTCCCCTGTTCCCGAAATTGCAACAGAACCTTTATTTAATAAGCAATATAGTCTCCCTCCTGCATCACTATTTCAGTTCCAGGATGCTTTTCCTGCATTCCACATTGCAATCCTTAATGCAATCATGTGTCAGCGGAAAATGGTACGGCTCATTCGTTTAGACAGGAGAGGATTTGCACACAATTCTGCCCATAAATGGCCCATCCGAGTGGCAGGAGATTAACTCGAGGATCATCCAAGCTATCCGGACATTGATCAAGCTGTCAATACCATTTGCCCAAAGTGCTTGTCTCTGACAGGACGAGAGTTCTCAGAGGCAGCTAAGACCCGGGCACCTGTGCCAAAGGGCAACAGACCGTCCTTGTTTCAATTCATCTAGGCAGTTGTCGTATTTTAATTGACTTCCCTTTCACATCCCCCAGAATTTTGGTCAGCCAAATGACAGTTGGATATTACAAGCCCAGAATAGTGTGTTCCAAGTCTGCCTTTTGGTGTTTTCTTGAAAATAAAAGAGGATCAATTCCCCTGTTTTTAGGTTGGTTTAGTGTATGTTTTTAAAAGCTTCTTGCAAGTGCTGGAAGCAATGAACACAAGGGGGAAATGTTAGAAGAAGAGCTTAAAGAGCACATATGCGCATGAATAATTTGGCTCAAGGCTGAAGGCAAGTACAGCCTGGCTAATTTGACTGCAGGATTTTCCAAGGAGAAACTCATAGAATCATGGGATTTTAGAAAT
This sequence comes from Heloderma suspectum, assembly GCF_057233095.1. Classification (NCBI taxonomy): domain Eukaryota; kingdom Metazoa; phylum Chordata; class Lepidosauria; order Squamata; family Helodermatidae; genus Heloderma; species Heloderma suspectum. The sequence continues at coordinate 42,257,034 of NC_139463.1, forward strand.
AGAGGTCATCTAGCCTTCCTTGGTGCAAAAATCTTGCAACTAGAGCATCCCTGACTATCCAGCCTCTGCTTACATACTCCAGCGAAGAAGAACCTATCACCTCCAAAGGCAGTCTGTTCTGCTGTCAAACACCTCTTGCCATCAGGATGTTTCTCCTAATGTTTAGCTGAAATCTGCTTCCCTGCAATTTCAACCCATTGGTTCCAGTCCTGCCCTCTGGAGCAACAGAGAACAAGCCCACTCCATCTTCTGTATGACAGTCCTTCAACGCTATCATGTCTTCCTTTAATCTTCTCTTCTGCAGACTAGAAGACAGACGTGCTTCAGCATGGAATGGATCAGTCTCTCTGCATGGTGACAATGAAGCTGTGCTTTCATTTCATGTCAGGCGCTCAGGAGAATCTGGCAGCAAGTTCCCAAATTAAAAGAAGGCAGCAGAACTGGGAGGTGCATAATTAATGGTTTGGTCTGCACACATGAAACAAATGCAGTCGTAGAATTCTGCAGTGGTAGAGAGGACTGTACCACTACAGACAGCAGGTGGGAGAAATCACGTTTTTGAATGCTTCTTAACATTTTTTTTAAAAAACCCAACTTCCTGCAAGTAGAAAGCTAGCTCGTCAGGGGAAAAGGCCCTTACCCCTAGCCCAGTCCCTCCTGTACAAGTTTTCTACTTGCAGAGACGTGCGTGTATGCTTTTAAAGAACAGATGGGTGTATGCAAAACTGTGATCCCGTATCTGCAGTCTGAAACACTACAATCCATTCTACAGTCTGAGGCCTCTACCGCCTCTCTCCCATTGCATTCTGCTGAATCTGTACACAACACTAGATAATGGCAGCGAGGGCCAGCTCCAAAGGTAGGCAAGGTTGGGCATTTGCCTGGGTCCCAAGGCCAGCAGAGCGCCCACTGCATTAACAGTACCACCTTTTCCAGATTGGTATCCAGACTATCCAAGAAGATCAGATATACTCTGAGCCAGAGAGACCTGCTTCTACTAAGTTGGGGGGGCACATTGAGGGTGCCACACCTGAGGATCCCTCAAATCCTAGAGTCAGCATTGATAACAGGGGGGCTGGGGCAGGTAGGCAATGGGCTGCCCTCCAGATGTTTTGAACTAAAACTCCCACAATCCCTTACCATTGGCCATGTTGGCTGGGGTTGGTAACATCTGGAGGGCACTAGGTTGCCTCTCTCTGAAATGCATTTACTATTTATTTAAAATCATTGTATCCCGATCCTCAGCCAAAAAGCCCCCCTGTCCCCGGAGTGGCTTATAAGCAATCAGTCAAACAAGACTGCCCCTGCCTGTAGGATTACAATCTAAAAAGATGCAACACAGAAGGAAAAGGGATGGGAAGGGAAGAGGAAAAAATAAGATAAATAGATATAGATCTTCCTCATTAAAAACGGGGAAGAAAGATGAACACATCATAAGAAGCCAAGCACATTATTCCACCACAATTTCCACCAAGGTCTCACAACAACAGCTTTCTGCTTTATTTTAGACCCACTCGCTCGGCAAACACGTCCCTAGGGCTACTGTTCGCAACTGAAGAAAAATATATATTTAAAGGGGAAAAAAACCCTAAAGAAATGATTGTAGGATGGAGCAAGCCAAACCCTTGAACAAGGACCATACCAAAGAGAATTTCAAATTCACCTGCATTACATCGAAAAGCTTCCTGACAGTGCAAGCATTAATCCCTTCTGCGCAGGGGTATTTTACCATTTTTCATGAGGATGAAAGGTGAGGTGCAATCATCATTTCTCAGAGACAAGCAGGAAGGAAGGTGACTGTCACAAAAGAGATGTCATACGAGGGCAGAGCTTTCTGGTGTGTCAGGTTAGAAGCAAGGATAGTCAGGAAACACTCTGATTCTTTTGTCACTTTCCCGTTGCATTTGCCCTTGGAAAATAAAGACTATGATAATATCTGCAGAACTGTTGATAAGTTATGACAACAGTCCATCTCGCCAAAGTGGTCCTACCAAGAGGCATCATGAGGAAGTGGCCTGGCTTACATGGCAGATTTTGGGCACTATTATGGTCATTGGAGTGGAACACACACAGATCTGACTCATGGAACACAATCCACCCAGCTGTTATCCTGGCTGGAGCAACAAACTGTAAAGACATGTCTGTGGACTATCCAAAAGCATTCAAGCTCGTTTCAGTGATGTTTGCATAGGAGAATGTCCAGGAAGAATATGCCCCATGTAGGAATGGTCAAATCCATCAGTTTTGATCTCTCTTTCAGTTTCTCATTCTGCATGGCCATTTGTATGCATTTTTGCACTCATTTCTCCCAATATGTTTTGCAATTTTGCATAATGTACACTTTTCTTTTTTTGCAAGCAATGTTCCTAAGAGAATGCCTTTTTTAATGTAATTTCCACTAGGGATGGGAGAACCAGTGAATTTGGAGCTTCCCTTAATTCTCTGAAAATTTCTTCAAATCATTTTTTGGCCTCCTCCTCTTTTCATTTTGGACCTGTTTTGTGCTTGTTTGAATATGCATTCATTTTGTTTTGTGCTTGTTTGAATATTGCATTTAAATGCAAATATATGCATTTTTGTCTGCAATTTCTGTGAATAGATGCATTTTTGTACGCATTTTTTGTTTGAAGAATTCCATTGCAAAAATTTTAGAAGTGTGAATTTCAAAGGATAACTGAGGTTCGGTTCACATATGGATTCAAAAGTGCAAAATTGGGGAACTTTGCATCAAAATGCAAACCAAGCTAATTTCTCCGCTATTCATAGTCCCATTTTTAGGGAAGAGGAGAATTTGGATTTTCATTTTGGTTGATATCTTTTTTACACTTTAAAAAAAAAAATTGAATCAAGCACCAGCAGTGCATCTTTGGCTTGTGACGTTATATATGACAAATATAATGAAGCTGATATATATTATCAGGTTTCAGGATAGTGTAAAGATTAATGCAGTTGCAGTTAGACACGGACAGCATGATCATGTATACATCTACTCAGAAGAAAGTCCCATTGAGTTCCATATTCTGCATATGGAACTTTAGCCTGAAAGAGAATTTTTGGTTTTCTGATCAAGACAACCTTTAATTTTGCATGTATTTGAATCTTGTTTAAATGGCTGAGCAATCTATACTCATCTAGAGTTGTAATAAATGCTGATATGTAAACAGTAGAGTGTAATGGCTCTTCTTAATGTTAAGCAGGACCACCCTGAGATGCACTAGGAAATAATGCCCCCTCCAGGTCAAGGTGCAAATAGTACCCTGAACATGCACAGAAGTAGCTTTAAAGGAACACATTCATTCAGATCAGGAGACCGCGCAAACACAATTCATACTCATAAGCCACCTGCCTGCTTTTCCCAGAGGGTCGAAGATATGGGTCTCCCAAGTCCAAAGAACCTGTGGATAGGGTGCAGTGCACTCTATGGGTTTATGCATGCTTCCCCCTTCCCTGTGTTTTGCTGCATTTATACAAGAGGAATTACTTATGCAGCCTGAACTTATCCATGTTTCCCTCCAGCCGGAGTTCCCTGCCATGGGTCTTCACACTGCAGGCCAAAGCAGCAAGGTTGGAGGATGCTGCCATAGGAAAGCCATGCTGCTCCCCTGCAAATCATGCCCCACACACATCCCAAAGCTTTGCGCTTGTTTGACTGCAAGCAAGGCTCCTAAACCCATCCCTGCTGCCTGAGACCAGGGATGTACAGATTCCCCACCGTCCGTTCCGGTGGGGAATCCGCCCAGGGGCGAGGAGGCGATCCGTTCCTCCCCCCCCCCGGAATTCTCCGGAGCAGCTCTGTTCTGCAAGGATTCTGCAAAGCCGCCCGGCTTGATGGCCGCTTACCTGGACCCGTTCGCCTCCGCGCTGATTGCCATGTTGCTTAAAAAAATGGCGATCGGCAGGATGTGCCCATAGACTCATGGCTCTATTTTGTGTATAAGTCGATGGGCACATCCTGCCGATCGCCATTTTTTAAAGCAACATGGTGATAGGCGTGGAATTGAACGGGTCCGGTTAAGCCCAAAGCCAAGTGCCGTTCCGTGGGGAAGTAAGCGGGGCCATTCCAGTGCGGATTCCAGAGGCTGGATTCCAAAGGATCTGGATTCATTTGAATCCACAGCGGATTTCTCTGACATCCCTACCTGAGACACAACATTTCATTTCCATTCATTTATTATATTTCTATACTGCCCAATAGCTATGGATGGTGTGGGAGTCCAAAAAGGGGGTGGACTCTGACAGAATCCTCCCCATCTGGCCTCCCAGACCCTGCTCACAGAGTCCTGGGGAGCTGACGGACCTGGCCATCAAGTCCTCTGGAGCTCGGTAAGTGGCTGGGAGTGCCATGGCACCGCAGCACACTCAACCTGGCCACCTCGGGAGGAGGGCAGGGCGAGAACGCAGGGAACTGGCCACACTGGGACTCATCCTGCCTCTGTGGCTGTCAAGGGCTTCCTTAATGGCCTCCATGGGGAGGATGGGCCTTGGCGGCACCCCAGTGCTCTTGCCCCGGCCTCCTCCCAAGGAGGATACCAATGGTGGTGCTGGCTGGGGGTGGAGCTTGATGAGCTTTCGCCGGCTCGGCCCCTGGACTCCATTCCATCTTCCACCAGCTGGCCCAGCTCAGTATGCAAGGGGTCAGGCCAGCTGGTGGAATTTCTGTAAATTATTGAGTGTGTGTGTGTGTATGTGTATGTGTAAAAAGACATTTGTGGAAATTACACCCATAAATTGGGAAATCTGTGCAATTTACAGCTGCAATTTGTGCAAGTTACACAATTTACGGCTGAAATTTCCGCAAATCTCTATTTGCACAAATCATGGCTGAGACCAAAAACCCCATGCAGCTCGTCTCACAAAAGCAAGCCAAGTCAGGAATGCCACAGAAGTCCAGTGACCCCACAAAGTGCCAATTTCCCCATGATGGACATTTCTAGTGCCAGGCAGACCTCGTTGGGGAGATGGTTCCATAACTGGGGAGCTGCCACCGAGAAGGCTCTCTGCCTTGTTGCCAGCTTCTGAGCCTCCCTTGGAGGAGGTATCTGGATGAGGACCTTAGATGATGAGCGGAGTATACAGGTAGGTTCATGCCAGGAGTGGCGCTCCATCAGGTATTGTGGTTCTGAGCCATGTAAGGCCTTATAGGTCAAAACCAGCACCTTCAAATGGGCTTGGAAAAATACAGGCAGCCAACGCAAGCAGGCCAGAAATGGTGTTAAATGTTCAGACCTTCTTGGTTATCAGTCTTGTTATCAATCTGGGCACCGCATTTTGCACAAACTGCAGCTTCTGAACCATCTTCAAAGGCAGCCCCACATAGAGCACATTGCAGTAATTGAACTAGGAAGTTACCAGAGCATAGATGACTGAAACCAGATTATCCCTGTTTAGATTATCCCTGGGCCACCAACAAAAATTGGCAGAAAGCACTCTGTGCCACTGAGGCCACCTGAGCCTCAAGTGATGAAGACGGCTCCAGGAGAACCCCCAAGCTATGAACCTCCTCCTTCTGGGGGGAGTGCAACCCCATCCAGAACAGGTTGAGCACCCTCCATCCAGTCAGAAGAACCACCCTCTAACAGTATCTTGATCTTGTCTGGATTTAGATCCAGTTTATTAGGCCTCATTCAGTCCATTGTTGCAGCCTGGCATTGATTTAGCACATCCACTACCTACCCTGATGAAGATAAAAAGGGGCAATAATAGAGCTGCATGTCATAAGCATAATGATGACAATGCACTCCAAAACTCTGGATGACCACAGGGGTCACACACACCCCTGCCATGCTATTTAACACCTGTATGAAACTGTTCAATGGCAAGGGGGGAACTAACCCCTGTAGAACCCCATACTACAGAATCCATGAGCAATATTCCACAAACTCCACCTTCTGCAGACGGCCATCCAAGTAGGAGCAAAACACTTCAACGCAGTACCTCCCACTCCCAACTCTGACACTCAACCCAGAAGGATACCATGGTCAATGGTACTGAAAGCTACCAAGAGATCAAGGTGAATCAATAAGGTCATATTCCCCCTGTCTATCTACTGACCTAGGTCATCAAACAAGGTGAGCAAGGCTGTTTCCATGCCAAAACCCAGCCTGAGCCCTGACTGAAATGGATCCAGTTAACTGGTCTCATCTAGGAATGTACGAAAGTCACTTACCGTTTCGCAGATCTGCTTCACGGTGGGGGGGAGGCACTCCGTCCCTCCCCCTGGAGTCCTGCCTGGCCGGCTCCGCTCCGCAGGGATTCCACAGATCCGCCTGCCGGCTCCGCCCGAAGCTGGACATCCGGCCGCTAGGCAGCAGGGACACAAATGGCGGCAAGCGTAGACGCCGCCGTTTGCGTCCCTGTACTTAACCGTGATAGGCTACGTAAATATTTACATAGCCTATCACGGCAAATTAAAAAAAAACATGTACGCAAATGGTGGCGGCTACAGTGGCCGCCATTTGCGCTTGCTATTTTTCGCTATTCTAGCCTACGTAAATATTTACGTAGGCTAGAATGGTGAAAAATAGCGAACGCAAATGGCAGCCGCCATAGCTGCCGCCATTTGCATACGCTGCACCCAGCCACCTCACCCGCTGCCGCCGCCGCACCCGCCGCCGCACCCACCGCTGCCACCACCACCACCGCTGCCACACCTGCCACCGCTGCACCCGCCGCTGCACCTGCCGCTGCACCCACCGCTGCACCCACCGCCGCATATGCCGCACACGCCGCCGCCGCCGCACACGCCGCCACTACACCTGCTGCCACCACACCTGCCATCACACCCACCACACCCGCCGCACCTGCCACCGCTGCACCCGCCGCCGCACCCGCCGTGTGCACCACCGCCACACCCGCCACCGCCGAATCCGCAGCTGCCACCGGAGCCACCGCCGCCACCGACTCCGCCGCATCCGCCCCAGGTAAGTGCCATCCCAGGGGATTCCACGGGGGGGCGGGGGGCAGGAGGCCGTTCCGCCACGGATTCTGGGGGGGCGGATTCTACAGAATCCGGCCTCACTGGAATCCGTGGCAGAATTCTCCACCATCCCTAGTCTCATCCAAGAATGTCTGAAGATGGTTGGCAACCACCCACTCAAGGACCTTGCCCAGGAAAGGAATTATTTGCCACCAGCCTAAAGTTATTAAGACTTTATGGGTCCAGGGATGGTTTCTTCAGGAGGAGTATCACTACTGCCTCTTTCAGGCCACCTGAGACCACTCCCTCTCTCAAGGAGGCATTGATCACCTCCATAGCCCAACTAGTGATGTCCACGGAATCCGCCACAGACTCAAATGAGGCCAAATTCCATTGAATTCGGCCCCCCGGAGTCCGTGGCAGAACGGATGTACTCACCTCCGCCTCCTAGACCCACACAGACCAAATCCTCCCTCCCGGCAGCTCCGTTCAGGAAGTGATCCGGATGCAAATGGCGTCCACGATGCCATTTGCTTCTCTGTTTTTCCTCGCGATAGGCTACATGTCTGTATTTATGTAGATATTTACATAGCCTATCGCGAGAAGAACCAGGGATGCAAACGGCATAGCAGATGCCATTTGCATCCGGATCACTTCCTGTTTCTGCTCAGCAGTCATACAGCACAGCAATGGCAGCCGTATTGTTTCCAGAACGGAGCAAGCCAGCAGCTCTGCGGACTCACCACGGAGCGGAGCCAGCCAGCAAGGATTCCAGGGGGGAGGAATCGATAGCCTCCCCCCCCCCCCGCGGACCCCCCTGCAGACACCAAGTAAGGGGATTCGTACATCCCTAAGCCCAACCACCTATTTTTCTAAGCCAGCTTCTGCCAGTTTCTCGGAGCCAAGCGGGGCAAGGATCCAATATGGAAGTGGTTGCATGAACCTGTCCAAGCATCTTGTCAATGTCATCAAGCAGAACCAACCAAAACTCACCCAGGAAAACTGGACAAGGCTGTGCTCTGGCCTCACCTGATGCACCTACTGTAACACTGGAGTGTAAGTCCTAGCAGATGCAAGAGGTTTTATCTTGGAAGTGCCTAGCAAGTGTATTACAGTGGGCCTCAGATGGATCCACATTTTCCCTAGGGCCAGCATGTAATAAGTCTCTGACAACCCTGAAAAGCCCCGCTAGGTTACACATAGAGGATTCAATAGAGGCAGCAAGATACTGTTTCTTCACCACCCTCACTGCCCTGAATATATATGACCTTCGGCATGCACCAAAGTTCAATTACATCCACTAAGAGGGTTTTTTTTTACCATCTGCATTCTCTCCTGTTTTGCTTCATTGCTCTCAGCTCTGGAGTATACCACAGAGCCGTACGACTTCAGAGAGGGTGCCAAGTAGCAATTGTGTGAACCACCCAGGTAATTTCTGCATTCCAGAGATTAACCAGGGTTTCAACAGGAGAGCCAGCTATATCAGCCGAACCCCACCCCCCACCCCCGGAGCCATCAGAAAACCATTGGATCCATTAGCCCCTGGGGATGGACCACTGTAATAGATCCTCCACCCTTGCAGAGGGGGAAATCTACCACCAGTCTAAACCTCAGCTGGTGATGATCTGACCTAGGGATGTACGAATTACTTACCTGCCATTCCGGCAGGGGGTGGGGGTCAGCAGGGGGGAGGTGATCCATCCCTCCCCCCGGAATGCTCCTGGCTTGCTCCACTCCTCGGTGATTCCATGGAGCCGCTGGCCAGCTCCAAAGCCCCAGCAATACGTCCACTATTGCCATATCGCTGGCTGGACTGACAGACTGCAGTTGCAAATGGCGTCAGCTACACCACTTGTGTCCCTGCTCTTCAATGTGATAGGCTACAGGGACGCAAATACGCCATTTGCATCCCTGTTTTTTTCACGCAATAGGCTACGTAAAGATTTACATAGCCTATCATGTCAAAGAGCAGGGACGCAAATGGCGTAGTGGATACCATCTGCGTCCGCAGTCCGTCAGTCCAGCCAGCGATACAGCAATGGCGGCCGTATCGCTGGGGCTTCGGAGCCAGCAGCAGGCAGGATCCGGCTGGCGAGGACTTCACAGGGAGGCAAAGGTAAGAGACCCGATCCTGCACAGACTTGGGGGGGCTGGATTCTATTGAATCCAGCCTCATTGGGGTCCGTGGAGGATTTCTCTGACATCCCTAATCTGACCAGGACAAATTCAGACCATCATCTCCATATCCAGCTGACAAAACGAAAACAAATCTGGAATATGCCCCCTACATGTGTTGGGCCGATGACATGTTGGGAAAGTCCCACGGTCGTCATGGAGACCAAGAAATCCTGAGCTGCCCCAGACAAGACACCCTCAGCATGAATGTTGACATCCCCCAGAACCAAAAGTCTGGGGGACCTTAACAGCACTCCTAAGACCACCTCTGTAGGGAGGCTGTTGAGCAGCAGGGTGGGAAGTACACCAACAGAATCCCCAATCTTCTTGCTGGCCTGACACAAGGTGCAAACTCTCTAGGCCAGTAATCAGATGGACAGGGAGCCTGGAGAGGGAGAGGGAATTCCTATAGACCACAGCAACCACCCACCTCTCCCTGGCCCTCAAGTGTGCCCTGATGTTGAACCAAGTATCCTGGTGTGCAGAGCTGGGAGACAGTGACCCTGCTCACCTCCCCAGGTCTCGGTTATGCATGCCAGATCGGCCACCTCATCAACTGTCAAATCACGAGTAAGAGAGGTCATATTTCGAACTGCTCTGGCATTTCAGAGCAGCATCCAGAGCCTCCAGGGCAGGCTGAACCACCACGCCTGCAGATGGGGGGAAGCCGGAACATGGCACAGCCGTTAAATGTCTGGGATGGATTCCCCTAAGCTGGCGAGCTCTCCTCCCAGTGCCACATCTCTGTTGACCCGTAACCACACTAATTGAGGGGGGGCCTTGGTTCCCCCCTGCCCACCCGCCGACCTCATATCCTCGCTCCCAGGCACATGACCAGATTTTAAGGGGAAAAACCAATCCTCCCCCCCCCCCCACACACACACACACCCTGAAAAAAGCCCATTGACAGAAAAGCCAATTAGGGGTCAATCGGCACTCCTGACAAACACGGCTCAAGTGGGGAAAAGAATTCTCCACAAAGCCTTACATTTTCTGAGAGTAATTTCATCAGTGATCATGAAAGTACATTTCAGACTTTTTGCCAGGGTTGTTTGAGGAGAGAAGGGAAAAGTGAAACTCCCCCTGTCAACTGATCCCCATCTTTTAATATAAGATGATTGCCGTGTCTTTCAGCACCATGAGAGCGCCACTTATTTCCTGCTTCGTCTGTCCAATGATTTTCAGAGGTGGCATTTTGTTTTTGTTTTTTAAAAAGATTTCAAGTAGACGAATTCTCAGCATCTGACCTAAGGAAAACTCACAGAAAAAAACAAAATAACTCACAGCTCACTCGCAGGGGGAGGGGGAGGAGCATGTGAGGATGGGTGGATGGATTTGTTTGGGGTGGGGGGGGGCTGGGAGCTGTGTAGAAAGCAGAATGTTCGCTTTGCTCTTAAACATGTTCTGCGTGTTTTTCTAAAACCCGCCATGTTTTCCAATTACTCACCACCTGTTATGCAGTCTGCAAGTTTAGTTGTCTTATCTCAGTAAGGATCATAGAATCATAGAATAGTAGGGTTGGAAGGGGACTACAAGGCCATCAAGTCCAACCCCCTGCTCAGTGCTGGAATCCAAGTCAGAGCATCCCTGACAGATGGCTGCCCAGCCTCGTCTTGAATGCCTCCAGTGTGGGAGAGCCCACCACCTTCCTGGGTAATTGTTTCCATTGTCGTATTGCTCGAACAGTCAGGAGTAGGGATGTACGAAAGTTCCGCCACAGATCTTGGGGAGGCCAAATGCCAGCGCATTCGGCCCCCCAAAATCGGTGGCGGAACGGCCCCCCACCCCCCCAGGACGGGACTTACATTCGGCGGATCTTCCTGGAGGCGGCTCCGGCGGCGGCTCCGGCGGCGGCTCCGGCGGTGGTGCAGCGGCAGCGGCGGTGGCGGCCGGTCTTCCGACCAGCTGCTGCCGCCACCATTTCCAGGTTAAAACAAACAAACAAACAAAAAACGTGATAGGCTACGTAAAGATATACGTAACCTATCATGGCTAGATTTAAAGAAAACACTGTGATAGGCTACGTAAATGTTTACGTAGCCTATCACAGCTGATTTAAAAAAAAACAACAACGCACGTACGCAAATGGCGGCGCCCATGGGCACCGCCATTTGTGTTCCTTATTTTGGCACGTCTTAGTCTACGTAAACATTTACGTAGACTAAGACGGCAAAAATAAGGGGAACACAAATAGCGTAGACGCTACGCAAATGGCGGCGTCCATGGTCCATAGTCCATTTGCGTACGCGCGTTTGTTTTTTGTTTTTTTAAATCAGCCATGATAGGCTACATAAACATTTACGTAGCCTATCATGGCTGCCTGCAGGGACGCAAACGGCAGTGGCTATGGCCTCCATTTGCGTCCCTGCTAGCCAGCGGCCGGATGTCCGGCTGCTGGCAGAGCCGGCCGGCGGCTCCGCAGAAACGCTGCGGAGCACAGCCGGCCAGCCAGGATTCCGGGGGGAAGGAACGGAGCGCCTCCCCCCCAGCCAGGATTCCGGAGGGAGGGACAGAACGCCTCCCCCCCCCAGCATCTGCATAATCCGCGAACGGGTAAGTGACTTTCATACATCCCTAGTCAGGAGTTTTTCCTGATGTTCAGCCGGAATCTGGCTTGCCCATTATTCCATGTCCTGCACTCTGGCATGATGGAGAACATATCCTGGCCTTCCTCTTTGTGACAACCTTGCAAGGACTTGAAGAGCGCTATCCTATCTCCCCTCAGTCTTCTATTCTCAAGGCTAAACATGCCCAGTTCTTTCAGTCTGTCCTCATAGGGCTCTGTTTCCAGTCCCCTGATCATCTTTGTTGCCCTCCTCTGAACCCTCTCCAGTTTGTCTGCATCCTTCTTAAAGTGTGGTGCCCAGAACTGGACACAGTACTCCAGATGAGGCCTAACCAGTGCTGAGTAGAGGGGAACTAGTACTTCCCGGGATTTGGAAGCGATGCTTCTATGAATGCAGCCCAAAATAGCATTGGCCTTTTTTGCAGCCACATCACATTGTTGAGTCATATTCAGCTTGTGATCGACAACAATTCCAAGATCCTTCTCGCTTGTAGTGTGGTTGAGCCGCGTATCCCCCATCTTGTAACTGTGCATTTGGTTTCTTTTTCCTAGGTGCAGAACTTGGCATTTATCCCTATTAAATGTCATTCTGGTGTTTTCTGCCCAGCGCTCCAGTCTATCCAGATCACCTTGAATTTTATATCTGTCTTCCAAAATATTAGCTATCCTGCCCAATTTTGTGTCATCTGCAAATTTGATCAGCATTCCCTGCACCTCCTCCTCCAAGTCATTAATAAAAATGTTGAAGAGCACTGGGCCCAGGACATTAAGGGCCCAGGCCCCTTCAGCAAAAGGTCTTGAAACAACAACATTTTGAATGCTTTTCGCTGGCTTTTGCATAGTGTCTTGTTAGGCTGCTGCTTTTGATTGGTAAGATCTATTTTTGTTAATTTTTTTTAATTGACAAGTCACTGTTTTTATGGAACTTTCCTTGTAAACTTCTTTATTGAATTGTTATTGTATCTGTTCTATATGGTTTTTATCTCGTACACTGCCTTGAGAGGGTGCCATCCTTGAAGGCGGCCAAGAAATCATTCTAAACAAACAAGCAAGCCAGCAAGCAAACAAACATTTCTTTGGGCAGGGCTGGCCTGAAACATTTCACTAACCCCCCCTCCACACACACACACACACACACACACACACCCAAGAGGTCACACCAATACACTTCCAAGGGGCAAGGTGATTTGCCTAATCCCTGAGCATTGGCTACGCTCTCTCAGGCTGATGGGACTTGTAGTCCAACATCTGGAGGGCACCAGGTTGTCTACTCTTGAGGTAGGGGATTTAGGGTACCCTTAAGAGTGGCATAGTGGGAGACAAGACAAATCTGAATTTGAAGGTAGAGAAAAGCTTCCTGCATCTTCTGGATAAACAAAGGGGGGGCCGGTTGGGGCCAGCAAGAATGTGAAATGCTACCACCATTAAGCAGGCCATAATTTCATCTCTCTTTCCACTCCACACCCCCTCAAAATCAGTACCTTTCAAACAAGGTAATGAAACTGGGAGGGTCCATTTGGCTTACCCTTAACAAAGCATCCCAAACAGCGTTTCTTAAAAACCATTTGGTGGCAGAGGACATCGCACATTTAGGAAGCCCAAGGAAGAGATGACAACGTTCTGAACTGAACTCCCACCCAAATGCAATTCTGTTTCAGGCGGGGAGGTGGGAAATGGTTTTAAAATTATCAGCTACCTTCCAGGTCTGCAGTGGAAACAACCAAGGCGAGGGTAGCAGGCAACGTTGCAGCAATTTTAGACTGAAATTTGCTATGCCGTTGGAGAGCAGCGTATCCAGCAATAAAATAATTAGTGATGTGCCGAAAATTTCTCCCACATTTTTTTGACCCTTCCCATTCAATTTGATAGAAGAGAAATTGCTTCTGAAAAGAAATTCAATGTTGAAGAAATTTCGGAGAAATTCTCATGGGCTGGGTTTGGGGGCTTTCCTTACTTAGGAGGTGGCTGAGGAGTGGCTTGTTTTTCATTGTACAATGATCTCTTTGGCAGCCTGTAGCCTCCTCAGCTTCCTGAACTTCAATTAAAACCCCATTTAAGGCACCATGCGGCTATTTCAGCGCAGGATGTGCAGGCAGCCTGGGAGGCTGGTTGTGACTAGGGATGGTGGAGAATTCTGCCACGGACTCCAGTGAGGCCGAATTCCAGTGAATTTGCCCCCCCCCCCGAATCTGTGGCGGACCAGCTCCTACCTGCCTCTGGCAGGTCTGGATCTGGCCACTGCTGTCTGCCATCCAGTCTGCGGCAGCGAATGGCGTCCTGCGTATTTATGTAGCCTATCACGGCAAAGCAGGGACGTAAATGGCGTCCCCTACATGGGACGCCATTTGCAGCCGCAGCCCAGCAATGGATGGAAGTCTGGCTGTGGGCGGCCCTGGTCGGCAGCTCTGCAGACTTGCTGCAGAGTGGAGCCGGTCAGGGAGGATTCCAGGGGGAGGGACGGATCGCCTCCCACCCCCAGCGGACACCCCGCAGATGCAGGTAAGTGGGGTTTCGTACACCCCTAGTTGTGACTAGGTAAGCTCAAAAACACCACAAAAATAAATTATAAAACATCCTGAATGAGACAGAACAATTGAAGCCCCTTTCATGGGGCTGGGAGCAAACATTCAGGAAATTGGAGGACAGATTTGGGCAGAGCACGGACTCTACCTCATCCCTGGAGCCAGACACCTGCATTGCAGTGGAAGTAAACTGGGGGCCAGGCTGCTAAGACAACGGATGCGGTGGCAGCATGAAAAACCCCAAACCCCTTTCCACAGAACAGAGAAGCTGGGCTACAAGCCCTGCCAATGGGGAGCCCTAGCTGGGAGAAACTGTGGAGAATTTATCCCCCCCACCCCCAGAGAAATTCGGTGAAATTGGCTCCCAAATTTCTCTGCCCACAAGTAAGGTGGAGAATTTCAAGAGGCCCTTTGCACACAGCTCTAAAAATCACTGTAAGAAGAAATGGCTTTTTCCCATCTATTTGTTGCTGGTTTCATTTGCATTCATTAGGTGGGTCAGCGTCAAAGCCAAACTGCTGGGTCAGTTTCTTTCCATGTATTCCTTTGTTTTAACAGAGTGAGAAATAGCAATAAGGATGTTTTGTTGCTTATGCTGTGATGACAAAAATGCCCCACCCCCATTGTATTTTCTACTGCCCCTTTTTCCGAGGGGTGGGAAATTCAGGTTAGCCTCTGCAGAGTGAATGAGAGGGGAGAGCAACCCCATGGTCCTGAGACAGCATCTGGGGAGGCCATAGCACGATTCGACCTCCTGGATCCGAGGTCACAGACAGTGCTCCGACCTCGGACCAACGTGTCTGAGCTCCCCTCAACAGCCAGTGCAGAGAGAACCATGCCGGCTGCCTCTCCAACCTCAGCGAGGAGAGAAAGAGGGAGGTTCTCACAGAATCACAGCATAGAAGGGTTGGAAGGGGCCTATGAGACCATCAAGTCCAAACTCCTGCATTGGAGAGCGGGGACTGGAGAGGCCAGCTTATAAAGAATCCTGCAGCCTCCCCAGACGCCCTCCTTCCTGCTCTGCAGAGCCCCAGCTAGATGGGCAAAAAAGCCTGTCGAGCAAAAATGCAGAGCGGGAAGAGCCCCGAGGCAAAGATGCCCTCCACCTTCTTCCTGTTCTGCTCAGCATGCCTGTCAGCCTCTGAGTTTGGAGGCTGACACACCCCCTGATAGGATTGCGCCCTAAATGTCCTTTGGAGGAGAAAGCCCTGGCGGTGTATATGGATGGCATAAGAATCCATTTTTGTCCAGAAATTTGCTGGGGGGCATTGTCAGGAGCAGAGGCCAGCCCACAGGTTGGCATTGCTGGTCCCCAAAGTACAACAACCCTACTTGCACCTCACACTCATCCAAATAGCCTCTCTGCTAGCCAATTTTTAAAAGAAAACCGCTAGTTTTTGCCCCATCCTCAGAAACACTGCCAGCAAAAAGCAGTTCCAACCCTCTGCCTCCCTGCAGCAGGTGAGCATGAAGGGAACATAGGAAGTTGCCTTAGACTGCGTCAGACCCTTGGTCCATCTAGGCCAGTATTGTCAGCACTGCCTGGCAGCAACGGCTCTCCAGGGTTTCAGGTGGGAGTCTTTCCCAGCTCCTCCTGGAGATGCCGGGGATCGAACCTGGGACGTTGTGCTTCCAAAGCGGGTGATACCACTAAGTTCTACATGGAGAAAAGCAAAATGGGTGGGGGGCAAGACCGAATGATGTCAGGGTGGGGTATGGCTTTGGGGGCAAAGATCCACCCCTGACATCATCTGGCCCCCTGGATTGTTCCTGTGGGTGGGGGAGAATCCATGTCCGACATCCCTACAGTAGGTGATATATGAAACCTGTTATATTATTTCTACAGATACTTCCATGTAGAGATGGGTGAATCAGTCTATTTCTGGTCTGTGTCACTTTCACATGTGTTCACTCAGGGATGGACAAACACACTGAGCCCTGTGCCATGCACCGGACTCTTGCTGGCTGCCTGCCCCTGCTCACCACATGTGGCAAGCTGCCGAACAGCCTGCGGGCACCCAGAGAGCAATACCTGGCCACCCGATCCTTTGTCGAGCCACCATTTTACATAAAAATGACAACTTGGCCTTTTTTTGTAAATCCCCATTTCATCAAATGGCAGCCCTATAACAGACATTTACACAAGATTATAGGTGTAAATGGACCATTTACACCTGTAATCGTGTGTAAATGGCCTGTTTGTGGCCGCCATTTGCATAAATGCAGATTTACAAAAAAGGCCGAGCTGTCATTTATATGTAAAAAGGCAGCTCGCCAGTCCAGCCGGGACTGCCATGCTTGCCCAACTTGGTGCACACTGAGTCTGGCAAGCAGAGCAGTCCACAGAGTCTGGAAGGCCGAGCGGGGCAGTCTGCTAGGCTCCACCCCCCGATCAGACTCCCACGACATCCCTATGTTCACCCGTAAGTCCATTACATCTTAATTTCTCCATTAATCTGCAGAGTTCTTTAATAAGATACTTCCTCTCAAAATACACATCTCTAAATGTACCTTCTCTCAAAATATGCATTTACCACCTTTTTGATAAGCTTTTTTGAGCAAAGGACTGCATTGAAACATTCAGGATGCATGAAAGCCAGTAGACAACTAAGTGCCAATTGGTCCATTCGTCTGGGAGATGGAGATCAGGTTGGTCTGCATTGGAATTCTCAAAGATCAAATTCCTTAAGCATCCCAGTTTCCACTTTCCCATAAGCTCAGGAAAGTTAGCAGTAAAAGTAGATGTACCAACTTGCAATGCCATTCCAACTGGCCACTGTGGAAAGCAGAATGCTGGACCAGATGGACTTTCCTCTCATCTAGCAAGTCTTTTCTTAAATCCTTGTTTATTTTGTTTTGTTTGTATCCCACCTTTCTGCCAAAGAATGGTGCTCGAGACAGCAACACATTATGTGGTTATTATATATGTATGATAATCTGTCACAGGCTAAATTGCACATTATGTTTCCCCATTATGTAAAGCCCTATGAGGAGAGACTGAAAGAACTGGGCATGATTAGCCTTGAGAAGAGGAGACTGAGGGGAGATATGATGGTGCTCTTCAAGGACTTGAAAGGTTGTCACAGAGAGGAAGGCCAGGATCTCTTCTCGATCATCCCAGAGTGCAGGACACGGAAGAATGGGCGCAAGTGACAGGAAGCCAAATTCCAGCTGAACATCAGGAAAAACTTCCTGACTGTTAGAGCAATACGACGATGGAACCAATGACCTAGGGAGGTGGTGGGCTGGGCTCTCCCACACTGGAGGCATTCAAGATGAGGCTGGACAGCTGTCTGTCAGGGATGGTTTGACTTGGATACCTGCACCATGAAAGGGGTTGGTCTTGTAGGCCCCTGGTCTACAAGTCACGGAACCCACGTGACTTGGAAAAAGCTGGTCTGCTGAACAATCCACAGGTGGATTCATAGAAATCTGAACTCATTTAAATCTGTTGCAGATTTCCCCAACACCCCCACACAAGACGCTCCCTAAGTCATACAGCACAGATCTGAATCTCAGTAGGGATGGCGGAGAATTTCTCCACGAATCTTCGGGAGGCCGAGTGCCAACGCATTTGGCCCCCCGAAAGTGTTGGGGAAATTCTCGGGGGGCCCCCCCGGGATGGGACTTACCTTTGGTGAATGTCCCTCCTGGCGGCGGGTCCCGGTGGTGGTTCGGCGGCGTTTCGGTGAGGGCGGGGGCGGCGGCCGGTTTCCCGACCAGCCACCGCCGCCGCCATTACAAAATAAAGTAAAAAAAAACATACACACCCGTGATAGGCTACGTGACGATTTACATAGCCTATCACGGCTGACTTTGGAAATCTAGCCGTGATAGGCTATGCAAATCGTTACGTAGCCTATCACGGGTGTGTGTGTGTGTGTGTTTTAACTTTTTTTTTTCACGGCCAGGGACACAGGGCGCTCCTCCCCGGCCTGAATTTCGCCGGCGAGGGGTGGGGCACCTCCCCCCCAGCCTGAATTTCAGCCGGGCAAGGCGGGGCGCCTCCCCCCCTCACCTGAACTTCGGGGGGAGAACCGAAGCGCCTCCCCCCCACCGCAAAGCAAGCTGCGGGACAAGGTAAGTCCCTTTCGTCCATCCCTAAATCTCAGTGACTATCATGCATTGCACCCATTGTTTGTTTGTTTATTTACAATATTTAGATACTGCTCCACATCAAAAGATTTCAGAGTGGTGAACAGCAAAGATAAAAGATTATATCACCATGTTAAAACAATTAAAACATTTTAAAAGGAAGACATTTTGAATTTAATAAACTGTGGCTGGTCACCCAAGGAAGGCCTCTTGAAATAACAGTATCTTCAGGAGGTGCCAGAAGCAATCCAACGTTGGCGCCTGCCTGACCTCTGAAGGCAGGGAGTTCCGCAGGAAGGGGGCCAGCACACAGAAGGCTGTTTTCCTGGTGGACTCCAAACGGGCCATGGGTCTGTGTGGAACCACCAGGGAGATGTTGCTTTAATTGCTCGTCATTGTGCATATACAATTTATTTATGTATTTTATTATTACGTTTATATCCCACCTTTTGTCCTCTTACAAGGAAGAGGAATCACTGCATACAATCACTGCTTTCTTTTTGTGGATCCAACAGTAACATTTTCAAACCTGCTGCCTGCACAGGACAAGTATCCGCAACAGCAAAGATGCTTATTTTGCATTTGAGGTGGAAAATTACAGATATTCACAGCACCCCTCACAGACACCTCTCTGTAGCACCATACAGAAACCCTGCAGACCTCCAGATCCTTCCCGATGTGAAGTGCCATGGTCCTTACCTCGTAATGAGCCACGCGCTGCGATTCCGATATTAGCTGGGCGCTGCACACTTTGCAGTAGCTTTCCGTGAATAACTCCTGGTCAATATCCGATGACTTCATCTGCTTGCAGTGACACAAATAAAAACAAACATACAATTAAAAAAAGAGATGTGAATCATTGTCCCTACTGCCTTGGCACGTCATTGCAGCAGAAATAAAATAGCATTTCACAGTGATCCTTGGAGAAAGCTGAGCAAATAACTTTTCTGGAGGAAAGTTGGAGATAACATTCAAAATTGCCATTACAATTGAATTAGAGTGAATCAGAAGAAAATCTGTGCAATTAGACAGAATGTAAAATTGCAGACTCCCAGAAGCCATCAATCATGGGAGAATTTGCAAGTAAGTGCAGAGTTCAACAGAGCGAAAGAGAAATGCACTTAAATTTGAAAGTTACATTTTGCATCAACCCACCCCCAGTTTCAAGATGGAAAAATGTACATCTTTCCACTCAAATTCCACCAAAGAAAGAGTCCATAAGTACCTCTCAGTTCTACATTTCAGAACGAAATATAAAATCCAAAATTACAAAAAGGTTTGTGTTTGGGTTGCCAAATCTCAGGGTTTGACTTGAAGCACTGGGATTCCCCATTATAAAAAGCTGAAATGCCTCTAAGGCTTCATTACCGGCAGTAAGAACTTTAAGCAAGAATGTCCTGGTGTTTTAGGCCCTGCCCCTTTGCCTGTGGCCCCACCCCCTCATGTTTTAGGCCCTCTCCTTTGCCTTTAGTCCTGTGGGTGTGCATTGGGGCTTTGGGGGTTGGACTCGATGGTCTTATAGGCCCCTTCCAACCCTACAATTCTATGATTTTTGCCTCCTTTCCAGAAAACCCCCAACACCTGACATTACACATAAGAACATCAAGAAGAGCCCTGCTGGATCAGACCAAGAGTCCATCTAGTCCATCGTCAAGGGCAGGACCATCTATGTGGCAGCGCTGTCCTTTGGCCACGTGGAGCCCCTTCTCACAGAACAGGCCTGCAGAACCTCCAGCCTAAGAGCAAGATAGGGCCCTCCTCAGTTCCATTCCCCTGGCCTTACAACTGAGCATTGGTGGTTTCCCAGCCCTTGCACTATTTTTTCCCCATTCTAAAAACCTGAAATGCCTCTAAGGCTTCATTACTGGCAGTAAGACTTTTAAGCTAAAATATCCTAGTGTTTTTGGCCCTGCCCCCTTGCATTTGGCCCTGCCCCCTTGGCCCCACCCCTTTCCTTTTGCCCCACCCTTGGTGTTTTTGGCCCTTCCCCTTTGCCTTCAGACCCGTGGGTGTGTGTTACGCATTGCCCAAAAAAGAGGGCAAAAGAGGGCATGGATTTGCATAACATTCACATATGTTATTTCATACGTATAGATGCAAATTTGGAAATAATTCCTACAAATTAAAAGGAAATGCAAAACATCTCAAATGGAAATGCAAAACATGGAGGATGCTGTGACCAGGTGAGCCGGGTGCCTGCTTCGTCGGCTGCTTGGGTGATAAATGCAGTTGGGCAACTCCAAGGCCCCGGCTGCTCGCCATTCATTCATTCATTCATTCATTCAATGTATTTGTATCCCGCCTGATATCATTAAGATCTCAGGGCGGTTTGCAGATAAAATCAATTTAGAGAGCTTCGGCTATTGGGTGGTATAAAAATGAAATACATACATACATACATACATACATGCATGCATACATAAAAATTTAAACAGGAGAAGACAATAAGGGGGAAATCCTATGGCCGCTAGACAGTGCCTAGACGGCCATAGGATATGTGGTTTTCCGGGAACCAACCTCGGGGCCCACGCTCCGAGGTTAGTTCCTGGAGAACCGACCTCTCCCCACTTCTGCGCTGCCTCGGGGGCAGCGCGGAACAGCCCCATCCTCCATGCTCGCAAGAGGAGCACGGAGTGGCCAGAAAGGGCTGGGGGCATTCCAGGGTGGGGAGGGTGGAACTGCCTGTACAACACATCCTATGTGTCAAACAGCAGCCTCCTTCCCCGCTCCGTCCTCCTGTGGCTAGGCAGCTGCAATCAGCTGCCTAGCCAAAAATGCAGGGCAGGAGGAGCGCAGAGGGAACGATCCCCTCCATGCTTCTCCTGCCCTGCTTTGGATAGGCGGTTGCCTCCGAGTTCAGAGGCGGCCAACCAATCTCGATAGGATTGCGCCCTAAATAATTTAAACAGCTAAAAACAGATCAAACCATTCAACAAGCTAATACCAATTAAAATCTAAAACAATAAAATGGTTAAAACAGTGTGCTACTTCAGAGAATTCTTGGGGTTCTTTATCTTTAAACTGGACTTGAACTGGACCGACCTTCAAATAAAAGTCTGTCCTCTGCCAGCTCCCCAAAATGGAGAACTGCTCTGTGTGAAGGAGGACCACTGGTGCAGCCGACCCAGGACATAACGGTCATGTGGCAGCCCCCTCTAGATGCTCTTCCATATGACTTGGGTTGTGAAGGAGCACGTAACTAAAACGCCTCTTCCCTCAAACTGTACTTCCATGCTTTACAACTGCTTCGACATCCGTTATATGCTGGAGTGTTGGCCAACCCTGCTAAAAAAATAACGATACTCTGAGCTGTACAGAATTGCATTTTAAGCTCACTTCAATCAGAGCACCATCATGACTACCAGTGTGGTGTAGTGGCTAGGACTGGGAGCTGGGAGACCCGGGTTCTATCCCCACTCGGCCATGGAAGGTCACTGGGTGACTTTGGGCCAGTCACAGACTCTCAACCGAACCCACCTCACAGGGTTGTTGTTGCGAGGATAAAATGGAGAGGGGGAGGATTATGTACACCGCCTGGGGTTCCTTAAGGAGGGAAAAAGGCAGGATATAAAGGACATAAGTAAATAAGTAAATAAGACTACAGGGATAAAAGGGGAGTTTGCCTTTGCTGCCCTGAGGTCCTCATCACTTGCTCCTGGATAGTTGACTGTCCTGCACTTTGCTGAAGAGGAAAGAGGAGGAAAAGCAGCTCCTTCTACTCCCCATCAACCTGTCCTCTTCGATATTAGGGCCATATATATAAAACAATCTATAGTTGTTGTAGATCACAAGGTAAATATGAGCCAACAATGTGATGTGGCTGCAAAAAGGCACATGCTATTTTGGGCTGCATTAACAGAAGCACGGCTTCCAAATCCTGGGAAGTACTAGTTCCCCTCTGCTCAGCACTGGTTAGGCCTCATCTACAGTACTGTGTCCAGTTCTGGGCACCGCACTTTAAGAAGGATGCAGACCAACTGGAGAGGGCTCAGAGGAGGGCAACAAAGATGATCAGGAGACTGGAAACAAAGCCCTACGAGGAGATATTGAAAGAACTGGGCATGTTTAGCCTTGAGAAGAGAAGACTGAGGGGAGACAGGATAGCGCTCTTCAAGGACTTGAAAGGTTGTCACAAAGAGGAAGGCCAGGATCTCTTCTCGATCATCCCAGAGTGCGGGACATGGAATAATGGGCTCAAGTTACAGGAAGCCAGATTCCGGCTGAACATCAGGAAAAACTTCCTGACTGTTGGAGCAATACGACAATGGAAGCAATTCCCTAGAGAGGTGGTGGGTTCTCCCACGCTGGAGGCATTCAAGACAAGGCTGGACAGCCATCTGTCAGGGATGAATCATAGAATCATAGAATCATAGAATCATAGAATAGTAGGGTTGGAAGGGGCCTACAAGGCCATCGAGTCCAACCCCCTGCTCAATGCAGGAATCCAAGTCAGAGCATCCCCGACAAATGGCTGTCCAGCCTCGTCTTGAAGTCCTCCAGTGTGGGAGAGCCCACCACCTCCCCAGGTAATTGGTTCCATTGTCGTATTGCTCTCACAGTCAGGAAGTTTTTCCTGATGTTCAGCCGGAATCTGGCTTCCTGTAACTTGAGCCCATTATTCCGTGTCCTGCACTCTGGGATGATCAAGAAGAGATCCTGGCCTTCTTCTCTGTGACAACCTTTCAAGGACTTGAAGAGTGCTATCATATCTCCCCTCAGTCTTCTCTTCTCAAGGCTAAACATGCCCAGTTCTTTCAGTCTCTCTTCATAGGGCTTTGTTTCCAGTCCCCTGATCATCTTTGTTGCCCTCCTCTCAACCCTCTCCAGTTTGTCTGCATCCTTCTTAAAGTGTGGTGCCCAGAACTGGACACAGTACTCCAGATGAGGCCTAACCAGTGCTGAGTAGAGGGGAACTAGTACTTCCCGGGATTTGGAAGCGATGCTTCTATGAATGTAGCCCAAAATAGCATTTGCCTTTTTTGCAGCCACATCACATTGTTGGCTCATATTCAGCTTGTGATCGACAACAATTCCAAGATCCTTCTCGCTCGTAGTGTGGTTGAGCCACGTATCCCCCATCTTGTAACTGTGCATTTGGTTTCTTTTTCCTAGGTGCAGAACTGGGCATTTGTCCCTATTAAATGTCATTCTGTTGTTTTCTGCCCAGCACTCCAGTCTATCCAGATCACTTTGAATTTTGTTTCTGTCTTCCAAAGTATTAGCTATCCCTCCCAATTTTGTGTCATCTGCAAATTTGATCAGCATTCCCTGCACCTCCTCCTCCAAGTCATTAATACAAATGTGGAAGAGCACTGGGCCCAGGACTGAGCCCTGCGGTACCCCACTCGTTACCTCTCCCCAGCTTGAGAAGGTCCCATTGATAAGCACTCTTTGAGTCCGATTCTGTAGCCAACTGTGGATCCACCGGATCGTTGTTTCATCTAGCCCACTTCGAGCTAGTTTGCTCATCAGGATATCATGGGGCACTTTGTCGAAAGCTTTGCTGAAGTCGAGGTATATGATGTCTACAGCATTCCCACAGTCTACAAGGGAGGTTACTTGATCAAAAAATGAGATCAGATTTGTCTGGCAGGACTTGTTTTTGACAAATCCATGTTGGCTTCGAGTAATCACGGCATTGTTGTCAAGGTGCTCCCAGATGGATTGCTTTATGATCTGCTCCAGAATTTTCCCAGGAATTGATGTCAGACTGACTGGTCTGTAGTTCCCAGGTTCCTCCTTTTTACCCTTTTTGAAGATAGGGACAACGTTAGCCCTCCTCCAGTCATCTGGCACTTCCCCCGTCCTCCATGATTTCTCAAAGAGAATAGACAGCGGTTCTGAGAGTTCTTCTGCCAGTTCCTTTATGACTCTAGGATGCAGTTCATCTGGCCCTGGAGATTTGAACTCATTCAAAGTAATGAGGTGTTCCTTGACCATATGCCTGTCGATCTCAAGGTGCAATCCTGCCCCTTCAGCCTGGACTTTGCCTTTGCCAGGGGGGTCATAGACCCTCTTTTGGGAGAAGACTGAGCCAAAGTAGGAATTGAGCACCTCTGTCTTTTCTTTGTCATCTGTTATCATTTTTCCATCCTTATTTAATAGCTGAACCACCATTTCTTTCCTCTGCCTTTTACTATGCACGTAGCTGAAGAAAGCCTTTTTGTTGTTTTTAACATCCCTTGCTAACCTCAGCTCATTGTCAGCTTTAGCCTTCCTGACGCCACCCCTGCAATTCTGTGCTATCTGCCTGTACTCTTCCTTTGTTACTTGGCCTTCTTTCCACTTCCTATATGTGTCCTTTTTTGTTTTCAGGTCATCCCTAAGCTTTTTGTGAAGCCACATTGGCTTCTTCTGTTGTCTTCCACCTTTTCTTCTTGTTGGAATTGTTTGTGATGGTGCCTTGAGAATTTCCTTTTTTAAAAGCTCCCACCCATCTTGGACTCCTTTTCTCGCTAGCATCGCTTGCCATGGGACCTTACTGATCATTGTTCTGAGTTTATGAAAATCAGCTTTCCTAAAATCCAGGGCACGCGTTTGACTACACGCAGCTTTTGCTTCCCTTAGAACCAAGAACTCAAGTACAACATGGTCGCTTTCCCCCAGAGTTCCTGTAACTGCTACTTTATCCACTAAGTCATCTCTGTTGGTTAGGATCAAGTCAAGGATAGCCGATCCTCTAGTTCCTTCCTCTACTTTCTGTAGGAGGAAGTTATCCGCCACACAAGTCAGGAATTTCCTGGAGGGGCCATGTTTTGCAGAATTTGTCTCCCAACAAATATCGGGGAAATTGAAGTCCCCCATTACTACTACATCATGCTTCCTTAAAACATTGGCTATTTGCTTTTCAAAGGATGCTCTGACTTGGATTCCTGCATTGAACAGGGGGTTGGACTCAATGGTCTTGTAGGCCCCTTCCCTACTGTTCTATGATTCTATGATTCTAGGATATATAAGTTTTAAGCCTTCTTATGTCCTAGGGATGTCCATCACAGGAAAATCCAGCCCTTTTAGGGCCCAATGGATTCCCACGACACCCCCAGCCTGACTTGCCCTTGCGAGCCAAGCCAGGAGGTTGCTCCCAAAACCCAGGAATGTTTTTTTTTCTTTTTCAGAGATTGCTTGTTCCACAAATTACAGCTGCAATTTGCACAAATTATTACAGCCATAATTTGTGGACTCCGTGCTTCCAAAAAAGGGGGAAAAACAAGTCCTCCCTCCCTGCCACCGCTGCGCGCACCCCTCCTGCTCTTCCTGCCAATGGTGACACCAGCGAGGAGAGGGGGAGGGATGCACACCGTGCAGCAGCAACAGCGGCAGGGAGGGAGGGGCTCCCCCCCGCTGCCACCGTCACGCCACATGCGCCCCTCCTTCTCTCCTTGCTGGTGCTGGCATTGGCCAGAAGAGCAGGAGGAGTGCGCACAGCGGCGGCGGCACCAGCAGAAAATCTGCCACATGGCCCGACTCACTGCAGACCAAGCCGGGCCAGTTGGCAGATGTTGGACCGGAGTCCCAGGGGCCAAGCTGGGGAAAGCCCACCAACCTCCACTCCTCAGACAATTCCTCCAACTTCTCTATTATGTGTCTCTTAGTAGAAAAGCAGTATATAAGTCAGATGAATGAATGAAATTGACCCGCTGCTGAGTCCCTGTCTGAGTGAAATATAGACCCAATGCTTTCTCAGCTCACACTCTACTTACTGGGTTTTTTTTTCTTTTCTTGTGCCTGGATTATTTATTTCTTTGTTTGCTTACTATAAATATAGAGACCACCATGACGGCTCCCAAGCTGGGTTACAACAAAACCAAACTCAAAACATTCACCCGAAGCAAAACAGGCGGGACATCTAGACCCTGAAGCAGCAGCAACTGTCACAGGGGCCCGTATGACAGATTGGCCGGGCAATCCCAGCCAGTCGACGATGGTATAGTATATGGGATGGCATCACCATGCTAGGTAGCCAATTGGATGTGGCTAAGTTACAAAGTCACTGAGGTCAATGCATCCAGTGGAGAGAAAGCAGAGGGTCATGTAAACAAATAGGCAAACATAAGAACGTCAGAAGAGCCCTGCTGGACCAGATCAAAGGTCCATCCAGTCCAGCATTCTCTTCACACCGTGGCCAACCAGCTGCCCATGGGAAACCCACAAGCAGGACACAAGTGCAACAGCACCCTCCTGCCCATGTTCCCCAGCAACTGGTGTACATAGGCTTACTGCCTCTGATGCTGGAGGTAACATATAGCCATCAGGACTAGTAGCCACTGATAGCCTTCTCCTCCAGGAATTGATACCCTTAACCATCTCTGACATAGACACTGCCAAGAAAATTGTTAAGGGGGGGGGGATTTTTGATGCTGCTGGAAATTTCCCCCAAATACAGTGAGCAGTTTCTACCCAACTACAGGTTATGATGACTTGCAAGTTAACTTACAGGAGGGATTCTCAGAGGAGCATGCCCCAAAATAAGAGGCAAGAAATGCTGTAAAAGAACACCCTTACATTTGGGCCGTTCCCCCACACCTCCTCCCCTTATCCTTTTTCCTCCATGTTTGGTAGATTTTAAAAGAAAAACCCTAAGAGAGACACCTCACCCCGGACCCTGCAAAGCTGGCTGCCTCTTCAGTGGAAGCGGCTGGATGGATGATGTCTGACCCGCCCCACCCCATGCATTTTGCTTCAGGTGGTGCTGCATGAAGCAGATGTCAAGGTGCCCTTCTCAGTCCTCATTTCATCTCACACACAGGCAGGCCATCTTGCCAGGAAGACCATCCAGCACAGGGGGTTTATTACTACTCATCCAGGGAGTCCTATTTTCCCACAAGGCTGGACCTACCTGCAATATTTCCTCTCTTGGTTTCCACTGCTATGATTTAGCTTGACCATAAGAGACCCTCTGTTGTTGGCAGCAGCATGTGCGGAGGTAGCAAAAGGGTGGACAACCGTGTTAGGATACACAGTCCACAGGTGGCATGCCAGGGTCTGGCAAGGGGCACTCGGCGAGAGCCTCCATCACCATAGCAGATGGACTGGGGAGCTGACCCAGCAAGAGAGTTTCGTAAAGATGTGGCTTCCATTTTTCATTTTTCACTTTTGTTAACAAAAAAGAAAATGACTTCAGACCTCCAATCACACAGAGATCATTTGGGAGGGACGCAACGTCTTAAGATTTGAATATATACCTTGTGCAACTCTTTCTATCTGGTGTAACTTTGGCACTGCAAAACTGAATGTGGATGTTCATACAGTGTAATAAGCTCTTGTACTCTAAAGTATTGTTAAAAGTTTTGTTTATCTGTTTAATGGGATAGATTAGATAGATAGATAGATAGATAGATAGATAGATAGATAGATACAGACAGATATGTATTCTACATCTTACATCCAGAATATTGCCGGTGAAAGAAATGTACTGACAAATATCACACACAATTAATTCTGTTTCCAAGATTCAAGTTTTCAAAGGCCAGATAATGGGGGGGGGGGGGAGAGGTGTAAAGGACTGCAGTGAGCAAAAGGAGAGCAAAAAGAAAAAGGAGGTTAGAGCATAAATGTGACTGATTGATTGATTGATTGATTGATTGATTGATAATATGACCACACCAAACTTGCTGTTTGGGATGCATTACAAGGACACATACAGATATAATATGGATAATCAGCACATTGTCATCACATCAAAATGTAGCTGCACCCCTACGTGCATTTAGACAGGAGTAGGACCCATTGAACTCAGTTGGAATTACTTCTAAGTCAGCTTGCAAAAAGAGGAGCTGTAATAAGGTTGCTAGCTGAGCGGTCTGCTGGGCTGCCTTGGTCAGGCAAAACTGGAGACTAGTGGGAAAAGAAGGCTCCCACTCCATGGTTCCTACACTGTACACCAGCCTTCCCCAACCTGGTGCCCTCCAGATATTTTGGACAACGACTCCCAGCATTCCTAAGCATTAGCCATGTTGTCTGGGGCTGATGGAACTTGAAGTCCAAATCCTCTGCAGGGTATCAGGTTGGGGAAGGCCACTGTACAACTTTATTGCCCCCCTCCCCACTAATTTATATCGCATCACTAGGGATGGATCAAACTGCCAGGTTCGCTTTCTCCCACATTCTTTTTCTTTTAAAATCAAGTCTTTTTTCCTTCCCATTTATGAAGAAATGTGTTATTTTTGTTCAGTTATCATCAAAAAATGAACCAATCAAAATTCTCACCCACCTGCACTGGCCCAGTTCGATCGGTACAGCTGTTTCCAAGCATGGTCAAGAACACACTGTCCTTGCCTGCCATGGAGCTGATATCAGAAAACAGACGCGGCCGCCCTCTTTTTTCTAACCCAGCACCACAAATCACTGAATACAAAGAGATTCCAACCCAGACTTGTAAGAGCTCAGTATTCAAAGCCCTGGACCTGAATGGAAGAATCTGTCGGTTTTGCTTTCTCTGAAGTTCTTTCTACAGTTCTTTCTGTCCTGTTTATAGAGAAATGTGTGAATTTCGGGGGGGGGGTGTACTCAACTGAACAACATTCTCATCCCTTCACTCCTCCCTTCCCATCATCCATGCTAAAAGACTCAGGGTAGCCTTGATAAGATAGCACCTCATCCCCTGGAAAGCACTTCCCATGGCAACAATCAGCCGTCCACTTCACACTACACACATGCGAGGCGGGCCATGTATCCTCTTTTACAGAGGACCGTCCAGTGGATATTGGTGGTTCTGATTTCAGTGGGGCTATGAATCTATTCTGGGTTTCAGCCGGAACCAGCCAAAACTCTAAAGGAGCTATCCATGATGCTGAACCCTATCTCCAAAATAGTTTCAGGACCTTGGATAGCTCCTTTAGAGTTCTGGCTGGTTCTGGCTGAAACCTCAGAATGGACGCACAGCCCCACCAAAATCAGAGCCACAACCTTCCACTGGGAACATCCTGTATTTGAAGGTATCCTCTAGTTCATAGAATCACAGGGTTGGACTTGGAAGGAGCCTACAAGACCATCGAGTCCAACCCCCAGCTCCATGCAGGAAGCCTAATTCCCAGGCAATCTCCCATCCAAGTACTAACCAGGGCTGACCCTGCTTAGCTTCCGAGATCAGACAAGATCAGGTGCATCCAGCCCTTTGCTCATCTTGCAGTCCTGTCCTGTCCAGTTCTGGATGGAAGAACTGCCCATCAACAGTCAGCACCTGAGTAGCAGACTGGACAAGAAGGCGAGGCATACAGGTCACCTGGTTACCATCTTCTCCTCTGCAGTAAGAAGGACTGTATTTCTATTTAAATTGTAATAATACCGTCTAAATTTGCATCTAGGTGTATAAATTAGCATATGCAAATCATGAGCTGCATATGCAAATCTTTTGTACTCTTTTCTGGTGATGCATTTCAGCTTTGGGGGCAATTCTTAGCTGACCACCCTAATACCCACACACGCTTGTTGGTGAGTTGGCAACTAGAATGGCCAAATGGTACAATTAGTTGTATTGCCCCAGCTGTGGGCTGCTAAGGTTTGGAGGTGCCAAGATAATGATAAGCCAGATCCCGGTTTGCTCACAAGGAGACTTTATTGAGTACTTACAGCACACAGGTGTACCCAAAGGTCTTGAACTGAAACCAGTGAATGAATGAATGAATGAATATTTTTATTTCAGTCCAAGACCAGCGCATAAATAACAACAAACATACAAAACTCATGCTATCAGACCACATAAACACAGGACAACATGATTAAAAACATACAATCCCAATATAAAAAGTTATTACAATGTTTAAATAATGTTAAAATAATATTATTTTGTCAACACCCTCCGGCAAGTGATAGGAGCTGCACAAAAACTGGCCACTTTTGCTGTTACATGGAGATTCTGATCAGATAAAAAATATAAGTAAGATAAAAACAGATCTGCCAGGGATTTGTTGTAAAACTGGGGTAATAAAGTGCATCGAAGATCACGATAAAAAGAACAATAAAACAAAACGTTTCCAACTGTCTCCACTTCCCCCGCTTCACAAGGGCATAAGCGTTCTTGATATGGGACCCTCTTAAATCTGCCTTCCAAGAGTGCAGATGGCAAAATATTGAATCTGGCAAAGTAAAAGTCTTTCTGAATTTGGGAATAATCAGATTTGACAAACAATTTGCAGGCAACAATGCCCTCCCATTGTCCCTGAAATCAGGGTATAGTATGGCCAAACCTAAAAGCTTCTGCAATTCAGTATCCCAGATTCACTGACAGATAGTAACTTTGGCTTTTTTGTATCTGAGAGCTACAAGGGCATTAGGGGAAAATCCCAGATTTTGTAACTTCTCATTGAATGTCCTTCTCCATTTTGTCTGAAAGGCATCAATTAAAGTTAATGGGGCCAATCCCACAGGAAAGAAAATCATCTTCAAACAAAGATTTATCTTATAAACCCATGAACGAGCTTCTACAGAAATTTGCCCTGCTTCTAATAATAAAATTACATTAGGCACACAACTTGGGACTCCAAATATGGCTCTCAAAAATTTAGTTTGTATGATTTCAAATGGGGCATAATTGCCATAAGCACCTATCTGCGAACCATACAGCATCTGAGCTATGGCCTTGGCTGTAAATACCTGAATGACTGATGGGATATGTTGTCCCCCTTTGGTGTAAAAAAAGCGAAGGAGTGCCTTTATACTCCTCTGGGCATCATCTGTAGCACTGGTTATTATTTGAGATCTCCAAGAGCCGTATAAATGGAAAGTTACACCCAGATATCTATAAGTTGCAACCTGTTCAATAGGGTGCTCATTTGTCTGCCATCTGTGTTTGATTCTTCTCTTGGTGAAGACTACAACCTCAGGCTTGGTGTAATTAATTACTAGGCGTTCTTTTTTGCAACAGATATCGAGGGCCCTTAGGAGGCATCTCAAGCCAACACTTGTTAGTGACAAGAGTACTGCGTCATCTGCGTAAAGAAGTATTGATAAAGATCTATTTGCCAGGTTGGGAGGATGGGAATTTATTTTGGCTAAATCTTTCACCAAGGAGTTAATATAAAAGTTAAACAGGGTAGGAGCTAGAATACACCCCTATTTAACTCCATTAAAAGTTGGATGGGTCCAGATAAATGACCCTCACAACTGCATCTTATCCTCACATGGGTGTTTTCAGAAAGGCTGCGGATGAGTGCTAGCAGCCGCTGATCAATATTTGTGGCCTCAAATTTTTCCCATAAGCTATCCCTTGAAATGAAGTCAAAAGCTGACTTAAAATCAATGAAGGCTGCATATACAGCCCCGCTGCTGGAAGAATATTTCTCAACAAGATGTTGAAGAACCAATCCCTGATCCACCGTAGATCGCCCTGACCTAAAACCAGCCTGCTCGTCCTCCAGGATATTTCCTTGCTCTAGCCAGTTCTGCAGTCTTTCATTAAGATGGCTGGCATATAATTTGCTGATAATACTTAGCAGGCTGATTGGTCTATAATTTGCAGGATATGATCTTTTTCCTTTTTTATAAATTGGGACAATAATAGCAAGCCCCCAGTCCTCCTGGATGGATGCTGAATGATCAATGAAGGTAAATAAAGCAGCCAGCACCGGGGCCCACCACTCTATATTAGCCTTCAACAATTCAGATGGAATGCTATCACCCCCAGGTGCCTTACCAGATTTGAGCTTAAAGATAAGGTTAGTAATTTCTGACATAGAAACAGGAGGCCGCTCAGGAAAACTATTTATATTAGTCTGTGTCACCTGTTGACAGTATTGACCTCTCACATAAATATCTCTAAAGTGAGATTCCCAGACATTAACTGGAATATGATAATCCAGACAAACTGTTGTATTCTGCCAGTCCTTAGAGACAATCCTCCAAAATATAGCTGTATCGTTTGTCCTTGATGCTTTTATCAAACATTGCCATGTCTTTATCTGGGCCCATTTCTTTTTTTCTTTAATTAAGATTGTATAACTCCTTTTTAACACAAACCACTCTGTTGGGAGTGTTGTCAAATTCAATTCTCTGTAGGCCCTGTATTTTTTGACTAAAGATTTTTTCATGGCAATGCATTCCTGGTCAAACCAGGGTTTAGACTTATAGGTAAGGGCATATCGCTCTCGATGTTTTTTATAATTCAAGCAATTTTGTGGAGAGAGAATCAGGTCTTGAAACAGATCCAGAACTTTTACCGAAGAGTCTTCTGCTAAAATGGCATTGCAAAATTGGATACTGCTGTCGGAGTACAATAGCTCTCCTATAACAGTCTCAGGATTGGCAGACCACTTAATACGTGAAGCTCTTACTTCAGCCTCTAGATTTAGCATTGGCTCCTGTTGTTCCACAAAAGCAGTCTGGTTATTCAGATTTAATTAATACCAAGGGTAGGTGGTCACTCTTGATGCGCTCTCCCACCTCATTGCTGGACACCAAATTTAACAAATTATAGGAAACTAAGAAATAATCAATTGTAGTTGCACCCAAAGCAGATAAAAAAAAGTAAATTCACCTTTCCTATCACCCTCTACTCCACCATTCAAAAAACTAGATCCAACCTGTTTACCATTTCCATAAGGCAAAGCCCAGCATAGTTGCATCTCATGTCTTTGGATTGCCAAAGAGGTAATGGGTGTGCCTCCTCTATTTCAGGCAGTAATACATGAAAATGAGAATACAAGTCCTCGTCATTTTGCCCAATCCAGGCATTAAAGTCCCCCGCTACAATCACAGAGGCTTCTGGATACAAGACGGACATCTTATTAATATACTCCTCCAATTTTGACCAATTATCTTTAGTTGATTGTTTTTGTTGTTGTGTGGGCAAATAGACATTCATTAGCACTAGCCCCATCAATCTAAGATTAATTACTAAAGAAGTGGCAAGGTGAGACAGATGGACTAGTTCAGCAGTGGAGGTTCTGAGTTTAGTGGAAACCAGCAAACTTAGACCCCCTTTAGAGTGTCCTCCCGTGTGACTGAGTATGCAGTGAAACCATTCAGATCTAACTCCTCCCTTGCCCAGGTCTCTTGCAGTAATAAAATATCAAATTTATTAAAGAAATCTATGAAAGAAGAGTCTGATACTTTACTCAACCATCCCGCAATGTTCCAGGACAGAAGTCTTAACTGGGAATTAGGGTGGCATTGTGTTTGTCAATCCAGAGTAGGTGGCAATCCGAAATTCATAGTGGTGACCTTGCTTCTCATTCAGTTTTGATTTTTTTTTTTTTTGCATTCCCCTCTCAGAAGCTCCCATCTCCTCTTCCAAATATTCAATTTCATCAATTGTTGGGCTCAACCTGCTGACATTTGAGATCACTGGACGGCCAGCATTTGTCTGGTAAACAGGAGTTGGTATCCACTCACAACTCGGCCAATTCCTCATCTTCTAAAAATCCCATATCAGATCAGGTGGAAAACTTTGGAACTACAGAATTTTCATTAGCTATTGTAGAAGCTAAGTCCCTCCTGGTACATTTTTGCTCGCTTTTATTTCTTATTGGATTAATCTCTGCTACAATACGACAGTTCTGGGTACTCCTCTCCACCTCAGGGTTGTCCTGCACAATTCCCTTCCTTTCCTTCGGGCTACTGTGTTGTTTTGCCAGGATATGATCCTCTGCTACCCAGTGTACACCTTTTTTATCTTGTTCTGCCTGCAAATCTATTAGAAGAATTCTCAGAGCCTCCAAGCTCCGCACAATTTCATTTTGTGCTTCTAGAGGCAGGGCACCAATGGAGTCTAGGAGCAGTTTTTCCTCACTGGTTAATGGTTTCTTCCCCTCACCCAGTAATTGCTGTTCTTCTTGAGCTTAACATCTGGAATACTAATACTTGCAATGCACTTTGGCCCTTGAGTCTCAAGGTTTTTATAGCTGGAGGGGACTTCCTCAATGGAGTCCAGATCAATTAGATCTTGAGTGCTGCTAGCTTCCTCAGCTCCATCACCTTTTATTTGTGTGTAAGAGTAGCCAGCTATAGCCAGTGGGGGTGTCTGGTTCTCAAAGAATCTTAAGACTGTTATCCCCGTTTCCAAAAAATGCCCCCACTATTTATTATAGACAGTTTTGGCTAAACCTTGCTCTCAAAAGGTGACCACTGCACAAGCACAGAAATAGTTGAAGTACAGATATTCAACATATACTAGGTCAGTGATGGTAAACAAGCCTGGGAACACCCTATCTAAGATGTATAGAAGATGTAACCTACATTCCTTCTTTATTAAGAACCCTTTTAGGTTTAGGGTAGTTGGATAAAACTAGCTTATTATAGTTCAGTACTATATTCCAGTTCTTGTTATTTAAATACTTCTTCTGGCATATTTTTATTCCTGACAGCATAAGTGACCACGGATCTTGAAAGTCAGAGTCCTTGTCCTGGGCTAGTATAGTAAAATTATCTAATAATTTTAAAAGTTTCTTAAAATCCATTTTCCTAAAACAAGCCCCCTTTATATTTTTTATATTTTTACTCTTATTTAATTTATTACTCTCCTTCTTTCTAACCACACTTTTGCATATCCTGCTCTTCCTCACTATTGGCTTATTTGCCTGCAATTTATATTTACTAGGCTTTGTCCCTTGACTCTCCTCTTTTAGCCTGGGGGCAGCCCTTTTAAAGGCATCCTCAAGTGCAGTCAGACATTTATTGCATTCAGACAGGAAGAGTTTAACGTGTTCCATATCCTTCATTAGTAAAAAAAAAGCCAGCCTTCAATTGGTAGGCTGTTACTCTGATTGGAGAATTCTTCCTTGTTTGCCTTTTCATCACTGCGAGCGAACTCTTGAGAGTGGTTTCAGCATCAGTTCGTGCAGCTGATTCTTGTTTACAGGTGGCTACATTAACTCCTGTGATGCTCTATTCTTGGCAGCTGCCAACTCTAATGTAAGATTTACAGATAATGCATCCCCTTTTAGATCTTGAACGCTGCCTTTAAGGCATACAGACCAATCTAAGATGGAATTTGATGTGTGTGAAGCTTCATCATCCATCCCCTTCTCTTTCTCCCTTGCTGGAAAGAATTGGGTAATCTTCTTTTGATTTTTTCGGCCTTTTAGAGGGACACTCTCTATAGTGGGCATGATCCCCAAGGTTCTGTATGCCTCTCTGGTAAGCACCATTCCTTTAACTATTTCCAAAGTTAAGACCAAAGCTAATGTGAAAAAATAACAATTGCTGTGAAACGCCACCTCCAACTGTTTGCACTCTCCTTTCTCTCCCTTCCCCCAATGGAGGAGAATTTTAAAACTCACACACACAGAGGAGCTGCTGAATCACAAGGTTCACAAGGGAAGGGCTTTCAGAGAAGCCTGCTTTCCATAAAGCACAGCAGGATTCTTCCTGGATTTCCAGCTTTGTCTCCTACGCAGTTTGTATTTCTGGAACCAAAATCAATGCAGCAACAGTAGTAGCCTCCTCCTTGTTCTCTCCCCGGGTGGCTGCGGGTCTTGGCAAGGGCCCCATGAGGCAGGCCACCCAGTGTAATGTAGATAGCCTCCTATGCGACGTCCAGTGTGGCGCGAAGTGCAACGCACTTAGCGTTGCACTTGGTGCTTCGACGAGGCAGACGCCAAGGCACTGCCTCTGGCAGCCCTGCCTTAGATACCTGTTGGGCAGGGACAGAGACAGGCTCAGGCTCCACTGGTGCAGCAGGCTCTGGCCAAGCTCCTTCCCCCCCTCCCCATCTTGGCAGCCCTGCCTTAAATACCTGTTGGGCAGGGACAGACACAGCCACAGGCTCCACTGGTGCAGCAGGCTCTGGCCAAGCTCCTTCCCCCATACCCAATGGTTGGATCAGACAGCTCCTCTGAACCCAGAGCCCTGGGGTACAATGGGTTTTATACTATACATGTTAGCAGTGAGGCAGCATGACAACAGCAAGCATTATTTAGCATTCATCTACAACTTTCCCAGCATAGGCTAACAGTGCTTGGTCAGAAGGGAAACAATCAGAGCTTTTCCAGCACAGACACCTGCAGCTTTAAGGCAAACAAGCTTCACTTCCCAGGCACATCCTGAAAAGACACTCCACCTTGTTAGTATGGAATGTGCTTAGCCACCTATTGACCTTTGACTCATCCTGGTAAATCAAGAGGCCTGTTAGGGGAAACAGCAGCAAACTGAACCAAAGTCAGAGAGCACTATGGATCATCTAAGCCCCTCTAAAACTACTGATAGCTTGGTACAGGCCTGAGGCCTTACAGGAGTGAAGGAAAAAATTGGATCATTGGGCTGCCAGGTTCCGATCCCTGCTTTAGTTCTGATGCCACACTGCCCCACTTTGCCAAGATAAGATTGTTCTGCAAGATGACACTGATTTATCCAGCAAGCATCCCAGCAATTTCAAAGGTGAGAAGGAAAGCACAATGACAAATGTTTAATGAGTTCCTCACTGAAAGGTAGCTTCCACCACTTATAAAAAGAGCATGTCCGAAGAGCCTATTTTTCATTCAAGGGGACTTGCATCAAAAAGCATCAGAGGGACTTCAAGCTAGGGATGTCTGAGGAGTCCATTTGGTGGGGGGAGGGGTGATTGGTGAGTTTCTGCTGCCTCCCCCCCCCCCAGATTCCAGCTTGAACTTCGGCAAGTTGGCCTGACTCAGCAAGTGGCGATTTGGGCCAACTTGCAGATTGGGGGAGGGGGAGTTGCACATATCTCAATTTGTGCAAAAGCAGCCATGAATAGGGCAATTTGTGCAAAACCATAGTCGTAAATGGTGTAATTCGTGCAAATTAGAGTATTTATGGCCACAGTTTTGCTGTGCTATTTATGGCCAAATTTGGGGGTAAATTGGCCTGTGATTTGTGCAACACCCCCACCCCCTGTAAAGTTCCTGGCTTTCAGGAACTATTATGTGGCTTGGCTCACAAACGTAAGCAGACCCGGGTCCGTCACAGGGATCTGTCAGGCCCAAAACGGGCCGGACTTCCCCCAGATGGACAACTCTAATTCAAGCCCACAACAGCAGGTCTGGTATTTATTTCATTTATTTATTTATTTACACAATTTATATACTGCTCTACATCCTACTGGATTCCCAGGGGGGGAACAATAAAAAGAAAGGAAAAAGAATCAAACAGCAAAATGAGAATATTGAAAATCTGATTATACCAATAAAACCATGGCTGGTTCATCAGGGAAAGCTTCTTTAAATAAAAATGTCTTCAGCAGGTATCGAAAACAAAACAACGTTGGTGCCTGCCTGTAGGAGTGCACGAAAGCCACTTACCTGGTCTCGCAGCTTGCTTCGCGGTGGGGGGGAGGCGCTTCGTTGCTCCCCCCAAAGTTCAGGCCAGGGGGGAGGCTTCCCGCCTCACCCGGCCGAAATTCAGGCCAGCGGGGAGGCTTCCCACCTCGCCCGGCCGAAATTCAGGCCGGGGAGGAGGCGCCTCGCCCGGCCACAAAATAAAAAGTAAAAAAAAAAAACAACGCCCCCGTGATAGGCTACGTGACGATTAACGTAGCCTATCACGGCTAGATCTGCAAAGTCAGCCGTGATAGGCTACGTTAATCATCACGTAGCCTATCACGGGTGACTTTAAAAAAAAAAAAGCGCGTACGCAAATGGCGGCCCCCATAGGGAGCCGCCGTTCGCGTTCCTTATTTGGTCGCTATAGTCTATGTAATCTTTACGTAGACTACAGCGACCAAATAAGGAACGTGAATGGCGGCTCCCTATGGGGGCCGCCATTAGCCGTACACGCTTTTTTTTTTTTTTAAGTCACCCGTGATAGGCCACGTGACAATTTACGTAGCCTATCACGGCTGACTTTGCAAATCTAGCCGTGATAGGCTACGTTAATCGTCACGTAGCCTATCATGGGGACATTTTTTTTTTTTTACTTTTATTGGAATGGCGGCGGCGGCAGCCGGTCAAAAGACCGGCTGCCGCCTCTGCCCCTGTCGAAGACCTGACGAACCGCTGCCGGGACCCGCCGCCGGGAGGGACATTCGGGAAAGGTAAGTCCCGTCCTGGGGGGGGTGCAGGGGGTGGGGGGGTGCGGAGAATTTCTCCCCGAAACTACTTCAGGGGGCCGAAAACGTTGGCACTCGGCCCCCCGATGTTTTGGGGAGAAATTCTCCCCCATCCCTACCTGCCTGACATCAGAGAGGGAGCCAACATATTGAAAGCTTTACTCTGAGTAGACTCGAAGATCCATGCAGAACCACTAAAAGCAACACATCTGATGACCTCAGTGAATGGGCAAGCTTAGTCGATCTTAGGGATGTCAGAGAATTTCTCCACGAATCTCGGGGAGGCCGAATGCCAGCGCATTCAGCCCCCCAAAATTGGTGGAGAAACGGTCTGCCCCCCCGCCCTCCCCGGGACAGGACTTACCTTGTTCGAATGTCCCTGGCGGCGGCGGCTCCAGCGGTGGTTTGCTGGCGGCGGCGGCCGGTCTTTCGACCAGC
The DNA here is from genome assembly GCF_057233095.1 of Heloderma suspectum. NCBI lineage: Eukaryota > Metazoa > Chordata > Lepidosauria > Squamata > Helodermatidae > Heloderma > Heloderma suspectum. The sequence continues at coordinate 42,295,682 of NC_139463.1, forward strand.
TGCCGCCACCGCCATTTCCAAGTAAAACAAACAAACAAACAAACATGATAGGCTATGTAAAGATTTACGTAGCCTATCACGGCTGACTTTGGGGGGGGGGGAAAGCACATACGCAAATGGCGGCACCCATGGGTGCCACCATTTGTGTTCCTTATTTTGGCACGTGTAGTCTACGTAAACATTTACGTAGACTACAGCGAAAATAAGGGGAACGCTATTTGCGTTCCCCTTATTTTCGCCGTAGTCTACATAAATGTTTACATAGACTACACGTGCCAAAATAAGGAACACAAATAGCAGCGCCCATGGGAGCTGCCATTTGCGTAAGCGCTTTTTTTTTTTCCAAAGTCAGCCATGATAGGCTACGTAAACATTTACATAGCCTATCATGGCTGACTGCAGGGATGCAAACAGCGGCGGCTACAGCCGCCGCCATTTGCGTCCTGGCAAGAGAGAAGGTTTCACGGCTGGAGAGACGGGGCGCCTCCCCCCCGGCCAGAATTTCAGGGGGAGGGACGGAGCGCCTCCCCCCCACCGCGAAGCAAGCTCTGGGATCAGGTAAGGGATCTCAATGTTGTCCTCACTTATATAGCCAAAATGTTTTCTTTTCTTTTCTCCAGGGTGGTAGGTGGTAGAAAAGAGTGAGCCATCTGAGCCTCTTCTTGGATTAGACTGGGATTTTTCTCAGAAAAAAAAGGGGAAACCCCAGGGAAATTTTCCAAGCCAATCTGAGGGCTTGGAAAGATGTCATCTCCCTGACCATCTCTGCAGCTCCTACCACCCACCAGCCCCCAAATATGAGCCCCTTTCCTTAACGCGGTGATGGTGGAGCAGTGATGAATGGGAAAGAGAGCAGAGGGAAGGTTGTTTTCCACCCTTCCTCTCCCCCCCCATCACCCCATCATGCTAGCTAATAGCATGAGGAGGCCCAGGGGACTATGGAAGATACAGTTCTCCCAAAGGGTCCTGCAATTGGGGGATGGCTTTGGGGGATGATGAAGGGCAGCAGAGATGGGCAGCTGGGATTTTGCCTCTGGCCCAGGACAAATTTACCTGTTTATTTAAAATGTATTTGTCCTAGGGATGGCAGAGAATTTCTCCCCGAATCTTCGGGAGGCTGAGCACCGACCCATTTGGCCCCCCGAAGTTGGTTGGGAAATTCTCCGCCAGCCCCCCGCCCCCCCCCCCCAGGACGGGACTTAACTTCGGCGAATGTCACTCTGGGCGGCGGGTCCCGGCGGCGGTTCGGTGGCGTTTTGTCGTGGGCGGGGGCGGCGGCCGGTCTCCCGACCGGCTGCCACCGCCGCCATTGAAAAAAAAAACACCTAAAGTTAAAAAAAAAAACACCTGTTAAAAAAAACTAGATTTCCAAAGTCAGCTGTGATAGGCTACGTAAATCGTCACGTTGCCTATCACAGGTGACTTTGAAAAAAAAAAAAAGCGTGTACGCAAATGGCAGCGCCCATGGGGCGCCGCCATTTGCGTTCCTTATTTTGGCATGTCTAGTCTACGGAGAGATTTACGTAGACTACGGCGAAAATAAGGGCACGCTATTTGCGTTGCCCTTATTTTCGCCGTAGTCTACGTAAATCTTTACGTAGACTAGACGTGCCAAAATAAGGAACGCAAATGGTGGCGCCCCATGGGCACCGCCATTTGCGTATGCACTTTTTTTTTTCTAAACTCACCCGTGATAGGCTATGTGACGATTTACGTAGCCTATCATGGCTGACTTTGGAAATCTAGCCATGATAGGCTACACAAATCGTCACGTAGCCTATCACGGGGTCTTTTTTTTTTAACTTTTTGTTTCACGGCCGGGGAGACGGGGCGCTTCTCCCCAGCCTGAATTTCGGCCAGGCGAGGCGGAAAGCCTCCCCCCCCCAGCCTGAATTTCGTCCGGGTGAGGCCGGAAGCCTCCCCCCCCTCGCCTGAACTTCGGGGGGGAAAGCGAAGCGCCTCCCCCCCACCGCGAAGCCAAGCTGCGAAAAGGTAAGTGACTTTCGTACATCTCTAATTTGTCCCAGTCCTCAGCCAAGATGAGAAGCTGGGATTTTGCCTCTGGCCCAGAACAAATTTACCTATTTATTTAAAATATGTATGTCCCAGTCCTCAGCCAAAAAGGCTACCAGAGCAATGTACAAGTGTCAGGGTTCCCCTTATGACCTGGACCCCCTGAGTAACTCCTTAAGGATCTTTTACCTCCTTAAGAGTCCCACCTTCCTTCTTTTACCTTCCCCTTTCCAATAACATGGGGTTTAGGCTGTAGGCATGGGGTGATTGACACTCTAGACACAGGGTTTAACCACAACAGTTTACTGGAAAATTATAGCAAGCAAATCACAGCTAAAGGTATTTACACAATAAAGCTGAGGGATAAAAAAGGCATTAAGAGAAAATAAAAGTTCCAAAATGCAAGTTTACCCTAGCTGTACTTAGACTTCTCCAGGCTGCTTCTTCCTGCTCCCTCTTCAGGCTCTGATCTCCCCAACTCTGGTCTTACTGGCTATCTCTTTTTATACCCTCCTCCCTCAAAATGGAAAGTACTGTTTCAAACCTGAAGAAATGAAACTTAACCAGGGAAATGAAACTACCCCTCTCGGGGATATGCCCTCCTAACAAAAAACTCCAGGCGTCTGGGCCTGATCCTTTTCCTTGCCTCTGTAGCCTCAAACCTTCACAACAAGCAATCAGGCCCTGCCCACAATCCACAGTCTAAAAAGACACAGCATCACACAAGGAAAAAGGGATGGGAAGGGGAGAGTGGAGGGGACATCATCTTTCAGCAGGGCTGGTGGAATGGCCCTGCTTCCACTTTCATCTCCCTCTGAACACCCCACTGGAATTGTTGCTGGTGATAACAGTTGAGGGAAGAGGAGCCTTCATGGGAGAGCTTTAAGCTACAGGAGAACGTTGGAGCTTGTAAAACTCTCCTCAGCTTTGAGACAATCTTGAATGAACCCCCAGAGCTGATTCCTGAGCTGGGCTCAGGAGAACTTTGCAGACATCCCTTAGATGCATAAACCTGTCGTGGATGCTTCCATTCAATGGAAAACTGGGGATTTGCCCAAGCCAAAAATCATCATCCTCATCAACATGGGAGATGAGTGCTCCCCTGCTGGAAAAGCACACAATCGTGGAAGAACGTCTTTATTTTTTCAAAATGGGGAGGGAGATGAAGCTCTGGTCCCCCCAGGTAAAGTAATTTCCTTTTCAAATAATTTCCTTTTCAAATGCACACACATGCATGGGAGCTCTGGCAGCCCCCCCCCCCCCAGGGATGTACGAAAGTGACTTACCTTTTAACGAAATTGATTCGAGGTGGGGGGGAGGCGCTCTGTCCCTCCCCCCTGAAATTCTGGCCGGGGGGGAGGCGCTCCGTCCCTCTCCCCCTGAATCCTGGCCGGCCGTGTCCGCAAATGGCGGCGGCCATAGCGTTTTTTTTTCTTTTAAATCAGCCGTGATAGGCTACGTAAACATTTACGTAGCCTATCACGGTATTTTTTTAAAATCTAGCCGTGATAGGCTATGTAAATCTTTACGTAGCCTATCACGTTTTTTTGTTGTTGTTTTTTGTTTTGTTTTTTTACTGGAAATGGCAGCGGTGGCAGCCGGTCAGAAGACCAGCCGCCGCAGCAGCCACCGCCAGGAGGATTCGCCCAAGATAAGTCCCGTCCTGGGGGGGCAGGGGGGCAGACCGTTTCGCCACCGATTTCGGTGGCATTCGGCCTCCCCGAGATTTGTGGCGAAATTCTCTGACATCCCTATCTCTGCTGGACGACAAAGCTGTGTGTGCCCTGCATCCTCTAAGCTAGTCTGCTGCCCTCAGGTGCAGTGAAGGACATTGTCTTGTCACCAGTGTTGAAGTCAGATTCAGCTCTCAAGACTGTCAGCTTCCATATATGGAGTGGACTTGTGTGTACGTTCGTGTTAGGGATGTGTGTTGGAGCCACTTGGTGAAGAGCCTTCCGTGTGGTGGCCCCATTCACATGGAACTCCCTGCCTTCAGAGTTCAGGCAGATGCCAACATTGTGCTGTTTCTGGCACTTCCTGAAAACATCTTATTTTTTCAGGAAGCCTTACTTGACTGACTAGCCACAGTTTGATCAGAATCCTGTTTCTTTTCAAAAATAGTAATTATTTTAACATGGTGGTTTATTCTTTTATCCTATTTTATACATTTTATTGTTCACTGCACTGGAATCTGTCTAGATCTGTTGAGATTTATGTACAACATATAAATGTTGTAAATAAAAATAATGTTAAATTTAAAAAAAATGTAAGAGAAATTGGTTTCAGTTTGTTTTTTATCAGGATTTTTACACAGTTTACACACCTTCTCGACTGAACATGGACCTGAACACAATCTGCATTCAAAGCCCTTACATTTCTGAGCTTGCAATGTGATTTGCAGAGCAAAAAAAAAAAAGCCATTCGACAGCATGCGTACATTTGAAAAATGCATGAAAAAATCCATACTTCTGAAAAATGTGAACAGATACTCTTTAACCAATGGGAGAAGAATGCACACATTTCAAAGATGCGCACAATTGATGTGTACATTTGGAGAAATATTCACGAAAAGAAGCACAGATTTCCATGCCAAAAGCAAAAAAGCAAAGAAGCTCACACTCTGATATGGACCCAAGTTGGGATGTGTTTTAAGATGGAACTCGGAGAACTTTAGCAAGCTTGAATTTTGCTAATTCACATGTCCCGAGTGCGTGTATGTCTGTGTGTCCCTTGTCCTTCTGTTCAGGCAGCAAAACATCTCAGCCTATCCCTGGCTCACTGCTGTGGCCTCAGCAAGCCACTTCTCATGTCCTGCCCATTTGAAGTTTTCAGCAGCTGCCATAAGGAGGATATGGAAATGCCTTCATTTCCTGCAGTGGTGGGAACAGGATTGACTATCGACTCTTTGTGTGGCAAGACGCCATTAGAAACACGTGGGTATCTTTCATGGGCAGGTTTTAAGAGTCACCGTCTGTGGCTGCTTCAGATGCGTGTGTGTGTTGAGGGGGGGCAGGGTTTGGCTGGTTTAGCAGAATTTCATTCACACTGTTCAAGAAGACAAGATTGTAGAGTAGCCACTGAGCATTGCCTGGAGTTAAATTCTGAAATGGATTCGTTTGGAGATTCCTGCTCAGATAACAAACAAAAGAAAAAGGGGGGGAAAGCACTCAAGAGAGCCCTCAGGAGAATGACATCTCCCATGGTTCCCGAAACCCCAGCACTGCCACCCAATGCATCAGCAGGCCAGGGCGAAGGAGAGAGCAGTTCGGTGGGAAAAATCTCTCCCTCCTCTTACCTCACTACTCACCTCCGCTGCTGTTCCTACCACCAACTAAATATAAGGAAAGGGAATGGGAGTGTGTTTCAGAGCCAACAGGGACAGCTTTGGGGAAACAGGGAAGGTGACACTGCTGACACAGACACAGATAAGTGGGCAATTTTTCCAAGCCTCTTGGCTTGGTGCAGAAAAATTATCCAGTTTTTTATCTGGGTGTTTTTTTTCCCATGAAAACTCAAATAATGTCCAAGTCAATGCAAGGCAAGCTTGCCGATCTCTAGCTGTTGGTATCACCTGCCTCTCTCACCAGCATCACGGGATTTTCAGCAGCCTGCAGCAGAGGGATATGAGACGGAAAGCGGGGCCATTTCAACAGCCTGCTGAAAGACCACTTGCTTTTTACCTCTTCCCTCCCCTGTCCTTTTTCCTTTGCTTTTGTGTAAGTCTGCAGCAAGGGCCTGTCTTGTTTTTTATTGATTGTATGTCTGCCACTTCAGGAGCCTTTTTGGCTGAGAAGCAGGATAAAACTAGTAGAAGTAGCTGTTCAGAGTCCAGGAATGGTGAAACAACTCTCCATGTGGCTGGTAAGACTCAGAGCTGGAGCTGTCACTGAAAACATTCATCTTAAGCGACATGCCAAGGTGAATCTACAGATTTCTGCTCACGAGAAACCCCAGAGGAATTTGAAGGGAAAAGACTTTTGATCCATGTGGGGAAATCTCACAGGGTACTGCCACAAATATCTATATTGTGACTAAAATTAGGCAAGCATTCGATTTGCTTGCTGCAATCTGAGTGCGGTGTTTACCCCCACCCCCTACCCCCCCACAGAACCGTGGCCGCAGCAGTGAAGGTGAACACGAATGAATTAAGAAGGAACTGGGGGCACAAATGTCCCAACCTTTGAGGTCGCTGCCTCCGTGTTTCCCTTTCCTTTCCTTTTTTAACTCATTTGCTTCAGTTTAAAAAGCGGGGGGGGGGGCAGAATGTAGAGAAATCAAACTGGGAGCGTGGGACAGTATTTTTCATGAGCCAAAGCAAACACTTAAAACGTTCAGCCCCCGGATGGGGCTTACCTTGACAAGCCGCGGAATGGCTGCCGTGCAATTGGCCTGCCATTGCTTTCAGTGATGGAGCTCCAAATGAGTAACCCCAGTGTGGGTAGAGCATTGTCAGTAGGGATGGCAGAGAATTCTGCCACGGATTCCAGTGAGGCCGGATTAATCCGGCCCCCCGGATTCCGTGGTGGAACAGCCTCCTGCCCCCCCACCCACCCCCCACAGAATCCCACAGGATGGAACTTACCTGGGGTGGATGCGGCGGATTTGGTGGGGGTGGCAGCGGCTCCGGCACCGGCGGCTCCGGCGCCAGCGCCGACAGCTCGTCTCCTGGCCGGCCGCAGCCAGGATGCTGCAGCCGCCATTGTCGTCCTTGCAGCTGTGATAGGCTACGTAAGAATTTATGTAGCCTATCACGGCTAACCCCCCCCCCCAAAAAAAAACCAGCGTATGCAAATGGCGGCGGCTACGGCGGCAGCCATTTGTATGCCCTATTTTTCGCCATTCTAGCCTACGTAAATATTTACATAGGCAATTACGGCAAAAAAAAAAAGGGAACTGCAAATAGCGTAGTGGGCGCTATTTGCGTTCTTTTTTTTCAGTTTTGTCCTACGTAAATATTTACGTAGGCTTTTACGGCAAAAAGAGAAGAAATGCAAATAGCACCCACTAAGCTATCTGCGGTTCCCCTTTTTTCCCGCCGTAATTGCCTACATAAATATTTACATAGGCTAGAATGGTGAAAAATAGGGAACACAAATGGCGGCCGCCGTAGCCGCTGCCATTTGCGTACGCTGGTTTGTTTTTGGTTTTTTTGCCCAGCCGTGATAGGCTACATAAAGACTTACGTAGCCTATCATGGCTGCCTGGCTGGACACAAATGGCGGCCACTATGGCGGCCACCATTTGCATCCACACCAGCCAGTCCACAGCCGGAAATCCGGCTGTGGACAGCCCTGGCCAGTTGCTCCGCGGAGCCGCCGCGGAGCAGAGCCAGCCGGGCAGGATTCCGGGGGGGGAGGACCAGATCACCTCCCCCCCCCGTTGAGTATTCTGGGGGGAGGGACGGAGGAAAAGGTAAGTGACTTTCGTACATCCCTAATTGTCAGGGGCTGCTGTCTATTTTTTAAATAGGAGTCACCTTTAAAAAATAAATTCCACAACGCCTCTGAAATTCTTCATCCTGATAAAGCATCACCACTGAGGCATTGGGAGGGGACGTGGCAGCCCTCTGGGACACCAATCTGGAGCTCCGTTGCCAGATGCGGATAGGGTGGCCACGTAGGCATCGTCAAAAAGAGGCCAGCGGAGGCTGGTGGCTCCCATTTCAGTGGGGCTGTGAAACCATTCTGGGTTTCAGTCAGAACCAGACCAGCCAGAACACTAAAGGAGCTTTCCAAGGTTCTGAGCTCATTTGGGGGGGCTGGGGTTCAGAATGAATTCATGGCCCCATAGAAATCAGAGCCACCAGCCTCCACTGGTAGAGAACACAGATTTTCATAATGCTTGTGTTGATTAGAGATGCCAATTTAGAAAGAATTGCTATAATTTAAAGAGAAAAACATCTCGCCATAGTGGGGAAGACTGTGGCCAGGTTAGCTCTGTGCCTGCTTAGTCTGTGGTCCAGTCCAGGTGCTACCTGTGGATGGGCAGCTTCAAGGGCCCTGTTGCTCTCCCTTCTTGTGGTCCTTTATCTTTCAGTTGGACTTGGATTGGGCAGTCCTTCAAAGAAGGGATGCCTTCAGATAGAGGACTGTCCTCGGTAAAGTAGGACATACGGTCAGCCTATAAAAATGGCGGTAGGCCCATTTGTTACAGAAAGAAACCAGCCACACGCCAGCCACCACTCGGTAAGGTAAGCTCCCTCAAGAGGCCAAAACTGGAACAATTTCTCCTGGCCCCAGGGGAACGTTTGCCAGAAATGCCACCTCAATTTGTGACCTGAGAACGGGTCTGAGAAACTGAGGCAGCATTTTTGGTACAGCTTTAGTTTCCCAGTGTAGGTCCACCGTAAAGAGGACTAGTAACTCTTGTTGCTCTCCCAGACGAGAAGCAAATTTCTCAAGATGGCAGGTCAGGTGCTGGGAAAAGCAGCACAAAACCATGTGCGTGCCACGTTCCCATAGACAGATCGAGATAAGACAACCGCCCAGTGATTTTTCAGCATGCACACCGGCTTTTCTGGACCAAGAAGGCTCCCACGAAATTACTCAGAAATCAAAAGCGTGCTGCCTTCTGTACGAAACGAAGTCACTAATTAGCCAGCCTCCTTGGTCCCTGGCGAAACTACATTAGAACTTTTGATGGCATAATTCAACCCATTTAATTTTATGGGAGTCACATTCTGGTAAGCGACCGTCACTCTGACTACGCTGAGATGCCCTGCAGGCCTCTATCAAACCCCTACATCTGCAGGACTGCAGCAAATTGCTCTCAAAACATATGCTAAAAAGCTAGGGTGGCTAGGTGTCCTGTTTTAAAGAGGACAGTCCTCTATTTGAAGGTATCCCAGTGGAGGCTGGTGGTCTGACATCAGTGGGGCAGTGAATCCACTCCAGGTTTTAGTCAGAACCAGTCAGAACTCTAAAAGAGCTAGCCAAGGTACAGGGGAAGGTACTTTGCATGGGAAGGTACAAGGTACAGGGGAAGGTACTTTGCATGGGTGGCTGGGGAATGCTGGGAGCTGTACGACTTTTAAACAAAAATGCATAGGATTGCACCCTAAGTAGATGGGTGAGAATTTTGTTCAGCTAGGTTTTTGAAAAGAACTTAACATTCACAAATTTCTTCATAAACAGGGACAGAACAAAACATGAGATTAAAAAAAACTGTGGGAGGAAGTGAAACCGCCAGATTCATCCACCCAGGCATAGGGCTTTGAGTACTTAGCTCTTAAAAGCTGAGGTTTGAATTCCTCTGTGTTCAACCATGTCAATGCTAAAATAGGTTTGCCACCTCTTTTTTTCTGATAAGCATAGGGATGTGAGAACTAGGGATGTCAGAGAATTCCGCCACAGATCTCGGTGAGGCCGAATGCCAGTGCATTCGGCCCCCCAAAATCTGTGGTGGAATGGCCTGCCCCCCCCCACCCCTCATGGATCCCCCCCGGGAAGAGACTTACCTGGGGCGGATGTTCCGGGTGGCGGCGGCGGCTCCAGCGGCGGCTCCGGCGGCGGCGGTTGCTCTTCCGACCGGCTGCTGCCACTGCCACTTGCAGTCTGGGGGGGGGGTTGTTTTGTTTTTTTTACAGGGACATGATAGGCTACGTAAAGACTTACGTAGCCTATCACAGCTGGGTTAAAAAAAAAAAAACCGCGTACGCAAATGGCGGCGGCTATGGCCACCGCCATTTGCGTTCCTTATTTTTGGCTGTCCTAGTCTACGTAAATATTTACGTAGACTATTATGGCGAAAGTAAAGGGGAACACAAATAGTGTAGTGGGTGCTATTTGCATCCCTTTTTGATTCGCCGTTTTAGCCTACGTAAATATTTATGTAGGCTAAAACAGTGAATCAAAAAGGGACACAAATAGCGCCCAGTACGCTATTTGCGTTCCCCTTGATTTTCGCAGTAATAGTCTACGTAAATATTTACATAGACTAAGACAGCCAAAAATAAGGAACGCAAATGGCGTTGGCCGTAGCCGCCACCATTTGCGTAAGCGGTTTTTGGTTTTTTGGTTTTTTTACCCAGAGCCCTCCGCGGCTGGAAATCTGGCTGCGGACTGCTCTGGCCTGGGCTGGGCCTGGCTGGCTGCTCCGCGGAGCAGCCACGGAGCACAGCCAGCCATGGAGGATTCCAGGGGGGATGAACAGATCACCTCCCCCCCCGTCAAGGATTCCGGGGGAAGGGACAGAACGCTTCCCCCCCACCATGAACATAATCCGCGGAAAGTTAAGTGACTTTCATACATCCCTAGTGAGAACCTACCCCAGCTTGGGTTCTCCAAGCACCCGCGGAAGCGTGGCCCCCGCTCACCCCCCTGGACCCATGCTGGGGCCGCCCATGAGCTCAGCGAGTTTCCTGGATTCACTGCGATCTCGTCGGTTATGCAGCTGCCATTTTCCTGCCTTTGTTGTCTTTGCAAAAAGAAAGTTTTTTTTAAAATGCACATATTTAAATATGTGCAGTTTGGGTCCAGGAAAGTTTAATATGCACAGTATTAGAGGCATTTTCCTCTACTATTGCACACATTAAGCTTTCCTGGCCCCAAACTGTGCATATTTAAATATGCACATTTTTTAAAACTTCCTTTTTGCGCAGACAACAAAGGCAGGAAAATGGCAGGCACTCACTGGACCTACTGCGGTAAGTCCAGGAGGGTGCAAGCGGGGGCCAATCGGGCGCGAGTGGGGAGCGAGCCAGGAAAGTGCCTCGGCGGGCACAGTCCAGGGGTCATGGAGGGGCATGACAGACTCCCGGACCCAGTTGGGCTCCCGCGACATCCCCAGATAAGCACATCATTTTTAACAGCTCCATGGGAGGCAGGTACAACGTGCTCCTCTCCACGCTGGGAAAAACCGTACCTATTGAATTTGGCCAGTAGAGGTGGGTGAGGATTTTGTAGCGATGTACGAATCACTTACCTGTTCCAGTCGGGGCATCCGTCCCTCCCCCTGGAATCCTCGATGGGGGGGAGGCAATCCGGTCCTCCCCCCCGGAATCCTCGATGGCCAGCTCCACTCCGCGGCCAGGTCGCAGAGCAGCCAGCCAGGGCCGTCCGCAGCCAGAATTCCAGCTGTGGACGGGCTGCTGAGGACGGGCTGCTGCGGACGCAAATAGCGGCCGTCGTAGCGGCCGCCATTTGCGTCCATCCAGGCAGCCGTGATAGGCTATGTAAGAATTTACGTAGCCTATCAAGGAATGTACAAAAGTCACTTACCTTTTAGCGAAATTGATTCAAGGGGAGAGGCGCTCTGTCCCTCCCCCCCGAAATCCTGGCCGGCCGGCTCCGCTCCGCAGGGATTCTGCGGAGGTGCCGGCCGGCTCCTCCAGCAGCCAGACATCTGGCCGCTGGCTAGCAGGGACACAAATGGCGGCGGCCGTAGCCGCCGCCATTTGCGTCCTTGCAGTCAGCTGTGATAGGCTACGTAAATGTTTACGTAGCCTATCATGGCTAATTTTAAAGAAAAAAAATGTGTGTATGCAAATGGCGGCGCCCATGGGCGCCGCCATTTGCGTTCCTTATTTTGGGATGTCTTAGTCTACGTCAAGATTTACGTAGACTAAGACAGCGAAAATAAGGGGAACGCAAATCGCGTAGACGCTACGCAATTTGCATTCCCCTTATTTTCGCCGTCTTAGTCTATGTAAATCTTGACGTAGAGTAAGACGTGCCAAAATAAGGAATGCAAATGGTGGCGCCCATGGGCACCGCCATTTGTGTACATGCATTGTTGTTTTTCTTTAAATCAGCCATGATAGGCTACGTAAACATTTACATAGCATATTACGGTGTTTTTTAAAAAACTAGCCGTGATAGGCTACGTAAATCTTTACGTAGCCTATCACTTTTTTTTTTTTCTAAACTGGAAATGACGGCGGCGGCAGCCGAACCGCCACCAGAGCTGCCACTGGAGCCGACGACTCCAGGAAAATCCGCCCAAGGTAAGTCCCGTCCTGGGGGGGGTGGGGGGGGCAGACCATTCTGCCACCAATTTCAGGGAGCCGAATGCGCTGGCATTCAGCCTCCCCGAGACTCATGGCGAAATTCTCTGACATCCCTAAGCTTATCATGGCTAATCCCCCCCCCCAAAAAAAACAAGCGTACGCAAGTGGCAGCAGCTACACCCATTAAGCTATTTGCGGTTCCCTTTTGTTTTCGCCATAATTTTTTTTTTCGCCGTAAATATTTACATAGGCTAGAATGGCGAAAAATAGAGAACACAAATGGTGGCCGCCATAGCCGCCGCCATTTGCGTACGCTAGTTTTTTTGGGGGGGTAGCCGTGATAGGCTACGTAAATTGTTATGTAGCCTATCACAGCTCGAAGGACAGCAATGGCGGCCGCAGCAGCCTGGTTGCAGCCAGCCAGGAGACCAGCGGCCGCCGCCGCCACCGAATCCACCGCTGAATGCACCTCTGCCGCCCCCACCCAATCTGCCGCCACAGCCGCTGCCGCTGTATCCACCCCAGGTAAGTTCCGTCCCGGGGGATTCTGTGGGGGTGCAGGGGGGGGCGGGAGGCTGTTCCGTCACGGATTCCGGCCTCACTGGGATCCATGGCAGAATTCTCCGCCATCCCTAGGATTTTGTTCAGTTCCTGTTTTGGTCAGAAATAAAAAGTTGGCAGATTTCTTCGTAGATGAGACAGAAAGAACTTGAGGTGGGAAAAAGTTACAATGGAGGACAAAGCCAAACCAACAGATCCATCCCTCTCTGTGCAGAGGTGAGTTCCTGCTTGTGCACAGCTCCTGCTTATGTGCAGCTCTGTGTGGGCTGCTTCTGGCAGAGTTCTGTGACTGTGAGCCTCCCATCCTGTAAGGGCCGCATCCACCACCCAAAGGCTGGTGACATCATTGCACCTGCTTCATCTGCACATGCTCAGAGGTCTGATGTGTTCAATCAGCAGCAGCCCAGGCAGCCTGAGTCCAGTGGAGTCTGATGGCTCCAGTGTCAGCAAGGCAGCAAATCCGCTCCAGGTTTTAGTCAGAACTGGCCAGAACTCTAAAGGAGCTCTCCTTTAGCTATTTGCGTTGCGCTTATTTTCGCCGTAGTCTACATAAATCTTTACGTAGACTACAGCGACCAAATAAGGAACGCGAATGGCGGCTCCCTATGGGGGCCACCATTATCCGTATGCGCTTTTTTTTTTTTTTTTTAAGTCACCCGTGATAGGCTATGTGACGATTTACGTAGCCTATCACGGCTGACTTTGCAGATCTAGCCGTGATAGGCTATGTTAATTGTCACGTAGCCTATCACGGGGGTGTTTTTTTTTTCTTTTATTGGAATGGCGGGGGCGGCAGCCGGTCGAAAGACCAGCTGCCGCTCCCACCCCGGACGAACACCCGCCGAACCGCCGGCCGGACCCGCCGCCGGGAGGGACATTCGGCAAAAGTAAGTCCCGTCCCGGGGGGGGGGGGCGGGGGGGCGTGGAGAATTTCTCCCCAAACTTGTTCGGGGGGCCGAACACGTTGGCGCTCGGCCCCCCGAAGTTTCGGGGAGAAATTCTCCGCCATCCCTACAAGTCACGCAAGTAGTGGCCCAGGCATAACAAACTAACTAGAAGCTACACCCCCCCTTGAAACCTCAATCCACAAGTCAAGTTGAGAAGATGAACCGCGCCTTAAAGACAATGCTCACTAGAATTTGTTTAAAGATAAAGTTGAAAGGCCACAGGCCTTGACTCGAGTATGGTGCACCCCCAAGGGACGTATTAAATTGACACCCTTTGAACATTATATAAGCGCCCACCTCGGATATTACCTATGGCTGATAGCTTAAATGTGAATTTAGAAGTAAGAGTTTTAAGATTCAAGATTATGTTACTGCCTTGCAGTCTGTTTTGTTTTCACAGGTTTGCAACACTGCACCAATTAGATGCTCCAGTGCATAATCTCAATCCCAGTGATTGGGTGCTAATCCAGTCCTAGAAAGATGAACCACCTACCGAGAAGCTGAAGGGTCCGTTTCAGATCCTACTTACCACTCCCACTGCTATAAAAGTCGCTAAAGGGAAGAAGTGGATTCATCACACTGAATAAAGGCATCACCTGCACCAGAGAGGGTCACACCAGAAGCTGACCCACCTGAAGGCAGCCGTTGGAATAATGAACCCCTGGAGGGACTCAAGTATTTGTTCATGAGAGAGCTTTCTCCTAACGCTTGCTCATTCTCATTATTCTCTCCTTCTTAAGTTTAGTTGCCTCAGCACTCCCCACTCAAGTAAAAAACAACAAAAAACATTAGTTTAAGAGGCATGTTGAGCTTATGTTTAAGCAGAATCAACTGTCAGAAACTTTACTTTGTTGCCTGCCTTAATTAGAAAAACACAGGTAGCTCTACAGAAAGAGGGCACTCTCGTTTCAAGGGTTTCTGATGAACTGAACAAAACTGAGTTCCAAAAGTTCAAATTCCAGACTTACACCCAAAAATGTGTTTCTGTTGTCAACATTCTAGTAGCTAGAACAAAGGCGTCCTAGGCCTCACTTGCTGTTTAGAGAAAACCATCAATGCCACAGCAATCATAGTTTGCACCTTTAAGTGCATAGTCCACCGCTGGACCAAAGAGAGTATAAATTTGAGAAAAGCCTTTTGAGGGGGGAATTGTAGTAAAAATGTAACCTAAAAGCCGTTGTATGTGCCTTAAGCAGCACGTAGTATTGTGAGACCTGCGCATGCCTGGAATGAGTGAGCAGTAACCCCAAGATAAGGTAGCTAGGCAAACTGCTGGCAACCAATCAAAGTGACACGCTGGCTAAGGAATGCAAGCTGAGGTGATAAAACTGTAGTGCGGGAGTTGCCCAGGGCCGACTCTGCTTTTGAGTGCGAGCTCCTTTGTGGAACTGTTTGCAAACAATAAAATCGAGTTGGACCCAGCCTGAAGTTGACTCTCCTCTTTGGGGCAAATTGGACTAGCCTCCAGTTCGTTTCAGTCCCTCCTTCACATACTCCTCTGACATTCGATGGATGAAAATCAAGACTTCTTTTGTATTTGAACCAGTCCTGTTCTCCAAGCAATGAATCCCCCCACCCCACCAAAAAGGGAAAGCTTCTTCTCTGTCTTGATGCTATATTGACATACAATGCAACAGGCTGTACTGCACTGGCATCAGAAGCAGGGTGTGTAAAGCGACTAGGGCCAAGCAAAAATCCCCTTCCCATTTAATACGCCATTTGCAGGTGGTGAAATGGAGTAGGCCATTTATGCCTGGGACGCTGCCCCCGCTTCAGTGGGTTTTAAAATACATACATACATACATACATATACACACACACACACACACACATTTCTGCAAATCTTGGGGTTTCTTCAAGCATGCTGTGAAGGTTTGAGGCCTACAGAGGCAAAGGGGGGAAAAGGTCAGGCTTAGAGGCCTGGAATTTTCTGTTGGGAGGGTATATCCCTGAGAGGAGTAGTTTCATTTTCCCGGTTCAGTTTCATTTCTTAAGTTTTGAAGCAGTACTTTTGGCTCTGAGAGAGGGGGTTATATAAAGAGAGCAATAGTAAGAGCAGAGTTGGGGAGACCAGAGCCTGAAGAAGGAGCAGGAAGAAGCAGCCTGGAGAAGTCTAAGTACAGCTAGGGTAAAGGAACTTGCATTTTGCAACTTTTATTTTCTCTTAATGCCTTTTGTATCATACAATCCTAGAATGGTAGGGTTGGAAGGGGCCTACAAGGCCATCATGTCCAACCCCCTGCTCAATGCAGGAATCCAAGTTACAGCATCCCTGACAGGTGGCTGTCCAGCTTTGTCTTGAATGCCTCCAGTGTGGGAGAGCCCACCACCGCCCTAGGGAATTGGTTCCATTGTCGTATTGCTCTAACCGTCAGGGAGTTTCTCTTGATGTTCAGCGGGAATCTGGCTTCCTATCACTTGAGCCCATTCTTCCATGACCTGCATTCTGGGATGATCGAGAAGAGATGCTGGCCTTCCTCTCAGTGACAACCTTGCAAGGACTTGAAGGACGCTATCATATCTCCCCTCAGTCTTCTCTTCTCAAGGCTAAACATGCCCAGTTCTTTCAGTCTCTCCTCGTAGGGCTTTGTTTAAAGTCCCCTGATCATCTTTGTTGCCCTCCTTTGAACCCTCTCCAGCTTGTCTGCATCCTTAAAGTATGGTGCCCAGAACTGGACACAGTACTCCAGATGAGGCCTAACCAGTGCTGAGTAGGGGGGGAATAGTACTTCCTGGGATTTGGAAATGATGCTTCTATTAATGCAGCCCAAAAGTGCATTTGTCTTTTTTTGCAGCCACATCACATTGTTGGCTCATATTCAGCTTGTGATCTACAACAATTCCAAGATCCTTCTCGCTTTTAGTGTGGTTGAGCCACATATCCCCCATCTTGTAACTGTGCAATGGTTTCTTTTTCCTAGGTGCAGAACTTGGCATTTATCCCTATTAAATGTCATTCTGTTGTTTTCTGCCCAGCGCTCCAGTCTATCAAGATCCCTTTGAATTTTGTCTCTGTCTTCCAAAGTATTAGCTATCCCACCCAATTTTGTGTCATCTGCAAATTTGATCAGCATTCCCTGCACCTCCTCCTCCAAGTCATTAATACAAATGTGGAAGAGCACTGGACCCAGGACTGAGCCCTGCAGTACCCCAGTCGCTACCTCTCCCCAGTTTGAGAAGATCCCATTGATAAGCACTCTTTGAGGCCGATTCTGTAGCCAACTGTGGATCCACCATATCGTTGTTTCATCTAGCCCACTTTGAGCTAGTTTGCTCATCAGGATATCATGGGGCACTTTGTCGAAAGCTTGGCTGAAGTCGAGGTATATTATGTCCACAGCATTCCCACAGTCCACAAGGGCGGTTTACTTGATCAAAAAATGAGATCAGATTCATCTGGCAGGATTTGTTCTTGACAAATCCATGTTGGCTTCGAGTAATCACTGCATTGTTTTCAAGGTGCTTATAGACAGATTGCTTTATAATCTGCTCCAGAATTTTCCCAGGGATTGATGTCAGTCCATAGTTCCCAGGTTTGTCCTTTTTACCCTTTTTGAAGATAGGGACAACATTAGCCCTCCTCTAGTCATCTGGCACTTCTCCCATCCTCCATGATTTCTCAAAGAGAATAGACGGTGCTTCTGAGAGCTCTTCTACCAGTTCCTTTATTACTCTAGGGTGCAGTTCATCTGGCCCTGGAGATTTGATCACATTCAAAGTAATTAGGTGTTCCTTGACCATATGCCTATCAATCTCAAGCTGCAGTCCTGCCCCTTCAGCCTGCGCTTTGCCTTTGCCAGGGGGGTCATGGACCCTCTTTCAGGAGAAGACCGAGCCAAAGTAGGAATTGAGCACTTCTGCCTTTCTTTGTCATCTGTTATTATTTTGTCATCCTTATTTAATAGCTGAACCACCATTTCTTTCCTCTGTCTTTTACTGTGCATGTAGCTGAAGAAAGCTTTTTTGTTGCTTATAGCATCCCTTGCTAACCTCAGCTCCTGACGCCATCCCTGAAATTCTGTGCTACCTGCCTGTACTTTTCCTTTGTTGCTTGGCCTTCTCTCCACTTGCTATATGTGTCCTTTTTTTGTTTTCAGGTCATCTCTTAGCTTTTTGTGAAGCCACATTGGCTTCTTCTGTTGTCTTCCTCCTTTTTTTCTTGTTGGAATTGTTTATAATTGTGCCTTGAGAATTTCCTTTTTTAAAAACTGCCACCCATCTTGGACTCCTCTTCTCGATAGAGTCGCTTGCCATGGGACCTTACTTATCATTGTTCTGAGTTTATTAAAATCAGCTTTCCTAAAATCCAGGGTACGCGTTTGGCTACACTCAGCTTTTGTTTCCTTTAGAACCATGAACTCAAGTATAACATGGTCGCTTTCCCCCAGAGTTCCCGTAACTGCTACTTTATCCACTAAGTCGTCTCTGTTGGTTAGGATCAAGACAAGGATAGCCAATCCTCTAATTCCTTCCTCTACTTTCTGTAGGAGGAAGTTATCCGCCACACAAGTCAGGAATTTCCTGGAGGGGCCATGTTTTGCAGAATTTGTCTCCCAACAAATATCGGGGAAATTGAAGTCCCCCATTACTACTACATCATGCTTCCTTGAAACATTGTCTATTTGCTTTTCAAAAGTTTCATCCTCGTCTTCTCCTTGATTGGGTGGCCAGTAGTAGACTCCAACCACCATGTTCTTTTTACTCTTTGCTGCATTTATTTTAACCCAGATGCTCTCAGTGGGACTACCAAGCTTATCCTCCTGTATTTCTGTGCAGATATATGTATTTTTAACATATAGTGCAACCCCACCCCCCTTTCTGTTCCTCCTAAACTTTTTCAACAAGTTATATCCTTCCATTGTTGTATTCCAGTCATAAGAGTCATCCCACCATGTCTTAGTTACAACTATCAAGTCATAATTTCCCTCCTGTATTAAGAGTTCAAGTTCATTCTGTTTGTTTCCCATACTCTGGGCATTAGTGTTTAGACATTGAAGATCATGTGCTGTATAGTCTGGCTTTCTTCCTACATGTTTGTGAAGACTATTATTGGGCGCTATTAGAGCTGTTCACTCCATTGTGGTGCATGAGCCTTCATCCATTGTTACCCCCAACTTTACGAAAAGGATACCTGTCAGTGGGCTTTATGAGTGCAGGCAACCCTTCAGTCACGTCTCTAAGCCATCCTCCCAGGAGACAGCATACCTGGCAAGTCCACGGGTCTTGGCAATATAGTTGGGTTTTGATCCCACGCGGCAAGGATTCTCCCACTACTACTACTCTTGTCTTCTTGTAGCTGTAGGCCTTGGTTTCATCACCTCTGCTTGGCTGACCTTCAGCCTCTTGCTTGCTCTCATGCAGGTTCCCCTGTAATTCGTCCTCTGCAGGCTGTCCTCCATTCTGATCCTCAAATACCTGGAAACAGTTCCCTAGCTCCACTGCTTCCACTGGTGCAGAATGTCTTCTAGTTCTTCTGCTCCTAACTGTCCCCCTTTTCCAAGAAGTATCCTCCACTTCATTTTTCCTCACCTCAGCAGTTTCCTCTTCTGCCTCAGCTTGCAGATGCTCTTCTAGCTTCTGTTCTTCTCTTCGCTGCTGTAGTTCCACCATTCTGTCCAAGAACTCTTTGTGTTCTCTTATTCCCTGGAGGGTCGACACTCACCACTCCAGTCCTCTTACTTTTTCTTCCAGCAGCGTGATCAGCTTGCAGTTGTTGCAAGTGTGAGCCATGTTGTTCTCAGGCAAGAAAACAAACATGGCACACACCTTGCAGGTCACCACCACTGGAGAGTCTTGTCCTCCCATAGTCTCTTTTCCGTTTTTGTGTCTAGCTTCCTGGTTGTTCTAGAGTAGCCTGTTCCTGGTTCTCTACTCACTGCAGGTTAAAAACAGAGCCCCACTGGTATGGAAGTGTGTGTAACAAGACAAATAATTTTTAAAAAAATGTTAGGCGCCTCCCCCTTGACCTCCCCTGCCAAACTCCCCTGGCCAACTCCTGTTTGCTCCCCCGATCGCTTGCTCTGATTGCTCGTTCTCTGGGAGCTTGCTTGCTTCTGTAGTCCCTAGACCAGCTGGAGCAGCTTCCTCTGCTCTGCTCTGCTCTGCTCAGCTGGGAGGTGGGAAACAGATTGAAGCTTCCTGACCACTCAGCTGCTGGGAGTACTCAGGCCACACTCAGCTTTATTGTGTAAATACCTTTAGCTGTGATTTTCTTGCTTTCATTTAATCTTCCTGTAAACTCTTGTGGTTACACCGTGCGTCTAGAGTGTCAATCACCCCATGCCTAAACCCCACATTATTGGAAAGGGGAAGGCAAAAGAAGGAAGGAAGACTCTTAAGGAGGCAAGAGATCCTTAAGGAGTTGCCCAGGGGTTCCAGGTCATAAGGGGAATCTTGACACATGCTGATACCCAGTGGAGTCTGGTGGCTCCAATGTCACTGGGGCAGTGAATCCACTCTGGGTTTCAGTCAGAACCAGTCAAGACACTAACAGGGCTATCCAAGGTGCTGAACCCATTTGGGGGATAGGGTCCAGCACTTTGTATAGCTCCTGTAGAGTTGACTTGCTCTGACTGAAAGCCAGAGTGGATTTACTGCCCCACTAAGGTAGGAGCCACAAGCCTCCACTGCTGGCACCTCTCTGTGAGGAGCGCCCTAGCTGCCTCTTGCAGTCCCCTCCAATAGCCAACTCAGGACACAGACGACGAGGGATTCTTTCCAAGACTTTATTCCTAATCCTTTATTACTTTATGACTCTTTCAGAATACTAGTAGCTAGCACCAAAGCAAGGAACAGGACTGGGGAAAGACAGCTGAGTAGCCTAAGCTCCAGGTAAGGCAGTTGGTCCCCGTTTGAAGGAGAACCACGGGAAGACCCTGAACTTATGGGCTAGGGAGAGAGCCTCCCTCTTTCCCTTGGGTCTGTCAAGGGCTCTTTGGAGGCCTCTCTCAGTCTAATGCAGTAGCCAAGTCCAGACACAGACAAAGGGATTCCTTTCAAAGCTTTATTCTTCTTTTACAACTTAACAACTATACCGTTTGCAACTAGATCTGAGCAGCACAGTACCTATGCCCTAAGTTGGAACAGTTGGTCCCCATTTGAAAGGGAATTACTGGCAGACCCCTGAACTTAAGGACTAGGGGGAGTCCCTCCCCTTTTCCCTTGGATCCTCTGGGCGCAGCCGTTGTTTGCGCGCCAACCAGGCACTACGCCTCCTTTCCGCGCCCTCCATCCGGCGCCGCTCTCTGCATCTGCGTCGCGCATCCACCAGGTCTGCTATCCACGCTCCGTTACTCCCTGGACTGCTATCTAAGCTAGGAATGTTGGTGGGAGAAATCTCTGACAGCTGTTGGCCCTGGGAAAGAGGAGCGCGCTCCCCTCCCAGGAGCGACTGCTCTTCCTCAGCATCAGAACTACTCTGGGATTCTATGGGCTCAGTGTCCACCCTGACAGGGTCTTCGGGACATGACCGCTGCTTGCATGCCAAACGAGCGCTACACCTCTTTTCTGCACCCTCCATCTGTCGTCGCTCCCTGCGTCTGCACCAAGCGTCCAGCAAGCCCCCCTCCAGTGCTCTCTCACTGCCAGGGCCACTATCTATCCCAGGAATGCTGGCAGGAGGAATCTCTGCCAGCTGCTGTGCCTGTGAGAGATGAGCAAGCTCCTCTCCCACAGATTGCTGTTCCTCCTCAGAATCAGAACTGCTCTGGGGCCCTATTGGCTCAGTTTCCACCCTGACACTCTCCCTTGTTTCTCAGTGGCCCCATTTTAACTCTATTTCTATTGGCACTCACCACTTTAAGTTCACTATTAGAAGGGATGATGAAAGCCAGTATTCCATCACAGTCTAGCATGATCAAGAAAGTTAACCAAGGATGGCAATATGCACATATAGACAGGAGAAGCCTTATCAATGCTTGGTGGGTAGGCTCATCAGAATCATGGAGCAGGTTTAGCTTTCCACCCCGACAATGGTTCCCATTACTTTCTCCCGTATGCATGAGCGGCTGCTATTCTCAATCTCTATGAGAAAAAAATTAAGGAAAATATAGTATTTGAGGCTACTGGTGTGGTCAGGGCAAGACTTGTCCCACACACCTGGCACTGGGTGGCCCAACTTGCATTGGCAGGTATTTTATAGGGGAGATATATTGACTCCCCCCCTTTCTCCCAATATGCAGTCTTTCTCTCCCCCCCCCCCACATTTTGCTAGATTTAAGGCACAATCCTATGGCTATTTATACAGAAAAAAGTCCAGCAACTCCCAGCATTCCCCAGCCAGACATGCTGGCTTGGGAATGCTGGGAGTTGTAGGACTTTTTTGGTCTAAACAGCCATAGGATTGCACCCGTAGAGTTCTTACAATTCAAATATATTCAGCTATGTTTACTATCAGGATTGGGAGTTATGTTGGTGGGGATGGAAGAGAAGCCATGCACAGACATTTTGCGCCTGTGTGCAGGAAAATGTACATGCATGCGCACACTGCAGTCAAGGAGGTATGTAGTTCTAGTGCTCAACCGTTGACATTGTTTAAAAAGCATCCCCAAAATGCAAAATAGTGCGGTTTACCAGGAGCAGTCCCTAGAAAAATTGGGTCTGTCCTTGGGATGTTTGCCTGTCCCTTCCAGACCTAATTGTTCTAGGTCACAGCCTGAAGGCACATGAGGCAGCCACCTTGCTGAAGCTAAGCAGGCCTGGGTCTGGTCAGTGCTTGGAGGGGAGACCACCTGGGAACCACATGTGGTCACCTTGAGCTCCGCAATGGAAGAAAGGTGGGGTATAAATGTAATGAATGAATAATGGTAAGGCCTCTGAAACCAGCCACTGCCACAGGGAGAGAAGGATGTTGCTAGACACATCCATGGTATCCTCCTCCAACCTCCGCCACACCTCCACTGAGCCAGTGAGGGATCGTCAGATGTTGTTAACGTTCTCCGTTCCAAAGCCCCGACTGTCCCCTCCGACCGCTGATAAGGAATACAAGAGCTGAGACATGGAGCACTGTGCTCAGCTCACCTTTTGTGAGCTTCTGCCTTCCAGGGAGCCAGAGAATTAATGCACAGCCGCTCTCCTTGCCAGCTGGACTTCAACCATCCAGCTGAGCACAAAGCACTTTAAGAGAGCTGCGAGTTCTGAATATTTCAAGCTCTCTCTCTCACTCTCTTTTTACTCTCTTCACCTCCTCAGTTCTCTTCCCTGGCCTCTCTGCAACTGACAATGGCCATTTTGTCCATTTCTGTCATTTCACAGTACATCATTTATTGACCCCAAAAATATATTCCTCACTGTTCAAGCCCTTGCTGAAGTCACCCTGCGACATTTCGCCTTCCTCTTCTCTGCCTCTCGACTCAGCATCCCCACTGGCAAATTCGGCTGCATGAAAACAGGGCCCCGAAATACCTTGCAGCTCTGTAGTGCTAGTAGGGATGTTAGAGAATTCCGCCATGGACTCCAGTGAGGCCAGATTCTAAAGAACCCCAGAGTCCATGGTGGAACGGAACAATCCCCCCTGCCACCCCGCGGAATCCCCCCGGGACAGAGCCTACCTTTGTCGGCCGTCCGCTGCCCCGCGAATGGCTGCCCTGGTCTGCGGCCGCCATTTCCATTCCACTTTAGCCGTGATAGGCTACATAAATATATACATAGCCTATCACAGCAAAAGGCAGGAACACAAATGGCAGCCGCTACACCATTTGTGCGTCCCTGCGGTAGCCATGATAGGTTATGTATATATTTACATAGCCTATCACTGCAAAAGGCAGGGACGCAAATGGTGTAGCGGCTGCCATTTGCATTCCTGCCTTTTGCCATGATAGACCATGTCAATATATATGTAGCGTATCACGGCTACTGCAGGGATGCAAATGGCGGCCGCTATGGCAGCCACCATTTGCGGCCGCAGTCCAGCAGCAGACGGAAGTCCGGCTGCAGGTGGCCCCGGCCGGTGGCTCCGCGGGCTCCCCGTGGAGCGGAGCTGGCCAGGGAGGATTCCGGGGGGGAGGAAGGGATCGCCTCCCCCTCACAGCGGACGGCCCCAGTGGAACGGGGTAAGTCATTCGTACACGCCTAAGTGCTAGTCTTTTCTCAGAAGCTTCTGATAAACATCATTTCTGAGAACAATTAGTGAGGGTTAAGGACTAGCCAAAATTCATGGTTGGTCGCCTGCATTTTGAATATTTATTTATTTATTTATTTATTTGTACCCTGCCCTTCTACCAAAAATGGCAATCAAGGCCATACCTAAGATCAGGGTTGTTGGTATCCTTTGATTCCACACACAGAGAGAAAAACTTTGGCCTTGGCTTCAGGATTCAACATCTTGAGTATCTCACCTTTCATTAAAAAAAACAACATTAAGTTTCTAGCCCTTATGGCAGGGGTAAACAATCTTTTTGGGCCCATGGACATATTTGACTTTTTGACAAAGGGTCCCAGGTAAATTGCTATTGGTGGAGGAATAAAATTAAGGGACTGCCTCCCCACTGGATTCTGACTTTCATTCCCCCTCCCACTCCAGTCATTTTTTGGCAGGGGACTTTTGCCCCCATCTATATCCAAGTCAATGGAGCAATATCACAACTAATCTCTCTCAAAGTCTTCTATATTAGCAGCAGGTGACAATACAACTCTTTCTAAACACCTTCTTCTTCTACATCAAACAGATGGTTCCCTCCAGCATGCCAGTGACCCTGTCAAATCAACCAGCCTGCAAGAGAGTTTAGGGAGAGAGCGAGGCAAGCAAAAACAAAGCATCTCTGCACCTGTGCCTAAACCGGCTGAGAGATGCCACTGTTTTCTGCACTCCCAGCTGTCACCAATATTCAGAGGAACAAATATTCTCCATGAATCAGATGGCTTTTTAAAAAACCAATATCTTAACATTCTGTTGTTTCTTTTTCCTTGTTGCATTACCTTCTTTCTGGTTATTCAGAGGAGGGCAACAAAGATGATCAGGGGACTGGAAACAAAGCCCTATGAGTAGAGACTGAAAGAACTGGGCATGTTTAGCCTTGAGAAGAGAAGACTGAGGGGAGATATGATAGCACTCTTCAAGTCCTTGAAAGGCTGTCACAGGGAGGAAGGCCAGGATCTCTTCTCGATCATCCCAGAGTGCAGGACACGGAATAATGGGCTCAAGTTACAGGAAGCCAGATTCCGGCTGAACATCAGGAAAAACGTCCTGACTGTGAGAGCAATACGACAATGGAACCAATTACCTGGGGAGGTGGTGGGCTCTCCCACACTGGAGGCCTTCAAGACGAGGCTGGACAGCCATTTGTCGGGGATGCTCTGACTTGGATTCCTGCATTGAGCAGGGGGTTGGACTCGATGGCCCTTCCAACCCTACTATTCTATTACTCTATGATTCTATGATTCTATCTTTTTCTCACTCCCCCCCCTAACCCCCAGGTACATTTATGGGGTTCATTTGCCTTCTGAACTTTTTAAGGGACAAGCGTGCACCATCCAAAACTTTGGTTAGTCACCTTGAGTCTTCAGGGCAGGGCAGAATATAAACTAAAGAATAAGCCAACAATAAGCCTGGTGGCAAACATTTCCACACATGAGCCATGCCCTGCATTAACATGTTCATCCTTGGCTTTGTCCTGTACATCTTGTGCAGGGATGCTGAACCTCAGGTCCCTGGGCCAAATTTGGCCAATGTGGGGTCCCAGTCCGGCCCTCTGGGATTCGCCCAATGGCCGTGGAGGCTGGTGGCTCCAATGTTAGTAGGGTAGTAAATCCGCTCTGGGTATCAATCAGAGCCAGCCAGAATGCTAAAGGAGCTATCCAAGGTACTGAACCCTATCCTCAAAATAGGATCCTCACTTTGGAGAGCTCTTCTAGAGTTCTAGCCGGTTCTGAGTGAAACCCAGAATGGATTTACCGCCCCACTGAAATTGGAGCCACCAGCCTCCACTGGTTCTAGGACAGGTTGAATTATGACACTTGTCCAAGCATTCAGAAGACAGGTGCAGAGAAGCCCAGTGAAAATAGATAGAAACATGCACTGTCCTTGACCCTCCCTAGAATTATTGCCATGGGAGGGGGGATTTTAGGGGATCACAAGATATGGGCAGCAGAGGGCTAACCTTTCCCAGCCTGCAACCCTCCCCCCTAAATACGCCCATGGAGCAATTAGGCTCTTTAGAAAGCTCATTGGGTAAGGGGGGAGGCTGCTGGCTGCATGGGGAGGCCACATGGACTGCCTCTGTCCCACAGGCAGCGTGATCATTTCCGAGTCGCCAAAGAGTCATCAGTTCTGGAGCTCCGTCACCAGGAGTAGGGAAGTACGAAAGTGACTTACCTTTTCGCGGATTCTGTTCATGGTGAGGGGGGAGGCGTTCCATCCCTCCCCCCGCGATCCTCGACGGTGGGGAGGCGATCTGTTACTCCCCCCTGGAATCCTCGATGGCTGGATGTGCTCTGCGGCAGCTCCGTGGAGCAGCTGGCCAGGCCCAGGCCAGGGCCATCCGCAGCCGGATTTCCGGCCGCGGAGGGCTCTGGGTAACAAACAAACAAAAAACGCGTACACAAATGGCGGCGGCTACGGCCGCCGCCATTTGCGTTCCTTATTTTTCGCCGTCTTAGTCTTCGTCAATATTTACGTAGACTAAACAAAGAAAAGAAAGGGGAACGCAAATAGTGTAATGGGTGCTATTTGCATTCTCCTTTCTTTTCTTTGTCTTAGTCTACGTAAATATTGACGTAGACTAAGACGGCGAAAAATAAGGAATGCAAATGGCGGCGGCCATAGCCACTGCCATTTGCGTACGCAGTTTTTTTTTTCTTTTTAAACCGAGACGTGATAGGCTATGTAAGTCTTTACGTAGCCTATCACATCTATGGGGGGCAGGATGACACAGACTGCAAATGGCAGCGGCAGCAGCCGTTCGGAAGACCAGCTGCCGACGCCGAAGCCGCCACTGGAGCCGCCGCCATCCGGAACATCCACCCCAGGTAAGTCTCGTCCCGGGGGGGATCCGCGGGGGGCGGCAGGCCGTTCCACTATGGATTTCGAGGGGCCGAATGCCCTGGTATTCGGCCTCACTGACATCCGTCGCAGAATTCTGACATCCCTAACCAGGAGCGACTGGGGTGGCCACTTACACATCATCAGAAAGAGGACAATAGAGGACACAGATCTGCATGCACTACTCACAGAGAGAGATACAAATTTAGAAGGAATTGCTGTAATTTAAATGGAAATGCAATGCATCTCACCATAGCAGGAGGCAGGAGCTCTGTCTCCTGTCCAGGTGCACAGTGTCAATGGGCAACTCCAAAGCCCCCTACCACTCTCCTTTTGGACTGGACGTGGACTGGACAGACCTTCAAATAAAGGACACTTTCAAAATAGAGGGCTGTCCTCAGTAAAATGGGACACATGGTCACCCTGCCCACAGGCCACCAATTCCACATACCTGAAATGAAAGTCAGAATCGGGGGTGGGGGGAAGAAAAGTAGGAATCCATTGGGGAGGAACTCCCAACATTTTTTCCCCCTCCAACAGCAATTTGGTGGCTGGGACACATTTTTAAACTATCAAATGTGTTTTTGGCCAAACAAGGTTGTTCCCTGCCATGAGGGCTAGAAACGTAATGGTTTGGGTTGTTGTTTTCAAAAATGTGAGTGTGAGCTAATCAAGGTGCTGTATCCTGAAGCCAAGGCCAAAGCTTTTCCCCTTAGATCTCAGCCAGGAGATCAAGAAATGTCTTTTGAAAAAAGCGTGAGGGGGGGAGTACTGCCAAAGTCTACTTTAGGGGCAGAATTTTATAATTAATTTGAGTGTTCGTGAGCATGCACCGTTCCATAACAACAGGAGAACCATCTTGCTGGATCGGACAAATGCCCAACTAGTCCAGCATTCTGTGTATGTTCAGCGGCCATCACCACATCTTGCAGCAGTGGGTTCTTTAAGCTCCTGCTCACACACACACACACACACACACACACACTGCTGCCACCATCTCTGGTTATCGTCACTCAACAGCATCGACAACCAAGGATTAGGGATGGGTCTATTTCAGGCCTGTGTCAATTTCACATGTGTTCATTCATAAATCTGTTCTGTCTTGTTTCCACATTGGTTCTGCATTTTTAGTCTGGACAAACATTTGTATTAAACCACACACATCATTGAACACGTTTTCTCTCAAAGCTTGCATTTATTTCTAATGCATTTCTATGCATTTTCTATGCATTTGATCTTAGGACAACATCACAAAATTCCAAACAGTGCCAGTTCCAAAGGATAGCTGTGTTCCTTCGGGATGGGAGAACGGGAGATGTTTGCATTCACCAAGTTCCTCTGAAAATCAGCTCACTGCTCATCTCTCCTCCATTTGTGCTCATGTTTGCGATTGCTGTTCATTTCACACGGATGGAGAAATTGCGCAAAATGAACAGCTATCGAACGTGAAAGTTGCAGCAAATGATTCCCACATTGGCACAAATGTCCAAAACCTTTGCAAATTTCCCCCACAGACAAATGCATGGGTGATTTAAAGTCTGGGCATTTGGAGAAAGTTGCACATTGTGAGAAAGGTGTGGATTTTTCCAGTGCACATTTTGAGAATGTGAAGGCATGTTCAGAAATTTGCAAACATTTTCGGAGAAAATGAGCTCACATTTGCATCTGGGATTGTGAACAGGGCATTTTGAGTGATTAGTGAACTGAAATGTATTCTCATACTGTACATCCCTAGTTCTGAGCCACACATGAGTCTGGAAGATGCTGATCAGTTCACTTCGCAACATGGACTGAATAAAACCCTTGAGCATCCCTAACCAGGAATCGGTCTCCCTGCTGTTCTCGCTGATGATCTCATAAGATTTGGGGGATGGAAAGTGGCTGGGATGCAGTAGCATTACATGGGTGTGAATCAATGGGCCTCATGACACAGCCTACAGGGACGACGTGGAGCTCAGAAAGAATGCACCCCAGCTGGGAGTGACATTCACACAGCCAGCAGCCAACCACATCACAGTATATTGTGCTTTTTGCACTCCAGGCAGCCAAACGTCTTCAGGATGGCCCTCAGCAGTGTCAGATTATTAATGTTTAACAAAATTATTTGACCAGATAGTTCCATGATCCTTGCAGGGACCTGCTTACCCAAAAGAGCTTCCTTAAAGGTGAAATAAAGTCGTGTTTTCTGGTCTTGGTCAGCAGCTAGTTCACACACAGTTTGGTGTAATGTATTGTACAAGGGCAAGAAAGACCTGAGTTTGAATCCCCACTCAGTTGTTCAGCTCACTGAGTGCCATGCGCACCCCTTCGAGGAATCCTCTTCAGTGCATGTTCTGGAGCATCCTGAGCCAGATGTCCCTAGCTCTGCAGGCTAGGAGCATGGCCAGGCAAAGGAATGCCTGCTTGCAGGAAAAGCCTTCTCAAGAGTAAAGGCCTCCTGGTGGGTAAGGCCCCCCTCATGAGAAGGACTTCTACCAAAGGGTCTGTGATGATTCGCAGGTGAGCCCTGGGTGGTGCTAGAGGTGTGCAAAACTCTTACCCCGTTCCGGCCGGCAGTCCGTGGGGGGGAGGCGATTCGTCCCTCCCCCTGGAATCCTCCCCAGCCGGCTCCACTCCGCAGCAAGGAGTGGAGCTGCTGCCGCTGCCGCCGCCACCAGGTAGGTCAGTTCCGGGGGGGATTTCGGGGGCTGGCGGGGGGGTAGTCCATTCTGCCATGGACTCCGGGGGGCTGGATTCTAAAGAATCCGGCCTCACTGGAGTCCGTGGCAGAATTCTCCAACATCTCTAGGTGGTACTCTGGGAGCTCAGGCTATGTAAGTCTACAGTTCCAGCTGACCAAGTGCTGGAACAACACAGGTCCTATATGCTGTGTGCTCCAGCCACCTTGCTCTGGACACTGAATGCCCTTGAGCCAGACACCATCTCCCAGCCTAACACAGGGTTGTTGTGAAGATAAATTGGAGAGGGGGAGCCATGTTCATCATCCCGAGCTCCAGGCAGAGGCGGTGTCCTCGAAATGGAGCTATTAAGACAGGAGGCTCATTTTAAGGAGTGGATGGAAGGTAGTGGGTTTCCCCCTGCCAACCCCCAGAATAAATTAGTCCACTTGCCCCAGCCCAGGGCTAATTAGTCCCAGGGGGGGCAACTGGTGCTTCCCGGTGGGGGAGAACATTTGGCCGTGGAGCCTCTCCTGGCTGTTTCTGACTTTATTGCTGGGATGTGCAAATCAGCAAAAACCTGAGCTCGCCAAAGTTCTCAGAATTCTGCCTTGAAGGTCGTTCTGACTCGAGTCTGTATCAGATTGCAAGCTTCTTCTTTTTTGCATGAAAATCCAGGCATATTCTGTGTGTGTTTTTCCAAATATATGTGCAGCCATTGCATGCACCTTTGCAATGTTCACATTCTTCTCCCATTGATTAAAGTGTGTGTGTGTGTGTGTGCGCACGCGCGTGCATTGTCCCAAAGTACGCATTTTATGCACCTTTTTCAAATGTACACATGCTGTTGAACACACATGTCTGGAAGAAACAAACTGGGTAAATCCTGATCAAAAATGGACTGAAACTAATTTCTCATGCATCCCTATTTAATATTGCTGAGAGGCATGGTCCCTATGGGAGGTGGTTCTGCGTATTTGCTCCCTCGGGGCTAATTCTGATGTTGCTTTCCCTCATGAAAGCATGAAGGTGGCCTTATGCACCCAATCAGACCCTTGGTCCCTGTAGCTCAGAAGTGTCAACACTGATTGGGGGCAGGGATGTCCATCACTTGGAAATCCAGCTCTCTGGGGGCTTGACAGACTTCCAGTGCCCGGCTTCTGTGTGCAAGCCAAACCACAGGTTTCCCCCAGACTCCAGGGACTTTTTGCAGATGGCGGGGGGGGGGGGGTTCAGGACCATAATTTGCACAAATAGAGCTATGCACAAAGTGTGGCTGAAACACGAGGCAAAAGAAATGTGTGCACGCTGCGGAAAACAAAGCCTCTCTCAAACCACTGTCAACTTTCTTTAAAAGTCATGGATTATCTCCAGCCTTAAAAGAAATATTTACAGGATGCAAATCGACAAAGTTCGGGCTGAGCCAGGACACCCGCCGCCACCCCTCAGCTCCATTACCCTGTCCATTAACGACAGGGGTGGGGGTGGGGATCTTGTTTAACTTCTGTGCCCCTACAAAAGGCCACCCATCTCCATGCCAAAAGAACAGTTGACTAAGCCCTAATAAATATAGTTCATGCTATGTATAAAAACTACCTTGTTTCTCTCGATTTTCTCTCTCTACCTAACAAGGAACCTGCGTATTTTGCTTAAGGCTGGACGCTGGAGACAGGCCCAGCAGGTAGCTGCTGGATTTTATGTTTTTCAAAACAGGGGATCAGGCTTGGTGTGTTCCTTCAACCCAGCAGCCCGGGAGCAGCCTGAAGCCTACGTAGCCCTAGGAGAGCCTAATCCAGTGTAGGGATGTTGGCGAAACCTGTCCAGGGGCTGGAGCTCAACGAGCTTCCGTTGATTTGGCCCCCCAGACCTCGGTCCATTTCTATCCTGTGGAGCCTGTCTCACTGTGCAACAAGCTGGGCAAATTAGTGTATTTTTGTATTCGCACGATTTACGGCCGCAACTTGCTCAAATTTGTGTAATTTGCGCTAATTACAGAAATTGCAGCCGAAATTTGCACAAATTACGGTTGGCTCAATGGGGTTCAGGGGAAATGCTGCAGCTCGTCCTGCAAATGCAAGCTGAGCCGGGCATCCTGCAGAAAGCAAGATGGATTTCCAAGCAATGGACATCCTAATCCAATGTAAGTCTGTTGCCCCCTCCATGCTCTTCCTTACTGCCCAAAGTTTGTACAGAATTTGTGGCTCCAACATCAAGCCAACTACTCCCGCCCTGTCCCATAACCTCTGCTTTGCTTCACATCCAGCCTGATGAAGTGTTTTGGGGAACTCGAAAACTTGTTTGCTATTTTGTGCTATTTCAGTTGGTCCCAAGAAAGCAGCCTTCCCCAATCTGGTGCCCTCCAGATGTGCTGTACTACAACTCCCATCATCCAGTCAGCATGGCCAAATGGGGAAGGTTGATGTAACTCACTGAGCAGCAATCCAACATGGGTGTCTTTAGGCCTATGGAGCCTGGAGAACCTTTGCCAGTCCAATGCCTAGACCAGCCTTGGCCATACTGACTGGGGATGATGGGAGTTGTGAGCCAAGAAATTCAGAAGGCTCCAATTTGGGGAAGACTGCAATAAAGGTAGTTTGCAGTCATCCCCATGGATTTTGGATTATTCCGATGATATCCCTGTAGCCATGGTGGACAACAAGGATACGTATGTGGTATAATTTCAGGGATGCTTCTGATGACTGATTCTTGATCTTTCAGATTTTTTTTACAAAAACAATGACAACTCTACCAGATTTCTTTAGCGCAGCCAATGACAAACACATCTTGGAACATGCTTGTGTTGTTCCCTTTCTTCCCCCAACAAAGATGTCAAAAATCTGAGCTATATATTTTATTTAACAAAACGTCAAAACTAGAAATGAAACTTCACAGCGTAAATACTGTAGCACCTCAACTTATCCTAAGGTCACAGGTGTGTGACAGCAGTGTAATGAAACGTCAGACGGGGAAATTATGATTTTGATTATTGGTTTATAAAAGAAATCCAAAGAGCCCTCCAGGTGGAGGACAGTAAAACTGGCAATGAAAACTCACCAACCCTAGGGCAGCATCCTGAAACCTGGTGCTGTTCACCAACTCCCAACTCCCATCACCCCTGTCCACTGGTCATTCTGTCCAAAACATCTGGAGGGCCCTGAATTGGGAAAGGCTGACCTAGAGCATTCGGGCGGTTGATTCAATTCTCAAAGGCAATAACCATGTGAAATAAAATGGAAATACATCAGCACCAGTATGAAAGCAACAGCGCTGAAAATTTGCCACATGTGGAGGTATAAAAACTAGGGCTGTGCACGGACCCCCCACCCCCGATCCACTTTGGATGCCGCTTTGGATCATCTGAAGCAACCCCGATCCGCCTCAGACCAATTCGGACCCTTCCGATCCGACTCAGATCTGAATCCAAAGCGAGATTCGGATATCCGGATCGCGGGATTTTGGCATTTTCCCATTGACTTGCATGGGAAAACACAAATGGCCATAATGTTTCCAAGTTTTATGATACAGGCATGATTCAGGGATCTCTCCACCCCCAAGGAGAGAAGAGGCCAAGTGCAACATTTCAGACAGTTTGGCCCAGTGGTTTTTGTGCTAGGTGGAGTTAAAATCTGAGGTTTTCCAAAGAGACTCTGAAAGCAAAGCGCTGTAAGTTCTCCCTGTTTACCCAGATGTGTGTGAAACATGGGCCTCTCCCAGCCCCCTCTCCCAGCCCCCCTCCAGGGCCTTGCACCCCCCAAAGTTCAGGCAGTTTGGCCCACCAGCTTGTGTGATAAGTGCAGGTGAAATCTGAGCATTTCGAAAAAAAACTCCCAAAGTCAAGAGCTGTAACTTCTCCCTGTTTCCATGGATGTGTGTGAAACATGGGCCCCTCCCAGCCCCCCTTGAGGGCATCCCATTTGCCAAATTCCAGGTACTTTGGCCCACTGGCTTGTGTGCAAGGGGTAGGTGAAATTTGATTTCTTCCAGGAAAACTCCCAAAGCCAAGAGCTGCAACTTCTCCCCACCTCTGCCCCTGCCAACACCCCGAAGATGCCTCGTATTGTGCTGAATTGCTTTGCCACACAGTGGGCTGTTCTTGGAATAAGAAGGTAATTAATATAAATACTACATGTCTCATGCTTTTTCAACACTGCCTTGAAATTAGGGGTGGACGAAAGTCACTTACCTGTCCTTGAAGCTTGTTCGCGGTGGGGGGGAGGCTTCCTGCCTCACCCGGCCAAAATTCAGGCCGGGGAGGAGGCGCCTCGCCTCGCCCGGCCGCGAACTCCAAAGTTTTTTTTTTAAAAAAAACGCCCCCATGATAGGCTACGTGACGATTAACGTAGCCTATCACGGCTAGATCTGCAAAGTCAGCTGTGATAGGCTACGTTAATCGTCACGTAGCCTATCACGGGTGACTTTAAAAAAAAAAAAGCGCGTACGCAAATGGCGGCCCCCATAGGGAGCCGCCATTCGCGTTCCTTATTCGGTTGCTGTAGTCTACGTAAATCTTTACGTAGACTACAGCGACCAAATAAGGAACGGGAATGGCAGCTCCCTATGGGGGCCGCCATTATCCGTACGTGCTTTTTTCTTTTTTTTTTAAGTCACCCATGATAGGCTACGTGACAATTTACGTAGCCTATCACGGCTGACTTTGCAGATCTAGCCGTGATAGGCTATGTTAATCATCACGTAGCCTATCACGGGGGCGTTTTTTTTTCTTTTATTGGAATGGCGGTGGCGGCAGCCGGTCGAAAGACCGGCTGCCGCTCCCGCCCCAGACGAACACCCGCTGAACCGCCGGCCGGACCCGCCGCCGGGAGGGTCATTCGGCAAAGGTAAGTCTCGTCCCGGGGGGGGTGCGGGGGGCAGGGGGGTGCAGAGAATTTCTCCCCGAAACTTGTTCGGGGGGCCGAACACGTTGGCGCTCAGCCCCCCGAAGTTTCGGGGAGAAATTCTCCGCCATCCCTACTTGAAATTTGGACGTATAGTGTTGGTGGAACTACAACGTCGTGCACACACACACATGGACACACACACGGACACGGACACACAAGAGCTAAAGAAAAGCAGAACTACCTAAGCAAATGACGGGTGTCTTTAATTTATTGTTTTATATTTCATGTTCTTTCATAGAAGGCAGGATAACTTCAAGGAATACAGGGCGATACCATTGGCATTTAGATAACAGGCAAATCAAACACTTAAAAAAAAAAAAACTTCTTTAATTTCTGTTTGAGGAGGATCAACACAGAGAAGACTGTGTTCACTTCAGCACATGGGGGGGACAAACACGACACACACAGGCTGCTATCATATGTCTTTCTTTAAGGATTAAGAAAGAAAGAAAGAAAGAAAGAAAGAAAGAAAGAAAGAACTGAATGCTTGAATATGATTTAAAAGGGAGGGGAGGAGGAACATGCCCAGAAGTCAATGTTTGTTTTTAAAATTCTAAATAAGACAGGGTTTGTAAAAATCTAAGAGAGACACAGTTGACTGACAAAACCGACAGGAGAATGGAGAAAGCAGAAGTAAGGCTCGACATTACACAACAAACGCAGCCTTTTCTGAAGTCGAAAAGATAAACAAAGAAGCACAGGAATGGTGGGGAAGGGGGAGCATGGCAGCACTTTGCAAGGAAAAGCTATGCTAGTCTGAAAAAATATGGAAAGGAGAGATAGAATCCCATCAAATTCAAATCACAAACAAGTTGGAGGTACAAAGATATAGGAGAAAGCGGCTGGAAGAGGTGCTGCAAAAGACACTGTCCCAACAGGGACGGACAATCAAGGAGCAAGGGAAGGGAACGCTCCCAGTACAACCAAGCTGTTTCCTTTTAATTTAAATTCTGGGGAGAGCCTAACAACAATCAAAATTGAATAAACTGAAGGAACAACTCCTAGGAATGCACGCATGCGCACACACACAAACGATGCGTGTGCGCATCTCCCAAAGACACAGCTAGCGCAATGACCGAAAGCAGCCTTTCGCCAAGGTATATAGCCCCTTCCTCCAAGGCTCTCTCTGATTGGAGATTGCTAGCGTCGGTTCTGGCTGAGGGTTCCAATCGCCAAAGCACACCCCCTCCTCCTCCTGTGCTCGCCTCCCCGCCTCCCAGCATCCGCTTGCCTTCCCCCTCCCTCCCTCCCTCCTCCTCCTCCTGTCTGGGCTGCTGGGGCATTCAGTGGAGCTCCGAATATACGAGGCAGAGGAGGCGCTTCGGGGAGGGTGCTTCGCCCCGGGGCACCTCGGTACTGCTCTGAACCGTCTCGTATCACGAGGCTTTTGCTCGAAAACAGGTCGCTTTGCCTCGCTATTCGGACTTCGTAACAAGGCGGTTCACAGCAATGATAAAACATTTTAACATTTTAACAGACTCGAAAGAAGCGGAGCTGAGAATGACTCAATTGGCCACCTTCAAATGCTGTGCAGAAGAAGCTCTGGAGGCAGGGGGACTGCAGTCTTCTGAAATTCCAGAAAAGTGATTTGGTCCAGTTTTGGTCCAGATTTGGTCTGGATCAGGTCCCTGGGCCTGGCACAGGCCAGGAAGTACATGCCAGAGCCTTGAAAGTTTCACTACTCACAAACAGGAGAATTTCGAGAGGCCATTTGGGCACAGCTCTCCCTATTGCCAAAGCGTGTGTAAATGAAGCAATCATATATCCCTTTCCTTTTTACTACTCCTGCCTAGCGATGTTAGAGGAATCTGATTTGGGCTCGAGCCTAGCGAGTTTTCGCCTGATCGTCCCCCCCAGAGGCCAGCTCACGGGCCCCCGAGCTCACCCGACTCAGCACATGCCGAGTTGGGTAAGCTTGCAGCATAGTGCGGCATAGTACAATTTATGCAAAAACGGTCTCATTAGAGCATTCATGCCTGCAATTTTGTGAAAATCTCCCTATTTACAGCCCCCATTTTGCACAAAATGGCAATTTCCTTTAAAGGCTTACCCACGATTTTACACAAAATGGTGGCTCGTGGACAAGCGGCATGGCGCGACCTCTCACCAGACACCTGAAGACCATCCAGCAAGCCACGAGCAGGGCAGGCGTGGGGGAGTTCACCCCTCCCGACCCCTGCCTCCTCATGCCTTCCTTTCCTCTGATATTTCCCCTCTGTCAAGCTATCGATTCTAAATTCCTTGAGGCAAGGACCTGTCCTGTTCCACTCAACAAAGCATCATGCACATTGATGGCATTATTATTATTATTATCATTGTCATTATTTCAGCAATAATTATTTATTCTGGGATGAAGGAGAGGTGAGACAATGCCTCCTGTATTACCATGAGATTAAAATCTGAGATACGTTCTTGATCTCAAAGGCAGTTTACAAAATGTCTTGTGAGCAGACTTTCTGGTGTCTGGGGCAAAGGAAGCATTCACATGTCACAATAAGCTATGAATACTGGTTTAATAAACAATGATGTGAACAACCTCTGTGGTGGTGCATGTAACCCATTTGCTCCCACTTTACTTCTCCCTTCACGTATGCATGTAAACAAACTAGGAAGGAAAGAGCTTTGCATTATGTCAGCTCCCATGATTATGGTGAAGTGTGCCCAAACAAGCCAGGATCAAAAGCCAGCTTTTAAGCTAGGCTTTGTTGTTGGCATACACCAGTTGCTGGGGAACATGGGCAGGAGGGTGCTGTTGCACTCATGTCCTGCTTTTGGATTTCCCATGGGCAGCTGGTTGGCTACTGTGTGAGCAGAATGCTGGACTAGATGGGCCCTGGTCTGATCCAGCAGGGCTCTTCTGATGTTCTTACATTAATATGTTCTTATGTACAAATCCTGGCTTGCTCGTGGACTTCATCGAAATCTCACTTTGGACATCAGATGAAGTTCTCCCCTTCCAGGTTTGTTTAAAATACTTCCTAGGCATTTTAAGATCAGGGGTGTTTGGGGTGCTTTTAGATCCCTGCTCTTTTTATTACTGCTGGTTCTACTTCCGTTTTATGTGCTGGTGTGTTTCCATTCTTGGCTGCTGGTTTTATCTTGGTTTTATTATGTGCTGTTTTTTTGTTTCTGTTTTTTTTCCCTTTCTTTTGTTGTGTGTATTTCATGTTTCTCATGTATTGTACACTGCCCAGAGAAAGTGGGTTATTGGGTGGTTTAAAAGGTTTGTTAATTAATTAATTAATTAATTAATTGAGAACTGCTCATGCAAAGCAGCAAAGGGAGGTCCACAGCAAGGTGAACGGGCTGCATGCAACAACACGCAGCCTCCGCACCTCATGGTTTATTAAGATAGAAGTCTTGGCTTATCATTCTGTGTGAATGCAGCCAGAAACTCCGAATGGCGCATGTGACCACACAAAGCAATAATTACCATAGGCCGCAATCCACAGGGACGTTTTCTCACCACCCCCATCAAAATGAACAATGAATGAAATAAGGGCATTCTGGTTGGGTCTAGGGGATTGTAATCAGAGTGCGTGGAGGGGACTTGTTTTCTGGCCAAGCAAGCATGCAGAGGGATGGACGAATTCACTGATGCCCGGCTTCCTCACGTGCTGCATGGTCACCCACCTTCATGCGAGCCAACCAGAGTCCCCGTTGCTGCCCGCCAACTGCCCGTTCTGCCCTCCTTGCAAGCAGGGAAGGAGGGGCGATTGGCAGGAGGCACCAGCAGTCTCTCAAGCCTGCACGGCCTCCTTCATTGCACAGAAGGAGACCATGGAGGCTTGACAGGCCACGAGGGCAGGAGTTGCCCACCAAATACACTCTCTCCTCTCCTTGTAAAGAGGGGAGAGAGCACAGTTGGCGGGCGACTCCTGCCTCCCCTGCCTGACTCAAGCCTTCACAGGCTCCTTGCAAGGAAGGAACCCAGGAAGGCTTGTGAAGAGTCTCCACTCAAGCCTTCATGGGTTCCTTCCTTGCACAGTCACCCTCCAACTGTGCTCTCTCCCTTCCTTGCAAGGTTGGAGGACAGCTGCCTCTGTTTCAGCCTGCATGGGTTCCTTCCTTACAAGGAGGCCATGAAGGCTTGAGTCAGGCAGCAGCAGCTCGCAATGAGGGCGGGCTGCTCCCAGACTTTTGCCAAGCCCAACAGCACTCGTGACCAGGTTCATCAGTGCCCCAGGGTTCAGCGAGCAGGGCCAGGGAGGGCAGACGGAGGGGAGTCTGCTGGGCTTCCAGACCCATCCGGGCGCTGGCGATATCCACAGTATGCACAGTAAGTATGCACAGGATGGCGCTGGAAATGAATCAAATGTTAAACTCGATGAATGTGGTATCAAGTCACTCATGGTCTCTTCCCTCCACAACTCCCCCTCCCAGTTTAGATACCGTCATCCCATAATGTGTCTGTTTCTATGGTAACAGGGGTTTTGCACAAACAGCAGCATACATAATTCTAGGAGAGCTTAGCCCAAACGTTTGGCTCCTTGCTGTGGGCCTCAGAAGACACGTTCACAGCTGAGGGCATTTGGTGCACCTGGATTCTTCGAGCATGACAGGACTCCATGGCCAGCTCAACTAGGCCAGCCTTCCCCAACCTGGTGCCCTCCAAATGTGTTGGACTGCAATTCCCATAATGGACACGGTGGGTGGGAATGATGGGAGTTGCAGTCCAATGCATCCAGAGTTGACCAGGTTGGGAAAGGCTAAGCTGTTCCTGGGAGTGCTTATCCCGCGAAAGTTGCACGACAGCCAGGCACCTCTGGCGGGGCG
This sequence comes from Heloderma suspectum, assembly GCF_057233095.1. Taxonomy (NCBI): domain Eukaryota; kingdom Metazoa; phylum Chordata; class Lepidosauria; order Squamata; family Helodermatidae; genus Heloderma; species Heloderma suspectum. Next base: position 42,334,456 of record NC_139463.1, read on the forward strand.
GCAGGAAATGCGCATTGAAATGAAAAGCACCATTTCGGTCCAAGGATGATCTAAGCGACATCTGCGACATTCCTGTGCAGAGGGAGGGTTTATTTTCAGGTGAAAGCAGAACCTTGTTTGTTTTGATCTTCCAGTCCCGTGGATCCCCAAAATGCGTAGAAAGAAGCAGAGATGAATCCTTCCCTTCCTGCTTCAACAGGACTCATGGCCTCAAGTGCTCTGCATAATCAGTCCCTGTCAGTCCCCATCAACATCAGCTTGCAAGCCCAGGGGGCAGAACCACACAAGGTGGCGATCAGCTAAGATGGGGAGAAATCCTCTTGGGAACAAACGTGACTCACGGCATTTAAGCAATTATTGTAAGACCGGCTCCCTGGATTTTGATTTCAATATCTCTCCTGTGGTCTGCCTCCCTGGCTAAGAGCAACCAAAGACTCTAGAACATGGATAGCCAACTGGCAGTCCAGATGACCAGGTCTGGCCCCCAAGGGCTTCCCATGCGGCCCCCAGCATAGCTGCTCATCCCAAGACCTACACACATGATGCTTAGCCTCAGCGACTTTCTCACAAGCTAAGACACAGGCAAAGGGACCTTTACAAGGAATTCCCTACACATACACAAACCAAATTTTCTTTAAAAAAAAAAAAAAAACCTCAAATCATGAGACTGTTAACATTTTGTGCAGGGGCGGGAGTGTGATCCATTCATTTCAGGGGCTGGCAACACTCAGTCTACAGGCCACATGTAACAAACACACTCACACAGCTGATTTTGCAGCTGCACTGCCATGCCGCCAAATGTGCCACCAAAATTAATGCTTAGCTGCACTACATAGCCAGCAGCAAAAGTTCTTCCCTGGCCCAGAATTTAAACTGAGTGCCTCACTTCCTCCCTGACATTTTCAGTGCTGCAATGGCAGTGTCCAGGCACCAAGGATTCCAGGATATAACAGTTCCCAGGGCACCCATCAGGCACCTTGGAAATGACATGTCCCATGGCTCCCTTTGCCTCAAATGCTGCTAAGCATGCTTGCAACAGCATCCCACGTAGAAGAGTGCCCTGGGATGCACAGTCGCCAGGATGCATGATGTCCATATACTATGGACTAAAGTTTGCTGGGAAACTACATTTCCCAGGATCCCTGGGTCCTGGGATGCTGCTGTTACAGGGTTTGAGGTGTCATGGAGAGGGGGGGCCTCTCAGAGGGGCCTTTAGGGTGTATTGGCCCTAGGAGCGTAGCCAAGTCATTTGCAATGTTAGAGGGGCCTAGAGATCCATGATGCTTGCTTAAGTTCATTATTGCTGCAATTCCCATGCTAGTAAGCCTCTGAGCATGTGCAGATGAGTCAAAAGGCCGATAACAGCCTTCTTGGTTCATTCCTTGCTAATGAGGAGCGTCTTGATCTCCGATGTGCCTGAGAAGCAGAGTTTGTTTACCTTAAAGCTACAGGTGGCTGTGCTTGAGAACCAAGTGGTGTTAGTTTATGCTGGGAATGAATGCTAGGGGCGCTTGTACCCAATCGCTCATGGTTCAGAGAAGCTGTCTGATTCAAACATTGGGTATGCCTGTGTGCCATAAGTTACCCAGTAAAGTACTCCTTGTAAGTAAGCCTTTGAGTCCAATGTATCGCTGTCTTGGCACTTCTAACCTAAGAGTTCAACGCCCATGGCTAGGGCGCCACACAGGGATGGTTCCCCAATGCCACCACTACCAGGTCAGTGGGAAGAGAAGATATACTATGGACTAAAGTTTGCTGGGAAACTACATTTCCCAGGATCCCTGGGCCCTGGGATGCCGCTGTTACAGGGTTTGAGGTGTCATGGAGCGGGGGGGGCCCTCTCAGAGGGGCCTTCAGGGTGTATTGGCCCCAGGAGCGTAGCCAAGTCATTTGCAGTGTTAGAGGGGCCTAGAGATCCATAATGCTTGCAATAATTAATAAGTTCATTATTGGTGTAATTCCCGTGCTAGTAAGCCTCTGAGCACTTCTAGGTACTTCTAACCTAAAAGTTCAACGCCCACAGCTAGGGCGCCACACAGGGAAGGTTCCCCAATGCCACTGCCACCAGGTCAGTGAGAAGAGAAGAGAGAGCAGAGGGTTCACAAAGCAGAAGGAGAAGGTTCATGGAGGCGGAGAATAGACGAAGCGGTAATGTGTCCTATTTTACAGAACGCAGTCCTCTATTTAAGGGTGCCCAGTCCAAGTCTGGCTTAAAGTCAAAGAACCATAAGGAGTGAGAGCAGCAGGACCCTTGAAGTTGCCCATCGACATTTAGCAACCAGACAACAGACTGAGCAGCCGGCACAGAGGTCACCTGGCCACAGTTTTCACCATTATGGTTAAATGTAGAGATGGACGGACTCACCTCCACCCATCCCTGCTGGACACTCGCCAAACCACCGCTGCCACCTGGCCCTGCTCGCCATGCTGCAGGAGCCGCGGTACAGCCCGGTGAGTGCTGGTGAGCGCCCGGCAGCTGCCTGCCCCCTTAGTGAGCCGCCATTTGGGGTGAAAATGGCAGCTCAGGGTTTTCCATAAAAGTAATGTTGCATAAATGGCCCCTTTGCAGCCACCATTTACGCAAGATTACTTTTAGGAAAACCCCAATGTTTATGCAAAATGGCAGCTCAGTGAGAGGATGGGTGGCTGCCAGGTGCGTGGGACCATGCAGCACTTGGCAAATGGCCCAGGAAGCAGGCAGCAGCTTGGCAAATGGGGTCCAGGAGGGCAAGCAGGGGGAAGTCTGCCGGACTTCACCCCCCTCATGGACTCCCGCAACAACCCTGGTGAAATGTATTTCTGTTTCAGTTATGGCCTTTCTTTCTACATTTGCATCTCGCTGTATCAATTAGCACATGCAAATTTCATGCAAATCTGTGCCCTCTTTTGTTCTCTTTTTGGGTAATGCATTTCCCCCTTTTTGGTGTTGCTTCAGTAGCCACCGTAGCTCAAACCCTGTTGCACTCCCAGCGATGTCCCTAGGAACATGATAGGATCCAAATTTCAGAACTGGGCTGGGAAAAAACGCAGAGCTATTTTTCCTCCCTTTTTTGAGGGTGGGAGGAAATCGCTGGATTTGCTGAGGTCCAAACCAAGCCAAGGGAACCATCACTAGAACTGAGCAACTAAGATCCTAGAGGGAGGGCTCTTTTGACATTTACACCAGGGGGAAAGAGATTAAAGAACCCCTTTGCTCAGGTCTTGGCTTGGTCCATGTAGGAGTGAGACAGTCTTCAGATCTTGTTCTTTTAAAAATAACACCCTTATTAAAAGGTCTTGATTCATTCTCAGTCAAGACTCCAGAATTATGCTAAGGAAGGAAGCAAGCAAGCAAGCAAGCAAGCAAGCAAGCTTGCTTCACTTTCTGGGACCAGAAAACTATATGATGATGAGAATAAATTATGTGTAGGGCCAACTATGGCACTGCCTCCCCGCCCCCACTAGGAGACCAGCAAGACTGGTCGAAATACCAGCAAGAATTCAAAGGGGAGTTTGATCGCAGCATTGAAGCAGTGGGGGGCCACTGGATCCTTTTATGAGAGGTGCTGACTGGCTTCCCTCTCAAGGGAACATGTCAGCTGCACTGCAGTGCACCCAGTCAGTGTGCCGAAGGGGAACGGAGCTGGGTGATGCTGTAAAATAGAGCTGAGGAAGCTTTTTTCCCACTGGGGGGGGCCATGCCAGTGGTGGGTGGGGTCAGAGCTGGCAGGGGATGGAGCCAGAACAAAAGGTGCTGCAGGTTTGCAAAGTCACAGGTTTCTTTAGCACTCGCTCTCGCAATCTGTGTGCCATCCCATCCCCCATCTCTCTCTGGGTCACCCCATTTCTTCAGGATGCAAGAAATTAGGGGTGTGTGGATTTAGGCCAAGGGCTGCAGGGTCCCCACCCCTGCTCTAAAGCAGAGGTGGACAACATAGGAACATAGGAAGCTGACTTCTACCGGGTCAGACCCTTGGTCCATCTAGCCCAGTATTGTCGACACTGACTGGCAGCAGCTCTCCAGGGTTTCAGGCAGGATTCTTTCCTCGCCCTACCTGGGAAAGCCAGGGATCGAACCTGGGACCTTCTCCATGCAAAGCAGGGGCTCTGCTTAGGAACATGGGAAGCTGCCTTATACCAAGTCAGACCGTTGGTCCATCTAGCCCAGTATTGTCAGCACCAACTGGCAGCAACCGCTCTCCAGGGTTCCAGGCAGGAGTTTTTCCAGCACTACATGGAGATGCCGAGGATCGAACTTGGACCTTCCACATGAAACATAGGTGCTGTAACCCTGAGCTACAGCCCTCAAGGGCCTTTGCTTCAGCCCCCCAGGGGTGCCCTCCCTGACCCTGCCACTATCACTGCCAAATTTCCCCACACCACCAGTTTCCCCCAGAGATCCCAATACAGATCTCTGTTTCCCTGCCAAAGCAAGCAGTGAGGAAAGAGCTATTTGTATCAGGATCGCTGGGGGGCGGGGGGGCGTGACGTGTGTGCATGTGTGCACACATGTTCATGCGACCTGACCCGGCATCACATGCGGCCCTCGGGGCCGAACAGTTTCCCTGTTCCTGCACACAACTCACAGGAGGGGAGAGGTTGTGCCATTGATTGTTACTGAGCCCTGGACGTATTTTATTCCTCCTCCTGCATGACTCTCCTGGCATTTGATCCAGAGCTGAAGCGGCTTTCCCTCCAGCTCAACATTCCTTCGGGGGGAGGGGGAGTGAAGGCCACATGCGGGATGGCTTGAAAGGTCTTGTTGCCCTTGAACTGTAAAAAATCCTTCACGTGCCACAGGGCTCGCTGCAGCCGCCCTGACGGGGTTCGAGAGAGCATTTCAAGCAGCACGTCTGCAAGAATCCAGGCGTACTTCGCAGATGCACCGAGCTCGCTGGGAGGGGCTGCCCCTCGGCCGCTTTCCCTGCTGCTCAGCCCCACCCCACCCCCACGCATCCAGCCCTGACCCAGAACAACCACTGTGATCAATAGGCACTCATCACCGCTTCCCAAAGGCCAGCTTAACTCCTTCCTCAGCAGAGGAAGGCAGTGGGAAATTTTGAGACTGAACCTCGCCGGCATTTGTGTTATGACACAGCTTGCACTTGGGTGCAAGTCCATTCGTTTACTGATCACATCTGTCCTTTATCATGCTGGATGGTGCTGAGGCCCACTGGGGCTGATGCTGCTCACCACAGCATCCTTTCTTTCTTCTTAATTAAAAAAAAAAAATTCTAGAGAGTGGGCCTCTGTCTGTGGGCATGTCCATGGTATCAGATTCTCATTACATTCTTCTGACTTTAAATAATTTCTTTTCTTTTTACCCCAAAATGCTGCTTGTTCCCAAGTAAATGTGTTTCGCTTCATGGCAGCAGAAGCAAACTCCATTTTATTCATGTAGTCAAGACTGTGCTATGATTTCAGGGAGTGGAACTGCACGTGTTCAGTGTATTTCTTTCTAAGATCAGGGTTGGCAAAACAGCTGTGTGTCTGGTTTTTCTGCTCTAATGTTTCAAAAGTGTACAATAGTAAAGGATGGGGTGGTGGTGGACAGGGAGAAGAGAAATGTTACTGGTGGGCTTCACAACTGAAAGAACATGGCTGTCTACTCTAAGCCCTTTCCCCATAAGACCATTAAGTCCAGGATCCAAAATTACATAGCTGCATCACTGACCCTGGCTTCTCCTTTCTGACCTTGGTTGGCCCTCCGCTTTAAAAGGACTCAAGCTATGAGCAGTGGAGGCTGGTGGCCCCGATTTCAATGGGGCTGTGATTCAATTCTGGGTTTTAGTCAGAACCAGCCAGAACTCTACAGGAGCTATCCAAGGTGCTGAACCCTATCCCCAAAATTGGTGCAGTGCCTTGGATAGCTCCTTTAGAATTCTGCCTCTTTCTGACTGAAACCCAGAATGGAATCAGAGCCCCACCGAAATCAGAGCTACCAATCTCCACTGGATATGAGATATGCCTTTCTCAAACAGAGCATGGAGCCATGGAGCCCAACCTCCTGTTTCCAGCAGGGCTTAGGGAGGCCCCTTCCAAATTGCCCTCCCCAAAAGAGGAAATGCAACACCAAAAAAGAGGACAAGAGAGGGTGGTGATTTGTGTGAAATGTGCATATGCTGATCAATACGTATAGTCGCAAATTTGAAAATGATTATTATACTGTAAATGGAAATATGGCACATCTCTCCATAGTGACCAGATGAGCTGTATGCCTGCCTGTTTGGCATCTGCTGTCCAGGTGTTAACTGAGGATGGGCCAATTCCAGGCCCCTGCTGCTCTCCCTTCTTGGGGTTCTTATCTTTAAACCAGACTTGGACTGGGCAGCCGTCAAATAGGGGATGCCTTCACACATTGATCCTTTGGCAGCCCTTCAAATAGAAGAATGTAAAAGAGGACACCTGGCCACCCCAGCAGGGACTCCAGAACTGTCCAGGTTACAGGTAGGAACATAAGATGCTTAATACAAACTCAGACCATTGGTCTATCTAAATCAGCGTTATCTATACCAACCAGCGGTGGCTCTCCAGGCTTGCAGGCCAATGTCTTTCCTAGCCACACCTGGAGGTGGTTGGGACACTGTACCTGGGACTTTTTGCATGCAAAGCGCGCCCTCTACCGCTGAGCAACTGCCTCTCCTAGGTTACTGCCGGTTGGCTTCACACACCACCTGCCAAACCTGAGCAGAGATCTGCAGCCTTAGCTGTGGCTATGGCACTCGGAATAACCAGCTGTGATCCGCTTTTTCCCACTTCCCGATCACAGAACCATGACCCAGGTTGTGGCGAGTTACTCCCGATGAAAGCGGAGCAAATTACTAGAAACGCAGAGCAGCTCCGCAAGCTGCCCATGCGTGATCGCTCCATTTCCTGATGGCAGAAGAGGGGAGGATGGTTGTGGCTGATCTATGGTAACTCTTTTCTTTCCCTGGTAGTGATTGATAACTGACTGTAATTATTTCAAAGTGTGAACGTACTAATTCTAGCTCATTAGCAAACCATTATCATTATCCATTTATACAGACGGTGAACTGACCACAGGCTAAATTGAGTGTAGCGAAATTTGAAATGAAACCCTCCCACCTCCTCCACCGCTACCCCTTCGAGTCCTGGGTTCACATCTAGGGATGCCATCCCCTTCACCCCAGCTATTCCGCCAGGGCATCACACATGTCAGTATCTGGCCCCCACACCTGGAATTTGGGGTGCTCCAGAAGTGGTTGTGTGAATGGGCCCAAAGTTTCAGGAACTGCTCTCTGCACTGGCCCACAGTTTGTGCAGGACCAAAAGAGAACTGCAGAGAGCCATCAAGATATTATCTTCAGTATCATGAGTCTGAGGTATTGCTTGGAAGGGGCTGTTGGACACAATCCAATACCTGGTGTTGATGCCCAAGAAATGGAGGCCTACATGGATGGAATGAAAAGTTCCATTTATTGTCGCAGAACACGTTGGACAGATCCTTTAGAGTTCTGACTGAAACCCGGAACGGATTCACCGCCCAACTGACATCGGAGCCACCAGCCTCCACTGTTGGTAAGCACATGGATGTTGCAAAAGAATCCTTGGAACAGGTTTTCCCCAAAGAACGTCCTCACACATGAGAAGGTGCCAGCTGTCCCCACTGATAGGGGACAGATCCTGTTTGCCCCTGGTAAATCAATGTCCCAATTTCACCTCCTGGGAAGATGGTTGGACTGCCTTTTAAAGATACCATTGCTGTGCACATAAACGCACCCTCCCAAGTCCCTAAAAATTAAGGCTGCAGTCTTACACACACTTACCTGGGAGTTAATCCTCTTGACCCCTATGGGGCTTATTTACAAGTAGGCATGCATAGGATTGCACCATAAATCTCGGAGTGGAGGAAGAAGGGAAGTGGATCGTTCTTGGCCTAGTGCACATGCATATAACAAACATGACACACCAGCGCGATGCTTCTCTCCTCTCTTCCCATCCTTACAAACGTCTAGTAAATGTTGCTAAATGAATGAATTTCAGATACTCCGCAATGCATCCAACCAGATCTGTTGTGAGACATGCCATACAATCCTACTCAGACGCAAATCCCATTGAGTTCAGTTGGGCTTAGAATCATAGAAACATAGAATAGTAGGGTTGGAAGGGGCCTATAAGACCCTCAAGTCCAATCCCCTGCTCAATGCAGGAATCCAAGTCAGAGCATCCCTGACAGATGGCTGTCCAGCCTCATCTTGATTGCCTCCAGTGTGGGAGAGCCCACCACCTCCCCAGGTAATTGGTTTCATTGTCGTATTGCTCTAACAGCCAGGAAGTTTCACCTGATGTTCAGCCAGAATCTGGCTTCCTGTAACTTGAGCCCATTATTCTGTGTGCTGCACTCTGGGATGATCGAGAGGAGATCCTGGCCTTCCTCTCTGAGACAGGCTTTCAAGTCCTTGAAGAGCGCTATCCTATCTCCCCTCATCTTCTCAGGGCTAAACACGCCCAGTTTGTTCAGTCTCTCTTCATAGGGCTTTGTTTCCAGTCCCCTGATCATCTCTGTTGCCCTCCTCTGAACCCTCTCCAGCTTGTCTGCATCCTTTTTAAAGGGCGGTGCCCAGAACTGGACACAATTTGCTTCTTCCCAATTAAGAGAGCAGAGGTTGCAGCAGGAGTGTATCACTTGAAGTGGCATCTGGTTAAAACCAAGCATGTGGGGGCTGATCTGGATCAGGGCCACACACACAACACACAGAGATAGGAGGTTTAACCCTTCCTTTCCCCACTGTGATCCTTAAAGAAATCACTCCACACACAGCAAATAGCAACAATAAAAGAAAAAACTCCAATTAGGTCCATTATTATTATTTACTATTATTATTTAATGATTACTATAATTATTTGCTGCACAGAGGGCGGGGCACTTGTTTTGCAGGATTGCAGCAAGGAGTAGTGCTTTAAACCTCCCTTTTCTGCATGCTGTGATCCTGATTCACACCCCCTTCTGTACAGTTTTACTTTTTAAAAACAGCAACAACACGCTTGTCATTTGAAGCAGCGTCTGTAAAGCAACGCGTAAGTAGGCCCCGAGATCCTTTTAGCTGGGACTGAAACACTGAAACTGGGACCTGCTACACATAAACATGATCTCTTTTCCTAACAGCATTTGGAGGGTGGAGGACAGTGAGAGAATCTGTCCAGTGTAGGTGTTAAGAAACTCAAAACTCTCAGCCCAACCCACCTCACAGGGTTGTTGTAGCGAGGATAAAATCGAGGCGGAGGAGGATTATGTACGCCACCTTGAGTTTCTTAAGGAGGAAAAAAGGCAGGATATAAATGAAATAAATAAATAAATAAATAAATAAATAAATAAATACCTCTCTCTCTCTCTCTTGGGAAAATAAACACTCAAGATACCAGGGAGCAATCCTCTGATAAACATCGACTGGCAAAAAAAGCACCATCCAAACTAAAAAAGAAAAGAAAAAAAGGAGTACTCTGTGCTCCCTTTCTCCTTCAGCAGGGGAGTCTGGTTTTGACCTTGAGAAATGTTTCATCACCTCCTCCAACAAAATCACAAAACGGGGTCTTTCAAGTGCCCATTTTAAGCTGCCTTGGGCGAATTGCCAGGTTGGATCTCCTTTCATTTGTCATTGTAATGGATTAAGGCCCCTTTGAAGTGCCAGCAGTTGATACGGGATCAGCATTACACACACTCGGTCACGAACTAGAGGAAGAAGGATGACCAAGAGTTGTTTCCAGATTAGGTTCATCTTCAGCCGAAGAGAGCTTCGGCTATTGGGCAGTATAGAAATGAAATAAATAAATAAATAAATAAATAAATAAATAAATAAAATCTTTAAAATAAAATCTATCATAATAAAAGAAGATACCTGTCCATTCATGCGTCAGCACCATTGTGCCAAGACCATGAAACCTAGACATCAGAAACTTGGCATGCATACTAAGCAATCCTAAACATCAGGGGCCAGCATGCCAGGGCAGCTGTGGAGGGCCCACGGACTCAGAAGGGCCCATCCCAGCCTGTCAGGGTTCCCCGTATGGCCTGGACCCCCTGAGCAACTCCATAAGAATCCCTTGCCTCCTCAACTGTCATGTCATGATCTTGTCCATTCATGACATGATCCCTGTCTGGTTGGGATCATCCACATTGCTAATTCAGGATAGAGGAACAAGCAGCAGCTAACAGACAGCAGGAGTGTCAGGGTTCCATCTTATGACCTGAACCCCCTGAGCAATTCCTTAAGGATCTCTTATCTCCTTAGGAGTCCCACCTTACTTCTTTTACCTTCCTAGGGATGTTGGAGAAATCCTCCAAGGACCCCAGTGAGGCCGGATTCTATTGAATCTGGCCCCCCGAAGTCTGCAGAGGATCGGAACTCCTACCTGCGTCTCCACTGCGAATCCTCACTGGCCAGATCCTCCCTGCTGGCCGGCTCCGGAGTGCCAGCGATATGGCCGCCATTGCCGTATCGCTGGCTGGGTGGAACGACTGAGGACACAAATGGTGTCCGGGATGCCATTTGCAGCCATAAAGGCCTTAGTTTAAGGTGAATGCTGCCGTAAATGGCATCCGTGCTTTTGATTAACGCAATAGGCTACGCAAACATTTGCATAGCCTATCACGTAAACGCAAGGACGCAGGGCCAAGGAGGATTCTGGGGGGTAGGAATGAATTGCCTCCCCCCCCGTGGACCCCCCCCCAGAACGGCAGGTATGCATTCCGCCCATCCCTATACCTTCCCATTTCCAATAAGGTGGGGTTTAGGCTGTAGGTATGGGGTGATTGACACTCTAGACACAGGGTTTAACCACAACAGTTTACTGGTAAATTAAAGCAAGCAAATCACAACTAAAGTTATTTACACAATAGAGCTGAATGATTAAAAAAAGGCCTTAAGAGAAAATAAACATTGCAAAATTCAAGTTCCTTTACCTTAGCTGTACTTAGACTTTTCCAGGCTGCTTCATCCTGCTCCATTTTCAGGCTCTGCTCTCCTTGGCTCTGCTCTTCCTGGCTTTCTCAATCTCTTTATATACCCTCCTCCCTCAAAACCAAAAGTACTGTTTCAGACCTGAAGAAATGAAACTTAACTGGGGAAATTAAACTGAAACTTAACCAAAGACATGAAATTACTCCTCTCAGGGATACACCCTCCCAACAAAAACTCCAGGCCTTTAGGCCTGACCCTTTTTCTTTTCCTTGCCTCTGTAGGCCTCAAACCTTCATATACCCTGTCCATGCCAGCTGCTAAGAGAGCACACAGGGATGTATGGATTTTGTTAAATCCTTTCCAACTGTGTTTCACAGACTGTCAGGCATCTTTCATTCCATCATCTGCTCATTGATGGAATTGGATGGCGGGGGCGGGGATGTACGAGAATTCCACTCCACTTGCAGAAATGCGCACTTGCACCAATGAGCATTAGAGGAAGTCTCAATTCATGCAAATCCCCTCTCCCCCCCCAAAAAAAGTTAAAAAATAGTCTGCACCTCCATGGAATCCATGCAACTCGGAAACAGCTGGTGTGCTGCAGAATCCACAGGTCAGATTAACAGAAATCCGAACTCATTTGAATGAAGCGTGAATTTCTCAGACATCCCTAATATTCAAATGTTCTGCAGTAGGCCCACCCACCCACCACCTCACCTAGGGTCACAGAGAGGCAATGGCACTTTCGACTGGGAATGGAGCCGCCACTTGGCCCAGCTTTGCACTTGCCCCACACCCTTCATTTGGATTACCCCAAATGCAATGCCCAGCATTGACACATTGGGCATTGCCTCTGGGGTCATCTGAGTGGCAGGCAGCAAGTGTAGAACAGCCACTGGGGCCACCCAAAGGCTCCCACCCAAAAACACCACCGCCCTCAGGATGTGTCATCATCGTCGTCATCGTCATCATTTTGTGGAGTTTGGAGGTGGAAGGGCCAGTGGCAGAGGGGAGCAAGCAGTGAAATGGTGGCGGAGGGAGCAGCAAGCCAGCAAGCAAACAGGCGGGGGGGCAGATCGGGGGTGAAGGTGGCAGACAGTACGGAGGCAGGAGCAAATGGGCAAGCGGGAGCGGGAGCAAGTGGGCAGGCGAGTAGGCGATCGGGTGGCGAAGGCTCCAGCGGCAGCAGGTGGATCAGCGAAATCGCAATGGAGGGGGCGGCGAGCAAGCGGGGGGGCGAACTGGTGGTGAAGGCAGCAGGCAAATGAATCGGTGGAGGCAGGAGGAGGTGGATGAAGCTGAGCTGCTGGTGGTGACAGCCCAGGGCATGGGGTGGAGGGGGGGTACGGATGTCGTGAGCGCAGTTCAGCATTCGGGAATTCGTCGAGCAACCCCCGCCTGCGACCCCCGAACTGTGCTTGCCGAGATGCTGTCCTTGTTCGCCCCCCGCTCATGCCCACTCACGCTCCCCAGTACTCACCGCGAACCCGTTCGGTGAGAGCCGCTGTTTTCGCGCCTTTGATATCTGGTAAAACAGGAAGTTAAAGAAATGTGCATATTGAAATGTGTGCATTTTGGAGCTGGGAAAGCTAAATAAGCGCAATATTAGAGGGATTCTACCTCTGATATTGCACTTATTTAGCTTTCCCATCTCCAAACTGTGCATATTTAAATATGTGCATTTTTTTTAACTTCCTGTTTTACCAGACATCAATGGCGTGAAAATGGCGGCACTCGCCAAACGGGTTTGTGGTGAGCCCAGGGAATTCAGCGAACCTGTGGGTGGTTCAAGCACAGGTTCGGGGGGATGCGAACAGAGGCGTTGCTACAGTGAGTGCCCGGAGGAACTGAACTTGGGTGAGTTCTTACATCCCTAAGGAGGGGACAGCAGGTGAAGGAAATGATAGTGGAGTTGGAGACAGGTGAACGAAATGGAGGAGTGGGGGACCTTTGGCAGCATGCTGCTTGAGGGACCTCTGCAGTCTGCCACCGGCCCAGCCTAGGAGTTCTTTCACAAACACATTAGTTAATTCTCATTCCTTTAAATTAGGGCTGTGCACAACTTCGGCCCAAGGCCCGAGTTGAAGTGGAGGGGGCACGAACCGACCAGGATCGAGTTGGGGGCTCTCTGAAGCACTTGGTGCACTTCAGAGCTTCACACACACACCCAGCTCAGGCCCCCCGGGGCCAGGGGGGGCTGTCATCCGAATCCTGGTTCGGGGCCGAGACAGGTCGGGGGGGGTGAATCTGCCTGATCTGAATTGGGCCCACCTTGGAAGGCGTAAAGTGGCTTCCGAGTCGGATCGGGGGGTCCCTGCACAGCCCTACTTTAAATGTGTCTATGTGGTTGAAGTTTGCAATAAAATGTTCCGCCTCTAGGGACAGCACATAGTTTTGCAGTCTGTTGGGGATGGTGGAGAAATCTGCCACGGACTCCAATCCGCCACGGTGACTCCACGGACACCCCCAGAGTCCGTGACGGAACGGACTACCGCCCCACAACAACCCCCCGAAATCTTCCCCGGGCCGGTCCGGTCCGTCCGCTGCCATCCACTGCTCTGCTCTGCGGCCGTTTGTGTCACTACTCTTTTCGTGATGGGCTACATAAATGTTTACGTAGCCTATCATGGCTAAAGCAGGGACGTAGCAGATGCCATTTGCGTCCCTGCTCTTTGCCATGATAGGCAAATATTTATGTATCCTATCATGGCTAAAGCAAGGACACAAATGACATCCCCTACGCCAGACACCATTTGCAGCCGCAGCCCAGCAGCGGACGGAAGTCCAGCTGCGGACGGAAGTCCAGCCGGCAGCTCCGTGGACTCGCTGCGGACTCGCTGCAGAGCGCAGCCAGCCAGGGAGGATTCCAGGGGGAGGGATGGATCACCTCCCCACCACCACAGACACCCCCCGGAACCTGGAGGTAAATATTTTGTACATCCCTACAGCCGTACACTTTGAAGCCAAGGGAGATGAGTAGGCTAGGATAGCAGTATAGGCTGATCCCCGCTGGGGACAAAACAGCCAGACCCCTCCCTTAGGGGGCTGTAGGGGTGCAGCGTGGCAGGGGCCATGTCTAGGGGTGCCAGGGGTCACGGCTTCACTCAGATGGGGCAGGCACAATGTGTCCGACTCTGGCACGTTTGCTTGAAGGCTTTGCTGTATCAAATGAAGGGCTGTTCCGACCCATGCAAAGCCAGGTCCATCTGGTAGTGATATATGAAGTTGGGGCTGCAGCATGCATCAACTGACTTTTACAGGGACTCTTCCAGCTCTCTCCTCCTCCTCCTCCTCCTCCTCTTCCTCCACTTTGAACCATACCTCTGCTGAAAGATCTGCCCAAGGGTGAAGTACGAACCCTGCAGCCATCAGTTCACCGTGTTAAGGAGGCCCCAAACCTCCTGCTGCTGCTACTTCAGCAGGAGCTACTCCTCAAGGGTCACGTACTGGGATGGTTTAAATCACCTTTGCATGAGTTGCACTGACAGCCCCTTGGGGCGGGGGGGCGGGGTAAGCATACAAGGTCAGTTCCAGATTCATGGAGAGAACTTATGAAGCACAGGTTTGGATTCAAGGCATATAACAGGAAAGGGTATTGAACCTGGACTGAGGAAAATGTTTGGCTTTCATGCACATAACCTTTATAGGCTGCAGAACCTGAGGACTGTCGTCACAGATTTTATTCATTCAAATTGCCCTTACATGGCCTATGCGATGTCATGGAGATCAATTTGACTGGATATGATTTGATTTGATTTTTAACCTCAGCATGTACTTTTTCTTTTCTTTTGCCGGTCAGCTCTGGCCTCACAAGCACAACCTAACATGAACATCTCACAGCACTCCAAAGCAGTTTCGCAACCTTGCTGGAGGGTGACCCCTTCCTCCATCCTCCCAGCTCAAGCAGGATCCGGGGCCCAAAGTAGATCAGAGGGACAAAGCAGAGGAGCACACAGGTAGGCTGGCCAGGTGGGCTCTTTCAGAAAGGGCAGTCCTCTGTTTGAAGAGCTGTCAGAGGACCACTCTCTATTTGCAAGTGTCCTCTAACGGATGGGCTACCCAATCCAATTCTGGTTTAAGGTCAAAGAACTGTGAGAAGAGCAGGGGACAGAATTTGCCCATCCAGAGTTATCCCCTGGGCAACAGAGGGAGCAGCAGGCACACAGCTCACCTGCTCAGTCTTTCCCATTATGGTGAAATATATATTTCTATTTAAATTATAGCTATGATAAAATTGCATTTGGACAGGGGCGGCCCTAGACTAGCTGCCAGGAACTGGCGCCCGAGGTGAACCATGCAATCCGCGCCCCCACCCCAAACCCCAAGGGCAGATCTAGGCTGAGGTTTTTGGTGAACTAGGAAGCATTCTGTCCCTATTTTCCATTTGATGTTTTTTAAGCATATTTATTTGAACAGAGTCATACTTATTCAGCTTTTCCATCCATCCATCTGTCCAATCAATGCTTCTGAGATCAGATAAAACGGAGACACGAAATGTTCAGAATAGATTTGTACATGACAGCTAGATGATATTTCGGTCTGATTTCAAACAATATTTTATTTGTTTTTTAAATTGCATTTTTTCCCACTTGAACTTGGCACCCCACTTAACTTGGTGCCCTAGACAACCGCCTAGTTTGCCTACATCAACCTGCCTGATCACTGAGGTCATCGGAGGGCATGCTCCTGGTGGTTCCACATGGACCTATGACCTGTCTGTAGTCCACCCGGATAAGAGCCTTCAGGGTGGTGTCCCCCTTCCTATGGAACTCCTTGCCTCTGGAGGTCAGGCAGGGGCCAACACTGGGTTGTTTTTGGCGCCTCCTAAAAACAGCTCTTTCCCAGGAAACCTTCCTTGGTTAACCAGCCTCGGCTTTTTTGGCATTCTGTTTTTAAAGAATAATTTTAATATCATGTTTCATTCTTTTACCTTTTGTTCATTTTCTCTCTTGTTGATCACTGCTCTGGAATCTGTTCAGATGTGGAACAATACACAAATATTGTAAATACAATATATAAAAATAAATATATGGATGGGCCGCCCCTGCATTTATACAAATATATTAGCAAATGCAAAGGTTATGCGAATCGGTGTCCTCTTTTGGTAAAGTGGCCAGCCTAAGAGAGGGGAGGGGGCGTGGCCACTGCTGTGAAGAGGGTGTGGCTTCTTATGCCGTACACCACTGCACATCAATCACAGCGGGAGAATTTGGCTGCTCCACACTTAAGTCAGGGAGAAGCGAGCGATACACAGCGGTCACCTTTCCACAATCATGTCTATGTTCTCTGCGGCCACCTTTCGTTAATTAGGACAAAACTGGCTATCGGGGAAATGAGAGCATTACAGTCAACAACAACAAATTAAAACAGCAATAAAATTAGAGAAGAATTAGGGAGGACTCCCGTGGGAGTATTTCCCCAATTCAAGGATGTTCTGTGAATTAAGATCTCTCTTGGCAACTTTATTTCCCTTTAATTAATAAACACATAAGTGAACAGCAAGACTCCAAGAGACAGACAGCCCCCCCAACACACACACACACACACCAGTTTCCCCGACTGAGTCAGGTTATATGACACTGCAGCAGGAGACCAGCAGTTAGGGATAAAACTAGAACTGTCAGCACACGGGGCAGCAGCAGCAGCCCCGGCATGCGCTTTCCTCCAAGGTGACCGAGAGCAGGGAGGTGCTTTGGTGCTCCGTGTCACGGCCGCAAAGGGCAAAACATCAAGGGCCAGCGATCTCCAACCAGCTGCACCATTTTGGGGTGCGATATTGCGGTGGGCTGCCCGACGGATCAGACACCACTTCTGGGACAGAATAGGATTTCCGAGCCAGAACGACTAGCCATTTTGGAACTCCAGTGAAAGCCTCACTCTGAATTGCCCTTCAGAGCAAGGATCAATTTGAGGCGGGGGAGGCTGGTGTCTCCGATTTTGGTGGGGTGTGAACCCATTCCAGGTTTCAGCCAGAACCAGCCAGAGCTCTAAAGGAGCTATCCAAGGTGCTGAAGCCTATCCCCAAAATAGGCTCAGCACCTTGGATAGCTCCTTTAGAGTTCTGGCTGGTTCTGACTGAAACCTGGAATGGATGCACAGCCCCAGCGAAATTGGAGCCACCAGCCTCCACTGATTTTATGGTTGTGGTTTTAATTATTTACTGACATCCAGCAACATCAGTCTTTCAAATGTCATGTCATGATCTTGTCCATCCATGACATGATCTGTGACTGGTTGGGATCATCCACATTGCTTATGATTCTATGAATTATTTAGGATAGAGGAACAAGATGGAGAGCTAATGGAAAGCAAGAGTGTCAGGGTTCCATTTTATGACCTGAACCCCCTGAACAAACCCCTTAGGGATCTCTTATCTCCTTAGGAGTCCCACCTTCCTTCTTTTAAACTTCCTCCTCCCGGTAATGTGGGGTTTAGGCTGTAGGCATGGGCGATTGACACTCTAGAAACAGGGTTTAACCACAAGAGTTCCCTGGTAAATTAAAGCAAGCAAGTCAGAACTAAAGGTATTTACACAATAGAGCTGAGTAATACAAAAGGCATTAAGAGAAAACAAAAGTTGCAAAATGCAAGTTCCTTTACCCTAGCTGTACTTAGACTTCTCCAGGCTGCTTCTTCCTGCTCCCTCTTCAGGCTCTGGTCTCCCCAATTCTGCTGTTATTGCTCTGGTCTTCCTGACTCTCCCTTTTTATATCCTCTTCCCCCAAAACTGAAAGTACTGCTTCAAACCTGAAGAAATGAAATGTAACTGGGGAAATGAAACTGAAATTAACCAGGGAAATGAAACTACTCCTCTCAGATATACTCCCTCCCAACAAAAAAAAAAACCCCAGGCCTCTAGGCCTGACCTTTTTCCTTTCCTTGCCTCTGTAGTCCTCAAGCCTTCATAGGGGGAATGGCACTGAAGAAAACAGACAATTGGGCTGGGGGAAGCACTGAACAGCATTGTGTGTGTGTGTGTGTGTGTGTGTGTAAAACCCAGGGATGGGTGAACAAGTGATGTTCAAGATCACTAGGATTCTCCAAACATTGTCTCGTGCCTGATTCCCATTCATGTTTGTGATCACTGCTTGCTCTGCGCGAATGGGAAACTTGGGCAAATCAAGCCGCGATCGAACAGGAGATTTGCGCAAATCTCCCCAACTTTGTGCAAATTTGCAAAGCACAGGAGATTTACAACTCTAGCCATCTGTGCGCAAATTTCCTCCACAGATTAAAGCGGGGCTGATTCCATCTACTGAGGAAATTTGTGCAAATTGAACTGGGAATCTGGAACGAGGCCGACGTGAGCACATGTTTGGCAATTTGCAAATATTTTAGGTGGACACGGGCTCATGCTCGCGCTTGCGTTTGGGGATTTGAACAGGGCATGTGCACACGTGTTGCAAGCAAGAGCAAAATTCCCATACATTCCTAGTAAAATCTTTTTTTTTCCCCCAGCGAAAAGACTTTCATCCAGCTGAAACAGCTAATTTCATCCCCCAAATCATGGTAATTAATCTTGGTGCAGCTCTACAAATGTGGGGTTTTCCCAACATCCTTTCACTATGGTCAGAATCTTGCAGGCTCCTTTTTGACATGGTGAAGTCATGACATCGAGCGCTTGACCTGCCATGTTTGCATGGTGCTGTCAGGGTGGAGACTGAGCCCACAGAGCCCCAGAGCAGTTCTGATTCTGAGGAAGAGCAACAACCCGTGGGAGAGGAGTCCGCTCATCTCTCAGAGGCGCAGCGGCAGGGAGAGATTCCTCCTGCCTGCATTCCTGGGAGAGATAGTGACCCTGGCAGTGAGAGAGCAGGGGAAGGGGCCTTGCAAGACGCTCGGCGCAGACGCAGGGAGTGGCGCCAGATGGAGGGCGCCGAGAGGAGGCGCTCTGTCCGCTTGGTGCTACGACAACGGTCGCATCCCGAGGATCCACGGGAAGAGGGAGGACCTCTCCATATCCCATAAGTTCAGAGTTTTCCCACTCTACTCCTTCAAATGGGGACCAGCTGCCTTACCTGGAGCTTAGGCTAATCTGCTAACTACCCCAGTGCAGTTCCTTGCTTAGTCGCTGGTGATTAGCATCTGAAAGAGCCATTAAGTTGTAAAAGGCATAAAGCCTTGGAAAGAATCCCTTTCGTCTGTGTCTTGAGTTGGCTAATGGAGGGGACTGTAAGAGGCAGCTAGGGCGCTCCTGACAGGTGCCTATTCAATCCGCTCCTTCATGATGACCTGATATCCTCAATTTACATCCTTCAGAAGAATGGAAAGCTAAAGTTCTAAAGAACTGAATGTATCCCACATCTTTTCCACATGAGAGAGAAAGGCAGGAAATAGCAGGGCATCGTGTACACTTCACCACAGAAAATTATGTCAGGATCCAACAAATTCTCCTCAAAAATTGTCCTTTGGCACAACCTTCTAGTTACCATACCCCACCACAGCCTTCCTCAACCTAGTGCCCTTCAGATGTTTTGGACTTCAGCTCCTATCATTTCCAGCCAGCATGCCCAGTGGTCAGGAATGCTGGGAGTTGTAGTCCAAAACATTTGGAGAGCACCAAGTTTGGCAAGTCTGCCCTACTGCCGCTAAACCTGTCCCTCTGGTTAAGGCCCGGCTCACATGTAACAAGAAGCCACCGCGGGTGAGCCTCCCTGCAGGGAATTCTCATCGCAGCAGCAGCTACCATTTAAAATATTCAAGGGGGTGTCATAGTTTCTCATTTTGGGTGAACCTGGCAAGGGCGGGTTATTATTGGGGTGGTTGACAAGCCACCTGCAACCCTTAAACAGCTGATGGGTTCAGGTGGCCTGTCAATCACCCAAACAACCTACCCTCACTGGGTTCGCACATAACAAGAAGCCATGGTGACAGGGGCTTGGATTGGCAAACTGGCACCTGTGGGCATCACAACCCACTGAGGCGAATGAGCCGGTGCAAACCAGGTCTAAGTGTGTGTACCTGAAACAATTGCAAACTGCTTCCCTGTTTACCTCCACTTCATTCTGTTGTTTCCTCTGTGTCAAATTTAGATTGTACCCTCCTTGGGGCAGGGAGCATTCCTTTTGTATTCCATAAAGAGTAGAGTACTCTGATGGTGCTACATACATTTTTTAAAATGGCAATTTTGACACTTTCATGTTTTATGTTATGCATGCTAAGGGCTGAATTAGATATGATGGTGCCAGCTGGCAAACAGCTGAAAAGCAGGGGCGGTGGTGGTGGTGATTTCAAGTGGAGAAGCAGTGGGAAGGTGTGTGCTCATCCCTTCCCCTGCCTGACACATTTCCTCTCCTACACTTCCCACAGCTGTTTCTTCATGTGTATTTTTCTGTAGCGGTGCTCTGAAAACAGAAGGAAACCCAGTTAGGAAGAGGGGGGATTTTGGTGTGGAAAATGTTCCAAAATCCCCATTCCACCTGCTATGTTTGTGCTTGAAATCTCTCTCTTACGCACACACACACACACACCTCTACAGGTGTTTGGTTGACCAGTGTCCGCCACCATCGTTTCCAGTTCCACCCTGCACGGACAAGTGTTTGTGGCAAGAGCATCCAGCTAATAAATCCTCCCAGATCAAATCTGTCCATGTTCCCTGGAAGAGTGTTTACTACAAAGATCTGGCTCACCCATGCGGTTCATCACTTTATCTCTTGCCATGCAATTACTCTGAGCTACACCTGTTAACTGCCTCTCTTACAAATATTGTGTCTGAGTTGACATTGGGTGATACGAATGATGCCTTTGTGGTGATTAATCTGTAATAGCTTGTTCACGCGCACGCACACACACACACGCACACACCGCTGCCGCCATCCTCACCACCACTTAGTGCTGCAGTCAAAGGAGTGAGGAAGCGGCACAACCAAAAATAGCAAGAGCTGAACTTGCCATTAAAATCTCATCCACTCAGAATGATCTACATGACGACATCACAGAAGGCAATGGAGAGTGAGGGTAAACGAGGGCAATTTAAACAAATAAGACAAGGAAGGGCATTTTTGACACTGCCAGACTGTATCATACGAATATTACTTTGGACCTCCAGGTGTGGGCTAGAAAGAGGACAACAATAATTCTAAATGAAGTATGTGGGAATATGGCCAGCCCCTGAAAGGGTGACATAATTCACTCCTTTTCTACCATGTTGCTCCAATTATATGAAGACAGAAGCTGACAATAAGCCCAGCCAAGTGAGAGATACTCCACTATGGCAGGCATGGCCTTGAGTGCATCTCAGTGTGTAGCCACAGCTTAAAGCCATGGCATATACATCTCATGGGTATTTCATGGATAACTGGGAATTTCCTGAAGGCACTGCACAGGGATTTCATACTTTTTCATCCCAATTGGCAACTAAAAAGTCCCCAGTGACTACAAACAGCCATTAAAATGGAATTTAAAACATCGTATAATTTTTTAAAAAATATACTTTTTAAAGCACAAACATCCTGACTTTATGTGTGTGTTTTTAATAAAGTACATAACAGCAAAAACATGCTAGATGGCTATTGGTACAGCTAAAAGAGGAAAAGCTTTTCTTAAAAGAAAGGTAATTACAGCACAATTCTATCCATATTTACTCAGGAGTGAATCCATTGTTGTTATTTTTGTTATTGTCCACCTTATCTCCTAAAAAGTCATGAAGCCAGTATGCAACAATTTAAAACAATAAAGCCTTACAACAAGAACATAAAAATTATTAAAGCATTAAATATTCATATTTTAAAAGATTAATTTCAAAAGACTTTTCTTCGCACCCGTTATAAAGGCCAAGATAGTGGAGGGGGGCACTTGCAGTTCGTAAAGGGGCACATTCCATATTTCAGGGGCAATACAGGAGAAAGCCCTTTCATGCATGCCCAGCAAACAGCCCGCTTTGGCTCATGGCACCCTCAAAAGGGCCTCTCTTGCAGATCTAAATGCTCAGGCAGGTTCATAGCTTACTCCCAGGTAAGTGCACATAGGACTGCAGCCATAGGAGGTAAATCCCACTGAACTCAATAGGACTTACTTCTGAGTTGATATGCATAGGATTGTGCTGCAGTTGACTTTCCAAATGTCAAGCCAGCCGGTAAACTGGCTGTTTTATTTATTTGTCTTGTTTTTGAAGGATTGGGGGCAAAATAGTTTGGGGAATGAGTATTCACAAGAGAATATGCATACTCTGGTTCTGTAAGCGTCATAAAGTGTTTTCTGAAGGATTGGGGATGAAAGAATGTTTTGGAAATAATATTCATGAGGGAATATGCATACTCTGGTTTTTTAAATGCCATAAAGTGTTTGTTTAAGATATGCATAATTTGTAGAGACATGTATTGATCGCATGTTTTACGGAGAGTATTTGGATTTTTAAAATGTTCATAATGCTTGAAATATTTTTCAAAAATAAGGGGTTGTGGCTAGGGATGGCAGGCGCTGCCCCTCCCCCCCAGTCCGGGTTCTCCAGGCGCCTGCCATCCCCTGCCCCCTCTCGCGTGCCCCAGCCCCATGCTTGAGCTCCCCGCCACGCGCCGAGCCACCCACACTTGCCTGGGACCTGTCCTTCAAGCGCCACAACAAGTGCCATTTTGCAAAAAAAAAAAAAAAATGGTGATCACAAATATGTGCACATTTAGTGGTATGCAAAATGGTGCTGTGAATCACCCGTATACACAAGATTACAGGATGGGTCCCGGATGGGTGTAGTTGGCTCGGTGAGTGTGTGTGTGTAGGGGGATCAAGCCGGGGCAGGGGCTCAGTGAGCATGGCTCGGGGGCATGGCTGGGGGGAGTCCGCTGGACTCCCAGACCCAATCAGGAGCCCGTGCCATCGCTCGTTGTAGCTCCTGGTTTCCATCCACCAGCTGTCAGAATAGACACTGCTGTCAGGATGGATTTCCTCCCCACTGCAGACCCCTGGATGCCCCCCAAATCTACTCCAAAGGCTTGGGGGATCCTCTGGAGCAGATTTAGGGGGTACAGAAGGTGCAGGGTGGGGGAGAGGAAGAGAAAGTCCCGTTATACAAGAGGAAATTAACGCGCATGATGATGGATAGAGCCCTTTGTGTGCTGTTAGTTGGTTGTCAACCAATTAATGAATTTGAGTTGATTCATCATTAGCCTTTTAACTGAATAGTTGCTTAATTACACAATTCAATTAAAATAAATGCACATACACTATACCTTAATAGAGCTGCCTCTTTCAAGATACGAGCAGAAGTCTAAGATAAGTTGCCATGTATTTAAGCAAGATGTATTGCTTGTTGCTAGGCTGTCACAGATATTTTCCTGTCCATTCCTTGTGTATTAACAAGGGATGGACATGAAAATATGAATGATGGCCTAATGCTAGGAAGTCATACGCCAGACCAAAGATCTCAGAAAGTAAAAGCAGGGTCTCACCTGTCAGCCCCACCAGTCAAAAAGCACCTAACAATTAATCAACTAAAAATGGAACTAATACATGTTTATTCAGAAATCCAACTGTGTTTAATAAGGTTTACTCTCAGGTAAGAGTGCACAGGATTACAGCCTAAGATTTTAGTTGATTAACCAGCTGACCGAGGCTGCAACCTGCAGCACACTTTCCAGGGTCGATGCTCCAGTGGAGGAATGGGCAAACAAGCAATTTTTGCGTTTGCCTAGATACACCAAACACCAGCCTGAAGCTCACCTTGCCTCATTCCCCACATTAATTTGTACTCTTCGTTCATTTTGTTCTAATAGGAAAAATGTGCATTTCAAATGGGAAAAATGCACATTTTAAAAAAAGTACCCCAGAAAAAAATGTGCACTTTCCCCACACGAGTAAAGTGTGAAATGCACATTTTTTTTTAGCATGAGAACAAGTTCAGGAATTTGCTAGCAGTTTCAGACAACATGCTCTCCTGCTCATGTTGACATTCGATGTTATGAATGGGACACATTTACAGGATTTGAGAACATAAATTAAGTTCTTGTGCATCCCTGTTCCAGTGAACGTTGATTTAAAAAAAAAAAAACCAAGAAGGGAGAGCAGGGCCCATCAACAGTTAGCAACAGTGGATTGGGGAGGGTCCAGGGCACCGTCTTCCCCCAGTATGGTGAGATGTATTTCTATTTAAATTATAGTAATTATTTCTAAATGTGCATTTATACAAATTAATTAGCATGTGCAAACTTGATGCAATTCTGTGCCCGCCTTTCCCCTCTTTTTTGGTGATGCGTAAGTCAGGGGGTGGGCAGACTTCAGGCTTTGCGAGATCTAACTTTGTTTTTTACTGGAACCATCAGGTCCATCAAACAGAGCCAGGTGCAAGATGGTGGCAAGCTACTCTTGGAATTAAAGAGCAGGGTGTCTCTGTGCACCGACTCAGCCCAGGAATTTGTTTTCAGTCCCAGAATTGAGCTCACAGTCCTGTCACTCAAAAATCTACCTTTGGTTTTCCTCCCAAGATTTCTTCCATCTCAGCATCCTTTACCTTTCACCCGTCTTGAAAACCATTCGCCAAGGAATTTGGAGACCCTGTTGCCACATCACCAGGTGTGCCTTCCTGATGCCTTGCATGTGCTGTCATAGACAGCCAACTGTGGTTACAAACAGTGCTCAACCTTTGAGAGGGGGAGGGGGGCTTTAATGAAATCCATTACTCCCCAACTACCCCCCCCCCATGGGCCGCGGTGGCATAGTGGTTAAGATGCTGAACTGCAGACTGGAAGGTCGGCAGGTCAGCAGTTCGAGACCCGAGTGCTGCATGACGGAGTGAGCTCCCGTCTTCAGTCCCAGCTTCTGCCAACCTAGCAGTTCGAAAGCAAGAAATTGCAAGTAGATAAATAGGTACCGCCTCAGCGGGAAAGGTAACAGCGTTCCGTGCACCTCGGTGTTCAGTCATGCCAGCCACATGACCACGGAAGTGTCTTCGGACAGCGCTGGCTCTTCAGCTTAGAAACGGGGATGAGCACCGCACCCTAGAGTTGGACACGACTGGTTGGGGACACCTTTACCTTTACTTTTTTACCCCCCCCCCCATTTTATCCTAAGTATGCCGCCTGTGGCCCACAAAAGGTACAGGGGCTGAACCACTGCTGCCCCTCCCCCATAATTTTAACACAGCTTGTTGTTGTTGTTCAGTTGTTCAGTCGTGTCCGACTCTTCGTGACCCCATGGACCATAGCACGTCAGGCCTTCCTGTCCTTTTAGCCTTGTGATACGTTCCATGGGGTTTTCTTGGCAAGAATACTGGAGTGGGTTGCCATTTCCTTCTCCAGTGGACCACATTTTGTCAGAACTCTCTGCCATGACCTGTCCGTCTTGGGTGGCCCTGTACGGCATAGCTTATGGCTTCACTGAGTTACGCAAGCCCCTTCGCCACAACAAGGCAGTGATCCATGAAGGGGTAACACAGCTTACAAAGTCCTAAATACCAGTATTCGCCCTTGCTCTCAGACCTTTTTAAAAAATAAATAAATAAATAAATAAATAAATAAAGGTTCTGTTGTGTCCAGAGGCCTGGAACTCTCAGAAATAAAAATCTGGCTTCGAACCAAGCTTAGACGATGTTGAGCTTCTTTTATGGTTCCTTTCTCTCATACAGCCACAGGCAGGTTAGTCCTTACTTTGCCAGTCTATCATAAATCCTGGGATGAATTCTACATTTCATCCAGGACATTGTGGAATCCTAGCCTGGATCAAAGCATGGATCTACTGCGAATATTACAAGTTCTGATCTGTAGTATCAGCCGATTAATCAACTAAAACTTTAGTTGATTCATCTCAGCAGCATTAAAAAGTAAGGGCACACTTTAATCATGATATCAGTGTCAATGATTTTAAGAGCATCCCCTACACCCACCCAAAAGCATGGGTGTTGTTGGGCTTTTACAGGCAAGGTCTTGCTGTCAAGGGAAGCGTGAGCGATGCTTATTTTCTGAAGGGAGAGGTACTGGAACGGAAGCTAGGATGTGAGCCCGGGAAACTTACCCAAGATGGTAAGGGAAAGCCACTCTGCATATGCTCAGAGGTACTGGTCTTTATTTATAAGCAATGCTTATTTATGCTTTATTTATAATGCTTTATTTATAAGCAATGCTTATTTATGCTTTATTTATAATGCTTTATTTATAAGCAATGCTTATTTTCTAAAGAGAAAGGTACTAGAACGGAGGCTAGGATGTGAGCCTGGGAAACTTACCCAGTTCTTTTACTCTAAAAAGAATGGGGATCAGCTGAAGGTGGTGAATAGTAAGGGAAAGCCACTCTGCACATGCTCAGAGGTACTGGTCTTTATTTATAGTACATATCCTCCAATGCCTGCTATTTACTAGGAACATTTGGGGGGATCTATGCTTTTGTGGAATGCCTTAAAAAAAAGGAGATAGGTTGCACTAGATTTCCTTCCTCTGTGTTAGTAAATTCCTCATAAAAAAAAAATCTATTGGTTTGTTTACTAATAAATACCAAAGCCAGTCGTGGAAGGGTGTTGCAAAGTCAATGGAATTCAGGAGGGTGTTAATTTCCTTTCTTTTCCGTTCTGGTAAGAATTTACCAAAATTCACAAAATTCTCCATATTTGGGGCAAAGAAAATTTAAAAATTCAAAGACGGGGGGAAGGTGAAACTGACAGACTCAGCTTTCCAGGCCCAGGGCGCTTGGTTCTTGAAGTCCGGGTTTGAATCCCTGTGTATTTAACCACTTCACCGCTGAATTAGAGTCGCCACCTCTTTATTCTGGCAGGCTCCTCATCCTCAACAGCTCTATGGCTGGGAGGTACATCACGGTCTTCGCCGTGTGGGGAATACCTTACCTATCGTCCAGTGCAGACAGGTGAGAATTTCAGTCCAGTTCATATTTTATCAGAATTTACCAAAATTTACAAAGTTCTTCATATTCGGGAAAGAAAAAAAAATGTGATTTGAAACATTCAAAGGTGGGAGAAAACGAAATTGACGGATTTGCCCACCACTAGATGGAACACCTACAGCTAACATGGCCAACTTTTCAACCAACTTCTGCAGATGCACCTTTCACAGCAGTGTGGTCTGCAACAGTTAGAAGGTGGTATTGTTCATCTCCATGCTGCACTGTGATTAATCCTCAGCTAACTAAAAGGCATGGCAGTGAGGGCAGGTTAAAAAGCTAGCAATGGACAGCAGGAGGCAAAGATTTTTTTGTATTTATTTTATTTATTAAATTTCTTAATTGCCCATCTGGCTGTTCACCTGGCCACTCTGGGCGATGTACAATAATACAATAGTTTAAAACAATAAAATTCCACATTAAAACACCATATTTCTAAAAATACCCTGACCCACCCCAAATGCTTGCCTGAACAACCATGTTTTTAATGTGTGGCGGAAGCTTATTAAAGAGGGGGCATGGTGGAGTTCCCTAGGGAGGGAGTTCCACAGAGTGGGGGCCACCACAGAGAAGGCCCTCTCCCTCATCCTCACCAGCCTAGCTGTCCTGGCTGATGGGACAGAGAGAAGGCCATCCGAGGCTGATCTTGTTAAGCGGCCTGTCTGATGTTGCTGGAGGCGCTCCTTAAGATAGGCTGGGCCAGAACCATATAGGGTTTTAAAGGTCAAAGCCAACATCTTGAATTGGCCCAGAAAACAACTGGTAACCAGTGCAACTCCTTCAGCACCAGAGTGATGTGATCACGCCGGCGGCTGCCTTGAGCCGCCGCGTTCTGCACCAGCTGCAGCTTCCGAACCATCTTCGAGGGTAACCCCACGTAGAGCGTATTACAGTCATCTAGATGAGAGGAGACCAGGGCATGTACTACCAATGGGAGCAGATGGTTGGGAAGGTAGGGGTGCAGCCGCTGTATCAGATGGAGTTGGTACAGCACTGTTCAGCTCACAGCTGACACCTGAGCCTCCATGGACAGCTGGGAGTCTAAAATGACCCCCAGACTGTGGACCTGGTCTTTCAAGGGTAGCCGTACCCCATACAACACCAGGTCAACATCCCCCAACCTCCTCTTGTCTCCCACCAAAAGTACCTCAGTCTTGTCAGGGTTCAGCTTCAGCTTATTCCTCCCCATCCAGCCACTCACCATCTCCAGACATTTGGACAGGGATTCTACAGCCAACCTTGGTGAAGTTTTAAATGAGAGGTAGAGCTGTGTGTCATCCGCATATTGATGACACCGCACCCCAAACCTCCTGATGATAGCCCCCAGTGGCTTCACATAGATGTTAAATAGCCTCAGGGAGAGCATGGAACCCAGTGCCACCCCACAAGTGAGTGGCCATGGGTCTGAAACCTCCTCTCCAGTGCTACTCTCTGGTATCTACCAGAGAGGAAGGACTGGAACCACCATAATACAGTGTCTCCAATGCCCAACCCCTCCAGGTGGTCCAGGAGGATACCATGGTCAATGGTATCAAAAGCTGCTGAGAGGTCAAGGAGGACAAGGAAGGAGCATGCACCCCTATCCAGAGCCCTCCTCATATCATCCACCAAGGCGACCAAGGCCATTTCTGTCCCATGCCCAGGCCTGAAGCCCCATTGAAATAGATCTAGATAATCAGCTTCTTCCAAGTGTGCCTTCAACTGCATTGACACCACCTGCTCAATCACCTTGCCCAAAAATGGCAGATTCGAAACTGGGCAAAAGTTGTTCAGGACTTGGGGACCAAGGAGGGCTTCTTTAAGAGTGGTCTATCACTGCCTCCTTGAAGGCTGATGGCATCACCCCCTCTTCAAGGGAGGCATTCACCACCACCCTGATCCCCTCACCCAGCCTCTCTCTGCAGCTCATAATGAGCCAAGTTGGGCAGGGATCAAGTAAGCAGGTGGTCGGCCTTACAGATGAAAGCACCTTGACCACTTCATCAGAAGGAAGAAGCTGGAACCGATCCCACAAAACCGGATTGCCACAGACCACCTCTCGTTTGCTAACTGTATCCACGGCACACGAAATAACACTCCTGATCCCATCAATTTTTTTCACAAAGTGCCTTGCAAGGCCTCACAGGAGGCCTTAGAATGCTCCAGCGGTTCCTAAGCAACTGGACCGACCAGGCTCCGGACCACTTGGAACAGCCTCCTGGGACAGCACTCTGTGGATGCGATAGAGGCGGCATAGTATTCCTTTTTTGCTGCCTTCACCACCATGTGGTAGGCTGAAGATACAGCTCTAGCCCGTGTCTGATCGTCTTCGGAGCGAAACTTCCGCCACCGGCGCTCTTTCTGCAGTTGACCTTTCTGCAGTTTGTGATAGCAACAGGTGTGGGAGTTGAGAGGTCTTTAAAAAAAAACCACACAAGAGTGCTCCTGTTTTTGTCTGTGAAGTATTGGAGGAGTTTTTTGTATCTGTTTCTTTAAAGAAGGAGCACAGATGAATAGGAAAGAGGGCGAGGGCAAAAGAATCAGCAAGAGCGTGTCTGTGTGTGTGTGTGTTTGGGGGGAGGGTGTTCTGTTCATCATAGTCTTCCTCAGCCTGATGCCTTCCAGCTATGTTGGCCTATAATTCCCACCATTCCTAATGGTCATGCTGCCAGGGAGGATGTGAGTTGTAGTCCAACATGGCTGGAAAGCACCAGCTTAGGGAAATCTGGCTTTCTCCACCATTGATTATGGTGTGGCTGTGTAATGGATGAGGCAGCTGCTGGAAACCAATCCATGTTTAGCGGGGGGGGGGGGGCTGCACTGCATTTCAGCTCTAGGGATGCGATACCCGAGGCGAGCACTGAACTCCAGACCAACCCATGTTGGGAAAATGAGCTTTCGGTGAGCTGATGTGAACCTGAAAGTGTTATAGCGGAGATCCAAAAAACAAAAACAGTAATGACCTTCCTTGCAAGGGAGCACAATCTTGAAAGCCCCTTCTGCCAATTCCAGGAGAGTGAGAATGTAAATAACAAACCAAAAAAAAATCCCTGCCATCCATAGCCATTTGGAGGTACAGAGATGTACGAATCAGCAAAATTTGACCTTGACAAAGTTCTTCAGATTCCACCTCGAAGCTCATTCTGTCTCGTGTCTGTATCAGATGGCAAGCTTTGGTTTTCTTCTTTTTGTACAAAAATGTGTGTGTATTTTCATACACATTTTTCCAAATGTACATATCAATTGTGCACATCTTTGAAATGCATGCATTCTTCTCCCATTAATTAAAGTACGTTAGCGTGCATTTTTCAAAAGTACACGTTTTCATGCAAATTTTTCAAACATACACATGCTGTCAAGGATGTACAGACTGTGTGCTGTAGATTCTCAGGTGCCTTTCACTCTGTTGTTTGATGGAATTATATTGTTTTAGTTTCCAAATTTGCACAAATTCACATTAGCACAAAATTGAATGTGCACAAATTTGCATGTGCACAAATTCCCCCCAAATGTGCATTTTCCTATTTTAGCCTGTGGAGGAAATGTACATTTTGTTGTTGTTGTTGTTGTTGTTCTACATTGCATATTTTTCTATGAGAAAAAAATTGCGCTAATTTCCCAAAACTTAGAAAAATGGTCTGCAAGTCCATGGAATCTGGTCTACTGTGGAATTCATGGGTCTGCTGCAGAATCCGCAGGGCGGATTCATAAAAATCTCAACTCATTTGGTTCCGAACTGATTTCTCCAACATCCACATATGCTGTTGAATGCATTTATTTTTGGGGTCCATGAATCAGATGCCAGACTTGGAAATGTACAGACTTCGACTGCAGATTTCATTCAAGTCCATGTTCAGTCCAGAAGGTAAGAACCAGATAAATCCTGATAAAAAACAAACTGAAATGATTTTTTCATACATCCCTATTTGAGGGGTGGGCAAGGAGGCCGTTCAAGGCATATGTATATAAAAGCACCGAAGCTGCTCTAGGCAGGCAGGGTGACATAACTTCGGGGGGGGGGGTGCGTCACAGAGAGATTGGTGGTGGAAGCGGAGAAAAGACGTGGCATTAATCTTTCCAGTTGCCTCCCCAAGGATGAAGAAGAACAAATGGAAATTACTTGGCATAACACAATGCAGGCAGCAAGGGAGAACTCTGGCCCAGCACTGCACTGAGGATGAGACACACAGAAGCTGCAGCTTGATGGGCTGACTTCCTTTTACAATTACCTGGACACCACAGCAATTTAGGCTGGAGACAGAAAGATCATCCTGAAGTGGGGTGATGGTGGCACGACAAAACCACCTTTTCCAGTAGTTACTCATATAACTCCATCAGTTCACATGGTGCTTTACAGAGTATATCAAAAGCAAAAAATAAAAGTGGGGCAGGGGAGACAGTTCCCTGCCCCCAGAAGCTTACAATCTCCAGTGCAAATGACAAAGTTACACCATGATTCCTTTTCCCTAGTTGGTTGGTTTTTCCCAAGGAAAAGTGCACACAGAAAGCTGGAATCTTTAGTGGAGGACTAACCAGGAAGAGCGGGGGGGTGTTAGAAGGGGCTTCTTCGCCCTTTCTCTCCAAGATGTTTGTATCTTTTGTCCCACTGCTAGGAAAAACAGGTGGCAGGGAAAGAGTTAAGCACCATGACCACCTACAACATACACCCACACATGCACCCCTCCAGCCTTCTGCTAAGGTTTCCAGTCTCCCATAGATTGTTTCCCTTGGTGAGGAACAAACCATCACGGAATTACTAGTGCTGGGCTGAAAATTTATTCCACTTTTTTTTCAAGCATTTTCATTTCGTTTGATGGGAAAGAAATAGCTTCCCCAAAAAATTTAAATGAGAAGGACATTTTGGTGAAGTTCTCGTGGGTCGGGTGCATGGTTCTTGTGCTTAGTTACGAGATGGCTGAATGGCGTGCTGGGGAACTGAAGATTCAGGACAAAGACCCATAGGACATCAATCAGCATAAAATGTGCAAATAGCCATTTATATCTATTTATGCACAATTAGAAATAATTAATAGCACATATTTAAATTCAACAGAACACAAAGCCAGCCATTTAATTTCTCATGCAAATCACGTCAAATAAAATACATTCTTCAACGAATTTGCACCCTGACTCAGATCATCCCAAATCAGTCACTCCTCTTAAATGACAATTTATTTGCAATCTCTCGCCATTTTTTCTCCCACTTTTCACGCTCCCTGGACCCCACAGGAAAATCTTGCCCTCTCTCTTGCCCGCCTGGAGGAAAATTACCCCCGTCTCTTGCAATTCAGCTTAGAAGAAAAGCTTCCATTGGAATCAATGAAAGGTGGGTTTTTTTCTTTCCTAAGTATAATTGCCATGCAAGGGGAGATGGGGGGAAGGAAGCACAGCATGAAGGGAGGGGAGAATTGACCCTTCCCAACTGGAATCTTCCTGGAAACCTCTCCACTGTATGCCAATTAAGCTCAGGAAAAAAACAAGTAGGCACCAATGGAATATTTTTTAAAGACCTTAATTGCCTTGTGGGGGGCTGGCGGGGGGGGTGGAGGGGTGGGGGGAGTGTGATCCAGCATGTGGGGAGGGAGGAACTGACCCTTCCCAGCTGTAATCTCCCTTGAAAATCACCCCCTGCATGGCAAATTAAGCTAAGAAAGAAACCTTCCATTGGCATGAATGGACACTCAAGGCTCTAAAGAATAGATTTGGGGCTGGGGCCCCATAGCCCCAGGCTTAGAAACTCCTGTGCAGGTGTGTGTGAGTGCCCTGTCTTTCACTGCACAAACATCTCAGGCACTCCGCTGCTTCCCCAGGTTCCTGCATTTCAATTAAAGCCCAGGAGAAGTGTCATGATATCACTCCTCCCATGGGCTTTTTTCCCGATCAGGAAGTGTGGGCAGCTGAGGAGGCTGCCAAGCAATGGGGAAAGAAGAAATCGCACAGCCCCCTCCACCACCTTGCAATGATAAGATATGCTCAAAAACACCATCCAAAGAGGTTCTAAAGCAGCCTGAGAATAGGGATGTTGGAGAATTCCGCCACGGACCCCGATGAGGCCGGATTCCAGGAGTCCTGTCCAGGTCGGCTCCTCCACGCGGTGATCCTGCGGCTCCACAGCGCTGGCGATATGGCCGGCCACCATTGCCATGCCGTGTTGCTGTGCTAAGTCCGGACGCAAATGGTGTCCACTACGCCATTTGTGTCCCTGTTTTTTCACATGATAGGCTACGCAAATATCTACGTAAATATAATTTGTGTAGCCGTGAAAACAGGGACGCAAATGGCGTAGTGGACGCCATTTGCGTCTGGAAGCGATACGGCACGGCTATGGCAGCTGGCTTTGCAGGATCACCACAGAGCAGAGCCAGCCTGGATGGATTCCGGGGGGGTTGGATCGCCTCCCCCCCCCCCCGTGGACCACTGCAGCTGGAACGGGGTAAGTGATCAACCCACCCCTACCTGAGAATGAGGCAGAAGAACGGAAGCCTCTTTCACAGGGGACGAATTCCTGGAGGAGAAGGCTATCGATGGCTACTAGTCCTGATGGCTATATGCTACCTCCAGAATCAGAGGCAGTGTGCCTATGTGCACCAGTTGTTGGAGAACATGGGCAGGAGGGTGCTGTTGCACTCGTGTCCTGCTTGTGGGTTCCTGGTCGGCAGCTGGTTGGCCACTGTGAGAACAGAACGCTGGACTAGATGGACCTCTGGTCTGATCCAGCAGGGCTCTTCTTCTGTTCTGATGTTCTTCTTATGAAGAAAACTTTCAGGGAATTGGAACACAAATTTTGGCAAAGCAGGACTAGGCATTACACAAAACCTGTATTTTGGTCTTCAGTTTAGGCAGCTGGGGAGATTAACTGTGAATCACTGCAAAACCCTGCAAGAATTCCAGGTGTGACCAAGCAGGACAAGCGGGCCTCCTTCATAGAACCCTTCAGCTCCTTGCAGGGAAAGAAAAAGGATATTCTCTCCAGCCTTCAACAAAGCCATGGAATCTAAATATATCACCTCCATGGGCACAGATACAACTTTCTTTTCAAAAGATCTGTCAGCACCACTCACGGACCGTGCTGTGAATTGCCAAAGGGTGGCCGGGGAGGGCGGGGAGCAACCTCCAGACTTCTCCTCTGCACTTGCAGGTGAGCATCAAGCCAGAGCATGTGCTGGGCAAGTGGAAAAATTGACTGGAGTACCAACCCATGAAAGATGGAACGGAAGCAGAGAACGAGAGCATGGAGGGAGAAAAGCTGATGCGAGATTCTGGGTGGGGAAAGAAAGGGGCTACCTGGTTCCTGGGTATGTGGAATGAAGGGGGGATGCAGACCAGGAATGAATGCATGAATAGGGTCAGTGGAGGCTAGTGAAGCACCTTGGAGAGCTCCTTTGGAGTTCTGACTGGTACAGACTGAAACCTAAAGTGGATTCACCGCCCCACTGACATTGGAGCGACTAGTTTTTTGAGCACGATGGTGGGCAACAGCTGCAGGAGGCCCCGCCACCACCTGCCACCATTTCGTGCCCGAAACCTCTGCTGCAGTGTGCACCTGGCTCCTTCTCCCCCTTCCTGGGTCCCGGGAGAGGGAGCAAGTTGCGCACGGCAGCAGGGTCACTGTGCGCAAATTGGAGGACAAGAGAGGGGCGGCTCACCTCTCATCCGCCATATTGCCCACAGTGGGGTCACTATGCGCGCAGGTCTTTCATTCTCCCTCCCAACCCTGGGAGGGAGAACAAAGCACTTGCGTATAGCGGCCCCACTGGATGTGAAATGGAGGGCGGGGGGGAGTGGCACCCCCACTCTTCTCATCCTCCTGTCCCGCCACTGCCACTGCAGTATCGGGGACAGAAGAAGGATAGGGGAGTGGCGCGCCCCTCTCCTCCTCCCATCTTGGCTGCCATGGCGGTGGCAGCAGCAGCAACAGTGGGTCAAAAGGACGACGAGAGGGAAGCCCCACTCGTCCCCCTCCTGTCTCACTATTGCTGCTGCCACCGTGGCAGTGAGAACAGGAGCAGCACAACAGCAAGGATGCATGAGAGGGGCTCCCCCCTCCCTCCTGCCCTCACCAGCATGCTGCTGTAAAATCCACCAGCTGGCCGACTCGGCAAGAGCCAAGTCGAGCCCGCAGGCAGATGGTTGGCCCAGAGTCTGGGGGGCTGAGCTTGCGAAAGCTCGCCGAGCTCCACCCCCCAAACAGATTCCTCCAACATCCCTAATCTGTCTGGAGATAAATGTGCAAACAGGTATTACAAAATCAGTTTCCTTGTGAGTCCTGGAGATGGAGTCCATCTCCAGGACTCACAAGGACACTGATGCAGGGAAAGGGCTGCCCTTCTGAAATGCACGACCGCTCTGGAAAGGGGAGAGTGGGAAAAACATTCCTTCCTGCAAGCAGCTCCTTCGGTTGCTTGTGCTGCCCAGCTGGCCTTTGTTCAAAGGCACGAAAGTGGTTGTGGCCAGACTTGGAGGCCATCGGGTTGCCCGTAAGTTCTTTCTCGGCTTTTCCTTGCCATCAAGAGAAATCAGGAAGAGGCTGAAAGTTTGGTGACCAGTAGGGATGGGGAAGACATTTTTCTGTTTGCATTTTAATGCAAACTTACCTAAGGTCACCATTTTGAAGCAATCCACAAACCGAAACTCAGCTGTCCATCATCAAAAGCCCCACTTCTCTGGATTTTGCAATGGAATTCTCCCATGAAAACAATGCATACAAAGATGTGCATATTATGGAAAT
This sequence comes from Heloderma suspectum, assembly GCF_057233095.1. Taxonomy (NCBI): domain Eukaryota; kingdom Metazoa; phylum Chordata; class Lepidosauria; order Squamata; family Helodermatidae; genus Heloderma; species Heloderma suspectum. The sequence continues at coordinate 42,369,877 of NC_139463.1, forward strand.
ATGCACGCAAAATGCCTGTATTTGGGACAATAACCTTTCAAAATGCTTTCGGTTTGGACAATTGCTTGCAGAAAATGTGTGCATTAGGCCAAATGGTGCACACAAAATGCATATATTGGGAGAAATGTGCACAAAAAATCGTACACATTTTCATGCAAACCGTTTTTAAAAATCTCAAATTTGGAGTGGGGGGAGAACCAAATTTAAAGTTAAAAGAATGAGAAATGGAGAGAAACTGAAAAGGATAGATCCGTCTACCCCCTAGTTACTAGTAGATATTTAAGGAAAAAATACACCACACTGACTCAAGACAGTGGCTGATCAGTTCTATTTTCACGGATGTCCTTGTGAGCAGAACAGAACCTGTGCGACTCAGGATGGCTACATGAACCCTCACGATCAGAGGCCACTGAGTACCAGCGGCAGGGAAGCGATGTTGCTTTCATTCACTGCCTGTGGGCATCCTGGAGGCATGCTGGTTGGCCGCTATGGGAACTTGAATGCCAGCCAGTGCGGACCTTTGGTCTGATCCAGCTGGAACCTTCATATGTTCTTATACAAGCCCAGTTTAATTTCCAGCTTACTTTCCCTGATACCAGAGTAGTTCTCCAGGATTCCACCACATACGCTCCTAGCTGAACTCTTGCAACAAACATGGCAAAGCTCATCTCTACAGCCGTGTCAATCCACCTGCTGACTGCACACATATATGCACACACATCACAAGGAATTCCCAGATCTGTTGCTATGGGGAGTCATTCCTGGAATGTCAACTGTCTCTAGATTTTAGAGCTCAGCTGTTGCCATACCTCTGAAGTATAACCAACAGAACTCCTCTGCTGTATAACCGTCTGATGATGCCACTGTTCCAATGCTCGGACAACATACCTACAAGGTACTCCATGACCCACGCCAGCTTATGGGTACTACTCCCCTATTTTAAAACACTGCCCTGGGACATTTTAGGGGATGCTTTCATTTAGTGACAACATCATGCAAAGAAAAAAAAGGGGGGGGGAACATCCACAAGTGCTGTACAAAATCAATTAGTTTTTTAGATTTTTTTAAAAAACTAGAGATCGGACTTGTACACTTTTTATCTTGAGGCATATAATTGAAGACAAATCTGCTTATGCATGTCTTTCCCGTGTAACTTAGCCTACCATCTTATGCACAGTATATCTGATGTATTTGTTCTCTACATTTATGTTTTTATGATCTGATAAATAATAACAAAGACATAATAATTATTATGCTTTTTAAGTTTACCCCATGTGTTTCAAGCCTGCTCTTGTTTCTGGATCAGGCAAACATCCCCTGGCAGATGAGGCAACTGTGTGCAGACCTGCAGTGGAGAACATTCACTGCTGTGCAGGAACTGAAAGCAGTGGGTGAAGGTATCCTTGAGCATCTCAGCAAATCTCCGGATTGCCTTAAAGGGGAAAGACTTAGAGAACTGCAGGATTGTCTTGGGGAATTTCACTGGTCTTTTCGCTTGTTCCTCCCAAACAGGAGCCCCCAAATTCATTCCAAGCTTGGACACTACTGTAAAACTCCAATCCTGTGCACAGTCACTTGCGAGTAAGTCTCATTGAATTCCATGGGACTTACTTCTGAGGAGACATGTGTAGGATCAGGCTGTACAAGAGTCTCGCTTCTGCTCATTTCTTTCATTAAATTCCATGAAGGTGGCAGCTGTTTTGTTTTGTTTCGGTGGGTTTTAAATTCTTTCTTTTTTTTTTAATGTTAGAACAAGATCTTTTAAAACAGCTTTGACTTGTCTTATGTATGCCTCCCTGAGTGTTTTGGGAAGGAAATCCAGAAACAAATATGAGACTCGACAATATGGATCTTAGACGGGAGGGCTGGGGACCAAATCCCCCCCACTGGGAGCGTCAGCTGCCAACCCCAGCTGCCAATCCAGAGGCAAGAGATGGGATGGCGTGGTGTCCAAGGCAGCGGGACTTGCTTCACGGTCTCTTATATTGGAAAGGTAGGGATGTTCCTGGATGACCAGCTAGGACCCCACAACCTGGAGCAATGAAAAGTGACCGGGATGGAGCAGACTTCTGCCTGTACTGCAGCAACTCTCTTGGCACATGAGCAGTTGTTCTCTCTCTCGCACGCCACAGTTCCTACTGCAGTTCATGCTTTACCTACAGATACACCGCACCACCACCCCCCAACACACATACCCCTTTGGTAGAGAGGGAGAGAGAAAGGCAAGGGAGAAGAGAGGGATTTCTCCTTTCTCCAGCTCCCATCTTTCCTTCCCCCCTGCTCTCTTCCTACAGCAGATGAGTCATTTGTCTGCAACCCTCTTTCAAACCATCTCTCCTAATATTCTGTATCAAATCAAAAGCCTTTCCCATTTGGCAGCACAGCCGACCCTGCAGAAAGCAACCTTAACTTGTCTCTGGCAAGCAAGCAAAGACTCTTCAGGAGGAATCCGCCAGCCGCCCTTAGAAACCCGCTACTCCGCTCTCTGCCTCATCGACAGCTCAGCTCGTGGCTATCTGATGGGGGGCACCGACATCGCTGCGGGGAGGAGGGCTGCAAGCCACGCCAGGAGCATGCTGCTCGAGGAGGAACCGCGTGCACCATCAGAGCCTGCGTGCCACTAGTGTCGTGCAAGGGCGCCTGCTGAGGCTGCTTTGAACACGTGGCTGTGCAAGGATACACACACAGGGGCAGGGGGGACAAGCAGCCACTTGGGGGGCTTGTTTTTAATTAAGTCCGTTTGCCTCTTTGCTCAGTTCAGGCGGAAGCATCGCCGTCATTCCAGCGCCGGGAGAAAGTGACAAAACAAGATCAGGCAGCCCGTTCTTAGGGAAAACCCAAGGGTGGAAACAGATTGTCCTTGTTGTTGCTTCCCAACCCCCAAAGAGGTGGTATGATAGAGGCATCAATGACCACAGTGTGCCCGTTCATCTGGCCAAACAGGCATTGCAGGTTTCTGTACTGCATCAAGAACCTGCAAAACCTGTTTGAACAGGGGTGGCGGCCAGACAATAGGAAGGAGCGTGTGTGGCAACGGCGATGATGCCCCCATCATACCACCCTTGAGTCTCTTAAGAATGACTTGCCGCTCTACATCCTGAGAGTACATTTGACACCCTGGATCAGGGGTGCTGCTGCCTCCCAGGCAGCATTGCTCGCCATTCCCTATAAGGACGAGCAAAGCCAATTCTGAGCGATGTTTTGCCAGTGGAGGCTGGTGGCTCCCATTTGGCAGGGCTGTAAATCCATGCTGGGTTTCAGTCACAACTAGCCAGAACACTAACGGAGCTATCCAAGGTGCTGAACCAGAATGGATTCACAGCCCCACCGAAATCAGAGCCACCAGCCTCCACCGAGTTTTACAGAACCGCAGACCTCCCTAAGCCATCAGCTTGGGACCACTCACAGACGGGAAGGGCCATCTCTCAGCAGCAGAGCATGTGCTCTGCGTGAAACCGGTCCCAGGTCCGATGCAGGATCAGCTAACAGACAATGGGGAAAGATCTCTGCCTGAGACCCTGGAGACCCCGCCAGCCAGAGCAGACAAAACTGAGCTCGAAAGGTGGGGCAGGGTCTGACCTGGTCCAAGGCGACTTCAAAGGCTCCATCCTATGAATGCTTGCGGCTTAGGCACCAGATGTCTTGAGCAGCAGGCCGGCGTGACATGGGACCACATGCGACACTTGCCTCCAGCCCTTGTTGGTGGCTTGTTTCATTAGAGAAGAGAGCCCAGCCCAGTCATCTCTGCAGATGAAACCACAGGTGCTGAAATGTTGCCACGTCTCAGGGTTATGCCTCACAGGCTCTTTTCACACATGAGGTTTAAAGCCATGGTTGGCTTGCACGTCCCCCATCTGTAATTTGGAAGCGAGACCTGCAGCGGCTGTTCTGCTGCGAATGCGTGCGCCTCCGTTTTCTTTCCCCCATTGAAAGTGTTCTCACATGCCCTCAAACCACACCGCAGAGGCTCAGGTGCACGTGAAGGATCATGTGTGAAAATGCCCCCTGTCTTTGTTTTTAATCTTTTTTACCCAGCCCAGATTTTCAGTTTATTGAGGGATGACAATTTGCAGAGGTAGAATTGTCAGCTTTTCTTTCTTTCTTTCTTTCTTTCTTTCTTTCTTTCTTTCTTTTTAAACTGGCTTTGCTCCTGGGTTTTTAACAACAGTCTCACACAAATGTAACGGGCAAAGCTTTCCCAAGCATGGGGAGAAGTGGCAAGCTCATTTTGACCAGCTCCATTTCTGTGCATCAGGTTGCTGTTAAAGGCACAGGAGCGGGGCCATTCAAAAAAAAACACACATGGCTATCATATATCCAAGGTGCAATCTGTGCTACAGTCGTCTATCCAGATTAATGGCACTGATTCAAGGCGCACAGTTGCACCAGCATCCCAGCAGAAGTGCTAAGCGCATTTAATGCACAGTGGTGCTCGTCCCACTTCTGGGGTTGTTTCGGACAGGTGCTCTGGAACCCAGCTTGAGCGCATGAGAGGAGTGCTCATGCAACATCTTTGCACATTAGGAACATGGGAAGCCACCTCATACAGAGCCAGACCCTCGCTCCATCTAGCCCGGTTGTGTCAACACTGACTGGCAGCTGCTCTCCAGCGTTTCAGGCAGGATTCATTCCTACCTCTCCCTGGAGGTGGTAGGGATTGAACCTGGGACCTTGTGCTTCCAAAGCAGGTGCTCTGCCACTGAGCCTCAGCCTGAGCCCTGAAACTCTGCTAGCTTGTCAGGAAGAGAAGCAGCCTGTCATGCACCCAAGGCTCTCAGAAACTGGAGCCGGGGGACTGGTTGCAAGCAACGGAGGACCAGCTTCCTTGACCAATGGCATAAAAGAAGCACTATGGTAGGAGAAGCTGCCCTTGTCAAAATTCCCTCTCCTTCTGCTCAGCTACTGAACCGGCAGGAAGCCCTGACCTCTTTGGCCTCTGGCCTTTCTAATGGGCCTTGTGCGGTCCCTGAACTGAAAAGTTTTCTGACCTGGGCTGGTTCACAAACCAGAGAGCACCATTGCTTTGCTGACGTTCACAATATCTTGAACCAAGTTCAGGTGGACAACCTTGGATTTGGGGGAGAGGCTACGCAAGTCTGAGGACTCACACAAGGCCCTTTTCGGGGTCCTGGGTTCGAAGGCGGCGACCCTAGGCATGCCAACTTAGCGCCACTGAGTGTGGTTGGATTTACTCCTGCAGAAACATACACACGAGAGGACTGCACAGTTTAAAAACAAAACATGAGGTCTACCTCTTGCGGCTTGACAGGGATGATCAGACTTGGCAAAGATCTGGACCTCGCTCTCCCCTCCGCCACCTCCCTTGCTCACACACAGAATTCTAAACGCTCGGGGCCATTGTGGCTGTTGTTTCTAAAGGCACCTACGCCATCCATTCTACACCACTGCCCCACATTATCCTGACCTCAAAGTTGGGGGGCGGGGGAAGCAACACATTGCTTCCATTTTTAATCAGGATTATCGCTATTATTTTAGAGCCCAAAGCTCACGGAACACTTTGCTCTCCCCGGCTTTTGCACACGACGACAGCCAAGCGCACCAGAGAGATGGGCGAACAGCAGCGGTTTCCCTAATCAAACTTTCCTCCCAGCTGCCAAAGCAACGCAGAGCCAGACGGCAGCATTAACCCAGGAGACGGTACCTTTAGCTCAGGGGGACGTGAAGCGAGCGGCCAGCAGGAGCCCGTCCAAGGATGAGGATGCTACGGCAACGTTCCAGAGGCGCTCGGGTTCCTCCTGCTTCCCTCTGCAGCCAGAGCGTTCAGCGGCCCAGACCAACTGGGCTGGAAATGCATTCAGCGATCATTTGCAGGATCTCAGACTCCACCTCCGGCAGCTGCAATTGGTCCCCACTCCTGGGCTAGCCCATCTTGGCTGGAGTGCAGCCTCCCTCACTCCTTAACCGCTGTTATTATCGAGAGCATCGGGAAGGGCGAATTATGTGTTCTGTAGACAAGCTCTGGATCTCGGGATGTGCCTGTTGGTGTCAAGGCAAACAAATGGGATTCTCCGGCTGAGGCTGGAACAGGAGGGACCACGTGCCACGCAGAGCCCCTGGGCTGCTTTGAGAAGTGCTTCCCACTCAACAGCACATCTTCCCTGTTAACGATTCCCTTGGGCACCCAGCTGAATTCTGCAACCTGTGTTGCCGTGCGCCGCCTGGGGGGTTTTTTGGAAAGGCAGTCTAGAAATGCTCAAAATAAATAAATACATATTATGCAAATGGGGCATCGTTTATTCCTGGGAGACTTACGATTTGGCGGAATTTGTTCTGGCTTCCCTGATCCCAGGGAAGAGGAGGGACACAGGGATTAGTATAAAGCAAGGGTGGGCATCTTGTAGTCCGCCAACTTCTGGAGGGTCATGACTCCCATCAGCCCTAGTCAGCATACCCAATGGTGAGGGATGATGGGGGTTGTAGGCCAAAAGAAGTTGCCCACCCCTGTTGTAAAGGCTTCTGAAGCTACATCCTTTGACAATTAGTGAAAAGGTAAGCCACTCCTTGACTTCAGAGATTTCAGCAAGCATTGCGTCGCAAGCCTATTTTTGCAGCCATAAGGGCTAAAAACTTGCTTTTTCTTTTTCTTTTCTTTTTTTAAATGAAGCTGAAAAGCTCAGCAAGCTGGATTCTGAACAAAATACAGAATATTTTACTGTATTACGGTTCTTACCTGAGAACCACTGAATTACAGTTAGCAGCTTCTCAATGAATTACCCTCAGGACCTGGGCTGAGTCTCTGCCTACAATGGCTAGCCCTGGATTCTGCTAGACAGGAAGGGGTAGAAGCAGGTTGCTGTCCCAATGGAATCTTGCTTGAGCAACAAGGGCTTCCTGAGCTCTGGTGTGTTCCTGAATCCTTGGTTATTTGTTGTCCCTGATTTCTGGCTCACTTCTCAATCCTGTCTCCTGCTAGGGTGGCCAGGTATCCTACTTTACAGAGGACAGTCCTCTATTGGAAGGCATCCTGTAGTCAAAGTGCTGTCCGGTCCCCATCTGCCTTAAAAGGCAGAGGAGGAACCTTGAATTCACCCATCCACAGTTATCACCTGGATGGCAGACTGAGCAGACACACCACTCACCTGGCCATGAGGCCCTTTCTTGGGATGTCAAGCCATTGCTTCAGTTCCTACCCTCTGGAGCAAAAGAAAATAAATTAGCTCCATCATCGATTGATGTGTCCCTTCCAGTATTTGAAGATGGCCATCCTATTGCCTCTTCACAACCTCTGATACACATATGGCCGGATTCATTGAGTGCCTTGAGCACCATTTTTTCCTGGTAGACAGTCAGGGAGCAAATCAAATCAATAAATAATAAATAAGTACATCCACTGTGAGAGCAAACATTCTATGAATTTTATTTTTAAGGTTAAAAAGAATAACAGAATAACCCTTTGGGGCAGTTTAGTAATACCCTACCTTAGAAGCCAGTGCAGAACAGGTTATTGCCATAGGTAACATGAAAGAGGGATGTGAGAAGGCAAGCACAACGAGCCCCAGAAGATGTTGGAGAGACACGCAATGGAGTCAAGTGAGTTCCAATTTCTATGAATCTGACTGGCGGACTCCACAGTGGACCGGCTTTTTCCACGCTGCATGGATTCTGCAGAATTGAGGGCCATTTTTTTCCCCACTTTGGGGATGGAATTGTGCTAACGCAAGCATGCAAATGTGACCTGCATCAGCACTAATGTGAATTAGCACAAGCAGAATGAAATTCTGGTTTGAAAAATCCGATTCCATCAGTGAGTGGACAACAGAATGAAAGATGCCTGATGACCTCCAAAACACAGATGGAATGGATTTAGCAAAAGCTGCATACCCTTCCTCAGTACGCCCCTTTCCCCCTCCCCCTTACTGGACCCCTGTCATCACTTGAAGGAAAGGTACTTCTCACATGCAAAGTATCTCTCTATCCAGTGGAGGCTGGTGGCTCTGATTTGGGTGGGTCTGTGAATCCATTCTGGGTTTCAGGGCGCACATCAGTCATGAGGTGCCTCTGGAAAAAGGAGTCAGGGGAGAGCCGAGGCAGAAGCAGCATAAGTGGATAAACAAGAAAGTGATGGGCAAACAGTCAAAGAGGCCAACTGGGATGCAGAAGAAGGATAGCCAGAAAAAAGAGTCAAACCAACTGAAAATAGGGATGTATTTGTAGTTTATCTCAGTTCTCATATCAAGGATCACTGCCTGGGGGTCCCCCCACTCTGCATGTCTTTTGCACATTGCAAAAGGCCAGGGGAAGCTCAAGACATGTTGGTGCCTGAGGCGAAGGACAAGGTGGCACCCTCTCCCATTCCATGTGCAAACACTGACTGCACTGGCAGATGAATCTGTCTTCCACACTGATAAGACTGCATCCTCCACTGTGCTTGAATAGGCATACTGCCTCTGGTACTGGAGGTAGCATATGGCCATCAGGCACAGAGCAGACACATAGCACAAAGTTCTGTCCTCCAACACCATGCTGCCACCTCCTAGCATCTGTGCCCGAGGTGACTGCTTCACTCTGCTTGATGATAGGGCCAGCCCTGCAAAATTCCCTTCTGTATACCATATTCATTTGCTCTGAACTCACCTGTCTTCCACAGATTGAAAAGCCAGGAGGCGGTTTGTTCTTTCGATCCAAGATACAATAGGATATCAGTCATCCAAACCAAAATATACTATGGCAACTTCAGTACGCAGATTGGCAGGCTGCGCATAGGGGCAGAGGAGCATTTTGTTGGGTTTTAAAGCATACTCACCTATTTACCATTCCTTCAGGTAGTGCACTGCTCTGACTTTTGTGATACAGCTCCCGGCCTGCAAAAATGGGCACGTTAGGGAAAGTTAGGTACAAAAGTGCATATATTAGGGAAAGTTAGGTACAAAATATGTACGTTAGGAGAAATTGTGTAACAATAAGTGTGCATTTGTGTGCATTGTTGTTTTTCTAAATTGCAGACTGATGTGGAAATTGAATAGATTTATGAGTGAATACATGTGAAATTGACATGGACCGGAAATAAATTGATTAACCCATCTCTGGTTGCACATGGTGCCTTAGAGATGATGTGTGTGCATTGCACATGTGTTGATGTGACAGACGATTCCTCCACTCACCACTCCAAAGTTCAACTTCTAGATAGACTGAGGAAGGGACTGGTCCCAGAAGAATGACAAGTCTAGAGGATCCCACTAAAATAATAACAACAACAAGTCTGCAAAAGGCAAAAATAGGGTCCATGATAACCACAGGCTACATCTAGAAAAATGGGGACCATTGGACCAGAACATGATAATGTATGTATTTATTTAAAAGATTTTTAAGCCAGTTTTTAGGGAAACCCTTCCCAAAGGAGGCATAGAAACTTTCAAACAACAAAACACAATAAAACAATGATAAAATAATAACTGAACAATAATAGAATCAAAACCAACAATTAAAACTGGATAACACCATATACTCAGCATTACCCAATAAAGCCCTGATTCAATTATAAAAAGGTAAAGGTGTCCCCAACCAGTCATGTCCGACTCTAGGGTGTGGTCATCTCCATTTCTAAGCCAAAGAGCCAGCGCTGTCCGAAGATGCTTCCGTGGTCATGTGGCCAGCATGACTGAACACCGAGGTGCACGGAACGCTGTTACCTTTCCTGCTGAGGCGGTACCTATTTATCTACTTGCAATTTCTTCCTTTCAAACTGCTAGGTTGGCAGGAGCTGGGACTGAAGACGGGAGCTCACTCTGTCATGCAGCACTTGGGTCTTGAACTGCTGTCCTGCTGACCTTCCAGTCTACAGTTCAGCGTCTTAACCACTAAGCCACCGTGACCCCAGATTCAATTATAGGCCAAGGTAAATAAATAAGGTCTCAAGGGCCCATTTGAAGACCTGTAATGAGGAGTCCTGGGAGACACAAATTGGAATGGAGTTCCGAAAGTGAGGGGCCACTACTGAGAAGGCGCTATCCTTCATGATCACCCCCCTAATTGCTTTGCCAGGTTGACACACAAGTAGGGATATTGCTCTCAGGGTGCAGGCAGGTTGGTATGGGTGAATATGTCCCTTCAAGTAACCTGGACCCAAACTGTTTATGGCAGGAGTGCTGAACTTCTTTCAACCTGAGGGCCAAATTGCCTTTCGGAGAAGCTCTCGGGGGCAGCATTCCAGTGGCAGGTGGGGCAAAAGGCAAAAGGGACAGGGCCAAAAATAGGGGGAAAAAATACCAGCATGTTTTAGCTTCAAGCGCTTACTGCCAGTTGCTAAGCCTCAGGAGAGGTATTTCAACCTTCTAGAAGAGGGGAAAAGCTGCACCAAAGCCATGACATTGCCAAATGACTGGTGGGTGGAGGAAAGGGGTGGGGCCAGGGGAAGGGGAAGGGCGTATAGCCAAGTAGGGAATCCTGGAGGGCTAAATCTGGCCCCTGGGCCAGACGTTCTGCAGCCCTGGTTCAGGGCTTTAAAGGCCAAGACCAGCACTTTAAATTGGACCTGGAAGTGGAAACACACTAACAGCCAGTGCCACTGGTACAATGCAGGTATCACATGACCTGACCACCCAGCACCTACGAGTACTCAAGTGGCTGCCTTTTGATCCTGCTGATGTTTCTGAATTATCTTTGAATGGGCAGCAGAAACCACCAGTGGGAGCTGAGGAGTGACTTAGCAGCAGCTTTTTCCTGCTTCCTTTTGCAGGTGCTACTGAATGACTGTAGCCAGGGGATCCTGAAGGGCAGTGCTGGCTCCTTGGGCAAGACACCCTCCATGGGCCCCCTCCCTTCTCACCACCGCTGTCCCCAGCTGCTGTTCCTCCTCCTCCTCCTCCTCTTCCTCATCCTTGCTGCCACTTCCTTGCTTGACAGGTGGAGAGCCATGAAGCAGCCAGGCCATGGCTCTGGGTGGTTCACAATTTTTGTGAACTGCCCAGAGAGCTTCTGCTATTGGGCAATATAGAAATGAAATGAAATTTTTAAAAAATGGCATCCCCTGCTTCTCCTTCTCACCACCACCGTTGCCAGAGCGAGAGGCAGGTGAACACACACATACACACACACACGCTCGTGTGATAGGCATACTGCCAATGGAACTGGAGGTAACAAGTAGCCATCAGGACTAGTAGCCTTTGACAGCCTCCTCCTCCACGAATGTGTTGCTCCAGAGCTCTGGAGTTCCCACTGGCCATTTGCCCAAGTCTTCCCCTCAGCTTCTTCCCAGAAGCAATATAAAAAGTTAAAACCTTTCTCATTTTGGCATGCATTTAGTGACCACTGATATATATTGGGGATTTCTCACCACCACCACTACCACACACACACACTAAATGTGTATACTTCTGTACATTAAATTAGATGAATGGTATTTTTGTTCTTGTAAGTGCCAATTTGAGCTTTTGGGGAAAGGGTGAGTAGTAAATCTAACAAATAGCAAAAATAACGAATAATAACCTTTTCCTGGCCTTCTCAGGAGGCTTTCTGAGAATCTTGTGAATTTGGTCACTACCACAAAGGGCTTTTTAGAAAAAGAAAACAGCTAAACGTGGCTCTGGCATGAGGCAATGGGCTCTGGATGCCACAGGCAGGTGATGTGGGGGCACCATTTAGGGATGTAAGAGAAAGTTCTTCCACTTCATTTTTGACCAGAATTTACCCAGTTTGCACCTCCTGGGTCCAGACAAACTGGAGAGGGTTCAGAGGAGGGCAACGAAGATGATCAGGGGACTGGAAACAAAGCCCCATGAGGGGAGACTGAAAGAACTGGGCATGTTTAGCCTTGAGAAGAGAAGACTGAGGGGAGACATGATAGTGCTCTTCAAGTCCTTGAAAGGTTGTCACAGAGAGGAAGGCCGGGATCTCTTCTCCATCACCCCAAAGTGCAGGACACGGAATAATGGGCTCAAGTTACAGGAAGCCAGATTCCCGCTGAACATCAGGAGAAACTTCCTGACCATTAGAGCAATACGACAATGGAACCAATTACCCAGGGAGGTGGTGGGCTCCCCCACACTGGAGACATCCAAGGCAAGGCTGGACAGCCATCTGTCAGGGATGCTCTGACTTGGATTCCTGCATTGAGCAGGGGGTTGGACTCGATGGCCTTGTAGGCCTCTTCCAACCCTACTATTCTAGGATTTCCAAGCTGGTGATGCAATTCACAGGACAAAAAGACTGTGGTCAAAAAATGCATGCTTTTTTAGTATGTGCATGAAAAATGCATAGTTTTGACATGCTTTAATCAATGGGAGAAAACCCTATGCATTATGAAAATGGGAAATGCAAACATTTTTGTGCAAAAAGAAAAAAGCTAACAATCTGATACAGACATGAGTCGAAATGAGCTTTGAGGTAGAATTCGAAGGACCTTGAGAAGCTCAGGTCTGATTGATTAGTATATCTCTAGCACCAGTAAAGGGCGGGAGAATGGAATGCAGGCAGATGCAATATGTGTGCAAATTAAAAAAAAAAAAAATGGATAAATCCATTAACTGGCCCAACTTGCTACAGACCAAGTCAGGCCATTTAGTGGGAAATGGATTAACGTTGGGGGGGGGGGTAGCCAACAAACAAAAGCTTGTTGAGCTCCAGTCCCCAATGGATTCTTCCCACATCCCTAGCTGTGTTGATCCCTATCAACAAATCAGGGCTAGGAACATAGGAAGCTGTCTTCCAGACTCTTGGTCCATTTACCCCAGTCAACACTGAGGGGCAGCGGATCTCCAGGGTTTCAGGAGATGCTACTTGGAGATGCCGGGGATCGAGGCTGGAACCTTCTGCATGCAAAGCAGGGCTCTTCCCTTGAGCGATGGCCTCTCCCTTGTTAAGTTTTCATCTCCACCAGGAGCAGATCTTTGGTAAAGCTAACATTTCTTATTGCCCATTCCAGCCCAAGTCACCCCAAAATACTTTGCATTACAACAGGGAACAATCTATTGTTGTGGGGGGAAATCCATTTTGCCCCAGCTACTGTGAAGACTGCAGCTAAACTCAGAGGGAGCAGGGAATTCTGGGGGCGGGTGGCAGATGACATCAACATCCCTGCTAATAAGAAAAAGTCCCGGTGCGGCATCCCTCTGAGCTCTGGTTCCACTATACCACTGGAGGGGTAGCTCTTTGTGTATTCTGCCTTGGACACCAACAGGGCATGAGCCAACCCTGCACACAGCCCGAGGGAAGGGCTGTTGCTCTGTGGCAGAGGCCCTGCTTGGCATGCGGAAGGTCCCAGGTTCAATCCGCAGCATCTCCAGGTAGGGCAGGAAAAATTCCTGCCTGAATCCCTGGAGAGCCGCTGCCGGTCAGTGTTGACAATACTGGGCTAGAAGGACCAATGGGCAATGTCCTGACTCAGTATAAGGCAGTTTCTTGAGGTCAAGCATCACTAAGCCTAACCCATCCATCCCCTGGAGCCATAATTTTACTCGGCTGAGCTTATAGACATGGCATTTCATAAAACCCATTTTCCTGCAGAGATGAAAGCTAGACAGTGCAGCCTGAAAAGAAGCACATTGCCCATCTACATCTATTCTAGTTTGAAGGACAAAATAGTTCTTAAATGTTGAACCTTAAAAACACACACACACACCAAGTCTCTTTCAGTTCTCTGGAGTAATTGGCTGTTGCAATGCAAGAAAAACGGGAATGCATTGTGCCATCAAAAGGAATACATTTATGAACAGGCAAATTATTATCAGTGGAGTAAACAGCTTTCTGTGGGAATGAGTCCTTGGATCCAGATTGACACATTCTGGTTTAGCATCACTGAAGAGCCTCTTGAGTGGGAAGGAGTAAAAACAACAACACAGTCCTCAATTTCATGGTTACCAGTTCACTCCAACTGGTTTCAGTAGCTCTTAAGTGATTTTTCCACCTGGATAGGTTTCTTTCTTTTGTGTGTGTGTGTGTGTGTGCAATTCCCCACACACACACACACACTTTTTTCAGTGCTTCATTTGCTTTCATTTCAATGAATAAACTTATGCTAACACACACACAACACACACACACACAGAGCAAGTGGGAGGCACTACCTAGAGCTGCACTCAAATGGCCTCTTGGAATTCTCCACCCTGTGGGGAAAGAAACTGGGGTAGCCATTTCACTGAAATCCTTCAGGGAGAGGAGAAATTCTCCAGCACTTTCTCAGGGATGGGATTCACCATTACCAGCTTCTTTCCTTTATCCTTAGATTTTTAATGTTTTGCTGCTGGTGGTGCAGTGAGAAGTGGCAGTAATAACAGTAAGTATGTGGGCATCCAACCCACCATGTCGTATCCTCCACTGTGCCCCAGATCTAGCCTTCTCCTGGGACGTTGTGGGGTGAGAGGGGATAGTGGCTGCCCCCCCCCAACAAATGGTGGTGAAGATTTGGAGAAAATTCTGCAGAATGACATTTTTCATGGGGCAGGGGGTGATAAAAAGAACAGTCTCAGAATTTTTCGAAAACAATGTCATCTAAGAAATTTGGGTTCAGTTCTAGCATTAACTTAGTTCAGCGATGAGCCGAAGGTAGATCTCCAGATGTTTTGGACTTCAAATCCCAGAAGCCCCTGCCAACATGGCCAATGGTCAGGAATGCAGGGAGTTGAGATCACAAACATCTGGAGATCTACTTTCTGCCCACCCCTGACTTTGATGAGGCAACATTCCCCTTTCACTCTCACACAGGAAAGAATGCCTCTTCTAAGGTGATAGGTGCTGCAAAATATACAGCAGGCTGCAGAGGGGGAACCCAAGGTTTTCAGAAGTCCCAAGAATGTTCTGGGGATGGGACATAAGAGGAAGGAAAACCCTGAAATAACCTACTGAGGACTGAGCATGCTCAGTTGCAGTGGAATGCTTGCTAAGTGTTGGGGTGGGCGGGAGAGATGGAAAACCGGGAGGAGGAGGAATGCAATGGAGTATATCCTGGAAGATTGTACTCTATGAGAAAGAGGATGCTAGACTAGAGAAATCCCCTGACCCATATAAAAAATTCTGGAGTCTAACTGAACAATTGTTAACTCTCCCTTTTACTTCCCCCTGCACATTACTTGAACATAAAAAGCTAAGCTAAAAACATTGCTAAGTTCCTCTAGGCATGTAAAGAATTAAAGGAAGAAGCTAGAGCGAAAGGATAAATAATTCTAAGTTCCATCTTCAGGGATAACTCTAAGTCTCAAGCTCAGAAATACCTCTAAGGCCCAATCTCAGAAACAACCCAAACTCAGAAAATACTCCAAGTCGTAACTTCAGAAATAATTCCAAGTTCTACAGTCTAAAAGTCCAGAGGGGGCCATAGGTACCCAAACCCTTGGTTCCGGCGGTCCAGAGAGGATCAGTGACGAAGCTGTGAAAGCGTGAAGGGAGCTGCAGCCCTCGCTGCCTGTGCTTTTATACACTTGTTCTGGTCAAAGGTGGGGCCCCAATGAGTGATGAGACAACCATCTTCCTCTCAAAATGGGGTGCATTTTGGGAGAATTAGTTGTTTTGAGCTAATGGTCTTTTCCTTGCCCCACCCTCAAATGGGCAGGAACTGGGTCTAGAGATGACTGTCTCCGGGAAATCCAGCCCTTTTTCAACTCACCAGACTTCCACAGCACACCTATCTTGGCTTGCGTCTGTGAACCGAGCTGCGCATTTTCCCCAAATTCCAGGGACTTCTTACATGTTTTTAATTCGTGGAAACAGACACTTGCACAAATTGCAGCTCCAACTGGCATAATCTGTGCAAATTTCGGCTGCAATTTGTATAACTTGTGCAAACTGCAGCTGCGATTTTCTCAAATTACACAAATCATAGCCAAAATGTGCGCAAACTGCAGCTGCAATTTGCACAAAGGTTTATTTGTCTATTTCTCCTAAAAAGAGAAAATACGGAAAATCTGCTAGCTGCTTGACTCACTGTGGACTGAGTTGGGCCAGCTGGTGGAAGGTGGAATGGAGTCGGGAGGGGGGAGCCACCAAATGCTTGTTCCACCCCCGAACTGGGTTCTTCTGACATCCCTAACTGGGTCTGAGCATCTCCAATTTTATTGGCCCTTCTATACAGAAAACATGAGCGGTACCATTGGAGGTACTCAGGAATGCAACACTATGTACACATCCAGAACAGGGACGGAAAATGCTTCAGATGCCCCCCAGGTAATTTGACATGACTGAAAATACTAAAAGGAAGGGAGGGCTGTGCTGATGGGTTTGCTATTGATCCCATGCTGGTGAGAATGTTCGAGGAAACATCCAGGCCTAATAGGAATCCAATACTAGCAGAAGTTAGCAGATGCATCCCCTCCCCGCTGAGAACTTCCAAAAGAGGAGGAGGGGAGTATGCTTAAGGTACACCCAAATAGGGATGTCGGAGAAACGGAACCAAATGTGTTTGGATTTTCATGAATCTGACCCACAGATTCCGCAGAAGCCCTGTTTCCCCCTGTTCCCCAATTCTGCAGACTTGTAGACCGATGACCTAACTTCCCCAAATTTTGCATCATAGAAAATGCAGAATAAAACAAAAAGCCCGGCCAAAAATGTGCATTTCCCGCACAGGCTAAAGCATGAAACTGCACATTTGGGGGGAATTTGCACATTTCCCATCAGTGGGCGGAATGATGGAATGACAGGCGCCTGGCAATCCGCGAAACACAGACAGGATGGATTTTGCACTACCCGTCCATCCCTGCCCCCAAAGCCAAAGGCTTGTTGCAATCTTCCCAACCTGGTGCCCTGCAGATGTGTTGGATTGCAACTCTTGCTGGCTGGGAATGATGGGAGTTGCAATCCAACACATCTGCAGGGCACCAGGTTGAGGAAGGCTGTCCTTTTGCATTTACTTTCAGTGCAACTCAGTTTTGCTCTTTGCCGACAGGACCTCTTTCGCTGTATACTTCCAACAGGACATATTTCAGGATGGGGAGCAACATTCAAAGAAGGCTTCTCCACCAGTGATACATGCAAAGGAGGATGGGACTCCTGCACCGCGGATAGTTGTGCAGAACAGAGAATTTCAGCAGGCAAGCGGCACCTGCAGGGACTCCCTCTTCTGTACAACCGCTCAAGGCAGAAGAGTCCTATTCTCTTTCTGGCCACCATAACCTAGGGGTGTACGAACCCCACTCACCTGAGTCCGCTAGGGGGGTCCGCAGGGGGGGAGGCGTTCCATCCCTACCCCCAGAATCCTCCCTGGTTGGTTCTGCTCTGCGGCGAGTCCGGTGCCGGTCCGGTGCCAATCTGCGGACGCACATGGCGTCTGGCATAGCAGACACCATTTGCATTCCTGTCCCTTCGCGCGATAGGCTGCGTAAAGATTTACATAGCCTATCACGTCAAAGAGCAGGGACAAAGAGCAGTTGCCTTCCGCTACACTGGACGCCATCTGTGTCCGCAGACCGGCAGCGGATGGCAGCAGACAGCAGCAGACGACCCAGAGCCAGCTGGCGGCAGGTAGGATCCGGCCGGCGCAAACTTCATGGGGTGGCGGAGGTGAGTGGTCCGTTCCGCCATGGACTCCAAGGATTCTAAAGAATCCGGCCTCATTGGAGTCCATGAAGGAATTCTTCGCCATCCCTACCATAATCTCTAAGGCAGGATTCCCCACCATGGAACCCGCAGGCACCATGGCACCCCGTGAGAAACTCCAAGGCTGCCCACAGGTCTCCACGCCCTGCCCCCTTCAAAAATATTTTTTAAAAAAAATCTTGGAAAATGTTAAGGCAGTCTTCTTTCTCCTCCTTTCTAGCCTCACTGTTTCCATCCCGCCCTTTAGCTCACTGTTTCTCTCTTAGCCTGTAGCCTTGCTCTTTCTCTACCCCTTTGCCTTCCTGTTTTCCCCTCCCACCCAGCCTCTGGTCTCACTATTTCTATCCCCCACCACTTTAGCTCACTGTTTCTCCCCCTCTTAGCCTCTAGCCTTGCTCTTTCTCTACCCCTTTGCCTTCCTGTTTTCCCCTTCCACCCAGTCTATAGCTTTACTATTTCCTATTTACCTTTACTATTTACTATACACACCCCTTTAGCTCACTTTTGACTAGCCTCGCTGTTTCTCCTCCCTCCCAGCCTTGCTTTTTCTCTCCCCTCTCCCCCATTGCCTTGCTATTTCCTCCTCCCTCCCAACCTCTAATCTCACTATTTATCTTCCTGCCCACCCCCTAGTCACCTCTTTAGCTCACCTTCTACTAGCTAGGCCCTGCGGCAGCCATTATAGGACTAGCCACAGCTTCCATGGGAGCCATTTTGTGGTGGTGCTCACAGCAGTTACTCAAATTCCCAGAGGTGCCCATTGATCCAAAAAGGTTGGGGACTCCTGATTCACAGACATTTCACAGGCAATGCTTCTCTTGGCATGAGGGTTGCCAGCTTTTGAAATAACAGAATATTCTGGTACCTGGGCAGGGCTTGGGAGTACAGGACAGAGCACGCTGGGGTGCAGTGGAGTCCAGTGTTTGAGGGCAGGTCCAGGGGTGGAAGGGGCAAAGGGGAGTGACCAGAATACCAACATATCTTCACTTAAAGGCTTAAGAGAGGCATTACGACCTTTTAGAGTGGGGGGAAATGGTGCAAAAGCCAGGAAACCTCCAAATGATTGTCAGTCAGGAGAAAGGAGGAGGGTCAAGGGGTGGGCATGTCTCCATCTGGCCAGATTTGTCCTCCAGGCCTGTGGTTCAACACCCTTGTTTTAGAGAATGTTTGGTGTACTCAGTGAGGGTGTGAACGAGCAACTGCAAAATGTCCAGGCCTTGCTGAGAATGAAGACCCCCTTGCTCATGTGATGCTCCAGACAGAACACCCTGCAGCAGAGGCTTTTCCAGCAAAAGGGAAAGTTTTCAGCTTTCTCCTCTTCCAAATGCAAACTTAATCTGCTTGACAGGAGTTTTACAGACTGTTCGAGCTGTGATGTGCCATTACCCAGCTTGCCCCTTTAGCTGTCAAATAACTGTTAAAACAGCGGCTAAGCCCAGCATCTCAGCCTCTGAAATTGACACAAGCTGCTTAAAGGAGCTGCCTGGAGCTTCGGATACTTTAATGCCCCCCCCCAAAGTGGGGGATGGGGAGAGAAAAGAGCAAGCAAAGAAGTATTTATAGTTTAGGAGGGAATTTGGTCCCAACTTTTAACTACTTTCCGAGGTTATGGAACTTGCAGCCTTGACAGTTGTTTCTCCTGTGGAGGCATCATCTATAAGCAAGATGTGTTAGAAATAACTTGAAAATTATGAAATCCTTTAATCCCCTATCAATTCTTTCCTAAGAGTTTTGCTTCAGACTGGGGAAAATAATACCATTTACATTTGAAAATTATTATTATTATTATTATTATTATTATTATTATTATTATTATTAAAACCTAACTAACTAATGATAGACAAGGAATTACAGATCTTCCCTATATAGTGCAATGCAGATGTTTCAGGCCATCCGCAGGCAGCCTAAGTAATGAAGTATTTATAATTCCCTTTGCTGCCTGCCAAAGGAAGCCGGAGCTGTGTTCATAAATGTTACAAGTGAGTGATCAAGATCTGCCTTTAGGGAAGACACACTCTTAGAGCCCCGGTTGGCAACTCGTTTAGAAATGTAACAAAATGGGAGCCATAGCTTCAAGTGAGCCAGGGCTGAGGGGCCAACAATGTGGGCTCTGCCCACCACCTGAGTCCTGCGTGAGCCCAGACTAGGGATGTACAGATTTTGTTAAATCCATTCCATCTCTGTGTGTCACGGTTTGGCAGGCGTCTTTCATTCCTTCGTCCACTCATTGAGGGAATCAGATACTTTTAGGGATGTACAAGAATTGTGTTCCGCTTCAACAACTGTGCACTTGTGCTAATGAGCATTAGCACAAATGTGCATTGGTGCAAGTGTGCATTAAAGCAAATCCCTCCCAAAAGTTTTTTAAAAAAACAGGTCCAGATATCTCTTGGAGGTAACCAGAGCATAGACAATGGAAGCCAGGTTTTCCCTGTCCAGATAGGTGCATAGCTGGGCCACCCACTGAATGTGATAGAAGCTACTCCATACCACCTGGTCCTCAAGTGACAAGGATGGTTCTAGGAGGACCCCCCCAAGCTACAGACCCGCTCCTTCAAGGGGAGTGCAACTTCATCCAGAACAGCTTGAGCACCTTCCATCTGGTCAGTTGAACTACCCATAACAACACCTCAGTCTTGTCTGGACTGAGATTCAGTTTATTAGCCCTCAGCCAGTCCATTGTCACAGCCAAGCAGCGATCTAGCACATCCACAGCCTCATCTGATAAAGATGAAAAGGAGAAGGAGAGCTGTGTGTCAGGACAGCACACTCCAAAACTCCAGATAACCACACTCACTGGTTTCATGTAGATGCTGAATAGCATGGAGGACAAAACCAACACCTGTGAAACCCCATACTGGAGAATCCATGGGGCCCAGCAGTATCCACCAAGTGCCACCTTCTGGAGCCAACCATCCAAGTAAGAGCAAAGCCACTGCGATGAAGCACCCCCCACTCTCAGCTCTGACTGTCACCCCAGCAGAACACCATGGTTGATGGTATCAAAAGCTGGTGAGAGATCGAGGAGAATCAACAAGGTCACACTTTCCCTGCCTTTCTCCCAACATAGGTCATCATGCACAGCCACCTGTCAGGGATGCTTTGACTTGGACTCCTGCACTGAGCAGGGGGTTGGACTTGATGGTCTTGTAGTCCCCTTCCAACCCTACTATTCTATGATTCTATGATCATACAGGGCAACCATGGCTGTTTCCATGTCAAAACCCAGCCTGAACCCCAACTGAAATGGATATAGATAGGGATGGACAAGCCCGTCTCCATCCGGGATGTGGGGAGCTCTACAAAATGCCCCCTGCAGCTCGCACAGCCCGGGCCTGCTCAGTCAGCTTCCCTGCTCATCCCGCCTGCCTACAAGCTGCCCCTCTTCCTCGCGCTGGTGTCAAGGACCAACGCAGGGAAAAGGGCTCCAGCAGCCACCCCCCCAGCCTGTCACCCTGGCCTCCAGCGGTGGGGGAGAAGAGGATAGGTGCCTCCTTCTTCCCTCCACCCCCACCTGCTACAACCAAGGGACAAGCTGGTCGTTTTCCATAAAGGCAGGAAAACTTACAGAAAACGACCAGCCTGTCCCGTGCTACGGCTGCTGTAGCAAGGATGGGGGAAGGAGGAGAGGTGCTGCCTTTTTCCCCTCTCCTTGCTGAGGAGCGGGCGCCCGAGCTCATGCCTGACTTGCAGGCCACCAGTCGAGCAAGAGCTGAGGTCTGCGAACTGGCGTCCAGGGGGCCGAACCGGCAACGTCTTGCTGGGCTTCGAGCCCCAACCAGATGCTCATGACATCCCTAGATATACGTAGATAATCAGTCTCATCCAAAAGTGTCTGGAGCTGGTTGGCAACCACTCACTCAAGGACCCTGCCCAGGAAAGGAACATTTGCCACCAGCCTAAAAAAAAAAAATTCCGGGCGGGGGGGGGGGGCAGAAAGCTAGACACAAAAAGGAAAAGAAACTATGGAAGGACAAGACTCTCCAGTGGTGGTGACCTGCAAGGTGTGTGCCATGTTTGTTTTCTTGCCTGAGATCAACATGGCCTACACATGCAACAAGTGCAAGTTGATCACACTGCTGGAAGAAAAAGTTAGAGGACTGGAGCGGTGAGTGTCGACCCTCTAGGGAATAAGAGAACACAAAGAGTTCTTGGACAGAATGGTGGAACTACAGCAGTGAAGTGAAGAACAGAAGCTAGAAGAGCAACTGCAAGCTGAGGCAGAAGAGGAAACTGCTGAGGTGAGGAAAAATGAAGTGAAGGATACTCCTTGGAAAAGTGTGACAGTTAGGAGCAGAAGAACTAGAAGACACTCTGCACCAGTGGAAGCAGTGGAGCTGTGGAACCGATTCCAGGTGCAGATGAGACTGGAGGACAGCCTGCAGAGGAAAAATTACAGGGGAATCTGCATGAGAATGAGCAAGAGGCTGAAGGTCAGTCAAGTAGAGGCAATGAAACTAAGGTCTACAACAACAACAAGAGTAGTAGTAGTGCGAGATTCCTTGCTGCGTGAGATCGAAACCCAAGCATGTCGAGAAGACCCATGGACTCGCCAGGTATGCTGTCTCCCAGGAGAATGGATTAGAGACATGACTGAAGGGTTGCCTGAACTCATAAAGCCCACTTCTTCTCATCCATTTGGGAACAAATGATACCGCCAAGCGGAGCTATGAAGAAATCACGTCGGACTTCGAAGCTTTGGGAAGGAAACTCAAGAACTTTGGGGCATGGATAGTTTCTCATCCATCCTTCCAGTAGTTGGAAGAGGGATAGAAAGGGAAAGAAAACTACTCCAGGTGAGTGACTGGCTACGAAGGTGGTGCTGACGACAGAGATTGGGATTCTGGGATCATGGGCTATACTTCCTGGAAGATGGACTGCTGGCAAGGGACGGGTTGCACCTCACAAAGGCTGGGAAGAATGTGTTTGGCCACAGCATGAAGAACTTTATCAGGAGGGCTTTAAACTGAATGCTATGAGGAAGAGAGACATAATTTTGGGGGTAACAATGGACGAAGGCTCATGCACCGCAACAGAGAGAACAGCTGTAATAGCGCCCAATAATAGTCTTCACAAACATGTAGGAAGAAAGCCAGACCATGAAACACATGGCCTTCAATGTCTATACACTAATGCCCAGAGTATGGGAAACAAACAGAACAGGAGGGAAATTATGACTTGATAGGTGTAACTGAAGAAGGATATAACTTGTTCAAAAAGAACAGAAGGAACAGAAAGGGAGGTGGGGTTGCACTATATGTTAAAAAATACATATCTCTGCACAGATATACAGGAGAAGGAGCTTGCTGGCCCCATAGAGAGCATCTGGGTTAAAATAAATGGATCAAAGAATAAAAGGAACCTGGTGGTCAGAGTCTACTACCGGCCACCCAATCAAGGAGAAGACGAGGACGAAACTTTTGAAAAGCAAATAGCCAATGTTTCAAGGAAGCATGATGTAGTAGAAATGGGGGACTTCAATTTCCCCGATATTTGTTGGAAGACAAATTCTGCAAAACATGGCCCCTCCAGGAAATTCCTGACTTGTGTGGCAGATAACTTCCTCCTACAGAAAGTAGAGGAAGGAACTAGAGGATTGGCTATCCTTGACTTGATCCTAACCAACAGGGATGACTTAGTGGATAAAGTAGCAGTTACAGGAACTCTGGGGGAAAGCGACCATGTTATACTTGAGTTCTTGGTTCTAAAGGAAGCAAAAGCACTTTTTGATCAAGTAGCCTCCCTTGTGGACTGTGGGAATGCTGTGGACATCATATACCTCGACTTCAGCAAAGCTTTCGACAAAGTGCCCCATGATATCCTGATGAGCAAATTAGCTCAAAGTGGGCTAGATGAAACAATGATCCGGTGGATCCACAGTTGGCTATAGAATCGGACTCAAAGAGTGCTTATCGATGGGATCTTCTCAAACTGGGGAGAGGTAACAAGCGGGGTACCGCAGGGCCCAGTGGTCTTCAACATTTTTATTAATGACTTGGAGGAGGAGGTGCAGGGAATGCTGATCAAATTTGCAGATGACACAAAATTGGGCAGGATAGCTAATATTTTGGAAGACAGATATAAAATTCAAGGTGATCTGGATAGACTGGAGCGCTGGGCAGAAAACAACAGAATGACATTTAATAGGGAAAAATGCCAAGTTCTGCACCTAGGAAAAAGAAACCAAATGCACAGTTACAAGATGGGAGACACATGGTTGAACCACACTACAAGCGAGAAGGATCTTGGAAGTGTTGTAGATCACAAGCTGAATATGAGCCAACAATGTGAGGTGGCTGCAAAAAAGGCAAATGCTCTTTTGGGCTGCATTAATAGAAGCATCACTTCCAAATCCCAGGAAGTACTAGTTCTAGGGATATACGAAAGTGACTTACCTTTCGCGGATTATGTTGATGGGGGGGGGAGGCATTCCATCCCTCCCCCCAGAATCCTGGCCCGGGGGGGGAGGCGCTCCGTTCCTCCCCCCCGGAATCCTCGAACGGCTAGCTGTGCTCCGCGGCAGCTCTGCAGAGCAGCCGGACAGGCCCGGCCCGGCCAGGCCAGAGCTGTCCGCAGCCAGATTTCCGACCACGGAGAGCTCTGGGTAAAAAACAACAACAACAACAACGCGTACGCAAATGGCGGCAGCTATGGCCGCCACCATTTGCGTTCCTTCTTTTTACAGCCTTAATCTACGTAAATATTTACGTAGACTATGACAGCAAAAATCAAGGGGAACGCAAATAGCGTAGCAGGCGCCATTTGCGTCCCCTTTTGATTCCCCGTTTTAGCCTACGTAAATATTTACGTAGGCTAAAACGGTGAATGAAAAAGGGACGCAAATAGCGCCCGCTATGCTATTTACGTTCCCCTTGATTTTCGCCATCATAGTCTACGTAAATATTTACGTAGATTAAGTCGGCCAAAAAGAAGGAACGCAAATCGCGGCAGCCATAGCCGCCGCCATTTGCGTACGCTTTTTTTTTTTTTAACCCACCCCCAACCTTGATAGGCTATGTAAAGATTTACGTAGCCTATCACGTCTTTTTTTTTTTTCCACAAGCCTGGAAATGGCAGCAGCGGCAGCCAGTCAGAAGACCGGCCGCTGCCACTGCTGCCGCTGCCACCGCTGCCACCCGGAAGATCTGCCCCAGGTAAGTCTCATCCCGGGGAGGATCCGCGGGGGGGTAGGCCGTTCCGCCACGGAGTTCGGGGGCCAAATGCACTGGCATTCGGCCTCACCGAGATCCGTGGCGGAATTCTCTGACATCCCTAACTAGTTCCCCTCTACTCAGCACTGGTTAGGCCTCATCTGGAGTACTGTGTCCACTTCCAGGCACCACACTTTAAGAAGGATGCAGACAAGCTGGAGAGGGTTCAGAGGAGGACAACAAAGATTATCAGGGGACTGGAAACAAAGCCCTATGAGGAGAGACTGAAAGAACTGGGCATGTTTAGCCTTGAGAAGAGAAGACAGAGGGGAGATCTGATAGTGCTCTTCAAGTACTTGAAACTTGCACAGAGAGGAAGGTCAGGATCTCTTCTCCACCATCCCAGAGTGCAGGACACGGAAGAATGGCTCAAGGTACAGGAAGCCAGATTCCAGCTGAACATCAGAAGAAACGTCCTGACTGTTAGAGCAAGACGACAATGGAACCATTTCCCTAGGGAGGTGGTGGGCTCTCCCCCACTGGAGGCATTCAAGATGAGGCTGGACAGCCACCTGTCAGGGATGCTCTGGCTCGGATTCCTGCACTGAGCAGGGAGTTGGACTCGATGATCTTGTAGGCCCCTTCTGTAAGTCCCCAGCCTTGAAGCAAGCTATTAGAAGTTGTAGAGTGGCTTAGATCCATAATGCTCTCTGACTTTGGTCAGAGGGCTGCTGTTTCCCTTAACAGGCCTCTTGATTTATCCAGATGAGTCAAAAGGTGGGAAGGGCAGCTCCCAGTGCATTCTTTGCTATTGAGGAGAGTCTTTATCTCTGATGTGCCTGGGAAGCAAAGTCCATTTATCTTAGGTAGCTGTGCTTGAGAACCAGGCACTGCTGGCCTATGCTGGGAATGAACGCTAGGGGCGCTTGCTGCTGTTATGCTGCCTTATAGCCAACATGTAGAGTATAAGACCCATTGTACCCCATGGCTCTGGGTTCAGAATCATAGAATCATAGAATAGTAGGGCTGGAAGGGGCCTACAAGGCCATCGAGTCCAACCCCCTGCTCAATGCAGGAATCCAAGTCAGAGCATCCCTGACAAATGGCTGTCCAGCCTCGTCTTGAAGTCCTCCAGTGTGGGAGAGCCCACCACCTCCCCAGGTAATTGGTTCCATTGTCATATTGCTCTGACAGTCAGGAAGTTTTTCCTCATGTTCAGCCAGAATCTGGCTTCCTGTAACTTGAGCCCATTATTCCGTGTCCTGCACTCTGGGATGATCAAGAAGAGATCCTGGCCTTCTTCTCTGTGACAACCTTTCAAGTACTTGAAGAGTGCTATCATATCTCCCCTCAGTCTTCTCTTCTCAAGGCTAAACATGCCAAGATCTCAATTGGATCAGACAGAGAAGCTGTCTGATCCAACCATTGGGTATGCCTGTGTGCTGTACGTTACTCAATAAAGTACTCCTTGTAAGTAAACCTTTGAGTCTGATGTATCACTATCTTGGCACCTCTAACCTAAGAGTTCAACACCCACTGCAGAGGCAATGCACCTTCCCAACCCTACTATTCTATGATTCAATGATTCTTCGGGAGTGGTCTCATCACCACCTCTTTCAGGCCAAGTTATATTCCACAGGTTCCCCACTCCTGATGGCCATAGGGATGGACGGACTCACCCAAGTCTGCACTCAGCAGGCGCTCGAGGAGCTGCCATTGCCACTCGACTGCATGAGCTGGGCCACACAAACCCTGGAGAGCTCAGTGCGCAGTCCAGGGGTGCCCCACACCCTCCCGCTGCTCCACATGAGCTGCCATTTTTAAGGAAGATGGGGGCTCTAGATTTTCATATGTCTAATGTTGTGCACAACAGCGTCTGTAAAGGGCCATTTCCACTACATTAGATATACAAAAAGGGCAGAAATTGCCCTTTATGGCTGCCACTGTGCACAACGTCAGATATATGAAAATCTAGGGCCCCCAAAATGGCAGCTCACATGGAAGATGGGCAGCTGCCAGGGGTGAGCAGAAATTGCCCTTTATGGCTGCCACTGTGCACAACGTCAGATATATGAAAATCTAGGGCCCCCAAAATGGCAGCTCACATGGAAGATGGGCAACTGCCAGGGGTGAGTGGATGGGTCCGATAAGTCCCAGCCACTCATGCAGCTCAACGGGTGGGCAGGGGCAGCAACTCACCGAGCAGGGTTGGGGGCGAGCAGGGGGGAGTCTGATGGACTCCAGGATTCAGTCGGGCTCCCTCAACATCCCTAGATGATGATTATAGTGCACTCAGTGGACCAATAGCCTGTCTTGGTATAAGTCAGCTTTCCAAGATCTCAATAGCTCAATAATGCAGAATGGTTCCCTGGCATCATATACAAAATATCTGAATTTGTCTGTTGACTTTGCTGATTGCTAGACTGTATGAGACTGAATGTCCCTTAGGATCCTAAAGAGGCTTCTGTGTTTTCCTCAGCCACTGTTTGATTGTTTTAATGGCTTCACTGCAGATCTAGCCTATTCTTTTTTTCCTTTCTTTTGAGGGCAGTGTTTCTAGATAAATGGCTACCTTGGGTTTTAGCTATCTCACCTCTTTAGCCAGGAATAGAATCTTGGCACATTTTGGCTCTGGTGTTGTAATGCTAAGTGCCAGCACATTTGGAGAAAACTGTGATTTGTTTCAAGAACCAAAACCAACCTCCTCCTCACCAATGGAACCAATTACCCAGGGAAGTGGTGGGCTCTCCCACACTGGAGGCATCCAAGATGAAGCCGGACAACCATCTGTCAGGGATGCTTTGACTTTGATTCCTGCTCTGAGCAGGGGATAGGACTTGATGGTCCTATGGGTCCCTTCCAACCCTACTAGTCTATGATTCAGTGATTCTGTGACCACCATCACATCCTCCTCTTCCAATACCAGTGAATCTTCTCCAAATGTAGTCTGATTGTGCAAATATTTGGAAAATGTTTAAGATTCAGCTCCAGCATTTTAACATCTGATAATTTTGCAGTGAAAGTCGACAATTGGCAGGGTTTGATAACAGACATTCCCCCGCACTTCATATTGAACAGTTTGGGATTCGCAGCAATCAGTGTTTGACAACAACTTAACAGCTGGCGTGCATCAGCAGTCAATATCCAACTGCTGGTTTACAATTGCAATTCTGTAAATTTTATATTAATCCCATTCATTCATCCAACCAATATGAAAATATCCCCTGAAGTGAAAAAACAAACATACAGTCAGGGCCAGAAATATTGGAACAAGGATAACTGTTTTGGCAGTTGGCCTCTGTACACCACCACATTGAAGTTGAAAGGAAACTAGGGATGGCGGAGAATTTCTCCCCGAATCTTCGGGGGGCCGAGCGCCAATGCATTCGGCCCCCCAAAATCTGCGGTGAAATTCTCTGCCCCCCGCTCCCCCCCGGGACGGGACTTACCTTTGGCGAATGTCCCTCCCGGCGGCGGGTCCCGGCGGCGGTTCAGCGGCGGTTCGGTGCGGGCGGGGGCAGCGGCCGGTCTCCCGACCGGCTGCCGCCGCCGCCATTGCAAAAAAAAAAAACTAAAGTAAAAAAAAAAACACACACACCCGTGATAGGCTACGTAACAATTTACGTAGACTATCACGGCTAGATTTCCAAAGTCAGCCATGATAGGCTACGTAAATCGTCACGTAGCCTATCACAGGTGACTTTGGGAAAAAAAAAAGCATGTACAGAAATGGTGGCTCCCATGGGGACCGCCATTTGCGTTCCTTATTTTGGCACGCAAATAGCGTTCCCTTATTTTTGCCGTAGTCTACGTAAATCTTTATGTAGACTAGACATGCCAAAATAAGGAACGCAAATGGCGGCCCCCATGGGAGCCGCCATTTGCGTACGTGCTTTTTTTTTTTTTCCCAAAGTCACCCGTGATAGGCTACGTGACAATTTACGTAGCCTATCATGGCTGACTGGAAATCTAGCCGTGATAGGCTACGTAAATCGTCACATAGCCTATCACGGGGTCTTTTTTTTTTTTTTTTACTTTTTGTTTCACGGCCGGGGAGATGGGGCGCTTCTCCCTGGCCTGAATTTCGGCCGGGCGAGGCGGGAAGCCTCCCCGCCCTCGCCTGAACTTCAGGGGGAGAACCGAAGCGCCTCTCCCCCACCGCGAAGCCAAGCTGTGAAAAGGTAAGTGACTTTCGTACATCCCTAAAGGAAACACACCCAGATGGGAGTGAAGTCAGGACTTTCAGCTGTAATTCAAAGGGTTTGGCAAAAGTGGGGCACATTCATGAAGGACAGCCAGTGGCATACACACACACCCATTGTTGGTGGCTCATAAGTAATAGAACGAATGTCTGACAAGCAGCTGCATGGCCAAGTGTGGCCTGTTTCCTGGGTGCCCCATGACCAATCAAGCAGATAAAAGGCCTGGAGGTGGTTCTGAGTGTTACATTTGCATTTGGTAGCTGTTCACTGGAACCCCCAACATGAGGCCCAAAGAGGTGTCCATGCGAGTGAAGGAGGCCATCGTTAGGCTGAGGAAACAAAATAAACCCATCAGAGACATAGCAAAATGGGAGTGGCCAACACAACAGTTTGGAACATCCTGAAAAAGAAGGAATTAACTGGCAAGCTCAGCAACAGCAAAAGGCCTGGAAGACCATGGAAGACAACTAAAGTAGATGACCGCAGAATTCTGCTCATGGTGAAGAGGAGCCCTTTCACAACATCTAGCCAGGTCAAGAATGCTCTTGCGGAGGTAGGCATGTTATTGTCAACATCTACAGTCAAGAGATGGCTTTATGAATGTAAATACAGAGGCTTCACAACAAGGTGCAAATCACTGGTAACGCTCAAGAACAGAAAGGCCAGATTAGCCTTTGCCAGCAAACACCTAAAAAAGCCTGCCCAGTTCTGGAATAAGATTCTTTGGACTGATGAAACCAAGATTAACTTGTACCAGAAGGATGGGAAGAGAAAAGTATGGAGAAGGAAAGGAACAGCTCATGATCCAAAACATACCACATCATCTGTCAAACATGGTGGAGGCAGTGTTATGGCATGGGCATGTATGGCTGCCAATGGAACAGGGTCACTGGTGTTTATTGATGACCTGACTGCTGATAAAAGCAGCAGGATGAATTCTGAAGTGTATAAGGCTATACTTTCTGCTCAGATTCAGCCGAATGCTGCCAAACTGATAGGACACTGCTTCATATTGCGGATGGATAATGACCCCAAACATACAGCAAAAGCTACCCAAGAGTTTCTCAAGGCAAAGAAGTGGGATGTTCTTCAATGGCCAAGTCAGTCGCTTGCTTTTCACTTACTGAAGACAAGACTGAAGGCAGAAAGACCCACAAACAAGCAGCAGCTGAAGGCAGCTGCAGTAAAGGCCTGGCAAAGCATCTCGAGGGAGGAAATTCAGCATTTGGTCATGTCCATGGGTTCCAGACTTCAGGCAGTCATTGACTGCAATTATAGGGTTGGCGGAGAATTTCTCCCCGAAACTTCGGGGGGCCGAGCGCCAACGTGTTCGGCCCCCCGAACAAGTTTCGGGGAGAAATCCTCCGAACCCCCCCGCCCCCCGCACCCCCCCCGGGATGAGACTTACCTTCGCCGAATGTCCCTCCCGGCGGCGGGTCCGGCCGGCGGTTCGGCGGGTGTTCGAGCGGGGCGGGAGCGGCAGCCGGTCTTTCGACCGGCTGCCACCGCCGCCATTGCAATAAAAGAAAAAAAAAAAAAGTCCCCTGATAGGCTACGTGACAATTCACGTAGCCTATCACGGCTAGATTTGCAAAGTCAGCCGTGATAGGCTACGTCAATCGTCATGTAGCCTATCACGGGTGACTTTAAAAAAAAAAGCACGTACGGATAATGGCGGCCCCCATAGGGAGCCACCATTCCCGTTCCTTATTTGGTCGCTGTAGTCTACGTAAACATTTACGTAGACTACAGCGACTAAATAAGGAACGCGAATGGCGGCTCCCTATGGGGGCCGCCATTAGCGTACGCGCTTTTTTTTTTTTTTTAAAGTCACCCGTGATAGGCTACGTGACGATTGACGTAGCCTATCACGGCTGACTTTGCAGATCTAGCTGTGATAGGCTACGTTAATCGTCACGTAGCCTATCAGGGGGCGTTGTTTTTGTTTTTTTTTTAACTTTCGCGTTCGCAGCCGGGCGAGGCGGGAAGCCTCCTCCCCGGCCTGAATTTCGGCCGGGCGAGGCAGGAAGCCTCCCCCCCGGCCTGAACTTCGCGGGGGGAGCAGCGAAGCGCCTCCCCCCCACCGCGAACAAGCTTCGAGAAAAGGTAAGTGACTTTCGTCCAAGGATTTTCATCCAGGTATTAAAGGCGATCCTTAAGTTTGAAATGATGTTGGTTTGTTCCATTACTTATGAGCCACCAACGATGGGTGTGTGTGTTTGCCACTGGCTGTCCTTCCTGAATGGTTAGTGCCCCACTTTTTTCAAACCCCTTGAATTACAGCTGAAAGTCCTGACTTCGCTCCCATCTGGGTGTGTTTCTTTTCCACTTCAATGTGGTGGTGTACAGAGGCCAACTGCCAAAACAGTTATTATTGTTCCAGTATTTCTGGCCCTGACTGTACATCAAGCAGTTGAGTTTTAAAGGAGGAGCTGTGGGTCCAGGTTCAAGTCCTTGCTCGTTGCTTCACCAGGAAGCTTGCCGGGGGACCCTGACATCTCTCAGCCTAACCTACTTCACAGGGTTGTTGTGAAGCTAAAACAGCACACCAATTGTGTGCTGTCACCCTGAACTTGTGTGCCAGAATTGTGGAGGCCTGGCCAGAATTTAATCCTCTTAGGCCATTGCCAGAGCTAGGGTGGGTGCATGGGCCAAACCAGGATACCTTCCATCTGAGCCATTTTCCAAATGTGAATGAGGATGCGTAAGTTCTCATAGTGTGCACATGCACACTATGGTACTGCATAGGGGTGGTGTTGAATGTGTTTACAGTATTCTTGCGCAGCTCCCATTCATTTCTGGATCTCATTCCAGTGGTTCTAGGCAGAATCTAGGTTCAAAGGAATTCTATTCCGCTAAATTATTTCCACAGCAGAAACAAACAGCTTCCAGTCCACCCATCTGGATTCACACTGGATGTGCCATTTGATCCTTGGTCCCTGACACTATTGAACAACCCAAATTAGGGATGTTCGGATTCCTGGTGGAGCAATGAGCAAGGACTTGAACCCGATCCCACAGCTTCTCCTTCCACACTCCAGCCACTGCACTAGTGGCACCCTCCAGATGTGTCAGACTACACAATCCATCATCCCCAACCATGCTGGTTGGGGACAATGGGAGTTGTAGTCCAACACACTTAGAGGGTTCCATCTTGGGGAAAGCTGCCTTGCACCACCCTGGCTTTTCATGGTTTAGATGTAGGAAGCCTTTAACACACACACCCATCGCTTTCCCTGAAAAACCAGAGACCTGGCTGATGGATGAATTATTGAGTTTTAGATTCCATGTCCACACAGCAGAGGGGACTCGGCCTGCCTCTGGCCCATTAAGGCTGTTAAATATTTCAGGTCCCTGGTATCTTAATGGGAATGTTCTGATTTGCTCTTACAAAAGGGAAGCAAAGAAACATCTGATTCTATTCGGTTTGACTCTTTAGCAGTTCCCAGGCACGTTGATTAATCTGAGTCTTCTTCTCCGGCCTGGACGGTTTCCGAAGGCATGAGGGGCGAGTCGAGAGAAGTGAACGCAATTGGGCATTCATCCATCACCCCCCTCGGAACATTTTGTCAAATATTTTTCAACTTCCAATTATAGAAAGGCACCATCTTCTGGTAAGCAATTAATCTGCTTAAATACTTGACAGCGTGTGCTGTGTGCGACAGACAGAGCCCACAACTGCGCCTGTTCAGGGTGCTTGAAATGCAGCAAAACGATGCGGGGACTGAGTGATTGAAAGGGAAAAGGGCCTGAGAAGAGTCCTGCTGGATCACACCAAAGGTCTTCCTAGTCCGGCACAGACACACCCCTTCCACAGTGTCCAACCAGATGCCACTGGTAAGCCAACAAGGAGGCCTTGAAGGCATAACTGACCTCATCCACTGTCACTCTTCAGCCACACCTGGCACCAGCACTTTGGACAGTTGCCAGGGCCTACCTGCACTGGTGCCTGGGCATGGGCCAGCCCCCAAACATCCGGTTGGGGGTGGGCGGTGCAGGGAAATCCAGGCCACATGGAACTTACCAGATTTCCCCAGAGCCCTGGTGCGTCTGCCGGATTTTGCAGAGCATCTTTCTGGCTTTAAACCAGGCAAGAGACCCTAATTGCAGCTGCCATTAGCCTATCGTGAGAAAATTACAGCCATAATGTGCATATTTTATGCTATTTGCAGCCGTAAAGCACTTACTTCTACTTACTTCCACATAAACTGCAGCCGCAAAATGCTTACTTCTACCTAAATTGTGGCCATAAAGCTCTTACAGCTGCAATTTACATAGGAGCTGTAGGGGCTGGCCCAGTCTCCAGTAACTGGTCCTGAGAGCCATAGCACCTTGGACTCTAGAGCATGGGTGGGCATCATCCAGGAATCTGGGGGCCAATTCCCCCCCCTCAGAACCCAACAGGGGCTACACCCCTCCCCACCAAAACCGTGATGTTACATGTATAATCTGTAAGTATAGTGATGCATTCCTTTTGAGTGTATGGTTATGATTATGTATTCCTGTTATATCTCTGTGTTTTATGCTATGTCTATGGTGAGGGAGGATTGGCAGGAAGAAGGGTGGATTTGCATATGTGTGATGACTGGCTGAGTGAGTGAAGGGGGTGAAGAGTGTGCGCTATATAAACTGTATGCTTTGCTGTGGAGGCAGATAGGGATTTGATGTGAGATGGTTTAGATTTATTTATTTATTTATTTATTTATTTACAATATTTATATACCGCTCCTCATCAGAGGATTTCGGAGCGGTGAACAACATGATAAGAATAAAACAATGGTTAAAAGAGTTTAAACAGTTAAAACATTTTTAAAAAGACAAATCCCAACGAAGTGGAATTCAACAAACCACGGCTGGTCATGCAAGGAAGGCCTCTTGAAAGAACAACATCTTCAGGAGGCGCCGGAAAGAACACAATGTTGGTGCCTGCCTGACCTCTAAAGGCAGGGAATTCCACAGGAAGGGGGCCACCACACTGAAGGCTCTTCTCCTGGTGGACTCCAACCGGGCCGTAGGTCCATGTGGAACCACCAGGAACATGCCCTCTGATGACCTCAGTGACCAGGCAGGTTGGTAGGGAAGGAGGCGCTCTCTCAGGTCAGAGACTGAGAGGGATGAGATCAAAGATAGTGATGAGATAGGTTTGTGGGATGGTTTAGATCAGAGTTAGGATTTGTGAGAGGCAGTATTTTAGAACTGAGAACTGAGAGAGAGTGGTGGTGGGGAGAGAAGTCTGTGGTGATTTGTGAAGTGATTGTTTGAGAGTGTGATCTAGAGAATAGTTTATGAAAGAACATACATTGATAAAGCTGTTAAGAGTTACCTGATTATTATTCAGCAACTTATTTGCTGTAGTTGATGATAAAGTTTATTTGTTTAACCAAATCCTACACCTTCTGCTTTAGGCTACGTAAGGGGAAGGTATAAAGGGAACAGTACAAGTAAAGTCTGTGTGTCCTCGCAGATAGAGGACTGAGTAAAGGGTTGGACCTAAGCTTTAAAGGTCCTGGTGGCAGAAAAACCTGGTGTGTGAGAGAGAAGGTGGTGTCTACCTACTGGTAGTGAGAAAGGTACTGGGAGTGAGAAAGGCCTTACAGAAGGGGAATTCTCACTAGGAGAAAGCAGGAATACCACTGCCACCAAAACTGCCACTGCCACCAAAAATGCCACTGCCACCATGCCACCAAATTTGCTGCCAGAAAAGCAAAGAAGCAGTGAATTTTCTTTAAGCAAAGCAAAAGCATTTCAGCAGCAAGTTCAACAGCATAGCTGCAGGGAGCTGGCAGTTGCCAACTCCTGCCCTAAAGGTTCTAAATAGCCTTTGAGACCAGTAGCCATTGATTGATTGATTGTACCTTTTGGTCATCCAATCACCAAAGTTCTCTGGGCAATGTACAGGTAAATTAAAAACAGAAAACCAC
The DNA here is from genome assembly GCF_057233095.1 of Heloderma suspectum. Taxonomy (NCBI): domain Eukaryota; kingdom Metazoa; phylum Chordata; class Lepidosauria; order Squamata; family Helodermatidae; genus Heloderma; species Heloderma suspectum. Next base: position 42,404,635 of record NC_139463.1, read on the forward strand.
AATAAAGTAGCACAAGATAAAACTAGCACCAAGGGTAAAATCAGTGCAGCACATAATAACGCCAAAGTAAAAGCAGCAGTAGAAAAAAAACAAAAATGGCAAAGATCTGTAAGCACTAGAACAGTTCTTAAAATGCCTGGGGGAAGAAAGGGCTCTTCACCACCTGAAAAGAGTGGGAGCTAGGTGCCAAGTGAACATGACCACTGAAACGACCCTCTCTGTGGTAGCCACCTGCCATGGCTCGCTTTGCCAGGGCACTTGTCGGAGGGCCTCAAATGATGATTTTAAGGTCCAGCCCCATAAATATGGGAGGATACTGCTTCAGGTAACCAGGCCCCACAGCCCCAGCTCAAGGTTTCCCGCTGCCTGAGGCTGGATGGCATATGCCCTGCCGCATCACACCTCCCACCCCCTTTCTCTTCATGCCACCATGTCGCACCAGGGAGCAGGTGAGCTCTCTGCGGGACGTGCAAATCAGCAAAACGCAATGTTGCCAAAGTTCTCCGAATTCCACCTCGAAGCTCGTTCCAACTTGAGCCCATATCAGATTGCAAGCTTTCTTTTCTTCTTTGCCCATGAAAAGCTATACTTATTTATGTGTGTTTTTTCCCAAACGTACACATCGGTTGTGCACATCTTCAGAATGTACATATTCTTCTCCCATCGATTAAAGCATAGTTGTGCGCATTTTTCAAAAGTATGCATGGTGTCATGTGCATTTGAGGGGAGGGTCCGTGAATTACACTGCAAACTTGGAAATGTACGGACTTCGACCGTAGATAGCGTCTGAGTTCTCTGCGGAAAGTGCAAACTGGGCAAACAAATCTTGACCAAAACCAAACTGAAATGAATCTCTCATACCTTCTTAGCTGTCTGGAGAGCTGTGTCAGGCAGAGGAAGCAACTGGCGCAGCTCTTGAGAGAGCCGGTTGAAATGCCTGACTCTGAGGGGGTCCACATCTGATGCTGGATTGGTGAACAGGGGCCATATCTGCACACACATATTACACATGTATTACACACACACATCCCAGCAACCCTCCTACAGATTGCTCCTTCTTGCCTCTAGCAGCAAACAGGATGGATGTCAGGGGTGTTTCTGAGTGCAGATTCTGAAGGAGAACCATCAGACATGGGGGAGGTGTGTTCTCAGGCCAGTCCAGATATGAGTAGGCCTGCTTCTCAGGTTACAAATGTCCAGATGGCTGAGCTTGAGGGTCCCTCCTCACCGCCCCCTATGAGAGGCAGCAAACAGGAGGATGACCTAATAGATGCCAGGTGCAGGCGCAGAGCAAAGAGAGAGAAGGCAGGGGCGGAACTTGGATGGTCTACCTGACTGGCCTTGCGTGAAAAGCTGTGCTTAGAGGCCTCACGACAAGATAGGGACCTCCCCCCCTTAAGTCAGGCTAGCAAGACTGCCTCCCTCTTCAAATGGCGGGCAACTCTCATAAATTCCTTTTGAATCCCCTGAAGGAATTCCTTGTAGATGGAGAGTCTCTGAGAATTTGCATCTGATGTAGACCCTACTGTAGGGCAGGGTCCCTACTGTTATGGGACTTAGCTCAGTGGTGGTTGACCTTCCTCAATGATGGTCATGGACTTTTCTGGGATGGGGCTTTCCTTTCTCTCTCCCTCCCTTGAGGAATGTGCTAGGAGTGAAAGTTTAGTGTGCAATCCACACTGAAACCTAGTGAGGGAAGCAGAAATCTGTCAAGCGTGTTAATGCTGTGACTCCCTGTATGTCCTCAACCTGTATATATGTGCATAACACACACGCATGTTATCACAGACGTGCCATAAGCCTCCAGTACCACCTTCCAAGGAAATGGAAACCTCCAGCAATTGCTTGAACTCCTGAAGTTCTTGCTGCTCAGAGAACTTGGGTGTGCATGATATTAATAATGTGTATAAAATTAACATTGGTTTGGATGAAAAGGGTTCCTTCCATAAATGGAAGGCACTTCTACTCCTTTAAAGGAGAGAGGTCTCCAATTTCTGCTGATTTCCCACCCAGCTCCAAACACCCCTACATGCCATTCTGAGAGGCCCCCGACCTTCAGGAGTGGCTTTTCTGGGGGCAGGAGGAGCTGCCATGTAAATGAGGAGCTCTCAGTTGTGTGAGTGGAACTTCACCTGTGGTTCTGAAGGTCCAAGCCATAGTTCTTCTGAAAATGGGAATGCAAGTTCCCCAATTCTCTGAATCACTGAAAGTTCTGATCTGAATATTGGAAAATAACTTTGTCTCCTTCAGTGTAAGTGGAACACGACAAGTCAGTTGAAGGATTAATAACCCCAAATAATAACTGAGACCATCATTCTGTAGACTGACAAACGGTTTGCAACAGTGTTTTCTTAGTTAAGCGCTGGAGTAGAGGGGATATCCCAGCAATTTGTCAAGCAGAATTAATGGCTTTCTGGTAGGCAGCCTAGCATTTACATCTGTTTGACCCTGTGAAGTAATGGATTAAAAGCTGTAGAATGAAGTCTCTTCTCTGTGAAGTGAAGCACTGAAGTGAAGTGGGGGCTAAGGGAATCTTGACAGTGGATGGGTTCAGGCTGCAATTAAGGCCTTGGGGGCCACAAGTGGCCCTTGGTGCATAGGTTGTACAACTCTGGTTTAAGCAAATGCAGAAGTCTCCCTAAAACACTGTGGGATCCAGGCAATCATCCATGGGGAGAGCCTTTCATACTGTAAAGCTTTGTGAAGCCATTTTAGCCCTGACCCTCCCACGTAGCCAGTGGATACAGGTGGCTCCGATGTCAGTGGGGCAGTGAATCCACTCCAGGTTTCAGTGGGAACCAGTCAGAACTCTAAAGGAGCTTCCACACCTTGGATAGCTCCTTTAGAGTTCTGAGTGAAACACAGAGCAGATTCATTGACATCGGAGCCACCAGCCACCACTGCATGTAGCAGCCGAAGTTGGGGCTGGGTAAGGATGTATGAAAGTCACTTAACTTTTTGCGGAATTGATTCGCAGTGGGGGGGAGGCGCTCCGTCCCTCCCCACCTAATCCTTGATGGGGGGGAGGCGATCCGGTCCTCCCCCCCAGAATCCTGCCTGGCCAGCTCTGCTCCGCAGCGGCTCTGCAGAGCAGCCAGCCAGGGCTGTCCGCAGCCAGCGTTCCGGCCGCAGACGGGCTGCTGTGGACGCCAATGGCGGCCGCCGTAGCGGCCACCATTTGTGTTCAGCCAGGTTGCCATGATAGGCTACGTAAGTATTTATGTAGCCTATCACAGCAGGCCAAAAAAAAAAAAACACAGCGTACACAAATGGCGGCGGCCATGGCGGCTGCCATTTGCATTCCCTATTTTTCGCCGTTTTATCTTACGTAAATATTTACATAGGCTATTACAGTGAAAAAAAGGGGGAATGCAAATAGCGTAGTGGGCGCTATTTGCGTTCCTTTTTTTCGCTGTAATAGCTTACGTAAATATTTATGTAGGCTAAAACGGTGGGGGGGAAAGGAACGCAAATGGCGCCCACTACGCTAATTGTGTTCCCCTTTTTTTTGCCGTAATAGCCTACGTAAATATTTACATAAGATAAAATGGCGAAAAATAGGGAACGCAAATGGCAGCCGCCATGGCCGCCGCCATTTGCGTACGCTGTTTTGTTTTGTTTTTCCCTTGCCGTGATAGGCTACATAAATACTTACGTAGCCTATTACGGCAAAGAGCAGGATGCAAATGGCGGCCGTGGCAGCTGGTCAAAAGACCAGCTGCCGCCGCCAGAGCCCCAGGTAAGTTTCATTCTGGGGGCATTCCATGGGTGGCGGGGGGTGGGAGGCCATTCTGCCACGGATTTCGGGGGGCCGAATGCCCGTGCATTTGGCCTCACTGAAATCCGTGGCGGAATTCTCCGCCATCCCTAGGGCTGGGGCAAAGTTGTGAAGCAGTAGACCAGACTGTGGCAACACAAGGACAAAATGGAAGAATCGGGAGGTCTCCAGTGGCCAGCCTGAGTGGGCAGAGTCAGCCCAGCTCCTGAGGCGCCTCACAGAGAAGCTGCCACAGAAGCTGTCAAGTGATTCACCACATGGGGCAGCTGCGCATATCACAGGTACTGCTGGCCAATTTGACCCCCTGCGTGGGATTTGCTTGCTTCAAGAGACTGCCAGACCTGGAAGGGCCAGAAATAGGCCAGGGCAGTGCAAACTGGGCATGCTTAATGGAGGACGGGTGGAGCTGCCCTTTGTGCCTGCCAGAGGCTTGTTTTGTTTTGTACTCTGCTTTCACGGCTGATGGAGATAACGAAGGGTAGTGCACTCACTGGAGCATGGCTGACGTAGAAGACGTTAAATTCTGGCAGAGGGTGGTTCGGCACGCTGCATAAACAACAGGCCGCACCGGACAGCGTCAACAAAGAGCTTGAGGCTGCTGGAAGAGATCCATGGCTTCCAAAGGACGGATTTGAACATTCCCTTTCAATCACCTTCTTTGCACAACAAGCTACCTGGGCCGGTGCACAGCCAACACTTCCCAAGTACTCAGAGGTTATACTGTAGAGCTTCCATTGCCTGGGATGCAAAGATTCATTTCTCTTGATGATTCCCTCCTCTCGGGTCAAACCAATTTTACATGGCATAGTTCTTAGCAGGGACCATTCAAGGTGATTTGCTGCTCGGGGGGAGTTATGACTTCCCCGCATGCATTCCGTGCGCACAGAGGCAGCTCCCGATTCCCAGGCTGCGTAGTTCAGGGGGAGTCAGTTCAGGCCATTTTCAAGGAGTCCTGAAAGGGAGAGGAGCTATCACCATTGAGAACGTCCGGCAGCCAACATTTTTCTCTTTCCGGGACTCCATATAGTGAGCTGCCATTGCCCTTACTCAGGGCCAGGGTCAAGGGTGGTCATGGTGGGGCACTTGCCGAGGACCCAGACCCCAATGGACAAGAGGCCCCTGGAGTTGCTCCTCTTCTTCATCACTGCAACCTGCTTGTTCATCTGCCTCTCGCTCTGACCCAGGCGACAGTGGCAGTGGTGGTGGTGGGGAGAAGGTGGACTCATTGAAAGAGGGGGCCCATTGAGGGTGTCTTGTCCAGGGTCTCTTACAAACCTGGACCTGCACTACCCTTACTATAGGGCCCCCTGGGAAAAAAATTTTTGAAGGTGGCTTCCAACCACCAAGGCATTAGAGCAGAGGTGGGCAACCTCTGAAGACCACATAGGGCAATGGGCTTGGGGTCAGGGCCTGCCCCCACGCATGCATACACCATATGCACGCATGCTCATGCATGCACACACATACTCACGCATGCACAAAGGGATGTTAGAGAAATCCGTCGCAGATTCAAATGAGGCTGGATTCTTTGGAATCCGACCTCCGGAATCCGCAGCGGATCAGCCCCACTTACCTCCGCTCCAGGAGGTTTCCGCGCGGAACGGCTCCAGCTGCTTGCTCCTGGATCCGTCCCATTTGCATCCACGCCGATGGCCATTTTTTAAAAAAAAAATGGTTATCAGCAGGATGTGCCCATAGACGTATACGCAAACTAGAGCCGTGAATCTTGCGTATAAGTCTATGTGTCCATAGACTTATGCGCAAGATTCACGGCTCTATTTTGCATATAGGTCTATGGGCACATCCTGCCGATCGCCAAAAATGGAGAGGAGGATGTCAGGGTGGACACTGAGCCCATAGAATCCCAGAGTAGTTCTGATTCTGAGGAAGAGCAGTCGCTCCTGGGAGAGGAGCGCGCCCCTCTTTCCCAGGACCAACAGCTGACGGAGATTCCTCCCACCAGCATTCCTAGATTAGAAAGCAGTCCAGGGAGTGACCAAGCACAGATAGCAGACTTGGTGGATGCGCGACGCAGACGCAGAGAGCGGCGCCAGATGGAGGGCGCGGAAAGGAGGCGCAGTGCCCGGTTGGCGCGCAAACAACGGCTGAGCCCAGAGGATCCAAGGGAAAAGGGGAGGGACTCTCCCTTGTCCTTACGTTCAGGGGTCTGCCAGTAATTCCCTTTCAAACGGGGACCAACTGTTTCAACTTAGGGCATAGGTACTGTGCTGCTCAGATCTAGTTGCTACCTGTAGAGTTGTTAAGTTGTAAAAGAAGAATAAAGCTTTGAAAGGAATCCCTTTGTCTGTGTCTGGACTTGGCTACTGGATTAGACTGAGAGAGGCCTCCAAGGAGCCCTTGACAGAGGATAGGACGGGTCCAGCAGGTAAGCGGCCCTCAAGCGGAGCCGCTCTGGAGGATTTCGGGGGGGGGAGGAATGGATCGGCTCCCCCCCCCGGCAGATTTCCCACCAGAACGGACCCACCATACACCCACTCTACTTCCCATACACACACACTACCATGCCTGCACATGTGTGCACACAACAAACACACTCTTTCCGCCATCTCAGCTCTCAGCTTGCAGGGAGGGAACAGGTTAATTCTCCCCTCGCTGCACACTGAGGCAGCAACCGGTCCCCTCCTGACTCTGCTGAGAAGCAGGGCACAGGGGGATGAGTCTCTCCACGTGCCCTGTTTCCCAGCAGAATGGGGCTCCCGTCAGCTGTTTGGTGGGCTGGCAGGACCCCGATCCTGCTGGGAAACAGGGCATGCAGGGACGACTCTGCACGTGTGCCCTGTGTGATGGTGGCAGGAGTGGCACCACAAGGCCTCATGTGGCCCACAAGTTGCCCACCCCTGCGCTAGAGAGTATTGTTGCCGCTGGAACCAGCACCAAGTCGACAAAACAAGGCATGAGGTGAGGGGGGGTGGGAAGGTGAGCTGGGGCACTTTCAAGAAAGCTTCTGCTCTTCTCAGACCCTCCCAAATATCACTGCTCAAAAATTCTCATAAGAACGGCTGGCTCAACGTCAGCTGCTAACGCCTGTCACTTCTCTTTGCTCCCTTCCATCATGTGTTGCGCAGCCAGTGGCAAATCAAGAGGTTCTTGATTCCCCCAGAGTGCAGGGACCGTCAACCCAGTCAGTGAGCTGCTAAGCTGCCTCTGTGATCCTCCTCAAAACCTGCCAGCTTCAGCTCCCTCTCCCACTTATTTGGCATAGGCAGGAATTCTGGCATTCCAGATGGTTAAAATATGGAATTCACTACCACAAGACATAATGATGGCCACCATTTTGGACAGCTGGAGAAGGGGATCTGACAAGTTCCTGGAGGAGAAGGCTATCAGGGGCCACTAGGCCTGATGGCTAGATGCTACCTCTGGGATCAGAGGCAGTGTGCCTATGTACATTGGTTGCTGGGGAACATGGGCAGGAGGGTGCTGTCGCACTCATGTCCTGCTTCTGGGTTTCCGACAGGCAGCTGGTTGGCCACTGTGTGATCAGAGTGCTGGAGGAGATGGGCCCTTGGCCTGATCCAGCATGGTTCTTCTTATGTTCTTCTTAGTGTATCCTCATTTGCCTCTTCAGTTGGGCTGAGCCTTGTGCTTCAAGCCGTAAAGCCAAACCCAGCCCCCCTCCCCAAGAAACATGACACCCACACTGCTACAAGGAGTATAAATACATTTTGGTATGGCTATCCAAATGATTGAAATTTGCCCTTGCCCGAGAAGCACATCTGCCAAGGTGGCACTGTGATGCTGTTGGTGCAAGGGTTTGGGGGGAGGGGGTCACTTCTCTTATAACTACAGTCCTTCCACTCAAAACAGGGCAGGGGGAGCAAAGTGAGGCTAGCAGAATGGAAAAGGTGGGGTGAACTCCATTGAGGCTGAAACTATGAACCAGAGCTGGATATCCAGGAAGGTTTCCATCAAGGGAGGGGGGAGAAATTTCTTCAGTTCACACTTTAACGTGAACTAATCTAACACTGCACTACTGCTATGCAAGCCAAAACTGATTTATCCTTCCAAATTTGCACTTCTCCAATTTTTTCTGTGCAGTTCTCCAATCAAGAAATGCATAAAGAAATGCACATATTAGAGAAAATAGTGTTCAAAGATGCAGTATATTAGGAAATTTGCTTGCAAAAATTTGTAAATTAAGCAAAAAGGCATACATAAAGGCATGTATTAGGAGAAATGTGCACAAAAAGCCTTATGAATTTTCATGCAAATTTTGTTTTTAAAAATCGAATTTCAGGACGAAGCAAATTTAAGATTGGGAAACTGAGAAACTGAGAGGAACAAACATTGACAGGTTCTTCCATCCTTACTTCCAACTAGTCTAGGAATGGTGAGCTCTTGATTCCCCCTTTCACCAGAACTGGGCTGCTGGCAGCTGCCAAGTGAGCGCTGGAAGTTGGATCCAGCAAAGCAGTTTATTGGGCAAGACTTTATAATCCCTCCCAGGTCCGGGGGAGTTCAGTAGGCAGCTGGCTTGGGCAAAGCCTTGGAACCCTTTACTGTCCAAAAACTACCACAGGGGACACCAGCACAATGTATTTGAAGGATTTAATTTTTTTTTTTTTTTTACCAAAAAGGGTGTGCTTGCAGAGGTCAGTAGTAAGACAGTCCCTTCTTACTGTGGTGGGCTCTCCCACACTGGAGGCATTCAAGACGAGGCTGGACAGCCACCTGTCAGGGATGCTCTGACTTGGATTCCTGCATTGAGCAGGGGGTTGGACTCGATGGCCTTGTAGGCCCCTTCCAACCCTACTATTCTAGGATTCTAGGATTCTATGAAGGGTCGTTGTTCCTCCCTGTTCCATTGGTGTTGGAGGGGGATTCTGACTTGGCCTGCTTTCAGGTATGATGACCACTTATGTGACTCCCCAGAAAGAGGAAATGTGTCAGCAAAAAATAGGGCACCAAACTGCATAAACATGCTTATGCTGATGTGCATGTCAGTGCTGGTGGCTCCAATTTTGGTGGGGTCATGATTCCATTCTGGGTTTTAGTCAGAACCAGCCAGAGCTCTACAGGAGCTATCCAAGATTCAGGACCCATTTTGGGGATAGGGTTCAACACTTTGGATAGTGCCTTTAGAGCTTTGGCTGGTTCTGACTAAAACCCAGAATGGAATCACAGCCCCATCAAAATCAGAGCCACCAGCCTGCACTGGTGTACTTAGAGATGCAAATTAAGAAATAATTACTATAATTTAAATGACTGTACTATTCCCTCCAATGGGGAAGAGTGTGACCAGTTGAACTGTGTGCCTCCTCAGTCTGCTGTCCAGGTGCCAACTGTGGATGGGCAACTTCGAGGCCTTTGGTTGCCCTTCTGAAGGTTTTTCATCTTTTAACCAGGCTTGAACTTGAGAGGTAGTGTGGTGTAGTGGCTAGAGTGTTGGACGAGGACTCAGGAGATCTTGATTCTTGTCCCCGCTCACCCATGAAGCTCACTGGGTGACCTTGGAGCAGTCACTGACTCTCTGCCTCTCTCTCCCAAAGAAGTATCAACACAGAGGATCTACATTTAAAAATACATATTTGAGCAAAAATGCATTTAAATGAAAACCACACACACACACACACACACACACAGAGTCTTATCTATATTTATAACATTTGATATACATTTATTAAGAAATCTGTGTTGTTTATCTTTTCCATATGTACTTGCGCGCGTGTATGTTATTTTTCTTTTTTGTCTTTATTAATAATCTTTATTTTTAAAAAAATGGATGCAATGGATTGAGGGCCTAATGACACTGTCAACATTTGAATGGGTGATATACAGATGCCACTTGCGAATGGATACATATAATAGAGATATCTCTATACATATATATAGAGATAGTTGGTCTATGTATAATTCTTAGAAAGCTGTATATATATGAATGTATTGAAATTGATATTTTCAAATCTATGTAGTTACTTTTTTCTTTTCCTCCTTATGGTTTTATTTTGTTTGGTTGAAATTTTATAATAAAACGTTAATTGTAAAAAATACATATTTAAATGCAAATTTTCATGCAGGTTTTTTAAAAAAAAATATCCGATTAACACAGAAACAGGATGGAACATAAACCAGATACAGACTGATTTGTCTAACCTTAATAATAAGAAACTGGTCTGCCACATTTGTATCCTACCTTTAAAGGGGGGGGGGTAAGAAAACCAAACAAACTCAGGGTCCAACAGCCCTGCAAGGGAGGTTAGGCTGCAAGACATTGGCCCAGGGTCGCCCAGAGAGCCTCATCCCTTGGTGGGGTTTTGAACCTGGGGAATCAACAGTTCGAGTCTAGCGGTTTGCCTGCGACACCCCACTGTTGAGCCTGGACGTTTCAGGGCAGTGTGGGATAGCCTCCTGCTGACTAGCCTCCAGCTCAGCAGCAGGAGCCCGTTCCAAACCATCGGGGTCCCCATCCAACCGTGCTCAGTTCTGTGCAGGGTGCAGACATGCATTCAGTGGAGGCCGGTGCAGTGCCTCCGATGTCAGTGGGGCTGTCAATCCGCTCTGGGTTTCGGTCAAAACCAGTCAGAATTCTGAAGAAGCTAGCCAAGGTGCTGAACTACTCCCCCAAAATGGGTTCAGCTTGGCTAGATCCTTTATTTATTTATTTATTTATTTATTATTGCATTTATATCCCGCCTTTATTCCTCTTGCTAGGAACCCAAGGCGGCTTACATTATCCTCCTCCTCCTCTCCGTTTTATCCTCACAACAACAACCCTGTGAGGTACGTTGGGGTGAGAGTGTGTGACTGGCCCAAAGTCACCCAGTGAGCTTCCATGGCCGAGTGGGGACTAGAACCCGGATCTCCCGGCTCCCAGTCCAACACTCTTGCCACTACACCATACTGGCAGAACTTTAGAGTTCTGACTGGTTCTGACCGAAACCCGGAGCGGATTTACCTCCCCTTTGACATCAGAGCCACCAGCCTCCACTGCGAACAGACCGTCTTCCTTGGGGAGTCACATGAGTGGGGTCAGGTCCTCCAGGACCACCTGCCTCTTCCCCACAAAACCCCTGCGTTGTCGTGGTTGCATTATTCACATTTGCTTGCTGGCAGGGCTTGGGAAGGAGGGGCCGTTCGTGTAATTGTTGCTGGGCAAAAGAGAGAGAGAGAAAGGGAGATACGGGGGGAGTGGGGGCTGATCTGCAGCAATGATCAATCAGTGGCACACTGCTAAGGGAAGAGCTGGAAATGGGGGGGGGGAGCTTGTTCTCAGGCTCTGCAGCCAGGCTGCAATGGTGGAGACGGAGGAGAGAACAGGAGGAAAAAGAGAGCCACCTTCTGATCGCAACTGAAACACTGGACTGGCTGCTTCGGATGGGTTATGGAACTCTGTGCTGCAATCCTCTTTTTACAAAGGCTTCACATATTTGTGATATACAGGAACCAGCATTCTCAGGCAACGGCTGAGGCCCAGCCCAAATGCCCTTGCAAGGGCCTACTGGATTTGCTGGTTGGCCAGTCCCTTGGCCACTGTTTTATGATGGCAGTAGCTGGGAAGTCCCTCACCACTTTGACTTCCCACCAGTCAAGAACCAGCCAGACCTCTAAGGAGTTATCCAAGGTGTCCCCAAACTAGGTCCAGCACCTTGGATAGCTCCTTTAGAGTTCTGGCTGGTTCTGACTGAAACCCAGAATGGATTCACAGCCCCACTGCCATCAGAGGCACCAGCCTCCACTGAATGCATGTATACGCCCTGCACACAACTGAGCACGGTTGGATGGGGACCCCGATGGTTTGGAATGGGCTCCTGACACTGAACTGAGTGACTAGGAGCCTCCGAACCCAAGCCAGGACTTGAACCAGGACTCTTGCAGATGCCTTCCCCCAGGCCCAATTTACCTAAGGAATTGAATACCTGCCATTCCACTTCACCTGTCCAATGGCACAGTAAGGAGTGTTCCTGGCAGGAAGCCACAGGAAGGTGGAGGCACATTCATCTTCAGGCCAGGGGACTGACCCTTTAAGTATTCATCTTCTTCAGGTAACGGGGTGGAGCTCGGTGGAGGTAGGCTGGATGCAGTGGATTCATTTGCCCTCTAACCAGGATGGCCCTTTATTAATTGCCCCCCAAAGAGGAAATGCATGCCAAAACACAGTACAAAAGAGGACATCAATTTGCGTAAAATTTTGCATATGCAAATGTATATGTATAGATGCAAGTTTAGAAATAATTGTTATCATTTAAAAAGAAATGCAGTACATCTCACCAGTGGTGAGGAAGACTGTGACGAGGTGAGCTGCGTGCCTACCTGTTCGCTCGGCTGTTCAGGCGCTAGGCACCCATTCTCGGGGTTCCTTATCTTTAAACCAGAATTGGACAGGACAGCCCTTCAAGTAGAGGATGCCCTCAAAGAGAAGGTGTTCCTCCAGCAGCCCTTCAAATAGAGGACTGTCCTTTCTAATACACATGGCCATCCTACCTCTAGCCTCCACTCAGGCCAGTTGCTCATTCAAATTTTGCCCTACCTTGCCTTGTGGGTACCAGCTCTGAGTGGATCAGAACTTTGCCGACCATCCAGGGGAAGAGGGCTTTTGTTCTTATGCTGCTTTGGTGGCCTGCAGACCACTTCTGCGGGCCACTTCTGCTTCCCCCGGCCCTTTTTGTAGCCTCCAACACCACATTTGCTGCCACCACAGTCCAAAAAAGCAGTGATTTTTCTTTAAAACAAGACAGCAGCAAACAGGCAAGCCTCGTTTTGAAATAGAATTGTGCCCTCCCCACAGCCTCTAAAGTTTATTGGCAGGATGGCTCCTTCTGATGGCCTGTGCCCTGCTAGCCGGCCCAGCTGTGTGGGGCTATGCTTCTCAGGAAGTGGGCATTCTCCAATGATGTAATCAGGCTGAAGCGTCAAATGGAACAGTGAGAAAAGAACCTCTGGGTCAGAGAGGCCTGCGGCCAATTCCAGAAAGCAAGTCCAGATGAGTCTGGCAAAGTGGAGGAACCAGTTTTCCAGGCAATGGCCAAACAACCTGTCACCTCACCACATCAAGGAGGGTTTTTTCTTTCTTTTAATGGCTCCACCCAGGGCCAGCTCCAGGTTCTTACAGGTGCTTGGATAAGACAAGGCAGGGATGGGCAGAAACTTGATCTCCAGATGCTTTGTAGTCCAAAACATCTGGAGACCTATTTCTGCCCACCCCTGCCATAGAGGATGCTGTCCCCTCACCACTGGTGATTCAGAGCCAGAACAGACATTTCTTTAGAACCATATCTAGCAGCTGTGGCTTTTTCTTTTTTTTCAGTTTTACTCTACGGTAGCTCAGGGACCATGATACAGATCTTACGAGTCACTCCACCCCAAAGCTACGGTCCTGATACAGATCGGCGGGGGCGGGGGAGCTGCAACTATTCTAGAGTAAGAATGAAAAAAGAAGAAGCTGCTAGATGACGGAGTTCAAGTATTGTCTCCTTTTGGCCCTCAATCGCCTGTCTGGTGGCTTCTCAACAAGGAGCGTTGGGAGGGCCAAGGAGACCAGGCTTGGCATAAATCATCCCTACAAGTTCCTGTTAGGCCATATTGCTAATTATAATGTCAGCTCCTGAAGCTTCTAATGGATTCAAGAACTCAGAGTCTCCTTGACTACCACCAGCCCAGCGTGAATCTTCACACACGTATTAAATATGTCTCTGCACAAAACAAGCATTATCCACCACATAACACTCAGAGTCTGCACACACTGACTTTCATGTTGCAAAATGTAGTCTACTTCTGGTCCATGTCAGTTTCCCATGCATTCATTCATAAGTTTGCACCATCCCATTTCTACATTCATCTGTCAATTTTTTTTTAAAAAAATGCATGGAAATGTGTGTTTCAATGAGTATTTTAGAAGAATTTTTTTTTCCCTCAGAGTAGACATTTCTAAACCTACTTTATCCTAAAATATGCATTATCGTATGCATTTTGAAAAGATAATTGCATCTCAAAATGCAGAGAAGCGTAACATCCAAAAGATAATTCTCTTCCCATCCTCACGTTAGTCTGGGAAGCGTGGGTCAGATCAGTTTGCTTGGAAATGTGGTCTGAATAAAACCCTCAGGTATCCCTAGCAGTGATCCCAGGTGCTGAATCCTATCCCCAAAGTACATTCAGCACCTTGGGTAGCTCCTGTAGAGTTCTGGCAGGTTCTGACTGAAACCCAGAATGAATGCACAGCCCCACTGAAATCAGAGCCACCAGCCTCCACTGACCACTGTGCCATCATGCTTAACAGAATACAGCTGTGCTGCAGGACGTAACCTGCCACACCCAATTCAGTTCATTCAATGCTACTCCACGCAGGACATTTGGTATGACACAGCCTGGCATGTGCCAGTCACTGTACATCATCTCAGGTCTCTGAACCCCGCTGCTCAGCCCATTGATAGCTTTCTTGTCAATGCATTCTAGTCATCAGCCCCTACTAATGCCCTAGTAAGGCACCAGAGCTCCTGAACCAGGGACTGTAACAGAGGGATTTACCCCATGCATCGCCATTACTTTATTTATTACAATACTGTTATACTGCTTAATATATTAAAATTCCTCAGCAGTTCACAATAACATATAACACTATATAAACAAAGTAGAATAATATGTAATCTTACAAAACTGAAAACATTGCAGCACCATGAACAATAAAACAGGGTAGCAGCAGAGTCCCTCACAGCGAAGGATACCTGTCACTGAGAAATCCATTTCTTTTTTGGCTCAACTGAGTTCCGCAGCACATACGAACTGCTTTGGTTCTACAAGCCAATCTGTGGGGTGTTCCCCTGAACTCCGGGCACTTTGGGGGGCAATTTTTCAAGGTTCTGCCATTTGCACAAATTGCAGCAGAATTTATGCAAATCATGGCTGAATTTATGCAAATTAGAGCTGAATTTGTGCGAATTGCTTGCAAATTTGTGCAAATTGAAGACCCCCTCCCCGTGCAAAATTCCTGGAAAATCCACAAACTGGCCCAACTTGCTGCAGATTGGGTGCCGCAGGAGAATCCACAACAAAGTCCAGGGGGCCACCCCCCAAACAGAACTCCACCCCCCCCCCAACAGATTTCTCTGACAGCCCTAGTCATACGTCAGGGAAAGCCTGACACAGGTGTGTTTTCAAGAGGTGTTTAAAACTAGCCACCGTTTCTGTCTCTTGAATGACATGTGGGAGAGTGTTCCAAAGAGTGGGTGCCACCACTGAGAAGGCCCACTTACGGGCCGCTACCTGGCGACCCTGGTAGCTTGCCAGCAGCTGCTCTACAGCACCACCTTTGAAGATGGCCAGGGGGCTGTATTGCAGCTAACTAGTCAGCACAGATCAGGTGATCCAAGGGTCCAGCAGGGCTCCAGGTGGTGTTATAAAGCTGCTGATAGTGTCCTTGCTCCTCAGTCTGAACAAAGTATCAGTTGAAACTGGCTTGAGAGACAGACCAGCCTGAGGAAAAATGCAGGGCTGCTGCTAAACAGAGGCAAGGGGGGCTGCTGCCTCTAGGGCCAACTACAGGGGTGTTGGTGCTGTCTTTGTATGCACCGGCACCTTCTGTCTCACTGCAGGAGGAGAAGGAAGGTAGAATGGCGGCGGGAGAGAACCGTATCTCACCCAGGGCACCAAAATACCTTGAGACGAACCAGAATGAATAGCCAAAGGAGCATAACGGTAGGTGGGTATGAAAGATGGATGGTCCCTGATCCGATGACATGAAACTGGGCAGCACTGTCTGTGCTTCTGTCAGGGTAGACACTGAGCCCATAGAATCCCAGAGTAGTTCTGATGCTGAGGAAGAGCAGTCGCTCCTGGGAGAGGAGCGCGCCCCTTTTTCCCAGGGTCCGCAGCTGACAGAGATTCCTCCCACCCACATTCCTAGTTTAGTTAGCAGTCCAGGGAGTGACCCAGCACAGATAGCAGACTTGGTGGATGCGCGGCGCAGACGCAGAGAGCGGCGCCAAATGGAGGGCGTGGAAAAGAGGCATAGCGCCCGGTTGGCGCTCAAAGAACGGTTGCGCCCAGAGGATCCAAGGGAAAAGGGGAGGGATTCTCCCTAGTCCTTATATTCAGGGGTCTGCCAGTAATTGCCTTTCAAACGGGGACCAACTGTTCCAACTTAGGGCATAGGGATGCTGCTGCTCAGATCTAGTTGCTACCTGTAGAGTTGTTAAGTTATAAAAGAAGAATAAAGCTTTGAAAAGAATCCCTTTGTCTGTTTCTGGACTTGGCTACTAGATTAGACTGAGAGAGCCCTCCAAGGAGCCCTTGACAGCTTTCAAAGTTGGAACTTGGGTGTTTCTGGCCTGGGAAAGGGTGCCTTGAGCAAGATTTCAACGAGGAAGAATACCTTTTGATATGGTGCCCCTGAGAAAAAGAGCAAAACAAAGCAAAACTTTTGTTATCGCCCTCCAGCCTGGTGTGTTACATCCTTCCTTGTGAAAAGCAAGCTACAGAAATCGGGTGGGGGGGTGCCAGCGGAGAAGACAGGAGGCAAGAGTTTCTTGCTGTTGCTCTAATGATCCATTGATTGGTCACTGCTCAGTGGAAAATGCCGATAACCTAATACAATTAAATGGTTGTGCAAACAGCAGGCTGGCAGCTGTGGCAAGCAGTTCATTGATGTCCAAGATTTGCTGTTTGCGCATCTTCCGTGAAAATGCAGTGTTTCACAGGGGGTGAAAAGCCGTCTTCCTTCCCTGAGGTTAAGGGTGCAATCCTGTGCATGTTTAGACAGAACGAAGTCCTACAACTCCCAGCATTTCCCCGCCAGCCATGTTGGCGGGGGAATGCTGGGAGTCTTAGAACTCTGCTCTGTCTAAATGTGCATAGGAGTGCTCCTTGAGCAAGTTAAGCTGGGAAGCCACCAAATGATGGGCCATTGGAGGAAAGGAGGCGGGGCCACAGGAAGGAGGCATGGTCATCTGTGTAACCTTGGAAGACCAGGTAGGGACTGGATATGGGGTGGATTTGGACTGAGGTGCAACCTCCATGATTCACCATGACCCTGAGCAAGCAGTGCTGATGGGCGGACAGCCCTTCCGATGGAAGATGCCTTCAAATGGAGGGGTGTCCTCTTGTAAATTATGGCCACCCTAGAGAGGACCCAGGTTTAACTCCCAGTTGGCCATGTTCGTTAGGATGCTTTGAGCAAGCTACTCTTTCTGTGCCCGCCCCCATCCTAGCCAGAGCCAGCTCTACATTTTGAGGGGCCCTTGGGCAAAGCTACCTCCATGGGCTATCTGCGACTCTACAGAGTCAAGTTCAGGTTGAGGCTGGGAAGAAACCCCCAGGCAGTTGGGATGTAGCCAGCAAAGGAGGCAGAAGCCTGCCGTTTGCAGTCAGCATCTTGCAGCCAGCAAGGATGAGCTTTTCAGGAGAAGAAGTCCCAATGCATGCTGCGTGCGCCTGGGGGAAGTGACCCCGCTTTACAGACCTGCACTGCCTGTAAGAATCTCACCACCCGATACACTCACCCGCACACTTCATCCACTTCTATATTTGTAAATAAAATATATAAATTACAAAAGACAGTAAGACTCCAGCGCTGCTGTTCTCCCTCACATGCGCACGCGCGCATGCGCGCACACACACGCCTTCAAAGCAAACAGATCCTGTGAAAGAATATCCCATTAACTTCCAACTGCTTAGAGAAGCAGGGAGGCATGAAATGGTATTATGGCACCCAACTCACTCTCCGCTGAAGGAGCATCCGATGGCACTGGCAGCAAATGTTTTACACCAGGAAGATGGCAGCTGTGTAATTTTCTGGAATCCCTTGCTGCAGTGCCAAAGGAGCATCACCTTTGTCTACCAGCAGCCCTGCAAAGGATCACCTGTTCCATCTATTGGTGATTACACTGCAGAGACCATCACCGTACATTGTCTGATGCCCGTTCTGTCCTGTCTCTTGAGAGCCGATCCATCTTTCTTATTGAGCTTCCAAAAGCATATCCTCCAGGTGCTGCTACCAGATCTGGGCCAAAATGTCTCAAAGGAGGATTTGGGGGGAGGAATGTCTTTATCTGGCTCTTCCACCTCCCACAAGCTGCTGGAGAAATCTGCCTTCCCCCGCCCCCACCCCTGGGAGAATATTCGGGCCCTAGTCTAGCTCCAATTTTACACCAGTAGGGTGGAGAATTTTAGGAGGCCATTTTGGCTCAGCCATAGCTGTTATATCCTTTTAAGGAGAAGAGCTCCAGCTTAGCAATCTCCCTGACGTGTGGGGCTTAGCAGTCTCCCTGACATGCGGGGCTGGCTCTATCCTTAGGCAGAGTGAGGCAGTTGCCTCAGGCAGCAGATACTGGGAGGCAGCAGCAAGGTGTTAGAGGAGAGCGTCCTGTGCTATGCAGCCTGCTCTGAGTCCCCTAAGCTGGCCCTCTGCCTTCAGGTGCAATGGAGGATGCTGTGAATTGCAAGTGCCGAAGAAAGGCCAGTCCAATGGGCTTTTATACATGGATGGAACAGCATCTTGTTCATTGCCTCAATCAGCAAAACGTCTTGGGCCAGCCCTGCTGAGATGCTACCTTTCAAGCATGCAATTTCCCTTTTGCAGCTGCAAGTGGGACAGGCCAAGAAATATAGGAGATCAGTCTATTTCTGGACCATGCCACTTTTGCATGCGTTCATTTAGAATTCCATTCTGTTCCTAGGGGTGGACGAAAGTGACTTACCTGTCCTCGAAGCTTGTTCGCGGTCGGGGGGAGGCGCTTCGCTGCTCCCCCTGAGAAGTTCAGGCCGGGGGGGGGAGGCTTCCCGCCTCGCCCGGCCGAAATTCAGGCCGGGGGGGAGGCTTCCCGCCTCGCCCGGCCGGAATTCAAGCCGGGGAGGAGGCTTCCCACCTCGCCCGGCCGCGAACTTGAAAGTTTAAAAAAAAAAAAAACGCCCCCGTGATAGGCTACGTGACGATTAACGTAGCCTATCACGGCTAGATCTGCAAAGTCAGCCGTGATAGGCTACGTCAATCGTCACATAGCCTATCACGGGTGACTTTAAAAAAAAAAAAAAGCGCGTACACTAATGGCGGCCCCCATAGGGAGCAGCCATTCGCGTTCCTTATTTGGTTGCTGTAGTCTACGTAAAGATTTACGTAGACTACGGCGAAAATAAGGGCAACGCAAATAGAGTTGCCCTTATTTTCGCCGTAGTCTACGTAAATCTTTATGTAGACTACAGCAACCAAATAAGGAACGGGAATGGCGGCTCCCTATGGCGGCCGCCATTATCCGTACGCGCTTTTTTTTTTTTAAGTCACCCATGATAGGCTACGTGACGATTGACGTAGCCTATCACGGCTGACTTTGCAAATCTAGCCGTGATAGGCTACGTTAATCATCACGTAGCCTATCACGGGGGCATTTTTTTTTTCTGTTATTGCAATGGCGGCGGCGGCAGCCGGTCGAAAGATCGGCTGCCGCCCCCGCCCAGGACGAACACCCGCCGAACCGCCGGCCAGACCCACCACCGGGAGGGACATTCGGCAAAGGTAATTCCCGTCCCGGGGGGGGTGCGGGGGGCGGGGGGGTGCCGAGAATTTCTCCCCGAAACTTGTTCAGGGGGCCGAACACGTTGGCGCTTGGCCCCCTGAAGTTTCAGGGAGAAATTCTCCGCCATCCCTATCTGTTCCATTTCTGAATTCATACACTATATTTAACAAATCTGCACAAAACTATTTATATGAATACATATTTTCAAATAGATTTTCTCACATCATTTGCATTTCTAAATGCATTTGATCTCAATGTATACATTTCTAAACATGTTCTAAAATTCATTTTGGTATGGTTGGTTTTTTTGTTTGTTTGTTTGTTTGTTTGTTTTGTTTTTTGAGCTGAGAACAGCATTGCAAAATTCAAAAATGTGTGAAATCTGAAAGATAATTATGTTCTGATCTGTACATGAGTGCAGATGAGGTCAGTTCATATCGAAAAACCAAATGGGGAAATAAGGTCCCAAAATGGAGGTTCAGACCCCCAAATAGGTGGGTTCACGTGCCCCTCTGGACCAATTCAGAATTAGTTTCAAACTCCTCTGGAGACCAGGCCCTAAAAAAATGTGTGGTAGGGAGGCCAGGTGTCCTCTTTTACACAGAACAGTCCTCTGAAGGGCTCCCCAGTCCAAATCCATTCTAAAGATTAAAAAACCATTAGAAGGAAGACCTGGGCCTTGACTTTGCCCATCAACAACACCTGAACAGCAGACTGAGCAAGGTATACAGGCCTCCTGGTCAAAGCCTTCCACACTATGCTCAATCATCCCAGAATGCAGGACACGGAATCATGGGCTCAAGTGACAGGAAGCCGGATTCCGGCTGAACATCAGGAAAAACTTCCTGACTGTTAGAGCAATACGACAATGGAACCAATTCCCTAGGGAGGCGATGGGCTCTCCCACACTGCAGGCATTCAAGACAAGGCTGGACAGCCACCTGTCAGGGATGCTCTGACCTGGATTCCTGCATTGAGCGGGGGGTTGGACTCGATGGCACTGTAGGCCCCTTCAAACCCTACTATGCTATGATTCTACTATTCTATGATTCTATGATTTACTGTATTTCTATTTAAATTAAAATAATTAATTCTCAATTTGCATCTATACATATAAACTAGCGTATGCACACTTTATGCCAATTAGTGTCCTTTTTGGGGTGATGCCCTCTTTTTTGGCAATTCAAAAGTGGCCACCCTAATTTGGGGGTTCCCTGTCCCTTTCCCATACCTAAGTGGAGGAGGTGATGGTAGTGTGAAGGCCTTAGCATGGAAACTTCAATTAAGCACTAGGAACCATAGGAAATGTTGTCCCCATGATTCCTGGAGTCCCTAGGTACTACAACAGGCATTATAAGATCCAGTGTGGTGTAGTGGTAAAAGCATTGGACTAGGATACCTGCAAGACCCAGGCTCAAATCCTCACTTTTTTTCACTATTTTTTGGCACTAGTGTGTCGAAGCTTTAAGCTGGCCAGAAATATAGGAACTCCTGAGGAATAGCCACAGGTGGTCCGAGACATGGGAAGGTTACTGTCCCTCCTTCTCACTCAGGGGCCTCTCAGGCAGGCAGCCAAAACAGCACCTGACAGGTCACCCTACTTGGCTGGTGGCAGTGGAGGCTGGTGGCTCTGATTTCGGAGGGGCTATGAATCCACTCTGGGTTAGTCAGAACCAGCCAGAACTCTACAGGAGCTTTCCAAAGTGCTGAACCCCATCCCAAACTGGGCTCAGGCCTTGGAGAGCTCCTTTGTACTTCTGGCCAGTTCGGACTGAAATCCAGAATGGAGTCACGGCCCCACCGAAAGAGGAGCCACGAGACTCCACTGTGCTGGGCTAAGTGGCTACTTGGCAGGGCTTCTGCAGTGAAGTAACTAGAACTGTGTCCAAATGGCCTTTTGAAATTCTCCAGCCAATTTGCAGACAGAGAAAGAGACAAAACCGTTTCTGGGTGGGGGTCCCCCCTCGTTTTGCTGACTCTGCAACTGGCAACTGCAGCAACAGTGTTGGTAACCTGGCGACCATTTTGCACCTTCCACAATGGCCTGGAACTAGCATCATTTGGTGGGTGTTGTGGGGGGGGGGGGGAAGGAGCTGGACTGCCACCCAAAATGGCGGAGAATATTCTGAGAAAATTCTGCAACGTGGGCATTGGGGGGGGGGAATGGAGAGAAAAAGCAACATCTCAGAAATGTTCTCAGGAAACTGTCTTCTGAGAAATTTTGGTTCAGCTCTAAAAGGAACCCTTTCTCTATGGTGCTGAGGCAGCAGCGGGTCCGGACAACACCGGCAGTTGTGCATAGACATGGGCAGAAACGCATGAAAGACCACAAAGGGAGGGCTGTGGAGTTTTGCCACTCACTGCACCCGTGAAATGCTGTCACGGGGAAAATAGGGGTACACATGAAACCGGCACAACACTATTTGATTTTGAAGAGTGCCAAGGATCAGTCTGCGGACTTCCCAATGCTCCCCATTGCCCATTGTTGACAGCTCTCCTCTGGATTCTGCACACGGCATTGTTCAATCTTCAACAGTTGTTCTGCTGGGTGTTCATCCTTTGGGTGGAAGACATCGTAGGAAACTATAGTAGCCCCTGCAACATGTTGTAACCAGCTGCCTGCTGCTAACTGTGTTGACACTATGCTGTTTTCGTAGCACTTAATGTGTTTGATGATGATGCACGCCAACCGTGAGCTTTGGGAGTGGTGACATATAAATGTAAGCTGCCAGCTATCAAAATACATCCGCTGTCCTGAAATCCTGTTCAGTGAATAAACATTGGGGGGGGGGGAGATGAAATGCCTGTCGGTTACCAAGGTTTCCCATCTTTATGTATCACTCTGTATATTTATAGTGCCCCTTGCAACAGCAGTCAGCAAAGGAAAGAGGGTGCAAGATGGGCTCACAGAATGATTTCTAAGTGAGAAGACTTGTTTCTGTTTCCAGGAAATGTCTGTGGGTCTTTTGACAGAGTTCCACGCTTGGTTTCCAGACCATATTTCAAAGACACTTTTCATGCTGGATAGCCAAACGCTGGTGCTGTCACTGAGCTGTAATGATGTGACCCATATTAGAAGGAGGGGATTTTTGAAAGGATCATACTTCAGAAACAAGTCCTGTGCATTTAAAATACCATTAACAGGCTGGACTTCAGGTGTCAAGGAGAATTTACTACCTGCCTAATTATCATCCTCATTTTAGCCCATGAAGAAGCCCGCTAATTTTCCATTGTCATTAAAAGCATTGCTGTAGGCCTTGAATCTTAATGAAGAGGCTGAAGGGAACTGGCTTTCCACTGAAGATGAAATTAAGGGCTCATTTCTAGAGGAGACAGCAGACACAAAGAAAACAGTTTATTGTTCCTTTCCAAAAGTCACTTGGCATCTCTCTTTAGTGCTTTTCCAGACACCCACTACCTTCGCAATGTCTCAGCAGGGCTTTATGGGCTTTTAAATCATCATAATCCCATTCCAGGACAATCTGATTTGCAAATCTGATTTGAGATTGATTGTATCTGCATCCAGCAGTCATAAGAAGAAAGGGATACAATTGAACTGGAAGCACTGATGTTGTGAAGAATAATTTCCCATTCAAAATGTGTCTCCGGGCTTCCCATTTCAAAAAAATGCATTCAAACTCTTCGCTGCAGGATTGGAAATGCTGGCCAGTTTTGAATATTTGCAAATATCGGTTTCACTTTTCTCAGGAACCAAGGCACTATCTTCTGGATGCTATAAGCCAAAAGCAGCCCAGGGGCTCAAGAACCCCTCCCCCATTTTGGGAGGCCTAACCAGCAGAGACAGGTGGACAAAAAAGAGGACAAAGAAGGACAGACCCTTGCATAAAATTTGCAACTGCTAGTGCATATGTAGGCATGAAAATGTGGACATAATAACTATAATCTAAACAGAAATGTAATACGTCTCATTGTAGTGAGGAAGACCAAGCAGTGAGCTGTTTGTACCTGCTCAGTCTTCTGTCTAGGTGCTAACAGGTGATAGGCAACTTGAGGCCCCATGTGCTTTATCCTTAAATTGGACTTGGACCAGTCCACCCTTCAAATAGAGGACACTTTCAAGTGGAGGACTGTCCTCCGTAAAGCAGGGCACCTGGCCACCCTACTCAGAGGTGTCCTTTTAGATTTCAGTTGGGGTGAGGCAAGATATTCAGGTCGGTTTAAAAGCCCCAAGCTTAAATATAGGCAGGATTAAAATGCAAGCTGACAAAAAAGCAGTGTGTTTTCAAAGCATTTTTTGTGGTTACTTTTCTACGCGGCATAATAACCATAACAAGGTTATCAACACAAGTCAGATAGTCTCTCTCCCACACACACACCTTTCTTTAGCAAATGTGTTTGAGCCTCCAGCATTTCTAGTACATAAGCCTCTTTTTTTTTTTTTTTCACTGTTTATGGCACTAGTGTGTCGAAGCTTTAAGCTGGCCAGAAATATAGGCACTCCTGAGGAATAGCCACAGGTGGCCCAAGACATGTGAAGGGGGCTGACCCTCCTTCTCACTCAGGGGCCTCTCAGGCTGGCAGCCAAAACAGCACCTGACAGGCTACCGTACTGGGCTGCTGGCAGTGGAGGTTGCCAAGCTTCGTGACACGCTGGAGGCCAGGGTCAAATGAGCCAGAGGCAGAAGAGGAGGTCACGGACAGGCTGGTAGCTAAACACTGGAGCAAGCCAACAAGGGCCAAGAACAAGAGGCAGAGACATCGTCAAAATATGGCGGCGTCACTCAGTGGAGGCCAGTGGTTCTGATGTCAGTGGGGTGGCAAATCCACTCCGGGTTTCATTCAGAACCACTCAGAACTTTAAAGGACCTATCCAAGGTGTTTCCACACCGTGGAGAGCTCCTTTAGAGTTCTGACTGGTTCTGGCTGAAACCAGGAGCGGGTTCACCGCCCCACTGACATCGCAGCCACCAGCCTCCACTGATGTAACTTCAGTCCCCACAGGGCTACTAAAGGTGGCCAACAAGCAATTCTGGGGGCTATGAGGAATCCACAGGCACTAGGACCAAGGGGAAATCAAGAGAACAAGATTACGTGGCAACAGCAGAAACACCCAGAATTAGGAAACCGAAGATTCAATGGGGACAGATAAAGAGGTCTATGATGGAAGGATGGTTGCTCAAGCTGGGGAGAAGGGCTGAGGATGAGGGGAGTGCTCTCCACTGTTGCACTATGCACAGAAGGTTTCTAAGGAGGTTAAAGAGATGTTGTATGGCTGTGGCCTTCCTTAGACCTTTCCCTTAGCTGGTGCCAGTGTGTGTGTGTGTGTGTGTGTGCGTGCAGCCACCTCCTAGCATGGCCAAATGCATCACCAAAGAAGAAGGCAAAAGAGGACATAGATCTGCATAAAATTTGTGTATGCTAATTTATAGGCATAGATGCAAATTTAGAAATAAGAAACACAATTCATTTCACCATCATGGAGAAGATGTGCCCAGGTGACCTGTGTGCAAGCTCAGTCTATCTGTTGTCCGGGTGGTAAATGTGGACGGGCCACTTCACAGCCCCTGCTGCACACCCTCCTGATGGTTATTTATTTAGTTATTTAGTTATTTACATTTATATCCCACTTTTCTTCCACCATGGAACTCAAGGTGGCTACATGTGGTTCCCAGGTGGTGGTCTCCCCTCCAAGCACTGACCAGACCCAGACCTGCTTCGCTTCAGCTGCCTCATGTGCCCTCAGCCCACGCCTTGGGACCGTTATCTTTAAAGTGGGCTTGCAGAGGACAGCCCTTCAAACAGAGGATGGTGGGAAGGACTGCTCCGTGTGGAGGGGAATTGTTTTCACCTGGACCTCCATACTGGGTTTGCTTTGGTTTGCTTTGTTCTCTGTCCCTCTCAGCTATTCTAAAGCACTTGCCAAGAGGGAGTTGGAAAAAGACCTCTCCTTGAGCAAAGGGGGGTTGTTTTTACCTGGAGCTCCAGACTGAGTTTGCTTTGCTCTCCTGCCCTCTTAGGTATTATAAAGCAGGCACCTTCCCAAGAGATGTGAGGTTTTGGGGATGGTTTATGGGCCAGGGCCAAAGGGCTCATCCTTCGGTTCTTACCGCACGGCTTCAGAGTTTGAGGATTATTGCCAGTTTCTCCTGCTTTCCTGGCTGGGTGCTATTACTCTGGAACTGCAAAACATCATAGCAGAGAAATCAAACTGACCTTGCATCACCCTCTAAATGTGTTTGGGAAATAGAGTCCTCACACTTCTGTGCTGAGGGGGCAGAGAAAACAGAGGCATGGTTGGCCTCCAAAACAAAACCACAACATCTATGTGCCCGTTCCTTTAGTCTAAATGAATTTACAGCCAAGGGGGCATTAGAGAGAAAATATTAACTGAGTTTGTGTATAGTTAGTTTTGATTTATTTTATGTACGATCTGTTTAGAGGACTTACTTTATTGATGTGCTGCTATTATTTTGCCATAATATTTAAAAATTTTGTAACTGCCTGTGCCAAGTGCAGTCAGGCTGCAGTTGAAGATGCATCATCTAGCTTAGCCCATGTAAATAGAGGACACCTTCAGAGGACTTTCCTCTGTAAAGTAGGGCACATGGCAACCTACCACCGCCACCCAAAAACTGTTTCTACGTGGAGGGTTTTTCTGTCTTCTTCCTTCATATCCTTTTTGTTTATGAACAAAATTAATAAATAAGCAGAAATTTTGAGGGGATCGACTAAAGTACAAGACGAGTGTGTGCCACACAAGTTTTATTTTTTTTAATTATTCATTTGTTAGAACATTTTATACTGCTCTTAAAATGATTTCAATTCGAAGTAAAGGCCATCCACCATACAGATTAGACAACCACCAGCTATTAAAAATTAATTTGCATCTAAATTAAAATATTTGTCTAAAATACATCTAAAAGTTAATACACAACTAAAAATAACATACATCTCAAATAAACAGCAGATAATTCCACCTACTAAAATTAATTAAACTCTACCCCTGTGTCAGGTTTTTCTGTGGGGGAAAGTTGCTAAGGCTATCTGAAAGAAAAGGGCTTTCTTTTTCTGTTAAGATGCCATGACATGCTGAATTCTAAACTCAGCCCAAGAAGTTCCAATTTATTCTTGGTGTTCCTTCCTAATGAGGTGATTAATTGGCAAATTATGGAGGGGGGGGCATCTTGTTTCTGTTTCCTTTCAGCACTGGAGATTCTCAATGTTGCAACGTTCTGGGGATCGGGTTTTACGTTTTCATCTTGAAAATGCAAACAAGATGAGGCTAAAAAGCGGGGAGCAATTAGTGAAATAAATACAGGAGGCTCCACTCCCCAGTAAGTGTCAGACTGTTAATTGCATCAAAATGGTTTCTGTATTTGGCACTGTGTTCAGTGGCCTCCAGTTTCTCACATCCTCGGATCTTGGCCGACAAGCAGTCCAAAAGGATCCCGAATTCATTTCTGGGCAATTCAAGGCTTCACAGCTTGTGGTTGATCATCAGCACCGTACAGATGGAGTATACTCATTGCTAGGGAAACCGGGGGTATCCTTATAAAGCAAATGGGATAACAGGAGCACTTCCAGGGAAGGGCAGAAAGGAATGATCAGCCCTCCCCACTCCAGCAGTTCTTTACTCCAAACCCCACTTGGGTTGCTTTTTAGCCTTCTTTTCCCACCAGCCAAGTTCCAAAAGCAAAAGTGAGCCCCGCAGGGGGAAAATCAATTTGGGGAAAGTACTTATAGGAGACAATCAATGGACATGGGAAGGGTTACGCACCCTCCCTCCTGCCTGGTGATCCTCTCCCCCAAATGCCTCTCCTCTTGCATGCCTTCGGCTGAGAGAGCTCATCGCCACCTTCCCTGAGCTGGGGCCCTCTGGCCATGTTGGACTCAAAGTCCAAGACAGGCCAAGAGGGCACCAGCTCGGTAAGGTTGACATAGATGTCCTCCCGGAGACATTCAGCTGTCTGCAGAAGCATGAGCTCAGGGCTTCTTCATGTGAACAGCTTGTCAAGATCCACCAGAGCAAGAACCTGGAGTCTGGCACTCCATACACAGCTGCCGCATGCGGTGAGCCATGGGGCTGTAATTTGGCGCAACATCCCAGCCAGTGCAGTCTTCTCACTTTCTGGGCTGGCCCTGCCAGTGTAGGCTGGTGACTCCGATGTCAGTGAGCTGATGAATATACTCCGGGTTTCATACAGAACCAGTCAGAGCTCTAAAGGAGCTGTTGGGTAGCTTCTTTAGAGTTCTGACTGAAACCCAGAACGGATTCATTGGAGCCACCAGCCTCCACTGATTCACACAGCTGCTTATATTTTTGGACTCTCCTTGGGCTCATGGCTATGGGGACCACCATCATCATCACCTTCGTCATTTAATTTATATGCCACCTCTCCACCAAAAGTGGAGCTAACAACACAACAGCAATACAAAAACAAGAAAGCAAACTGATACATTAATTCCAATAGAATCATAGAATAGTAGGGTTGCAAGGGGCCTACAAGGCCATCTAGTCCCACCCCCTGCTCAGTGCAGGAATCCAAGTCAGAGCATCCCTGACAGGTGGCTGTCCAGCCTCGTCTTGAACGCCTCCAGTGTGGGAGAGCCCACCACCAGATGCTGGCCTTCCTCTCTGTGACAACCTTTCAAGTACCTGAAGAGCGCTATCATACCTCCCCTCAGTCTCCTCTTCTCAAGGCTAAACATGCCCAGTTCTGTCAGTCTCTCTTCATAGGGCTTTGTTTCCAGTCCCCTGATTGTCTTTGTTGCCCTCCTCTGAACCCTCTCCTGTACTGCACAGGCAGTTGTCCATCATGCTTGCACAACCAGTTGCACAGTGGGTTGCAGAAGGTGCTGCACAAGGACAATGCACAACCACTTACACAACCACGCCTGCACAAACGTAATTTTAGTTGGATTCTCCTCTCCCACATAGCTCGGATCCCGCTTTCCTCAAGCACAGCATCATTTGCGTGAACAGACTGACACTTGGACACTGCCCTGAGTGTTTAGATCTGAAGAGTCTGGCTTTGAATTCCTGTGGATTCAACCATTTTTTTTGACTGAGGGTTGCCTCCTTGTTCTTTCTTGCAGGGTCCTCATCTTTGACAATTACATGGTAGGCAAGTACAACCTGGGTGAATTCCTTTCCCTGCTGAGAATAGCTGTTCCTATTTGGGCAGTTCAGACAGCTGAGAATTTAATTCACATTGCTCTTTGATGGGAATTTACCAACATTCACAGATGTCTTCATGAACTGGATGGAAAGAAGTTGAAATTTAATATAATATATTTCAACACAGGAGAAAGTGTGACTGACGGATTCATCCGTTTCTAGGGGGAGTGAGCAGAAGGCCCAGTATGAAGGAAGGTGAGAGGGAGGAGACAGGGGCTAACTCCAAGTTGCTTGCCCCTAGAGATCTGGAACAGGGGTGGGCGGCATGCACCCTGTGGCCTACAGGGGCCCCCATCCTCTAGTGCTGCCCCTGCTGTTCCTGACACAGTTGTAGTGGCAGTTGCAAAAATGTCAGCAATCTGCCACTGAATTTCAGTGGCAAACCAGTACAGACTCTTTAGAAAGGCAAATGTAGTTTGTTTTCAGCTAAATTTGCCTTCTTTAAGCCTTTGTAGTGGTTCAGCAGCAAACTGCCCATTTTTTGCCACCACTGCACTGCCAAATTGTGGTGGGTTGGCGGCGGGGGCAACCCCAGAAGGTGGGGGCAGCAAGTGGCCTGCATGTTGTTCACCTCTGTTCTAGGTCTTTGGAGGCCAGAGAATTGCAGTGGCATGATGGCAGCAGGAGTGCAGCCCATGAATGGGCTGTGGGTGTGGAAAGTGTACCTCCGTGCCCACCCCTGACCTAGAAGCAGCCATAGGGTGGGGGAGACCACCTGGTCCTCCATATCTTTTTCCAGCCCTTCTGTCTCCCCACCAGTCTCTCTCAGACCTTCAGCCTGCTGGCTGCCAACATCACAGCCCACCCTCGACACAAAGACCTGACATCATCATCATTATTATTATTATTATATTTATATTTATATTTATTAATCGCCCATCTGGCTGGTCACCCAGCCATGCATTTTAAGGCACTGCCCGGCTCTCTGTGATTCACAATTTGCCAATGTGTCAGCTTATTAGGACGGAATAGCGAGAATAAATTGAAGCTTGCCATGCCAAATTTAAAATTCAGCATAGCATCTTCATGGAAAAGAAAATGTAATTCCTGGTCAATCTTCATTTTGACAACCTGGAAGCCCAGCTAATAAATATTTTGGGTCAGTTCTGGTCTGAGGTCAGTGGTTCCTGTTTGGTTCTCACTCACACCTATAAAGGTTCAGTAACTGGATTTTTCCAGCCATCTCAGCATCTTCCACACATTTTCCATGCCGCCTTGATGGCTTTTTAGCAGATATGGCAGTATATAAAAGTTAATAATTAATAAATAAAATTTCCAGAATCCATTCCATTGTGGTCCATATGGAAAATCTTAAATATGCTTCCCACAATTTAGATTCCTTTGCAAAGTAGGGTAGGGAAAAAAAATGTGTCTACCACAATCCAGCGAAGACCCTATCTACACATTACCTACCAAGCAGCTATGTCAATGGCAGTGGCATTTTCTTCTTACTCAAAAGGTAAATGCAAGGGCCCAATCCAGACTGGCGCCCTTGCATGGGGGTACAGGCTTTAAAATGTTGCCTTCCATTGTGGTTCAAATGTGGCAGGGCTTTGTAACTTGTGTAGAAAAATAAGTCCCCACTCCCTAATTGCCCCCCCCCCCAATGCATTTACAAGTACAGAGAGACTAATCCAGGCTGGGAACACAGTGGGGAAGAAAGAATTAAAGCCTCTTTCCACCCATGCTAGAGTCCCAACCCAGCTTGGTGTAGGCAAAAATGCACTGACATAGCTGTGCATTAAAGGCAACATGTAAATTGGCCCTAAGTGTCAGCCAGAACTCACAAAGACTAGGAAGCAGGAATGAAACAAAAATAGTGAGAACTTTCAATATTACATGTGTAGCCCATCTTTAATTTCTATTATTTGGCACATAAATCTTCCCTTCCCTTTCATACAGTTTTCCACAGACCATTAAGAGGGCAGAAGCCAAGATTATCCTAACATATGTATAGATCCTTCCAGATATTAGTTTTATATCCTCAAGATTCTGATCAGTGAATATACCACCACCCCAGGGTTTGTTTGATTTTTAACACAATGGGGAGGAACTTAATTGGAGGGTGGAACACAATTTGTGCAAATGTCTACTTCCAGAAAAAAAAAATTAAAAATACAGAAAAAGTTCTCAGATTTCAGGGAAAACCCCACATCTCGGCTCGCAAATGCAAGCTGAGTCAGGCACAACATGGAACTCTGGCAAGCCTAAAATGTGCTGGATTTCCCAGCAAATGACATCCCTGCCATGCCTTCACATGCTGAAAGATTTTATGTGGATGGGGTCATGCCCCTGTTGCCACCTTTTGAGGGAGGGGTAGAAGGTGTCAACAAGAGAGAGGGCCTTCTCGGTGGCAGCCCCACAATTATGGAATGAACTCCTCACTGATGCCCTCCTGGTGCCAATATTGTTATCTTTGGGGCGCCAGAATAAGACCTTCTTCTACTCCCAGGCATTTGGCAAAATATGATAAGGTTTTTAATCTGGTAATGGGATATTGTTTGGATATGTGTGTGTGTATGTGTGCCTGCTCTGTTTATATGTTTGTAGCTAAACTGTTTTTATATTAGGTATGATACTGCATCTTTAAGGCTTTTCACCTTCATAAACCACACAGAGAGCTTTGGCAATTGGGTGGTACAGAAATGTCATAAATGGCATTGAAATGAAAATGAACGATGTCCGTGAGCATGGCCACGGCCACTTCCGTGAGCATGGCCACCAGCATCATCTGGTCCCTGGCCGAAATGCCAACTGCAGTTTGTCCAGCCAGCATTGGGGCAGGGTTCCCCATCCCTGCTACAGAGGTGGGTCACTATGGCTGCATACAGCCCAATTCAAGGTGCTGGTATTGACATTCAAAGTCCTTAATGGCTTGGGGCCAGGTTATCTGAAGGATCACCTCCTCCCACGTGTGCCTGCCCAGATCCTAAGGTCATCCTCAGTGGTCTTTCTCCATTAGCCCCTGCCAAAGGACTTGAGGTGGGTGGCCACCAGGGAGAGGGCCTTTTCTGCTGTGGCACCCTGGCCGTGCAATGAGCTCCCTAGAGAGGTTTGCCAGGCACCTATGTCGTTCTCCTTCCGGCACCAGGTGAAGACCTTTTAGTCTCCCAGTATTTCAGCTTCCTAGTCTTTTGGCTTTGGTGTTTTAAATCTGTATTTTGAATCTCTGCATTGCTGCTAGGTTTTATCCTGGTTGTGCTGTTATTTTGTGGTTTAAGAGCTTTCATATTTTATATTGTTTTACGCTGCGCTTTGTGGTTTTAATTATTGTGAACCACCCAGAGAGCTTCAGCTATTGGGTGATATAGAAATGAAATAAATAAATAAAATAAAATACAGACAGACAGATCGCTTCCACACTCTTCAGGCACTTTTCTGCTGTGCTTCCCCTTGCTTTCACTCCACTACTCACACGCTTATCTGCTGTGACACCACCACACCCTGCTGTGGAGATGCTGTTGGCTCTTTTTAAACCATCCTGCCCCCCACCGTGCCCCCCACCCACCAACAAGCACCCAGTATGTTTAGCTATTTAAGAATCTATTCAAGTCCTCTTCCAGAAAGCCAATCTTGTTTGCATTTTTTAATGACCCTACATTTTGCTGTAGGTGAGGGGGAGGAATGGCTTTGTGATTGTCACAAGAGCCAGCCAATCAGTGCTGTGTACAACCAGATGCGGATGTGGGAGGGAAGTGGCTTCATGACTGCTGCAAAAGCCAACCAATCAGCACCATGCACAGTCAGGTGGAGCGGTGGGTGGGAGGTGGTGACAGGGGCCAACCGATCGGCGCTCTGTACAGCTGGCTTGGAAACATGCTCAGGGGAAGTGTGAGTTTTGCAGAACTACAATTTAAAATACAAAGGGGGCAAGCCCGCTGTAACATGCTTGTTATGTTAATGTATGTGTTTTCGTTGTTAAATGTGACCCAGGTGAGATAAGGTTAATGTGTCAGAGAGTGAGTGAAAGGTGGAAAGGGCGTGTGTGCATGTGAGAGGATTCTGAGGTTATAAAAGGGATGAACTGACAACTAGAAGTCAGATAGGGCCTTAGGGGTCATGGAAGCTACATCTAGTTAGTAAGGGAGGTTGTGCATAGGATTTTAGAAGCAGTAAAAGAAGGAGCAGGGAAGTTAGGACCAAGCATTAATGAATAATAATAACATATAACTCTTCTTGTGTTAAATAAATTTTTATTTGTTTGTTTTTTTTAAAATACAGACTCCCATGTGTTGATTGAGTTGTTACGCTAGCATTATTTATTCTATTTCCTTGTTACGTCTCCTGCAGTGGGTTGAGAGAACCAACTGGGCATACTGAGTTTCTCTGGGACCCAGAGAGGGTAAAAGGCCTGAAGCTTGGGTGTCAGGAGAACAACTGATCCAGGTGTTTCTTGAGGGGGTCTGTTTCTCCGTTTCAGAGGTGGAGGCTGGGGAAAAGGTGGAACCCAGGCAGGAACACAAACACACACACACACACCCTTAAAAAGCAGCACAATGAGGACTGAGCATGCTCAGTAACCACGGAAAGTTGAGTGTCAGTCGAAAAAGAATAACAGAATACCCAGGGATTGATGGGATGGAATATCCTGGAAGGTGGGGGGGGGGATGAGGGTATGGCTGGCTGGCTGAAACCATGAACAGGGTACGTCTGTCCAAAAAGGACTGAGTGCAGATCCACAATGGACTTATTGTTCCAGCTATGTATGCAGCCTACTACTATCCCAATATTTTAGCACTCAGCCAAGAGAGCAGTGATTGACCTAAGGACTCGTTGCAGAGAACTGATATGGGGATGGAATTAGCCACTGCAGAAGTTCTCCCTCTGGATCAGCCTTCCCCAACTTAGCACCCTCCGGCTGCATGTGGACTACCAATCCCATCCTCCCCAGCCAGCATGAGCCATGGCCATGCTGTCTTGGGTGGATGGGGGATGTAGTCCGAGACACTTGGGGGAGCACTAATTTGGGGAAGGCTACTCCAGAGGTTCCAGTGAGGGTTGAGCGTGGAAAGAGGAGATGCGTCTTCGGGGCTCGATGATCTCTGGGTGTTGCTCAGCAGAAGGAGCCACAGCTGAGCCCGTCATGTGGAGGGAAGGGTCTCCCTCTCCGTTTCCACTGCATTACCTCGGCAGGCTGAAATACAAAGTCAGGCCTTCTAATTTATTTAAAACAATGCAATATTTAAAGCCATCCATTCAGACAAGCGCAGCCAAGAGATTTTTGTTGTTGCTGTTGTTGCCATGACTGAGAAAATAAAGCAGGGGTCACTTCAAAGGCAGCCCAGTCCTGGAGCCGGGTGAAAAGATCTGGCAGGCAGAAACCAGGACATCGCCTGAGGCTCGGCCGTGGAAGCTTCCCACCGCCATCGCCGGTGGGCCACGTGCTATAGAATCACAGAATCACAGAACAGTAGGGTTGGAAGGGGCCTACAAGGCCATCGAGTCCAACCCCCTGCTCAGTGCAAGAATCCAAGTCAGTGTTCCTGCTTTACAGGGGACAGTCCTCTATTTGAAGGGCTGTCCGGTCCAAGCCCGGGTTAAAGGTAAAGAACCCCAAGAAGGGAGGGGAGCAGGGGCCCTGGAGTTGCCCACCCACACTTAGCACCTGGACAGGAGACAGAGCAGCCGGCACACCGCTCACCTAGTCGCCCTCTTGGACAGTCTGGTGTGTAGGGTGACTCCTTGTGCTTTGCTCAAAAAGAGGACAAAGGGGGATACAGCTGTGCATACAATTTGCACATACTCGTTTAGAGATGCAAATATAGAAGGAATCGCTGTGATTTAAATGGAAACATGCCTCGCCAGAGTGGGGAAGACGGTGAGGCCAGGTGGGCCGTGTGCCATCTGTTCCACCCGCTGTCCAGGTACAAAATGGTGACGGGTGAGTCCAAGGCCCCCTGCTGGGCTCCCTTCTTGGGGTTCTTTGAAATGGACTCAGACTGGACATATAAAACTGGGCAAATAAAGGGCATGTTCAAAGGAGAGGACTGCCCTCAGAAAGCCCTTTAAATAGAGGACTGGCCTCTGTAAAATAGGACACTTGGCTTCCCTAAAGGTGGGGTATATTGTATTTCTATTTAAATTATAGTAATTCTTCCTAAATTTGCATCTACACCTATAAATTAGGAGATGCACATTTCATGCAAATCTATGTCCCCCCTTTTTGGCAATGTGTCAGTGGCTACCCAAACCACAACCAGCCCTCCACTTTTCCCAGCCCTCCCATGGGTGAGGCATGGTGGACTAGTTCACTGAAGACGTACTGCCTTATTCTGCTCAGAAACAAAAAGGAGTAGAAACACACGCACACGCACATACCAAAGTTTGCCTCTTTACAAGTGGGTTTTCCTCCTGAAACATTAACAAAGCTATTAAGATAAACAATGGTACCTTTGTCAAGGAATATTAATCCACACATACGCGCGCATACAAGTGCCATTTCTTACATGTGACCTTGATGCGCAGCTTCCACTGACAAGCTGGTTTTTGAGCAAAGCGTGCCACCCAGTGGCTGATGACAGTAAGAGGGGAGCATTTTGGAAAAAAGCTTCAGGGACTTCTTTCTTGTGGCTGCTGGAGCTGCTGTGGAAAGGTTGCAAGCAGCTCCCTTTGGGGCATCTGAAGCGTCCAGGCATGTTTGGCCTGAAGTGGAGCCTCTCCTTCAGAAGCGTGCTGTTCTGCTCGAAGAAACAACAGCCCCCTCCTCATTTCTGTCACGGCTCTCGAGGCCAGGATCTGCTCCAGGTTTGGATGGGATTATTATTATTTAGCAAGGATGCCTCCTGTTAGAAAGGCAATTAGCAGAGAAAAAAAGCAAAACAAAAGGCAAAACTGAATGAGCGTTTACCACTCCCCCATGCTCACAAGGCTATCTTGGAACAATAAAGGAGACCGCACCCTTCTTTAGTGAAGAAAACAGTTTTACTCACAAGTATTCTTGCATATACAATGCAGGTACAGTGCAGAGTTTCAAAAGAAGTTTGTTCAGTCTATTTTGTGTTCCATTACACAGGCAGGAGCAAGAGAGCAAACACGCGTGGTCCCAGCAATGGCAGAAGTCAGAGAGAGATGGGGAGAGGAAGGGGAGGAGCAAAAGGAAGAAATCACAGGAAGCCACGCTGTAGGCGATAGGCTAGCCATGGTCAAAATCCCCATGAACTAACAAACTGCAACACTGCCCCCTTCCAGTAACTTGCAGAGGAGGTTGCAATATTCCCAACAGGCTGGAGGGGCAAAGTGTCCTCTTCTGGGCCTCCTCCACTGTCAGTGTGTCCTGACTAGGAGTGCACGAAAGCCACTGACCTGGTCTCGCAGCTTGCTTCGCGGTGGGGGGGAGGCACTTCGCTGCTCCCCCCGAAGTTCAGGCTGGGGGGGGAGGCTTCCCGCCTTGCCCGGCCGAAATTCAGGCTGGGGGGAGGCTTCCCGCCTCACCCGGCCGAAATTCAGGCCGGGGAGGAGGTGCCTCGCCTCGCCCGGCTGCGAAATAAAAAGATTAAAAAAAAAAAACGCCCCCATGATAGGCTACGTGACAATTAACGTAGCCTATCACGACTAGATCTGCAAAGTCAGCCATGATAGGCTACGTTAATCGTCACGTAGCCTATCACGGGTGGCTTTAAAAAAAAAACGTACGCAAATGGTGGCCCCCATAGGGAGCCGCCATTTGCGTTCCTTATTTGGTCGCTGTAGTCTACGTAAATCTTTACGTAGACTACAGTGAAAATAAGGGCAACGCAAATAGCGTTGCCCTTATTTTCGCCGTAGTCTACGTAATCTTTACGTAGACTACAGCGACCAAATAAGGAACGTGAATGGCGGCTCCCTATGGGGGCCGCCATTAGCCGTACGCGCTTTTTTTTTTTTTTAAGTCACCCGTCATAGGCTACGTGACGATTTACGTAGCCTATCACGGCTGACTTTGCAAATCTAGCCGTGATAGGCTACGTTAATCGTCACGTAGCCTATCACGGGGGCGTGGGGTTTTTTTTACTTTTATTGGAATGGCGGCGGCGGCAGTCGGTCGAAAGACCGGCTGCCGCCTCTGCCCCTGTCGAAGACCTGACGAACCGCCGCCGGGACCCGCCGCCGGGAGGGACATTCAGCAAAGGTAAGTCCCATCCCGGGGGGGGGCAGGGGGGGCGGAGAATTTCTCCCCGAAACTACTTCGGGGGGCCGAACACGTTGGCACTCGGCCCCCCGAAGTTTCGGGGAGAAATTCTCCCCCACCCCTAGTCCTGACAGGCTTACCTGGCTGTGATGGCAGCATGCCATGCAGTGATGGGCAGCTGGATCCGGCCCACTTTTAACTTTCCCACACTGTCCCGCAGCGATGCTAGGTTAGGCGTGCTGTGGGGTATTAAAAGGGTGTGTAGACCCAGCCACCTGGCACTTCTCAGAGTGCTGGGCTAGAAAAATAATGAAGGGAGGGGCAAGGCAGGCATTGGCAGTGGGCTTTGTCAGGGCCATGCAGCCCCAGCAGCTGCCCAAAGATGCCACACACTGCAACAGCCCTGCGCACGAGAGTCTTTTTCTGTGTCTTTTGAAAGGCATTTGTGTGTCTGAAAGCATGAGAGAAAACACACTCCTGGCGGACAGGAGTACCTCACGGCTGACTTGAGGGCAGGACCAGCAACAGGGGTTGGCATGACCGGGCACCTGTCAATGTCAACACCATAGCAAAGGGGGTCATTGTTGATCTCTGAAGTCCCCCGACTCGTCTCCTCCTCCTCCTCCTTGCTCTTGCTGCCTGTTCACTCGCCCCCCTGGGCAGGTGAGCCGTGACAGGAACAGTACGGCATCCAGGCCACAGTTTAGGACTTCCACAGCCTCCACGGTATCCCTCAAAAATAAGAGACAGAGCTGGGTATCATCAGCTGATTGAGGAGACTGAACCCCAAACTTCAAGTGACCTCCCTGACTTGGATTCCTGCACTGAGCAGGGGGTTGGACTCGATGGTCCTGTAGGCCCCTTCCAACCCTACTGTTCTGTGATTCTAGGATTCCCCCAGTGCTTGCCTGTAGACCGCAGAGGACAAAAGAGAGCCCCTGGGGAACCACACAAATCAAAGGCCCAGGAACTGGAAGCAGTCCCTGCAGCACTGCCTTCTAGAAATGCTCCGTCGAATAGACCAGAACTACCACAAAACACTGCACCCAGCAGGACATTTCAAAACGATACAGTGGCTGTTTGACTGAACGCCACTGAGAGGCCCTGCGTCCATTTGCATATCTTTTAATGGCAGTGGAGGCTGGTGGCTCCGATGTTAGTGCGGCACTGAATCCGCTCCGGGTTTCAGCCAGAACCAGGCAGAGCTCTAAAGGAGCTTCACAACTTGGATAACTCCTTTAAAGTTCTGGCTGGTTATGACTGAAACCTGAAGTGGATTCACTGTCCCACTGACATCGGAGCCACCAGCCTCCACTGTTTAAAGGTTTGGGGTTGGGGGGGTTAAATAGCCCCTCTTCCCCCTGCCCCACGGTCCCAATTCAGACCAGGGTCCTTTGTAGCTGCTATTTTTTAACAAAGTTACGCAAATGTGATCACAACAAATCTAGCTTTTTGTTCATTCATGTGCATGCATTAAAACCAGAGAAGGTTCATCTTAGTGATATACGAAAGTCACTTACCTTTTCGAAGGGTGACATTCGCGGTGGGGGGGAGGCATGCCATCCCTCCCCCCGAAATTCTCTCTGGCCGGCTCCGCTCTGCGGAAATTCCACAGAGCCACCGGCCGGGGCCGCCCGCAGACAGACATCCAGCCGCTGGGCAGCCTGCAGGGATGCAAATGGTGGCTGCCGTAGGCGTCTCTGTATTTTGCCATGATAGGCTACGTAAATATTTATGTAGCCTATTACAGCAACAACAACAACAACAAAGAACACAACTGGCGGCCACTATGCCATTTGCATTCCCTTTTTTTTTTGCCGATAGGCTACGTAAATATTTACATAGGTTATCACGGCCAAAAAAATAGGGAACGCAAATGGCGGCCCCCGTAGCCGCCATTTGCATTCCCTTTTTTTTGCCATGATAGGCTACATAAATACTTACGCAGCCTATCATGGCTTCCGCAGGGATGCAAATGGCGTCCCTGCGTTAGCCGTGATAGGCTGCCTAAGTATTTACATAGCCTATCACGGCTATAGCGAAGAAGCAAATGGCGGCCGCAGCCACCATTCGCAAGTCAGCGTGAA
The DNA here is from genome assembly GCF_057233095.1 of Heloderma suspectum. NCBI lineage: Eukaryota > Metazoa > Chordata > Lepidosauria > Squamata > Helodermatidae > Heloderma > Heloderma suspectum. The sequence continues at coordinate 42,443,210 of NC_139463.1, forward strand.
TGGCAGCAGGTAGGTGTCCCGTTTCGCGTGCCTTTCGCAGGGGGGGGTGGGGGGCTTCGTTCCACCATGGATTTCGGGGGGCCGAATGCACTGGCAACCCACACCAGCAATTTTAACACGTCATCTCCCAAAGACAAAAGGGGGTGCAAAATTGGAACAGTGATTGACCAGACACAGGTAGGGATGGCAGAATTCTGCCATGGACTCCAATGAGGCTGGATTCTAAAGAATTGCCCCCCCCCAGAGTCCGTGGTGGAACGGAACACTTACCTCCGCCTCCCCGCGGAATCCTCTTCGGACGGATCCTCCGGCTCCAGATTGCCAGCAATACGGCCGCCATGCCATATCGCTGGCTGAGGGGGACTGACTGGGGACGCAAATGGCGTCTGGGACGCAATTTGCATCTGCAGTCAGTCTCCTTCAGCCAGCGATACGGCATGGCGGCCGTATTGCTGGCGCTTTGGAGCCGGCCGGTGGCTCTGCAGAATCACCGTGGAGCCGTACAAAGAGGATTCTGGGGGGAGGAATGGATCGCCTCCCCCCCACGGGTGGATTCCCCACAGACCAGCAGGTAGGGAATCCACCCATCGTTAGACACAGGCCAGAAAATAGGGATGGCGGAGAATTACTCCCCGAATCTTTGGGAGGCTGAGCGCCGAGGCATTCGGCCCCCCGAAAGTGTTGGGAAATTCTCCGCCGCCCCCCCCCGGGATGGGACTTACCATGGCCGAATGTCCCTCTCAGCGGCGGGTCCCAACGGCGGTTCGGCGGCGGTTCGGCGGGGGCGGGGGCGGCGGCCGGTCTCCCGACTGGCTGCCGCCACCACCATTGCAAAAAAAAAAAGTGCGGTAAAAAAAACCACACACCCGTGATAGGCTACGTAACGATTTACGTAGCCTATCACGGCTAGATTTCCAAAGTCAGCCATGATAGGCTACGTAAATCATCACGTAGCCTATCACGGCTGACTTTGGGGGGGGGGAAAGCGTGTACGCAAATGGCAGCGGCCCATGGGCGCCGCCATTTGCGTTCCTTATTTTGGCACGTCTAGTTTACGTAAACATTTACATAGACTACGGCAAAAATAAGGGAACGCTATTTGCGTTGCCCTTATTTTCGCCGTAGTCTACGTAAATCTTTACGTAGACTAGACGTGCCAACATAAGGAACGCAAATGGCGGTCCCCATGGGAACCGCCATTTGCGTACGCACTTTTTTTTTTTTTCAAAGTCACCCGTGATAGGCTACATGACGATTTACGTAGCCTATCACGGCTGACTTTGGAAATCTAGCCGTGATAGGCTACGTAAATTGTTACGTAGCCTATCACGGGTGTGTGTTTTTGTTTTGTTTTTTTTACTTTTCTTTTCGCGGCCAGGTAGACGGGGCGCTTCTACCCGGCCTGAATTTCGCCGGCGAGGGATGGGGCGCCTCCCCCCCGGCCTGAATTTCGGCCGGGCGAGGCGGGGCGGGGCGCCTCCCCCCCCTCGCCTGAACTTCGGGGGGAGAACTGAAGCGCCTCCCCCCCACTGCGAAGCATGCTTCGAGGACAGGTAAGGGACTTTCGCCAATCCCTACCAGAAAATGGGGACCGTCGTTGGTCAATTCAGTGGTGCCATCAGGACAGGACTTAGGGGCAGAAGTCTAGGGCCCTGCTCAGCAGAATGAGCAGATGGGCCCCTGAGTGCAGAAGAGCTGGCTTGCCACATTTTGAAATAAGTGAAGTGATACACACATTACCACCTAAAGAGGTAATTAAGTCCAAAGTCTAAAATTACCTAACTGCACCAGCGGATAGATAGGAACAACTGGAGCATATGTACCACTTCAGGCTGCAGGGAGGTAATGATTTGGTACACTGCCCTTCCCCATCGAAAAAGCTCTCTGCAGAAAGAAAGCTAGCATGTTGGAGAAAGGGGTTTAGATAGCCTTCTGCCAGACATGCTGTTTTTCTATGTGCATGGAGATTTCACTTTTCTTCCTGGGGGAGCATTCAGACAGACTAGGACTGGATGAATATGATTGTTTCGTTTTCTCCCAGTTTCTCATTTTTCCAATCCTATTTCTTTTCTTTTCTCCCCCTCCTTTATTTTTTTATTGTTATTTACAATTTAATACATAGTGATATCTTAATACCCAATATGTAATAAGACCAAATACTGCTTACAATGATCAAATTTGAACATCAAAGATAATCACAGATTACAAGCAGCCTTAAAAATTTAAATACAATCATTTTTTATACCAAAGCTGACATTAAATCATCCCCAGAAAAAAAAGGGATTTAATGATTCCCGAGCTTTTTCATTCTAATAGATAATTGAAAAAGACTTCACTTTTCAGTTGATCCTTTACTAATCTCTCTTCTGTAGCTCTTATCATGTTAGTCAGTTTCACCATAGTAGCAGCCATAGTTTGTAGTTAATAACCATGATTTGTTAAACACGAACAACCCATAGTTCACAACCCAACAACAAATCGTGTGTTGTCTTTGCGGGTTGTTCATGGTTAACAAACCATAGTTCGTCAGCACTGCTGGATTCACACAACAACTAGGGATGTACAGATTGTGCAAATGCTTTCAGTCTGTGTTTTACAGATTGTCAGGTGCCTTTTGTTCCATCATCCGCCCAATCAACGGAATCTGGGTTTTTTTGTTTCCAAATTTGCTGAAATTCACACTTGCCTAAATATGCAGTTGCACAAATGCGCATGTGGAAAAATGCTCAAATTCCCCAAAAATGCACATTTTCACGCTTTAGCCTACGGGGAAAATGCACATTTTTGGCCAGCTTTATTTTGCACATTTTTCTACAATGAAATTACCACAAAATTCAGGAAAATTAGAAAATCAGTCCACAAGTCCACAAAATCCACCTGACAGGGGAAAAGCTGGTCTACTGCAGAATCTGTGGGTCAGATTCATGAAAATCTGAACTCATTTGATTCTGTTGTGGATTTCTCAAACATAAGGATGTACGAAAGTCACTTAACTTTTCGAGGGGTGACATTCGCAGTGGGGGGGAGGCACTCCGTCCCTCCCCCCAAAATTCTCTCTGGCAGGCTCTGCTCCACCGACATTCCGCGGAGCTGCCGGCCGGGGCCACCTGCAGCCGGACATCCAGCCGCTGGGCAGCCTGCAGGGACGCAAATGGCGGCTGCCGTAGCCGCTGCCATTTGCGTCCCTGTATTTTGCCGTGATAGGCTACGTAAATATTTACATAGCCTATCATGGCAACAAAAACAACAACAACAGCGAACGCAAATGGCGGTGGCTACAGCGGCCGCCATTTGCATTCCCTTTTTTTTTTGCCGTGATAGTTTACGTAAATATTTATGTAGCCTATTACAGCAACAACAACAACAAAAGGAACGCAAATGGCGGCCACTACGCCATTTGCGTTCTTTTTTTTTTGCCGTAATAGCCTACACAAATACCTACACAGCCTATCATGGCTTCCGCAGGGACGCAAATGGCTTCCCTGCATTAGCCGTGATAGGCTATGTAAGTATTTACGTAGCCTATCACGGCTATATGGAAGAAGAGAATGGTGGCTGCAGATGCGGTCACCATTCAAAATGCAGCGCGGATGGCAGCAGGTAGGTGCTCCATTCCGGGCCCATTTCGCAGGGGGGGTGGGGGGCTTCGTTCCACCATGGATTTCAGGGGGCTGAATGCACTGGCATTCGGCCTCACCAAGATCCATGGCGGAATTCTCTGACATCCCTACTCAAACATCCCTAACAACAACCCATGCTTCAACGGCAACTCACAATCAACCCATATTCAACCCGTACTCTGGCTTGCTGAGTTGCATGAACCCAACCAAAGTCTGCCACCAGCAGCTGATGTTCAGAGGCATACTAACTACCTCTGCACATGAAATTTCCATTGAGCCATCACGACTCTTGCCTGCTGGGAGTAGGGATGGCGGAGAATGTCTCCCCGAATCTTCGGGGGGCCGAGCGCCAACGCATTCGGCCCCCCGAAATCGGCGGTGAAATTCTCCACCACCACCCCGCCACCCCCCCAGGACGGGACTTACCTTTGGCGAATGTCCCTCCCGGCGGCGGGTCCCGGCGGCAGTTCGGCAGCGGTTCGGCGGTGGTTTGGCGCTGGCGGGGGCAGCGGCCGGTCGCCCGACTGGCTGCCGCCACCGCCATTGCAAAAAAAAAAAAACCTAAAGTAAAAAAAAAAACCCGTGATAGGCTACGTAACAATTTACGTAGCCTATCACGGCTAGATTTCCAAAGTCAGCCATGACAGGCTACGTAAATCGTCACGTAGCCTATCACGGGTGACTTTGAGGGGAAAAAAAGCGCGTACGCAAATGGCGGCGGCCCATGGGCGCCGCCATTTGCGTTATTTTGGCACGTCTAGTCTACGTAAAGGTTTACGTAGAGTACAGCGAAAATAAGGGCACGCTATTTGCGTTGCCCTTATTTTCGCCATAGTCTACGTAAATCTTTACATAGACTAGACGTGCCAAAATAAGGAATGCAAATGGCGGCGCCCACGGGCCGCCGCCATTTGCATACGAGCTTTTTTTTTTTTTCAAAGTCACCCATGATAGGCTACGCGACGATTTACGTAGCCTATCATGGCTGACTTTGGAAATCTAGCCGTGATAGGCTATGTAAATCGTCACGTAGCCTATTACGGGGTCTTTTTTTTTTTACTTTTTGTTTCACGGCCAGGGAGACGGGGCGCTTCTCCCCGGCCTGAATTTCGGCCGGACGAGGCGGGAAGCCTCCCCCCCGGCCTGAATTTCGGCCGGGCGAGGTGGGAAGCCTCCCCCCCTTTGCCTGAACTTCGGGGGGGGAAGCGAAGCGCCTCCCCCCCACCGCGAAGCCAAGCTGCGAAAAGGTAAGTGACTTTCGTACATCCCTAGCTGGGAGTCCATGCATTTGTTCCCAAACTCCTTTTAAAGCCAACTCACCCAGCAGTCATTTCCACATCTTGTGACAGCGGATTCCACAAATCAAGGGTGGGGCAGATCTCAGGCTTGCAGGCCTTGAGATCCACCAGTTGGAGACTGGTAGTGTAAAATAGTGGCTCAGGCAGGCAGACATGCATGAAGAATGAAGGGACAAATTGCCTCTGTGCACAAGCTCAGCCCAGGAATGTGTGATTGGTACCACAACCAATCTCACAAGTTCTTTCACACACAAAAATCCACTCCTGCTTTTTTTCCCTAGGGATTTCTGTCCCTGGGACAGCTGTCTCTCTGTCTGTTCAGTGGAGTTCCACAGCATCTTAACTCAGTTTGCATTTATGGGCCGAGCCTCAAGTTCTTCCCGCACTCCAGGAACTTTTTACATGGGGGATGGGAATAGAGATTTTCATGAATTGCAGCCAAACTCTGCATAATTTTCACACTGCCGAAATTTGCATAACTTGCACAAATTGCATCCAAAATTTGTGCAACTTAAGAAATATGAAAAATCTACAAGCTGACTCTGCTTGATGCAGGTTGAGTTGGGCTCCACAGCGGAAAGTGGATCGAAGTCCAATGGGGCCAAACCAATGGAAGCTTCACCCCCACCCACCCCCAAAAAAACAGATTCCTCCGACATCCCTATTTCCCCCACGCATTCTTTTTCAGCAACCTTATTTAAGGGTGGAGCAACATTTTAGTTGTTGCCATTGGTTAAGCACTTCAGAGCAAAACCCCCTTCCTGATCTACTGTAAATTGCCCAGAGATCTACCAGTAGACCCCAATCTACCTTCTCCTGCTTACCCCTGCCATAAATCACGAACAAGTCTGAGCACTTTCTTTTGCCTATCCTGAATGGAAATCCATTTCATTTCATTTCAGGTGGCCCTGCCTGAACTCTAACATTATGGGAGAGGGAGGGGAAATTCTCTCCATCTACTTTCTCTGAGGCCTGCAGAGTTTAATACACCTCTATCATAATGGCTTGGAGTGAAATGAAACCAGGGGGCACACAAGATCACTTACCGCCCTTTGCCACCTTGTTGTACTTACTGGCAGGATTTGAAAGAGTGAACTTTTCCTAACTTTTTCAATGCATGAATGAAACAGATTCCAATCCACTGTGGCAACTGTGAGTATATTATAACAAGCCTATGGTCCTGATTCAATACAGACTACAAAGTGACTTTGGCTGGGTTCAGACAACATGCTAATCCACTGTGGGTGGCTCCTAAACATGACCCACAATGGGTTAGCATGTCATGTGGGGAGTGTTTTCCCCACCCATGATTCGTAAAGTACCCACCCTCAGAACCCACACTCTGCAGAGTGGATCCAGGTCCTTGGGGTGGCTTAGGGTTGTCTGTTGGACTCTCCGTGGATAAATCTGGGTGACCATAGAGATTGCCACCTTGAGTGCCCAGAAGTGCTGGCGACGCTCTAGCCTGTGCAGCTGATTTCTATGGTTGCGATCAGCGAGTGGCAGTTGGGGCGGCCACCGCAACCCCATTCCTGCCACGGTGGGACAGGTAGAGGAGAGGTAAGAGAACCACGCTGCCTGGCGTGGTTCTGTGATCATGTGGGGGGTGCATCTGTCATGGTTTCCCTACCCCTCTCCACGGCATGGTTCTGCTACCCACCTACCCCCCGTGATTAGGTGAATGCACCCTTTATCATGGGCACAATCTTGTTTATGACCGATTTCATGGGGAAGAAATGTGCTATGCACGACAATCCTAACCATGTTTTTTGTGCAACGTGTGACTTTTAATAATATGTCCAGCTTTGCACTGCTTAGCTCTGTTGTAGCAACTGATTAATTATGGAAGCACGATTGTTAAATTTCTACAGTACAAACATCTCTGTTCTACACTAGGGATGGAGGAATCAGTCTGTTTCTGATGCATATCAGTTTAACCTCTGTTCAATAATAAATCCATTCCATCCCATTTTCACATCCGTCTGTGGTATTGGTTGATACTAAAACCACACAAAAATTCACATTTATTTTCGTATGCGATTTCCCTCAAAATATACAGGAGGGGAGGGGCCGTAGGTCCGTGGAAGAGCACCTGCTTGGTTCAATCCCTGGCATCTCCTGGTAGGCCTGAAAAACTCCTTCCTAAAACCTTGGAGAGCCACTGCCAGGCCGTGTCAACAATACTGGGTTAGATGGACCCATGGTCTGATTCAGTATATGGGAGCTTCCTGTGTTCCTATATTCCCAATTTATATACCATTTTCCCTATAATGTGCATTTTAGTAAGCATTTTCAAGCCCAAACCTGCATTGCAACATTCAGAGGAGTGAGCAGCCTGAAGAATAACTGCGTTCCCATCTGTAAATTAGTCCAGGAAGCACAAATTAGGTTGTTTCATTTAAAAATGCAGCGCAAATGGAGTTTTCCTCTATCCCTACTCTACGTAGAATTGGGTGATTTGGAACATTGATGCTACTGATGCTTGAAGGACATGAGTGTTGCAGATTCCTGTGTGGAAATTACTTGATCCGCATCTCTCGCAGTAATGTGTGAATAGGAACTGAGCTATCCTCTGGTTTTGCACTCCTCCAAATGCTATGATGCAGTTTTTGGCAGTGCAGACATACTAAAATATGCATTAAAATATTTTTGAGAGAAAATGCACATAGAAACATGTATCAAGGTATGCATTTAAATTCATGTTTTGATGGGATTTCTGCCTTAAATTTGAGAACAGAGTTATGGGTGATAATACAAAGAAGTGACACCAATGGGAAATTAGGGATGTACAAAAGTTCCGCCATGGATCTCGGGGAGGCCGAATGCCAGCATATTTGGCCCCCCAAAATCGGTGGCAGAACGGCCCCCCGCCCCCCCCTGCCCCCCCGGAACGGGACTTACCTTAAGTGGATCTTCCTGGCGGCCGCGGCTCTGGCGGTGGCTCCGGCAGCGGTGCGGCGGCGGTGCAGCGGCGGCCGGTCTTCCAACCGGCTGCCGCCGCCACCATTTCCAGGTAAAACAAAACAAAAAACAAAAAAATGTGATAGGCTACGTAAAGATTTATGTAGCCTATCACGGCTAGATTTTAAAAAAACACCGTGGTAGGCTACATAAATGTTTACGTAGCCTATCACGGCTGATTAAAAAAAAAAAAAAAAGTTCCTTATTTTGGCACGTCTTAGTCTACATAAACATTTACGTAGACTAAGATGGCGAAAATAAGGGGAACGCAAGTAAGGAAGGCAAATGGCGGCGCCCATGGGCCCATGCCAAAAAAAGCATTTGCGTACATGCTTTTTTTTTTAATCAGCCATGATAGGCTACGTAAACATTTACGCAGCCTATCACGGCTGACTGCAGGGACACAAACGGCAGCAGCTACAGCCACCGACATTTGCATCCCTGCTAGCCAGCCGGCCAGGATTCTGGGGGGAGGGACGGAATGCCTCCCCTCCAGCATCAGCATAATCCGCGGAAAGGTAAGTACCTTTCGTACATCCCTATGGGAAATAGGCAGGTTCACCTATTATGCCAATAAAAGCTTGTCACAATTTGGTAGGGATGTCGGAGGAATCCATCAGGGGGGTCAAGTTTGCCGAGCTTTCAGCAGTTTGGCCCTTCGGACTCTGGCTTGCTTGCCCATGAGCTGGCTCAGCTCAAGCTGTATTGAGTTGGGCCAGCTTACGGATTTTGCGGTGGGTTGTTTCCTCCTCAAAATGGGCATTTATGTAAGTTGTGGCAGCCATTTGCACAAATTACACAAATTATGGCTGGAGTTTGCATAACTTATGCAAATGGTGGCCACAACATGCGTAAATGCCCATTTTAAGAGGGAAAAAAGATGCTAAAGTTCCTGGATTTCAGGAAAAAGCCCCCAGCTCGGCTTGCCAATCCAAGCCAAATCAGGGGTTCTGGGGAAATTCAGCAAGCCTCCAAAGGGCCGGATTTCCCCACGACAGCCATCCCTACTCTTTGGCAATATATATTGCAGGCCAAATCTGACCCAATGTCAGGGTGGAAACTGAGCCCATAGAGCCCCAGAGCAGTTCTGATTCTGAGGAGGAACAGCAATCCATGGGAGAGGAGCTCGCTCATCTCTCACAAGCACAGCAGCTGGCAGAGATTCCTCCTGCCAACATTCCTGGGATAGATAGTGACCCTGGCAGCGAGAGTGCGCTGGACGGGGGCTTGCTGGATGCTCGGCACAGATGCAGGGAGCGACGACGGATGGAGGGCGCAGAAAGGAGGCATAGCACTCGCTTGGCGTGCAAACAATGGTCGCGTCCTGAGGACCCAAGGGAAAGATGGAGGATCTCTCCCTAGCCCATATGTTCAGGGTCTTCCCGTGGTTCTCTTTCAAACAGGGACCAACTGCCTTACCTGGAGCTTAGGGTACTCTGCTATCTTTCCCCAGTGCAGTTCCTTGCTTAGTTGCTAGCGATTAGTATCTGTAAGAGTCATAAAGGAATAAAGCCTTGAAAAGAATCCTCTGTGTCCTGAGTTGGCTATTGGTGGGGACTGCAAGAGGCAGCTAGGGTGCTCCTGACACCCACCAGGCCAGCCAAGCCAGCCCCTCCCTGAAGCCCCTCCCGCTGAAGGCTAGCGGGGAGAGGAATCCAGTCATCAGTGACAGAAGCAGGGGCTCCGTTGTACTCTTCTCCCTCAGGATGTAAGGATTTTGTTACATCCATTCTATCTGTTTAGCAGATTGTCAGGCGTCGTTCATTCTGCCGTCCACTCATAGATGGAATCAGATTTCTCTCAGTTTCCCAAACTTGCATTTGTGTTGGAAAGTGAGCACTTGTGCAAACTAGGTTGGCAGCCTAGCCGCCATTTTGCATCCTCCTTAATACCCCCAGACCGAGCGTTGTGCCATGGCCCCTTGGGGTAAAAATGGCAGCTGCCACCAAAAAAAAAAGATAGTGGAGAACATTCAGATAACTTTCTGAAAAGTGGCATTCTTTTGTGGGGGGGAGGGGGGGAGGTTGGAAAAAGAATGTCAGACCTTTTCTCAGAAAAAGGTCTTCTGAGAAATTTGGGCTCAGCTCAGCTCTATATCTATTAGCAACCAGTGCTGGACTCCTGCCATTGGTGAGTTAGCATTTCAGACTTATCTATGTAGCGATGCTACGAACAGGTGTGTTGCTGCTGCTGGTTGATGCAGGTAAATGAATTCGGAGTAAGGTAGCTCTCCATTTAAGGCAAGAAGATCAAGAAGAAGCCATGGAGGAAAGGTCATTATTCCGTTGCTCCAGAAGTGGTAAGTGGGGTGCGGGGACTCACACACACACCCATTCCTTTGAGGGCTGTGCTCCAGGGATGAGTGTGGTGTTGGAATAGCTACATCTATTCATGGGGGATATGATACAGAGAGAAACTGTGTTGGACACCTTCCCAGAGGCAGAATGAGCAGAGCAGATTAAATTTTCCTACAGCTTTGGAAGACACATCAGCCCTTTTTTCCCCTGGAAGAGCATTTCGGTCTCTTTTACATCTCACAATCGGACAATGGCTCCTGTTCAGAAATTCCCAGCCTCTGGCTTTCTTCCTCCCTCCCCTCACTCCCTCCTCCTTAGCTCTAGTTCGTAATTGCAGAGGAGCTGGCCAGAGTAAGGCAACTCAATCCTCGGATCAAACTGATACGAGCCTCTGGCCATTTAGCAACTCCTTGAAGGGCAGGAAACACGGCCAGTATGATGAGATGCTTATCAATCCCACAGGAGAAAATTCGCATCGCCCCAACCAGCAGCACATCAGAGGGGAAGTCTGGGAAAGGCGCGAGCCTCATTGAGATGTTGAAAGTTGATCAGGCAACGGCCATCTCTTTTCCACACAAGCCACGCAAACGGCTTGGCATTAAAAAGGCTTGGCATGAACCAAAGAAAGATTAAGCCTGTTCACACACAATGGAGGCAAATCATGGGTTAATTAACCCATGCGTTGCTGGGTCATATGTCACTGCCACTTTGCATAACCAAATGTTTAGCCCATGAATAACCTATAGTGTCTGGGTCCACATGTCACAAAATAACCCTCGATTGGGCCAATCAGAGCTTGCATATTTAAAATAGCAGCCACACGCAACCCCAGCAAATCGTGGGTTTATTAACGATTTGCTGCCACTATGTGCAAACTGGGTCACTGATGGTCTCTGAGCTGGTGATGACTGACCCAGAATCTCAGGGTTCTGGTGGATGGCTCAATGAAAAAGTCACCCCAGTGTATGGCTGCTGTGAAAAAAAAGGCAAATTCCATGTTGGGGACCATTAGAAAAGGAATGGAAAATAAAACTGTCAATGTCATAATGGCTTTATACAAATCTATGGTGTGACCACCCTTGAACTACTGTATACATTTCTGGTCATGGCACCTCAGAAAGGTGCAGAAAAATCTCAACAGCCCATCGTAGGTTAACTGTGGATTGTTTAACTCACGCTTAACCTATAGTGTGCAGGTTCACACTTCAGGAAATAACATCCAATTGAGTTGATGGGAGGTTGATTATGCAAAGAGGCATGTGCTGAGCATATGACCCAGAAAACTGTGGGTTAATTATCCCACAATTTGCCCCAGTTGTGTGTGAACTGAGTAGTTGTGTGGAGGCTGCGTATATGCAACATAAAGCCTGATTTGGGGGTCTCTCACTATGAAGATCTAGTAGTGTTTGTCCGCTTTATTTATTATTATTGTTTGTTTGTTTGTTTATTCCTATATTGCCCAATAGCCGAAGCTTTCAATTTAGTGGAAATCAAAGGAAGGGAGCCATGGGTGCCACAGACATCAGGGACATGAACTAGGGCCCTCGGAGTCTGAGACTGGGATTTGGCCTGGGGGTGACCCTCTAACTTAAGATATGGATTGTGCTGCTTGAGTAATAGAAAAGAACCTCATGAGCTACTACCTGGGTCTCGGTGCGCACATGCCTTTGATGCCCTCCAGCATGTGTTCAGAGCAGCTTACAGTAAGAATAGGTGACCATGAATCCTGCTTTGCAGATGACAGTCCTCTATTAACTTCTGTAAACCACCCAGAGAGCTTCGGCAATGGGGCAGTATAGAAATGTGAAGAAGAAGAAGAAGAAGAAGAAGAAGAAGAAGAAGAAGAAGAGGAAGAGGAGGAGGAGAAGGAGGAAGAGGAGGAAGAGGAGGAGGAGGAGGAAGATTTGAAGGGCTATTTGTTCAGTCTGAGTCCAGTTTAAAGATCAAGATCCATAAGAAGAGAGAGCAGAGGCCTTAAAGTTGCCCATCAAAGTTATCACCTGGACAGCAGACAGACTGACCAGGCCATAGGAATGGTGAGAAATGCATTGGGTTTACATTTTATTTTGACATTACCGAATTTGCTGCCCCCCTCAGACCCAAACACAAGTTACAGATGTAAATCCCTACAAACAAAATTACGGAAATCCACAAAACAAAGCAAGAAATGCATTCAACGACATGTGCACATTTTTAAAATGCAGAAATAAAAATGCATGCATTTCTAAAATGCACGCAAAGACGCTTTGGTCAATGGGTGCATGCATAGAAAAATACGGACATTTGAAAAATACATGCAAAAATATGTACGGGTTTCTGTGCAGAAAGAAAAAGGCTTACATGGAACCAGAACCAGAACCAGAACTTGAACAGGCCTAGCAATGGAAATCTTAGAACCTGAAAGAGATTGACCTTGAACGAGATTTGCTTCTCGCTAGCAGGAACACACAGGACTCCCAGTTATAGCATTCCCCGCTATGGTGAGATGTATTGTATTTCTATTTAAGTTATAGTAATGATTTCTAAATCCATGTCTAATCTACACAGCACATAAAGAGACCCAAGTGTATCCAATTAGTACTTGTAACGTATTGTAGTGAGACTCTTACACAGCATTTACGTCTTTACATTTCCATTTGTACATATACATTAGCATATGCACATTTTATGTCAAAATGATGTCCTCTATTTTGGTAGTATATCAGTATACAACAGTATATAACAGAAGGGTGGGGGAGAAATAAAGTTACAATTGTAAAATTAATTTCTAAAACCTAGACTAAAAATAAGCAAAGTAACTGTGTGCGAGTATGCGCAGGGCCAGCATGAAGGGTCAACACTGCCCAACATCTTCTGAGGTTCCCAGCCCAGCAGGGGGAGGGGGTGGCATTGCCAACAAGGGATGTCGGAGTAATCCATTTAGGGGGTGGAGTTTGATAGTTTTCCTTAGGTTCGCCCCCCATTCACCACCCAGACTTCATCCAGTTCCCGCCATGGTGTCGAACTTGGTCCGCATTGAGTCAGGCCAATTCACAGATTTTCCAGGGATTTTGTGCATTTTCCCCCTGCACATTCAGCAATTTACACAAATTTCTGAGCAATTTGTGCAAATTGCGGCCAAATTTGTGCAAATTTGGCCATTGTGTATATTGCTTAGAAATTTGTGCAAATTGCAGAACCTGTGGGAAAAAATGCAAAAAAGGGGGTCCAGGAGTTCAAGGATGGCCTGAGTTCAGCCCGCAGCTTGGCTTGCAAATGCAAATCGAGTTGTACATGCCACTGAACATCGAGTCAAAAAAGAACTGGATTTTCTAGCAACGGACAACCTACTGCTAACCCACAATATCCCCCACCCCTCCTTCTCCTTGCTGTTGCTGCCTATTCGCCTTTTCTCTACATATGAGTATGTAATGACAATGACAGGAGCAAGGAGAAAGAACAGTGGATAGTGCACTGCATCAAGAACTGCTTCCTTTAATCTGTCCTGAATCTCCTCCTGTTCAGCTTCGTGGCATGACTCTGGGTTCTAGTAGTACACGACAGGGAGACGTTTTTCTCTGTATCCACTTCCTCCACACCATGCATAATTGTGTACACCAGCCTTCCTCAACTTGGCGACCTCCAGATGTGTTGGACACTTGGACTACAACTCCTATCATCCCTGTCCATTGGCCATGCTGGTTGGGGCTGATGGGAGTTGCAGTCCAAAACATCTGTGGGGTACCAGGTTGGGGAAGGCTAGTGCACACCTCTGTCATGTCTCCCCATACTCACCTTTTTTCTAAGCTAAACAGTCCCAGACGTTGTAACCTTTCCTCATAGGGGAGTTGCTCCTGCCCCTTGATCCTTTTGGTTGCCCTTTTCTGCCCTTTGTCCAACTCTACAATATCCAATCATGCATGGTGTGGAGAAAGTGGATAAGGAGATGTTTTTCTCCCTCTCTTATAATACTACCTGGGAGAATCAGGACAGATAAAAGGGAGGACTTCTTCACCCAGCGCACAGTCAAACTATGGAATTCACTACCACGGATGTAGTGATGGTCACCAATTTGGATGGCTTTAAAGGGGGGTTGACAAATTCATGGAGGAGAAGGGTGTCAGTGGCTACTACTCCTGATGGTGATATGGTACCTCCAGGATAAGAGGCAGTATGCCTATGTACACCAGTTGCTGGGGAACATGGGTGGGAGGGTCCTGTTGCACTCATATCCTGCTGGTGGGTTCCCAGTCAACAGCTGGTTGGCCACTGTGAGAACAGAAGGCTGGACTAGATGGACCCTTGGTTTGATCCAGCAGGGCTCTTCTGATGTTCTGATGTTCTTATCCTTTTTTAGGTGTGGTAATCAGCACTGTACACAGTACTCCAAGTGTGGTCGCACCACATATGTGTAATAAGTTCAGCATGATATTGGTTTCACTCTTTCAATCCAGCCCAGTCATTCTCAGCCGCATTTTTGTCAAGGGTTTCTGGCTGCCAAGTTTGTCTCATTGTCTGTTGTTGCCCATCCATCAAGCGTGACGAGAAAGAAGCCGGGGAGTGCTTATCCATTTCCAAACCCAACGGAATTTCTTTATGAAGGTGAATGACTGCACTCTGTTCAGGCCTCGCTTGTTCATCCTTCCAGCCATGGTCAGCAGTGATGAGCAGTTCTGGAAGGACCCTTTGAGAAGCAAGCAAGGGGAGCTCGGCCGGCATCTCAAGCCCCATCCTCATCCCGAGACAGTGGCTTAGGTGCAACTTCGTTTGCATGCACACATCCGGAATCAAGAGGTGAGACATTGGTTTGGAATAAAACTAGGGCCACAGTTTATTAAATCCCTCAAATGGCCTGTATGCAGCATGGTCTATGAAACTGCGCAGGTATGGACTGAGACAGGAGTCCCATAAGGATGAGCCACCCCAGCCCTGTACACCAGCCAAAATACTGGCTTCAGTGCAGCCAGCCACAACCTAAGGAGGGAGACCCTTCCAGATCACCATTACCCAAGCCCTAAGACTGGGTTACGGTCAGGCCTCAAAGGCTGTGCTCCTCTCCCATCGCCAGGACCAAAAAGCTTGTGAGACAATTAATCACCGTAAAGGGTCAGGACCACAGTACTGATGGAGCACAATATGTTACGTGGCTCGGGACTGCAATACCGGATGGAGCACCTCTCCTGCCATGACCTACCCAGACACTAAGATCAACATCTAATGCCTTCCTCCGAGTGCCTCCTCCAAGGGAGGCTCAGAAGGTGGCAACAAGGGACAGGGCATTTTCAGTGGTGGCCCCTGATTATGGAACGATCTCCCCACTGAGGCCTATGCCTGGCGCCACCAACACTGTCATCTTTTCAGCACCAAGTTAAGACTGTCCTCTACTCCCAGGCACTTAATGGCATATGATGGGGCATTTATGCCAGCTGTCTGAACAGGTCTAGTCATTTATTGATATATACATTTTTGGCTGTTTAAATTGTTTTTAAATGTATATTCAGATTTCGATGCTATACTTATACTTACGAATTGTTCTGAGAGAGAGCTTCGGCTATTGGGTGGCATCGAAATGAAATGAGAAAAATGAATGAATGAATGAATGAATAAATAAATAAATAAATAAAGGTGCTTCTAGGTGCTCGCCAGCGATTTCCTAATGCTCATTTCCCCCATCAACCCTGCCAACCGCCACTGTGACCAACCTATTTAACAGCACACAACCCAACCCTAAAATTCCAAAGTGCCATCAACAAACTAGTGCAAGGTAGGTAAAAAAAAAGAAACCTGCCCATAAGAGCCAATCAGGAAGCAAGCTTTAAAAAAAATCCTACCCAGCCCCCCACAAAGCAGGGGGGGGGAACGACTAGCCAAAGGCTGTACTAATTGAAGAGGCAGATGAGCAGGTGCCAGGAGGGCTGCAAAGAGGCTGGACGAGGGAGGGAGCAGGTGTCCCAGGTTCACCCCCACACACACCAGCTGTGTCATGACACAGTGAGCATCACAGCATGGCCCTGCCTGTCCTCGCCTCCTAGAAGGCGCATGCAAAGCAGCCCGCCTACTAGCCAGCTGCTCTGCTGAGCACGGGAGCGGGGAGCCATTTGCCACAGATGCCATGAGGGCTCCTCTTATCCTGTTAACGGGCCACAGAGGGAGATCAGTCAGTAACCCTTGTGGGGCTGGATTTCGCATAGGGGCTTCTAGTTGCTGACCCTCAGCTTACGTTGATTGCATCGCAAGACATGTATAAAAGGGACACATAGACAGAGGGGGTGGAATGTGCTACTCCCACAACCAGGATCAACCCAAGACATGCTGGGGATTTGGAGAAATGTACCACTTTAGGCAGCTGGGTGACTGCTCCTCCCTTAAGGGCCACCCTGGCTCGCGTGACAGGCTAGTGTTGCAACAACATTTTAGACTCAACAGTTCCAGGGCTTTATTTCGACATTTTGAGTACTTTCCTTTGGGAATCGGACTAAGGGAGAGCGCTGGGATTGTGTGCTGACTTGGGGCCAAACCAGATGTGACGTTCACTGTGTGAATGTAATTAACATTGACGTATTTGGGTATGTAAATAACAGCCTTGGCCTTGAGACCATGCGAGACGAGACGTTTAGCCTGAGTATGCGAGACGAGAGACGACCGTGATGAGAGACGACCATGCGGGACAAGATGTTTAGCCTGAGTATCGAAGGGTGCAATGCTAGGCGTGGTTAGACCAAAAAAAGTGTACAACTCCCAGCATGCCCCAGCCAGCCATGCAGTTGTAGGACTTTTTCTCATTCTAGACATGCATAGAATTGCACCCTCAGATTGAAAACTGTGTTTGAATTGTATTATCGTTTTTATTGTTTTATACCAGTGATCTACACTATTTTTTGAACAGGGTCCACTTTGGCTCCAAGCACCACTCTTGAGACCACTTGGAGGCCTTTCCTGGGCCAGGGGGGAGGGTCTCTGATCTCACCACTACCCCCCACCCAGTCAAGCAGTGATGGCAGTGGACGTGGCTGGAGGCCTTTTCCCTCCCGACGAATCAGCTAATTGGCTGATTGCTCCTGTGTCCTCCTCTTCCCTGCCTCCACCCACGTTACAGCTGATGAGCAGCAGGTCTCCTGGCTCCCTACCCCCGAAGCTCCCTCTGGTAGCCCAGATCGCAGCAGCCAGCTGCCTGCTAAAGCAAACCACAAGGCAAAGCTAGAGAGCCCCTGCTGAGAGTGAGCAGCTGCTGAAAAGAGAGAGAGAGAGAGAGAGAAAGGGAGGAAGGGAGGGAGGGAGAGGGAGAGAGGGATGCACTTCAGGGCAGGAGCCCTCACACCTTGCAATGAAGAATACTGGCTTATACTGTATGTTAATGTTGTATTTGTTAGCGTGCCATCCAGAAAATGTCTGTAATGTGGCAGCTTTATAAATACAATACTTACTTACTTACTTACGTAATAGCTTTTCCTTTCCCTTCCTCAGTCCTGACAAAAATAGTGAAAGGCATCGGGGGGGGGGGGCTTTTGTGTTCATGTGTGTCAAGGCTGTGGTAGGGAGAGAGTTAAACGCCCCATCCCCACCCATCATGGTCCTGAGATTGCCCTGGCTTCCCTGTAGCTGCTCTTTACATAACAAGCACATACAAATTAATTAGTGTAGTGGTGAGAGTGACAGACTGGGAGCCGGGAGATCCGGGTTCTAGTCCCCACTTGGCCATGGAAGCTCACTGGGTGACTTTGGGCCAGTCACAGACTCTCAGCCCAACCTACCTCACAGGGTTGTTGTTGTGAGGATACAACGGTGAGGAGGAGGATAATGTAAGCCGCCTTGAGTTCCTTGCGAGAGGGAGAAAGGCTGGGTATAAATGCAATAAATAAATAAATAAATAATTCCATTCATGCATTTTACAACAGGTCTAGTTTGACCCTAAGTCACCAAGTCTCACCTTTGCCACGAACATAACTTGGGCAAACCACTCCCTCTAGGCCTCAGCTCCCTCATCTGCAATGCAGGGATAATAATAGTGACCTAACTTACAGGGTTAGGGTAAGGGTTATATAACAAGATCATGTTGGTGGGGGGAAATTGACACAGAACTGCCATTTTCAGGGGCAGCTCCGTGGTTTCCTACCCTGAGCTAAAATCCATGCAATACAAGAAGAACAGTTTCAGGGCACAGTTACTAGAAGATGTTTCAAATTAAAGTGAGTAATGATCTCAACCCAGGCAAGATTAAAACATGTGGAACACAGTCACTTTATCTTGAAATGGACAGGACACAGACAACTCTTTGCTAACCAAGGTGTGCACTGACTTATGGCTTATGGTGTCAAAAATGAATTCACACACACACACACACAATTTTTAAAAACCTCTCAGATGAGTGTGCGTTTGCATCTTGCCCTGCAGCTTGAAAGATTACCAAGGAGCTGGGGTTCAATGGTTTTGTTCCGCCCTGATCCAAGCAAACCAAGGGGCCCAAGCCCAATGAGTGAAGAAGGTAAACACAGAAGCCGTATTTCCTATCTCAGAGTTACAGCTGAGCTACACAGTATGCTAATCATAAGGGACAAAACTCATAGGCGTCGTAGGTAGAGGGCAAATGGGAGCAAGGGAGGCAAGTGCCCCCTGCCAAGTATCTTGCACCCCCATCCCTAGTTACTCAGAGCACAGGCACTTTTCACATACAAATTATAACTGAACCATAAACTAGAAAGGAAAACAAGGCTGCAGTCATAAGCAGATTGCTCCCTTGAAACTTAACTCCATCAAATTCAATAGGATCAAGCAATTAATTTGCTTCACAGGAAATTGCTTCACAGCTTCAGAGTTGCAGAACTAGTTTAAGGTAGGGGGTCAAATTGCTCCCCCCCACACCAGAACCTCCAAGGGCTGGATGCTGTCAGCGGGTGTGGCCACACTCACTGACATTATCACCCAGCTGCACCCTCCCATTTTGCCATTCTCCATGCTGAGAGAGGGACAGGGTTCCATGCCTCTCGCGGCACAGAGAAAGGGACTCATCCAGCATTAGGAGGAGCAGCTCCTTCCAGCATCTGCCCCCTTTCCATGCTTCTTGTCATCCCTATTTGGGGCAGCAAGAGGTGGGCAAAGGATGACTCAGCCAGCAGTGGGAGGAGCAGCTCCTCCATAGGGATGTACGAAAGTCACTTACCGTTTCGCAGATCTGCTACGTGGGGGGGGGGGAGGCGCTCAGTCTCTCCCCCCGGAATCCTGCCCAGCCAGCTTCGCTCTGCAGGGATTCTGCAGAGCCACCAGCCAGCTCAGCCAGCAGCCGGACAACCGGCCACTGGGCAGCAGGGACGCAGATGCGTCCCTGTCCTTAACCGTGATAGGCTATGTAAATATTTACTTAGCCTATCACAGCAAAGGAAAAAAAAAAGCGTACGCAAATCGGCCGCCATTTGCGTTCGCTATTTTTTGCCGTTCTAGCCTACATAAATATTTACATAGGCTAGAACGGCTAAAAATAGCGAATGCAAATGGCGGCCGCCGTAGCCGCCATTTGCGTATGCTGCACCCAGCCGCGGCCAGCCAGGAGACCAGCCGCCCCCACCCTCTCCCCCGCCGCTGCCCCCGCCGCCACCGCCACCGCCACCGCACACACCGCCACCGCACCTGCCGCCCTTGCTGCACCTTCCGCCACCACCACCGCCCCCGCAGCCACACCTCCCGCCCCACCCGCCACCGTCGCACCTTCCGCCGCCGTTGCACCTTCTGCTGCCGCCGCACCTTCCATCGCCCCCGCTGCCCCTGTACCTGCCTCCCCTGCCACCGCACCTGCCGCCCCCACCGCCGCCGCACCTTCCACCTCCCCTGCCGCCCCCACCCTGCCACACTTGCCGCCCCTGCCACCGCATCTGCTGCCGCCCCCGCCGCCCCCGCCACTGCCGCACCTGCCGCCCCTGCCGCTGCCCCTGCCGCCACCGCTGCACCTGCTGCTGCCGCCGCCGCACCTGCCACCACCCGCCGCTGCACCTTCTGCCGCCGCGCTGCCGCCGCCGCGCCACCACCGCTGCACCCACCGCCAAAGCCGCTGCATCTGCCCCAGGTAAGTGCCGTCCCAGGGGGTTCTGCGGGGCAGGCGGGGGGGCAGGAGGCCGTTCCACCATGGATTCCGGGGGGCCGAATGCCAGTGCATTCAGCCTCACTGGAATCCGTGGCGGAATTCTCCGCCATCCCTACTCCTCCAGCACCGGTTAAGTCAGGAACATGAAGGATGACTCAGCCCGAACTAGGAGGAGTGGCTGCTATCAGTGCTGGCTGGGTTGGGCACCTGTGTGCCATCCACCATCCTCATCCGGAATTTCTCCAGAGGGGATTTGTTGAGGGGGTGGGGCTTGGCAGCCAAGCTCCACCCCCTAGACAAACACAAGGAGTTTCCACGGGCCGGATGTTGAGCCTCCACAGGCCACATTGGTCCCACGGGCTGGAGGTTTCACATCCCTGCTTCAGAGGATGGGTGTGTTAATGTGAAATATATATTTCTTTCATAAATCAAACATGGAGGATAAAGCTTATCTCCCACCTCTCAGTAATATATTTTGCTTGTTCTATGCCCATCTCATATATATGGGATAACGTAAAGCCTGTTTCCAAATTTGCACAAATTTGTATTTGTACAAATGCATGTGTGCAAAAATGCCCAATCCCCCCCCCCATGCACATTTTCACACTTTAGCCTATGGAGGAAATGCACATTTTTAGCCAGGTGTGTGTGTGTGTGTATTTTTCTATGACAAAATCTGTGCAAAATGCAGGAAAGTTAGAAAACAATTGCACAAGTCAGTGGAATCCACCCGACGGGGAGAAGCCAGCCCATTGCGGTATCTGCAGGATGGATTCATGAAAATCCAAACTCACTTGGTGCCACTGCAGATTTCTCTAACATCCCTCATTCCCCCCACCCCAGCTACTCAAGGACTGCAGCTAAGCTCAGAGGCAACAGGAAAACCAGAGGGGACTGGGCCGCCAGTTGATTGCATGGTCCTTGATAATCAAAAAGTCCCAAGGCTTCAACCCTACGAGCCCTGCCTCCGCTACACCACTGGGGCCAAGAGAATTCCAGTAAGTCACCTGCTGCCCAGGAGCTAAATGTTGATGGGCAACTTCAAGGCTGCTCTTCCTTGGGGTACTTTATCTTTAAGCCAGACTTGGACTGGTTTAAACAGAGGACCCCTTCAAATAGACGTCCTCTGTAAAGTAGGACACATGGCCACCCTAATTCAACGGTGATGTTCAAGGATGCAATTGATTTTAGGGGTGCTCAGCACCCCTAATGGTAGCTATATCTTCACATATGCCTTCTTCTGCATTAAGAGCTGTAGGAGGCGGGCTACATTCTGAGCAGTCAGGGCTGGCAACCAGCCAGAGGGCTGTCTCCGCAGAGGCATCTGCTCTTTGGCATACCTTGCCAAGACAGGCTCAGCTAACTACCTCCCTTCGTGTATTTAGGAGGCTGATTAAGACCATCCTTTTTAGGAAGGCTGCTATGACCTCCTCACTGTTTTACTGGAGCAGACTGCTTTTATGACATGCTGGGGCTGGAATTGTATTTGTTCTTGTTTTATTATTCCATTTTATTATTTTGTACTGTCTTATTGTCAGCTGCTTCTGGGACCTTTTAGGGGTAGAGGAAGGATGTGGAGTATAAGAGTAAGAAATAAATGAATAAGGGCGCAATCCTATGGCCGCTAGTCAGTCGCTAGACAGCCATAGGATTGGTTGGTTTCTAGGAAACTACCTTGGAGCCTGTGCTACGAGGTCGGTTCCCGGAGAACTACCTCCCCTCCCTTGCCACCTCGTAAGTGGCATGGAACGTCCCTAGGCTCTGTGCTTAGAAGAGCAGAGCAGAGCAAAAGGGGGCATTCCCAGGGATGGGGAGGGGAGGGGAATGTGGAAGTACCGGTACGATGCTTCCTATGCGTCATCCAGCCTCCTCACCCGATGCTCTGAGGGCCCGTGGCTAGACAGACGAAATTGGCCATCTAGCCACAAATGCAGGGCAGCTGGAGCACAGAGGAAAGGATCCCCTCTGCGTACTCCTCCCACTGTGCATTGGATAGGCGGCCGCCTCCGAGTCCTCCACATAGGATTGCTCCCTAAAGTACAAACGGGGCCTTTTCTGTACTAGCCCCCTCCTTGTGGTACTCTCCTCCTACAGTGGACTGCTGTATTCAATCCTTCCAGGCTTTTAAGAGCTGAGTTGAAACTAGAGATGCCTCTGAACTTCGTAATTAGTCTGGTCACTGGTCAAAACTCATCCATTCATAATGTTCATCGTTTTAGCAAGCCTGGATCGGTGTTTTATGAATTGGCTATCACATTTGGAATTGATCGTGAACTTTGGAACATGTGCAGTCTGCATCGAAACAATGCACTTTCTGCACGTGTGCTGAGTTGGTTGGTTTAACCCTTGAATGAATGATCCAGGGCATCCACCGCCATGGCTCTGGCTCTGCAAGGAGTAAAAGGAACACTCTCCAGGTCCATCTTCTTCTCTCTTCCATGTACCAGCAACCAGCAGTGAGTAAACATCATGCAGGCAGTCCACGTGAAAGCAGCCAATCAGGACAGGGGGTACATAACATGGTGATGCAAGATGTCATGCCACAATGCGTGTTTCTAAACTACAGCTCCCAATATGCACGTCGAAATTGTGCATGCACAAAAACCGGTATACACGGAATGAGCATTCGTATTAGAGGAGAACTCTCATCTGAGCTAACATAGGTGAATTCCCCATGGCTGGCTTTTTTCTCCCTAAACATGCATAGGATTGCACCCTTAGTTACTTTCTGAGGAAGTAATGAATTCGCCCAGGGTAGGTTTGCCCATCGCTAGTTAAAACCCTTACTCTTCCAGGACACATTTGGGCTGTGCAGAAGTTGTAGTTTTTCAGACTGCTGCTAAAGAGGATTTTCAATCTCTTTAAGTTACTTTAAATCATCATTTCTATTCTTTCTTTTTTACTCTTTTATAGTCTTGTGAACTGCCTTCAGAGCCTTAAGAAGTTAAAGGGCAAGCTAGAAATGTAATTAGTGAATCAATACTTTGGACTGAAAGTGAACTCTTTGAATTGCAGTGGAGAGACGGATGGTGCACTGAGACTTTATTTGTTTACCTGTTTATAGGATTTGTAGCCTGCTGTTCAGGCAACAGCCGCCCTGAGCGGCTAACCCAAAATGAAATATAAAGCATAATAAAGCAAGTTAGAACAATCATCAAGAATAAAAAGAGTGAAAACGAGGGGTGGAGGAGGATTGGGATTCCACAGCAAACCCAAATCCAGCAGATGACATGGGACCACCTGAGGGCTCACAGGGACCCAGCACCAGCACTTTTTATTAGCAGGGATGGCAACCTCATGCGCCACCCCCCTCAGAATTCCTCTGAGCTTAGCTGCAATCCTTACGGGGGGGGGGATGACTTTTCCCAACAAATATATATTGTTCCCTGTTGTAATGCAAGGTATTTTGGGTGTTGCTTGGTCTTCAGTGAGCATTAGCTTTGCAAAAGACCAACTCCCGGTGGAGACGAAAACTGCAAGAAAGGGTTTGTTGATAGGGATCGACACAGCTGCCTACATTTCTGGGCCCTCCTCGGTGGTGTGGCTATCGGAACGGTGATGGTGAATGCCTGCACTTCAATGTGTACCACTCTGCAACTGGCCCTGTCACAGGGATGCTTCGCCTGGAACCCTTGATGCCATCCCAAGCCCTGCCTTGGCCCCTTACTTCCTCCCTTGTACCGACTGAGGCTCTCCTGAGCACCAGCAACAGTGGACCAGGTGGGAGAGTTGTTGTTGTTGGAGTGACCACCTGGCTAGTAGAAGCCAAGGTCTACTCATAAGAAAGGAGAAGTCTCAGCTGCAGATAAGGAGGAAGACGCAACTGCTGTACCAGGAGGAAATGTAGCTGACAGCATGGATAGGGATGTTGTGAGCATCTGGCTGGGGCTCAAGGCCCAACGAGAAATTGCTGTCTTGGGCCTCTGGACACCAGTCAGTGGATCCGCGCGCTTGCCCAGCTTGGCAAGTGTTGCATCAGGCAAGTGATCTGAGCTGCAAAATGGTGGCTTGTCCTTTTCATAAAGCCCGATTTAGATGCCATTTACATAAAATCCATCTTTATTTAAAAGGATGAGCTGCCATTTTTATGCAAAATGGCGGCTCAGCAAGGGATCAGGCAGCTGCGTGCCACTCGCCAGGCACTCACGGACTGCCCAGCAACTCACCACATGAGGTGAGCAGGGGCAGCCAGCCACTGGGGACCGACAAGCGAGATGCGACCCAGACCATGGTGAGTTCACCCATCCCTAAACATGGATATAAGTCCTCTGTCTATTCTAGGGATGTACGAAATTGGCCTTACCTGGCTCTGCCGGGTTCCGCTGGGGGGGGAGGCGCTCCGTCCCTCCCCCCGGAATCCCCCCCAGAATCCTGGCCGACTGGCTGTGCTCCACAGAATCCCAGACATCCAGCCGCTGGCTAGCAGGGACACAAATGGCGGCGGCAATAGCCGCCGCCGTTTACGTCCCTGTAGTCAGCCATGATAGGCTACGTAAATCTTTACGTAACCTATCACATCTGACTTTAAAAAAAAACACACACGCGCGCATACGCAAATGGCGGCAGCTACGGCCGCCGCCATTTGCATTCCTTATTTTGGCCCGTCTTAGTCTACGTAAATATTTACGTAGACTAAGATGGCGAAAATAAGGGGAACGCAAATAGCGTAGCGGACGCTATTTGCGTTCCCCTTATTTTCGCCATCTTAGTCTACATAAATATTTACGTAGACTAAGACGGGCCAAAATAAAGAACGCAAATGGCGGCGGCCGTAGCCACCGCCATTTGCGTACGCACGTGTGTGTGTTTTTTAAAGTCAGACGTGATATAGGCTACGTAAAGATTTACGTAGCCTATCACATTTTTTTTTTTAACCTAGCCATGATAGGCTACGTAAAGATCTTTTTTAAAGATTTACGTAGCCTATCACGTCTTTTTTTTTTTTTTTCACAGGAAATGGCGGCGGCGGCAGCCGGTCGGAAGACCGGCCGCCGCAGCCGCCGCCGCCGAACCGCCGCCGCCACTGCCACAGCCGCCACCACCCAGAAGATCAACTCCAGGTAAGTCTCGTCCCGGGGGGATCCGCGGGGGGGGCGGGGGAGTGGCAGGCCGTTCCGCCACAGATTTCGTGGGGCCAAATGCGCTGGCATTCAGCCTCCCCGAGATCCGTGGCGGAATTCTCTGACATCCCTAGTCTATTCCAAGACATTTGCTGGGTTAATGGATCCTTTGCACCTTGCTCACGAACAATAGGGCGGCCACTTCCACCTTGCCAAAAAAGAGGACAAAATTGGGCATGGATCTGCATAACATTTGGGATGTTTGCATGGATGCAAATTTGGAAACTATTATGAGAATTTAAATAGAAATACAATCCATCTCACCGCAGTCGGGAAGACTGTGACCAGGTGAGCTGCATACCTGCGCAGCCTGCTGTCCAGGTGCTAACTGTGGATGGGCAATGTCAAGGCCCACCTGCTGCTGTCCTTTCTTGGGGTTCTTTATCTTTAAACTGGGTTCGGACTTGGCAGCCCTTCAAACAGAGAATACCTTCAAACAGAGGACTGTCCTCTAAAGTAGGACACGTGGTCGCCCTACGGGGGGGGCGGTATGTACACCTCATTGGGATTAGTGGTGCCTGACTGTGGGCTTGATTCTGCACCCTGCAAATGTCTTTTCACCCTGCGTATTTGGGGTGGGGGGCTGAAACTCAGCTCGTTACAAAGACGCCACAAGTCTTCAGTGTTCTCTCCTCCAAAAGACGCTGCCCTTGAATGGTTGCCATGCATTCCCTGCTGCTTAGGAAAGGGGGAAGGGGAACAGGGATGGGAAAGTATTATCCTAATGTTGCCTCGGGTGATCCATTACCCAAGGACGTTGCCAGGGAAGCTTGCGGCCTCTGAGGCCTGCTGTTCCCTGTCTCCTCTAAGCACGGAAGAGGATGAGTTTCGGCCTCCTGTGTGGTGGGCCAGGTTCCCAGCCTCTGATGAGGAAAAAGGAGGGAAAGAAGAGGCAAAGCAGGGGGATGCTTTGGAAACGCAGGTTTCTCCTCAGGACGGATGGGTGTTGGTTAGGCCCAGCAGGGTGATACTGGCCCGGAGTCCATCCCCCAGTGTTCTTTGGCTGTGGGGGGTAGTGGCAGCGGGGGGCGGGGGGATTACCTCCCCCCCGATTCCAAAGCTGTAAGTGTGTTCCCAGGCTCTTTGGAGAAGCTGTATTTCAGGAAATGAAAATAAATCCGGAGCAGACACTTCCTCAGCCCAGCTGAAACTCGCTTGCTGACTTTGGCACAAGGAAAAGTAGCTGCTCCTGCACGGAGGTGCTGTGGCCACCGCATCCTCTGCATTCCGGCAGCGCGCGCCTGAAACATGCCTGGATGCGTCAGCCAGGGCTGGTGCCGCCCGACCGAGAGGCAAAAGGTAGCAGCCGCCGCAAGCTCTTGTTCCTTTGAATGAAGCTCTGCAGGAGAACGGTGCGGGTAGGTTGTGCCCCCTGATAACTAGGGCAGAGTGCGGCTGGACTCACTATCACCTTCACCTGTGATTTTGGGCCGGCACTGTTGTCAGGGAGGAGGAGGAGGAGGAGGAGGAATTACATTATATTTTAATTGTGCAAAGAAATGCACATACATTATCTCACAGAATCATAGAGTCCAAGTGGAACTTAGAGGTCATCCAGTCCAACCCCCTGTTCAAAGCAGGATGCTTAAATACCTCCAGCAAAGGAGAGCCCGCCACCTCCTGAGGCTGCCTGTTCCACACGCAAACAATTCTTGCCACTAGGAGGTTTCTCCTAATGTTTAGCCAGAAACTGCTTCCCTGCCATCTCCACCCGTCAGTTCTAGTCCTGCCTTTTGGAGCAACAGTGAATGGGTCTGCTCCATTCTGCCTGACAACCCTTCAGATATTTGGAGGTGACACGAAAGGGGGGTCGCCCCTTTGAGGGAGCCGCTTTGGGGGGCAGCGAGGGCAAGGGCCATATCCCTTGGTTTCCCTCCTCTCTGTGTGTTTCCCTTCTTTCTTCTCCCCTTGTGGGGATGAGGGGGGATTTCTGGAGATGGGGGGGGTAGCCTTTAAATGTGTTTGTTTGTTTGTTTTCCAGTTATGCTCTTTATTATTTTATGGGTGAGAGGGAAGTGATTTTTAGGGATGGACAAAAGTCCCTTACCCGGTCCCGCAGCTTGCTTCGCGGTGGGGGGGAGGCGCTCCATCCCTCCGGCCGAAATTCTGGCCGAGGGGGGCGCCCCGTCCCTCCGGCCGAAATTCTGGCCGGGGGGGAGGCGCCCCATCCCTCCGGCCGCGAATCTCTTCTCCTGCCAGGACGCAAATGGCGGCGGCCGTAGCCGCCACCGTTTGCGTCCCTGCAGTCAGCCCTGATAGGCTACGTAAATCCTTACGTAGCCTATCATGGCTGACTTTGGGGGGGGGGGAAGCGCGTACGCAAATGGCGGTGCCCATGGGCACCGCCATTTGCATTCCTTATTTGGGCACGTGTAGTCTATGTAAACATTTACGTAGACTACGGCGAAAGTAAGGACAACGCTATTTGTGTTGCCCTTATTTTCGCCGTAGTCTACGTAAATGTTTACGTAGACTAAACGTGCCCAAATAAGGAATGCAAATGGCGATGCCCATGGGCGCCGCCATTTGCGTACGTGTTTTTTTTCCCCTCCAAAGTCAGCCGTGATAGGCTACGTAAGGATTTACGTAGCCTATCACGGTGTTTTTTGAAAATCTAGCCGTGATAGGCTACGTAAATCTTTACGTAGCCTATCACGTTTGTTTTTTGTTTTTTGTTTTTTACTTGGAAATGGCGGCGGCGGCAGCCGGTCGGAAAACCCGCCGCCGCCGCCAAACCGCTGCCGGGAGCCACCAGCGCCAGGGACGTGCGCCAAAGGTAAGTCCCATTCTGGGGGGGCAGGGGGGTGTTGGAGAATTTCTCCACCGATTTCGGGGGGCCAAATGCGTTGGCATTCAGCCTCCCAGAGATTCGTGGAGAAATTCTCCGACATCCCTAGATTTTATACACTAGGGTGAGAGCCTGCTGGTACTGAATTGTGAGAGATGGGAGGGGAGTGCTAGGTGTGCATTCCAAGTGAGAGATGGGATATTGGGCTTGACTGCTTTATTCTTCCTTTAAGTTCCCTTCTCTGGGCTGAACATACCCAGCTCTTTCAACCATTCCTCTCATAGGGCTTGGTTTCCATCCTGCTTGCTTGCTTGTCCTTCCTCTGGGCACTCTCCATTTGGTCAGTGGCCTTCTTAACATGCAGCACCCAGAACCGGGCACAGTACTCCAGATGCGGCCTCCCCAGGTTATCCAAGTTATGTCATAAGAAGAGCCATTCTTTTTTCAATAGAGGTCAACCAGAAGCTTCCAGGAAGCACACTGGCAAGACATGAAGCAACCGTTCTCCCTGTTCTTTACTCCCAGCATCTGGTACTCATCTGCCCCTGCACCTGGAGGCCCGTAGCTAGTAGGCATTGGTAGATCTGTACTCCTGCCATGGATGTACTCCTTTTTCTTAAGCCATCAGAGATAGGGACCATCACCATATAATTGATTCCATCAAGTTAATAGTGTAGTTTGTGGTAGACCAGGAGTGGGCAGCTTGTGTCCCTCCAAATGTTTGGGCCTAGAACTCCCATCAGCACCTAGTCAGCGTAGCCAATGGAAAGGGATGATGGAGCTGAAGGTATCCAGAGGCCCACAAGTTGTCCAGCCCTGTGGTAGAGGGATTCCATGAGTGAATTACCAGGTTTGTGAAAAAGACCCTCCTTGTGTCAGTCTTGTAATCCTTTCAACAACAACCCTGTAAGGTAGGTCAGGAGTGGGCGAACCAACAACCCAGGGATGTCACAAAACAAGTCATTTGACCCTAAGGAGGAGGAGGAAATGGGACACAAGGATGCCTTTTTTCTGTAGTGGCCTCTCATCACACAGAATGAGCAGCGAATGAACCCCATGCCCACAATATGCACCTGACACAACTGTTGCCATGCCAAGTAGAAACTCACCCCAGAAGATCCTGGAACTCAGAACCCAGTCCTATCTGTATCGGATCTTTCTTCCTTTTTCAGAAAGTCACTTGCCCAACACAGCAGCCTCCCTGAACCTGGTGTCCGCCAGATGTGTTGGGTAAAAACTCCTATCATCCCCAGCTGGGGGTGATGGGAGTTGTGGTCCAACACATCTGGAAGGCAGCAGGTTGGGCAAGGCTGCAGTAGAGAATTATATGCAAAGAGAACAGGGCTATTCAGAGTAATTGTGACAGGAGCTTTCAAGAGCCAAATGTTTCCCAAAAGCCAAATCCCATCTGTTCTCCAAACCCACGGGGAGAGGGGAACCAGCCCCGTTCTGGATTGTGCTGTCAAATTGTAAGAAAACTTTAATCACTAATGATTTATGACTTGGGAGGACCGAGAGTTCCAAGAGATCATGAGTTTCACTTAGGCTAACAAAATGGATGTTTCTCCTCCCTGATTTATACTTCTTAAAAATTCCCCATCTCACTTCCCTGTTGGGTAACTAAAGAGCATCGGTACAAAAGGCTGAAGGAGAATCGATTAAAAATACGTTTTGTTCCCGAGCTGGAGGCTCAGAACAGCACGTCCTATCCATCACATGTCATTTTTCTCCTGAAGTTTTATTTTCCTTTTTGACTAAAAGCAGTTGCCCAGGCTGCAATTTCCAACCAGAGACCAACATGGGGATCAAATGGGACAGGGGACATCTTAGACCTTCCCTCCCTGCCATTTTCCCACCTCCAAATCTCTCCCAGCTGCATTTAGCCCCATGGGAGAAAATAAACAGGTGCCAGTATCTTTTCTCCCAGGGGGGCCAAAAGCAGAGGGAGGGAGGATGGGAACTGGGAAGTGGAAAACTAGCGGAGAGGAAGGGAAGGGATTATAAAGGCCCATTTCTTCCCCCCCCCAGACTTCAGCTGGACATTAGCACTAGGGCTGGGTCAAATGTTTTGCTTAGCCGAATATTAATGGGGGGTTGGGGGAGGGGGGTTAATGTTTGTTGCAGCAGACTTTCAGAAATGTGGGTGCATAGTACTTACTATTATTTACAAGGAGGTCTAAAAGCTTCTCTCTTTTTTTTCCTTTTTTAAATTATTTTTTTAAGCCCTCAGACCACACACCGTAAATAGCACATGCTACATACACATCCTCCCTAAAACCAAGTTATGTTCTCCTCCCCACACCCCCACATGTCATATAATTTCCCCCTGCCCACCTGCAGTTGGAAGAAAGTTTTTTGGGGGGTGGATTTACAGAGGCTTAATTGGGACATCCTGGGCAACCAACTGTAGGTAAAAAAGAAACCATCATGAGAAAACCCACTATGACTGACATCATAAACTGGAAGCAGATAAAGTTGTGAGGCGTCAGAGAGCAGCTGAATGAGGATAACACAAATCTGTCCAAGGGTATTAACTTGGGATGGGAGTAGCACTGATTTTCGAACTCACCAAAATTCTCCAAAACTCACTTCAAAGTAGGTTCCGGCTTGCCCCCATTTTTGTTTTTTGACCTGTTTTTCAACTTGTTCAGTTGGGAAAAGTGTGCCTTTCCCCCATTGATGAAAATGTGAAAATGCATATATTTATTTTTAAATGCATATTCCAACGTGTGTTTTTTTAATGCATTTTCCAAACATGATGACAAATTCAGGAATTTGCAAACATTTCTTGGGGGATGGGGAAGGACTCCTGCTTGCATTCCTTTTTTGGGATTGTGAATGGGACGCATTTGCGTTTATTTATTTATTTCATTTCTATACTGCCCAATAGCCGAAGCTCTCTGGGCGGTTCACAACAATTAAAACCACAAGGTACAGCATAAAAAGATATAAAATATGACAGCTTAAAACCACAATATAACAGTACAACCAGAATAAAACCTAGCAGCAGCAATGCAGAGATTTAAAATACAGATTTAAAACAGCGGAGCTAAAACACTAGAGTGCTAAAATGTTGGGAAAACAAAAGCTCTTCACCTGGTACCAAAACGAGTACAACATAGGCACCAGGTGAACCTCTCTAGTAGTGATGTTAGAGAAATCCACTGCGGATTCAAATGAGGCCAGATTCCAAAGAATCCAGCCTCTGGGATCCACAGCAGAACAGCCGTACTTACCTCCGTGTCCGGAGGATTGCCTGCGGAACAGCACTCAGCTGCTTCCTTAACCGGAGCCATTCTCTGCCGCACCAATCACCTTTTTTTTTTAAAAAAAAAAAAAAGGCAATTGGCAGGATGTGCCCATAGACTTATACACAAAATAGAGCCGTGAATCTTGCATATATGTGCCCATAGACTTATACACAAGATTCACAGCTCTATTTTGCATATGTCTATGGGCACATCCTGCCGATCACCATTTAAAAAAAAAAAATGGCGATTGGCGTGGAGGAGAACAGCTCCAGGTAAGCAGCCCTCAAGCCAGGCGGCTCCACATAATCCTGATGGAGCAGAGCTGCTCCGGAGGTTTCTGGCGGGCGGGGGAGAAATGGATCGCCTCCCGCCCCGGGCAGATTTTCCACCAGAACAGACAGTGGGGAATCCACACATCCTTACTCTTTAGGGTGTTCATTCGACAACCAGGGTGCCACAGTGAACAAAAGCAAAATTCCCATACATCCCCAGTATGAATTAGGCTTGACAGATAAATGGAAACTCCGTGTTCATAAACACTCTACCTCTGGATGCCAGACTCTAGGGACAAGGAATAGAAGATGGCTGCTGTAGGGGTGGGGCCATAGCTCAGATGGCAGAGCACCTGTGTTGCAAGCAGAAAATCCCAGGTTCAATCCCTGGCCTCTCCAGGTAGGGCTTGGGGGAAAAGACCCCTGTGCTGAAACCCTGAAAAGCCACTGCCGGTCATTGCCTACAATACAAGGCTAGATGGCCTGACTTAGTATAAGGCAGCTTCCTATGTTCCAATGCTGCCTTCATGCCCTACTTCTATGCTTTCTGTGAAGGTTTGAGGCCTACAAAGGCAAGGAAAGAAAGAAGGTCAGACTTAGAAGCCTGGGTTTTTTGTTGGGAGGGGGTATCCCTGAGAGGACTAACTTCATTTCCCCAGTTAGGTTTCAGTTTCATTTCCCCAGTTAAGTTTCATTTCTTCAGGTTTGAAACAGTACTTTTGGTTTTGAGGGAGGAGGGTATATAAAGAGAGTGAGAGAGACAGTAAGAGTAGAGTTGGGGAGACCAGAGCCTGAAGAGGGAGCAGGAAGAAGCAGCCTGGAGAAGTCTAATTACAGCTAAGGTAAAGGAACTTGTGTTTTGCGACTTTAATTTTCTCTTAAAGCCTTTTGTATCACTCAGCCCTATTCTGTAAATACCTTGCTTTCATTTACCAGTAAACTGTTTTGATTAAACCCCAGGTGTCTGAAGTGTCAATCACCCCATGCCCACAGCCTAAACCCCATGTTATTGGGAGATGGAAGTTTAAAAGAAGGAAGGTGGGAATCTTAAGGAGGCAAAAGATCCTTAAAGGGTTGCTCAGGGGGTCCAGGTCCTAAGGGGAACCCTGACACTTCCCAAGGGCATTGGGATGCTGGACTAGAGGCAGGATCCCAGAAGAAGGACTCCATGGATGTTTGGTCTGACACAGTAAGGTTCCTCCTATATTCTTACCAGCAAACGGAGTCGGCTTCACATGGGTTGGAACAGCCCTTCGTTTGATACGGCAGAGGCTTCAAGCAAACGTATGCAGCTATCAGAGCTGGACACAGTGTGCCAATCCCGCCTGAATGAAGCCATGGCCACTGGCACCCCTAGGCACAGCTCCTGGCATGGTGCACCCTACAGCCCCTTGAGGGAGGGGTCTGTCCACTCCATTCCCCTGAACAGGGCTGATTCAGAGCAGGGGGAGGGGGGCAGGCGTATAACTCTGTGCCCCAGCCTGCTGCTCTCCCGTGCTCCACACTGCATGTATTGCAACGCCATGCGCTGATCAGGGAAGACTACCCCTAGTGGCTGAAGATGTCACTACAGGCTTCAACAAGGGATGCTGGAGAAATTCGAGACGGACTAAAATAAATTCGGATTTCTAAGAATCTGACCTGCGGAATCCACTGCAGACCGGCC
Source organism: Heloderma suspectum (assembly GCF_057233095.1). Classification (NCBI taxonomy): domain Eukaryota; kingdom Metazoa; phylum Chordata; class Lepidosauria; order Squamata; family Helodermatidae; genus Heloderma; species Heloderma suspectum. The sequence continues at coordinate 42,476,534 of NC_139463.1, forward strand.
TCCTCTGGAGTCTATGGACTTTTGGATCTTTTATTATTATTTTTTACTTTCCTGAAATGTATAGAAATTTATTCATGGGAAAATATGCAAGTTTCTGTGGAGACTGGTAAATATATGCGGGAGGGGGAATTTGAATGGAATGGAGGACAATACCCTAAATGTTACGTACTAACATAAATGATGTAAATGGTTGCGAACGCTCTTATGGAATTATTTGTGCATTTTTCTGCATTATGGTGGGGGGCAGGGGGGGGGGAATTGAATCTGTCTGTGAACGGATGACGGAATGAATGATACCGCACAAACCATGGAACACACAGGACAGATTTCATAAAATCCAGGCATCCCTAGCTTCAACCACACAGATACATTTAAATTAATTAAAATTAATTAGTACATTTTAAAATAAAATAACTAGATGCACACCCCTAGGCTCCCCTTTGTATGCATGCCAAATTTCAGGTGTCTAGGTTTCACGGCCTTGGAGCTGTGGCACTGACAGACAGAAAGACACACATCTTCTTTTATTATTATAGATGTTCTTATTCCCAACCACAGATTTTGAGATATTTCAGTGTATCATTACATACCAATCCTAAAAGCCACCACTGCAAATACAGGTGAAGGTGGGAAAAAAAACCAAACCATCAAATATCAAAAGGGCAGCTGGGGGGGGGGGGAACCATCTTGCAAAGCACTAATTCTGCAAACGGAAATATATAGGAATACAAATTCTCCACATCCCACCTTGTTTAATGGACTACAGTGCTTTGATTCTTCCACTTTTGGCTGCCATGCAGACAGGAAAATATTTCCCCATCTGCAAATCATGGTGAAAGGCTGGCTGTGAATGGTGAGATCAGAGGTGAAATCCAACGTCACCAGCTGTTACCTGCCTTTTTTTTTTTTTCAGTCAACAAATTTAAGGGAGGCAGCATGGATTGCTCAAGGCAGAAGGGGGACAGGGGTGGGGATGGTGTTTGAATTCCGACAGTCTGCCTCAATAGATTGGCCCCTGCAGGAAGAGAAACCCCTCCCACCTATCATTTCAAACAACGATAACAGGCAGGCAAAGCACAGAGCTTGCCTTCCCGCTGCCACAATACACAAATAAGAGGTTTAAGTATAATTACAGGCTGTGTAATCAGTGCGAAGAAGAGGACTGCGATGTAATTGATGTCATATTTTATAAATATTCTGGCTGTTTCAGAAACTGGGGGAGAAACTGTTTTCAAAAGAAACACTTGAGCATAATGATTATAAAGGATTTGATGGGAGTAATCTGTCCTCTGAAGCTGGATTTCAGGCTCAATCTCACCAAGATAAATAGAGTTAATTGCTCTTGTTTGCCAGAAGGCACTTACCAGCCCAGCCCAACTAAGCCGTGCGCCCTTTGATGTGCCAAGCGTGAGACATCCCACCTCATGCCGTTTCTTCCTCTGTGAGCACAACATAGAGAACGCCCCGTTAGGGCCGCAACGTTTCATCAACGAAGCGGCAAGGTCTGTTCTGCACAGCCCCACTTCTGTGAGAGATGAGAAGTCACGGGGGGGGGGGGCACGCTTACCCAGCTTTGGTCCCCTCTGCGAGGAGGGCACGAGGGGCTTCAAGACATGCCGTGACATTGCGCTTCTTTCGATTTACCTATTTCCAGGTTCAGCATAGGTGGAGGCATGCAGCTTCGAGCAGGCCTGCAGAACCTCTTTAGGCCCGAGGGCTGAATTCCATTTCTGAGAAACTTTCAGGGGCTGCATCCCAGTGGTGGGCGGGGCTGGCAGCAAAAGGGGCAGGGCTTTGGGTTCTGCACCCCTGGATTAAAGACACTAACCGAGTCCACTACAGTCCATGGCTCCCACACATCAGATCTCCAGGGAGAAAGACAGCTCTGGGACATCCTATGGAGAGCATGCTACACCAGTTTCAAAATCTTTACACTGGCTGCTAATTTGTTTCCAAGGAAAATATAAAGACCTGGTTCTTACCTTTAAAGCCTTACATGGTCTAGGTCCAAGGTGCCTTAGGGAGCACCTTCTCCCCATGTCCTGGTCTGCCACCTAAGGTCCTCTGAGGGCTCTCTGCTGCAGCTGCCTAACGTGAGAGTGGCAGCCACGCACAAGAGGACCTTTTCCTTTGCCGCCCCTCAGTTGTGGAATGACCTGCCGGTTGAAATGCGCCTGCTGACCTCTTTGAGCAGGTATTAAAGGCTCTATTATTCCGGCAGGCCTTCCCTTTTGAGAACTCTTGTTCCTTTTGCTGACTCTTGTATACTGTTTTTAAGCAGTGTTGTTTTAAGTTGTGCTTTATTGTTGGATTTTTTAAAAAATTGTTTTTAGTTCAAAGTTGTTCTTAGTTATATGTTGTTTGTATATATTGTCCATATGTTTTTTGTAAATGGTTTTTAAACTTTGTATATTGTATCTTAATGTTTTAACTTTTGTAAACTGCCCAGAGAGCTTCGGCTATGGGGCGGTATAGAAATAATAATAATAATAAGCAAATAATATTTGCAAATAATAAGGAAATAATAATAAGCAAGAAGCAAAAATAAAGAAGCAAAAAATGCCAAGGTTACACATAATACATATAACACATAATATACAAAATTTAAAAATATAAAAATAATCTTTCATTGATCCAGAAGTGATATGGTGTAAATCAAATACAGTTATCTTCTTTGCAATCTCTGCTATATTTCTTTCTGATCTTCTTGGCAGCAAAGGCAAAGAGTGCAACACGCCAGGTCACATACTTATCCATATCTACTAGGAGACAGAAAATCATATCCAAAAGGACTCTGGTAAGAGGGTTTTTCAGTTAAGGGTATCACAAACTGTTCCCTTGGGTCATTGTATAAGGGGCAGCGCACAATATACTCGACAAGATCTTCTGGCTCTGGACAGCCACCAATACAAATACCCTTATTTGCTGGAATACTCCTGTGCCTCCCATCTCTAGAAGCAGTATCCATCGCAGCCCTGTGAAAGCTTTCCAGAGTTGTACAAATGTCAGCTGAGTAAAATAACCTACATGTTCATGAGCCTCTCTAAGTTGAAAATGTAACGGTGTGCATGTCGATATATAAACAGAGTTTAAATCCTTTTTAGCAACAACCTCCCTTACAGTTCTCTTAATAATATTTTTCTGTAGACCCGATGGGAAGTTTTTAAGCTCAGTCAATGAGAGACAGTATTTAACCATAAGTTGGGCAGCGTGGTGTATCCAGTTTTTAATAGGTAATCCATTAGTCAGTTCAATCAAACGTTTTGAAAGCTCACCCATCCCTCGTGTGCAGAATCCAAAACTCATATCTCTGTGTCTTTTCTCAGTCCTCCTCAAAGTGCAGTCTATTGTCCTTTCCACACTGACACACCTTGCCCCTTCCCTCTGACCATGAGGTTGGGGGTATCTGAATGAGTAATCTCTTCTGATCATCACCTGGCCTCCCACGGAGACCAGTCACCGGACAAAAATGGGCTACTGACCCTCTTTGGTCCAAGCCCAAGAATGTGGCCAGGTATTACCTGGGGCAACCCACACTGATAGCCCTCTTCAGAGAACTTGGAAACCCAACACACATCCATTAAAAAAACAAAAACGTTTTATTGACTAGCTCCGCCTCCTTCATTAAATCAGGTAACCGATTATTCTTTTTAAGTATAGTCTTTACTACAAATGAGAAGCCCCATCTTAAAAGAGGCATTCTCCTTTTTCTCACACAGGCATTTTCCTTTTTCTCACACCTAGGACAGAAGGCCTTTCTGAAGACATGCATGCATCATCTTAAAAAGAAAGAAAGCATGCCTCTTGCTTAAGGATTATTGCTTTTACTTTCATGTACATTTAGGCACATTTAGGGCACAACCTTATGCAAGTTTAGACAGAGGAAAGGCCTACAACTCCCAGCATGCTGGGAGTTGTAAGCTTTTTGTCTGTCTAAACGTGCATAGGATTGTGCCTTTAGAGTACAATCCTATACATGCTTATTCAGAAGTGTGAAAGACACCATCACTACATATGCTTCCTCTTTACTCTTGGATTCTTCTGTAATATTTATTTATGTATGTATTTATGATTACCTTTATATCCTGCCTTTTTTTCCTCTTGCAAGGAACCTGAGGCGGCTTACATTCTCGTCCTCCTCCTCCTCTCCATTTTGTCCTCACAAAAACCCTGTGAGGTAGGTTAGGCGGGGAGTCAGTGACTGTCCCAAAGTCACCCAGTGAGCTTCCTGGTTAAGTGGGGCCTAGAACCCGGATCTCCTGAGCCCAGTCCAACACTCTAACCACTACACCACACTGGCTCCACATTTATGCAGATAAATGCCGTGTTTTCAAAGCATCTTGATATGGGGCACATCTATTGCATTGTTGCTGTTTTTGTTATTTATAAAGCACCCAAAATTTACTAAGTGTCATGCAAAGGATAATATTTTTTTTTAAAAAATTAGCAAACTAAAAATCATTACTACAAAAACCAAAGTACAACGTTATGCAGTCGCGATGCGACAACAACAATAATAAAAGATGTTATCTAAAGTACTAAATAGATCTATAGTATTAAAAAATGAAAACATCATCTTTTAACCATCCATGTCAAGTTGCCTTATTATTGAACACAGGGAAACATGGGTCAGCAGAAGAAGGATTGGTTAATATATGTGGTGAAAGGGAACCACATCTCATCAAACTTGTCTATACTAGACAAACCACATACGACCTTACTGTGTTGCATTAATTTCTCCAACAAGGCAGTTTCCCACACTCTCGCTATCCACTTTTATAGGGAAAGATTATTACCAGTTTTCCACTGTGATGCAATTTCCATATGCACTGCAACTAATAATAGAGTGACCAACTCGTTGTGGATTATAGGAACATCTAAGTGGTCGGTAAGGCACAAGAGAGCATGGGGTGGAGTAGGAGACAGCAGTTGCCCCTGTAATATCAGAAACTTTCCCCAAAACAACTTCCCCCCCAAATTTTAAGGTTAAAATTAAAAAAAAAAAAAACACCCTGCCCACAAGCTTACAAAGACAGGACACAAAAGGTGAAACAATGTGTGAGGGACTGGATGGGTTAGCAATAGTACCAATAGGGATCAGAAATAACAGCTGTAAAGCTGGAACCCAACATCAAAAAAGGAACCAATTGAAATCCCAATGCATTTCGACACAGGTGTTTCTCAAGGGAAAAGCTCTTAGAAAGCAATCCTATGGCCCGCTAGACACTGTCTAGCGGCCATAGGATATGCTCATTTCCGGGAACCAACCTTAGAGCCCGTGCTCCAAAGTCAGTTCCTGGAAACTGATTGCCCCTCGGAGGCAGCATGGAAAAGCCCCGTCCTCTGCGCTTGCAAGAGGAGTGCAGAGCGAATGAAAAGGGGAGGGGCTGGGGGGCATTCCGGGGCAGGAAGAGCAGAGCTGCGCATACAACACATCCAATGTGTTGTACGGCAGCTTCCTCTCCTGGTCAGCTCCCCTGCTGCTAGACAGCTGAAAACGGCTGTCTAGCGAAAAACAGCAAGGCAGGAGAGGCGTGGAGGGATCCCCCCGTGCCTCTCCTGCCTTGCTTTGGGTAGGCGGTCACCTCCGAGGTTGGAGGCAGCCACCTATCTAGTTAGGATTGCGCCCTTAGACTGTTCTGGAGGATTCCCTGTCAACCTGGAGGGAGAGGGAATCCTCCAGAAAAGTCTCTAAGAGTTTTCCCCTTGATAAAGACCCATGTCGAAACGCACTGGGAATTCAGTTGGTGCAGCTGTTCCTTTTTTGATGCCGGATGGGTGAGCCCTGCCCTGTGACATAGCCATGCTCCAACTGCTGTCGCCTGTGGTGGAAAAGCTTATCTGCCGTCTGTGCATTCGGACAGCATGAGAAAGGGCTTTCTAAGCACACTGAGCTACGTGTGTGGACCTCCTCCGTGCCAGGAGGGGACCTGATTGGGCCACAATCCCCCTGGAGGAGTTCTACACACGCACATCAGTACAGATGGAGAGCCCTTTCCAACACTGCCTGAATGTGCCAATGGTGGGGAAGCATTTCCGCCATGGATGGGCGTGTGGTTACAGCATGCAGTGGCAGGGGGCATGTCTAGTCCCCATGGCTCTGCACCCCCCTGATGTGTTCTTTGCAGACATGTTAATGCCAGAAAAGGAGCACCAATGCGGCCACCACTGCCACCCTGCTGGGACCAACATTTTATAACAAGACTGTTTTACCTCTTTCTGCCCGAGGGCTGAATCCCATTTCGGAGAAGCTCTCAGGGCCCAGGGCTGCATCCCAGTGGTGGGCTGGGCCCCAGGTAAAAGTGTCAGGGCCAAAAACACCAGCGTATTTTAGCTTAAAGCTGCCCATAACTAAGGAGAGTAACTTAGGGCGCAGTCCTATGCATGTTTAGACAGACAAAAAGCTTACAACTCCCATGTTGGCCTTCCCTCTGTCTAAACATGCATAGGATTGCACCTTTAGGAGAAGCATTTCAACCTTTTAGAGGGAGGGGCTGCACAAGAGCCAGGACACCAAACGATTTGCGGTTTGGGGAAAGTGGGAGAGCCAGAGGGAGGGGCGAGGCCATTTGGAGAACCCCAGAGACCCAGATTGGGACCCCAGGTACTTGGCCCACGGGCCTGACATTCTGCACCCCTGCTTTATACAGTCCTGCTGCACAACTGAGAATCAATTTGCGCCTTCCTCTATTTCCTGCCGCCATGCCATGGCACCACTTCAAGCAGATGGCTTCACCCCCCTGGATGGCAAAGCCTGTCCTGGCTGGAACAGAGCTGCAGCCAGATGCTAGTAGACAACAATTCAGGGATTGAGGAGCAGATAAACACCAGTTGCTGCTGACAGATGACAGTTTAGGAGGAGGAGATAAATCAACTGGTAGTTATTCTCATCTCAGCTGATGGAGTGGTCCCCACTACCCCATCTTTCCCCTAACATCCATGTGTTCAATACCAAGACAAAGGCCCTTTCATTATTCTGAGGTTACACTGGGCGCAATCCTCTGGGAATGTCTTATGCAGAAGGTGCTTTGCACATCTCCCATTTCAATGAGGTTGCTGCACAACATCTTTCCAAAGGATGGTGCCATATAATGATCTTCTATACATATAGCACAGGTCACTGTGTTGGCCCTAAGCAAAATCCCAAATCCATATTATTATTATTAGTCCAACTGAAAGATCAACAAAAGTGTGCAAGCTTTCAAGAACTCCAGATCTCTTCATCAGGCAAAATGATACGAAAAGCAGGCTGAGGGTGTTTCTACCATAAGCAAAAAACCTGCAAAAACATTTCCAGAGCTTCCTGCTTTCGGTTTCTTTGCAGGATTAGGAAGGGCTCCTTTATGCGGCAGCCATGTGGTTTGAACTGAGGGAGTGCCTTCCTCCCTCCCTGGCATGTGTGCAAAGGGGGGGGTCTCGCTTTCATAGCTTAACTTCTGCTGTACTGTTTTCTTGCAGCCCCCAGGAAACCTCTGACTTACTTCTGAGTAGACATAAAATATAAGATCACCCTGTAAGTCTGCAACCCTCGCCACACTTACTTGGGAGTAAGCCCCACTGAACTTATTAGGGTGCTCTGAATCAACAGAAGACGTTGCTCCTGAGCTTGGTGGGGTGGGGAATCACATGTGTCCCCCTTCCTTGCAGGGAGGCGTTTTACCCTCTTCTCCCTCCAGCTGAGAAATGCAGAGGCAGGAGTCGCAATCCACAGGCGATTCTTGCCCTTGCGCCTGTCAAATCTCATCCTGACTGCGCCCCCAACAACTGAAAACAAACGCCCACAGCAGGCAGACAGAGCGGTTTCTCCCACTATTGGAGAATTTGGGGAAGTCATGGTGTTCCTGTTCCGTGGGCTGGAAAAAATACCACATTTATTGTGTTTGGGGAAAACATGGGACAGGCTGGGGGAAATGGCGGGAGACACCCTGGAGGGTAACGGCGTCATCTAAAGAGCCCACAAACCTCTGAGAGAGCCATCTCAATAGCAGGATAAAAGCTCCATGTGATGAACCCCTGAGGGGGAAAGGGGGGGGGAGAGTGAGAGAGAGAGAGATGACTTATTGAAGTCCTGGTGTCTGCGTGATCATGATCTTGAGATGGAGGGGAGGAGGAAGGGTCTGCAGGGATTCAAACAAGGCTCTAGCAGGTGGTCTGATGGCTTCAGGTTTCACCGGTAGTGGCTGAAGCTGCCCCTCGGGCTGCTGGGAGGAAGGAAGGCGCATTTTTGGATCCTCCATTTTGGAAAATATAAAATCCAGCTGTTTACTCAGAAATGTCTCCATCTTCGTCAAAGTACACAGGCTCCTTTGACAGTGGAAACACGGAGAAAATAGGCAGTCTTTATATTAACAAAGCTGGAGATGATTTTAGTTGCTGTGCTATGTTTAAAAAAGAAAAGAAGAGTCCATAGGAGCCAAATTGGGTAGTTTTGCCTAGTAGTTGGGAAGGGATGAACCCCCAGAGAATAAAATCCCAGCTTTAGGTGGTGTAAAATCATCCTCCAGTGTAGGGTCCCACTGTTGTACAGCTCATAAATAAACTTTATTTCTTTATTTAAATATCTATTAACTCTAATAGAGTTTCAGTTGTCTATGATCTCATCTTTCTGCCAACCTTAGTCCTCCTGAGCTGCTTCACAAGGCTTGGAGAGGAAAGAGACCAGCAGAAAGCACAGGACAATAACAGACGAACAACGCAACCCTGCACATCTGCCTGGAAATGAGTCCTGCTGCATTCAATGGGACTTGCTCCCTAGTCAGCGAGCTTAGAGTTGTGCATTTGGAGGAACTGGAGGAACCAGTTACACAAGCAGAATGTGCAACCCTTTGCACGACGAGTTGCCCAAGAGTTATGCAACACCGCTTGTGCAATCATGCTTGTGCAAACCTAACATTACTTGCATTCTTCTCTTGTGCATGGCGCAGAACCGAGTTTCCACTAGCACAACGACATTTGCGCTAATGGAATGACACTGTTGGGTATTTCTCATATGGCTTATCCTATGGAGCATCGTTCCCAAAATGCGACTGGAGTAAGGAAAAGGTTCTCTTGATCAGCTGTAAGGTGGCTGGGGGCGGGAGAGAGGAGGACACAGGAGCACTCAGCCAATTAGCTGTTGTGAGAAGGAGCCCAAGAGGCAAAGAGCAATGTGATTGGCTAGCTCAATCCAAGGACCAAGAATGAGCCTGTCGGGATTGGCCTGCCTGCTGGGTGACATCGTGCCTGACTGATGCTTTGCTAGGATGACGTGGAGGGGGTCAGAAGCCTGAAAAGCTCCAGATGAATTGGAGAACAGTGCAGTGGAGGCTGGTGGCTCCGATTTCGGTGGGGCTTTGAATTCATCCTAGGTTTTCATCAGAAACAGCCAGAACTCTAAAGGAGCTATCCAAGGTGCTGAGCCCTACCCCCAAACTAGGGTCAGCACCTTGGGTAGCTCATTTAGAGTTATCCTCTCTCTGACTAAAAACCCAGGATGGAATCACAGCCCCACCAAAATCGGAGCCACCAGCCTCCACTGGCAGAGCATCGCCACTTGAATGGGGGGAGGAAGTGGAGAGGGGGGCCCCATGGCCTGGGCAAACCTCCCCCCATTGGCAGCGATGCCTAAAGCCAAAGGGGCTCCTGCTTGAAAAACAGGGACAATCCTCACCTTCTGCCACCACCCCACCACCCTTTTTTCATGTTCGAAGATTCCGAGCCCAGGCTGCCAAAGCTGCAGATTCAGAACATTCCCCAACATTGGGTGGGCCTCTTGCGTGTAATCACAATGGCCAAGGAAGCTGCAGTGTGAGACCGTCTGAAGATTCCTCCAGCCAGCCAGGCCCTCTTTCTGGTTGCAAGATGAAGCCCCCCTCCAGCTGGGCCGCCCATGCCTTCGAGAAGACTGTTCCCTCTTTGTAATATTTGTTTTAACCTGTCAGTGAAGTTTTTCTCCTCCCCATGTGAACGGGGTCTGGATCTAATCAACGCTGTGGGCCAAGCCTGTTTGGTTTTGGAGGGTTATTTGGGCGGGGATGGGGCCATGGAAAGAGTCTCACCAAAGGCATCGGCTGGAGCCTCCATTCGCCTCGCACAGATGGTTTTGTTCCATTTCAAGCTTCTTGTTTGCTGGCACCTTCGTATAAATATATTATCATGTATAAATATACATGATAAAAAAGGGCTTGCACAGAGTAGCTGCTTTATGCTCTCAGCACTTAGGAGCCCCAGATCTGGGCACATGAATGATGAATGATTAAGACCGGTTGCAAACTGTGGATCTTTCAGTCATTGCTAGAATGAAGTTTCCACGCTGGAATGGTCCAATTTCCTCTTCGTGCAAACTGAAGTTCCAAATTGAACTGCCTCGCTGGATCGGACCGACGCTCCATCTGGTCCAGCACTCTGATTCTTTTCCAACGTTGGCCAGCCAGATGGCTCTGGAAGCTCACAAATAAGGCATGAAGGAGATAGTTTTCCCCGATGGTTAGTCGGTTATTCGGGGGTATGCTGCCCCTGAACAGTGAGGTTCCAATTAGCAAACATGGCAGACAGCCATTGATAGACCTACACTACATAAATTTGTAGAATACTTTATGAAAGCCATCTTAGCTATTTGCTGTCTTTCTGGCTCACAGCCCGCACTTAGGCGTGTGCAAACCAGCAAAACTTGAACTCAACGCGGTACTCAGAATTCCACCTAAATGCTCATTGCAATTTATGTCCGTGTTAAATTGTGAGCTTTGTTTCTGTCTTTCTGCACAAAAATGTGTGCAAGATTTCATGGGCATTTCCCAAATGTATGCATCAACTGCGCACATTTTTGAAATGTATGCTTTTTCCCCCCATTAATTGAAAAGTGTGCATTTTTCAAGAGTATGCATTTTTCAAACACACATTATTTTTTCTGCAAATCGTATCACAAGCTTGGAAATGTATGAGCTTGGACCGCAGATTGCGTTTGGGTCTGCATTTGATTCTGGGAGATGCAAATTAGGTAAATTCTGGTCAAAAATGAACTGAAATGTATTTCTCATACATCATACTTCCAGCCACACTCCCAGTTACGGGTGAGATGTATTGCATTTCCTGTTACATTATAGTAATGGTTTCTCAATTTGCATCTCCACATGTAAATTAGGGTACGCACATTTTATGCAGAACTGTGTCTGCTTTTACCCTCTTCTGGGGGTGATGAATTTCCTGTTTTATGGCAATACAGAAGTAGACAGGCAGGCCGCTTAACAAGATCAGCCTCGGATGGCCTTCTCTCTGTCCCATCAGCCAGGACAGCTAGACTGGTGGGGACGAGGGAGAGGGCCTTTTCTGTGGTGGCCCCCACTCTGTGGAACTCCCTCCCTAGGGAACTCCGTCATGCCCCCTCTTTAATGAGCTTCCGTCATGCATTAAAAATGTGGTTGTTCAGGCAGGCATTTGGGGTGGGTTAGGGTATTTTAGAAATGTTTTTTTGTAGAATTTTATTGTTTTAAACTGTTTTATTGTATGTTGTACATCGCCCAGGGTGGCTGGGTGACCAGCCAGATGGGCGATTAATAAATTTAATAATAAAAAAATAAATAAACACCCTATGCCTGAGCTCAGCTGCCCCCAGCCCAATATTACACACTTACACGGCAGTCATCCATCTCCCATTGATTTAAAAGCCAGGAGTATATTTGTTCTTTTCCTTCTCAAAGATAAACTCAAAAAGCATAACTGTCCTCTAACATGTTATCAGCTGTTTAAAATAGCAGGTGTGGAATGGCAGGCTGTCTGCGACATGTTGCTTAGCGGTCATGCAAATGCCTTGTCACTAGAAATGATACATCTGGTCTGCGCTCTGAGATCTACTTCCTAGAGACCTTGGGCCGGGAGCTGGACCCTCAAGGTGAAAATGACAATAGCCACTTACGCTAAAAAAAATTAACAAAGCTTCCCCCAAACAGCAAGAAATAGGGACAGTCATTTACGAAATGCAGGGATCAGGAAAATATAGGCTGTCCCTGGAAAATAAAGGGAACTGGAGCATCATATGTCCCTCCACTAGTGGGGTTGTTCATCCGGAGCAGCCATGAGTAAGAAATGGGTGTGGGGCATATTATTGAGGAATATCACACTGTACCTTGGCTGATTACCAAGGCATCTCTCTCCTGCAGCTTCCTACAAGAGGATGCCCATGTAAAGGACCACTGGATGCCAAACGACTGATGCCAGTCCACTGCCTTCCCTCCCTGCTGGCACATTCAGGTAGAATAATTGGCGGAGTTCAATCGTGACGTGACAGAACACTGGCCTGTCAGAAAGGAGTGCCTTCTTCCATGCTTGAGTCGGAAGCCTGGGAAGAAACAAAGACGGACCTGTCTGGAAAAAAGAGCTACTTCCAAAAGTGTGTTGCCAAATGACATTAGATGAGTTGGTGCCATAATAATGGAACAGTATGTGAAGTTTGATAAAAGAGCAAGAGCCATTTTCAACAGAGACTTATTGTACCTTTACCTCAAGCAGCATGAGGGCAGTTTGTGCTGCACGCCTGCACCCAGACTTCTGTAGAAAACGCAGTCCTGGCGGCCTACATCAACCTAGCATAGACCTCCATAAAGGCACCAGGGTTCATCCCCTCCAACTACTAGGTAAAACTACCCAATTTGGTTTCAATTGGTTTTATTTATTTATTGCATTTATACCCCGCCTTTTTTCTTCCAAGGAACGCAAGGCAGCGTACGCAATCCTCCTACTCTCCATTTTATCCTCACAACAACAACCTTGTGAGTTATGCTGGGCTGAGAGTCTGTGACTGGCCCAAAGTCACAGTGAACTTCCACGGCCGAGCGGGGACTAGAACCCATATCTCCCGACTCCCAGTCCAACACTCTCGCCACTACACCACTCTGGCTCTCCACCACCACCACTGGCATTTTTCTAGCACAACATCTAAATTTATCTCCAGCTTTGTTAATATAACGACTGCTTAGTTGATCTCTAGTTCCATTTTCCACCAACTATGGAACCTCTCTAGTTTGCCCAGGATGGAGACAATTTTAACAGCTGGATTTTATCTTTTTTTGAAAATGGAGGATCTATAATTGCCTAAGACTTTCTTCTATCCAGTTGCCCAACAAGCACTGAAACCTCAAACAATCACATCACCCAGCAGAACTCTCTGCAGCCCCTCCTCCTTTGTATCAACTTAATACTCTGATAAAACTGATTATATATATATATATATATATATATATATATATATAAAGGTAAAGGTGTCCCCAACCAGTCGTGCCCGACTCTAGGGTGTGGTGCTCATCTCCATTTCTAAGCCGAAGAGCCAGCGTTGTCCGAAGACGCTTCCGTGGTCATGTGGCCGGCATGACTGAACACCGAGGTGCACGGAACGCTGTTACCTTTCCCGCTGAAGCGGTACCTATTTATCTACTTGCAATTTCTTGCTTTCAAACTGCTAGGTTGGCAGGAGCTGGGACTGAAGACGGGAGCTCACTCCATCACGCAGCACTCGGGTCTCGAACTGCTGTCCTGCCGACCTTCCAGTCTGCAGTTCAGCATCTTAACCACTAAGCCACCGCGGCCCCTATATATATATATATATAACTGATATTAAAAATGATAAAAACACACACAGAAAATGTAAGAATACAATGCAATGCAATAAAAGGAAAGGAAAGGAAAGGTTCCTCCTGTGCAAGCACCGGGCCATTACTGACCCCTAGAGGGACGCCGCTTGCGCTGGCGTTTTCATGGCAGACTGTAGCGGGGTGGTTTGCCATTGCCTTCCCCAGTCGTGACTACCGTTCCCCCAGCAAGCTGGGTGCTCATTTTACCGACCTCGGAAGGATGGAGGGCTGAGTCGACCTGAGCCGGCTACCCGGGACCCGGCTTCCGCTGGGATCGAACTCAGGTCGCAGGGAGAGTTTCGGTTGCAATACTGCCGCCTACCACTCTGCGCCACACGAGGCTCTGATGCAATAAAAACAGCAATAAAAACAACAATAAAATGAGCAACAAGAACATATAAAATATATATGCCACATCCTGAGCATTATTTAAAGACTGTGAGTACCGACTGATTAAATCATTTTTTCTTGATTACGTATTGGCCTTTAACCAGTTAATTCAGGGGTTCCGAACCACAGGCCCATGAGCCAAATTTGTCCCACCTGGCATCCCAATCCAGCCTCAGGAATTCCCAGAATGGCCACACCCCTTCCCCTGGCTCCACCCTCTTGCCCCTAACCACCAGTCATTTGGTAGTTTCCCAGCTTTTGCATTCCCACCCCACGCCCATTCTAAAATGTCTCTCCCAAGGCTCAGTTACTGGCAGAAAGCACTTTAGGCTAAATTTTAAATACCTTAAAATTTAAGGTATTTGGGGGGGGGGGGCATCAGGCGTTTCTTCTCCTTTCACTGCCATCTAGCACTTGCCATTCCATCAGACTGCAGTGGGGAAAAGGAGGGAAGCGGGGCCTCTCCATTGGCTCTACAGAACAGCCCACTCCATTGGGTGCCTCCTTCCATCAACAGTCACCTGGCAACAGCCATTCCATCAGGCTGCAACAGAGGGAGGGGTGGGAAGCAGGGGGCACTCGATTGGCTCAGCTGACTGACCAGCAACATTTGGCTCCTCCTCTCCTTGAACTGTTTCCATTCCAGGAGGTCATTATAAGTACTTTGTAACTAAGAACTACTGCTTGAGTTTGCATTTTCCCCTCCTCCCTCCCAATCCTTTTTCCTTTCGTGCCATGTCTCTTAGATTGTCAGCCTGAGGGCAGGAACTATCTGATTATGGACCTTTATACATTGCTCTGGGAGTCTTTTTGGCTGAAGAGCAGAATGCATTAAATAAATGAATAAATTATAGCAGAACAAGCCTACCTTCCTGGGTGAGGAAGATCCGTGGCACTGCCATCGTCGTATTCAGTGCTCTGGGTTTTGAGGGTGCCACCTAGGCTACAGTACCAGCCCCCCTGAGAATTCAGTCACCTGATCCCAGGAGCCAATCCCAGCCCACCAGGCGCTATAAAGCCCTGGTTTCAGAGCCTGGTCCTCAGTTTGAGAAGCCTATCGCTGGTGTGAGGACGTTTACTGTGTGCCTGTCTTCTTGCCCCATGAAGGAAAGCAAAGGAAAGTTCTGAATCCCTGCCTGGCTTTGACTGCATACTGAATTCTGGCCCATTTGGATTGACAGACAGCTCTTCTGCTCCAAGAAACCACCTGCCTGGATCCTGAACCTTGCCAAGGCTTATTATGTATGTATAAAAGTTTTGGAATTACTGGCTTATGCAGGGGTCCCCAACCTTTTTGGGGACCTGTGGGTGCATTTGGGAATTTGAGAAACAGCTGTGACACCACCACAAAATGTCTCCCATGGATGAATTGGCTAGTCACATAATGGCTGCTGTGGAGGCCTGGCTTGTCAAAAGAGAGTGAAAGAGGTGTGGGGGAGAGAAATAATGAGGCTAGGGGCTGTGAGGGAGGGGAAATAGCAAGGCAAAGAGCTAGAGGGCAGCGAAAGAGCGAGTCTAGAGGCCAGAAAGGGAGAGAAAGGCGACTGTCCTAATGTTTTCCAAGGTTTTTATTTAAAAAAATTGAAGGGGGCAGGACGTGGAGATCTGTGTGGGCACCTTTGGAGGTCCCCGAGGGCACTGTGTTGGATACCCCTGGTTTAATGACAATAAAATGTAATGGCACAAAAGGGTTTAGTGTCATGGATCAAGAGATAATACCTGGAAAATCATAAACCAGTGTGATGGCAGCTCAAAATCCAGAGGATTACACTAACCTCTCACATCGTGTGAGGATTTATGAGTCCCTTTTAATATATATCTCAATGAAAATATTCGTCTTAGAGGCTATATGAAAGGATTCTGTAAATGCTGATGCTAGACATAGTCTCCACTACTTCATCACACACTCCATGTTTCAGGTTAAAAGGTTAAGTTACTAACAAGTTCAAGAATCAGATGCACATTACCACGAATCCATTATAACGGCAATATAAAGAAGGTACAGATGGCTTGAGTAAATACCGAGAGGGTTTTTCAAAACATGGAAGGCAATTAATGCAAAACTGTTTTTCATATTCAGTATAAACACTTCCCATGTTCAAGTAATGCCCTTTGACCTCCTAGAAGCGCCAACATTTTCTTAACAAAACCTTACAGATATTCTTCAGCTTTTTGTAGACACAAGTTGGCTGGTATTTTAATTGCTTAGAAAAACAGCAGTGTGCATGCACAGACAATGTTCCATGTGCAACTGGGGCACACTGGAGAAACGACCAATTGGCAGTGGGATTCCATGCCTGAAACAAGAGGAGCCATGCTAGCTCAAAACTCTGCTAGCTCGCTACAGAAAATAAAGCTTGACTATACTACAAACAGTACCGCTAGTTCTGATTCAATTTCCTTTGTAAGCACCTCATTCCTACTTTGAATGCTCCGGTGGTTAATGAATGAATGCCCGTACCTTTTGCAAATACCCGCTTCCCTTGATCCAAGGCACCATCTTGCTTATTCTCACCTCTTTCTGATCTCTATCAAAGAAGATATTTCCCCCCACTAATCTATTTGACTATGTCTAATTAGAGATGTGAAAGCCTGGAAAGAACCCAGAAAAATTAAGAAACAAAATGTTTTTTTTTTCTCGAGGACCATTTTTGTTTTTTCCCCCAAAACTGGAAAAATTGAACAGCTTTCAATTATGAACTATTTTCTTTTAGAATTTCAGACAAAAGTATTTATATACTGTTACCTAGCTTTACTCCCACAAAAATTATTTCTAAAAACTATGTAATATGTTTTTATAGAAAGACTAGAGATGTAAATTGTCTGGAAATAATGAAGCTGTGGGGAAAAATATTTTTTAATCCTCTCTGTAGGATTCCCGGTACAGTTATTTCTTTCATTCCTTATTAAAATGATTGATCTAAAGTATATTTTACTGATAGACATTTATGCTCAGTTTCCCACCATGTGAGTAGAGTCACCATTGTGCATTCATGACAGTAAATGTGCATTCTTGGCAGCTTGGTTTTTATTCTATAGAGTCCTGTGTTTCTGCTTCTGTAGCAGTCCTTTAATGTTGTTCTAATCTATTCAGACAATAATTACAAATTTACTAACTGAGTTTACTTTTTAAAGTTTTAAAATATAATGATAATTTTATGAGCAAACTAAGTCATACATAAAATAACCTTAGGAGCAGAAAGTCTGCTTTATGTTCATAAAGCAGCCCTCTCCAACCTGGTGCCCTCCAGAAACTTTGGACTACAGTGCCCAGCATCCCTGACCTTTGGCCATGCTGCCTGAGGCTGATGGGAGCTGAAGTCCCCCATCCAGAAAGTAACTGGAGGGCACCAGGTTGGGGAAGGCTATTTTAAAGCAACAAAGCAACTTTAGATCTGTAAAGAGTGCTAAAAAAAATTAAGTATTGCTTATTTTTCAATTTTTTTCCAAGTTTTCCAATTGTTTAAAAAAAAAACCTGGGGAAAAAAACCATTTTTTCTCATGACCTCAAAATTTCCAGAAATGTTACATCTCTACATCCAATTGGAATGGATGAATATGGCTACTTCAGTTTCTCTCTGTTTCTCCCCATTTCTCATTTTTTCTCATCTTAAATTCAGTTCATCCCAGACTTAAAGTTGAGGCTGTTTTTTAATGCACATGAAAAATGTGCATTTTTGTGCACATTTCTCCCAATTTATGCATTTTTGTATGGAGTGTTGCCTAATATACACATTTTCTGCAACCAATAGTCCAAACACAATGCATTTTGAAATGTTCTTTTCGCTAATGTATGCTTTTGTGTGTGTGCCCGTTTCCCTAACATGTGCATTTGAGAGCCAGTGTGGTGTGTGGTGTTGGACTGGGAGTCAGGAGATCTGGGTTCTAGCCGCCACTCGGCCATGGAAGCTCACTGGGTGATTCTGGGCCAGTCACAGACTCTCAGCCCAACCCACCTCACAGGTTGTGAGGATAAAACGGAGAGGAGGAGGAGGAGGATAATGCATGCTGCTTTGGGTTTCTTGCAAGAGGAAAAAAGGCAGGATATAAATGCAGTAAATAAATAAATAATAAACATGGCCCTCATCAGAATAGTAAAATTCATAGCCGCGAGAGCCTCACTCATGCTTTCCTTTTATTTCAGGTAGCTGCTTCACTCCTGACATCAGTTCCATCCTTTTCCTCCCACTGTAGGTCAAGCCTGTCCCGTTAAGGCAGGGGTGGGCATCCGTGTTTCTACCAAGGGCCGCACGTCCCGTAGGTAATCCGTTGGGGGGCGGCATGTCAGCAGCGGTCAAGGCTGAAGCCAGTGGTGGGTGGGTCGCCCCTCTTCTCTTTCTGTTACTCCCACCCCTTTCTCTCTCTTCCCCTCTTCCTTCTCATGCAGGGGGCTGCCAGGCGAAGGACAGATTGCTCTTGCCAGATCACATGCAGAGGGCTTTTGGAATCAGCCTGAGGGTCAGATAGAATCGTAGAGTTGGAAGGGGCCGTGTAGGCCATTGAGTCCAACCCCCTGCTCAGTGCAGGAATCCAGTTTAAACATGTGGCTACCCAGCCTTTGCTTGAATACCTCCAGGGACAGAGAGCCCACCATCTGCCTAAGCAGTTGGTTCCATTGTCTGGCTGCTCTGACCATTAGGAAGTTTTTCCTGATGTTCAACCAAAATCTTCCTGTAACTTAAGCCCATTATTTTATATTCTACATATAGAATATTATGTATATTCTACAGTTTTTGATGACAGAAAACAGGTTGCAGCCTTCTTCTGTGGGACAACTCTTGAGGTACTTGAAGAATGCAACCATATCACTCCCTCAGTCTTCGCTTCTCTTCGCAAGGCTAAACATACCCAGTTCCATCAATCTTTCCTTGTAGGACTTTGTTTCTAGTCCACTGATCATCTTCGATGCCTTTTTTCTGAACTTGTTCCAATTTATCTGAATCCTTCTTAAAGTGTGGCGTCTAAAACTGGACATAGTACTCGAGGTGAGGTCTGACCAGCACAGAGTAGAGTGGAATTATCACTTCCCGTGATTTAGAAACTATACTTCTATTGATGCAACCTAAAATTGCATTGTAAAATTGCATTTACATACATTACTCCTACTTGTCAGGAGGTCGCCCCTGCCACCTTCTGAATCCTCAGGTAGCCAGAATCAACACTCAGACAATAGGGCTCTTTTCCAAGGCTTTATTCCCATTCAACCTAATGACGCTTACAGATGCTAACTGCTTGATCCTACGAGTGAGACTTAAGAGAGCTGCCTACTTGGGGGTTCTAACCTTGGGAATCAGTTGATCTCCGTTTGGAGGGGAAGGCGGGAAACCTCAGTACTTATGAGCTAGGAGGAGAGAGTCCACCCCTTTCCCATGGGACATCGGGGCGCCACTGTTGCCGTCGTGCCAAGCAGGCTGAGCGCCTCCTCTCAGCGCCCGCCATCTCGCGCTTGACGGTGCGCTGGCACCTAGCATCCAGAAATTGCTGTTGCTCCTCCCTCTCCCTGCCAGGGTTACTATCACTCTCAGGAATGTGTACCAGGAAGGGCTCTCCCCCTGGCTGCTCCTCTGAACAGCGCGTGGGTTCCTCTCCCGCGGTTTCTATCTCTTCCTCAGAATTAGAACTGCTTTGGGGCTCTCTGGGCTCTGATCCAGCCCTGACACTACTATTGAAATTAGGCTGAGTGCCACAGGTTACTCAACGCAGCTTTAATAGCTATCTTGGGTCCTTTATTGGGAAAATGAGCAATACCAGCTCCCGTTCTAGGCCTGTGGGCCTGCTGGCACCTCAATCTCTCTCTCTCTCTCTCTCATCCCCTCCCATGCCTGCAGTCCGCTAGCCTGGCTGCTGTATACTGGCCCTTTTCCCACCCTGCTGCTCTAAATTTGTATGCCTTCTACCATCTTTTTGGCTGGGTAGGCCCTCCCTACCCCTACGCCAAGACCTCTCAGCTGCACATTTGGCTTTCAGGTCAGTCCACAGCCTTACAGTGCCCAATGTTGACAACATAACAGGTGCTAGAGGCCACCGCTAAATCGTCCTGCTCTGATGCCAGAAGTAACCGTGGGTCAGGTGAAGGGCCTGCTAGGCCAGGCTTGCATCTACTCATATCCCAGCAAAGAACAGTGATGAGGCTCAGGAGACCACACATGTTCTGATTACGGTTTTACTCCTGCAGCTTTCACAGGCAGACCTCACCATCAATCTCCCTTTGAAAGAACCCTCATGTTCATAAATGAATGCCACTTAAGGGCTGCCAAGTTTTCCCTTTGTCAGCATAGTTTACATTTTGCACTCACTTGGACTGTAAAAATTTTCCAAGATCTGGCGCTTCCTCCATTTGCTTGTGAGTGTTCTCTCTCTCTCTCTCTCTCCCCCTCTCCATCTTGTTTGATTCTTGTACCATGTACCAGCTGTAATTCCATCAGATCCTATAAATTAAGCTGCCTTGAAGAACCTAATTAAGTGTGTGTTGTTCACAGTTGCTCCGAATAAATCTGCTAAAGGCCTCCCTCACCACCTGACTGCCACCCAGAAATTTTGCAGTGGTGGGGAAAGTCTAAATATCCACTAGTGGATAGGGATGTATTCTGTAAAATCTGATTCTGATTTATAGATTATGTAAAATCTGTTCCATCTGCGTATTGCAGATTATCAGGGGCCTTTTGTTCTATTGTTCACTCATTGACGGAAACAGATTCTTTCAAATTTGCTGAATGGGTGGAAATTCACATTTGCACAAATTCACATTTGCACACATTCGCATTCACAAAAATGGGCAAATCCTCCCCCTCCAAAAATTTGCAAATCCCCCCTCCCCCATGTGCATTTTCATGTTTTAACCCATGAGGAAAATACACATTTTTGGCCAGTGTTTTTTTTATTTTTCTATGACTACATTTGCATAAAATTCCAGAAAGTAAAACAAAAACAAAAAACACAACTTTGCAGAAGTTGTGTGACTTGGAAAAAGCAGGTCCATTGCAGAATCCACAGGTGGGATTCATAGAAATCCAAACGCATTAGATTCCACTGCAGATTTCTCCAATGTCCACTGGTCACACAGTACTCCTACAGACAGCAGCCACTGTGGTGTAGCGGTTGGAGTGGGAGGGTGCTATTGCCCTCATATCCTGCTTGTGGGCTTCCTACCTATCTGTGTCAACAGAAGACCAGACTAAATAGGTCTTTGACCTCATCCATCCCAGCTCTTCTTATGCTCTTCTGCACATTTTTAACCTCTTGATCATTTTGGTTGCCTTTTTGTGGGCTTCCAATTAAAGAACTGACAAAACAAAACCACATCTAGATGGCTGTCCATACACATCATAAGGAACAGCCTGGGGTTGTGGTCATTTTGGAATTAGTAGCATTTCAAACCGCACTGGCTCCATCCAGTGGTGTAGTGGTCAATTTTTAAGTGCAGGCACTCCTCATGACGGTCCCCGTAGCTACACCTCCAAGGAGAGTCCAAAGATGCAGGCAGCTGTGTTGATCCATATCAACAAATCAGTTCTAGACGTTCTCATCTCCACCACAAGCAGGACATTTGGAAAGCTAATGGGTCTTAGGGTGCAATCCTACTGAGATAGACGGTCGCCTCTGACTTCCTCTGAAGTCGGAAGCGGCCACCTATCCAATGCAGGGCAGCTGAAGCATGGAGGAGAGGATTCCTTCTGTGCTCTGGCTGCCCTACAGTTTTCCTTAGATGCCTGATCCTGGGTGTCTAAGCACAGCTTTGGGGAAGGGGCAGGAACGGGGCTGGAGACAGCATAGGAAGCTGTCTAAAACAGCTGCTACAGTCTCCTCCCCTCCCCACCCCCGCGAACGCCCCCTTTTCACCCTGTCCGTGCTCCGTGTTACGAGCACGGACAGGCACAGAGGGGCAGCCGCCATGGTTCTCTCAACCCCGGCTATGAGGGGGAGGGGGCGGGGAGCATGGTTTCCCAGCTACGAGTTCGGAGCGGTCTACGTGCTCGGAGCTGGGAAACTGACAAATCCTAGACGCTGCCTAGGGGACACAGCATGGCTCTCTCGGTTGCTCATTCAAGACTGAGCCACCCTAAAATACGTTGCGTTACAACAGGGAACAATATTTTGTTGCTGGGAAAATGCATTTCTCCCCAGCTACTGTGCAGCTAAGCTTAGAGGAAGCGGGGACTTCTGTGGAGGGTGGCAGATGCAGTCAGCATCCTGCTCATAAAAGAGTGGTGGTGCTGCATCCCTGCAAGCCCAGACACCACCACACCACTGGCCCCATCTATATCTACAGGCCTGCCACAGAACTAGCAGCAGGAAGCTACTCAGAGCCAGATGCTGTTGTGTCCCAGGGATCCCCAAGGATAGGTGCTGGCAGGCAGGCAGACTCCCCAAGCTAGTGCTCTCCAATGTGTTACACTACCAGCCTGGAGAAGACTGCTCTGGCACATCGCTGCCTGGCACCACTGCGCCAGGAGAGGGAGCCAGTGCTGCCTTAAAGCTGGCATCCATTATTCTTGGATGCTGCCAAAATAGACACAGAGAAGGGGGGTGGGGGTCATCACAGCCTGACCTCCCAGTACAAACTGCAGATGCCTATGGCACCATGGTTCTCCATGGGCAGAGTGGTGTTTCTCTAAACCAGTCTTCTTTTGGACTACAACTCCCATAAGGCCCAGCCAGCATGGTCAATGGTCAGGGATGGCCAGAGTTAGGAACATAGGAAGCTGCCTTATACTGAGTCAGACCTTTGGTCCATCTAGCCCAGTATTGTTCACACTGACTGGCAGCAGCAGTCCAGGGTGTCAGGCAGGATTCTTTCCTGGCTCTACCTGGAGAAGCCAGAGATCGAACCTGGGGCCATCTGCATGCAAAGCAGGTACTCTATCACTGAACAAGCCCCTCCCCCTATGCAAAGCATGCAGTCCAAAACATCTGGAAGACACCAGGTTGGGGAAAGCTGCTCTTAGAGCTTGGTATCTCTGTGTACTTTGTATGGGATGCTAGACTGTGAATTGCATTAAAATGTTGCCCATAAATGCCCATAATGGCTGAGATGGGGGTGGGGGGTGTCTCTGAGCTTCTTGTATCTCTATGGATGTATCTGGCTAGTAGGAGACACTGCCGCTCGCGGTGTGAAACATTCAGGCTGATGTAGTCATGTGTCACATGATGGAAGGAGCCAATGGGGTTTCAGCTTCCACTATAAAGCCTCACAATCTACAATGGCCCTACAGCCCGATAAGCTTTTCTCCACTACTAATTCCTGACAGCGTCAACTTTCAGATACTGGTGGCAGTTGGCAGTGGCAAGATGCCCTCAGTGGGGGTGGGTCCCCCCATATATGCCTTGCCCCACCACAGCTCATGACACCCACCCATTTTCTACTTCAGGGCCGCTGCCAGCTTCCGCCCTGACAGCCAGGAGTTGAGTAACCTTCTGCCTCCAGCCCTAATCAACAGCCACAAATGCCAAACCATTGGTGGGGTGGGTGAGGAGGCCCAAGTGGGTCTCCTTGTTTAAGCCCCCTCCTCCATGAAGAGCCACCAAACTACAGCTAGTCCTTGAAAAAGCGAAGATCGCAATATGTGCCTCAATTGCTAGAAACATACGAAGAATTATCCCACGTCCCCCCTCCGCGTCTGTCTAGGCTAAGAAGAAGTACAGCATCTGGCAAAATGGGGCAGGCCCCAGATCAGCATGCCCATAATATCCTGCCGTAATTGCTTCCACTTGTGCTAATAGGAAGGTTTGGTCATAAACACTGCTGTTTCGGCTGCCGGGGGATATATGTACATGCAGGCCCGTCTGAACGCTAACTTATCAGGCACGCTTATGGTTTGTAAAGCGGCGGTGGGGGGGACTCATTTTGTGGTGGTGGAGGGAATCCTTGTGTGCCCTGTTTAGCAGTGCTAGCTGCAGGATTTGGAGGGTCCCAAAACAAGACCCCTGGTGGTGGTGGTGGTGCTGCTGCAGGGTGTGTTAGCCTAGAAAAGGCCTAAGATAATTCTTTTGTGCTGCCACCGGCCTTCTGGAGTTCTCCGTGCAAAGCGAGAAGGGTGGCACCCTTGGGGCCTAGAAGTGCCTGACATCGCCACCCTCTGAAGCCAGCCCGGGCTTTCAGGTTGCTGCGCTCTGAGCTTTGAGTGATTGTGTTAAAAGGGCTGCCAGACAGTAATGAGAATTCAGTTCTGTGCCAGAAGCTTGGCCGGCTCTCAAGAGCATAAAAGCAACATTAATCCCAGAAATAAATTTCTGAGGCCCAAGGAAGGCTGGGTTCATGTCCTGCCAGGGTTTTTGCAACTAGAGGCATCCCGGGGCTGGTTCATACACTGCCCCGTCATGTGTAGACATGTTGCCTTCTGACATTTCACAGGTAAAAAACAGGGACACTCCTGCGTACTCCTGTTCACGCACCAAGCCTCTCTGTCTACCCCATAATTAATTTATTTCATTTATCTAGATGTTTTTATACCACCTAAAACAGGCCTCTCAAGGTGGTCCACAACACAAAATCATAATAAAACAAGTTAAAAGTCAAATACAAAATTCAAAGCATTAATCTTCTTTAAGGGTGCAATCCTATGCGTGTCTACACCAAAAGAAGACATACATTTTTCTTTCTAAACACGCATAGGATTAAACAATTAATTCCAAACTCGGCAGTAAAATAGCAAAGTTTAAAAAGCAGATCATAGAATAGTAGGGTTGGAAGGGGCCTATAAGACCATGTAAACAACCAGATCTTTAGAGACCATTTAAAACTAGTCAACAAGGGAGCTGAAAGCACTCACCATAGGACAGAGTTCCACAATAATGTGACCACTACCTAGAAGGCCCTGTTCTTTGTGCTCACCACTCTGACGGGCCTTACCGGCAAGCCCAGTACTATCGATGAAGGCACTTGCCTGTGTTTACTTTGCAACAGCCTGTCCTGCAGTGATTTCAAAACCAAGAGGACTTTGTTCTGGGGTCAGAAGATACACTAGAAAAAAAAACATCAGTCTACTCTCTCATATGTCACCAACAGTTCAAAGTGAACTGCAGCAGCTGCAGTGAAATGTCAGGCTCTATGGCACATAATGCCTAGTATCGTTTATTTATTAGATGACATTTAAAACCCACCTTCCTTTCGTGGAGCTCAGGGTAAAGTACAACTACTCTGGTGGTCTCCCGTCTAGGCACTGGCCACACCCAGGACTGCTTGACAATCATGTACCTTCAGGCCACGCCTCAGGGCGCAATCCTAGATGTGTTTAGATAGAAAACAGTATTCCCAAGCCAGCATGGTTGGCTGTGGAATGCTGGGAAATGTAGGACTGTTTTCTGTCTAAATGGCCATGCTGGCTAGGGGAATGCTGGGAGTTCTAGGACTGTTTTCTGTCTAAATGGCCTTGCTGGCTGGGGAATGCAAGGTGTTTTAGGCTGTTTTCTGTCTAAACCTGCATAGGATTGCGGCCTAAACGCTTTAGGGCACAATCCTATGAACTGTGCCCTTGCTGTTCGGAAGCCCCCAAACTCAGAAACCTTTGAGATCCCTATGCCCTGTCAGACTGAAGCCAACAGGGCAGGAGGAGTGGCAGAGACAGTCTTTGCCTCCCCGTCCTCCAATCTTTTTATTTTTTTTCCCTAGATGGGGCTTTCAGCCCATCTAGCAAGGCCTCTTCAGAGGGGCAGGAAAAGAGGCTGGAGGAGGCTCAGGATAAATTGTATCCTGGCCTCTCCCGTCCCTTCCCCGCCCTGCCCATTGGAATACCCCCTCTCCAAGGTTGATTTTCTGACCTTGGAGAAGCAGCCAGCACATTTCTCACTCTGCTGGCTGTGGGGGGGGGGGCAGATCTCCGACTCCCCCTTCCGATGTGGGAGCGCTATCTCCGACTTCGGAGGGGGAGATGTGAGCCATCCTATGGTCCTTGGGACACTCACCCAGGGACCGTAGAATTGCTCTCCCCATGCTCGTGCAGATGCATTTACATGCATGCGCACTAAATGCACGATGCATTTGCCTCCTATGCAGAGATTCACCTCACAGAGACCCAAGGGCAGAAGCCGAAACTTGAGGAACTTTAAGCAAACTTTAGCAACTCACAAGCACATTTTTAAAAGGCATCTCTAAAAGGTGAGACAGGGGCAGCTACCAAAAATCAGGTCTATCCCTTGTAAACAAGGACAGTTGGAGTGTATGTGTAGCTTGTTGGTGCACTAGGTGCCATGCTCTCTGTCTTGCAAATCATGCTCCAAGTAGGGCTGGAAAATTCCACCTGGAAATCCAGGAGGACCAGTGCCGGTCAGTGTCAACAACAGGGCTGGCTCCAGGTTCTAGAGGGGCCTTGGGCAAGACACCCTCCATGGACCCCTTCCCTCAGTGAGTCTAGCTTCTCACCACCACCACCACCACCACCAGCTGCTCATGCTCCTCCTCCTCCTCTCTCTCATCATTGCTACCCCTTGGTCGCATGGCAGGCAGAGAGCCAGGAACAAGCAGGCAGGGGCATCTGGCACTCCTCCTCACCACCACCATTGTCTGGACCAGAGCAAGAGACAGGTGGACAAGCAGGTTGCACTGATGAAGAGGAGGAGCAACTCCAGGGTGCTCTTGTCAATGGGCCCCATCGGGGTGTGGGCTCTCGGCAGTTGCCCAACCATGCCTACCCTTGATTCTGGCCCTGGCTGACAATGCTGGGCTTGATGGACCATTGGTCTGATTCAGTATAAAGCAGTTTCCTTTGTAATAAGTTAATGCAATGTGGGCTAAGCAGGTCAATGTTGCGAGCTTCACAAGAGAAGATGAACTGTATTGTTTGTCTCAGCTGCTGAGCGGATAGTTGAGTAGATAGCTTGTGACTGGCACCACCATCCCCCAGACCTCACGCCTCCAGGTCCCGCCTGGGTCATCTGTCCCTAAATCCGAAAGGTCCATTGCCAAAGAGCAGAAAAAGTCCTCAAAATAAGAACCCCACCCGCTGTTCCTCCTCCTCCCCAGTTGCGCCTGAGTTCATATGAGATAAGCGCCATCCCCTCAGGAGTGTGTTCTGGAGTGCAGTCACCACTTGCTGTATTCCAGACCCAAATATTGCTTTGGAATCCATCCAGCCTGGTGGTTTGGCGAAAGAAAAACTGAATATTGGGCAGTGAGATGGTGAAACGTGGTGGAAAACGTCCCCTCATTGTTCTGAACTAAACCATATGCATATGTGTATGTGTATGTATGTGTTTATTCAAAAAGAATGTAAAGGAAAAGCTCTCTAGAACCCGCTGAATAGAAAGCAACAACTTGTACCGGAGACTTCTTCCATTGTCGGTGGCTGGGTATTGCAATGACACCATTGCCTGAAGAAGGCATTTGGAAGCGATTAGAGGGAATGAGCTTGTACATTCAAAATAAATGTCGCTGCCAAGATGGAGAGCTAAACAGCTACTAGAAGCAGGCCCAGGTCCCTGAGGCAAGAGACAAGATGGCTCCCCCATCCCCCACCCCATGTACGTAAGCTAACTGGATTGACAATCGAATCTTACTCCAACACTAGTGACACGACAGCATCCTCCACGGCACCTGTGGCCAGCAAGGGGGGGGGGGAGGCCACGTGGCACACACACCACTTTCCTTTAATGCTTCGCTTTCGTCTCTCAGCATACACCGCCTCAGGTGACTGCCTCACTCTGCTTAATAACAGAGCCGACCCTGACTAGAAAACAGTCAACAAGAACTCAAACTTCCCAATAGAAGGGAGACACTGGTAATACTGGAGCTTCCTGAAGAATGACATAAATGCCCTCAAAGGAATTTTAAGGGGGAAGCAGCAGGTGAGGAAGGGTTAAGCACCCCTTCCCCGAGAATCACACCCACCCTTGCTTACTTTGTAGCTGTTTAGACGTAACTGGGATGATCAGACCAACATCTACCACCAAACTCCTGTTTCAGGCCTGATCAGTGAGGAGGCGTATCTTAGATGCATGCAGAGATGGCTCTGCTATGAGTCAATGCAAGGGAGCGATCTCGGGTGGGAGTTTTGGGGGTGCCATTTACAGTAGCAGAGCAAGAGACAGACTAGGGATGTACGAAAGTGACTTACCTGTTCGCGGATTCTGTTCGCGGGGGGGGCACTCCATCCCTCCCCCCAGAATCCTCGACGGAGGAGGGAGGCGATCCAGTCCTCCCCCCGAGAATCCTACCCAGCCAGCTCTGCTCTGTGGTGGCTCCGCGGAGCAGCCAGCCAGGGCTGTCCGCAGCCGGATTTCCGGCCGCGGACTGGCTGGTGTGGACGCAAATGGTGGCTGCCAGAAGCTGCTGCCATTTGCGTCCAGCCAGGCAGCCATGATAGGCTACGTAAGTCTTTACATAGCCTATCATGGCTGGGCAAAAAAAAATTAAAAAAATAACGGCGTACGCAAATGGCGGCGGCTATGGCGGCCACCATTTGCGTTCCTTATTTTTCACCGTTTTAGCCTACGTAAATATTTACGTAGGCTATTACAGCGAAAAAAAAGGAGAACACAAATAGCGTAGTGGGCGCTATTTGCATTCCATTTATTCACCATTTTAGCCTACGTAAATATTTACGTAGACTAAAACGGGGGGGAGGAACGCAAATAGCTCCGACTATGCTATTTGCGTTCCCCCTTTTTTTTTTTGCCGTAATAGCCTACGTAAATATTTACGTAGGCTAAAACGGCGAAAAATAAGGAATGCAAATGGCAGCCACTGTAGCCTCCGCCATTTGCACACGCTGTTTGTTTGTTTGTTTTTAATTGGCTTGCCGTGATAGGCTATGTAAAGACTTATGTAGCCTATCACAGCAAAGACCAGAATGCAAATGGTGGCCGCGGCAGCCGGTTGAAAGACCAGCCACCGCCGAAGCCGCTGCTGGAGCCACCACTGTCCGGAACATCCGCCCCAGGTAAGTCTCGTCCTGGGAGAATCCATGGGGGGGGCGGGGGGGCAGGCCATTCCTCCACGGATTTTGGGGGGCCTCACTGAAATCCGTGGCGGAATTCTCCACCATCCCTAAGACAGACAGATCTGATCTGACGTGAGGCACAATTCACTGGGGAGTGAAAAGATTAGACAAATTCGTGGAGGAGAAGGCTATCTGTGGCTACTAGACATGATGGCTGTATATTACCTTGACTACAGGGGGCAAGCTGTAGGTGGGGAAGATGAGTAGGAGGGTGCCTTTACACTCCTGTCCTGCTTGTGGGCTTTGCCCAAGCCGTTGGTTGGCCACTGTGGGAACAGAATGCTGGACTAAAGAGGCCTTTGGTCTCGTTCAGCAGGGCTCTTCTTATGGCTGCCTATTCTCCTCAATGATAGCTCGATGGAAATGTCAACCCAGTGTGCGGCTGCTGTGAAAAAGGCAAATTCCATGTTAGGCACGATTAGGAAAGGAACTGAGAATAAAACTGCCAATATCTTACTGCCCTTATACAAATAGATGATGCAACCACACTTGGAATTCCTGTGTACAGTTCTGGTCACACTGGGGCTTCCCAAACCCAACCGTCAACACCAGGTAAGCCCCAGCAACACGGCTGGTGGCCACCTTGCCAAGCGCAGCTTCAGACCTACAGCTGGCCCTGTGCACAAATGCGCAGTGGTGCCCTTGCACTGCTCTCATTACAAGAGAACTTCCCAGGGTAGTATGTATGTGTGGGGTAGTATGTGTTTGGAGGAGGGCATTTGTATGTTCCACCTCAGATATCAAAAGGTCTTAGGCAATCCCTGGTCTGGAAGAGCTAGGTACCAATATAACAAATCAATAAATAACTCAGTACGTATACAATAAATAAATAAATAAATGATGCTGTCAAGGTGATGCATGCCATATGCCAGCAAATTTGGAAAACACAAGAATGGCCAACAGATTGGAAAAGATCAACTTATATCCCCATACCAAAAAAGGGAAACATTAAAGAATGTTCAAACTATCAAACAGTGGCACTTATTTCACATGCCAGTAAGGTAATGCTAAAGATCTTGCAAGGTAGACTCCAGCAATTCATGGAACGAGAGTTGCCAGATGTACAAGCTGGGTTTAGAAAAGGCAGAGGAACTAGAGACCAAATTGCCAATATCCACTGGATAATGGAGAAAGCCAGGGAGTTTCAGAAAAACATCTATTTCTGTTTTATTGACTATTCTAAAGCCTTTGACTGTGTGGATCATCACAAATTGTGGCAAGTTCTTGGTGGTATGGGGATACCAAGTCATCTTGTCTGCCTCCTGAAGAATCTGTATAACGACCAAGTATAACGACCAAGTAGTAATGGTAAGAACAGACCACGGAACAACAGACTGGTTTAAGATTGGGAAAGGAGTACGGCAGGGTTGTATACTCTCACCCTACCTATTCAACCTGTACGCAGAACACATCATGCGACGTGCTGGGCTTGATGAAGCCAAGGCTGGAGTTAAAATCGCTGGAAGAAACATTAACAATATCTAATGCTGGAAGAAACATTAACACATGTTTTGCGGCCGCGATAGGTGTTCGAAGAAGGATGCTGAGGGAGCTCGGACTTACCTAGCTGGATGAAAGACAAAGTCATAGAATCATAGAATAGTAGGGTTGGAAGGGGCCTACAAGGCCATCGAGTCCAACCCCCTGCTCAATGCAGGAATCCAAGTCAGAACATCCCTGACAGATGGCTGTCCAGCCTCATCTTGAACACCTCCAGTGTGGGAGAGCCCACTGCCTCCCTAGGTAATTGGTTCCATTGTCGTATTGCTCGACAAGTCTGGAGAGTAATGCCATTCCCCAATATGGCTGATATGCATTACATTAGTACTACACTGTGTTGAAGTGTCTATTAATTTGATTGGGGACATATGGCAGATAATTTTAATATAGATCCTTTTTTGAGCTGGTCTTTGACCGTAATAAAGTTTTTATTCTATTAACAATCTCAGATATGCAGATGATACCACTTTGATGGCTGAAAGTGAGGAGGCGCTGAGGAACCTTATGACGAAGGTGAAAGAAGAAAGTGCAAAAGCTGGGTTGCAGTTAAACCTCAAAAAAAACCAAGATTATGGCAACCAGCTTGATTAATAACTGGCAAACAGAGGGAGAAAACATGGAGGCAGTGACAGACTTTGTATTTCTAGGCACAAAGATTACTGCAGACACTGACTGCAGCCAGGAAATTAGAAGACGTTTACTTTTTGGGAGGAGAGCAATGACAAATCTTGATAAAACAGTTAAGAGCAGAGACATCACACTGACAACAAAGGTCTGCATAGTTCAAGCAACGGTATTCCCTGTAGTAACCTATGGCTGCGAGAGCTGGACCATAAGGAAGGCTGAGCGAAGGAAGATAGATGCTTTGAACTGTGGTGCTGGAGGAAAATTTGGAGAGTGCCTTGGACTGCAAGAAGATCAAACCAGTACATACTCCAGGAAATAAAGCCAGACTGCTCATTTGAGGGAATGATATTAAACATAGTGGAGGAATTAACATCTGTCCCTTTGTCATGGACAGATCACTTCCTGCTGAGGTTTAGACTCCTGGCAGCCTTCCCCCTCTGCAAGGGTGGGGGACCTATTAACATGGTCCGCCCCCGGAGATTAATGGATTCTGATGGATTCCAGAGGGCTCTGGGGGATTTTCCTGCTGGTATGGCTGGTGCTCCTGTCGAAGCCCAGGTCGCTCTGTGGAATGCAGAGATGACTCGGGCAGTTGACACGATCGCGCCCAAGCGTCCTCTCCCTCTGAGCAGAGCCGGGCCAGCTCCTTGGTGTACACCTGAACTGAGGGCAATGAAGCAAGAGGGGAGATGGCTAGAACGCAGGTGGAGGAAAACTCGTGCTGTCTGACCGAACACAGGTAAGAGCCCACTATCGAGCCTACTCTGTGGCGGTGAGGGTGGAAAAGAGACAGTTCTTTTCCACCAGCATTTGCATCTTCTCAGTGTCGTCCAGTGGAGATTTTCCGAGTGGTTCGTGGCCTGTTACATTCTGGGCCAGGGAGAGAGACAGTGGAACCCTCGGTAGCACACTGTGACGAGTTTGCACGGCACTTTGAAGATAAAGTCGCTCAGATTTGTCATGAATTGGACACCACCATTAATGCAGTTCCATTGGTAGAGGCGTTCAGAGAACCGTCTGGTCCAATTTTATTGGATGAGTTCCAGTTACTGAGGCCTGAGGATGCGGACAAGGTGCTTGGCCAAGTCCGATCGACCACTTGTGTGCTTGACCCTTGCCCTTCATGGCTTATTCAATCAAACAAGGAGGGGATGTCTGGCTGGGTCCAGGAGGTTGTAAATTCCTCCTTGAGAGAGGGAGTGGTGCCTGCCGCTTTAAAAGAGGTGGTAATTAGACCACTCCTGAAAAAGCCTAACCTGGACCCAGAGGATGTTAACAATTATAGGCCAGTGGCCAACATCCCCTTCCTGGTCAAGGTGCTTGAGCGGGTGGTTGTAGGACAGCTCCAGGCACTGTTGAATGAAACGGATTATCTAGATCCATTTCAATCGGGCTTCAGGCCTGGTTTTGGAGCGGAAAATGCCTTGGTTGCCCTGGGATGACCTCTGCCGGGAGAGGGACAGGGGGAGTGCAACCCTGTTGATTCTCCTGGACCTCTCAGCGGCTTTCGATACCATCGACTATGGTATCCTTCTGGATAGGTTGTCTGGGTTGGGAGTTGGAGACACTGCACTAAAGTGGTTCCGCTCCTACTTGGATGGCCGATTCCAGAAGGTGGTGCTGGGGGATTATTGCTCTGTGACATGGCAATTGTGCCATGGGGTTCCACAGGGCTCTATTTTATCCCCCATGCTGTTTAACATCTACATGAAACCGCTGGGGAAGGTTATCCGGAGGTGTGAGCTGAGGTGCCATCAATATGCGGATGATACCCAGCTCTACCTCTCTTTCTCATCAAACCCAGGTGAGGCAGTGGCTGTTCTGAATCAGTGCCTGGGCATGGTAATGGACTGGATGAGGGACAATAAACTGAAACTCAATCCAGACAAGACG
This sequence comes from Heloderma suspectum, assembly GCF_057233095.1. Classification (NCBI taxonomy): domain Eukaryota; kingdom Metazoa; phylum Chordata; class Lepidosauria; order Squamata; family Helodermatidae; genus Heloderma; species Heloderma suspectum. The sequence goes on from NC_139463.1 coordinate 42,509,478, forward strand.
GAGGTACTGTTAGTGGGTGGTTCGTCTGCCCGGCTAGGTGATATTCAACCTGTTCTGGAGGGGGTTGCACTCCCCCTAAAGGATCAGGTTCGTAGTTTGGGGGTGCTCTTGGATCCAGAACTGTCACTTGAGGAACAGGTGAACTCAGTGGCACGGAGCACTTTTTATAAGCTTAGGCTGGTATACCAACTATGCCCTTATCTGGACAGAGATAGCCTAGCTACAGTTATCCATGCTCTGATAACTTCTCGTCTGGATTACTACGTGGGGCTGCCTTTGAAAACGGTCCGGAAACTTCAGCTGGTCCAAAATAGGGCAGCAAGATTGTTAACAGGGACTGGTTTGCGAGCTCATATTACGCCAGTACTTTTCCAGCTGCACTGGCTGCCAGTCCATTTCCGGGCCCGATTCAAAGTGCTGGTGTTAACATTCAAAGCCCTTAACGGCTTGGGGCCAGGTTACCTGAAGGATCGCCTCCTCTCATATGTGCCTGCCTGGACCTTAAAATCATCATCAGCGGCCCTTCTCCATGAGCCCCTGCCAAAGGAAGTGAGGCGGGTGGCTACTAGGAGGAGGGCTTTTTCTGCTGTGGCACCCCGGCTCTGGAATGAGCTCCCTAGTGAGGTTCGCCTGGCACCTACATTGTATTCCTTTCGGTGCCAGGTGAAAACCTTTTTATTTTCCCAGGCATTTTAGCATTTTAGCTTTCTAAGTTTTTAACTTTGCCGTTTTAAATCTGTATTTTAAACTCCTTCACTGCTGCTAGGTTTTATTGTGGTTGTATTGTTATATTGTGGTTTTAATGTTCTATATATTTTAAATTGTTTTATTGTGTGCTGTTTGGTTTTAATTTTTGTGAACCGCCCAGAGAGCTTCGGCTATTGGGTGGTATAGAAATGAAATGAAATGAAATAAAATAAATAAATAAATAAATAAATGGTGAAACTGAAGTACTTTGGCCACATAATGAGAAGACAGGATACCCTGGAGAAGATGCTGATGCTTTGGAAAGTGGAAGGCAAAAGGAAGAGAGGCCGACCAAGGGCAAGATGGATGGATGATATTCTGGAGGTGATGGACGCGACCTTGGGGGAGCTGGGGGTGGTGATGGCCGACAGGAAGCTCTGGCGAGGGCTGGTCCATGAAGTCACAAAGTGTCGGAAGCGACTGACCAAATAAACAACAACAACAACCAATATGATAAATAAATACACCAAGATAAACAAGGAACAAGCATTCTTCAAGGGCTGCCCCTGGGGTGTGAAAATGGCAACTGTGTTTTTTAATCCAGTCGTCACCAAAACCACCTCTTTGGGCTGGAGAACATCTATCAGCACCAGACCACATCACAGGATGTTAAATGGCATCCAACAGGCAACCCGGCTTGTTAACTTAATACCACATGCTCAGGCTGACTGCTATGCCACTGCTCTTCCCGCAGAGTCACGCCAAAGTGACGAATCTATTTCTGCAGTGATGGGGAAGCGAGCGCATTGGTGCCACCTGAGACACCACAGAGAGGAAGGCCAGGATCTCTTCTCGATCATCCCAGAGTGATGATCCGTGACAGAATCACGGGCTCAAGTTACAGGAAGCCAGATTCTGGCTGGACATCAGGAAAAACTTCCTGACTGTTAGAGCAATACGACAATGGAACCGATGACCTAGGGCGGTGGTGGGCTCTCCCACACTGCAGGCATTCAAGACGAGGTTGGACAGCCACCTGTAGGGGATGCTCTGACTTGGATTCCTGCATTGAGCAGGGGGTTGGACTCGATGGCCTTGTAGGCCCCTTCCAACCCTACTATTCTATGATTCCATGAGACATGTTGCTGATTAGCCAGAACACATTGACCTCCTCAGGTTTTTTTGATGCGTCCACCTTTCTGACCACCTCTCTTTTGTTCTCATGCTGCTAAATTAAAACTGCTGCTAATAAAACATCTTAACTCTGTGTGGGGGTGGGGGAGTTCCTGGCTTGTGCAATAGTAAGGGGTGACTTGAAGAGTTTAAGGCCAAGTTGACATAGTAAAACTGTTTCTGGACTGGACCACTTTGGCCTGCGGTGGAGGGGATGTTCCCACAGCATCACTGGATATTTCCAAGGCATGGTATGGGGACATATAACACAGTAGGCTTGCTGATCCTAAGCAGATGATAGGGATGGACAAATCTGTTTCACTTTGTATAATATTCACATTTTTTTCAACCACAAGATCATACCATCTCATGTGTGTATCAATTTACTTAAATAAAAAAAAAAAGGTATGCATGCAAATTGGAAGGCAAATTGAAAGTCTGCATGCAAATCAAAATGTGAACCAAATGAATTTCTGGAGGCTCTTCTTACTGGTGTTCTTTTAATTCAGTTGTTTTATCATAGTTTAAAAATCTATTATTAGTTGCCCTGAGACCCTCTGGGCCCAAAGAACAGGTTATGAGAGATGTTCAAAATTAATAAAATGATATTTGCTGGGCACCCAAAAGACCGTAAAGACGGTGCCAGGGAAACCTCTCTGGGAATTCCATAGCAGAGGTTCCCCTACCAAGTGCACCCTCTCTTTTGTGGTCACCCGTCTCATGCATCCTCCCTCAGCTGTCACCACCAGCTGCCATTCCAGTGGGCCGTAGAGAGGCAGATGAAAGGGGAAGTATGGCCGTTCCATCAGCCCTGCTGAAAGACTTCTTCGGGCGCAATCCTATGGGTTGCACCCTTGTCAGATGGAAGCCTCTGAACTCAGAGGCTCCTGTGGATCCATTGCCCTGCAGGGCTACTGCCAGCAGGGCAGGAGGACTGACAGAGGCGACGTTCGCCTGTTCATGCTCCTGCTGTTGTGTTTTAATTCCAGACAGGCCTCTGAGCCTCTCTAAAGGCAAGGGTGAGGATGGGGCTGGAGAGGATTCTTCATATCCTGGCCTTTCCTGTCCCCTTCCCTTCCCTCACCTCCCTGCCCACCAGCATGCCCCCTTTCAGACCTCTCCAAAGTCGCTTTTGTGACCTTGGAAAGCAGCCGGCAGGGTACTTTCCACAGCGGCTGTAAGGAGCCCAGGGGGAGGGATCAGATACCAGAGTCCCCTTCTGAAGTCGTAGCAGCGTCTATGGGCTTGGCAGCGGAGCGTGGGGGGCATTCCAAAGAATCTGATGGTCCCTGGGACACTTTTTATTTTTTCGTCTTTCCTCCCCATCGTTTTCCCTAGTGTGTCGTGTCTTTTTGGATGGGAAGCCCACAGGCAGGGACTGCGTTGATTTACTGATCACATGCAGGCCACTCTGGGAGACTTTTGGAAATGGACTGAAAGCCAGTGAGATAGACTTAAAACCAGAGATGTGAAGGCCCAGAAAAACAACCAGAAAAATCGTGGGGGGAAACTTTTTTTCTGTTTTTTTTCCAAGGACCATTTTTTTCCCCTGAAAAATTGGAAAAATGGAACAGCTGGGGATTATGAAATATTTTCCTTTAGAATTTAAGACAACATATTTATAAATTGTTACCAAGCCTTTACTCCCCATCAAATGATTTCTAAAATGATGTTATATGGACACTTTTATAGTCTAGAGATGTAAAATGTCTGGAAATAATGAAGCCATGGGGGAAGACATTTTTAATCCTCTCTGTAAGATTCCCAGCATAGTTAGTTCTTTCATTCTTTATTACAATTATTGATCTGAAATATATTTTACTGATAGACATTTATGCTCAGTTTCCCACCATGTGAGTAGAGTCACCATTGTGCATTCATGACAGTAAATGTGCATTCTTGGCAGCTTGGGTTGTGTTCTATGGAGTCCCGTGTTTCTGATGCTGTAGCACTCCTTTAATGTAGTCCTAATCTATTCAGACAATAATTACAAATTTACTGAGTTTACTTTTTAAAGTTTTAAAATATAATGATAATTTTATGAGCAAACTAAGTTATACATAAAATAACTTCAGGAGCAGAAAGTTTGCTTTATGTTCCTAAAGCAGCCATCCCCAACCTGGTGCCCGCCGGATGCTTTGGACTACAGTGCCCAGCATTCCTGACCATTGGCCATGCTGCCTGAAGCTGATGGGAGAGGAAGTCCAACATATCTGGAGGGCATCAGGTTGGGGAGAGCTGACTTAAAGCAACAAAATGACTTTAGATCTGTAAAGAGTGCTAAAAAAAAAAAAAGAGTATTGCTTATTTTTCCATTGTTTCCAAATTTTCATTTTTTCTGGAAAAAAACACAGGGGGGGGGGGTGTTCCGTGATATCAAAATTGCCAGAAATCGTACAACTCTAGTCCCAACTAGTGCACCTGAGGTCCTGTTCTGGACCAGCTGCAGTTTCTGAACTGTTTCTGAAGGCAACCCCGTATACAACGCATTGTGATACCTATGAGAGCCAGCATGGTATAGTGACTAGAGTTTTAGACTGGGAGCCGGGAGATCCGGGTTCTAGTCCCCACTCAGCCATGGAAGCTCACTGGGTGACTTTGGGCCAGTCACAGACACTTAGCCCAACCCACCTCACAGGGTTGTTGTTGTGAGGATAAAATGGAAGAGGAGGAGGATTATGAACACCGCCTTGGGTTTCTTAAGGAGGAAAAAAGGCGGGATATAACTGCAATACATACATACATACATGGGAGGTTACTGTCTTGGCAGGCATTGTGCTCGAGCCTTTCTTGAACACCATTTAAAACCCATGCCAATTCTGGGGCCATAGGCCTCTGTCCAAGAGCAGGCACTGTTTCTGCCTTCCAGAAAAAGGGGCAGGATGAAGAAAAAAGACGATGCATGGAAAAAATTCCTCCAACCAAAAAACCAGGCCAGCTTTGAAAAGTTGAAAACAAACCGCAGTTATAGGGGTGTTTCCTCTGTAATGAAATAAAGCTTTTTTCCTATTAATTTATTTTCTTTCAATTTCCTGTTTTACTGCTTCTGCCTAAGGCAATTAATGTCAGTACTATGTGGTGACAGTATGTTGTTGACTGATAGTGATGGGGGCTTGATGGATGTAATGAGCTTCTTACCCTGCGGAGATGCTTTTCTGCAGAGTTGCAGCAGAACGTATTGTCCAAAATGTATGTGGATGACAACTTGACCCAATGGAGAAACAACAACAAAGGCAGAATTGCCCCTTCAAATGAGATAAAGCCTGACAAATTGCAGAAAGATAGGCACAGGGTGCGTGTGTGAATGCATCCATAGAGGGGGGCAGGACTGCAACTGCTGCCTGCATTCTCAACCTCCAGACATTCATAGCCTTGGCATGCAAACTACCTGATTTTTTTGACCATGTGAAAAGGGCCTTAGGGACCATTTCATAAGTGGTGTGGACAGAAATGGACAACAGAATAGTGGCCTCCTTGTTTTATTATTTTTATGTATTTATTTGGCAAAGGTATAGCCCACTTTTCAACAATTGTTCCCAAAGTGGGTTGCAATTAAAAGAAAAACAAAGTATTATCTGGGTCCTCTGTACTTGGCCCCCTGATGCCCCCTCCCCTCTTCTCAAGTATGGCCACAAGGAGATGTTAAGCTTCCATTTCCATTTTTGATTAACCACAGTTTAGCGTTACATCATAACCCTAAACTGTGGTTAATTTTAACCATGGTTTACTAAATCAAGCCAGCGTCCTAAACCACCATTTGAAGTTGGTTGGTTTTAGTAAACCATAGTTAAGACTAACCACAGTTTATCCATATTTGGATGTCACAATAAGTGGTGGTTAGTCTAAAACAGAAGTGAATACTTCCGAACTTGTTGCAGCTGGGGGGAGGGGGGAGCATGCAAGCCCAAGGCTCACACACGTTCTTCCTTATAATGTTAAACCATGGTTTTGCGTTACATGCAAATGCAACCATATTGTTCAGGAGATTATTGCTAACCTTGGGGTAACAAGCCCTCTGTGGTGCAGGAAACTGAAACCGACAGCAGGCCACTCATGGCATGGAACATTCAGCCAATATGATGCAGGCATCCAACTCGGGGGTTATGTGTCTGCTCCATCTCCTTTGTATCTTCCTCTTCCCCTTCCCCTGATGAGCTCCGGGAGGCATCCGTAGTGGTTATCCCAGTTTTGAGAGAAAGCCAGATTTTTTTACAATGAAACTTTCTTCTCCTCTCCCTTCCTATCCCCCTCTCTGTGTGACTTGAGGAGTTGTGAACTGATAAAGGTTTCCTATCAGTCTATAAAATCTCCCGATCCTTCAGCTAGGCCATAAACTCATAATCGCATGCAGGCTACACCGCGCCCGTAAGTGCAAGCAGATGTATCTCCCTGCTGAAATGCTAAATCAAAGCACAAAGCCCTCACTGTTATCTCCAATCATCAATTTACATGAAAGGCAAGAAACAGGGTTGTGTGTGTGAGTGTGTTTGTTTTTTGTTTTTTGCAGACAAGGAGATTAAATTCCTGGAGACGTAGGATTCCCTAAACACTGCAAGGAAAATAAGACAGCTCAGGACAACAAAGAAGTTTTTCTGGAGTTTTTCCCCCTCTTTCTTTCTTTCTTTCTTTCTTTCAAACAACTCACCCCGAATCCCAAATGAACAGCTTTTTTGTGACAAAACAGAAGAAACAAGTTTGTCAACAGGAATCCCTCTCAAGCCAGTGTCTCACCTTTCAGAGCTGAAGTAATGCTCAGCGAAGGTGAGGCTATCAAGCTGACATCTTTTCAGCATTAGCTTTCGTGCCCTACACAACGTTGACGCAATGTTGGCTTTCAGATGTCTATATTAGCATGCGCAAAACCGAAAGGTACCCCCCCATGAGCTGCGTGTGGGGGTTGAGCGGACTCCAGCCCCAGGGAGCCTCTTGTCCCATCTAACCCAGGGCCTTGCTGCCCCCTTGCCAAGCCTCTCAAAAGCCTCAGGTTTCTGTTGGGACAAAGGCCGCTGAAGAGTCTTCCAGCAAGCAGGAAATGGGGCGTCCTCACACCATTCAGAAGCAGTGGCCCAGCAAAAAAGCAGGAGCAGAATCTAATCTCCTCACAGTTACCCAGGGGGATTTACCATTCTGTGCAGTTTATGGTGACAGAAATTGTCTGTGTTAGTGACAATGCGAATTGAACCCGTAAGGTTTTGTGGCCACCAGTGCCTGGGGCATTTTCTCTGTCACTGAAAGGGGGTGGGGGTGGGGTGGAGTACAGAATCCATCTCCTTTTCAGTTCCAGCCTGGGGGATTTTGGAGATGGGTCTTCCACTGCCACTCATGGAGGCTAACCAGCTAGTGCTCTGGGCAACGAATCTTGCAGAATAGCCATGTCCATTCTGTTCCCAAGGACAAGTGCACAGGACCCAGGCATTGTTTTCGGGGGAGAAGGGAGGAGGCAGTAGAAACTCATACCATGATCCTAGTGGAGGCTGGTGTCTCCAGTTTCGGTGGGGCGGTGAGTCCATTCTGGGTTTCAGTCAGAACCAGCTACAACTCTAAAATAACTATCCAAAGTGCTGCGCCCTAGCCCCAGAATAGGTCCAGCTCCTTGGCTAGCTGCTTTAGAGTTCTGACTGCTTCTGGCTGAAACCCAGAGCATATCCGCAGCCCCACTGTGAAATCTGAGCCACCAGCCTCCACTGGATGATCCCATCTCATACATGCAGCCTCATGAGCCATGAAAGATACATATTTGGCTTTTTGTGGTGACATTTTCTAATTTCTGAAATTACACAGCCCACACTGGGGCGTTTTTACCATGCTCCAAAACACACGCACCTCTGCTCATTGTGATTAACATCACCCCCGGGCAGAAAAAGCATCCTACGAACCGTGGTGAAGCACCGAGGCCATGCCTGAGGCTAGGGTGGCCGGATGTCCTGCTTCACAGAGGACAATCTCTCTCTGAAGAGCTGTCGGAGGACAGTCTTCTATCTGAAGCTGCCTTCTGTCTGAAAGACTGTCCAGTCCAAGCCTGGTTTAACGTCAGAAGGCGGGAGCATAGCAGGGGCCTTGAAGTTGCTCATCACTTGTTAGCTCCTGGACAGCAGGCTGATCAGGCACAGAGCTCACCTGGTCACAGTCTTCCTCACTATGGTGAGATGCACTGTATTTTATTTCATTATGGTCATTATTTCTAAATGTGAATTTATGCATCTGCATGAGTACGTGCAAAAGTCGTGCGAGCTGGCGTGCCCTTTTGCCCTCTTTTTTGGCAATGCATTTCCCCTTTTTTGGCAATGTGCAAGTGGCCACCCTACCTGAAGCACCATCTCTCCGACGACAGGGACAGGTTTCACAGCACACGTGCACAGTGTCCCTGTCCTGACCAGCAACTCACCAGTCCGCTAGGGATGTGCGAACCCACCCCCGCCCAGTATCAGCAGGCACCTGCTGAAGCGCTGCCCCGCTTGAGACCCCACCCTGCTAGACCCGTACGTGAGCCCCCACGAGCTCAGCGAGCCACCCGTACTCCCCCTGGGTCCCTCATTATGCCTGCAATATTGCGTAGTTCAAGCTTTCCCAGGCTGAATGTGCACATATTTAAATATACGCATTTTTAACTAGCTCCTTTTTCTTTGTAAAAAAAAACTCGGCAAAATGGCGGGTGCTCACGGACGGGACCCAGGGTGAGTGCGGGGAGCGTCCGGGAGGGCACGCACAAGGGCGAGCAAGGCCAGGGGCTTGGCGGGCACGGTCTAGGGGTGAGGGCAGGGGGGAGCCCAACAGACTCCCGGAGCCAGCCGGGCACCCGCACCATCCTTAACTTCATCATTTGTTTTGCTCTGCTCTACAACGGCTTCTGACTGGTGCCAGCAGATCTCACCAGATCTGGACAAGACGTGATCGTCTCAAGCACAATCTACAATTTAGCCTCAGTGTTTTCAGCATGATGCACTTTTCCATCCCTTGGTGTCTTTTGCTCTCCGCTGCAATTCCTGCATCATGGCCTTCTTCCGTCAGTGTGTTGGGTGGCCAAGTGTCCTTCCTTACAGATCTCTATTTGATGGGCTGCCCAGCCCAAGACTGGCTTAAAGTCAAAGAACCTTAGGAAGGAAGAGCAGGGGGCCTCGGAGTTGCCCATCAGCATATAGCACCCGGACGGCAGACTGTGCAGCACACACACCGCTCACCTGGCTGCTGCTGTTCCCACTATGGTGACGTGCATTGTATTTCTATTTAAATTGTAGTAAATATTTCTACATTAGCCCTTATGCATATACTTTAGAATATGCAAATGCTATGCAAATCGGTGTTCTCTTTTGTCCTTTTTTCCGGCAGTTCATTTCTTCTTTTTTGGCAATGCGCACGTGGCTGCCCTGTGCAGAAGAATGAGGGCAGGTGAGCCGTGTGCCTGCCTGTCCGGTCTGCTGTCCCAAGTACTAAATGTTGATGGGCAACTCCAAGGGCCCTGCTGCTCTCCCTCCTTAGGGTTCTCTATCTTTAAACCAGGCTTGGACTGGGCAGCCCTTCAGGCAGAGGACTGTATGGAAGGACGCTTGGCCACCCAGTGCACTGACGGAGCAAGAGCCTAATGCAGGAATGTAGAGGAGAGCAAATGTTCACCTTCAAAGAGAGGACTGCCCTCAAGGCTGGCGTCAGAGTAGGCATGGTGGGGCACCTGCCAAGGGCCCACACCCCAGCAGGGGCCCACTGATAAGAGCCCCCTGGAGCTGCTCCTCCTCTTCGCCATGGCAACCTGCTTGTTCACCTGCTTCTCGCTCTGGCCCAAACAGTGGTAGTGGTGAGATGGTGGAACAGGAGATGCCACAGCCTACTAGCCCGCTGGCACTCTGCCTGCCAAGCAAGCATGTGGCAGCAAGGATGAGAAAGAGGATGAGGAGCAAGAGCAGCTGGGGACCATGGCAGTGAGAAGGCAGGTGCCCTGAGGGACGGGGCCCACTGACGGTATCTTGCCCAAGGGCCCTCAGAAACTTGGAGCTGGTACTGACTGGCCTCTGTAGAGCGGGGCACCTGGCCACCCTATGTTCTCTGCCGTGGTGAGGCGTACTGCATGTCCATTGAAATGATAGCAATTATTTCAAAATGTGCACAACTTAGCATATGCTGTGAGACAGTGGTGGTCCGTTTGCCAGTCTTGGGCCCACCTGTGACTGCCCGACCTTGCTGCCCCTGAGCGAGTACCAGGGCCAAACAAAGCCAAGCAACAGCAGGGATTCAAGCCACAGGCCAAACGCCGGAGTCACCCATTGAGTTGTAAGTCACGCAGACACTCAGAGCAGCCGGGCTGGCCCCCACTGAGGCTCTGTCATGGATCGACTAATCACGGCCATATGTGCTGCTCACAGCTAAATCCAGCACAGTGACCCTGCCCTCTTAATCAGGGGGCTGATCTGACAGGCCTAATCCCTTCGGCCTCCATTAATTCTCTTGGGGGGGGACACTCTCGGTGTCCTGAGCTGTGGGGCTGGCTAGGCCCACGTTATGGAGGTGATGTCAGGGAGGAGTGGGGAGCAGAGAGGGCAGGTCTGTCGAGCAAGGCGCAAATTTCTCACCAGTCTCTCCAGAGCCACAAACTTCATCTGTCCCGCTGCAGCCCGGCCATTCTCAAGTGAAGTAGAACTGACAGGGTGTTTAGCAAACATTTTAACCCAGGAAGCTTTAATAGCTCTTTCAGGATTATTAAATAAACATTTAGAATGAGTGAGAAGGCAAGTGAAGGAAATGGCCACAGGCGGGGGGAGAACTAATGTAAACTTTCCAAGACTCGGAGCCAGGGGTAGGTATGGGAGGGTCAAATCCTGCCAAGCCATGACGGTCCTTGAATAATTTGAAAAAGAATTACCCATCACTCTTTGAAAGCAGGCGAAACTGCATTGTGTTAATTTTGGAAGAGAGACCAATGCAAATGTTTAGTCTGATGTTCACGTTTTCGTAAGGTCAAGGCAGATTTCGGTCAGGATGCCAATGTGCAAATCCCTGATCCTATCCGTGCCAGATGGGGTTTATTAAATTTAATTACATTGGATTTTACCCACAAGTGTTAAAGGAGATTTCCACTGGTGGCGTGTGTGACCTTTACGTTTTAGGGTGCTATCAAGCCTTTGATTTTGATTTTAAACTATTTTTGGTGTTATACAGTATGTCAACAAACAGTTATGCTCCCCATCTATTAACCCTTATAAGAGCCTTCCCCAATCTGGTGCCCTTGAGATGTGTTGGATTACAACTCCTAGCATCCCCCAGCCAGCTATGCTGAGAGTTGTAGTCCAACACATCTGGAGGGCACCAGGTTGGGGAGGGCTGCCTTACAACAACAACCCTGCGAAGTCACCCGGTATTATGAACCTCATAGTTCATACCACTTCATAGTATACCCCAGAACTGAGAACAATGGGAAAAAAATAGGAGACGGCTTGAGTACAGATGGAGGAGAAATCCTAGTGGGTGCAGTCGAATCCTGGTGTGTGCCTATGGCAAGGTATACTCAGGGGCAGTGAGGGCAGCAAAGAAACAACATTTCGCTGCCTCCATTCAATCTTCCATATGCCACTAGGGGTGCATGAACCCCACTTACCGTTCCACTCCAGGGTCCGCTGGGGGGGAGGCGATCCGTCCCTCCCACTAGAATCCTCAACCGGTTCTGCTCCATGGCGAGTCCGCAGAGCCGCCGGCCGAGACCGCCCACAGCCAGACTTCTGTCCGCTGCCGGGCTGCGGCCACAAATGGCGTCCGGTGTAGGGGACGCCATTTGCATCCCTGCCCTTGGCCATGATTGGCTACGTAAATATTTATGTAGCCTATCATGGCAAAGAGTAGGGACACAAATGGCATAGTGGACGCCATTTTCGTCCCTGCTCTTTTTGTGATTGGCTACGTAAATATTTACGTAGACAATCATGGCCAAGGGCAGGCACGCAAATGGCATCCACTACGCCATTTGTGTCCCTGCTCTTTGCCGTGATAGGCTACGTAAATATTTACATAGCCAATCACGGCCAAGGGTAGGCACGCAAATGGCGTCCACTACACCGGATGCCATTTTGTTCCACAGCCCGGCAGCGGATGGCTGTGGAACGAAGACAACGGACCCGAACCAGCCGCCGCCAGGTAGAGTCCGTCCCAAGGGGATTTCAGGGGGTGGCAGGAGGGTAGTCTGTTCTGCCACAGACTCCGGGGTGCCAGATTCTAAAGAATATGACCTCATTGGAGTCCGTGGCGGATTTCTCCGCCATTCCTATATGCCACCCAGCGGACCTTTTCAGGGTTGTTCGTGGCCTATTACATGCTGGCCCTAAGGAGACTGTAGACCCATCTGAGGCCTGCTGTAATTCCTTTGCTAGGCACTTCCAGGATAAAATCTTTTGCATCCTCCGGGACTTAGACTCCAGTCTTACAGCAGGTGAATCTGGTGAGGGGTCCAGAGCACAGCCCTGTCCAGTTTTCTTAGATGAGTTGCAGTTGGTACAACTCGAGGATGATGACAAGGTGCTTGGACGGGATCATGCAGCCACTTCCGTACTGGATCCTTGCCCCTCTTGGCTGATAAAAACTGGCAGGGAAGCAACAGCTGGTTGGGTCAGAGAAGTGATAAATGCATCCTTGCAACAGGGAGTGGTCCCAAGCCACCTCAAAGAGGCAGTGGTGAGACCACTCCTAAAGCAAGCCTCCCTGGACCTGGGAAATCTTAGTAATTTTAGGCCAGTGGCAAATGTTCCTTTCCTGGGCAAGGTTCTTGAGTGGGTGGTTGCCAACCAGCTCCAAACACTCTTGGAGAGCTCTACCTCTCATTCAAATCTTCACCAAGGTTGGCTGTAGAATCCCTGTCCAAATGTCTGGAGACGGTGAGTGGCTGGATGGGGAGGAATAAGCTGAAGCTGAACCCTGACAAGACCGAGGTACTTTTGGTGGGAGACAAGAGGAGGCTGGGGGATGTTGACCTGGTGTTGAATGGGGTACGGCTACCCTTGAAAGACCAGGTCCGCAGCCTGGGGGTCACTTTGGACTCCCAGCTGTCCATGGAGGCTCAGGTGTCAGCTGTGAGCCGGACAGCACTGTATCAACTCCATCTGATACAGCGGCTGCGCCCCTACCTTCCCAACCATCTGCTCCCATTGGTAGTACATGCCCTGGTCTCCTCTCATCTAGACTACTGTAATGTGCTTCACGTGGGGTTACCCTTGAAGACGGTTCGGAAGCTGCAGCTGGTGCAGAACGCAGCAGCTCACCTGATTAAAGGCAGCCACCAGCAAGATCACATCACTCCAGTGCTGAAGGAGCTGCACTGGTTACTAGTTGTTTTCCAGGCCAAATTCAAGGTGTTGGTTTTGACCTTTAAAACCCTATATGGTTCCAGCCCAGCCTATCTCAAGGAGCGCCTCCAGCAACGCCAGACAGGCCACTCAACAAGATCAGCCTCAGATGGCCTTCTCTCTGTCCTATCAGCCAGGACAGCTAGACGGGTGAAGACGAGGGACAGGGCCTTCTCTGTGGTGGCCTCCACTCTGTGGAACTCTCTCCCTAGGGAACTCTGCCATGCCCCCTCTTTAATGAACTTCTGCCGGGCATTAAAAACGTGGTTGTTCAAGCAGGTATTTGGGGTGGGTTAAGGCATTTTTAGAAATATGGTGTTTTTACTGCAGAGTTTTATTGTTCTAAACTGTTTTATTATACACTTTGTACATCGCCCAGAGTGGCTGGGTGACCGGCCAGATGGGCGATTAATAAATAAATAAATTGGATGAGACCGATTATCTAGACCCATTTCAGTCAGGGTCCAAGCCAGGTTTTGGCATGGAAACAGCCTTGGTCGCCCTGTAAGATGACCTATGTTGGAAGAGAGACAGGGGGAGTGTAATCTCATTGATTCTCCTTGATCTCTCAGTGGCTTTCGATACTATCAAGTATCAACCATGGTATCCTTCTGGGGCGATTGTCTGAGTTGGGAGTAGGAGGCACTGCATTGCAGTGGTTTCACTTCTAGTGGTCGGTTCCAGAAGGTGGCACTTGGGGATACTACTTGGCCCTGTGGACTCTCCAGCATGGGGTTCTGCAGGGGTCAGTTCTGTCCCCCATGTTATTCAACACCTACACGAAACTGTTGAGTGCAGTCATCCGGAGTTTTAGAGTGCGCTGTCATCAGTATTCTGATGACACGCAGCTCTATTTTTCCTAGGGATGTACGAAACACTTACCTTATTCCGCGCCGGGGCATCCGCAGTGGGGGGAGGTGCTCCATCCTGACCCCCAGAATCCTCCCTGGCCGGCTCCGCTCCGCGGCAACTCCATGGAGCTGCCAGCCAGGGCTGGCCACAGCTGGAGTTCCGGCCGCAGCTGGGCTGCTGCTGGGCTGTTGCGGCCGCAAATGGCGGCCATCGTAGTGGGCGCCATTTGCGTCCTTGCAGGCAGCCATGATAGGCTACGTAAGTTTTTACATAGCCTATCATGGCAAAGAGCAGGGACGCAAATGGCGTCCGCTATGCCATTTGCACCCTTCTCTTTGCCGTGATAGGCTACGTAAGTATTTACGTAGCCTATCATGGTAAAGGTAGCCATGCAAATGGTGTAGTGGCCGCCATTTGCATCCCTGCTCTTTGCCGTGATAGGCTACATAAATACTTACGTAGCCTATTACGGCTGCCTGCAAGGACGCAAATGGCGCCCGCTACGATGGCCGCCATTTGCGGCCGCAACAGCCCAGCAGCAGCCGGCTGGGAGACCAGCCAGAGCTGCCACCGCCACAGCCACATCCGCCCTAGGTAAGCTCTGTCCCGGGGGGATTCCGTGGGGTGGTGGGGGGTCAGGAGGCCATTCCACCATGGATTCTGGGGGGGGTGGATTCTAAAGAATCCAGCCTCACTGGAGTCCGTGGCGGAATTCTCTGACATCCCTAATTTCTCCTTTTCATCTTCTTCAGGTGAGGCTGTGGATGTGCTAAATCGGTGTCTGGCTGCAACAATGGACTGGATGAGGGCTAAAAAAACTGAAACTTAATCTAGAGAAGACTGAGATGCTGTTAGTGGGTGGTTCTGCTGACCAGATGGAGGGTACTCAACCTGCTCTGGATGGGGTTGCACTCCCCCCGAAGGAGCAGGTCCGTAGCTTGGGGGTCCTCCTTGAGCCATCTTTGTCACTTGAGGCTCAGGTGGCCTCAGTGGCACAGAGTGCTTTCTACCAACTTTGGTTGGTGGCCCAGCTACACCACTATCTGGACAGGGATAACCTGGCTTCAGTTGTCTATGCTGCGGTAACCTCCAAGTTAGATTACTGCAGTGTGCTTTACGTGGGGCTGCCTTTGAAGATGGTTAAGCTGCAGCTTGTGCAAAATGTGGCAGCCAGAATGATAACAGGTACCAGAAGGTCTGAACACATAAGACCAGTTCTGGCGCACTTGCACTGGCTTCCGAGCCCAATTCAAAGTGCTGGTTTTGACCTATAAAGCCCTACATGGTTTGGGACCACAGTACCTGACAGAACGCCTCCCCCGGCATGAACCAACCTGCACGCTACGCTCTACATCTAAGGGCCTCCTCTGGGAGCCTCCTCTGAGAGAGGCTCAGAGGGTGGCAACAAGACAAAGGGCCTTTTCGGTGGTGGCTCCCCATTTATGGAACAATCTCCCCGACAAGGCCCACCTGGTGCCAACATTGTCATCTTTTTGGCACCAAGTTAAAACTGCCCTCTTCTCTCAGGCATTTGGCAGCGTATGATGTGTCTCTTGATTGTCTCTGGCTGATTGTTTTAAATTGTTTTAGATATATGGTGCTGTGTGTGTTTTTTGTTTTATGTCATCATGTGAATGGTTTTTATATTTTATATAATGTATTTTAATGGTTTTTAATTTTTGTGAACCGCCCAGAAAGCTTTGGCTATGGGGCGGTATAGAAATATAATAAATGAAATGAAACATTGCAGAGGGGAGCTGAGGTTGAAGATTTGCGGCCTGCTGAAGGTGAGATGAGTGATTTGAACCCAGGATGCCTCCGCTCATCTTCACAGCTGCTGTTCTGCATTAACTTGCAGGCTGCATTGCTGGGGGAGGCGGCTGCCTTGGGGTTAAGACATCTCCATCCACAAGGCAGAAAATGGCAAAGGCATACCCCGTACAGTATAAATATGATAATTTGCATGAATGGACTTTAGGATGCCCTTCAGTGGCTCCCCCAAAAAGCTGCTGTTTTCTCTCTCTGCCTAATTGCATAGCAAGCCTTGATATTATTATTTTTTTCATTTCATTTATATCCCACCTTTTTTCCTCTTGCAAGGAACCCAAGGGGGCTTACATTATCATCATCCTCTCCCTTTTAGCCTCACAACAACAACCCTGTGAGGTAGGTTGGGCTGAAAGTCTGTGACTGGCCCAAAGTCACCCAGTGAGCTTCCGTGGCCAAGTGGGGACTAGAACCTGGATCTCCCAGCTCCCAGTCTGTCACTCTCACCACTACACTAGACTACACTGGCTCTCTAGATATGGACTAGCTGCCCCAGTCTCTTGACTATATGGGCAGTATTTTATAGTCTATATCAGGGGCGGGGAACCTCCAGCCCGTAGGCCAGATGTGGCCCACGAGACTTCCCCATCTGGCCTGCCAGGCTCTTCCCCCTTTCAGGGCCGGCCCAAGGCTGCTGCCTGAGGCGAAAGTCAAGATGGTGCCTGCTCCCATTCCATGTACAAAAGCTGACTGGACCAGCAGATGAATCTCTCTTCAACGCTAATGATGGGACAATGCCCCTCGCTGCGGCCTCCCAGCATCTGCCACCTGAGGTGACTGCCTCACCCTGCCTAATGGCAGGGCCGGCTCTGCCCCCTCTGCACTCCCTTCCCCCTTCCCACAACCTCACTCCTTCCCTTGCATTGCTCCGCTGTTTCTGGACTGCTCCACTGAGTAGTGCAGGGGGGTGGGATTGCAGGGAGGGGAGTTTTAAGACCTCTCCACCCTGTGCTGCTCAGCTCATCACCAGGAAACAGCTGAGGAGGGCGGACAAGAGGGCTGTGGAGTTCCACTGCTCAGCTGAGCAATGGGACTCCACAGTTCCCTTTTCCCCACCCCTCAGCTGGATCCCAGATCACCTAAACCATGTGGGGAGGGAGAGATCATGGGTAAGGCCTGGGGATTGTGCAGGGTGTACTTCAGGCTGCAAGTGAGGGCTCGCGGGATTCAATTAAGAAAAGATCCCCACACATAGACAATTAGCACGGCACCGCCTCCCTGACATACCAGTTCTCTGTGGGCGGGGATTCCTGTTGGTGTTTGTATGGAAGGACATGCAGTTGTGTGAGTGCTCACCTGCAGTCTGAAGTGGTACAGTCCAGACATGAACATACCACCTCAGGCAGAGCTAGGCCCGTGACCGGCCAGACTGGAGTCAGGATGAGGATAAGCCATTTGAAACGGAGTCCAGAGAAGCCTGAAGTACTGAAGCCTCATCCCTGTGGTGTCCGACAGAACTGTCGAACCCCTTTCAGCCCAAGGCCCAAATTCAATTCCAGAGAAGCTCTCAGAGGCCACATTCCAGGGGCAAAAATTCCCCAAACCCCAAAGATACCAGCATATTATAGTTTAGTTTAAGCTCTTGCTGCCCAGAACTAAGCTTTGGAGTAGCATTTCAACCTTCTGGATGGCGGGTGGCGGGAAGTACTGCACAAAAGCCAGGAGACCACCAACAATCAGTGGCTGAGGGGAAAGGGATGAGGCCAGGGGAAGGGTTACGACCCCAGGTAAGCTGGATTTGGCCCAGGAGCTTGAGGTTCAACACGCCTGCTGTACATACACACACACACATGCACACACATGCAGAATTTTTTGTCCCGTTGTCACCTCTGGTCAAACAGGTGATGCAGGTTTTTCAAGACTTGGAAACCTTTTTGCCAGAGATGAAAATGCAACACGTGCACACACTGCAAGCTGTAATCTGTCTTCAACTAAGGAAAAAAGCTGTTTCTGGCCTTCTCTCCATCCATCCCCCATCCTCAAGTTAATGGGGAAGGGGATTCTGGATTAACAGGGGTGGGGGGAGGATTTTAGATACACATTGGTTCTTGGATGGTTTTATCCCCAAATGGTGATCCAATCCACTCCCTCCCGAAAGGCCGCTTGGGCCATTTGAAACACAACCACCCAGGGGGTTACGAAAACAACATACACAAGAACATCACGCAGGAACTGGTTAATTCAGCAACTTTAGTTAAATGAATGTGAATACATGGGGGGAGAGAGAAACAGAACAAGTATCAGACTCGCTTTTAAAAAATGTAACTTCTGCCTTTGAAAGGGCAGATAAGTGGGTGCCGCTAACTTGATACAAATGGGGACTGTTGCTTGGAAAAGAAAGGCAATATTTTCTTTCCCACGGCTGACACAATTATCCAACCCTCTTCCAGAAGAGAGAGTTAACAAAGGTGCTGGTATGATTTTGCTGGTAGTCAAATATGTTGTTGAAGTCCAACTGGGAGCAATTCTCAGCAACACCGAAGGAATGTGAAAGTATTGTACATCTGCAGCGAGAGCTAATCAAATTATCCGTGAAACACACCCTTTAGGCATCCTCTCTAATAATGCTCCATGAGTTTGCCTGTCTGCTTTAGGGATGTACAAGAATTTTATTTCCATTCACAAATCATACCAACATGTCCTGTTTGCAATCCCAAATGCGAACATGACTTTGTTCCTTAGAATTGTTCATAAATTCCCCAATTTGCAACTGCACTTGAAAAATACTTTTAAAAAAAAAAATGCGCACTTGGAAATACACATATCCCCCACCCCAAATGTGCATGTTTGTATTTTAGTCAATGGGGAACAGCACACAATTTTGAAAAATACACACAGACATGCACACTTTTTCCATTCGAATAAGCCAAAAAACAGTCCGAAAACAAAAAAATGGGAGCAAGCCAAAACAAGCTTCGAAGTGATTTTCGGAGCATTTAAGTGATCTCAAAAATTGTTGGTTCTCCCAAACCTAGTTTATGTTCTCCTCCAGATCCTCTGCAGAGATGCAGGTTGCTGTCTGAAAGAGAAGGATTTGGAAGAAAATGAAAAAAAGAGTATAGGGCTGGGCAAAAATGGCCTCCACGAATTCTCCATTCTGTTTGTGGGCAGCACAATTAGGGGAGGGGGATTTTGCAGAATATTTTCTGAAGCAAAGCAGAATTCTCCAACAGCTTGCGGGGGTGGGGGTTGTCAAAAAATAAAATTCTAAGAAATTCCAGCTCACTTAATACCAGGGTGGCCACTTACATATTGCCAAAAAGAGGAAATGCTTCACCCCCAAAAAGAATACACCAATTTGCATAACATTTGCATATGCTAATTGGATGTTTAGATGCAAATTTGGAAATAATAATTATAATTTAAACAGAAATACCACCATACATCTCTCTAAAGTGGGAAAGACTGAACAGGGGACCAGCGTGTGCCTGTGCAGTCTGCTGTCCAAAGGCTAGAAGTGGATCAGCAGTTTCAAGGCCGCTGCTCTCCTTTCTCAGGGTGCTTTCATAGAATCATAGAATAGTAGGGCTGGAAGGGGCCTACAAGGCCATCAAGTTCAACCCCCTGCTCAGTGCAGGAATCCAAGTCAGAGCATCCCTGACAGGTGGCTGTCCAGCCTCGTCTTGAACGCCTCCAGTGTGGGAGAGCCCGCCGCCTCCCTAGGTAATTGGTTCCACTGTCGTATTGCTCTAACAGTCAGGAAGTTTTTAAGTTTTAAGCCTGTCTTGGACTGGAACCCTTTCAAATAGAGGACTCCTGCTAACAGATGGCTGTCCTCTGACAGCCCTTCAAATAGATGAGCATCCTCTGTGAAGTAGGACACCTGACCACCCTATATTGAATGAAACAATATTGTTAGTTCATACCGATAGATGAAAGGAAGTGGTGGGTTTAGAACAGAGGTGGGCAACTTGCAGCCTACAGCTCATATGCAGCCTCCACTGCCCCCTGCTGCCCCCACTTTTAAAAAAATTACCAAAAATAGTGCTCCATAGCCATGACGAAGCATTATGGGCACAATCCTATCGAAATAGTCGGCCACCACCTCCAAACTCAGAGGTGACCGGCTATCCTAAGCAGGGCAGGAGATGCATGGAGGGGATCGTGCCCTCCGTGCTTCCCCTGCCCTGCTTTTTTGGCTAGACAGCCAATTGCGGCTGTCTAGCCACAGGAGCATGGAGCGGGAAAGGAGGCTGCTGTACGACACGTTGGATGTGTCGTACACACAGCTACGCTCTCCCCATCCTGGAACACCCCCAGCCACGCCCCTTTTTAGCCCCTCTGCGCTTCTCTTGTGAGCGCGGAGGACAGGGCTGTCCTCCAGGGGGGAGGTCATTTTTCCGGGAACCGACCTCAGAGCAAAACGGCATATCCTATGGCCGTCTAGCCACTGTCTAGTGGCCATAGGATTGCTCCCTAAGACGGCTAAATTTAACTTGGGGACAGCAGAGGCTGGGGTCTCCGATGTCAGAGGGGCTGTGAATCTGCTCTGGGTTTCAGTGAGAACCAGGCAGAACACCAAAGAAGCTGTCCAAGATGCAAAGCGGATTCATTGTCCCCCTGACATCAGAGCCACAAGGCTGCACTGCTTGGAGACAAGTTAAATTTAGCCCTTATAGCATTATGGAGTGGTTCGCCACCAAATCTCAGTGGCAAACCAGTGATTTTTTGCCTTTTCGTTTTTTGCTTTTTTGGAGGGTGCTTTGTGGACTGCAGGCCACAGAGGGTAAGCCTGGAGAGCAAAAATTGCCCCCAGACCTCCCAAAGTAGCCCACCTCTGGATTACAGGAAAGAAGGAGTAGCACCCATGGCCATTGCTTCCTGAAAGGAGATTAAAACTGGAACCACAATTGCACCTGAAGTTCTCCTCCATATGGAAAATTCAGGAGGTCATGTTGCTAAATATTCTCCCAGGGAGGATTAAAATTCTCCAAAAATTCAGGAGTAGCTTGAAAAAGAAAAAAATATGATTTATCAGAAAATTATTTTCTGAGAAATTTCAGCTCAGCCCTATGCAATTCGTGAACTTTTCACCTAGGAGAGAGTATTTGTCCCACGCTTCAAATGCCCATTTCCCTTAGAAACTGCATTGGGGAATTCACTGTTTTACCTTGTTGTGGCCTTTGTGACACTAGTCAACATTACACCAATGCCCACCCTCATCTCAGACCTATCTGCATACCTAGCAACCAACACTACAGAATGGGTCAAATACTGGGTGTACAGACACAAGGAAAGCTCACCATATCTATTTCCAGAGCCAGCCTTTCTCAATCTGTCACACTCCAGGTATGTTGGGCTGAAACCCCAAACATGGCCACACTGGCTGGATTATGGGAGTTGTAGTCCAACACATCTGGAGGGCACCAGGTTGGTGAAAGCTGCCCTAGGCAGACAATGGAAGGAAAACATGTTTCCCGTGGGAAATTGGGGACCTATGGTTGAAGCTGTGGGAAACCTGACCAAACAAAAACCGGAGGGAAACATTCACATGCAAAGAACAGCTAGGTCTCTTTTCAGTACAACTTACTACCATTTTGGTGAACAGGATGATTTTTTAAAATACAAATAAAAAATTCTAGCTGCTGCCAATCTATACGGACAGTAGCTCCGACGCTATGTTCCCGGGAAAGTCTTCGAGATTTCCTGGAAGCATTCCCAAAGAGATGATGAAGTCATAGCAGGCAAGCTTCTCTGAACAGCACGTCTGCCAAGTGCTACTGTTCTCCCCTATAACATGAGGTTAGAGGAGGGTTTTTGGCTCATTCTGCTTTGCCTTCTCAATTCACGCAGGGCAACGGAGAGACCAAGACCCTGGCCGGTGCCCCAGGTGGGTGCACCCCACAACATGACCCAGAATCCTTTGCAATGCCTGGGGCTCCTCGGTGGAAGAATCAGTGGGCCAAGGGGTTGCTTGAAGGTAGGATGTCTGGAAGCCACTGCCTGTTTTGGAAGGCATCCCAAATTCTAACATCAAATCCTACATATTGACGCTGACCAGAATTGATCGCACAAATTGCTTGCATTCGGGTTTGTTTGTTTGTTCATTTAACCATTTAATTTGAGCTTCCGGAAGCGGGTGTCGGAGGCCTTGTTTGAATAGGGAGAGAATGAGCAAAGATGCCAGACAGTGTGGGAAATGGGATGGGGTGTGGGACTACGGCTGTCGTCAGCATCTGGTTTCCTTGAGCACCCTGACAGGGCCCACCGCTGACACCTGCCCAGGGCTGCCTTTTAAAACATGTTCTGGCCTGGTACTCCAAGAAGAAACAGGTGGCTGCGTCTAGCTACCCCCTAGGTTCCCACAATGCCCCAGCATCATTCTCATGGGGATTGTGGGAAATTTAAATGGAGGCTCTCAGCAGTGCTGGCTCCAGGTTTTGGAGGGCCCTTCGGTAAGGCACCCTTCATGGGGCCCCTCCCACAGTGAGCCTACCTTCTCACCGCCATTCTCACCAGCTGGTCTTGCTCCTGATCTTCTTTCTCATCATTGCCGCCACTTGCTGGCTTGATGAACCGAGAGCCAAGGAGCATGTATGCCGCGGCACCTGCTCCTCCTCCTCCTCCTCCTCACCACCACCGTTATCTGGGCCAGAGTGAGAGGCGGGGGAACAAGCAGGTTGCCATGATGAAGAGAAGCAACTCTGGGGGGCTCTTGTCAGTGGGCCCCTGCTGGGGTGTGGGCCCTTGGCAGATGCCCAGCTATGCCTACCCTTGATGCTGGCCCTGGCTCTTGATGCTATGCCTGCCACTGGCTGCCATCGCTGCAAGGGAAGCCCACCAGGGCACACAGACAGCGCACTTCATCCAGGGGCCCCTCAAAACGGGAGACTCTTAACAACCTGTGGGAGAAGCTATGAAATCGCTAGTTCTCCATGTGAAACAGGCCACCCTGAGGGCAGTGTGAGGTAAAGGCTGATGGAGGGAATCCGAAGCACATTTACTGGGGAGTGAATCACACCGAGCTCAGCGGGTCTCACTTCTTCAGTAGACATGATGCTAAGGAGTGACCTGAATCTGGAGGATTTCAAATATGACCCCAGAAATAGAGCAGCCAGGCCATTAATGGGGTGGAGCCAGAACTGAGGGGAGCTTGGTGTCGCTGGGCCAGCAAGCTGACGCTTTGGCCAGGAGAAAGCATCACATCTGTCCTCAGCAGGAAAATAAAAACCCTGGGGTCAAGCTGACCCTGGCACCTACAAAATCGGTCCTGGTGCTTGGGTTGCTGAAGAGGACAAGAAATGGGTTATGCTGCTGTTTATGGGAACTAGTCGACCCTTTCTCCTCTTACTTCTGTTGTCCCTAATAGCAACCAGCAGTAACTTCTGGAAGACAGAGGTAGAGTTCGGGGCCCAGCACCCAGTCTAGGGCAGGGGTGTCAGATCTCCTTCAGCCTGAGGGCCAAATTCAGTCTTGGAGAAGCTCTTGGGGGCATTCCAGTGGTGGCTGGGGCCAAAGACAAAAGAGGTGTGGCAAAATGCCAAGATATTTTAGCTTAAAGCTTTTACTGGCAGTAACTGAGCCTTAGAAAAGGGCAGGCACCCCAACCTTTTAGAACCGGGGAATTGACTGCATAGAAACCGGGAAACCCCCAAATGATTGACGGTTGGGGGGGGGAAGAGTTGGGCCGGGGGAAGGGGGTGTGGCCTTCTGGGGAACCCTGGAGGGCTGGATTGGGACCCTAGCAGGCAGGCTGGATTTAGCTGGCAGGCTTGAGGTTTTGCGCCTCTGATCTAGAAGAATTGAGAGGCCAATATGGGAACACAGGCAGCAAAGCCTCTTCTTTCAGCGGTGCACCCCAGGTCTCTCTTTCCTTCACAACCAGCTCCTAGCAAATCTAGCTGGCTCCTAAGGCTGCACTCTTACGCATCTGTACTTGGAAGTAAGACCTGTTGAACTCCCCGAGATTTACTTCTGCGCAGGATCAGGCTGAAAGTTTTGCAAACATGTGATGGTGATTAAAGCTGGGTCAAATTATTCATCCCTTCTGCCCTATACTGCTTCCTCTGACTGGCAGTGGTCCTCTGGGAGCTCAGTCAGGGGACTGCTGCAGCCCTGCAACAGAACTTTGCAACAGGAGATGCTAGGGGTTGAGTCTAGCATCTTCTGCATGCAGAGGATGTGTTCTACCACTGAGCCACACGCCATCCCACTTTTTCTTTTTTTCTTTCTTTCTTTCTTTTTCTTTCTTTCTCTTTTTCTTTCTTTCTCTTTTTCTTTCTTTCTTTTGGACCAATGGCCCTAATTAATATTAACCAAATGCTGGACTGGCAGAGTGTAATAGGAAAGTGAAATTCAACACTCCGCAATGCACTTGGCCAAAAGTATCCCCTGTGCAACGACTAGCACGAAGACAGAGCGAGGTTCAAATTAACCTCACTGGTGGTGCCGGTTCCTAGAGAAAGACAGCCAAGGCATAGTGATGGCTCCCAAGAGGAACCTGCTGGACCTTCCAGAGCATTCCAGCACATTTGCTTGATTAGCTTGCTGATCCGATGACCTCCGCTTGCACTCCTAAAGGGCCGTAGCCACTGCGTATCAGCGCCGTGCGAGGGAGTCTTGTCACTAACTCCAGATGGTTCATTTTGTCCACCGTAACAGGCATTTCCCTCTAGAGCCAAAGCGAACTCATCCCCACACGCGTCACTCGGCACTTCTGCTGTGCTCAAGGGCAACCCTGTTAGTCGAAAGCAGGAGGCAGGACAGAGGAAGGAGCCTAATATAAAAAACATGTGTGTATGGGGGTGGGAGGAGGACAGGACACTAAGTCACCTTCACTATGACAAGAACATAAAGTCACCACAAAGGGGGTCTGTGCAGCCTGATCCTACACATTTACTTGGAAGTAAGTTCCATTGAGTTAAGTGGGCTTACTCCAAAAAAGCGTGCATAGGATTTCCACCTCAGCTTAATCCCCACCACCCCGCTAATTTACTCTGGACAAAATCCACAGGAAGGTTCTCCTGCATAAGCTCCACTGAAATGAATGGTTTGAACATAGTGAGAGAGAAAGTATTAGTAGAGTTGGGCCTAACTCTGCATAAATCATTCTATTGCTCCATATTCCCCAAAGATGGAACTGGAGGGTCTAGATTCTCTGAAGGAGCAGGAATACGAATGCATGGCAAATTTGCATTCAACATGCAAGAATTTGTAAACTAGGTTCTGGTTATGGCATCTCTCACCTTGCAGATTTCAATCCCATGTCACCTCCTGCCCCACTCCCTCAGAAGAAGTGCATCTTTAATGTTTTCGTTCTTCATAACTTTGCTTTTTCCCCGTTTCTCAGAATTGCTGCTGTCAGACAGAACACTCTTCATCCTCTGTTTACCGGTTTTGCATTGGTGTGTGTGTGTGTGTGTGTGTGTGTGTGAAATCCCATTTATTTTATAAAAGAATCGACAAAAAATGCACAATTTTGAGATGCAGATACAGTGTTGAAACTGGGCACATTTGCATTTATTTAGTTAATTTGCAAATCTGGTTCTTGTTGTTTTAGATAACATGGAACATTGTGTCAGTTTGGGGTTGGAGAAAGGTAGTACTTGGAGACTATGGCAAGTTTTACACACTTACAGTGCGTGTGTAAAAATATTTATTTATTTATTTATTTATTTATTACAATTCTATACTGTCCGACAGCCAAAGATCTCAAAATAGGGAAGGTATTCGGAGCAGAGAGATGCAGTGTAAAAAAAAAGAAAAAAGACTGTTCTGACTGCAGACATCCTGGCTATAGGGTGGCCATTTATGGATTGTTGAACAAACAGGAAATGATCACCAAAAAAGAGGGCAACAGAGGACATAGATTTACATATAATTTGCATATGTGGATTTATATGTATATATATGCAAATTTAGAATTATTAAAATGTTAATAGAAATACCGTACATCTCAGCATAGTGCAGAATACAGTGACCAGTTGGCCTGTGTACCTGCCTGTTCAGTCCAGGTGATGTTGATGGGCAACAGGTCTTATGGTTCTTTATTTTAAAACTGGAATTGAACAGGACAGTTTTTCAAATAGAGGATGGTCCTCTGGTTGGCTGTGAAAGAGGACACCTGGCCACCCTACAAGGCCCAACTACTTCATCTGCTTTCTAAACGTAGAGCTATAGATGTGCTTTCTGCTTCTTCCCAGCATCCGTCATGGCTAGATACCTGATGGTATTTTTAAATGAAATTGGAAAGAGAAGACTATATTTGTGTTACAGGCCTTCCGCAAAGAATGATCGTGCTGTTGTGGTTGTTCAGATTTCGACACCACCTCTATCTGTAGTGACTTTACAGCATAATGCAAACGTATATGAATAGCTTAAAAATAATGCAGTATGACATTAGATGTAGGTTTTCCCCCCTCTTAGGTGCTGTTAGTTTTAGGAAAAACAATATTAACAGAAAAATGAAAACAAACGGGGGGGGGGAATCTCCTTAAAGGCACAAACTCCATTCTAAAACCTGGAGGTTCAAAACGTCACATTTACCAACAAAATAACAAACAAATGGGAGTGAGACAGAAAACAAGAAAATAGTATACTTTGGAACTAGAAAAGCTACCAAAAACAAAATTCAAGGAAATCTTTCTGGAGAAAGAATAGGATTATACACAAATAGGGCATTTCTACCTCCTGGGAAAAGGACAGAAAGACAAAAAGGTCCTAGCACTGTGAAAATAACAAGCAGCAACACTCCGTTAGATTACACTTTTAAGTAAATAACCAGATCAGGGATGGTTGCCATGGGACAGAACCAGCCCCCAAAGCAATTGTATCTAACCCCCACTGCCACTATCAAATTGTTAGCCAAGGTGTAATATAAAGCTGCACCTATACGGAAGAGAAAAATGTTTTCAAGGTGTAAGAGATATTCCACACTTTAATGTTACACCTCTCTTCTTGGATTCTGTATGCAGTTTGCAAAGATACATATATTGAAATGCCATGTGCCTGAGCTCGTGATGTGCTCCATATCTGAGAAGCTGTTCATGCTAGATGGCACCAGCTTTATTACAGCGCCTGACTACTTGAGAGGGGGGATCAGTTCATACTGCAAAAGACAGCTCATCCACCAACCTAACCAGGCCACTGTCAGAGAATGGAGCCTCCCCACAACTCCCATGAATACAGACGTGGGTCGTTCCTGAACCATGGTATTCAACGTCTTCTCCCTCACACTGCCACTTTAACCAGAAACTCCATTCCTTGTCTTAACCCCATGCCCTGCCTTGGCAATGACCCCTCCAGGGGACAGGACAAACAGCCCAACTGACCCCCAAACCCAGTTTCTCACACTTTCTGAAGTTGGGTTCCCCCTTGCCTCTACCTTGTGAAGGGGCCCTCTCAATGCAACCCATACAACCTGTTCCACCACAGAATGTGTGGAGACTCTCATGCACCGTTTCATGCAGACTTCTGCTTATATTGCTGCATGTGAGGATCTGTGAACTAGGGTACTAGTCCAACTCTGGCATTAGGAGAGGAACAGATGAAAGACCATCTGACACACACACACACCCCAGCAGCTCTCCAGGTAGGGTTCTTTTTCAGGCCTACCTGGAGATGCCAGGGATTGAACCTGGGACCTTTTGCATGCAAAGCAGGTGCTCTACCACTGAGCTATGGCCCTTTCCCTGCTACATGAGGAACTGTAGCTAGAAGAAAGCAGTGGGTCTTCCAGAGCGTCCTTCCCAAATCAGATTGGCATAATGGTCATTTCTACAAGTCCAATGTGAATCAAAGAGGGTCTTCTACCAAGGGACGTTCAACCCACCCAGGTGTTGGCTGAAACAGAAGAAGGGAGGCTTCCCCTGCCTGGGGATCTTAGCCCTCCCTGGAACTTTGCACTTCATTTCCCCCCTACCCCAACACCTCGGGTGGGTGCCATTCTCCAAGGGAAGGCACCTTTCAAATTCAAAACCACTGCCACACCACCAAGCTGCCTGTTCCTGAGTGATCTGGCATTAGTTTCAAACAATGTAAAACAGCATGCATATATCTGCAGAAATTAAGTGTCGCAATATTAGGGCTGGCCCAAGATATTCCAGTCCTCAAGGCAAAGAATCAAAATGGCATTCTCCATCCTGCTAATGGCCATGGAGAACCATCACCGAGGAGCTCTTCTGCACGAGCCTCCTTGGGATGGACAGGAGATCCTCACCTGCACCACTCCCAGTCATTTCAATAGTCTCTATTCTCTTGAGCAGCTTGTTCCCTTAAAAAAAGATTTGCGGTGATAAAACCCCCTTGGCACTGCATGTGTGGGACACTCCTGTGGCCTTACTGACTCCCGGTCAGCACTTTAGATACCCCAAAGGAGAGCTAAGTCAAAACTACTCGTAGGAGGGTTTTTTGTGAACATTTTTTGCTGTGACCAAAAAAATGCCTTCCCTTTTTGGCAATTTTTGGGCACGCCTTGCAATCAAAACAAAGGTATGTTGACTTACTCCTTGATATTGCCCTCAGTCACCCCCAGTGACCTCATCACATAGGTGAATTTAATTGGCCACACAGCACTGTGACATCATCTCATCTACCGCATACTAGCTGGGATCATCTGTGTGTCTAATCAATGGAGGAGGATGAAGCTACACTAAGGGTGGGTAGGAAACGGTCACTGAAGGAACAGCTGCCAGGAGAAACAAGTGAATCAGAGGGGTCCTTTTAAGGGAAATTTTCATCCCCATTGAAATTGCAGGTTTCTATGCAAAAAACAAAGAACAGTCAGCACAGTTCTGTTGCAAAGGCTTGCTTTCAATATGGCCTCCGATACAGCTGTGCTTGTAACCCCAAGCCTACCTACACACCATTCTGAACATTCCCTAACGGGGATATAGCTGGGGTAGGGGAAAGAACAAGAAACAGGAAGCTCTAGAAGACACAAACAGAAGGAAACACCAAGGAACCAAAGGCACAGCATCCACTATGGCAGAAGGAGCCCAACTGTATATGAGCCAGCAAGGCAAAGTCTGTGCAAGTTCAGGGCCAGCAAAAAAAGAAGACGTCCCAATTCTGGCACCGGCTGATCATTTGAAGACAGACTGGAATGTGGGGCACTCAGGACTCTTCATTTTCTTCATGAACTTTTTGAATTCTTTGTTTTTCTTATCCCACTTGTGGATGGCTGTCAGCAGATACTGGGTCTTCACCTTGCGCCCCATGATGAGAAACTGGTTGCTGAGGTTGTCCAGCTGGTGGCATGGACAGTCTGCTCCATTCTTCAAGTACAGCACCAACTTCTTGAGATCTTTCTTCTTGATGGTGCCCAGCTTCAAGGGCTTCTTCTTCTTTGGGATGATCTTCTTGTCTCCATTTTCTTTTTTCACCTCTTTTATTTTCATCTTTAAAGCTGGAAATCAGAAGAAATTCAAATAGGACAGCCACATTAGTCTCTTGAAGAAAGACAACAGAGGAAGCAAAGACTCCTGCAGCCAAGATGGTGAAAAAACAATTGTTTAAAACAAAACAGAACCATATATTAATCACCTCTTAAAATCACCTGCTTTAAAACAAAATCTGAATTTAATATGACTGAGCCTGTTCAAATCTGCATTCATCATCTCTTAAAACTGAATTAATTATCTGCTATCAAACACATAGATTCCAGACGTGGGTGATATAGCAGCATCCAATTTGTTTGCAGCTTGAAATGGAATAGCAACTCTGCTTCCAGACTTCTGGAATCCAAACGACATTTTGTAGCTGGGCAAACAGCCCCAAATGTTGTGTGTGTGCGATTTTTGTAGGGCATGGGGGCCATAACTGACCCAAAAATGCACTAGTGGACAGCCACACAATAAGTCAACTACACCTGGGGAGATTGTGCAGCAAGAACTTCCACTGTGTTTAAAACACACACACACACACACACACACACACACAGCTAGGAATGCCTGAGCTCAGAGGGGCAGGGGGAAATGAAGGGGCGAAATATGGGTGGAAGATGAAAAGTGAGCGACCAAAGTGTACCTATGTCACAGTAAACGCACAGGGAAGCAACCATCATTAAAGTCTGTGATTTAATGTAGAGAGTACAGACCAGAGGCAAAAAGATCTAACTTTTGAGTTCCAGCATTAGTAATATAACACAATGGGTAATTTCACACATAGTGAATATTTTCATAAATATACAGATGTAATGTATATTTATGAAAATGTAAATTAATGTAAATTAACTTCCCATTTCATGGGGAAATACAATCCTGCCTAGCTCTTGTTTCTGGGTACTTGGGTTCAAGCAAGTAGTCTTATATATTGTTCTTACATCTGTACAGGGAACCAAACAGCAATCCATAAATTTCACAAACTAGCCTACCCTGCAGTGAAAAAGCCCTGCGCGCTACATGATCAGAAGTTTTAAATTCTGCTCCTGGGCAGTATAAATGTTCTTTTTAGTAACAAACCAGTTTTTGGTTTGAGAGGGTTTTACCCTTAAAGGTGGCCTAACAATAATTTTAAATAAATAAATAAATAAATAAGTTTATGTAGCAACCCTGTGCACATTGACCAGGGTGTTTGCCCTACTGACCATAGTGGGACTTACTTCTGAGTACACATGTCTAGGACTGTGCTGTTAATGGTTATAAACAGCCAATTAGTGTGCTCTCTTGTTCAAAGAATTTGTGAATTACAAAATTGTAAGCATGATTATTTTTTGATTAATAGTATTTGTATATTGCTTCTAATTTGAAACAAGTGATTATTAGTGTGCTCACAAATCACAAATTATTATTAGTAATTATTAGTGTGCTCACAAATCTGATTATTAGTGTGCTCACAAATCACAAATCAGTGATTACTAGTGTGCTGTTATGTTCAAATAATATATGAATTACAAAATTGTAAACACGATTATTATTATTTGATTAACAATATTTGTATATTGCTTCTCATTTGAAACAAATCAGTGATTTCAATTGGCCTTTTTTGATTATGTAAATCACCCTAAACTTTATCTATAAATTGTGAAACAAAATGGGAGTGATTTATTGATTACTAGAACCAATTT
This sequence comes from Heloderma suspectum, assembly GCF_057233095.1. NCBI lineage: Eukaryota > Metazoa > Chordata > Lepidosauria > Squamata > Helodermatidae > Heloderma > Heloderma suspectum. The sequence goes on from NC_139463.1 coordinate 42,540,339, forward strand.
ACTGGGTTATAGCACAACTCTATTAATCTCTTCCAATTCCCTATTAAATGGTTTTATGTGATACAAACCATAGTATTTGCCTCTCTTTCTTGCTCTGGTGTATCAGAATCTTGAATATATAAGAGAAAGCATAAGACTACTTGCTTTGTTTTGATATTATATTCAATAATATTATACTTTGATATTTTGATATTATATTTAATGTTGTTTAATATTATATTTAATAATGATATTATATTTAATGATTTAAATGATCATTAAATCATGGAGGGAGCAATCCTATGGCCGCTAGTCAGCGGCTAGATGGCTATAGGATATCTTGTTTTCCGGGAACTGACCTTCCCCTTCTTCCATGCTGCAGGCAGCGCGGAGATGCCTTGTGCTCTGCGCTCGCAAGAGGAGCACGGAGCGGCCAAAACGTTTCAGGGCAGGGAGGGCGGAAATGCCAGTAGGACACATCCAATGTGCCGTACAGCAGCCTCCTCCCCCACTCCGCCTTCCTGTGGCTGGACAGCCTAAAGCAGCTGTCTAGCCCAAAATGCAGGGCAGGAGGAGCATGGAGGGAATGATCCCCTCTGTGCTTCTCCTGCCCTGCATTGGATAGGCGGTCACCTCCGAGTTCGGAGGTGGCCACCTATCTGCATAGGATTGCACCCTTAATGTTTTATCATGACGATGATAAACATTTTTAACTATTTATATATGGATATATATCCAGCTTTTCTGCCATGAGGCACCCAAGACCACTAACAAAAGCAATTAAAAAACAGTCAAGAACAATATAATGCATTAAAAATTTAATTTTAAAATTAAAAAATTAGTTAATTTGGTTTTATTGGCACCCTATTTTTAAGGAATAATTTTAGTATCACGTTTCATTCTTCTTTTTCTTTTGTTCATTTTATCTCTTGTTGTTCACCACTCCGGAAGCAATATACAGCAATATACAAATGTTGTAAATAAATAAATAAATAAATCGACCAATTAAAATGCAATAGTAAAAGTGGAACAGAAGCAGCAGAAAACAATCCAACAGTTTAAAGGCCATGTATTTAAATGCCAAGATTTGAAGCCTGCTGAAATCAAAAGGCCCTCAACCGGCGGCAAAGACAGAACACGCTGCAAGCTAGGCAGATCTTCTGGCAGGGAGTTCCACAAAGAAGCCTCTCCCATGTTCCTGCCAAGCGTACATCAAAGACATGCAGGAGGGTCTCTCCAGATGACCCTGCCAGTTGCCAGCCCCCGACCTTTGCTCCTATGGCGCTACCCTCCTCAGCTGCCCAAAGCTCTCCTGCTTTCTTAAAAGACTCCACCCATTCTCTTTTACTGCTTTTTGACCCTGGAATTGTCCCACTGCTCATCTCATGCCCGATTTCTATTTACACTCGCTATCGCTGCTTGCTATGTGTGAACAGGAAATTTGCACAAATTGAGCAGTGAGCAACCTGGAGATTCGTGCAAGTTTCCCCAAATCTGCGCAGATCTCCTCCATAGGCTAAAGCGGGGCTCATTCAGCCTACTCAGGAAATTTGCACAAATTGGGAAATTTGCAAAAATCAAACTGGGAATTGAGAACAAGACAAATGAAGCACGTCTTCGACAATTTGCGAATATTTTTGGCAAGCATGAGCGTGCACTCATGTTCTGAGCTTCAAATGGGGCATGGTCGAATGTTTTGCGAACAAAAACGAAATTCTCATACATCCCTAGCAACGTGTTCTCAGAACATTGCAGAAGTGCAGCTAGGGTTAAACCTTGGGGCCAAAGTCAAACAAGCCTGTCACCAGGCCAAGGTTAAGGTTTTGGTGATAGTGTACAAAACCCTAAACAACTTGGGACCAGGATTCCTGAGAGAGTGCCTTCTCCCCTACCAACCTGCCTGGTCACTGAGATCATCACAGGGCATGCTCCTGGTGGTTCCACATGGACTATGGCTCAATTGGAGTTCAGCCAGAGAAGAGCCTTCAGTGTGGTGGCCCCCTTCCTATGGAATTAACTGCCTTCAGAGGTCATGCAGGAGCCAACATTGCATTGCTTCCAGCACCTCCTGAAGACACTGTCATTTCGGGAGGCCCTCCTTGAGCAACCAGCCACAATTGATCAAAACCTGATTGTCAGACCTCTGTTCTTTTTTCTTTTTAACATGGAGTTCTTATTCTTTTATCCTGTCTGCTGTTCATCGCTCTGAATTCTTTCAATGTGGAGCAGTATACAAATATTGTAAATACATACATACATACATACATAAGCTAGCTAGCTAGCTAGCTCCTGGGCTGGAAGGGAATGCCAGAGTCCACCAGAGCTGACACAACTCACTACAGCATCCTTTCTTTCTTAGTTCTAAAACATTTTATAGTCAGGGACAGCAAGGTGAACATAAACATGGTTATAGATGCTCATCTTATTATTTTTACTTTCAAATATATTATTCTTTTCTACCACAAAATGATGCTTATTCCCAAGTAAATTTGTTCAGCATCAGGGCAGCAAAAACAAACTCCATTATATCCCTGTAATCTTGTAGGTGGTGCTGTGATGCGCAACTACAGATAGAATAATAGAATAGTAGGGTTGGAAGGGGCCTATAAGACCATCGAGTCCACCCCCCTGCTCAGTGCAGGAATCCAAGTCAGAGCATCCCTGACAGATGGCTGTCCAGCTTCATCTTGAATGCCTCCAGTGTGGGACAGCCCACCACCTCCCTAGGGAATTGGTTCCGTTGTCGTATTGCTCTAACAGTCAGCACGTTTTTCCTGATGTTCAGCTGGAATCTGGCTTCCTGTACCTTGAGCCCATTACTCCGTGTCCTGCATTCTGGAATGATCAAGAAGAGATCCCAGCCTTCCTCTCTGTGACAACCTTTCAAGGACTTGAAGAATGCCTGATTAAAGGCAGCCACCAATGTGATCATATCACTCCAGTCCTGAAGGAGTTGCACAGGTTACCAGTTGTTTTCTGGGCCAAATTCAAGGTGTTTGTTTTGACCTTTAAAACCCTATATGGTTCTGGTCCAGCCTATCTCAAGGAGCACCTTCAGCAACACCAGAGAGGCCACTCAACAAGATCAGCCTCGGATGGCCTTCTCTCTGTCCCATCAGCCAGGACAGCTAGGCTGGTGAGGACGAGGGAGAGGGCCTTCTCTGTGGTGGCCCCCACTCTGTGGAACTCCCTCTCTAGGGAACTCCACCATGCTCCCTCTTTAATGAGCTTCCGCCACGCATTAAAAACATGGTTGTTCAGGCAGGCATTTGGGGTGGGTTAGGGTATTTTTAGAAATACAATGTTTTAATGTGGAATTTTATTGTTTTAAACTTTTGTATTATTGTACATCGTCCAGAGCAGCCGGGTGACTGGCCAGATGAGCGATTAAGAAATTTAATAAATAAAATAAAATAAATTTAATAAATAAATAGAGAGTGCTATCCTATCTCCCCTCAGTCTTCTCTTCTCAAGGCTAAACATGCCCACTTCTTTCAGTCTCTCCTCACAGGGCTTTGTTTCCAGTCCCCTGATCATCTTCATTGCCCTCCTCTGAACTCTCTCCAGTTTGTCTGCGTCCTTCTTAAAATGTGGTGCCCAGAACTGGACACAGTACTCCAGATGAGGCCTAAGCAGTGCTGAGTAGAGGGGAACTAGTAATTCACGTGATTTGGAAGCTATACTTCTATTAATGCATCCCAAAATAGCATTTGCCTTTTTTGCAGCTACATCACATTGTTGGCTCATATTCCACTTGTGATCTACAGCAACTCCAAGATCTTTCTCACTTGTAGTATTATTGAGTCAGGTATCCCCCATCTTGTAAATGTGCATTTGGTTTCTTTTTCCTAGGTGCAGAACTTGGCATTTATCCCTATTAAATTTCATTCTGTTGTTTTCAGCCCAGCACTCCAGCCTATCAAGATCACTTTGAATTTTGTTGCTGTCTTCCAGGGTATTAGCTATCTCACCCAATTTTGTGTCACTGGCAAATCTGATAAGCATTCCCTGCACCTCTTCATCCACGTTATTAATATTCAGAGTATTTCTTTTTTAAATCAGGGCTGGCAAGCAGTTTTTTCTCTCTTTTTTTTTGCTCTAATGTATCAGGAATGTAGTATCAGTTGTAAAGCATGGAATGGTGGGTGGGGAAGAAAAATGTTACGTGTGTGTGTTCACGACTGAAACATGGCCATCTAATGGGTGACCCCATATCACCATTACATCCAGGATCTAAACTTACCTCACTGCACCTCTAAACACCTGCATGATGCTCACCCATCTTGCTGTCCTTTCAATTTTCTCCTAAAAACCCACCATTTCCATGAAGGCTTTGGCTTAACTCCATGGTCCCTAACCCCTTAAATAAATGGAACTGAGTATGTGTAACAGCACATGTCCAAACTGTTTCCCAGTTCCCCTTGTTTCTGTCCCCTCCCCTCCCCTCCCTTCCCTTTCTCATCTCCTTTCCATTGAAATTTAAGCTATAAGCTCCTCGGGGCAGGGAACCTGTCTTTGGTTTTGCTTACTATACCATGTAAAGTGCCAGGTACACCAATGGGGCTACATAAATAAAGAAATGTTCTCAGGAAAAGAAAAAGCAACAGGGAGTCATGCTTCAAGCCTCACACACCGGCGGGCCGAAACGTTCTGCCAAAAGAAGTGAGGGCTGATGGGCCATATGTGCTTGATCAAAACAAGGAGCCAAGTAATGGAGAAAGGGCTCTTTTAATGCGCAACACATTGTCATCATTGTTACCCTATAAACTGAATTCCACCCCACAATTGCCACAAAGGAACATTAACTGTGGACTGAAGCTGCAATCAATAACTGAAACAAAGTACTCAGCCCAAAAGAGAGACTATTTTTCCATTTAAGTCGCATCACATTCACTTTCCTACTCTAGGGGGATGGTGTGGACAGTGGAAAACTGTTCCAAACACCTTTGTCCATGGAGTGGCACAGGTGGGTAGAAGAAAGACACTGCTTCCCATTCCTAGGAAGGCAGGACGACATCGGCCAGGGCTGTTACCAAGACAGCCCCTGTCGCTTAGCTGCAAACAAAGCCCTGGGAAACGTGAATGACAAATGAGCCGGTGCAGTGCAGTGGTGAGAGTGATGGACTGGGAGCCGGGAAATCCAGGTTCTAGTCCCCACTCCGCCATGAAGCTCACTGGGTGACTTTGGGCCAGGCACAGACTCTCACCCCAACGTACCTCACAGGGTTGTTGTTGTGAGGATAAAACGGAGAGGAGGAGGATAATGTGAGCTGCCTTGGGTTCCTTGCAAGAGGAAAAAAGGCAGGGTATAAATGCAATCAATCAATCAATCAGTAAGTAAGTAAGGGTCTTGTAGCACTTTAAGACTAACAAATGTATAATTCCATAAGCTTTTGTGGGCCAAAATCTTGGGATGGCGGAGAATTCCACCACGGATTTCAGTGAGGCCAAATGCACTGGCATTCAGCCCCGCGAAACCCGTGGCAGAACGGCCTCCCACCCCCCGCCACCTTGCGGAATAGCCCCGCAATAAAACTTACCTGGGGCTCCGCCGGCAGCGGCTCCCGCTGGTCTTTCGACCAGCTGCCGTGGCCACCATTTGCATCCTGCTCTTTGCCGTGACAGGCTACGTGGGTATTTACGTAGCCTATCACGGCAAGCAAAACAAAAACAAAAACCAGCGTACGCAAATGGCAGCAGCTACGGCGGCCGCCATTTGCGTTCCCTTTTTTTCGCTGTTTTAGCCTTTGAAAATATTTACGTAAGCTATTATGGCGAATAAAAGGGGAACGCAAAAGCGTAGTGGGCGCTATTTGCGTTCCTTTTTTTCTCTCGCCGTAATAGCTTAAGTAAATATTTACGTAGGCTAAAGCGGCAGGGGGGAAAAGGAACACAAATGGCGCCCACTATGCTATTTGTGTTCCCCTTTTTTTCGCCATAATAGCTTACGTAAATATTTACATAGGCTAAAACAGCGAAAAAAAGGGAACGCAAATGGTGGCCACCGTAGCCGCCGCCATTTGCATACGTGGTTTTTGTTTGTTTGTTTTTTGCTTGCCGGATGTCCGGCTGCGGGCAGCCCCGGCCGGCGGCTCCATGGAATCTCCGCAGAGCGGAGCTGGCCGGATTAGGATTTCGGGGGGAGGTGCGGAGCGCCTCCCTCCCACCGCGAATCACCCCGTCAAAAAGGTAAGTGACTTTCGTACATCCCTACCAAAATCTCACTTTGTCAGAACTTTGGGAACATCATTCACAGGTCACATTCCCCGGGGTCGCAAGGAACTAAAATAACATAGAAAAGGTCAGTGGTCCCACATCTCGGCTTGGGGTCTGTTTTGTACTCCCAATCATGTGCATTCTGCAGGCCTCCAGCCATGATTTACACCCATGGTTGCCCTTCAGAAACAACACCATCTATATATTAGTAAACTCAGCACTGGATCATATTTTAAGCCACTTACTGTCAGAGTTGGATCTGAGCCCAGAGAGCCCCAAAGCAGTTCTGATTCTGAGGAAGAGATAGAAACCGCAGGAGAGGAACCCGCGTGCTGTTCAGAGGAGCAGCCAGGGGGAGAGCCCCCCCGGTACACATTCCTGAGAGTGATAGTGACCCTGGCAGGGAGAGGGAGGCGCAACAGTGGTTTCTGGACACTAGGCGCCGGCGCAGCGTCAAGTGGGAGATGGCGGGCGCTGAGAGGAGGCGCTCAGCCCACTTGGCGCGACGGCAACAGCGGCACCCCGATGCCCCACGGGAAAAGGGTGGACTCTCTCCTCCTAGCCCATAAGTACAGAGGTTTCCCGCCTTCCCCTCCAAATGGAGATCAACTGATTCCTAAGGTTAGAACCCCCGAGTAGGCAGCTCTCTTAAGTCTCACTCGCAGGATCAAGCAATTAGCATCTGTAAGCATCATTAGGTTGAATGGGAATAAAGCCTTGGAAAAGAGCCCTATTGTCTGCATGTTGATTCTGGCTACCTGAGGATTCAGAAGGCGGCAGGGGCGACCTCCCGACACTTACTAGGGTTACAGAGAGATGGAGAGGAAAGGGGTGGCTTTGACAATGTATTCCAAAAATCAAATACAGAACAACAACACCCTGAGGGAAATATAGGCGGCAGACTTTTGACATCCATAGCCATTGGCTCAGAGAGCTCTGGCTTCAGTTGACTGAAGTGAGCCCTCTCTAGCCATTGGCTTGGGTGCTGAGGTGTTATGGAATCTCAAGAAACACTCCAACTGATCCAAACATTCCAGCTGCTCAAGATCTCACTAATCCTTTGAATGTTTATATATTCTACACTGAGGATGTACAGGTCTGCCTAGGGCTAGCAAGGCAGGACTTCCTCTTCGCCCAGCCCATAGCTCCTGCACTCCCAGGCCTGCCCTCTTTCTTTCTTTCTTTCTTTCTTACTTACTTACTTACAACATTTCTATACCACTCCACATCTAAACAGATCTTGGAGTGGTGAACAACATGAGATAAAATCAACAAAAGATAAAATGAATGAACCATGATATTAACATTATTCTTTAAAACACAGAGTGCCAATAAAACCGAGGCTGGTTAACCAAGGAAGGCTTCCTGGAAAAGAGCTGTTCTCAGGAGGCTCCAAAAACAACCCAGCATTGGCACCTGCCTGACCTCCAGAGGCAGGGAGGTCCACAGGATGGGAGCCACCACACTGAAGGCTCTTCTCTGGGTGGACTCCATTTGGGCCACAGATCCATGTGGAACCACCAGGAGCATGCCCTGTGATGACCTCAGTGATCAGGTAAGTTGGTAAGGGAGAAGGCGCTCTCTCAGGTATCCTGGTCCCAAGTTGTTTAGGGCTTTGTACACTAGTATCAAAACATTAAACCTTTCTTGCTTCCTTGGGCCTTATTCTCCATTTTCAATAAATCACCTGATTTATGTTGAAAAATTATAGCCTCAAACTCGGTGTTTCGGGTGCCGAAATGGCATCCGAGATGGAAAGCAAGATGTGGGAAGGGGAGAGAAAGAGAGACTGAAAGAGTTGCGGGGGGGAGAACTCAACTATCTTTTAAATTCTTTTTTAAAGCGGCTTGCTGTCACTTCTTCCAGTGGTGGCTGCCAGTGGCTATTATTCACTCCCTGATCAAAAATGCCAACAGGAAGCCTGTCATGAGGAACTCTGCATGATGTGATGGCAAACTGTTTTTTTTTTTTTAAGAAATAAATGTTTAATGGTAAGCCCCTTGCTGATATGCTTTGGTACCTTTGTCCCTTCCCTAATCGACCAAAATGGCCCCATTTGGCCACCCACAAATGGAAATGCACATTTTGGGGATCGGGGGGGGGGGTGGTACAGCCCTACTGACCGCTGAACTTGACTTTCCCTTAAGCACAGCACATGCAGGCCCACCAGAGAGCCTGATCTGAACCACCACTTTGAATTCTGCCCAGATACAGGCCAATATCCGGTGAAGCTGTTGTAAAAGCCTGGTGGCTCGGATTTCAGTGGGACGGTGAATCCATTCCGGGTTTCAGCCAGAACTCTGAAGGAGCTATGTGGAAGCACCTTGGAGAGCTCCTTTAGAGTTCCGAATGAAACCCGGAGCAGATTCACCGCCCCACTGACATCGGAGCCACCAGCCTCCACCGACATGCTCCCTGTAACTGGTCCCAGTCAACAGTCTGGGTGCAGCAGCATCTTGGACCAGCTGAAATTTCCGGACAGTTTTCAAAGGCAGCCCCACAGAGTTTGTCCCTTCCATCTGCTCCCGAGGTAGAAAAGTGCAGACAGGCACTGCCCTGGCCTGGCCCGGCCCTTGGACCTGCCGCAGCAAGGACCACATTGTCACTGTTAATCATTCTGGCATCCATGGAGCCCATCGCGCCAACCGTCAGAGGAGGAGGATGGCTTGGAACTCTCCAGTCTCTTCTGGAAAGATGCCTTCACCCCTCACCCCACCCCACGAAGCACAAGGGACAGAGCGGAGCTTAAACATAGCCACTTATCAGCACAGATTGCATCTTGGCTTCTGGCCTTCAGCAGAGCTGCCAAAGCAAACATCTCCCCTTCGCTGGAACCCCAACTTTCCCATCAGCTTGATACACTCTCAGGCATCTTATCCCAGGTGGAGTCCCAAGAGCAGAAATGATGGAGAAGCTGGAATCCCATCCAGTTCCATGGGCTTTAATCCAACATGCTTGACGCCGATCTCCAGCCGTCCCCTCCCATCCCAGTCATTATTCACCCAGAAGAGAGTTCAGCAAAATGCTAATTTACAGCACCACCAAATAATGTACAGGAAATTCTCAGCTGGATGCAGTGGGAGAAAGAGAAAGTGTGTGTGTAAACACATGCAAACATGAGCGGTTAAGCTACAGGCAGCAGAGAATCGGGTCGGGGGGAAAGCAAACAGGGCTGATCCAAGCCATTGTGATGCCTAAGACAAAGAGCAATGCCTGCTATGGTCCCAGGTGTCACGCCACCACTGAAGTCAACTTCAGAGGAGAAGCCAGAACCATCAGTGCCAGTTGGCCCCTCATGAGACCCTGGCACTGGCCAAGATGGTCTGGGACCCTCAGGAGTGATGCCTTTGGACAGGGCCTATCGGTGGGGGCTGTGTCTAGGATTTTAGAAGGGGTAGAGTAGATAGGGAAGTTAGGACCAAGTATTAATTAATAATAACAACAATAACAACAACATATAACAATAACATGTAACTCTTCTTGAGTGAAATACATTTTTATTTGTTTGTTTTAAACAATTGTTTGTTTTAAACAATGTGTTGTTTGATTTTACGCTACCTTTATTATATCTGTTTCCTGGTTACTTCTCCTGTAGTGGGTTGAGAGAACCAATCGAGCATACTGGGTTTCTCTGGAACCTCGAGCGAGTAAAAGGGCTGAAGCTTGTGGGACAGTGGGTACAGCTGTCCCAAAGTGAAAGCAGGCGTTCCGGGGGGGTGGGGGTCTCAGTGTCTGAGGAAGAGGCCGGGGAAAAGGTGGAACCCAGGCAGGAATGCCACAAGGGGCCATTTGACCCAGGGACTCAAATTCAGACTGGACGTTATCTCGAAATGCAGTTATACAGACAGACACAGAGATGAGCTGACAGGACTGAAAGAAGGGGACGTTCACCGTGCAACTTTAAAATGGACTGTAAGCCAAAGGAATTGCTTCAAGGAGGACTCCAGCTAGGACGTGCTGGTACGCTTCCTAATGTCACCGTTGCATTGAGGGTTTTGCTCAGTCTACCTGCCTCAGCAGCTTCAGGTGAACGGTATTTCAATGTGCTGAAGCAAGTCAAGAATTGTCACCGTTCAGCTCTGGGACAAGGTCTTTTGTTTTGAATGGCCTTGCTATGCTTAACATAAACTGTGACATTATATTATTATATAATGGTCCCAGGGCGTAGCCTGAAGGCACATGAGGCAGCCACTTTGCTGAAGCTTAAGCAGGTCTGGGTCTGGTCAGTGCTTGGAGGGGAGACCACCTGGGAACCACGTGTAGCCACCTTGAGTTCCACGATGGAAGGAAGGTGGGAGATAAATGAAATAAATAAATTATTATTATTTTCATTTCTATACCTTGCATTTCTAGACGTTGCAAGAAAACTAATTTTTCCCAGAATAATTGGCCAATTTGCACAGAGAAAAGCTAGAAAAGCACTTGTTAAATAAAAAGGGAACATTTATTACAAATTATTGCATTGTATGTTTTGTGTGAAAAGTGTTAATTTGTTAAATGCAAACATTTAAAATATACAAGAATATTTGTAACCCCGTTTTGGCATTTCCTCATTTTTTAATATCCCGGGAGCATCCAAAAATGGAACTGGCCCAGGCCTCTCTCGACCTCTGAGAGGGCCTGCCTTTGGATCGGCCTCATGGAGAGGGAGAGAGCTCAGCTTCTGAGGCAGAGGGAGATACTGGGCAGAGGGAGATGCTGGGCCCCAGCCTAGCCCCCAAGAACACAACACCTTAAGATCCATGATAGGGTGGTGGCCAGGGGAAGGAGTGCTCGCTTACTGAAGAGGGCTACTCATGAGCAGCTGAGCACTGGGTGGGGCTCTAGTAGCTCTAGCTATATCAGCTCTCACTGGTAAGTTGGAAGCTGTCCTTCTCCACACCCCAAGGCATGAGGCTGTCATGTGGCCCAGGACAGACTGTGTGGCGCACACAGCACTATCCTCCAGCACCTCACCACTGCTTTTTTGCCAACCCATCCAGAGCCTGCTTGCTGCCCATGCAAAGAAATGCACAAGCGTGTGTACATCACAGGAGCAGAGCAAGGCACGCACACGTGCAATGCCCACTGGAGTGTGTGGCTTAGGCAGGCAGCCCCCTGCTTGCTTGCTCTGTCAAGGGCCTTTCCCAACAGTGCTGTCTCTGGCAAGTGGGGAGAAGGTGACAAGGTCAGGGATGGGCAGAAGGTAGATCTCCAGATGTGTTGGACTTCAACTCCCAGAAGCCCCTGCCAGCATGGCCAATGATCCGGAATGTTGGGAGTTGACGTCCAAAATATCTGGAGATCTGCTTTCTGCCTACACCTGGACTAGGTGAGCTAGCCTGTTCTGATCCATCCATAGGAGGTACCCATGAGGCAAAAGCAGGCAAACTGATAGTGAACCAAGTCCCTCCATCCAGTCTACTGCTCCTAAGCTAGACACACACACACCTTGCTTGGAGTGTGGTTCCTTAAAAAGCCAACCAAGGCTCGAAGGTGGGCACTTCTTGTTCTTTTTGTGGCCTCCTGCCAGGTATGCTCCCTGTGCCGTTGTCCAGGCATGGTGGTGCAGGGGGACATGACACCTCAGGTGAACTGTGCACAGGGGGAGGGATCTGCAGGGGTCCCAGCATAGGTCATGCATGCTCCTGACCTCTAGCCTCAGGTTCTGTATCAGGAGCCTAGGCCATGGTACAGTAGACCTAGACTGCGCTAGCTCATTCTCCTCTGACTCTGAGCTCAATTCTGGGTCAGTGACACCCCAGCCCAGCAGCAGGCAAGCATGGTGGATGGAAATCGCCATGGGGTTCAGAGGAGAATGACCAAGATCTCACAGGGAACAGCTGGGGAATACTGCTGCCATCCGCCAGCATCCACTGCCTGAAATGAAGGAAATGTGTGGGAAGGATCACACTTATGGCACCCCCAGTCCAGGCTCCAATGCTTGCCTAGTCCTTCCAATGTGATCCCACAACTCCTAGGTACCATTAGGCTGATCTGGCCCACTTCAGGTGACAGATACAAACTGTCAATTACCCAGTTCATTATATTTTCAATCAGCCCAGTGGGGCACCATTTCGATCTGCTCTCTCAGGCCCTGAAATGACTTGGGCTGTGTCCAACTCTTACAGCTCTGGGTCTGAAGTGAGACCTCAGAGCATAGGGGAGGCAAGCACACACGACTCCCATAACATACAAATGAGACCTAATGGCCAGGATTGTGAGGGATGGGGGAGAAATTAGTTGGGTTCACATTTTTATGGGAACTTGCCTAATTTCACACTTTTGAACGAATACACGAACCAAAACCCAGTTATCCATCTAATGTTTGCTCTCCTCCAATTTCTGCATTGGAATTCTCCAATACAAAAATGTGTATAAAACTGGGCATACTGTGGCAGATTCCCACAAAAATGTATATATTCATGAAAATAATGTTCCAAAGTGCATTATATTAGGAAACTTTCTGGCAAAACTGCATACAAAAACACATGTATTAGGAGAAATGTGCACAAAAATCCATATGAATCTTCATGCAAACTGTTAATTTGTTTTTAGTTCTCAATATTTGGGGTGAACTAAAAAAATGACTGGCCCTTTTAGGCAGCCATTCCTTCAGTTCTGAAGCACATGACTCACATTTCTCTCCCTGCCATTCCATGCTTCACAACTGCCTCTACAAAAACACACCATTGTTTGCCAAGAGAAAAGGATATTTTGCAAAGTAAAAACAATGAAATGAGCATCTGTAACTATGTACATGCCCAGCTGGGAGCGTGCTGCAGTGACCACATTTCCACTAAGCCTGTTTGCAACCACCCCATCACCTACTACTGATTGCATGGTCATTCAGGGGTGGAGGGAGGGGGGAAACCCTGGGTTATGCATAGGGATGTACAAATTCTGTTAAATCCGTTCCATCTGGGTTTTGTGGATTATCAAGTGTCATTTGTTCTATCTTCCATTCATTGACTGAATCGGGGGGGGGGGTGCTACCAGAATTTTGTTCTACTTGCACTAATTCACAACAGAGCAAGTGTGCATGCTAATGCACATTTGCACACTTGCGTATTAGTGCTAATACAAATTGGTGCAACTCCACTCCAAAAGTGAAAAACAGCCCTCAAGTCCGTGTAATCCATGTGCCTTGGAAAAAGCCGTCCATTATGGAACCTGCAGGTCAGATTCATAGAATCTAAACTCATTTGAATCCGTTGCAGATTTCTCTGACATCCCTAGCTGTGGGGGCTCTGGACTTCAGCCCTGAGATCCGGCTTTAAGTGCACCACCCAGCATGTGCTCTACCACTGAGAAATGGGCCCCCTTTCTTTGGAGATAGACAGGAGACCCTCTGCCTGACCCATGCGAATGGAAGGAGCAAGGGTAGGAAAACAGAAAGTTCTCTTCGGGCAAACCTCACTATTCCTTCTCCAAAGAAGGAAAACTGCCAGAAGATCCATTAGATCTGTAAGACTAGAAAGCTTCAGGCAACAACCTGCCAGTCAGAGAGGTAAGAAAACAAAACAGCACATTGATTTTATTTCAGTTTCCACTGCCATTCGAGAAGGGATCCCGCGAACGCCAGCTGAATGGCAGAAACAAAATGAAAAGGGTATCATCTCTCCAAAGAAGGCCATGGGGGAAGGAATTAGCACTGAAAAACTGCAGGAATGGACTGAACAAGTGAGGTGTGAGAAATGCAGAGCATTCTCGTGCTGCAGATGGGGTTTCTGCAGGGTTGGGCCTACCATTAAGGGAAGTGCAGTGGCCACTTCAGATAGCAGATGCTGGGGGGCAGGGAAGGGGACAGCAATACCAGCAACCCCTTCCTTGGCCCATAGTCCAACGTTCCTCCAACCACCCAGCCACATGGAGGATCAGGCTGCACAACTAATTCCTCATGGATGAATGCAGCAAAGAAGGAGGGCAAAGCGCACATCAACTAGGGATGGACGCGCCCCCCCCCCATCCGGGTTCTCTGGTCACCCAGCCCCTGTCCCTGCTCGCATGTCCCCGGACCAGTGCTTGAGCCCCACACCGGCTCACCGAGCTGCCTGCACTTCCTCAGGCCCCATCCGTCTCCGCCGTGATTGCATGTTTTTAAAGACATGGTGATTGCAATACTGTGCACATAGACTTATACGCAAAATGGCACCATGAATCTTGCATATATGGGTGATTTACGGTGCCATTTTATGTGTAAGTCTATGTGCAAAAAATGTGCACATAGACTTATATGCAAAATGGCACTATAAATCACCCATATACACAAGATCCACAGCGCCATTTTGTGTATAAGTCTATGTGCATAGTACTGCGATAGCCATGTTTTTTCAAAACATAGCAATTGCAGCAGAGGCGGATGGGGTCCAGGTAAGTTGCGGGCGGTCAGCAAGTACAGGAGGGGGTCGAGCGGGGGCAGGGACTCAGTGGGAGTGGCTTGGGGAGCACAGGCACAGGCAGTCTTCTAGAATCCCGGACTGGGATAGGCACCATGTTATCCCTAGCATCAACCTATAGGACATACTGTACCTAAACACAAATATTTATCTGTGGCTGCATCTTTAGGTTTTGCTAGTATGCCCACCAGGAAGGAGCCAGGATAAGAGACGGGAACTGTTCAGGGATGGCCCTTTATTTATCCCTTCCCCTGGGAGATACGATTTTGTTTTTTTGGAGAGTCCTAAGAATGTTTTTATTTCAGACTGATTTTAATTGAAAGGGCAAATTATATTTGTATCTGTTCTTAGCGGCCCTGTTTTTAGGTCTTGGCTGGCAGCACCCAGTGGAAATTGCGACTGAAACAAACTTGAGCCACCCAAGAGCATGGACACTCTTTAGCTCAGCTCATGTATTTTTCAATGAGGTTAGGACAGGAGAACTTTCCAACGGGCTGTGCCTCATGTAAATTAGTCGGAGGGAAAGTGCCTTTTGGGCTCCCACCACAGACACCAAAATGTCCCAAGCTGGTCCTGACAGAATTTTCTCCTTCCATTTCTACATATGAGCCAAGAAGCTCAGAGCAGCTGAAATGAAAACAGAAAATATAAGGACAAATGTCTAGGACTACAAATGAGATGGATGAATCTGTCTGTTTTGTTTTCTTCTGCATGCAAATTTTCATAAATTCAAGTTCTTTCTCTCCCAAAGATGAAGAACTTCGTGAATGTTAGTTAATACTTATCAAAAATGAACTGAAGGGAAATTCTCACCCACCTGCACAAATTCAAGAAGTACAGCTATTCCCAGCATGGAGAGGAACCCAGAGCAAGGCATAAGGCAAGGTGAAGCCCTTGCTCAGGCAACGGAGCGGGGCCAGCACAGGAGAGCGGCAAATTGCGTATGCATTCCCAACTTTTGAAAGTGATTTTACTGTCTGCAAAGGGATGTATGCTTTAGCATACCTCCCTCTCACCCCCAGTGATAAAATGTTGTGGTGTATCATGATAATCTTGCATCACAATAAAATACATTACCTACCAATAGTGCAGTCCTATGCATGTCTAAAAGGTAAAAAGGTAAAGGTGTCCCCAACCAGTCGTGTCCGACTCTAGGGTGTGGTGCTCATCTCCATTTCTAAGCCGAGGAGCCAGCGCTGTCCGAAGACGCTTCTGTGGTCATGTGGCCTGCATGACTGAACACCGAGGTGCACGGAACGCTGTTACCTTTCCCGCTGAGGCGGTACCTATTTATCTACTTGCAATTTCTTGCTTTCGAACTGCTAGGTTGGCAGGAGCTGGGACTGAAGACGGGAGCTCACTCCGTCATGCAGCACTCGGGTCTCGAACTGCTGTCCTGCCGACCTTCCGGTCTGCAATTCAGCTTCTTAACCACTAAGCCACTGCGGCCCCTATGTCTACTCATGCATGTCTACTCAGCAGTAAGTCCTCCTGAGTTCAATGGGTCTTACTCCCCAGGAAGTGTGCATAGGATTGAAGCATAACTCTTGAAAATCAAGCTTTTCTCCTTCTTCTGGAAGGTGCACAGATTTTAATAGATCATGTGGTAAAGTGGTAGTGCAATAAAGAAAGCATGGGTTTGAAGCATTCTCTCCACCCCTAAGGTTTCAAAGTCCCCATTTGAAAGTTTAAGATTCAGAACATTAGCTATTTTCAAAGAAAATATGTGCTTTAAATGCATGTTGTAAGCTAGGGAATTTAAAAATGGCACTAATTTTTAACAATATCGCCAACGTTTTTATTTATGCAAGTGGTGTGGGTGGGTGTGGGCATGCATGTGTGTGTGAGAGAGAGAGAAAGAGGCAGAGAGGAGGCTCACTGTGTTTAAGAGAGAAATCTTAGGGGATGCCACTTTTCCTCTCTTCCTCAGGCAGCAAAATGCCTTGGGCCGGCCCTAGAAGACTGTGATGGACTCACTTGCCATGGAGCTGTTAAACATGAGGAGCCAGTGGAGGCTGGTGACTCCGATGTCAGTGGGGCAGTGAATCCGCTCTGGGTTTCAGTCAGAACCAGTCAGAACTCTAAAGGAGCTGTCCAATGTGCTCCTCAGGTGGGTGCTTCACCTTGGATAGCTCCTTTAGCGTTCTGACTGGTTCTCACTGAAACCCAAAGGATTCACCGCCCCACTGACATCGGAGCCACAAGCCTCCACTCTGAGGAGCCTTTCAGAAAAAAGAGGTGGCATCCGTAACTGCACAGTACAAATACACAGGGATTCAAACCCAGACTTTTAAGAGCTAAGCAATCAAAGCCCTGGGCCTGGATAGCCAAATCTTGCCAGCTTTGCTTTCTCCCACATTTAGTTTTCTTTTAACCTCACATCTTTTTGCCCTGAATATGGAGAACTTTGAGAATATTGGTAAATTATTATTAAAACCAAACCAAAACAGAATTCTCACCCACCTCAAATTACAAACAAAACAGAAACACAAACTGGTAGAGGTGAAGTTCATAATTACCGGGCTTGGCATACAAACACTCATAACATTTGGCTACAGTGTGAAGCAAACGCCATTTCCCTCTGAAATTCTTCTTTGGCTCAGATTCTGACTCAATTGGTCTCCATATAATGTCTTCGATATTATAACAGCAGGAACCCTGGCACCGGGGATCTGAGGACATGAAGTTTCCAGGGCACCCGACATCCATTGTTTTCCCAGGACTCAGTTGTCCTATGAAAACAAGATTTCCCAGCGTCCCTGGAGCTTGGACCACTTAAAGGTGCCACAGAGAAAGGGCTCATGGACTTCCTTCCTCTCTGAATTTGTGAATTTGCGCAAATCTGGTAACAACAAAATCCAATTCTGGCAATGGGAAGGCGGAACGAAAGGTAACTGCCAATCCGCGAAACACAGACGGATCGGAATTTACACAGTCCATACATCCCTACTCCGAAATCATACATCCACCCCACTGGGAGTCTGAGTTCTACCATCCTGGCTCTGCTTACATGAGGGAGCATCTCCTCCCTCCGAGGTTCCTCCCTCCTTTAAAATGAACCTGCAGTGGAAATGTGAAATAAATAATCCCCCGGCTCCCCACAGGCGCAGAGTTTGAGAGGGTCATTGTCAGGAGCTGCTGGGACTAGAACCTCTGGATGTGCACTCCGCCCTGCTCCCCGGGGCCAAAACTTAGGCAGTTTCCTGACTGTGCTGTATTCCCAGGTTCTGGAGTGACTCCACCCACCCCGAAAGCCCATTGGCTCTCCCTGACCTGGCTGGGGCTATAAAGGCTTCCAGGTCAAGCTAGGACTTACGGCTGCACCTGGCTAGTTCTGTGGGGAGAGGCTCCTCTGCCCTGCCTACAAGCCAGGTTATTCTGCCACCATTCCTCATGTCTCTGTTCTCCCTGTACCTCCATAAAGCCGTCCAGCATCCTCACAATTGCAGCCACAGAGGACAAATGCAGCAGAATTCTGCATTTGAATTCACAAGCCTCTCGATCACCCTCCGAGATCATAGGTGCAAGGGAATGGGGTGACCCACAAAGGACCAGCAAACACCTGGGGTCCATAATACATCACAGTCAAAGAGCTGCTACCCTGAAATTTCCACAGAGTCCTGGTCTTACAAGAAGTGAGGCCAGCCCCTACATTTACAACAGGGCTTTCATTGTTCTTTATTTCCTGCCTACAATGTCCTGGCTGCCCTCTTCCACCCCAGACATGGCTGCGTTCCAGCAGCAGGCAAAGATATTCTGAAGGTTAGTCTGGGAGGAGCCCCAGGCCCTCAAGAAAAGCTGAACATACCACCAGGAGCGAGGAGATGGGGACAGTGGCATGGCGGAAGTGGCGTGAGGCAAGGCCCACAGGGTCAAAGCACTGGGATGTTTTGATTAGCAGGGATGATTGTGTCACCTGCCGCCCCACTCAGAATGTCCTGTTCCCTCTGAGCTTAGCTGCAATCCTCACAGTAGCTGGGGGGTGGATGGGTTTTCCAAGCAATGCTATATTCTGTGGGGAGCTAACCCTGTTGTAATGTAAAATATTTTGGGGTGTCTTGGTCTAGAATGGGCAATTAAGGACACAATCCTATGCATGTTTAGATAGCAAAAAGTCCTCCAGCTCCCAGCATCCCCTAGCCAGTGCTGCTGACTGGGGGATGCTGGGAGTTGGAGGACTTTTTCCTCTCTAAACATGCATAGGATTGCGCCTTAAGAAACATTAGATTTACAGAAGACCTGGTCTGGTGGAGATCAAAACTAGGGGTTTATGAAACACACTCACCCATCCGGTTGGGGCATCCACTGGGGGGGGAGGTGATCCGTCCCTCCCCCCAGAATCCTCCCCGGCCAGCTCCGCTCCACAGCGAGTCCGCGGAGCCACCGGCCAGGCCCATCCGCAGCCGGACTTCCGTCCGCTGCCGGTCTGCAGCCACAAATGGCTTCCGGCATAGTGGATGCCATTTGCGTCCCTGCTTTAGCCGTGATACGCTACGTAAATCTTTACGTAGCCTATCACGGCAAAGAGCAGGGACGCAAATGTGTTTTAGCCGTGATAGGCTACGTAAATCTTTACGTAGCACATCACGTGTAGCCTATCCCTGCTTTAGCCGTGATAGGCTACGTAAATCTTTACGTAGCCTATCACGGCAAAGAGCAGGGACGCAAATGGCGTCCGCTACGCCATTTGCGTCCCTGCTTTAGCTTTAGCCGTGATAGGCTACGAAAATCTTTATGTAGCCTATCATGAAAAGAGTAGCGACTCAAATGGCGTAGCCGGAGCAACAGACAACAACGGATGGACCCGGACTGGCCAGCAGCAGGTAGGGTCTGTCCTGGGAAAATGCCGTGGGGTGGAGGGGGGGGGTAGTCCATTCTGCCATGGACTCCAGTGAGGCTGGATTCTTTAGATTTCAGATTTCTCCGCCATCCCTAATCAAAACTGCTAGAACTGGGTTGATGATATGGATCAACTGGGGTCTGTTGTGAAACACTCAAGCACTTCAAAACTGACCACTACACCACTGGCTGGGAAAGGCTGCTACCACCGAGAGCCACTTCCCCACGCTGCACACAGGCACACATTTTTGTGGAAGGAAGGACTCGATCCTGAGGGGTCAGCAAGGGTACCAAACCCATCTCCTCTCGCTGCTGGGGTTGCTTCCCAAAGGATACTGGAGAAAAGAAAAGAAAAAGACAGGCTAAACCCAACTCCCCCCCCACACACACACACACACCATAATAATGTAAGCTTTCGTTATATAGATCTGGCTTTCTCCCAGAAAGGGTTACCTGCCAGCTAGCAGTGTTTACCTTGGTGGACATTCATGAGAATTTGGAGTTTGGACAGATTAGAGCTTATGTTCAGTGCCAGGCATAAGGCTTTGCCTGATAAGTTTCCCACGCCAGGGAACACAGTTCCTCCAAAGGACCAGATCAGCCTTTCCCGCCTTGGAATGGCCATGCCGGCAGACTGGACATGACAGGAGGCGCCGTCCAACACATCAGAAGGGCACCAGGTGGGGGAAAGGCTGGACTAGACAAAAGAGCTGGCCAGGCAGCTCAGAGCTGGAGGGGTCCCCCAACTGGTGGTCTGCACTGGCCTGGCCAGAGACGAAGGGTGCAGTCCTACAGGGGTAGTCAACCACCTCCAAACTCAGAGGTGGCCGACTATCCAATGCTGGGCAGGTGGAGCACGGAGGGGATCCTCTCCTCCACGCTCCAGCCACCCTGCATTTGCAGCTAGATGGCCAATTTCAGCTGTCTAGCCAGGGAACAGGGAGAGGAGGCCAGAAGGCACATAGGAAGTGTCATGATGGCACTCCCACCCTCCCCTCCCCACCCCCAGGAACGTCCCATTTTCGCCAGCTCCGCACTGCTCTTACGTGTGTGGAGCCAGGGACAAACCGCGCTGCCTACAAGGCAGCAGGGGAGGGGACAGGGAGTCAGGTTTCTGGTTCCCAGAAACCGAAAAATCCTTTGGCCATCTAGACGCTGTCTAGCGACCATAGGACTGTGCTCTAAACGTGGAGAATGAATGACAGCCTAATATTCTTCATGGCCCTTCCTTGGCAATCTGTTAGAACAAGTGGAGACCTCCATCAGTCCAAAGATGTTTTTTGCTACGTGTTCAGTACCTCCACCAAACCCTAGGAAGAGCCACTGCAAAAACAAAACCCCCACAATCACCACTCTCATCTGCTCTGTTAGTAATGCAAAATACATACATTCAGGGTGCACGTTGAAACAGAAAAAAGTCCTACAACAACCAGCATGCACCAGCCAGCATTTATTTATTTATTTAAAACATTTCTTGGCTGCCTTTCAGGTCAGAAGCCATCCCAAGCAAAAAAATACATAAAAACAGTTAAAATATTAAAAGTGATAAAACCCACAAAAACAACAATAAAAGCCAACAATGATGGTAACAGCAGCAACAGCAGCTATATCAAGAGAAGGCCAAAGTAAAATAATATGTTTTCAAGGCCTTCTTAAAAGTCTGCAATGACAAAGCATGGCGAACCTCCGATGGCAGTTTGTTCCAAAGGAAGGGGGCACTGCAGAGAAGGCCCTCTCACGTGTGGTCACTCACCTGACTGCTCTCACAGGTGAGCAAATGAGAAGGGCCTCTCTTTCTGACCTTAAAGTGCGGGCAGGCTAATATGGGTGAAGATGGTCCTTCAAGTAACTTGGTCCCAAACCGTTTAAGGCTTTAAAGGTCAAAACCAGCACTTTGAACTGGGCTCAGAAACACACCGGTAACCAGTGCAGCTGGCACAGTATAGGCATCATGTGATTGAAGCGCCTCGCCCCCACCAACACTCAGGTGGCCTCATTCTGCATAAGCTGGAGTTTCCAAACCTTCAAAGGCAGCCCCATGTATAGCACATTACAGTAGTCCAACCTGGATGTGACAAGTGCATGGATAACTGAGGCAAGAGCCGACCTCTCCAGATAGGGCCGCAGTTGGCGTTCCAGCCTAAGCTGGTAAAAAGCACTCCTGGACACCACAGCCACCTGGGCTTCCCCAGTTAGCTCAGAGTCCAGGAGGACTCCCAGACTGCACACTTGGTCTTTCAGGGGGAGTGCAACCCTATCTAAGACCAGTTGTAAACCTCCATCCGAAGTAGTTGGTTTCCCAACCCACAGTACCTCCATCTTGTCTGGATTAAGTTTTAGCTTGTCCACCTTCATCTGGACAAACACCACACCAGTGACATGAAACAGCAGTTTGCAAAGGAGGGAACAGCTTATGTGCTCTGAGACATTGAAGGCTACTACGGGGCAGGTGTCCCCACCACACAGAGGGGGCTGGCAGTCCCATCTGGGCATGATTCAGTGTAGTAGCCATGCCTCCTCCTGATCAGTGACTGTGGGGAGGACAATTCAATCCCACCTGAGACTGAATTGTTGCAAAATAATGCCACAAAATTATCCACCCCCACAGGAGGCTGCCTCTTATGTCTCTGTATGAGTTTCCAATCAGAAGGCATGCCCAGATCATATAGAGGCTTTTCTGAGTGCTGCTGGCTAGGGATGTACGAGAATTTAATTTCTGCTTGCAAAACATGCAAGCATGCCCCATTCGAAGCTCCAAACACAAATGTAAGCATGTGTCCATTGAAAATGTTCACAAATTGTCGAACACGTGCTCATGTTCATCTCATTCCCAACTGTCATTCTCTGCTGCCTGAAATTAGTACATATCTACACCACAGACATAAACAAATTTAATATTCAACCTCAGTCCTCAGGGGACCCCAGGAATTGTGCTTCTGGGTGTGGGGGCAGAGATCTCTAACAGCTCCCTCACCAAACAATTGACAAGATTTTTTGAGGGAAGCCATGGTAGTTTCCTCATTCCTCCTCCATATCCCCTTTTCCTTTGTGGCATGAATTTCATGACACACCCTTAGTTTGCGCAGATTTCCTCAGTAGACTGAATCAGCCCTGCTTTAGTCTATGGAGGACATTTGCACGGAGAACTGAGCAAATTTTGGGAGATTTGTGCAAAATTCAGGAGATATGCGCAAATCTCCCATTCGATTGCTGCTCCATTTGCACAAGTTTCCCATTCGTGCAGAGCAAGCAGTGATCGCAATCACCAACGTGAATCAGGCCCAAGGCAACTGGCAAGACGATGTTCAGAAAATCCTAGCAATTTTGAAGATTGCTTGCTCATCCATCCCAAGTGCCGGCTCCAGGTTTTGGCAAGACACCCTTAATGGACCCCCCCCCCCATGGAATCTACCTTCTTACTGCCATTATCACCAACTGTCATTGTTCCTCCTCCTCGTTCTCATCCATGCTGCCACTTACTTGCACAACAAACAGAGGCCCAGGGAGCAAGTAGGCCATGGCATCTCCTGCTCCTCCTTCTCACCACCATCATTCTCTGGGCCAGGGCGAGAGGAAGGTAGACAACCAGTTTGCAATGGTGAAGAGGAGGAGCAAGTCCAGAAGGTTCTTGTCAGTGGGCCCTCAGCAGGTGCCTGACCATGCCCACCTTTGATGCTGGCCCTGCCTCTGTGGGCAGACAGTGCTCATTCTTACACACTCTAAAAGTAAACCTGCCTCCCATTTTAATTAACAAAAAAAAGCGTCTCTCTCTTGGCTAGGAGACATTCGGGTTCCGACAACAAAAGACTCCATGACCTGCAAATTAACTGCCTGTACTTTACAATCGTGGATCTGGCAACCTTATCCCAGGATTACAAACTAGCAACATTCGGATACCTTAAATCAATTAAACAAGCATTTCCGGATTTGCAGTCACACGCTGGGTTTTTGGCAAGTCAGCACTGCTGAGGCTGGCTATGACTCCTGGCCAAAGCTGGAGAGAAAAATACAGCAGGGAGGGGGGAGCCCCATTGTCTGATGCACGGCTTGGCGGGGGTCTTTTGCTTCCCCTTTCCAAAAATCAATAGAAGCTATCAAAAGAAAAACAATAAGCAGAATTGCCAAATAATTCCTAACAGCCCTGTCTGGAAGAGGCCTGAGCCAAGAGCAATTAGGAACAGACGACAGGAGAAACACCCCCAGACTCTGCCAAACAACAGTAATCATTTGGCTGCAACCCACAGGACACTCACGGTGAAGTCGCCCCACTGCAGCAGGACTACTCTGGAGTAGCTGTTCCCTGAGCCACAGCATTTAAAGCAGCTGTTCCAAAACACTGCCTTCAGTCCAAATGAGATGTGATGTGGGAGTTTCAAGATCCAAACACCCAATGATTTATTTCTCAAACTGATTTGAATTAAGGGCCCAGCACGGGGAGTGGGGGTGTGTGTCTCTAACTCTTTGTCCCTGTACTGATTCCCCCACTGTTAATCCCCCCTGAAGTTTCAGCTTGCCACTGAGGGGGGAATGTAGGGGGATGATTGGCTCCTAAAGTTTTTCCCTCTGTAGTTAAGAGCAGCTTCAGAGAGGCGCATTTTGGATCAGGGCCACTGCATGGGGGTGAAGGATCATGCCCACTCCACTGCACCGTGACCCCAGACCAAGCCACACATAACCCTGCACAGCTTTTTCTAAGAAAGAGAAAGCCATTGTCACGAATTTCATGTCATGGAACACGCCCATGTCACGTCGGCCCTGAGTCAGGGTGAATTCATGCAAAAGACAACTTTGCTATGCATCTCTGTCCTTCTTCAGTGGTTTTCTGGGGAATGCTGGAATGCCTCCTGGAACCCCAATAAACATGCAGTGACAGACTCGGAGACTGGAGACAGCAACGCTTCCCTGGAATACAGCCTGCCCACCAGTACCGATTATGTTATCGTATATAACATATTTCTGAAAAGCCCCTCCATCCAATGTGTGCTCAAGATGATTTACAATAGAATCATAACAACAGCAAAATACAACCATTCCAAATGAAATAAAGCTAACGCTAAAACAAAACAGATAAAACCTAAACATTTCAGTAAAACAGGGTGATCTTCTAAAATCAAAGAGTGGCATGAAATACTACAAGCCTGGGGAAACAGTGTATCTTTTTACCAGCCATCTAAAGGCCAACAATCAGGGATCCAACCTAACCTTGCCAGGAAGGCAGTTCTACAACCAGGGTGCTGCTCCATAGAAGGCCCTGTCTTGGGTTCCCACTAACTACACCTTTCTAGGGAGACAGGGCCTCAAGGTCTCAGAAGAGAAGCATAGGCTCCTGGCAGGTTTATGCTGGAGGAGGTGGTTTCTCAGATACCCTGGCCCCAAGCCCACAGTTGCCTAGGGAGGTGGTGGGCTCTCTGTTCCTGGAAGTATTCAAGCAGAAACTAGGGATCATTGCTAGGAAATCCAGTTCTTTTTTGGCTTGTCTGTGTCCCACAGTGTGTATGACTCACTTTGCATCTGCGAGCTGAGCTACGACCTGTTCTCTGAACTCTGGGAACTTTCTTGCGCATTTTGGAGGGAAGGTTCTGGAATTTGCACAAATTTCTGAACGACTGGCCATAATTTGCCAAATTTGTGCAAATGCATCCATAATTTGTGCAAATTCGGCCATAATTTGCACAAATTGCTTAGAGATTTGTGCAAATTGCACGACCTTCCCCCTAAAATGTGCAAAATCCCCAGAAATTCCATGAATTGGCCTGATTTGCTGCAGATCGAGTCGGGCACTGCAGCAGGAACTGAAACGAAGTGGGGGGGGCAAGTGTAGGAGCACTTGTCAAACTCCACCCCTGAAATGGATTTCTCTGAGCAGGGAGTTGGACTCGATGACCTAAATGGCCCTTCCAACTCTACAATGAAAATGTGCAAACCAAGGAATGTTTGATGTGTTCAGGGGAGGGGGGGTATTCTCAGTTCATGTTGGACAGTGGCAAGGTTCTAGAAGCCTGATTAATCTCCTCACGTTAACTTCGTAGGCACCCTGGAGCATTGGAGAAACTCCACTGCAGATGCTTAGGAGTTTCTCATTGGATTATCCACACAAAAATTATTTCCAGACTGCCAACTGCTGGTCCATTTAGATGAGTCGTATAACACGGGGGTGCTGTCATGGCAGGACTTTGGGGAAGATGCCCAAGGCCCCACTCAATAGAATGAGCAGGAAGGCCCCCAAATGCACCACAGCTGGCTCACCACGTTTTGAAGTGACGTAATACAGATTTCCATCTAAAAGTGCCATCCTCCCAGCATAAAACCATTAAGCCCAGAATGTAAGAGTTACCAAACTATACTACTAGTATAGCATGGCCAAGAAGAACATGACCGTTGCTCAGTGGGGACCATGATAAAGCACTGAGAAGGTCCCAGATCGCACCCCTGGCATGGCTAGCAAGAATCAGGAAGCAAATGAGGTGAAAGACTTCTCTCTGCTTGAAACCCTGCAGAGCCACTTCCGATTGGAGTAGACAATACCGTCCTATCGACAGACCAATGGTTTTGGGATAGAATCATAGAATCATAGAATAGTAGGGTTGGAAGGGGCCTACAAGGCCATCGAGTCCAACCCCCTGCTCAATGCAGGAATCCAAGTCAGAGCATCCCTGACAAACGGCTGTCCAGCCTCGTCTTGAACGCCACCGGTGTGGGAGAGCCTACCACTACCTCCCTAGGGAATGGGTTCCATTGTCGTATTGCTCTAACAGTCAGGAGGTTTTTCCTGACGTTCAGCCAGAATCTGGCCTCCTGTAACTTGAGGCCATTCTTCCATGTCCTGCACTCTGGGATGATTAAGAAGAGATCCCAGCCTTCCTCTCTGTGACCACCTTTCAAGGACTTGAAGAGCGCTATCCTATCTCCCCTCAGTCTTCTCTTCTCAAGGCAGGTTTGGGGCAGGTTTACTGGAGGCTGGTGGCTCCAATGTTAGTGGGGCGCTGAAGCCACTCCATGTTTCAATCAGAACCAGTCAGAACTCTAAAGGAGCTATCCAAGGTGAGAAGTTCTGACTGGTTCTGACTGAAACCCAGAGCGGATTCACAGCCCCAGTGACATTAGAGCCACCAGCCTCCACTGGGCAAGTTCATATGCTACATGCCTACAGGAACTAGCCCTCTGACAATCTCAGATGGCTTTAACATCTAAGGTTCTAGCCAATGCTGTTCCCTTCCAGGGCTATTACTTTCATACCTATTTCCACCATCTCACATGTTGGGATAAATGAGGGATGGGCGACTCGGCCTATTTCCAGAACATGTCACTTCCACAAGTGTTCACCTGTGTTCCATCCTACTTTCACATTTATCTGCAATATTATTGTTTTTCAGTCCACACAAAACATTCACATTAAAGCCACGATCCTGTACCCACTTATCTGGAAGGATGTTCCATGGAATTCAATGGCTTTACTTTTGAGTAAACATGTATAGGATCATGCTATTGAAGACATATTTAAATTTGTATTTTTCAATGTCTTTTCTCTCAAAATACAATAATGTTCATCCATTTAAAACATCTCTTTTGATATGTTTTGTGAGCCAAGAACTGGGTCAGAACATTTGGAAACTGCCAAAGTTAGTGGATAACTGAGTCCTGATCCACACATTAGTCGAGAAGACGTGGGCCAAGTTAGCTAACAGCACAATTCATAAAGATCAAAATTCTCAAGCATCCCTAGATAGAACCAGCCAGATAAAGCTAGCTAAAGTGCTTTACCAGTGAGGGACAATCAGGCTTGTAAATGGACACTTACCTGGTCTCCTATGGTGAACAACCATGGCCTCCAGCCAATCAGATAGTAGGGAAGAACTTTTGTACGTTCTAATTTTGCTGTAAGTTGTTCTGGGTCTTTTTGTTTTGTTTTCCTTTTTTTTGCGAAAGGGGCTAAGAAATTTAAATAATAATAAAAATAAAATAGTAATCTTATTGAGATAGACGGTCACCTCTGACTTCCTCTGAAGTTGGAGGCGACCACCTATCCAATGCAGGGCAGCTGAAGAACAGAGGAGAGGATTCCTTCCGTGCTCTCTCTGCCCTGCAGTTTTCCTTAGATGTCTGATTCTGGGCGTCTAAGTGTAGCTTCAGGAAGGGGGCAGGAAGGGGGCTGGAGACCGCATAGGGAGCTGTCTAAAAAGCTTCTATGGTCTTCTCCCCTCCCTACCATCGGGAACACCCCCTTTTCACCATGTCTGTGCTCCATGTTATGAGCATGGACAGGCACGGAGGGGCAGCTGCTGCGGTTCTCTCCACCCCAGCTATGAGGGGGAGGGGGAGGGGAGCATGGTTTCCTGCCTATGAGCTCGTAGCTGGAAAACCAAAAACTGCTATCTCCCCTGGACGCTGTCTAGGGGACACAGGACTGCTAATAAAAATAAAAAAAAATTATAAAATAATGATCATGATGATACTAATAAATGTTATCACAAGTTTATCATGATACCAATAATAATAAACTTTAATATTACTTTACTAAACTTTATTATCAGAAATTTATCATCCTTCCTTATTTTCGTGTATTGATGGTGCTTTATTATGTCAAAATTCAATCAAATAATTAAAAGAAAAAAGAAAAGAAAAAAAGAAAAAAAATTCTTAAAAAAGAAATAGATTGGCTGAAATCTTAAAGAGCACAAACCCAACGAATTCAGCAGGACTTACTTATGAGTAGGCATCCTTAAGATTAGGGATGCTTGAGGAATTTTATTGTTGTGAATTTAAATACAAACTAACCTCGCAGACTAATGTGTGGATCGGAAAGTGGTTATCGTCAGATTTTGCCCATCTTTGAATGCTGTCACACAGTTCTCATCCCCCAAAATAGAACAAAATGTGTTTACAAATGCATATTTTGAAGGGAAATATGTTTTGAAATGTGTGTTTTGAGAGAAGATATGTTCAAATATATATATATCTAAATGCAGGTTTTCATGCGGTGTTAAACGACTTCGCAGAGTCGCAGACTAATGAAGGAATGGGACAAAACTGCATTATGAATGAACATGTGCAAAAGTGATGTGGACCAGAAATAGATTGTTTCACCCGTCCCTGCTTAGGATCACACTGCATGACAGGTGTGAATGGACAGCCTAGTAACTCTGGCAGGGCTGGGGATGAGCTGTCAGGTGGGGAGCCTACAGGGATGACATGATCCCCTCAGGAGATGGTTTGAAGAGAAGGCTGCCTGGTTGCCAAGACATTTGGTCCCTGAAGGCTCTCCCAGTGTTTAGTCTGCCATGTGCACAATTTGGCTTCCTGGGGCCTTTCACCAAAGGCCTGAATAACTCATCAAAAGGATGGCTTGGCCATCCGTTGCACAGTGCAACTGCCCCAGCCACGCATGGAAAAAGAAGAGTTGGAACACGGCAAGCGTGTGGCTGTGCTTTTCCTCGCTTTCCCAACTTTTGCCTGCCAAGGAGATGCCAAAAATGCACACAGAACCAGCAGCAGCACTTGAATAACAATTTGCTTTCCTTGCCTGCCAGATGCATTCTGGGCAACGGTGCATCCTTTCTTCGCTAGTTATTTCTGCTCTGGCTACCAAACGGGTAACATTCCTGGAAGCTGTGCGCTTCGAAGTTTCCCCTGCAGATTACTCACCTCATGTTTTTATTACCCATACTTTTAACAAGGTGCGGGGGGGGGGGGGCGGAACCAGACTGAGACATTTTGGTGCCTGAGACGGAAAATCCGAAATTGCAACCCACCTCCACCCTAGCTAATACAGGGCACAAGACGCTGAGATGTTCTCCTGCACAAGGCTCATGGAAGTTCACAGGGGCTATGCAACAGCCTGACATGATGCCCCAGGAGTCTGTTCTGCCCGCCTGCCAACCATGCCACCCTTAACGGCACCCCAAACTATTTTGCCTCATGTTCAGACCACCCCTGGACTATGCTGGCTCCCTACCACCTCCAAGCAACACTCTGTCAGTAACCCCAAGCCCGCCTGTTCTCTAGCACCATCCACAACACTCCCATCAAAAATACCTGTTTCCCATTCTGCCTCCTTTGGAGTGGAACTGCTTTCCACTGACTGCTGGGGTCAAGAATCCAGATCAGCTCGAGGAGGCGGCAGGATGGGGCACTTGCCAGGGCCCTAAAGTGATAAAGGGCTCAGTGCTGCTGTTCTGAGTCTGCACAGAGCACCCGAAACGATAAGAGGCAAGGCGAGGTCTTCCTCAACTGGCCTGCCTCGCCACGGGCAGGCTAAGCAGAGCCAGAGAGGGTGCACCCCTGAGGCGCTCCGAGGGACTTGGCAGCCCTGTGGAAGCAGCCGCTCCGGCGCCACTCTCCCGCTTCTGCTGCCGTGTACCCAAGGTGAGGTGCTGAAGAAAAGAGCAGGGGGTTGTTCCACCCGGTGCTCAGGGTGCCTTGGCAGTGAAGCAGTCAAAGAAGCCCACAGCATCCTCTCCAGTGTCCGGCCTCAAGCAGAGCCACACCTGGTTTCTGGCACTGACTGGACCTTTCAGGCTGTGTGACGAGGCACCGAGGCTGTGGAGCAAGGAGCCAGCAAAAGGGTCCATGCAGCCTCAGGAGTTTTCTTGAAGGCGAAGCCTGAACAAGACCCAAGGGCCAGAGCATACAAGGTTGAAAGGGGAAGAAGGTAGCCAGGGAATGATGAACAGACTAGGCGGAGGCTTGGCTTCCCTCTCAGGAGCCCTCCATCGTGCCTGGAGGCAGCTCCAAGTGAGAGCCCCCTCCCTCCTGCTACCAACTGCCACTGCTGAGGACATCAGCGGGAGAGGGCGCAGCGGCCCCGCCACTCCAGGACCTGCTGAACTTTGCAACTACAAATCGACTGCCTGGATTTGCTTGTTTCCTCCTCCCTCCCAATCCTTTTTCCTTTGGTGTTGTGTCTTGTAGATTATAAGCCTGCAGGCAGGGATTGTCTCGTCGCCTTGTCATTGTAAGCTGCTCTGGGAGCCTTTTTGACTGAAGGATGGGATAAAAATGCAGGGGAAATGCTGAAATCTTCTGAATCAGAAGCCGGGCTCTCTGCAGCCTGAGGAGATGGGTCTACTAATTTCACCCCTGAGGGCACAGGATCCCCCTAATCACCCCCGGGGTTTCTTGAAACAGTCTGCTCCACTGTTCAGCTCAGGGAACTCTAGATCAGGGGTCCCCAATGTGCCACCCGTGAATGCCATCACACCCACAGGGACCTCCCACAAAGCTCTCCCCTCCCTGCCCCCTTTAAAATATATATTTTAAGAAAAACCTTGGAAAATGTTAGGGCAATCTTCTTTCTCTACCCTTCTAGCATCTAGCTGTGCTCTTTCTCTCCCTTCTCCCCTTTTGCTATTTTCCCCTCCCAGCCTCTAGCTTTGCTATTTCTGCCCAGCTCTTTACCTTGCTCTTTCTCCCCCCTCTATCCCTGTGCCTTGCTATTATCCCCTCCTTTCCAGCCTCTAGCCCACCTCTTTCTCTCCCCCCCATACACACACATCTTTAGCTCACTTTTGCCTACTCAGTCCCCCACAGCAGCCATTACATGACCAGCCACATCCACTGTCGGACCATTTTGTGGTGGTGCCTGCAGCAGTTTCTCAAATTCCCAAATGTGCGCACAGGTCCAAAAAGGTTGGGGAACCCTGCTCTAGATCATCCTCGGCAAGGATCCCTTCATGGGTGGGGCAGGACATCCAGCTCCAAGGTTTAGCAGAATCCTGGGGTTCATCGCTCTTGCTGGAGGCAACGGAACATCAACCATGGTGAATTGTGAATTGCTCAGCATAGGTTTCATGGACTAGCCTTCCTGGACCTGGCGCCCTCTGGGCGGCAACTGATCACAATTCCCATCATCTCCAGACAGTGTGGTCTGTGGCCATGCTAGCCAAGGATGATGGGAGTTGTAGTACAACACATCTGCAGGGCGCCAGGCTGGAGCAGTCTGCCATGTGCTACAGTGAGCCTTGCCCATGCCCAATGCCATCCTCAGGTGGCAGGAGTGCAAGTGTGTATACACAAATGCACACATGCATCTTGCAACTGTGGACGCTGCTTCATTCATCAAAGTGGACATTGACTAGAAGTGCCCAGTGGGGAGAAGCATTCCCCCCTCCCGCCCCCCGCCCTGACAATGCTCATGACATAGCATCGTTGTATGGGGCAGAATATATGGGGTTGCTCATTTTCCAGCTTTTAAAAAAAGCATTGGTTAAACAAAATGTACATGTCTGGACGTGTGTCATGTATACTTGCCAACTGAGGATATAACACTTGATGCATCTGACAAAATGAGCTGTAGTCCATGAAAGTTTGCTGCACACTAAGAGTGCAATCCTATGCATGTTTAGACAGAAAAAAGGCCTACCGCTCCCAGAATGCCCCAGCCAGCCATGCTGGGGACCATGCTGACTGGGGCATGCTGGGAGCAGTAAGCCTTTTCCCCCTCTAAACAAGCATAGGACTGCATCTTAAAACTCTTAGCCTCTTTGTTGTTTTTGCTGCAACAGAACAACAAAGTTAGTCTTCTGGAACATTCTTTAGAGATTTCCGGAAGACTCAAATATTGGCCACATTTTTGCCGTCTTAAAATATTTTAGCATTTGACTACAGACATGAAATTTCATATGTATATGATACATGCCAAAATTACTGAGATATGTGCCAACAAGTCCAATGTTTTTGAATTTGAAATTTCAGAGCTGTCATTTTCAAAATGTTTTATCGTATTTCATTATATATTTGTCATTTTAGAGTGTGCTTTATATAGGTTGCCAGCTGCCCTGGGATCTTCATGAGGAAGTGTGGGATATAAATCAAATAAATAAAAATCATAAATAAAATGAAATCCAGATTCAGATTTTGAATTCAAAAATGCCGCAGTGAACATTTCACAAAGGAAGTTGGCCGTTTTGTGAATTTTGAACAGTTGCAAATATTCGCTTTGGCTCTGGCCTGCATGAGAAGCGGGCTACCATTTTGAACACCGAGCCTGGTTTTCGCTTCCCAGTCTGTTGCTCCGTCCAGGCTGAACCAGGAATGTTCCGGAGGAGCCAGGACTCAGGAGTGGCTGTTTATATTATTTTTTAGGTACCAAAGAAATGTTCCAAATATCCACCCTTGCCTTGGAAACATTTGGCAAAGTGGCCGTGTGGGAGAGTCAAGAATTTGTTAAAAGAAAAGAAAGTCACACTCCCTGCCTCAACAAATGTGGCGCACCCAAGTACTAATCCCAGAGGAACAAACACCTTGCTCCACAGGCCTTTTATATCCTTCCAGGAAAGTTGGATTTCCCAAGAAGGCATAAACATCACTCATTTCAATTAAATTGGCCCTGGCCAAATACCAGAAGTAGCCTACTAGCATCTGGGACGGATATATCCACTGAAGCACTCTGCCACCACCATCATCCCAAGCTCAAGCTCCTTTCCTGAGGGTGAACTGGGGCAACACCAAGTGAAGGGGAAAAGATTTCATTGTTCTCTGGAACGACTGTTGCCAACTCTCCAGGCAATAAAGTCAGCCTAGCTGGTAGAGGTAGTGTTGTTGCTTTCAGAGAAGTCTCCAGAAAAGGAGCAAGGATATTTATTTTATTTATTTACAACATTCGTATACCATCTAAAACAGATTCTGGAGCAGTGAACATGAGAGGTACAATGGTAAAAGATTAAAAATTTAAAATACCGTATTAAAGTTCTTAAAAACAGAATGCCAATAAAAACTATGGCTGGTCATTCAAGGAACGCTTCCTGGAACAGAACTGTTTGCAGGAGGCGCCAGAAGCAATATAGTGTTGGCACCTGCCTGACCTCCAGGGGCAGGGAGTTCCAAAGAAAGGGGGCCACCACCACAAAAATATTTCTCTAGGTTTGTGAACACCCCCCCACACACACGCACACACAATTGCACCTCAATTCCAGAGTTGTTGTTGTTGTGTGTCTTGGGGCCAAAGTAAATGCTATACTAAATGCATGGCTACCACTGAAAATAGCAGCCACCTTTTTAATCTCCTATTTCCATTATCAGGTAATTCAGTAGAAGTTACTCCTTATTCCAACATTACAATATCCCGTATTTCTCCATCCCCATCTACTTCCCGGGCTGGCAGGGCACGGGAAAATACAGAATGCTGTGCTATCAGAAGACAGGATGGATAAATGTTTTAACTCTTTTAACCTGCTGTTTTATTATTTTACCGTGTTGTTCACCACTCCGAAATCTTCTGATGTGGAGTGGTATATAAATATTGTAAGTAAATAAATAAATAAATAAGTTCTACTAGACTTCACAAGCCAGAGAGCGAAATACCAGGCCGCCATTTTGGGCAGTAGCCACACATTTAGCATAATGTCTAGTTTCCCACTGCATTACACTGGCTCTTAAATACAGACTTCATAAATGAAGCCTCCTGGAGCCTCAGTGGCTCATCTCTATCAGAGCGGGAAGCGCCTGGCAACTTTACCCTTCCGCCTCTCCCTTTCTGCAGGTGGCACAACGACGACATCTAGAGGAGAACACGTGGCACCGGAGACCCGCCTGTGCATGTCCACCCGACAACCACTAGGGTAAATGCCAAGGTGCCCTTCACAGTGCTATGTGTAGGTCAGCCTTCCCCAACCTGGTGCCCTCCAGATGTTTTGGACTCCAACTCCCAGCATTCCTGACCACTGGCCATGTCAGCTGGGGCTGATGGGAACTGAAGTCCAAACAATACAGAGGGCACCAAGCTGGAGACGGCTGATGTAGGTTACTTGTCACTAAGCAAAACACACTGTCTTGTTTGCTGTCTTATGGGATGGTTTCAAACGTGGATGGAGAGCCTCAGAGGGCAAGGCTGTCACTTTTAAGGAAAAACAGCAGCAGCTAGTCCCATGTGATTACACAGAATCATAGAATAGTAGGGTTGGAAGGGGCCTACAAGGCCATTGAGTCCAACCCCCTGCTCAATGCAGGAATCCAAGTCAGAGCATCCCTGGCAGATGGCTGTCCAGCCTCATCTTGAACGCCACCAGTGTGGGAGAGCCCACTGCCTCCCTAGGGAATTGGTTCCATTGTCATATTGCTCTAACAGTCAGGAGGTTTTTCCTGATGTTCAGCCAGAATCTGGCTTCCTGTAACTTAAATTTCATACAAACCTGTGTTGCACTGCTATCTCCTGTGCACTGTGACTGTGGCAGGGTGTAGGACTGCCATCCGTCTGCCTGGGGTGGAGGGGCAGATTTCTCAGGAAGCACCTAAGATGATGCAACCAACATGCATAGCGCTTTACAAAGCACAAGAGGGCTGGTCTCTGCTCCCAAGGAGCTTACACTAATTTCCCACATCACAGGAAGGGAGGAAGCAGGGAAAGAATATACAGTTATTTCTGTTGCTCGTATTTCAACTTAGTTACCATAGAGCAGACTTCAGCCTTGAAGGATCTACTCTGGTTTTGTTTTTAGAATTTCAAGGCCCCTCAATCAGAGCCAGGTGCAAAATGGTGGCTCGGGGGGGGGGGTGTTCTGTACACTCTTTTGACGGTCCATGGGGCCTGTGAGCACATGCTCAGCCCAAGAGTTTGTTTTCAGTACCAGCACTGAAGTCACCATCCTTTCATGTACAAAGATCCACACCCAGTCCCCTCACACACAAGCTTTCTTCATGACAGCAGTCTGATTTGTGTGCGCTTGGTGGGGAGGCTTTCATCTGTTGCTAGTGCTAAACCACTGGGAGACAGAATTTGAAACTCTTGCAGATCGATTGAAAATTAACCCCAAGACCTACCAGGGGATCTCAAATCAGCTTCTGCCCAGCCCTGCCATGAGGCACAGGGATATGCCAAAGGCTTCGTGGAAAAGTTGGGTTCTGAGGAGGGATTTGGAGGAAGGGAGATGCCATCACACAGGAGTCATGGGAGGAAGTTGGGTTCTGAGGAGGGATTTGGAGAGAGGGAGATGCCATCACACAGGAGTCATGGGAGGAAGTTGGGTTCTGAGGAGGGATTTGGAGGGAGAAAGATGCCATCACACAGGAGTCATGGGAGGAAGTTGGGTTCTGAGGTGGAATTTGGAGGAAGGGAGATGCCATCACACAGGAGTCATGGGAGGAAGTTGGGTTCTGAGGTGGGATTTGGAGGAAGGGAGATGCCATCACACAGGAGTCATGGGAGGAAGTTGGGTTCTGAGGAGGGATTTGGAGGGAGGGAGATGCCATCACACAGGAGTCATGGGAGGAAGTTGGGTTCTGAGGAGGGATTTGGAGGGAGGGAGATGCCATCACACAGGAGTCATGGGAGGAAGTTGGGTTCTAGAAGGAATTGGAGGGAGGGAGATGCCATCACACAGGTGTCAAGGGGGGAAGTTGGGTTCTGAGGTGGGATTTGGAGGAAGGGAGATGCCATCACACAGGAGTCATGGGAGGAAGTTGGGTTCTAGGAGGGATTTGGAGGGAGGGAGATGCCATCACACAGGTGTCAAGGGAGGAAGTTCTAAGCATAACCGGCAGCAAGGGGGACACTAAGGAACTCCAGCCCATCGATTACCTCCTCCCATCCAAGCACATTTGCTCTACAGCACTGCCAAATTCCTTCCAGAGTGGCGTTTCCCAACCTAGCTCCCTCCAAATGTGTTGGACTACAACTCCTATCATCCTCAGTCTTTGCCCATGCTGGCTAGGGGGTGATGGGTGTTGTAGTCCCAGAAGCAGCAAGAGTGGAAGGCACTTGCATGTCCCAAGACAGGAGAGAAAATATTCTCAGATGCCTGAAAAAAAGGTTTATTATGGGTGTTGCAGTCCCACACATCTGGAGGACAGCAGGTTGAGGGAAAGCTGTGCTACAGTTCGACCATTCAAGACAAGAGTCAGATTGTTCTGCTCCAGAAGAGCATTGCAGTCCCCAAGAATACAAGAATTTAGCAACTCTGGCCCAGGACACTGAAAATAGGAAAAAGGGGACGTTTCCTTACCAAACTCACTGGCACACAGGTGCTCGAGGATGGCATCCGACTTCATCTCATTGTCGCAAGGAGGACACACGGCCACGCCTGGCAAGAGAAGAGAGAACAGCTTAGTATGAGGAAAAGCAGCAGTGGTGGCAAAAGCCTACTAGCCCGGAAGGCTACTAGCCCTCCAGCAAATGGACCAAGGTGCTGCTGTACCTTGATACAGAATACGTCCTTAGTGTGTCCACAGCTAAAGGCAGGCTTCCCCAACCTGGTGCCCACCAGGTGTTTTGGACTTCAAGTCCCATCAGCCCCAGTCAGCAAGTTCAGTGGTCAGGAGCTCTGGGACTTGTAGTCCAAAACAGCTGGAGGGTCCCAGATTGGGGAAGGCTGCGCCAGGGGCATGTTTGGCATTTGTGTCAAACAGTGGAGCTTAACTTCTAATGCAGCAGTCCCCAACCTTTTTGGGACCAGGGACCGGTCCATGGAAGACAATTTTTCCATGGACCGGGGGGGGGGGATGGGACCGGGCCACAGTAGGGGTGTGGGAACCCCCCTTACCTTGGGTCCGCAAGGGGGGAGGCGATCCGTCCCTCCCCCCTGCCACCGGAATCCTCGTCGGCCCCGGACTCGCCACAGAGCTGCCGGCCAGCTCCGGACAGGGGAGGACTTCCGGCCGCTGGGACGCAAATGGCGTCTGCATAGCAGACACCATTTGCATCCCTGTTCTTTGTAGTAATAGGCTATTACTGCAAAGAACAGGGCCAGAGCCAGCCGGCAGCTCCGCGGACTTGCCGCGGAGTGGAGCCGGCCAGGGCCGGCAAGGATTCTGGGGCAGGGGGGAGGGACAGATCACCTCCTCCCCCCCACGGACCCAAGGCAAGGGGGAGTTCCTACACCCCTACTGCGGCCCGGTCCCTAACATGCCACGGACCGGTACAGGTCCGCGGCCCAGGGGTTGGGGACCCCTGTTCTAATGGATGGATGGATGGATGGTTGGCTAGACAGAATTTGACTAAGAAGG
This sequence comes from Heloderma suspectum, assembly GCF_057233095.1. NCBI lineage: Eukaryota > Metazoa > Chordata > Lepidosauria > Squamata > Helodermatidae > Heloderma > Heloderma suspectum. Next base: position 42,577,685 of record NC_139463.1, read on the forward strand.
CACCTAGAATAGCAATTTTTGCTTCCTCTGCAGCCAGCATTGTTTCAAAGGATCCACACCAGATCCAAGGACTGGTCATTGGGAGGGGCAGGGCAGCGGGTTCCCACGCAAAAAGCTTGTCACTCAGCCTTCCCCAACCTGGTGCTCTGCAGGTATGCTGGGAGTACAACTCCCATCATGCCAGCTATCAGGTCGGCCGAAGGCTGTTGTATCTCCTTAAAGAGGTACACACATTTGTGCAATTGCTCTGGGAAGGTTTCACTCTGTCTCACTTCTATGTTCTTGGCCACGGTCCTGCCCCAGCTTCCAGCCTCCGCTATCCTTTAATGGGACTTTTATCCTTTAAAGCACACATACATTTCAAATCACACAGGCATGCCATTGCACCCATGGGCCCATGCACCTAGACATCTTGTTAAATTTATCTACTATTTTATTTCATTGATTGATTGACTGATTGATTGATTGCATTTATATCCCGCCTTTTTTCCTCTTGCAAGGAACCTAAGGCAGCTTACATTATCCTCCCCCTCCTCTCTATTTTATCTTCACAACAACAAACTGTGAGGTAGGTTGGGCTGAGAGTCTGTGACTGGCCCAAAGTCACCCAGTGAGCTTCCATGGCTGAGTGGGGACTAGAACCCGGGTCTCCCGACTCCCAGTCCAATACTCTCACCGCTACACCACTCTGGCTCTCGAGTGCAATCATATGCATATTTAGGCAGAAAAAGGTCCTACAACTCCCAGCATTCCCCAGCCAGACTTCCTTCTGTCTAAACATGCATAGAATTGCACTCTTAGCAGAATAGAAAACCCCAGAAGACTAACTCCGTCACAAGCTAGTCTGAAGTTTGTTCTTCCCGTCTCCTTTTCTCAGCAAACTGTGCTACATGTACCACATGCAAATACACACATTCAGTTTTGACTGAAAAGAAATTAAGGGTGGCTAGGGGAGCGCTGGGAACTGTAGGACTTTTTTTCTGTCTAAATATGCATAGGATTGCACCCTAAATCAATCTGAGCATTGAATGTGAGCTCTGCGGTCATCCTCTTGCACAGCTCCCATTCCTTTCAAGGAGGCAATAGAACACCTGCCTAAACATGGTCAGAAATAGGGATGGATGAATCTGTCTAGTTCGATTTTGCTCAGTTTCTCTTTTTTTCCAATATTAAGTTCATTCTGTCCCTTTTTTGCATCAGTTTGAGATTTTGTTTAAAGTCTGCATGAAAGTGTGTACGTATTTTCATGCGCTTTTCGCCAAATATATGGATTTTTGTACGCACGCATCTCAAAATATACATATTATTTGCAAGCAATTTCCCCCTAAAATAAAGCGGCGGGGGTGGTTGCCCACTTTTCCATAATACATGTGTTTTTGTGCACATCCTCCTATAATGTATACATTTTTGCACACATTTTTTATTTGTGAATAAAATTTTGAAAAGTGCAAATATCCATAGAACTGCATTCCAGTTCATGTGTAGGTTCAGGAAGTGCAAATTTGGTAAGTTCACATTAAAATCTGAACTGAATAAATTTCTCACCTATCTCTAGTCAGAAGGCAACTGATGCAACAACTTTGATGAAGCTAAGCAGGTCTGTATTTGGTTAGTGTCTGGATCAGAGACTACCTAGGAATCCTCCAAGACTTTGTCCCCACCTCACCCCCGGAAGCAGGGCCGGATTAAGACATGCTGAGTCCCTAAGCCATGTCAAGATTCAGAGGCCCCATACCATAAAAATAAAGAGAAAAAATGTATTGCATTATAGTAGAAAGAATAATGAAAGGGTAGCACCCAGTGTTATCTTGTAGTTAGACAGTGTTAGATAGCCTTCTCTGAAGATCTGTATAAAAGTACTAATAAAGTAAGTTGATGTGAACTTCTTTTAAACTGGCACTAGCTTGTGCTTATTGCCTCCACTACTAAATGCTGTGTTGCCACACTTTCTCTCTATATAAAGCAACTCTGCTGTAAGTCACACCAGACTTTCCAACATATCTAAGTCAAAGCAATTTCATCTTAGTTATCATACATCTTAGTTATCTCCAACATATTTAGAGGCCCCTCATAATATCAGGCCCTAAGCCATGGCTTGTTCCTAAATCCAGCACTGCCTGGAAGAAAGGTAGTATGAGGCAGATGCCTTATATTACTTCATGGCAAAAGCTGCTCGGTTCATGGAATCAGCGTGCACACAGCCCTGCATTTCCTTAAATCATATTTATTTACGTAGAAAACTTATACCTCACCTTTCCAAGATGTTGGCATCGCTCAGGGTGGCTTACAACAATAAAAAACCCCAATCCCATAAAAATGACCAGCATAAAAATGGAAACAAGCTCAGGAGATAAAACATTCTAAAACAAGGATCTCCCACATAAAAGCATCTGTCCAGCAAGACAAATGCTTGCCAAGATCAGGAAGGTTTTAACCAGTCAGCAAAAAATGGTAGGAGTGGGGCAGGGCATGAGCAGCCCTACCGTTAGGCAGTGTGAGGTGGCTGATTCAGCCAGCTGATTTTGGGTGTCCTGAAAGGACTGCAAATATGTAGTTATTACATTTATTTTTGTTCTGTTTTTACTGCCAGGGACGAGGAGAGGTACTACTTGTGGGATTTTTTTTGTCTCGGGTGCCGTAGTAAGTTGGCCAGCTGTTGGGACTGTGCACCTTGACTTGGGAAATAAAATGAAGTCAACGATTTAAGAAATATCATGGCATAAATGCAATATTTCAAAGAAATGATACAATCCATGAATGAATTCAGACCCAGTAAATGGTGATCCAATGTGAATGAAAGATTAAAATTAATAAAATAAAACACAGGCAAAATGGTGAGCCCAGAACTCCACCATGTCAGTGGTGGTCTTGCGGAAGACCAAGGGTAATATCCAATGTAAGTCCTACTTAGAGTAGACCTACTGAAAAGAATATGTTAAGTTAGTCTTTACTAACTTAAGTCCCATTCATTTCAATGGGTGCACTTTAAGTAAGACTAACAAGAGTCCACCGCAGACCAGTTTAACTACAGTTTGGGAACTTAGAGGATGGGGTCTTCTCACCAGGCCTGGAGGCGTGATCAGGAGGGGCGATGGCGTTAATTCACCTTCTCCAACTTCCCCCACCTCTCTGTCCACATACTGAAGCCTTAAAAGGGTTATTAATAGAAAATTAATACAATAATATTTCAAGGTCAATGGGCACATTTGGAATTGGAGAGAGTGGCGTGGGTGCTCTCACAAAATGGCTGCCATGGGTGGGCTTGCCAGTTCATCAAAAGACTATGGTGATGGGCATGGCTGGGCACAGAAGGCTCATTTCCCAGAAGGCAATCTGGTGAGATTAAAAGAGAAGTAACTTGCTCAAGATTCAAAGTACAAAGCAAAGGTGGGGTCTGAGCTCCAAAACACAAACTCACTCTTTTGAACCCAAATAAAGATGGCGCTGGAGGGCAGAGCTTCACTTGGCAGCACACCAGCTTCCCAGTTTTAATTTTTTTAAAAGATCTTAAGAAACAAAATAAAAATCAGGAGAGGCAGGGAGCCTGGCAGGCGGAAAGGGAGGTGCCGGTGAGCACACTGGTGCCCATAGGCATCACACTGGAGACCCCGGCAATAAATCAATGAAAGAACATTTCCCAAAGAAATTTTAAAGACTACAGAGAAAAAAACAGCAGCTGGCACAAAGTGCTGAGAGAGAAAACATTTGTGGAGATTTTTTTTTTTACTCAGCAGGCTTTTGCCAGGTTGACGTGGTTTTACTGAAGACTCTGTTATCTTTGCCAGGTCTTTCTCTGTTGTCTTTTTATTGTTGCTATATTTTACTATCCAAACCTCATCAAGGATCCCAGGGTTACGTGACCCTCTTAGGGCAGAGTGTTCTGGTGGTGGTGCCACCACCTCAAAGGCTCTATATCATGGGTCTACCCACAGCACTTCAAACCATGGTGGGACACAGACCGGCCTCCTCCATCAAGGACTTAATGGAGGAAGATCATACGGCTGGAGCTGTTCCCTTAGATATCCTTAGAGTTGGTTCCGATGCACTCCCATATGGACATGTTCTGGATAAGCATCTTCTAAGGTTGGTTTTGCTCTAGAGAATTTTACCGCGGCTGAAGGATGGACTAAACTGACCCCGGGAGAGGTCTTCCATTTCTGGGTAGTGCTCCTTACAGCATACCCAGAAATTCTTTCAGGCTCATCGACAAACCTGGAAAAGCAAAATCCTTGACCGATCCCTTTGTTGCATGGGCTTTTCGTTATAAAACCCGGGTGGTTTGCCAGTCCTTTCCCTTCTGAATGGATTGCCAATATCAGCAAGCAGAGCCTCAGAAGTTAAGCCCTTCTTGTTATTACCTGTGGATATCTTGACAACGGAACAGCTTTCTCGTCTCTGCATTTTTTTCTTTGTGTTTTACTTACCTCTTTGCTCATTCCCCCTAAGTTGTTTATATAGCCCCTGAAGTCAGCCATGAAAAATGTGGAGGAGAGCTATGAGATTTCCTAGGCGATATATCCAAAAAAAACTTCCTTTCCTCATTGAAACCTTAGTATACAAACCTCAACACGAATCCCAGAATGCAGTCATACCTGAATCCCTCTTTGTGTATATGTCTGCAGGGGTGGGGGGGATATCTATCCTACAAATACAAACCAGTTTCAAATTTATCTGCCATGGCCCTCAGCCAAGTTATGCTGGGAATTGTAGCTCCCTGACAGAGCAAAAGATCTCCAGCAGAGCATTCTTAGCATCTTCACAAAATAACAGTTCCAGATCAGGTTTCTTGGAGGGGGCTCTGGCCGTCAAAGTGACTTCAAACTGGTTTCAAAGTGGTTTAGGATTTGGAATCTAGATGTGCAAAGAGAAAGGGAGGGAAAGCACATGCATTTGCTTGTTTGTTTCTGTTTTTTAGATTGCGACTACTCCAAGGTGGGGGGGGGGGGCTACCACAAGGAACTTGCATTTCCTTGGCCTGAGAAATGAGAGTTTTTATGCATCACCAAAAAAGCAAAAATGCATTGCTAAAAAGGAGGAAATGCAATTCCAAAAAAAGTACAGTAGAGGACACAGGTTTTCATAAGATTTTCATGTGCTAATTTAGACAGAGAGATGCAACTTTAGAACGAATTGCTATAATTTAAATAGAAATGCAATGCATCTCACCATAGTAGGGAAGATATTGGCCAGGTGAGCTGGGTGCCCACTGCTCGGTCTGCTGTTCTGCTAAATGTTGTTGGGCAACTTCCGGGCCCCTGCTGCTCTCCCTTCCTAGGTTTTTTATCTTTAAACTGGTCTTGCTGCCCAGTTCAAGTGTCCTTCAAATAGAGGACATGTTCAAAAAGGAGGACTATCCTCTGAAAACAAAAGGCTACATGGCCACCCTACCAAGAAATCAAGCCCATTAAGCCTAACCTGTTGCAAGGTTGTAGACAGAAATGCTGTGGCATAGGACCCAAGGATACACAGAGACGTGGGATTGCTGGCCACTTTCTCCACACCTTGCATAATGGACCAATGGATGGACTTGGTATAAAGCAGATTCGTCTGTTCATTCGTATTTCATTTCATCTTTCTGCATTAGAGTGGCCATGTGTCCTACTTTACAGAGGATGGTCCTTTCTTTGAAGAGGATAGCCCTTTATCTGCAGGTGTCCTCTATTTGGAGGGCTGTCCAGTCCAAGGCAGGCTTAAAGAACCCAAAGAAGAAGGAGCAGAGCAGGGCCTTGAAGTTGCCCATCTATAGTTAGTACCTGGTCAGCGGACCAGGCACACTGGTCAAGTGGCCACAGTCTTCCCCACTATGGAGAGATGGATTCTATATTTATTTAAATTTTAGTAATTAGTTCTTAACTTGCATCTATACATATAAATTAGCTTATGCCATTTTTATGCAAATCGGTGCCTTCTTTTTGCCTCTCCTTTGGCGATGTGTAAGAGGCCTTCCTACGTAACACTCATTTTATGCTGCAATCTCTTCCACCGATTTAAAAGCTAGGAGAGTGTTTGTTGTTTGGGGTAAAGATATATGAGAAGAACATAACTGTCCTACCACAGGCTATCATCAGTTCAAAATATACTGTTGCAGCATGGGAAAGGTCAGGCTTTGCAGGGCATTCACGGGCATGCATTGAGACACACGTGCATGAGATCAGAGGTGTCCAACCGCCCACTCAGAGATTTACAACGTAATCCTAGAAACATTTACTCAGAAATAAGCCCCGCTATGTTCGCTAGTCCTAACCCACAGGCAAGTGTGCATTAATAATGGAAAGAAACAAGCCTGTGTAATATATTACATTTATATCCCACCGTTTTTCCTCTTGCAAGGAAACCAAGGCAGCTTACATTGTCCTCCTCCTCTCCATTTTATCCTCACAACAACCCTGTACGGTAGGTTAAGCTGATAATCAGTGACTGGCCCAGAATCCCCCAGTGAGCTTCATGGCCAAGTGGAGACTAGAACCCCGATCTCCTGAGGCTCAGTCCAGCACCCTCACCACTACACCACACTGGCTCTCTCGCCATATTGACCCAGTAATTGGTGGAGAAATGTTTCTGTGAAATGCCCCCACCCCACACCACTTTGTTTCTCTGAATAATTCACAGACTCCCCAGCATTTTAACTTGGGAATTATTCCCACTAAAGTCAATGGGGCTTACTTCTGATTACACACACAAAATAGCATGGGATGCCTTTCAAACCCTGAGGCCTGCTTTCGAATAAAGTGCCTTTGGATTTTCTCCAAGGCATTCTAATAAATAAGAGAAGGAAATCCAAATATGCAAACCATTTTTTCCTAGTAGTCCAGGCTTAAAAATCAGGTTGCATGGAACAGCACACTGTGACTTTATAGTTGTAACAAGCTTGTTTCAATTGCTGTACGTTTTTGGAGGAGTATTTCACGCTGCATCCCTTGAATAAGGTGAGCTACTGAAGGAGGGATCTGCCCATACTGTAAATGTGTGTGTTTTTCTGTAGATATTCAACAGCTGGCCACCTTCATGGCAGCCCCCAGTGAGTGGAGGCAGCCATTTTTAGTGGTGGAAGCCATTTTGCATTCTCCAGAATTCGAAAACCACCTCGGAACAGGGCTGGGGCGGGGGCATGAAATGGCAGCTGCTCTAATTCTCTTCCTGCCCCCCCCCCAAAAAAGTATTTTGCCTTGGCCCTGAAATAAGCCAAAAGAAAACAAGACGATTTCCTGGTGGGTGAACAGCTGAGAAATGGCTCTTGTCATGGTTGGAAATTATGGGAGCTGCAGTCCAACGTGGGTTTGAGAAGGTTGCTGTTATATACATCCACCGTGGCTTGTAGACCAAAATAACCCTTGGAACATATCTGTGCTACAAACATATATAGGCTTTACGCTTGCTGAACTGTTGCGGCTTCCCCCAAAGAATCTCTGCAACTGGCATTTGGTGGGTGACGAAATTCCCACGCTCCCCTCACAGAATTGAAGTTCCCAAAGTTCCCTTGAGAGGGGGGGAAAAAAACACATGCATGGTGTAACGGTTACAAAGTGCCTCATCTGAACCAGAAAGACCTAGATCCAAAAATCCCCGCTCAGCCACAAAGCTCACTGGGTGACCTTGGGGCGCTCCCTATCACTCAGCTCAAGCTGCCTCACAGGTAGGGCTGTGCATGGACCCCCCGATCCGACTCAGAAGCTGCTTCGGGGCGTTTGAGGCGGGCCCGATTCCACTCTGGCTGATTCAGGGGGGCCCAACCTGCCTCGGCCTAAGAAGTCGAAGCGGGATTTGGACATCCCAATCCCACTTTGGCCCCCAGCACGCCACCCAGCCCCCAGCTCCTTACCCGGGCCCTTGTTCCGTGGCGGGGGCACCACCAGAGAAGGCGCTGCCAGGGAAACCGCTGCCAACAGGCACGAGGGCAGGACTCGCCCTCCAACTGCGCTCTCTCCCTTCTTGGCAAGGAGGGGAGGGTGCCCAGTTGGAGGCCGACTCCTGCCTCTGCTCAAGCCTTCACGAGTTCCTTGCTTGCGAGGAGCCTGTGAAGGCTTGAGTGAGGCCAGCGGCAGCAGCTTGCAATGAAGGTGGGCTGCCGCTGGGGAAGCCACCGCCGCCAGCTCCTAGGCCCTCTGGACACGTGCCGGCAACCATCTTGTTCCGGGGAATGGGGGGAGCCATTTTTAAAATGGCTCCCCCTGTTCCCCGGAACAAGATGTCTGCCAGCAAGCGTCCAGAAGACCAGGTAAAGAACTGAGGGCTGGGCAGCAGCAGTGGCGGCGGCATGGCGGCTGGGCCTCCGGATCACTCCACAGCGCACCAAAGCACTGTGGAGGGGTTCGATCCACTTTGGGCTGCTTCGGGCCCCCTCTGCCTCGATTCAGAGGCAGCCCAAAGCAGCCCAAGGTACCCCACTTGGACTCGGAGTTTGGGCTTTGGGCCGAAGCGGTGCACAGCCCTACTCACAGGGTTGTCGTGAGGATGGAATGGGCGGAAAGAACCGCGTATGCCACCCTTAGCTTTTTGGAGGAAGGCCAAGATAGAAACATAATAAATCAACAGACACAGATTATTCAACCAGTTTAAAGCCATCACGTAGACATGGTTTTGGGCTCCTCTATCCCCACGCTGACTTGCAGCTAAGCCTGTGCGCTTGATGATGTTTCCTCCGGTCTGTTTCCAACATGATTCCTCCTCTGACCCTTTCCAAAGCACACAGCTCGAAGCAAAAACTTACTCCAGGGGAGGGAAAGGAATGTGTAACGCTCTATTAATCGGTAACTCCCCAATGCATCCAGCAGGTCTGCAGGCCGACCATCTCATGTTTAAGGCAAAAGGAATTCAAGCCAGTCAGCATTTCGGAGGCAGGAACAAATCCCGCTTTCCAGGTGTTAATGAGAGAAGGGGGAATAAACCTGGAAAGGATGTTGTTGTCTTTCCTTTTAATTATTCATTTTTGGAGGGATGGCAAAACTCAAAGCTGGTTTATAACCTTATCGACTTCAGCAAGAAGCAAGGCTTCCACTCGTGAAAACTAGGAGCAAATGGGAGTTCTCTGGAGGGTGTCGGTTTGATTTTTAAAGACCAGTTTAAAAAAACCTCACAAGAAATCCCCTCGTTGTAAAATGGTGTAATTGGGGGGGGGATTAGAGCCCCTAGGTTTCACCGTAATAGGTCTGTTATCTGTTCTTGAACAGCCTCTCCGTGTCACAGGATCTGGCCACTAAATAATCATTGTTTGGGGCTGAAATCCTCAAGACACTGGGTAGTCTGCAATGTTAGCCCTACTTAGAGTAGACCCATTGAAAGGAATGGGGCTTAGTTAATCATGACTAACTTAAGTCCCATTCATTTCAATGGATCTACTCTTAGTAGGGTTAACATTGCAGACTACCTGTTGACTTAATGCAAAGGGCCAACCTGCAGCCAAGCTACATCTGAGGCTGGTCACACTGGTCCAGCCTGAAGTGTAAGCGCTGTGCTTTTTTACAATTAGCCAGTGTGGAAGTATGATCCAGGCCGGGATGCCGGTGAGGGGGCTGCAGTGGCTTTAACCTTCCTCCTGCTGTGGGCTCAATCCAAATTGAGCCTCCCACACTTGCAATTCGCACTGCAAAAAAAGGTCCAATTTGTTTCAGTGGGACCTTTATTTGCAATGCAAATTGCAGGCATTGGAGGGGGGAGTCTAAAAGATTAAAAAAAAACCCAACTCACACATATACCGGGTCCTGATCCAAATTGGGGCAACGCGCTGGCTATCTGTCAAAAAATAACACAACTGTGCACTTAAAGACAAAGTTACATGACCAGTGTTATGTGTAGTTTGACCATTAGATCTGATGCTAAAAACATCCCTTGAAGTTCTATTTCTGCGTGTGCGTGTTTTGATGTTAATAGCTGCCGTGGGGGCTGGGGGATTTTCATCAAGACCACAGTGTGTGAGAAGGAGGGTTAACCTTTTCCTCCCCCACAGTGGTCCTGATGAAAAACATACAGCACTCCATGAAGTTCACTGGGTGATCTTGCTCCCCTTACAACAACCCTGTGAGGTAGGTTAGGCTAAGAGCTGATAACTAGCCCAAGGTCACTCAGTGAGCTCCATGGCCAAATGGGGATTTGAACCCAGGTCTCTCCAGTCCTCATCCATCACTAGAACCACTACATCACGCTGGCTCCTCAGGGAATGGCCTCGCTGGACGGGACCAAATGGTCTGCGTAGCCCAATATTCTGCTCCCAGCAGTAGCGAAGGAGATGCCTTTGGACGGTTCATAGGCACAACATGAAGGCAATCCCAGCCAACCTACCAGGGCCCAGGACACTTTGCTGTCTGAGGCAAAGAACAAGATGGTGCCCCCTCCTATTCCGTGTCCAAAAGCCAACTTGACTGGCAGATCAGTCTGTCCAACACTGACGATGGCACTGCACCCACCATAGCACCTGAAGGGGTCAGGGCGAACTTAGGGGGTGCAGAGCAGGCCACATGGCACAGAGGTGTCTCCTCCAATATCTTGCTGCCACCTCCCAGCATCTGCTGCCTGAGGCTACTGCTTCACGCTGCCTAATGGTAGGGCCGGCCCTGCAACCTACAGACAGGACAAGCTAGATTCAGTGGCTTTCAAGCCTCTGCTTGCTCTACAGGCCAATGAAGCAAAAGCATGCCCCAACAGCTCCAGATCCTTGACATGTCCCTGAAGATGCTTTGGTGTGGCCTTCATTGAGATGCACATCTCAATCGTAAGCATGTTTACTCAGAAGTAAGACCCACTGAAGTCAATGGGAGTTATAACTGTGCAAGGCTTCTTTTTTTTTCCAAAATGGACAGGAACAGGGACTATATCTTCTTGCCACCATCAGTTCAGACAAGAGGGCAACCCAAGTTGCCCAAAATTATCTTGATAGGCTGGACCGCTGGGCTGAAAACAGAATGAAATTTAATAGGGATAAATGCCAAGTTCTGCACCTAGGAAAAAGAAACCAAATGCACAGTTACAAGATGGGGGATACATGGCTCAACAGCACTACAAGCGAGAAGGATCTTGGAATTGCTGTGGATCACAAGCTGAATATGCGCTAACAACGTGATGTGGCTGCAAAAAAAGGCAAATGCTATTTGGGGATGCATTAATAGAAGTATAGCTTCCAAATCATGTGAGGTACTAGTTCCCCTCTACTTAGCATTGGTTAGGCCTCATCTGGAGTACTGTGTCCAGTTCTGGGCACCACACTTTAAGAAGGATGCAGACAAACGGGAGAGGGTTCAGAGGAGGCAACGAAGATGATCAGGAGACTGGAAACAAAGCCCTATGAGGAAAGACTGAAAGAACTGGGCATGTTTAGCCTTGAAAAGAGAAGACTGAGGGGAGAAAGGATAGCGCTCTTCAAGGACTTGAAAGGTTGTCACAGAGAGGAAGGCCAGGATCTCTTCCCCATCATCCCAGAGTACAGGACACAGAAGAATGGGCTCAAGTTACAGGAAACCAGATTATGGCTGAACATCAGGAAAAATGTGCTGACCATTAGAGCAATACGACAATGGAACCAATGACCTAGGGAGGTGGGGGGCTCTCCCACACTGGAGGCATTCAAGATGAGGCTGGACAGCCACCTCTCAGGGATGCTTTGACTTGGATACCTGCACTGAGCAGGGGGTTGGACTCGATGGCCTTGTAGGCCCCTTCCAACCCTACAATTCTATGATTCTATGAAGTGGTCACAGGGCTGAAGTAACACCCCTACAAGGAAAGGTTACATATGTGGCTTTTTAGTACTGGAAGTGGGGATTTGATAGAGGTGTAGAATCATAGAATCATGGAATAGTAGGGTTGGAAGGGGCCTACAAGGCCATCGAGTCCAACCCCCTGCTCAATGCAGGAATCCAAGTCAGAGCATCCCTGACAGATGGCTGTCCAGCCTCATCTTGAACGCCTCCAGTGTGGGGGAGCCCACCACCTCCCTAGGTCATTGGTGCCAGAACTTTAAAGTGTTCATGCATAAATAAAATTATGCATGGTGAAATGGATAGAGGGGGAAAATGGATAGAGAAAAAAATCTCCCTCTCTCCTAATACTAGAACCCAGAGTCATCCCATAAAGCTGAATGGTGGGAGATTCAGGACAGATAACAGGAAGGACTTCTTCATGCACTGCATAGTGAAATTAAGGAATTCACTTTCAAAGAATGCAGCCATGGCTACCTATTTGGATTGGGAGGATTAGATACATTTTTGGAGGACAAAACTATCGATGGCTACTAGTCATGGTAGTACGTATTACCTCCAGGATGAGAGGCAGCCTGTCTCTCAATACCAGTTGCTAGGAAACATGAGCTAGGAAACTACTGCACTCATGTTTTGCTTGTGGGCTTTCCATTGGGGCATCTGATTAGCCCAGCATCCTGTTCCCAGAGTGGCCAGAGAGGCCTTTGGTCTGACCCAGCAGGGTTCTTCTTATGGTCTTGCATTCAGTATGGGCCATTCATATGTGCATGTCCGTCACTTGCTCACTGCGGCATCAAATAGTGACCTGCATGTGTGAATGAGCCTTTGTGGATCTATCATCCATGTATTAACAGATATGAAAGGCATGTTATTTTACACAGAAGTAATGGATCTCTCTGAGCTTCCTAGGAAGGGAATTCCAGAGAGCAGGGATGATCTTGAGCCATTTCGGAATATCATAACCACTACGACCTCCAGGTTTCTGAGGACCCTTGGAGACACCTGCCATGGGCCCCTCCCCGCAAGAGTCCGCCTTCTCACCTCCACGGTCACCAGCTGCTCTTCCTCCTCCTCCTCTTTCTCATCTCTCGCTTGCTGACGGACAGAGAGCCAGCAATGGCATCCCCTGCTCCTCCTCCTCACCACCAGCACCGTTGTCTGGGCCAGAGGGAGAGGCAAGTAAACAAGCAGATTGGTGAAGGGGGGGAGCGACTCCAGGGGCTCTTCTCAGTGGGGCCCCGCTGGGGTGTGGGCCCTCAACAGGTGCCCAACCATGCCTACCCTTGACACTGGCCCTTCTCATAACAACACATACCGCAACAAGATTTAATCTCAATATACTGTATTGAAAAAGAGAGGGCATATGCTGCGTCTTATCTGTCAACTCAGGGGTATACAAAGACAAGGAGTTACTGGGCACAAGGCTACCTCATGCATGGTGTCTGCACCCACATTTTTCAAAACCCTCCCCCCCACCACACACACACACACACACATCTCCTTGCACACGCATTGAATACGTGGATGATACGCCTAAAAGAAGATGGCAGATCCCATATAGCAGCGTTCTCTGACCTGGCACCCCCTGAATGTGTTGCACTACAATTCCCATCATCAACCATGGGATGATGTCAGCTGTAGTCCAACACATCTGGAGGGTTGAGGAAGGCTGCTGCAGAATCTCTCACCGGCTACAACATCCTGTCTACAGAGAGCATCGCAGCCCCAACGGGGCAAGAGTGAGGAAGTCACACATGCACACACTTTTACACACACACACACACACACACTGCCAAGTCCAGAGCAAGAACACAAAAACCTTTTGTTTGCTCCTATGTAGCTGAACTTTGGCAGTCCTTGTAGCAATGCTGAGAGCCGTTTCCTCGTGTGGAATGCCGCAGCATTTCTTTACCATGAGCGAAAGTCAGGGAATTGTTACATTGAAAAAAAGAGAGGGGGGGATTCTGGACTTGAGAAAGAATGCACGAACGCAACACAGGGCAAGTCGAACAATGTTTTTATTGGACCCCACAGCCTTTAAAGTTCTGGAAGCAAGCTTTAAAGTTCTATAGAACACTTCTTCTGACTTAAATGCTTAGAGCAAAACATAGTGGGCAGGCAACCTAGTGCCCTGCAAATGTTTGGGACTTCAGCTCCCATAATCACTGGGCATATATTGGCTAGGTGTTGTGGTCCAAAACATCTGAAGAGGGCCAGGTTGCCATCCCTAATGTACAGGGTAGATGAATCTGTCAGATTTGCTTTCTCCCACATTTGAATTTTTTTTTAAATCTCAAGTTCTTTCCATTGGTTATGAAGAAAATTGTGAATTATGAAGAAAATTGTGAATTCTTATCAAAAAATGAATGAAATTCTCACCCATCTGCAATGGCCAAATTCTACATGTAGAAGACCTGCCTGCCATGTCGCTGTTAAACATGAGAAGCCTATCAGAGAAAAGAGGTGGCAGCCCTAATTTAGGACCACAAACATGGCTGACCACACAGGGATCCAAACAAATACTTTTAAGAGTGAACTCAAAGCCCTTTGCCTAGATGAACAAATCTGTCTAGTTTGCTTTATCCCACATCCATATTTTTTAACATTCATATTAAAATTCATAGGACAGGTGGTGTGGGGGCTGGAAGAACTCCAAGAGAATCCAAGAATCCCTCCAAGAGAGACTAAATCCTAATTTCACATAAACACTGGGCCTGTTTACACGTAATGGCAGCAAATCATGGGTTAAACAAGCCACAGTTAACCTATGATTAGTTCTTAGGTTAACTGTGGGTTGTTTAACGCACAATTAACCCAAAGTGTCCAGTTTCGCACATCATGAAATAACCTCCAATCAAGCAAAACGGGCTGCATATTCATGGTGGCAGCATGCAACCTTGGCAAATGGTGTGTTAATTAACCCAAGATTTGGTGCCATTATGTGCAAACCAGGTCACTAATGGTATCTGAACTGGCGATGACCTACCAAGAAAGGAATTTGGAGGTTTCGGTGGACAGTTTGATGAAAACGTCAATCCAGTGTGTCTCTGCTGTGAAAAAGGCAAATTCCATGTTGGGGGTCATTAGAATAGGTAGAATAGAACTGCCAAAACCATAATGACTTTATACAAATCTATGGTTTGACCACCATTGGAATACTGCGTACAGTTCTGGTCACCGCACCTCAAAAAGGTGCAGAAAGATCTAGAAGAAGAAGAAGAAGAAGAAGAAGAAGAAGAAGATCTTTTCATCCCATATAACAGGAGTGTCAGAGATCCCTGCTGGATCCAGAAAACTGGAAATTTGGCTAAGTTCTCATCAAAAAACAAGCCAAACAATTTTTTCACTCATCTCTAACCATATATCACCCGCACAGGCACATTTCGCATATCTAGAGTAACGTTTATGTCACTGAACATATATCGCTTCTTCAAGGAAGGCAATGTGACAGTTGGGGGCACCAGGGCACCTGAGACCCTTTTCGTGCTGCCCGCCAAGGGTCCCTCCCCCTTCTACTTTTTATTTTTATCTTTTTTAAAATAGCAAAATTTCTTACTGGCAGCTGGGATCCCTTCAAAGCAAAGTGAGGGCCTCCATCCGCCACCACCTTCATTTCCCATGAATGCCGCTGGGCCACACATGGGGCTCAGAGACAGTCTTAGCCATGTGGCGGCTGCAGGTCGACGCTTTCCTCCGCAGCATGCCCATTTCGTGCTGGTGCCTGGGACACTTTCTCAAATGGCCAAATGTGTCCACGGGCCCAAAAAGGTTGCCTTCCCACTGTGCAGTCACTGGTAACTTCTCACGGGAGGGCCATTTCACACACGATGAAGAAGGAAAGCCAGGTTCACTATCAAGTTTACCCTCCCCTCTTCTGCAGCCAGTATAGAAATGCAGGTTTACTAGCGTCTTAACAGGCTTAATAAAAAAAATACAGGCTGGTAACTTCTGTGGGCTTCTTTACAAGGCTGAATTAAGCCTTGGATAGCAGTATCATACCACCTCCATCTTTGAAAAATTATAATCTGTACACAAGGAGTGTTGTGGCTGAACGGGACATCTGAACTTGCGTATGGTGTTGCCCACACTGGCTCCTCCCCCAGCATCCCTGGCCCCGCCCTCTCTGTTCACGACCTTGCTGGGTTGAGTGGCAAAGGCTGAAGGGGGCTTCTACTCACATTCAAAAGGACACGAATAGAAGCCCCCTTCGAAACTTGCCAATCGGCAAGAGCGGGTCCAGGAGGGGAGGGGCGGTTCCATGCCCCATGCCTCACGCACAAGTCCAGATTTCCTGTTCAGGCATAACAGGGTCTACCATATACTATTCTAACTTTGTGCAAAAATTCTAATCAGAAAACAACTTCTCTTTAAGGACTGGACTTGTTAAGTTGTCAGCTTATACCTGAAACAAATAGGATTTGTTTAAGAGGGGGAGGGGAGAAATTTTGGAGCCTGCAGTGCTGAGACAGCTACACTGAATGTCCAAAACAAATCTGTCCAGCTTTAAACTCAAGAGCAGTTATGAAAATAACCTTTTCTTCCCTAGGGGTTAGCTTGCTTTAAAAAAGGAGTCCATCACAGACCCTTGCACCAGGTCCTCTACTAAATGGAATTTTTTAAAAGAGGACCACCTTGGCGCTACACAGGTGGACACCGATGCCAACTTCAGAAACTAGATTTCGAGCTGTCTGAACTGAACCCAGGACTAAAATGTATCCCACACAGGTTAAGAATCTTACTGTTTAAAGACTTGCAGATTCATATCTAAAATATATTGAAACTGACAAAGGCAGCCTTACTAACGCAACAGCAACCAGATCACATACCAGTGCTGGGATGTTTGCATTAGATCCTCAACATGCCTTTGGTGAACAATCACTATAACGATTTTACATATATTTCGGGTACTTCCAGACTAGGCTTTTATTGTACAGTTGCCCTGTCTGAAACACAGAATTTTAGGAGGTGGGTCCAGACATCATCATCTTCCATTTGCAACCCTCCCGTGTTTTCCCACTGCTTCTTCTGCCTTTTTTCTGACTTCAAAAAAACACACAACTGCTAATAGCTACACAATGCCTTTTGCTTGGTAGCGCAAGGAGCACTCCATCTGGAAGCACTCTTAAGCTTGCGTGTACTTGTCATGCTCTGTACTTTTTGTATGTCGTTGAACTTCACTGCTTCCACTTAAATACACACCCACACATGCGTATATGCATCTGCCAACTTAGGATAACACTCCGTGCATCTGGAGAAGTGGACTCTACTCCCCAAAGCTCATGCCATAATAAGTTTGTGAGTCTTGAAGGTGCCACAAGACTCCTCGTTCTTTCTAAGAGAAGACAGGCAGGTTTGAGCCATGGGACACAATCCACTAGGATGTTCTTCTGCATGAACTCCAGCAATTCATTACAATGGGGCTCCCACTGGAGAATGTCCTGGCTGATTGTGCTCTAGATTACCTAGATACATAGCCATGGGGCGGGACGCGCACACGCGCACACACACACACACACACACAGAGTCCATTGCATTTCCCACCTGCCAAATAGCATAGGGTTGACCTTGGCAGCTAACCTCACACAGGCAGGGTTACGCTTTATCTCACAACAAAAACAGAACAAAAAAGCACACTCAGCCAAACTCAATAAACTAGGCAGCAAAAGATTGGACTTTGTTGCAATGTAGATCTGTACGTATAACTCTTCTGATAATATATCATCCATACGCATGCCTTCAGACTCTCATGAGCAGCAAGCTTTGCCAAAAGATCACTTGGATGAGGGAAGCAGAGCAGCCTTCACCAACTGGTGCCCTCCAGAGGTGGGACTACAATTCCCATCATCCCCATCCAGCAACACTGGGGGTTGTTACACTTTTAATTCTTACTGATTATTATCCTGCCTTTTTTCCTCTTGCAAGGAAGCCAAGGAGGCTTACACGGTCCTCCTCCTCCTTTCCATTTTATCCTCACAACAACCCTGTGAGGTAGGTTAGGCGGAGAGTCAGTGACTGGCCCAAAGTCACCCGGTGAGCGCTTCATGGCCGAGTGGGGACTAGAACCTGGATCTCCCCAGTCCCAGTCCGACACTCCAACCGTTAACACCACGCTGGCTCTACACCACATGATGTGTGTTAGAAGCAGAGCACTATGTTGTGGTTGTATTGTTATATTGTGGTTTTAATTTTCTATATATTTTAAATTGTTTTATTGTGTGCTGTTTGGTTTTAGTTTTTGTGAACCGCCCAGAGAGCTTCGGCTATTGGGCAGTATAGAATAAATAAATAAATAAATAAATTGTCATTTTCAAAGTATATCCACAAGGGTGTTAGTGACACTCCTTCGGCTCTGCAAATTCAAGCAGGCCACACAGCGCACTGATGCACACATCAGATATAGGAAAATTATGGCTGGATGAGCCCACACATGCCGCTCCCCACATAGGAGGAAGAAAGGGTAGGGACCTAGTACCCCTCCTTGTATCACACCTACTGGAAGTATGCTTTACTACCATACACCTCCAGATGCACACGAAGAGCTGGTTCACATGAGCACATGACCACTTCTCTCCCCACACTTGGGGGCAATTTGCACATGCACGTACACTCAACGACCAGCGGCTGAACAAGTGAACCTTCTGCGTCTGAGAGCACTGCACTTGCAATCATGCAAGGCAGAGAATGAGCGTTCCGCCTGTGGTGGTAATTTTGTGGAGTTGGGAAAAGGGCAGAAAAGGGCAACTACAGTGATCAAGGGGCTGGAGCAACTCCCCTATGAGGGGAGGCTACAACAGTTTGTTTAGCCTGGAAAAAGGGCGAGTATGGGGAGACATGATAGAGGGGCATGAAGGCACCCCTCTATCGTCCTCTCTCAGAATTGTTCCTCTCTCAGAATTCGCTACCACAAGGTGTAGTGATGGCCACCACTTTGGATGGCTTTAAAACGAGATTTGACAGATTCATGAGCGAGAGGGTGCTATTGCACCTGTGTCCTGCTTGTGGGTTCCCGGTCGACAGCTGATTGGCCACTGTGTGAACAGAATGCTGGGCCAGATGGACCCTTGGTCTGGTCCAGCAGGGCTCTTCTTATGTTCATGGAGGATGTATCGCCACTGCAGTGGGCGTTGAACTCTTAGGTTAGAGGTGCCAAGATAGTGACAAATCACCACACATGCATACCCAATAACGTACTCCTTGTAAGTAAACCATTGAGTCTGATGTATTGCTATCCTGGCACTTCTAACCTAAGAGTTCAACGCCCACTGCAGGGGCGACACAGAGGATAAGGCTATCAATGGCTTTTAATGATGGCTATATATTACCTCCAGTGGCTATATATTACCTGTGTGTACCAGTTGTTGGGGAACACCAGTGGGAGGGTGCTACTGCGCTCATGTCCTACTTGTGGGCTTCCAATTGGAGCACCAGGCTGGTCACTGTCCAAACAGAACGCTGGACTAGGGAGGCCTTTGGACTGATCCATCACAGCTCTTCTTACATTCTAATCTGTAATGGGTCATTCATACATGCAAGTCATCTCTGTGATGTGGTCGTGAGCAAGTGAAGAACATGCAGGTGTGAAGCGCCCTAAGACGTGGGAGTGCGCTGGCACAAAAGCAAGCCATTGGCAATACTCGTTCCGGTGGCCTCACAACAGCTACTGTTCTTGCTGCCTCGCCCCATACTTGCAAATATGGGGGATGAAAATATTACGGACCCACCTTCCAGAGTTGTTGTAACAACTGCTGGCATACTATGCGTGAAGAATTTTGAATGTTCTCAAATGCAATTAAAATGTTGCCTTTGCTGAACTCTTGGCCAGTGGTTCATTTCTAATAAGTCCACAGGTTGGGCAATACCTTTATCAGGACCAGCCAGAATTCCACCAAACTGTGCAAGCTTTCAAGTTCCCCAGAACTCTCATCAGGTTAGGTCATACAAAAAGCAGGGGATTTGCTTTTTGTACTATGAATCAAGGTAAGCTGGAGGTGTCAAACATGAGATGGCAAGATTGAACATCGACATCTTGGGAATCAGCGAACTAAAATGGACAGGCATGGGTGAATTTAATTCAGGTGACCATCATATCTACTATTGTGGGCAAGAATCCCTTAGAAGAAATGGAGTAGCACTCATAATCAACAAAAGGGTGGGAAAAGCAGTACTGGGGTACAATCTTAAAAACGATAGAATGATCTCAGTACGAATCCAAGGCAAACCATTCAACATCACAGTAATTCAAGTCTAAGCCCCAACCACTGAGGCCGAAGAAGCTGAGGTTGATCGGTTCTATGAAGACCTACAACACCTTCTAGAACTAACACCCAAAAAAAATGTCCTCTTCATCATAGGGGATTGGAATGCTAAAGTAGGAAGTCAAGAAATCACCGGGATAACAGGCAAGCATGGCCTTGGGGTACAAAATGAAGCAGGACAAAGGCTAATAGAGTTTTGCCAAGAGAACACGCTGATCATAGCAAACACTCTTTTCCAACAGCACAAGAGACGACTCTACACATGGACATCACCAAATGGTCAATATTGAAATCAGATTGATTATGTCCTTTGCAGCCAAAGATGGAGAAGCTCTATACAGTCAGTCAAAACAAGACCTGGAGCTGACTGTGGCTCAGATCATGAGCTGCTTCTTGCAAAATTTCGGTTTAAATTGAAGAACGTAGGGAAAACCACTAAACCATTCAGGTATGACCTAAATCATATCCCTCATGAATATACAGTGGAGGTGAGGAATAGATTTCAGGGATTAGACCTGATAGACAGAGTGCCTGAGGAACTATGGACGGAGGTCCGTAACATTGTTCAGGAGGCAGCAACTCAATCCATCCCAAAGAAAAAGAAATGCAAGAAAGCCAAGAGGCTGTCTGAGGAGGCTTTACAAGTAGCTGAGGAAAGAAGGGAAGCGAAAAGCAAGGGAGAAAGGGGAAGATATATCCAACTGAATGCAGAGTTCCAGAGAATAGCAAGGAGAGACAAGAAGGCCTTCTTAAATGAACAATGCAAAGAAATCGAGGAAACAATAGAATGGGAAAGACTAGAGATCTCTTCAAGAAAATCGGAGATCTCAAGGGAACGTTTTGTGCAAAGACAGGCATGGTAAAGGACAAAGAAGGCAGGGACCTAACAGAAGCAGATGAGATTAAGAAGAGGTGGCAAGAATACACAGAAGAACTATACAGGAAAGATCTGAATGTCCCTGATAGCCATGATAGTGCGGTCACTGAACTTGAGCCAGACATCCTAGAGAGTGAAGTCAAGTGGGCCTTAGGAAGCATTAGTAACAACAAAGCTAGCGGAGATGACAGTATTCCAGCTGAGCTATTTAAAATCCTAAAAGATGATGCTGTTAAAGTGCTGCATTCAATATTCCAACAAATTTGGAACACTCAACAATGGCCGCAAGACTGGAAAAGGTCAGTTTACATTCCAATTCCAAAGAAGGGCAACGCCAAAGAGTGCTCAAACTACCGCACAATTGCGCTCATTTCCCATGCCAACAAGGTGATGCTCAAAACCCTACAAGCTAGGCTTCAGCAGTATGCGAACCCAGAACTACCAGAAGTACAAGCTGGGTTTCGAAGAGGCAGAGGAACTAGAGATCAAATCGCCAACATTCGCTGCATCATGGAGAAAGCAAGAGAATTCCAGAAAAACGTCTATTTCTGCTTCATTGACTACGCTAAAGCCTTTGATTGTGTGGATCACAACAAACTGTGGCAAATTCTTAAAGTGATGGGAGTACCAGACCACCTTACCTGTCTCCTGAGAAACCTGTACGAGGGTCAAGAAGCAACAGTAAGAACCGGACATGGAACAACCGAGTGGTTCAAAATTGGGAAAGGAGTACGACAAGGCTGCATATTGTCACCCTGCTTATTTAACTTATATGCAGAGTATATCATGAGAAATGCCGGGTTGGATGAATCAGAGGTCGGAATTAAGATTGCCGGGAGAATTATCAACAACCTCCGATATGCAGACGATACCACCCTAATGGCAGAAAGCGAAGAGGATCTCAAGAGCCTCTTGTTGAGGGTGAAAGAGGAGAGTGCAAAAGCTGGTTTGAAACTCAACATTAAAAAAACGAAGATCATGGCATCTGGCCCTATCACTTCCTGGCATATAGAAGGGGAAGAAATGGAAGCAGTGACAGATTTTACTTTCTTGGGCTCCAAGATCACCGCAGACGGTGACTGTAGCCATGAAATTAAAAGATGCTTGTTCCTTGGGAGGAAAGCTATGGCAAACCTAGACAGCATAGTAAGAAGCAGAGACATCACCTTGCCGACAAAGGTCCGTCTAATCAAAGCTATGGTTTTCCCAGTAGTAACGTATGGCTGTGAGAGCTGGACTATAAGGAAGGCTGAGCGCCAAAGAATTGATGCTTTCGAACTGTGGTGCTGGAGAAGACTCTTAGGAGTCCCCTGGACTGCAAGGAGGTCAAATCAGTCAATCCTAAAGGAAATCAACCCTGAGTGTTCATTGGAAGGACAGATACTGAAGCTGAAGCTCAAATATTTTGGCCACCTAATGCGAAGAGAAAACTCCCTGGAAAAGACCCTGATGCTGGGAAAGACTGAAGGCAAAAGGAGAAGGGGACGGCAGAGGATGAGATGGCTAGATAGCATCACCGATGCAATGAATATAAACTTGAGCATGCTCCGGGAGAGAGCGCAGGACAGGAAGGCCTGGCGTGCTATGGTCCATGGGGTCACGAAGAGTCGGACATGACTGAACGACTGAACAACAACTATCCTGATGAAGTGCTTTGGAGAACTGGATAGCTTGCACATTTTTGTGGAATTTTGCTTGATCCTAATAAAGGTATTGCCCAACTATGGATCTTAGATTTTTTTTCTCATGGACCAGCACAGCTATCTTTATTTCTAATAAGGAAAGTCTCAAGTCTGCTTAAACAATGCATTGCACTCTCTGTCCAGGAACACCCCCTATCCCAATTCCAGATATATGGGAAAACAAGTTAGGATTACTGAGCAGCAAGAGAAAGGCGCTCTGCTTCTGCTCAAGGGCATGCTGGTTTTTGTTACTTTAGAAGTAATAAAAGTTAAATCTTTTTCTTAGGAACTAGAAAAGGGTCCTTGACTTCAAAGCAAAAAGCCAGCAGTTCTAAGCATATTCAATGTGCCAACAGACAGCGTTTAACTTTCCTTCTTGGTTATATTTATATCTCGCCTTTCCTCTAAGGCAGCCTTCCCCAATCTGATGCCCTCCGGGGGTTTTGGACTTCAACTCCCATCAGCCCCAGTCAGCATGGCCAATGGTCAGGAATTCTGGGAGTTTTAATCCAGAACATCTGGAGGGCACCAGGTTGGGGAAACCTGCTCTTAGGATATCAAAGCGGAATGTTATCTTCACAACAACCCTGCGAGGTGGGCTAGCCTGAGAGAGAGACAGAGAGCGAGAGTCACTTGCCCAAGGCCATCCAATGAGGTTCACAGCAGAACAGAGATTTGTGCCGAGCTCTCCCTGCAGCCAAGCTCTAAACTGTATGCCACAATGGCTCCAAGGATAGTCCAAGGCACCTTGACCTGGAAAATTCCAAGGGGCCCAGAAGAACTTGATATTATTCAACATTTATACGATGATTCAAGGTGTTTCAACGACATTGGCCCTGTTTGCATGTAGCAGTAGTAAATCATGAGTTAATTAACCCATGATTTGCCAGATCATGTGCCCAGCATGTCCCACTGCCACTTTGTAAAATCAGCCTCTGATTGGCCTGATCAGAGGTTGTTTCATGATGCGTGAACCTGGACACTATGGGTTATTCATGGGTTAAACAACCCCCAGTTAACCTAAGAACTAATCATAGGTTAACTGTGGGCTGATTAACCCATAAATTCTCATAACCCATTATTCTTGCCCGCGCATGTTTACTCAGAAGTAAGTCCAGCTCCGTTCAGTTAAGGAGGCGTAACGACCATGACCTTCTTGGCTTCATGGCAGAGGGAGAGGCTCACAGCTCAGCAGGCAACTTCTTAGCTGCCAGCTGTCCTAGCTCTCTCAGGAGCTACTCTACACAACAGCACGATGGCCACTGCATTGGCTTTAAAAGGGGATTCATTAAATTCACAGAGGAGGAGGAGAGCAGCAATTAGTTACTAACACTAAATGGAACCCCTGAATTCTGAAGCAGGATCCTTCTGAAGACTAGTTTGCAATGGGGGAGCTGTTGCCTCGATGCCCTTCTGGGCTTCCAGAGGCATCTGGTTGGCCAAGCTGGGCTCAATGAAGCATTGGCCTGATCCAGTAAGGCTCTTAGGAAGCTGCCTTATACAGAGCAAAGGTGCTTCTAAGGATCCATCTAACCTTAATATGGTCCACGCCACCCTTCCCCAACCTGGTGCCCTCCAAATGTGTTGGACTACAGCTCCCACCATTGCCGCCAACACAGCCATTGGTCCATTGATGGGATTTGTGGTCCAGCACATCTGGAGGACCAGATTAGGGAAGGGTGGTCTACACTGGCAAGCAGCATCTCTTCAGGGTTTCAGATGTGGATCTTCCCCAGCCCTACCTGGAGATACTGGGGGTTGATCCTGGGACCTTCTGCATGCAGAACCCGGGTTCTACCACCAAGCGCCAGCCCTCCCTTCTTCTTATGTTCTGAACTGCCCATAGGAATCTGCCCAAAAGTCAGACCAACCTTCCCCAACCTGGTACCCTCCAGATATTTTGGACGTCAACTCTCATCAGCCCTGCCATCATGGCCAATGACCAAGAATGTTGGGCACTGTAGGCACCAGGTTGGGGAAAGCTGACTCAGACTGTTGCCCATCCAGTCCAGGATTGTCTCTTCTGAGGCTGCCCAACTGAAGGGAGCCCTGTTCCCAGAGATCTTTAACTGGACATGCCAGGGATTGAACCTGGGACCTTCTACACACAAAATCTGCGCTCCGCCTTGATGCTGTGGCCCTTCCCAGAACATCCACAAAGAACTTCCCAGTAAGAACATAAGAAGAGCTGTGCTGGATCAGACCAAGGGTCCATCTGGTCCAGCATTCTGTTCACCCAGTGGCCAACCAGCTACCCACAGGAAACCCGCAAGCAGGACATGAATGAAACAGCACCCTCCCATCCATGTTCCCCAGCAACTGGTGTACCTAGGCTCACTGCCTCTGGTACTGGAAGTAGCACAGAGCCATCAGATCTAGTAGCCACCTATAGCCTTTTCCTCCAGGAATTTGTCCAACCCCCTTTTAAATCCATCCAAACTGGTGGCCATCACTACGTCTTGTGGTAGCGAATTCCACAGGAGAATGTGCCCCGTGTGGATCAGAGCTGCCTGCCTGTCTGCCACTCTGCCACCCCCCAATCTGTGCCACCTGACGTTGCCATCTCACCTGGCTTCGCAGCAGGGGCCACCCCAACTGGCTTGAACTCAGGGAGGACAGAAGCTCTGCCAGATGCAGAAGAACCACTACCAAGGAGTCCCGCCTGGCTTAATGGAGGAGGAAGAAGAGGAGGAGGAGGAGGCTCCTCACGCCAGAAGCTTACCTTGCGGTTTCGAGGCCTCGGTGGCGTTGGGGGCGGTCATGGCGATGCAGACGTCGTCCTGCGGGAACTGGTCGCACTTGAGCATCTCGGGCCAGAAGAAGCCAAAGAACTGCATGACGGGCTCGCAGGAGTCCCGCACGGCCTCGCAGAGCCAGCGGCAGGGGTAGATGGGCCGGTCCAAGCAGACGGGGGCGAAGAGGGAGCAGAGGAAGACCTGGGTGCCCATGTGGCAGTTCTTGTTGAGCAAGGGCACCCAGCTGCTGGCTTGCTGCTTCACCTCGGCCATGGTCTCGTGGTCCAGGAGGTTGGGCAGCACCATCTTGTCGTAGCCCACGCTGTGGCACAGGCGGAGGTCGGCCGGGATGGCCACGCACTGGGGGGGCTTGGTGTAGAAGCGCCCGCTCTGGTAGGAGCTGATGTCCGACTGGAAGCTCACGTAGTCGTACTCGCTGGCCGCGGCCGGGCCGGGCAGGAGGAGGGCGAGGAGGGCGAGGAGGACCCTGGGGGGCCCCAAGGGCATCCGGGGGCCCTCCCGAGCGGGGCCCCTGGGACGGAGCGCGGGGCCCATTCTCGGAGGCGGAGGCGCCCGCGTCCCAGCACCAGCCCGCCTGCCCCTTCTTCCGAACCGCCCGCCCCGTCCCCGCTCCCCCGGCCTGCGGAGCTCCGCAGAGCGACTGATGGCGAGGCTGGCGCGGAGAAGAGGACGGCGCGGATCCTCTCGCCGGGCAAGCCGGGCAGGAGCGACGGGGCGGGCGCTGCTGTGGCTCGCGCCGGCACTGCGGCGGCGGCGGCTCTCACGAAGCGGCGCAGCGCTCGGCCGAGCGGCCCCCGGGACACGCGAAGGCGGCTCCTCGCGTCGCCCGCATCCCCCGCCCGCCCGCGGCCAGAGACCCCGGCAAGCGACAGCCGGACCCGAGCGCGGCGCCGCCGAAGCGGACTTTCTCCCCGAGAGTTTCGGAGCCCCTTCCTCGCCCCCCCCCCGCACTCCGCAGCAGCCAATCAGCGCCGACCTGCTCCCCTCCCCCTCCCGCGCCCCCTCCCCCTCCCGCGCAACTGTCACTCACCGGCTCTCCTCCGGCCAATCGCGTCCCTGGCGGGGCCCGTTTCCAGGCTGCGCGGGTCGCCTCCCCTCCCCTCCCCAATCCGAGGCAGGAGCCGGGCGCCCGGGCGCGGCGGGGAGGCCGCGCCCGCGCGGCCCCCCCGCGCCCCCCGCCCCGCGCGCGCGCGGCCGCCGCCCTCCCGGAGCGCGGCTGGCGCTCGAGCGCGTTTCCTCGCAAGCCGGGCCCGTCGCCGGGCGGCTGGCTGGCTGGCTGGCAGCCGAAGGAGCGCGCTTGCTGCGCGGGCGGCCCCGTCCCGGGCGCGCTCCCTCCTCGCCCGCGCTCCCTGCGGGCCACGTTCGGGGAAGGGCTGCGGCAGCGGGGTGCCGAGGAGCGCAGCCTCGCGGCGCGGGGAGACGCGCGCTCAGTGGCGCTCGGCGAGAGGCCCCGCGGAAGGCGCGATCCTGCGGGCGTTGAGGCGGGGGGGGGGGTCCTACGGCTGGGGAGCGTGGGACCTTCTCCGTCTCCGCGCCAGAACAGCAGAAGCGATCAGACCAAGGGCCAGCTAGTCCAGCATTCTGCTCGCACGGTGGCCAGCCAGCTGCCCACGGGAAACCCACAAGCAGGACGCAAGTGCCGCAGCACCCTCCCGCCCATGTTCCCCAGCAACTGGTGTCCGTAGGCATACAGCCTCTGACACTGGAGGTAGCACGTAGCCATCCTGACTCGTGGCCTTCGATAGCCTTCTCTTCCAGGAATTTGCCTGGCCCCCTTTCGAAGCCATCCAAACGGGTGGCCATCGCTGCGTCTTGTGGTGGCGAATTCCATAGCTTAACTCTGCGCTGTGAGAGGCAGTCCATCTTTTTATCTGTCCTGATTCTCCCAGCCTCACGGGATGACCCCA
This sequence comes from Heloderma suspectum, assembly GCF_057233095.1. Lineage (NCBI taxonomy): Eukaryota > Metazoa > Chordata > Lepidosauria > Squamata > Helodermatidae > Heloderma > Heloderma suspectum. The sequence continues at coordinate 42,604,849 of NC_139463.1, forward strand.
GTTCTAGTATTGTGAGAGAGGGAGAGACATGCATAGGGTCGCCCCCTTACGCTCAATGGGAGATTTGCGCTCCGCGGAAAGCGCGCATGAAATTCGTGCAATGAAGTAAGCCCCACGATTTTAACACGGCTTACCTCCAAGTAAGTAGGCTGGGGAGGTGGAAGGGGGGTTGCAGCCCGATCCCCTGTATAAGCTTTACCCCAAAGTAACTTCCACTGAGTTCAATGGGACTTCTCACACAGGTAAGTGCATAGGATTGAGGCCCAACTTCCCCTTATTCCCGGGCTGTTAAAACTAGGATTCTACCCGGAGATGTGGTTGAGGGTGGCTAACAGAGATGTCTTGCCTGCCTTTCCCTCTTCTGGATTCTTGGAAGTTCGGGATTGTTAAGGAATTCTTTGCCCCAGTGGAAAATCTAGTGCGTACTTGGATCCTTTGGATGCTTGCTCGGAAGTAACTCCAACTGAGTTCAGTGGGATCAACTGCTAAGTAAGCCCATGTAGTCTTGCTGCCCTAAGCCAAATCCCACCGCATGCTTAACCTTAATGACTGGGAGTTAAAGGAAGGTGGAATTGCAGCAGCTGGTTTTGCTCTTTAAATGTTATTATATTTCTCCAAATTAGAACATAAAGGAAGACACAATCCTTTGACCTTTCCCCCCTGCCAGTTGTATAATCTTGTCTCATCCCAGCACATATGATCACATACCTGAATTTAATGGCAGACACATCAGCAAAGGGGAGAGAGAAAAAAACGGGGAGAGAAAAAAAGAAAAATGGGGGGTAAAGGACAGGTGATGTGGCAATCCAAGGAGCTCCAAAATCACTCCTCTAAGAGAATTCAAGAACCCCTCCAAGAGACACTTTAGGACACAATCTTATGCATGTTTAGACAAACAAAAGCCCAACTCGTGGTATTCCCCAGCCAGCTGGGAGTTGTAGGAGTTTTGTCTGTCTGAACATGATAGGATTGCACCCTTAGTGAGTGTAAAGTGACACTGAGACCAAAAAATCCTAATTTCACATATACATTGTTGGGGTCTGAACTGGCTATGACTGACCAGGGAAGGGTTCTGGGGTTGTAGCAGATAGCTCCATGAAAATGTCTATCCAGCATGCAGCTGCTGTGAGAAACGCAAATTCCCTGTTGGGTACCATTAGGAAAGGAATGGAAATGAAACTGCCAGTGTCATAATGCCATTATGCAGATCTATGGTGCCACCATACTTGGAATACTGTGTACAGTTCTGGTCACCACGCCTCAAAAAAAGATATCGTAGAACAGGAGAAGGTGCAGAAAAGGGCAACCAAAATGATCAAGGGGCTGGAGCATCTCCCCTGTGAGGAGATGTCACAACATCCGGGACTGTTTAGCTCAAGGAAAAATGGGGAGTAAGGAGAGACATGAAAGAGGTGTCTAAAATCATACGTGGCAAGGAGAAATTGTATAGATGTTTTCCTCCCTTTCACATAATACTAGAACCTGGGGTCATCCAATGAAGTTGAATGGTGCAAAATTTAGGACATATAAAAGGAAGTCCTTCACACAGCATATAGTTAAAATATGCAGTTCACTTCCACAGGATGTAGTGAATGTGGTGGCCACCAACTTGGGTGGCTTTAAAAGGGGGTCAGACAAATTCATGGGGGACAAAGCTATCCATGGCTACTAGTCCTGATGGCTATATGCTACCTCCAGTATCAGAGGCAGTGTGCCTATGTACACCAGTTGCTGGGGAACATGGGCAGGAAGGTGCTGTTGCACTCCTGTCCTGCTTCTGGGCTTCCCGTGGGCAGCTGGTTGGCCACTGTACAACCGGAATGCTGGACTTGAGAGACCTCTGGGCTGATTCAGCACAGCTCTCCTTCCCGACCATCTGCTCCCATCAGTAGTACATGCCCTGGTCTCCTCTCGTTTAGACTACTGTAACGCGCTCTACGTGGGGTTACCCTTGAAGACGGTTCGGAAGCTGCAGTTGGTACAGAACGCAGCGGCTTGCCTGATAAAAGGCAGCCGCCAGTGAGATCACATCACTCCAGTGCTGAAGGAGTTGCACTGGTTACCAGTTGTTTTCCGGGCCAAATTCAAGGTGTTGGTTTTGACCTTTAAAACCCTATATGGTTCCGGCCCAGCCTATCTTAAGGAGCGCCTCCAGCAACACCAGACAGGCCGCTTAACAAGATCAGCCTCGGATGGCCTTCTCTCTGTCCCATCAGCCAGGACAGCTAGACTGGTGGGGACGAGGGAGAGGGCCTTTTCTGTGGTGGCCCCCACTCTGTGGAACTCCCTCCCTAGGGAACTCCGCCATGCCGCCTCTTTAATGAGCTTCCGTCGTGCATTAAAAACGTGGTTGTTCAAGCAGGTATTTGGAGTGGGTTAGGGTATTTTAGAAAACATTTTTATTGTAGAATTTTATTGTTTTAAACTGTTTTATTATACGCTGTACATCGCCCAGAGTGGCTGGGTGACCAGCCAGATGGGCGATTAATAAATTTAATAATAAATAAATAAAATTTTCTTAGAGGAGTTGATTTTGAATCCAAATGTTTCACTTTAATGGTATCACCTTCCCCATAAGCCAAGAAAACCTTCCAGCTAGCTGGGTGATGCAAAGAGGTGAGCTGCAGTCACAAGCAAAACTCTGAAGACTCCGCCGTTCCTCCTGACACACACACATGCACATGCAATTGCCTGCTTACTGGATCCCAGTCCGGGAGAAGGGGCACCCCCTTTCACCTCTTTTTGCCTGTGAGGCCAATGTGTGCTATACATGTCATGGACTTTTCCCAGGCACTTAAACTCTTTGAGTAATATATGCTCCCCACCAAAAGGTGAAGGACAGGGGGGCTATGGAGGGGGGGAAATCCAAAGGGCCAAGAATTTAGGCATAATTTGAGCTCGAGTGGAGCCCCTGAACCTATCGCTAGGGTCAGGGCTCAGTCCTGGAATGTGCAAACCAGTAATGAAGATTACGATGTCTCGGCACAGGAAGGGTGCATTCCCCTTGCCTCTGCATAACTGCGATGCCCCTCTCCCCGTCTCTCGTGTGTGCGTGGGCCCCAGAAGCATGGGGGCAACTAGAGCTTCCACTGTTGGTTTGCCTGGGAGGAGGCACATCCCTACCCACACCCCGATGATCAAGCAAAAAGGCTACTCTTTTAGTAACAGCTGCTGACTGAGGATGCCTAAGTGGTCAACACTTTTTACTTCCGCCAACTGCTAGTTCTTAGATTTCTTTCTTATACAAGTGTGTGTATCATGGTGAGAAACTCATGTTCAACAATATTGAATGTGATCACTTACAACATTATTATTGGCCTATTCAATAAGCAGATGTAAAAATGTTCCAGGAAATGAGTAGGTGACGGACTGACAGCCTTCAGCCACCCCCACCCCACACACACTAATAATTGGGAGTTGGACTCGATGGCCTTGTAGGCCCCTTCCAACCCTACTATTCTATGATTCACACACATGCACACTGAAAAAAACCAAAACGACCGGGACTCCTGTGACACTAAAATAGCTTTTCTGAATCCAGAGAGCCACCAAAGCATCATTTATCTGGGCCTTGTACACATAGGCCCCTTCCTCCCCCCCCCCCGCCCACCCAACCCCCATGAAAAGACTTCTCTGCTCTGAAAAGCTGGAGGAGTTGGCACCCCTTAGCTTCTTTTAGGCTGCAATCCTACATGCACTTAGCTGGGGGTAAGAACATACTGGGGCTTACTTCCAAGTAAATGTGGCTAGAATTGCATGCAAGACTGAGGTCAGACCAGACCTCTTCTGGAAGCAACTTCCTATGGGGGGGGTTCCACAAGACCCCTACCCTATGTTGAAAGAGTGCATTGGGGAAGTGCAGGCCCACATGGACTAGCCCTGCCTCCCACTGCCTCCCTGCTGCTGACACAACCTCCTGCCACACCCCTGCCCTGTGGACATGCAGAAGGAGTTGGAAGGGGTGTACACATGTACCATTGCAAGCTTCCTTCAAACATATACATTGCTTTTTACCAGCGAAGGGCCCAGATTTTGTGCATGTGTGGCGTGTTCTGCTCAGAGTTACATTACTTCATGGGTTTTGTAGTTGTAGTCTTTGTTGTTGTTCAGTCGTTCAGTCCTGTCCGACTCTTCGTGACCCCATGGACCATAACACGCCAGGCCTTCCTGTCCTCCGCTCTCTCCCGGAGTGTGCTCAAGTTGTAGTCTTAAGGCTACATAAAGTTGTAGTCTTAAAGCCACATCAAGGGACTGGTGGATCATATTTCACTAATGGTTGCATTTTAAATAAAGTTTTAAATGACAAGTATTAGTGTTTGACTTGGGATTTATATGTATGTCCACAAATTTATACCAATGGATGCATATAGAGCTCTCCCATGCAAGGGGTGGGGGATTGGAACTGGGTCCCTCCTCATGAGGAAGAGTCCTATGTACACACCCCAAGGCCCTTCCGATTCATCTTGAACACATGGAGGTTGTGGTGGTGGAATCACCAGGCAGTGGCCAGGACAATCCCAGCTCGCATGGCCCCGTATCCCCCTTGCACGTTTGGTCAATATGTGTGAATCCCCACTGTCATGAAAAAACATTGCAGAGGAGGGACACAAGAACAGAACAGGACGGACCCCCCATCTCCCTAACAACTAACCAACAACCATAAACACAACACTTGGGGACGTCTCTGGGGAAATTAGGGTTCCTTGATGTGTTCCTTTGCAGCAGGAGTTCCTTTGGGTTTCCCTGCTCCTGTTGGTTTTGTGATAGTCTTGGGGAAAGATAGGGAGACCCTATATTGTTCAAGAGCAGGCCTGTGCATCCTGGGTGCTGGCGGGTTACATTCCTGTGTTCAGCTTGTACAGAAAGGATTTCTATTTTCCCCCACTGACATTATCAGAGTGGAGGCTGCCTTTGAGGGCCCTTGAGATGCCATAAGTTACCTCTCGCTAAGCATCTCAGAGTGGAAAGCGAGTTGCCCAAGAGATAGGTCATGTATAGAGCAAGAGGCCCAAAGGATCTACCATAGATTAGTGAAACAAATCATGATTTCAGCACTGTTTCTTTTAATAGGATGGCAAGCAGCAAATAGAACATATTGATCATGCTTGCCACAGTTTCATATTGTTGTTCAGTCGTTCAGTCGTGTCCGACTCTTCGTGACCCCATGGACCATAGCACGCCAGGCCTTCCTGTCCTCCGCTCTCTCCCGGAGCGTGCTCAAGTTCATACAGTTTCATATACAGGTGTGCTATTCCCACAAGATGAGCTTAGTTTGCAAATCTTTTTTCTGAACCCTATGCAGTGGCAGGGGCGGGGAGGGGGAGTTACAGCAAATCTATCTGTCCATTCAGAGCCCAGTTAGTTGTGCTTGCACACTCTCTTGCAAAATATAAATATCAATTGCTTTCTACCAGTAAATAATCCAGATTTTGTGCCCGTGTGTATGTGTGAGAGTGTGTTGGGTGTATTTTGCTCACAGTTACATTGCATCATGGGTTTTAAGGCCATGTAGTCTTAAGACCACATAAAGAGACTTTCGCATCTTGATTCACTAATGGACCGCATTGTGGATTTCACAGATTCAAAGCTTTGCATTTTAAACAATGGCTTAAATAACAAGTATTAGTATTTGAATTTATGTTTATGCATACGTCTGCAAATTTATTCAAATGCTATGTATCAGCTGATGTAGCAAAGTAGCTAAGAGTCTGAGCCAGATGTCCCCTGCTCAAATCTTAAATTATTCTCTCTCGCTATTTTCGAGAGAGAAGCTGGGTGATGGGGATGCACAGAGCAGGTGGCCCATTTACTTTAAATGGAGTTCCCTCCACCCCATAGAACATCAGAAATACAGATCCCATAATCCCTAAAGGAAGAATCCTATGCATGTTTAGACAGGAAAAAGCCCTACAACTCCCAGCATGCTGGCTGGGGATTGCTGGAAGCTGTAGGGCTTTTTCCCGTCTAAACATGCATAGGATTGCGCCCTCAGCTACAATGATCTCTTGTCCCTCTTCCAGCCTTGCACATCTCATAGCAAAGGAGTCCCAGATGGTGACTGAAAGAAAGCACAATAGATTGCTTAAGCCCATGGAGCTCAGAAGACAGTGTTCCTTCATGAACCGTCTCACAAAGCAAACAAACACGATACCAAAATGGCACAGACATTTCTTGGGAAACAGAGACGGTGCTGCGGTCGCTGGAATACTGGTAGAGACAAGCAACGGAGAGTTGCACAGAAAAAGCGTAAAGCAAAACTCAGCCTGTCGCTTGAATTTAGAACTGCAGGGGAACGCCAAAGCAGCCTCCCCCCACCAGGTAGTTCACCACCTTGGGAGGGCACCAGGTTGGGGGAGGCGGTCCTCAGGAAATCCACCTGCCATCAAGTTGGGCTGGTGCTGGCTGGAGACCCTCGCGCCGCATCTGTGGGAAACAGATTCATTGGGAAAGTATGGTCTTGTTGTGTTTGCTCACTCGCTCGGGGGGGGGGAGAAGATCCATTTCAGACGCTGCATGTACTACCTTCCCCAAATCCTCTGTGAGGTCCTGAAACTCAGCCAGGTTATGGAACGTTACAAATAGGGCCTTGCCTGCTTACAAGGCCTACAGGGAGGTCCCCCACTCCTGCCCCTCTGAAATTTCTGCTCTGCTCCCGCTTGGAGCACTGATATGAAACACAGCTGTGAAATTTGGCTTCCGTTGATGTGCATCTGAGAATTGGCCAAGGCTGTGGAGCGGACAGGCTGTTTGCACTTGCGTTGAAATCTGTTGTTCATAATGCAGAGGCAGAATCCAAAGGAGACAGCAGGAAGGGGTCTCTCTCTCTGGTCCCCATGATACCTCGCAATACCCCTGCTGAAATTCTATCCAGGTCAGGGGTTCCTATCCAGACCAGCATGCAATATCCTTGGGCAGTGTCCACAGCTGGCACCTGCCATGGACTGGCCTGCAGTTGGGCCTGTGAACCACCAGTTTAATTTCCCACAACATCTCCGCCATACTGTTGCTCTGGGGCATTGTAGGAAATGAAGCCGGTGTCTCCCAGTGGTGATCTGGGAGCTGCCATCTTAATTTCCCACAAAACTTCAGAGTGCCGCTGCATTGGGGGCATTGTGGGATATCAAAATGGTGGCTTCCAGAACCCCAGGGGGGGGGAGCGCCAAGCACTCCTGAGCGTGCTGCTGAATGCTGTCACCGCAGAATGAAATGACAGACTGAGGCAGTAAAAACCTAGAATGTACTACTGCGAGCTGCAGGCTGGGCAGGTGTTATATTTTTGAATGCACACATACATTTCCTGCATGTAGAAAACTAGCTCATCAGGCAGCACAGTTAAGCATAGTCCTTTCCCTGATGAGCTAGCTAAGCTTACTAGCAACAAGGAAGGTTTTTTAATGTGAGGGAAACATTTCAAAATATGACACCCCCACCTACCTGCAGCCTGACATGGCACCGTCCAGAATTCTGCCATAGTGCCACCACATTCTGCATAATAAGCAGCTCTTAGGGCATCTCTACACCAGCCTAAAAACCTGCATTTAAAGGGGGCTTTCTGCTTCTGTTTTAAATGCAGGATCACGACGACTCCCTTTTCACCTGCTTCCTTTCCCTGAGATCTATTTAAAAACGGAACAAAGGGCATTTAGTGCAAGAGATGCCCTGGCGGGTCACAGCGTCACGTAAAGAGCCGGCAAACTTCTGTGAAGGAGCCATCTCAATCGCAGGGTAAAAGCTCCATGTGAAGAAAACCTTAAAATCAACACAGAACATGCATTTTTCTTCTTCCCAGGTCTCTGAACCGACACTTACCCAGGTCTCAACCAGAACCCATCCCAAATAAAACTGAGTTGCCCCAAAAGACCGAGGATGGAAAGAGCAAGGAAAAACAAGTACTCGCAAATACAAATAGCATTCAGACTTTGTTTACGGAGACCTCTGTTTCTCCCGGCCTGTGCCAGAGCTGAAGCAAGAATTAACAGAGGCTCTCTCCCACCATAGAAATAAAATCCATTGCACAGCTCCTCTGTTGAGACTGAGCACTGTTACACCAAATATTGCCAGTAATTCGAAACAGATGCGCCAAAAGCCTCAAACACTATAGAACTAGTATCGCAGAATGACCTGACCTTGGGAACTTGCTGAAAGCTGCGTTGAAATTCACCAGAACGCATTGCAACTTCTGGAAAGGGTTATTTATGGCAAAGCCATAAATAATATTTGTTATGGATTTTCCCTGCCAATCTAGAAAATGAATTAAATTTGGGAGGGATTGCTTGAATGTCAGGCAGATGTGTTGGGGGAAGGAGAGGACATTACAGCCCTTCTTGGTGATTACCAAGTTCTCCATTCAACCAGCCAGATTTATTAAGACCCGTCTGCAGAAGGTTTTAATCTGCCATGTGGGGAGGGAGAATTTTTTTCTTCAACCCTTTTTCAGAGCTTTCTAGTTAGTGTCTATGTGGACTGGAAAGGAACGTGTCCTCCTCCATGGCTTAAAATTTCAGACTTTGATATAGAGAATGGAATGTTTTGGTTTTCAGAAAACGCTGAATCATTAATTCAATTTCTGCCTCTTTTTTCTCATCTTTTCTTTTCTGAGGATCGCTATTCTGCATGTTTAAAAGCAGTTGATTTCTGAAGAGGAGCCACGGAAGTCTGCAATTAGAGACAAATGGATTCCCCAAAACTGTTCTGCAAATAATTTGGAGTAACCAGATGAATTTCCTGGATGTCTGCGGAATGCCTAGGAAATTAATCTGGATTACAGATTCGGCTGAGGGATGTTTCCAGACAAGGCTTTAATCGTGCAATCACCATGCCTCATTCACGGAATTTTACAGAGGATCCTGATGATGACATCTTCCGCTTGTAACCCTCCCACGTTTTCCCCTCTGCTTCTTTGCTCTTTTTTCTTACCACAGAAAATCCGTTAAGGAAGGAAAGACGGAATAGTGGCACAATCTCTTTTAACTGGTAGAGTTAGGAGGCATTCATCAGGAAGCATCCGAGATTGGGTGCTTAGGCTCTGACAATGACATCATCTTTAGTTGCCAGGAGTGGAAAACTGAAATCCCGCTGTAGCCCTCAGCTTGTGAATGGGCCCTACCTCTCCACCATACTGCCTCACTTGATGCTACCTGCTTGAAACAACAGGGAGGGCGGCTCTTTTCTTTGTTCAAGATTGGCAGCAGTCTTAATGATTGACATTAAGTCTGGTTCCTCCCCCCTGCGCTGGAGGGAATGCCAAGTGTTTGGTACCTACCAGCACACGTGGTGGGAACGTGCTGAATCTCAAAAATTTTGGACAGCAGTTTTTAATGAGATCACCCAGAGTATAAAAATAGAAGTACCTGTGGACTTGGAATTGGCTCTATTGAATATATTTGTGGAAGTGAGTAGGAATCTGAAGCAGAGGGAGATAATTTCTCATCTTTTATTTGCCGCCAGAAAAGTAATAGCGTCACATTGGAAGGGCTTTAAATGTACAGATTTGAATGAGTGGTATACAGTGGTGTGGAAGACAGCAATAATGGAAAAATTGTCATCTACATTACAGGTCATGAGAGACCAACGAAAATATGATTCTTGTGCAGCTGTTTGGCTACCTTTTATTGAATACCCTAAGGTACTGGAACATGGCCAGATGGTACCAGCAAGGTATAAATCAGTATGGTTGTTGTAAATGACCCTATTTTTCCAAGCTTGGATATTATTATATATATTTCATTTTTAAAGCTAAATATGCATCCTGAGGGACTTTGTATTTTGTAACCTGATCTAGGGGCGGGAGGGGAGGGAGGGAATTGTTGTATACTTTTGTGTTTTGTATAACACCAATACAAATTATATATTTTTAAAAGGATTGACAGCAGGACCTTGCACTCTCCCTGACACCTCTAGTAAGTCATCTGAAGTGGAAAGTGGCAGGGGGAGCTCCATTTGTGGATTCGAGGCCACGTGGCAGACACACCCTGGCTCGTGGCAATAATGTCATCACCTCACACAGACCCTAGGAGCCCAGTTCAGAACTGTTTTGGAGTGGACCATGAACAGTCTAGTCTGCAAGCCAGTCCAAAATGGGTCCAAGGAGGAGTGTGCCCTTTCCAATCCAGCCATTCCCCCCCTCCCCCCCCCCCGCTGGAGCAAAAGGACAAACATCACTTGTGACACCTCACGTTTATTGAGGCATGCACATTCCTAGGGAGCTGCACACTTCATCAGATGTTTGATGTAGCAGTGATTACCTCCCCAAATAAAATGGTCTAGCTTTTGTAACTAGTCCTTCATGGACATATATCCACACATGAACGGTGTGGTGGCGGCTCTATACAAACAGAGGCTATGGCAGACCAGTGAACAAACCAGTGAAGAATGGTTTCATTGACTCCATCGTGCATTATGACATAGGGGGTGTCTCCACAACAACGGAAGGAGACAGAAGGAGAAGCCAATCATGGCTTACCCGGATTTTTCAAGGAGCCGGCTTTGCTCCGCACAGGGCTCCATGAGCGAGTGTATCACACCAGTAAAAGTTGCTTCACAGAACATACTTCTGGGGGGGGCAGTTGGAGTGAATGTCATCAGACTGGCAGGGGCAGCTCAACCAATAAGAGAGGCTCCCCCCTCCAGGCTCCCTCCCCTTTCTCCTTTGAGAATAAAAGAGGCTCCCCTGCATTCAGGGGACAAGCCTCATTGACCACAATGGGAGTTCCTTCTGAGTAGACACTAACTGGTTTGTGTTGGGAAACACAGTGGGGACAGGAACAATCTCCTTCTCTGCCCCCCCACCCCTTACTTCCTTAAATAAATAATCCTTTCCGGAACACAGTGTTCTAAGTGCCCTGCTGCAATCAATCAAAGCTTCAAAGCTTCGACATTAAGGCTTTCTAAATGTGTTCGTTCGATTCATAAGAATCTAGTAACTTCAGGAGTGCGCATTTTGGGAACAAGCCTCATTGATCACAATGGGAGTTACTTCTGAGTAGACGCACATATGTTTATGCTGGGAAAGACAGGGAGGGGAAACAAAGGGAGGAGAAACCTGCCCCCTTTCTAACCTGATGCTGCACAGGAACGAAGGTCTGAATTAGTTACTTCCAAAGGCAATAAACCAAACAAGGGAGAATAGCAGCTGGAGGAAAGCACTTTACAGCCATTAGGGAATTAGTGCTTTAAAATGTGCTGTTTCAATTGAGGGGGATCTCTGGTGTGTGCGTTCAGGGGACAAGCTTCATTGTCCACAATGGGAGCTACTTCTGAGTAGACACTACTTGGTTTGGGCTGGGAAACACAGGGATGGGAAACACAGGGACAGGCAACAGCCCTTGACCGGGGTCACAGTGAAAGGCACACCCCTGGGCAGGGCTAGCATATCCAAGGTCAGTGCGGGGGTTGGGGCACACAGCAACTATACTGGGGAGAATCCAACTTGAGGAAAAGAATCGGACTTTGAGCAGTCTCAGGAAATCCAGTTTTCCCTGATAAGCTCCGGGGCGGGTGCTGGATGGCCACGATGTCATGTATCCCTACCAATCTCCAAACGCGGCCAGCTCAGAGTAAATCACTCATGGAGACACCCCCATAGACTAGGGGTATGGAGCCTCTTTCAATCCAAAGGCTGAATTCAACTTCAGAGAAGCTGCTGGGGCCACGTTCCAGTGGTGGGCATGGCTGAAAGCAAAGGGGTGGGGCGGAAACACCTTGGATAGGTCCTTTAAAGTTCTGAGTGGTTCTGAATGAAACCCAGAGTGGATTCGCCACCCCACTGACATTGGAACCACCGGCCTCTACTGAGTTATGCCACCATATTTTGACAACGTCCCTGCCTCTTGCTCTTGGCCCTTGTTTGCTTGATCCAGTGTTTAGCTACCAGCCTGTCCGTGACCTCCTCTTCTGCCTCTGGCTCATTTGACCCTGGCCGCCAGCGTGTCACGAAGCTTGGCCCAGGCCTGACAAGTGGCTTCCTCGGCTGGAGTCGGTGGCTGGTGGGGTTCTCCTTTGGCAAGGCCTGGATGATGATCAATGTAAGGGTTGGATTGGAGCCCAGAGAGCCCCAAAGCAGTTCTGATTCTGAGGAAGAGACATAAACCGCAGGAGAGGAACCCGCGCTCTGTTCAGAGGAGCTGCCAGCGGGAGATCCCCTCCTGGTACACATTCCTAAGAATGATAGTGACCCTGGCAGGGAGAGGGAGGTGCAACAGCAGTTTCTGGATGCTAGGCGCCAGCGCAGTGTCAAGCAGGAGATGGCGGGTGCTGAGAGGAGGCGCTCAGCCCGCTTGACGTGACGGCAACAGCGGCGCCCCGATGCCCCATGGGAAAAGGGTGGACTCTCTCCTCCTAGCCCATAAGTTCAGAGATTTCCCGCCTTCCCCTCCAAATGGAGATCAACTGATTCCTAAGGTTAGAACCCCCAAGTAGGCAACTCTCTTAAGTCTCACTCGCAGGATCAAGCAATTAGCATCTGTAAGTGTCATTAGGTTGAATGGGAATAAAGCCTTGGAAAAGCCCTATTGTCTGCATGTTGATTCTGGCTACCTATGGATTCAGAAGGCGGCAGGGGCGACATCCTGACACTGCCAAGTGGATGCTGAGAGGTGGCAACTCGATTAGCCCCATGCTGTCACAGACTTGCCCCCATGGGCATGGGAGGGATGCTTCCTTTTCACGCTGAACTTCGCTGCGCCGGCTTGGGAGGGCCTGTGGGCACATGCCATTTCAAGCAACAAGCCATTGCACCAGTTCACAGGTACATTGTCACACAGGGAGTTACAGCGACAAGAACATGCTCTCTGTGTTGCCCTCTTCATGCACCCTGCACATCCCTCCCACCCCTAATTGGGTTGCAGGCATGTAGCACCTGCCCATCATTCCCACCCCCAGCAACATTTTTTTTCATGCACGAAGAAGGAAAGGAAACACATTCTTTTCCTCCGTCATCAGGCACATTTCATCCCCGTGTTAGTGTTTCTGGAGGCGTCTCGGCCTATTCCACCGCAAATCAGAGCTGTGTTTTAAACTGTTGGCACCCAAGTTAACGAGAAGCTATTTTAAGAACATCATTGCCAGCGCTCAGAAGTTGGCTCAGGGATTGTGCATTGTTTTTCGTCTGCAACAGCTGTGCCCCTCCGACAGACAGCGCCGCCCGCCATGCGCAGTTTCAAAAAGCAAGGGATGAGGGATGGACCTCCGTTCAGTGCCTTGGCCAAATTGCATTTCATCGCTTCCTGGCCAATGGAGCTACACACAGAATGAGTTAGGAAGGAGCCTGTCAAAACAAAAATACCCATGTACAAGCCTCAATTTGAACGGAACTCTGGAGAAATCAGATTGATGCTTTTTACACTGAAAAGACCAAGAAGTCAAAATGCATTTGGCTATTACCATTCTAGTCATTGCACCAAAAAAGGATATTGTGGTGTTTGAAAAACTGGATATTGTGGTGTTTTATCTCACTTCCCTTCCTGATTATGCCTAACTCCATGTTAGGCATAATCAGGAAGGGAATTGAGAATAAAACTGCCAATATCATACTGCCCTTATACAAATCTATGGTGTGACCACACATGGAATACTGTGTTCAGATCTGGTCACCACACCTAAAAAAAAGATATCGTAGAGCTGGAAAAAGTGCAGAAAGGGGCAACTAAAATGATAAAAGGAAGGACATCTTCACATATCACATAGTTAAACTATGGAATTTGCTACCCAAGATGTAATGAAGGCCACCAATTTGGATGGCTTTAGTAGGGGATTAGCCAGATCCATGGAGGAGAAGGCTATCAATGGGCCGATCTACACTGCACCCACCATTGCAATGAATTCAGTGTCCTGTCGGGTTAAACATTCTCGCATTAAAACATGATTATCCACACTCAGCCATTTTCTCCGTTGTGGTGCTTCATCGAATAGGTGAGCTCGGTTCACACTCGAGCACTGTGCTGTTTTCCTGCTCTTAAAGATGGCGGCTCTCATTGGAGGATCAGAAACTCTTCCTGTTTCTGCTGATTCCACACCCACCACGCGGCAGTGGCGCGGGAGAGGCTTGTCATTTTCTGCATGTTTTCCTGGCCTTGGGGAAAATGACCAGCTTGTCCCTTGCCGCCGCCGCTGTAGTAGGTGGGGGTGGAGGGAAGAAGGAGGTACTTACCCTCTTCCTTCCCCCCACCTGCTGGAGGCCAGGGCAAGTGGCTGGGGGGTGTCTGCCAATGCTCTTTTCCCCATGCCAGCCCTTGACAGCTGGCGCGAGGAAGAGAGGTGGCGGCGGCAGCACCCAGCACCCACGTTTGGGGGCGCTGCTGGCATCTTCAAAGATTTGAAGCTTCACGTCGGCCCGGTCAGTAGTTGGATGGGTGACCACCTGGGAATCAGGCTTCCTGCATTGAGCAGGGGGTTGTTCTATCCCTTCAAATGAGACTAAGTTTTACCCCTTTCTTGTCAGGGTGGAAACTGAGCCGATAGAACCCCAGAGCAGTTCTGATTCTGAGGAGGATCAGCAATCCATGGGAGAGGAGCCAGCTCATCCCTCACACTCACAGCAGCTGGCAGAGATTCCTCCTGCCAGCATTCCTGAGATAGATAGTGACTCTGGCAGTGAGAAAGTGCGGGAGTGGGGCTTGCTAGATGCTCGACGCAGATGCAGGGAGCGACGAGCGATGGAGGGAGAGGAAAGGAGGCGTAGCACCCGTTTGGTGCGCAAGCAACGGCCGCGTCCCGTGTACCCAAGGGAAAGAGGGAGGATCTGTCCCTAGCCCATAAGTTCAGGGTCTTCAAGTGATTCTCTTTCAAACAGGGATCAACTGCCTACCCGGAGCATAGGCTACTCTGCTGTTCATTGCTTAGTCGCTGGAGATTAGCATCTGAAAGACTCATTAAGTTGTAAAAGGAATAAAGCCTTGAAAAGAATCCTTTCATCTGTGTCTTGGGTTGGCTAGGGATGTCAGAGAATTTTGCCACGAATCTCGGGGAGGCCGAATGCCAGCGCATTCGGCCCCCTGAAATCGGTGGCGAAATGGCCTGCCCCCCACCCCACCCCGGGATGGGACTTACCTTGGGCGAATCTCCCTGGCGGCGGCAGCTCTGGTGGCGGTGCAGCAGCAGTGAGGCGGCGGCGGCGGCTATGGCGGCTGGTCTTCTGACTGGCTGCCGCCGCCGCCATTTCTAAGTTAAAAAAAAAATGTGATAGGCTACATAAAGATTTACATAGCCTATCACGGCTGACTGCAGGGACGCAAACGGTGGCAGCTACGGCCCCCGCCATTTGCAAACCCGGTCAGCCAGGATTCGCAGCGGGAGGGACGGGGTGCCTCCCCCCCGGCCAGAATTTCAGGGGGGGAGGGACAGGGCGCCTCCCCCCCGGCCAGAATTTCGGGGAGGAGGGACGGGATGCCTCGCCCCGGCCAGAATTTCAGGGGGAGGGACGGAGCGCCTCCCCCCCACCGCGAATCAAATTTCGTAAAAGGTAAGTGACTTTTGTACATCCCTAGAGTTGGCTATTGGAGTGTACTGAAAGAGGCCGCTAGGGCGCTCCTGACACTTCTATCCCCCGCTTTGTCCTTTTTTTTTTTAATTAAGGCGTTATCTTCGAAGAATCGTGGCTTCTCCGCAATTTTTTTTTCTAATTCAGGCATGATCTTTGAAGATTTGAAGATTTGAAGCTTCGAAGATGTGAGGCTTCGAATCTTCAAATCTTCAAAGATCATGCCTGAATTAGAAAAAAAAATTGTGGAGAAGCCACAATTCTTTGAAGATAGCGCCTTATTTTTATTTTTTTTTAAGCCAAAGCGGGGGATAGAAGGGGGTAAAACTTAGTCTCATTTGAAGGGATAGAACAACCCCCTACTTAATGCAGGAAGCCTGATTCCCAGGTGGTCGCCCATCCAACTACTGACCAGGGCTGACCCTGCTTAGCTTCCGAGATCAGACAAGCACGCGCACATCCAGCCCTTTGCTTGTTGCTGAGGAACCATTGAGTGCTGAGAAAGCTATGCAATCAGTAGCCGGAAGAAGACATGGGGCCATCGAGAGCTGTGATTGGACAGGAGGGAAATACAAACACTGCCATATATGGGCAGGCAGGGGAGGAGACTACGACCAGATACAGTAGCAAAGGCAGAAAATCAGAGCACATTAAGGGGAAATACTGGGATATCAGCGTATTGAAAGCGGGAGCACAGAAGCCAGAAATTCCGGTTCCGATTCGAGGCGGGTACTGCATAGTGTGAAAGACGGGCGGTGAAACCTCACTGGATGTGAAAAAACCCATAAGTGTAGATCGGCCCAATGACTACTAGTCCTGATGGCTATGTGCTACCTCCAGTATCAGAGGCAGTATGCCTATGGCAGGGGAACATGGGCAGGAGGGTGCTGTCATCTCCTGCTTGTGGGTTTCCTGCAGGCAGCTGGTTGGCCACTGTGTGAACAGAATGCTGGACTAGATGGACCTGTGGTCTGCTCCAGCAGGGCTCTGCTCATGTTCTTATTAGGAGGACCTTCTAAATTAACTTGTCCAGCCATTGCAATTGGCTTCAGAGTCTCTGCTCAGCGGCTCCAGTTTGGTGCCTGGATGACTCTTGTCAACATCTGAAAAGTTCAACTAGCACCAAACTTATTTTCTTTTTGGTACCTGGTAGTAACATTTTTATTTGTGGAGGCCTTTTAATGCTACACATTTTTATGCTGGTTTCTAATCACCTGCTATGTTTTAAATGTATACAGTAGCTAATAAATGCCCTAAATTAATTCATATTAGACCAGTCCCCAGAGAGAGCCTGTAGCTCAGTGTGCTAGAGTGCCTGTTTTGCATGCAGAAGGTTCCAGACTCGATCCCCGGCATCTCCAGGTAGGACAGGAATAACCCCTGCCTGAGACCCCGGAGAGCCGCTGCCAGTCAGTGTCAATGCTACTGGGCTAGAAGGACCAAAGGTCTGACTCACTATAAAGCAGCTTCCTATGTTTTTATTGTTTTCATGTAAAGCTCCCTTGTGGCTTCATAGAATCAAAACTACAGTTGGAACAGTAGAAGCTGGTGGCTCCAATATCAGTGGAATGGGAATTCCGCTCCAGGTTTCAGTCAGAACCAGTCAGAACTCTAAAGGAGCTACCCAAGGTGTGGAAGCATCTTGGAGAGCTCCTTTAGAGTTCTGACTGGTTCTGACTAAAACCCAGAACAGATTCACCACCCCATTGACATCAAAGCCACCAGCCTCCACTGGGTTGGAAGTGTCCTTAGATGTCATCTAGTCCAACCCTGATGCTCAATTCAGAATCTACAATGCAGGATACATCTACAGCATCCCTGAAAGATGGCCACCCATCCTCTGCTTCAATAACTCCAGGAAAGGAGAGCCCACCACCTCCCAAGGTGGACTGTTCCACTATCAAACAACTGTTGCCATCAGGACATTTCTCCTAAAGATCTGCTTCTCCACAATTTCCGAGCATTCGTTCAAGTCCTGAACTTTGGAGCCTGCTCCATCTTCTGTGTTACAGCCCTCCAGATATTCAAAGACCACTATCATGTTTCTCCTTAATTTTCAGTTCTCCAGTCTAAACATACCCTGCTCTTTCAACCATCTTTCATAGGATTTCATTTCCAGACCCATCACCATCCCATTCACCCTGCCCTGGACATGCTACAGTTTGTCAGTGCCCTTCTTCAACCCTGGTACCAGAACTGGACACACTACTCCTTGTAAGACTGTTTGCCAATAATTTGTTCAGGAAAACTATATGTTTTAGAAGTTTAGCTCTAGAATGGAGAGTCTCGAGCTCATTTGTAGCTTTTATTTGTTATTTTGTTTATTAAAGCTATTTGGGCAGTATGTTAAAAAGAATACTAATGTATAGTAAATATCGCACTAAGAGTGCAATCCTAAGTAGATAGGCGGCCGCCTCCAACCTCAGAGGCAACCGCCTATCCAAAGCAAAACAGGAGAGGCACGGGGGGGTATCATTCTGTCCGCGCCTCTCCTGCCTTGCTATTTTTCACTAGACAGCTGTTTTCGGCTGTCTAGCGTCAGGGCGGCCAACCGGGAGAGGAAGCTGCCATACATAGGATGTGTCATACGTGCAGCTCCGCTCTCCCCACCCTGGAACGTCCCCCAGCCCCACCCTTTTTCAGTCGCTCCGCGCTCCTCTTCTGAGCGCAGAAGATGGGGCTTCTCCGTGCTGCCTCGGAGGCAGCACAGACGAGAAGGGTGGTCAGTTCTCTGGGAATCGACCTTGGAGTGCGGGCTCCAAGGTCAGTTCCCAGAATAAACCATATCCTATGGCCCTCTAGGCAGTGTCTAGTGGCCATTGCTCCCTTATTGATTGATTGATTGATTGATTGATTGAATAGATTTATCTCCCACTGAGCATATTAAAAAAATTCTCTAAGTTCACAAAATTCATTATAATATACATTAAAATTAAATTAAAATACATAAAAGTTTCTAAAACATTAATATAAAACTTTAATAAAAACATTATAACCAATTAGAACAACACCATAATTACAAACAAACAGACCAGGCAGCACATTTACTCAGGGAAGGCCTGGATAAAGGAATAGGTCTTTAAGTGGCGCCTAAAGCATGATACAGTTGGCATCTTCCCTGTACCAGGGGATCGTTCCATAAATTGGGTGCCACCGCAGAGAAGGCCCGCTTCCTGCTTGCTGCGAGATGGCAGTCTGCAGATCATGGAACAACCAGCAAGACCTCCTCCAATGATCTTAATGCTCACACAGGTCTGTACTGGGGTAGGCAATTGGCCACTCAAATTTTGAATGCAAAACATTGGAAAAACCAAAATTTACATGCTGTAGAAGTGTAGTTGCAGAATGCCTGGCAAACTTTAGTGATGGTATTCGCTCATTATAAAAGAGGATGTGAAAAACATGACTTCTGCTCTTTTGGGCAGTTGGAAACTATTTTTGATTTATTGGAATCACATTGAAGTATGGAGTGTACTACGAAAGACTGAATATAGAGCAGCCTTCCCCAACCTGGTGTTCTCCAGATGTGTTGGATCTACAACTCTCAGAATCCTCCAGCCTACAACTCCCAAAATCCTCCAGCCTGGGGATTCTGGGATGTGTTGTCCAACACATCTGTGTGGTAAAAGTCCAAACTGGACTTGGAGGTCTGTGCCCAGCTGCCCTCCAATTAAGCTCTGGACACACGGGTAAGATCCAACTCAAGTTTATTCGTGTACAACAAAGGCAGCTCTGTCAACCAAGAGGCAGCTCAGATCAACACTCACCAGTTACATTTATAATCATAATGTGGCTAAATAATCAGCCAAGCCTAGCGCGCATGTCTGCTCATTATCAATTAAACTTTTACTGGACCATCACCCCCAGTCTCTTCTCTCAGCGCCCTGTAACCTTTTGCAAGGACAGCAATTCATAGGCCTGGGGTGAGTTGCTGTGGAGACAAGAGAACTTATCTCTACTGTCCTAGCAGTTTCTCCTTCAGTACAGAAGAAACAAAGACAACAGTTATGGGCTTTTGAGGAATCTGCCACATTGGCACAAAGAAGCTGATGAACATGGCCTTGCCTTAGTTATTTTCCACAACTGGGAGGAATAGTTTTGAGGTGGCTGTTACAGAGGTTGACATGGATGCCTTCTCAGATCTGGATGTTATTTATGGGATATTTGTGTTGGATAGGATATCAGTCATCTAATACAAGGAAAGGAGTCAACCAGCAGCTGTCCAGGGCACCATTTTGTAATGGTGTAAAGCACTGTGTAAAGCACTTTGCGCTATTGCCACAGCCAGCGGAGGTGGGGGGCTCTGATGTCAGTGGGACAATGAATCCGCTCCGGGTTTCAGTCAGAACCAGTCAGAACTCTGCAAAGCACCTTGGATAACTCCTTTAGAGTTCTGACTGAAACCCGGAGCGGATTCACTGTCCCACTGATATCAGAGCCACCGGCCTCCACTGGCTGCCACAGAAGATCAGGATCATTTCCACTTGCTGTTATCTGCATTCTGTGAATCTTTTGCAGGAGATGTCCCCAGCCCCATGACTGATTGTTAATGGTGTGTTGGGGGAGGGGGGGTGTGCAGAGCCACTTGGATTTTCCACCACAAGTACAGAAATGTTTTCAACCACCTCTGGGTGCATGTCTGCACACCCCTGCGCACACTCCCCTGACTGCAAGAAAAATCTCTGTGTGTGACAAAGACAGACAGACAGCTCATCAATACATGCCAGAACAATAGCCGCTGCTCTCCTGTGTCTATCTGTTCAGCCGTTGGAGCACTCCTGAAAAACAGCTTGACATGAATGGTGTGACATGGCTGCCTCTTTTGTGATCAGGCCATGGCCTTTCTCCTTTGGCCTCTGCCCAGCTCCAAGGGTAGCAGAGATGGGGTCCAGCCACAGAGCAGGCTCTGCTCCCATGGGAATGGAAGGCACCTTTTTGAGCCACCTTCAGCTGGGAAGCAGAAATCCAGACTGACTCTCCGCTTCCCCAGCATGGCAACAGGGACAAGGGGAGAACCCCTCTGCCCTGACCCCTGGCATCCTCCCCAGGGACTCTAGCAGCAATGTGTAGCTCCCTGCGCTGGTTTCTTGCCATCTGGAGGGTAAAGCCACCCAGGAAGTGATGCTGGGCCTTCTCTTATTTTTCATGCTGCACACAGGCTAACATAAACAGTACTTTTAAAATGCGCAGAGTAGTTTGCAGTATTTATTCTGTTTGTCCTCTTGCTATTTACATAGGTAACCATTGATTCCCATCTTTGTAGATGGCAAAAGGGAGCTGTGCAAAACTTTCCAAAGTAATTCAATTCTTAATTCAGCTTCCTTTTGTATTTGTAGTTGATTTCCATGGGAGGGCCATTATCTGACTTGAGATGCAGGCATATCCTTAAAGGGTCTCATAGCCCAATGCTTTTTTCATTGCCTGAGTTCCCAGAGTTTTTGAGTATGTTCTTCTATTTGATATGGCAGTGCATCCTGTGTTTTATAGTTGTAAATCTGTGCTTTTAAAAGATGATTCCGTACGTACACATTTGGCTCAATTTCACACTGCACTATGGATGTTACTGAATTAAAACTGTGTGACCACATAGTCATTTCTCATGCATTTTGAGGAGAGAGAATGCTCATTGCACTGGTACTAAAGAGAAAAGTTACTTCCTGGATTAGCACACAGCTGATGGATTTAATTATTTCAATTAGTTTTCCTGCAATTGGAGAAATTATTCTGTTTTAGCAGAATCTGGAGATTTGACATCATTTCTGATTAGGATAGCCCAGTAGTTAGCAATGGTCCTACCTGGGTTTACTGAGACTAAGTTCCAAAACTTGTTTCCAGTGCCTGGCTCGTTAGACTCTGGAACACATGAAGAGCACCAATGAGCATGCACAAACTGTCCTCCCCTGACCTCTGAGTAACTACACACTATCCCCACAAATTCATGGCACCTTTCTTAAAGAAAAAAAAATCAAGTGTAACACACACATAGACTATCTGTTTTAGTTGTTCAGATTTTTAATAAATCAGCATGAGCGTTCGTGGGTTACGACCCACTTCATCAGATGCTGTAAGTGCAACTGGAGGCAGACTCAAAGCCTTCAGTTCCACCTATGGCATCCGATGAAGTGAGTGAACAAAAACTGAACTACAACAGTTGGTCTATATGTGCTACGCTTAACCCTTGAATATGCAAACAGAAGATTAACATGGTTATACTATATTATTTGCTGCGATGGAAGGCAAAGAAAACAAATGTTTACTCCTTATTGAGCAAAGGTCAGTCTTCATTCACCAGCTGGCTTTGTCAAATACTGCAGTGGAAGCAGCAATGTGCCACGGTTTGATTCCCCAGCAGTAAGTTAACAATAAACTCTTCCTCTGTATCACACTGTATGCAATATCCAGCAGTAGCCCCAGCAGAAAATTAGCTGTGAGGTGCCAGCACAGAGCCTCCACACCACCACCCGTGATGAGTCTCTTTCTGTTTATTGAGTTATTTAACCCCCTCCATTGCTCGTTTCGCCTAAAGCAACACGTTAGGTGAAATTGGAGATCCCTGGTCAGGCAAGACACCTCGGGAATTCCAGGGGGGGAGCCAACTGCGTTTCTGCAGAATACTATGCTGACATTTGTCTAAACATGCAGAGAGAGGGGAGCAGAACTGGGCCCGCTAAGCCTATCCCAGACCCATTCAGTGCAATGTCTGAAAGAGTCTTGGCTTGGGCCTGTGGTGAATTGTTCAAAGGAATCAGCAACAACAACAACAACTTTGGTAGGGATGAGTGAATCCATCCATTTCCGTTTCACTCAGTTTCTCATTTTCCCCACCATAAGTTCCTTTCAGCCCATTTCTGCACCAGTTTGCAAATTTGGCCAAAACAAGTTGGCATGAACTTTTGTATGCATTTTCATGCATATTTCTTCTAATATATGTATTTTGTATGCACTTTTCCTCATGCAAGCACTTTTTGCCAGCAATTTTACCCTAATATCATACATTTTATGCATACTTTCCCCAACCTTTTTTGTGCACATTTCTTTAATATGCACATTCTTGTGCAGATGTCAGTGTTCAAGTGCTTTCTGGTTCAGGTATAGGTTTGGGAGGTGCGAATTGGGTAAGTTTGTATAAACATTCAGACTGAACAAAATTTGCACCCATCCCTTGGTAAGACTCACAACATTTCTCAGGCTGGAGAGGGGGCATGTCCCTATCTGGAAGCGTAGACACAAATAATGACAAAAAAGATACCACTGGTGCCACTGTGTCCTTGCCACCAATGGCACCAAAGATAGATATGGCACCCAGTCCCCCAGGTATGTTTGTACGCAAAGGATTGTAGCAGAAATTCTTACTTCGGCGATTTCACTCTGGGCAACCCAGCAGTGACAGGAGCAAATAACATAGGCACAACGTGGGGAGATAATCTACTCTGCCAATGATTTACTAGAAATCTGCATGGTATGAAAGGTTTGCAAACATCTTCTAATGGCCTGTCATAAATCTAGGCAATAATAACTTAACTCCAATCATAACTTTAGCTGCAATGAGACTGCACTGGATCACCAGCATGGGGCCAAGGAACCTCTTTCTTTCTTTGGTTCATCATCCTAGATGCTACCTGTGTAAATCACAGCAAATATATATATATATCCTGAGGTCAAAAAGATGTAAACACCAGAAGTGGATTTTAAGATGGGCAGTATTTTCCCCCTCTCTCCTCCGCCCTCGGTTCCCTGCCATTCCTTATCTTTGCGAAAGTTTGCCTCCAGGACATTTGATTTCCATCTGAGTGCCCCTGAAGTGGGTGGCTGTGTTTTCACGAGGCCGTACTGGATGCTGTCTTTTGTAAATCACTGGAGCACAGCATCATTAGTGAGAAGTGCAGAGAAGTTATACAAAGAAGGACTTGCCAAATTACTAATCAGCAAAAACCCTCATCCATCTTAATGAGACAGGGTTAAGAAAATAGCAACCTAAGCCAGGCACAAAGGAGCCTTTCCAAGCTGTTTATTTATTGTGTTCGAAAGTCGTTCAGAGCTCAGATGATGTGCCTGTGTGAGCTGGTCATGGGGGTCTCCCAAGGGTGCACTGTTTACGCTTTCACAAGCAATAAGAACTAGATGTTCACACAATACATAGACTGTAGAGTTCCAAAATCTGGGATTCAGGTATGAACCGTTTGGGAACTTTTCCTGGCTGCACATTTGCAGCAATGCCACACAACTTATGTGAACTGAGCGTGATGCAAACTCTCCACCGTGAGACACATAAAAGGAACAGCCTTGCTCAGAATGGGTAAGTATCTGGTGTTTTTGCCATTTTCCTAGCACAGCTTCCGCAGAATAACTGGAAGGGGTACAGGAGACAAACGAAAGAAGGCCTCCACTGGATCAGACCACAGGTTCATGTAGTCCAGCAATCCCTCTTCCTCCAGTGGGCGGCCAGATGTTCCTGGAATGCTGATGGAAATAGCTGTCCCCTGTACCAAGCACCTGGTATTCAGAGGTACACTGCCCCTGGCGAGGCCAGCCCTACCCTGAGGCAGAGTGAGGCCTCAGTTGCCTCAGGCAGCAGACTGTAGGTGTCATAAAAGGGCAGCAAATTGTTAGTTATTTACTTCATTGTTATTGTATTTCTACTGCCAGGGATGAGGAGAGGTACTTATGGGATGTTCTGCCTCATGTACCAAAATAACCTGGCTGGCTTTGGATACTATAAACCTTGGCTAGGTGGGGTGGGGTGCCATTTGCAGCTCTGCCCCAGGCAGCAAAATGTCTTGCGACAGTCCTGGCCTCTGGACATGAGGTTCTGTTTAGTTATCACAGCTCATTGTTGTTGATAGACATAACCCCTGTGAATGTGGCTAATCTCTTCTTAAAGCCCCCTGTAAGCCAGTGGCCACCATCTGGCATCATTGAATGCCATAAGTAAATGCCTTCCTTTTGCCTGTCCTGAACTTATTTCCGATCAATTGCATTGGGTAAAGAAATAACACAGCTCTGGTATTAGGAGAAATGGAGACACATTTCTTGCTCTCTGGTCTCTTGGCGTTCATAATCTGATGAAGTGGGCTGCAGTCCATGAAAGCACATGTCCCCACACGTTCCCCACCCCAGGCTTATGCCATTGTAAATGTGTTAGTATTTAATGTCAACCCATTGTGGAGCTGCTATAAAAAAGGCAAACTCCATGTTAGGCATAATTAGGAAGGGAATTGAGAATAAAACTGCCAATATCATACTCCCCTTATACAAATCTATGGTGTGACCACACTTGGAATACTGTGTACAGATCTGGTCACCACACCGAAAAAAAATATTGTAGAGTTGGAAAAAGTGCAGAAAGGGGCAACGAAAGTGGTCAAGAGGCTGGAGCATCTCCTCTATGAGAGAAGGTTACAACAGCTGGGATTGTTTAGCTTGGGAAAAAGGAGGGTCAGGGGAGACATGACTGAGGTGTACAAAATTATGCATGGTGTGGAGAAGGTGGATAGGGAGACATTTTTATCCCTTTCACATAATGCTAAAACCCAGTGGGGTCATCCCATGAAGGTGATTGATGGGACATTCAGGACAGATAAAAGAAAGGACTTCTTCACACATCGCATAGTTAAACAATGGTATTCACTACCACAAGACATAGTGATGGCGATCAATTTGGATGGCTTTAAGAGGGGATTGGACAAATTCCTGGAGGAGAAGGCTTTCAATGACTACTAGTCCTGATGGCTGTGTGCTACCTCCAGTGTCAGAGGCAGTGTGCCTTTGTACACCAGTTGCAGGGGAACATGGGCGGGAAAGTGCTGTTGCACTCATCTCTTGCTTGCAGGTTTCTGTGGGCAGCTGGCCCAGATGGACCCTTGGTCTGATCCAGCAGGGCTCTTCCAATGTTCTTAATGTGCCACAAGACTCTTTGAAGATTTTTGTTGGAACAGGCTAATCTGAAAATACATAATTTTATAAGCTTCTATTATGCCCACATTCGTGTCTTCATTTTTTCTAAACTAAAAAACTCCCAAATGCTTCAACCTTTTCTCACAGGTGTTTGTAAAATAACAACAACAACCAGCTGGTCGCAGTCTTCAATGGTGAGATGTACTGTATTACAATCAAAATTATAGTTGTGATTTCTGCATTTGCATTTCTACATATAAATTAGCACATGCAAATTTTATGCAAATCAGTGTTCTCTTTTTTTAATGATGGATTTCCCCCTTGGGGGGCATTGCATAAATGACACTCCTCTCACTTGGAAGGGGGATGCAGGGTGGAATGCAGCCACTGTGTTCGGTGTCCATCACGACAGGTGGGTGAAGCCATGAAAGGAGGGACCGGAGAGAAAGGATGGCCAGTCTGAGAGTCCTAAGCAGAGCATTTTCCTAGTTCATCCTCTGAATGGAATACAGGTTGCAGCAGACCTTTAGCTTCTGAATGCCCAGCTCTGTTTGATATATCTTAGGGATGTCAGAGAATTTCTCCACACATCTCAGGGAGGCCGAATGCCAGCGCATTCGGCTCCCCAAAATTGGTGGAGAAACAGTCTGCCCCCCGCCCCCCCCCCGGAATGGGACTTACCTTGTGCGAATGTCCCTGGTGGCGGTGGCTCCGGCGGCAGTTCGGCGGTGGCGGCTGCAGCAGCCGGTCTTCTGACCGGCTGCCGCCACCGCCACTTCCAAGTTTAAAAAAAAAAAAAGTGATAGGTTACATAAAGATTTACGTAGCCTATCACGGCTAGCTTTTTAAAAAAACACCGTGATAGGCTACGTAAATGTTTACGTAGCCTATCACGGCTGACTGAAAAGAAAAAAAAAAGCCGCGCATATGCAAATGGCAGCGCCCATGGGCACCGCCATTTGCGTTCCTTATTTTGGCACGTGTAGTCTACGTAAACATTTACGTAGACTACGGCGAAAATAAGGGTAACGCAAATAGCATTCCCCTTATTTTCGCCGTAGTCTACGTAAATGTTTACATAGACTACACGTGCCAAAATAAGGAAAGCAAATGGCGGCGCCCATGGGCGCCTCCATTTGCATACGCGCGGTTTGTTTGTTTTTTTTACACTCAGCCGTGATAGGCTACGTAAACATTTACGTAGCCTATCACGGCTGACTGCAGGGACGCAAACAGCGGCGGCTACAGCTGCCGCCATTTGCGTCCCGGCAGAACAGGAGGATTCGCGGCCGGAGGGATGGGGCGCCTCCCCCCCAGCCAGAATTTCGGGGGGGAGGGATGGGGCGCCTCCCCCCCCGGCCAGAATTTCGGGGGGAGGGACGGAGTGCCTCCCCCCCACCACGAATCAAGCTTCGGGATCAGGTAAGGGACTTTCGTACATCCCAGGATCAGCTGTTGGACCAGCACCACCCAGATTTATTTATTTCTTTACAGTATTTTTATCCTGCTCTTCAGCCAAAAAGTGCTCCCAGAGTGGCTTACAATCAATGAACAAAGAAGACTGTTCCTGACCTCAGGCGTACAACCTAAAAAAGACATGACACACAAGGAAAAGGCGATGGGAAGAGAAGAGGGGGAAAATTACGTAGACTGTCAGCAGGGCTGGTAGGATGGCCCTGCTCCCCCCTCTCATCTCCCAAAGGAGGGGCAGCCCAACTGGAGCAGGCCCCGATGTTCCCGTTGCCTGCTCCTGTTTCCCTTACTCCTTCTTCCCCACAGGGCCATGAATGTTAGTTAGTCCTGCAGGGGCGGGGGGAGTCCAACTGGAAGAGAACCTCAAGGGGCCAATGTCAGGTCCAGCCAACACATCACATTTGCCCTGAAAGTTTTAGGCATCTGTTTCAGAATTTTCTCTCCTACTTTTTTTCCCTTAAGGCAGGAGTGGGCAGAATTTAGGCTTATGGGATCTACTCATGGCAGGCCCCATCATGAGCCATGATGAGCCACGTGGCTCAGGTGGTGGATCGGGCGGGGTGGCACATTTTGCCCCCCACCATCTGCATGGCCACCCATTGCTGTCACCAGCAGCACATCTGTCACCCCCCCTTGAACAGCTGCAGCAGCTGCTGCCCACTAGCCCGGGAACACTTTTGCCACTTTTGCTCCTGCAGATAATACAGTTTAATTTTAAACAGTATTTTGCCGCTGCAAGAAAGCTGCCAGCAGCATTCCTGCATGGCTCCCTGGAGCGTACCTCGCCCCATGCCTCTCACTCTGAGGAAGGCGTCCTTCTTCAGAGAGAGGCATTCTGGGCACAGTGGCCCAGGAGAGTGCCTGTGCCACAGCAGCGGCAAATAGGCATGGGGAAACTCTAGCCTGTGGGGGGATACAGACCATGGGGGGGGGGTCCCCATCCAGTCCACCTGCTTCTTCCCCAGGCCCTGCACCCTCTCCTGGCAGGGAAAAAAGCCCTCCTCTCTGGTCAGCAGCTAAAGAGCTTTTCCCTGCTGAGCACTAAAAAAGCTCCCTTTTATAGTATAAAAGCTTCCAGGTCAAGTTGCTACCTGCAGATTGCCTTTGCCTCTTGCTCCCTCAGCCCTTTCCGCATCCTGCCTCAACTGCCCTGGTACCTGAAGAAGAAGAAGAAGAATAACAACAACAACAGTAGTAGTAGTAATAATAATAATAATAATAGGAAAATTCTTCCCTTTGTTGCCTAATTCCAAATGGTGATGTATGACAAAGATTTACCAGTAGTTACAAACATTTATCCTGCAGAAACTTTGCTGTATTATAGGGCTTTCCATTCTGTCACAGTATTTGCTGTCCTGTGACTCACGGGGTCTGTTAGCGTGTCGAGGTTTTCCAAACAACTGAATTCCTCAGCAGAATTTGCATCTCAGCTGTTTACATGCCAGGCATTTTGAGCCCAACAGATGAGAAATTGGGCTCGGCATGATCCGGGTGGGCACGTTTTCCTGGGCATCGAGATCTTGAAGCACACAGCCTCGGGTAGCCTGCTGCACATTCCACCCCTTCACTCTGGTTGCAGGCTTACTCTGTAACCCATCTCTGAGTCAGGTGACTGGTCACTGAGCACCCTTGCTGGATGTAATGGCTCGGGCCATGGACACCTTAAGGACTGCCTTCTCCCTGTGGTGCTGCCCTGTACATATAGTCCATTTGGCGTGTCGGTTCTGCTTTGGGTCCCCTGCTGATTAAGTTTAGTAGGTGGCACAAGAACAGGGCCTTTTTAGCAGGGGCACCAACACTCTGAATGCTTGCCTTAGAGAGGCCTCCACAGCCCTATCATTATATGTCTTCCAACACCTGGGGAAGATCTGATTTTTTAAAGACACCTTCAGGGGAAGCTGAGCCAGTCATCTGTTTGTTGATTCTATAAATATAAGAGTATATTCTTTGATATAGCCTTAGGGCTTTTCTACATGAGGCTTTTAGCCCACACCTTTACTGAGGCTTCTGCTTCCAAATTCTTTGCAAGATTAAGCTGATCTTAATCAGCTTCCTTACACATGTTTTTTTCCAGGGGGTGGGGATGTCTCTTGCTTTCTATATGTTCCATTACAGAGCACAAGGTGGTGATGTGTATAGCAGAATTGTGCAGTTACATTAAGTTTCTATAGCACCATTCAGAAAAAAATACTAGACATTCCTTGTTGGGGGCGGGACACGATAATCATTGCAAAGCACAGGAGAGGCCCTGGAAGATGACGACATCGTGTAAAGGACCTACAAAATACCATGAGTGTGGATCACTAGCGCACAATAAAAGCCTTGCTTAGAAAGGCTCTTCCTTGCACCTGAGTTTCCTTAGGGCACGGCTTGATTGCTTTTAACTTAGTTTTTATTATAAAATTTTAACAAAGCAAAAAAAGAAAGAAAGAAAGAAAGAAAGAAAGAAAGAAAGAAAGAAAGAAAGAAAGAAAGACGTGGCTACATAGATATGAATAGATCTATTTCAGTGGATACATATGAAGTGTGTGTGTGTGTGTGTGTGTGAAAATACAGCTTTCTAAGAACTATACATAAACTTCAACAAAACAGACCAATTATCCAAATTTATCCATTTGCAGGTGACATTTATATACCACCCATTCAAACGTTGAAAGCGTTGTAAGGTCTTCAGTCCGTTGCGTTATACGAGGTGAGTGCTTACCCTTCCAATGTTGCAATATCAGTCTTTTAGCTGTCAGAAGGGCATGGAGAATCCATTTACGCTGCATTAACTTCTCCTTAGGGCAGAGTCGGGAGGAAGACAGACCAGGACCTAGCAGGAGACCTCCGGGTGATTTACAGCACACCAGCAAAGGTTTGTCACTTCCAGTGGTTTAACAATAGGGACAAAAAAAACCACCCCTTGTTCTTCTGAAATTAGGCTGCTGAAATCCAGAAGGCTTAGGGGAAAATTGGTGTAAGTGTGTGTGTGTGTGTGTGTGTGAAGGGATTTGTGTGCTAGGTCCAGTTCTGGTAAAAATAACAAAATCCTGGGCTGAGCATGTGCTCAGAGGCACCTCCTTCTGCAATTCTATGTCCACCTTCCTGCACCACTATTTTGCACTTGGCATCAGTTGAGGGACCTTGAGGTTCTTCTAGTAAATAACAAAGTAGAGCAAAAGATATTGGCAGGGTGAACCATCCTCCTCTCCCCACATCCCTCTTGCCTTTTAAAAGAATGTTTGCTGCTGTATTAAACATTGGCTGTTTAGGCGATTTCTGGGGCCATCTCATCCCTAAGTGCCATGGTCTGAGAAAGGGGTCCTTTTTTTGATATTGTGGGCAAGGCAGCCCAAACAGTGCCCCTCCCAAGGTTGTAGCTGTGTATACAGCCTTGGGAGAGAAAATCCACTATATCCTATTATTCCTAAGCTAAGACACTGAGCTTTCTACATGAGGCTGCTAATCCACTGTTATGTTGCAGAATTGAATCCGAGCACTATACAAACAGTATTTCCTTTCTTGCTTTTCCACTACATAACCCCTAGGTGGCACTGTGGTATAGCAGAATAGCAGAATTACAAAGTGGATAAAGCAGTTTCTTTCACTTTCAGAAATAATACCGCATTTTCCCTGCTTAAAAAAAAACAACTCATCAAAAGGGCTGTTTAAAAACAGAAGCAAAACTGGAGGGTTACAACATCGTCCAAAGAACTCTTAAACAACCATGACTAGAGAATGACAAACACACAATAAATACCTCACGTAGAAAAGTTCACTGTCCCAAGGACCCAGTATAGCTCTCTTAAAGTGATTTATTTATTTATTTATTTATTTCTATACCACCCAATAGCCGAAGCTCTCTGGGCGGTTCACAAAAATTAAATCCAAGCAACACACAATAAAACAATTTAAAATATACAGAACATTAAAACAATAATATAACAATACAACCACAATAAAACCTAGCAGCAGTGCAGGAGTTTAAAATACAGATTTAAAACAGCAAAGATAAAAATTTAGAAAGCTAAAATGCTAAAGTGCCTGGGAAAATAAAAAGGTCTTCACCTGGCGCCGAAAGGAATACAATGTAGGCGCCAGGCGAACCTCACTAGGGAGCTCATTCCAGAGCCAGGGTGCCACAGCAGAAAAAGCCCTCCTCCTAGTAGCCACCCGCCTCACTTCCTTTGGCAGGGGCTCACGGAGAAGGGCAGCTGATGATGATCTTAAGGTCCGGACAGGCACATATGGGAGGAGGCGATCCTTCAGGTAACCTGGCCCCAAGCCGATAAGGGCTTTGAATGTTAACACCAGCACTTTGAATCGGGCCCGGAAATGGACTGGCAGCCAGTGCAGCTGGAAAAGTACTGGCGTAATATGAGCTCGCAGGCCAGTCCCTGTTAACAATCTTGCTGCCCTATTTTGGACCAGCTGAAGTTTCCGGACCGTTTTCAAAGGCAGCCCCACGTATAACGCATTGCAGTAATCCAGACGAGAAGTTATCAGAGCATGGATAACTGTAGCAAGGCTATCTCTGTCCAGATAAGGGCGTAGTTGGTATACCAGCCTAAGCTGATAAAAAGTGCTCCGTGCCACTGAGTTCACCTGTGCCTCAAGTGACAGTTCTGGATCCAAGAGCACCCCCAAACTACAAACCTGATCCTTTAGGGGGAGTGCAACCCCCTCCAGAACAGGTTGAATATCACCTAGCCGGGCAGACGAACCACCCACTAACAGTACCTCTGTGTTGTCTGGATTGAGTTTCAGTTTATTAGCCCTCATCCAGTCCATTACCGTGCCCAGGCACTGATTCAGAACAGTCACTGCCTCACCTGGTTTTGATGAGAAAGACAGGTAGAGCTGGGTGTCATCTGCATATTGATGGCACCTCAGCCCACACCTCTGGATAACCTCCCCCAGCGGTTTCATGTAGATGTTAAACAGCATGGGGGATAAAATAGAGCCCTGTGGAACCCCATGGCACAATTGCCATGGCACAGAGCAGTAATCCCCCAGCACCACCTTCTGGAATCGGCCATCCAAGTAGGAGCGGAACCACTTTAGTGCAGTGTCTCCAACTCCCAACCCAGACAACCTATCCAGAAGGATACCATGGTCGATGGTATCGAAAGCCGCTGAGAGGTCCAGGAGAATCAACAGGGTCGCACTCCCCCTGTCCCTCTCCCGGCAGAGGTCATCCCACAGGGCGACCAAGGCAGTTTCCGTTCCAAAACCAGGCCTGAAGCCCGATTGAAATGGATCTAGATAATCCGTTTCATTCAACAGTGCCTGGAGCTGTCCTACAACCACCCGCTCAAGCACCTTGCCCAGGAAGGGGATGTTGGCCACTGTTAACATCCTCTGGGTCCAGGTTAGGCTTTTTCAGGAGTGGTCTAATTACTGCCTCTTTTAAAGCGGCAGGCACCACTCCCTCTCTCAAGGAGGAATTTACAACCCAGCCGGACAACCCCTCCTTGTTTGATTTAATAAGCCATGAAGGGCAAGGGTCAAGCACACAAGTGGTCGATCGGACTTGGCCAAGCACCTTGTCCGCATCCTCAGGCCTCAGTAACTGAAACTCATCCAATAAAACTGGACCAGATGGTGCTCTGAACGCCTCTACCAATGGAACTGCATTAATGGTGGTGTCCAATTCATGACAAATCTGAGCAACTTTATCCTCAAAGTGCCGTGCAAACTCGTCACAGCGTGCTACCGAGGGTTCCACTGTCTCTCTCCCTGGCCCAGAATGTAACAGGCCGCGAACCACTCGGAAAAGCTCCGCTGGACGACACTGAGAAGATGCAATGCTGGTGGAAAAGAACTGCCTCTTTGCCACCCTCACCGCCACAGAGTAGGCTCGATAGTGGGCTCTTACCTGTGTTCGGTCAGACTCAGCACGAGTTTTCCTCCACCTGCGTTCTAGCCGTCTCCCCTCTTGCTTCATTGCCCTCAGCTCAGGTGTATACCAAGGAGCTGGCCGGGCTCTGCTCAGAGGGAGAGGGCGCTTGGGCGCGATCGTGTCAACCGCCCAAGTCATCTCTGCATTCCACAGAGCGACCTGGGCTTCGACAGGAGCACCAGCCATACCAGCAGGAAAATCCCCCAGAGCCCTCTGGAATCCATCGGAATCCATTAATCTCCGGGGGCGGACCATGTTAATAGGTCCCCCACCCTTGCAGAGGGGGAAGGCCGCCAGGAGTCTAAACCTCAGCAGGAAGTGATCTGACCATGACAAAGGGACAGATGTTAATTCCTCCACTTTCAGATCACCATCCTCCTGCCCAGTCGAGAAAACCAGATCAAGCGTGTGTCCTTTTGTATGCGTTGGGCCGATGACATGTTGGGACAGCCCCATGGTTGTCATGGCAGCCATGAAGTCCTGAGCCGCCCCGGATACAGCGGCCTCGGCATGGAAGTTGAGATCCCCCAGGACCATCATCCTAGGGGTCCTCAACACCAAGTCCGAGACCACCTCCGTCAGCTCAGGCAGGGAGTCTGATGGGCAGCAGGGTGGGCGGTACACCAACAGAATCCCCAATCTGTCCGGGGTACCCAACACAAGGTACAAACACTCAAGATCTGCGCTCGAATGAGCAGGAAGCCTGGAGAGGGAGATTGAATTCCTATAGACCACAGCAACCCCCCCTCCCCAACCCTCAAGTCGGTGTTGGTGCTGCACTGAGTACCCAGGAGGGCACAGCTGGGAGAGAGTGATCCCTCCCAGTTCCCCCACCCAGGTCTCAGTAATACATGCCAGGTCAGCCCCCTCATCCACAATCAAATCACTTTTAGATTTGATAACATTTAGATTTGAGAGTTAGTTAGTTATTTAATAAATTTATTCCCCATCATTGAAATGAAAACCTCCCGAGGCAGTTTACAAAAACAAACAAAATACAACTGTCAATCTGAGATACATAAAACAGCCAACAATAAAAAAACAACTACTAACAATTAAGAGCAAGAGCAGCAAAAATAACAAAGCACCATAAAATGCAGTTTAAGAAAACAATGTGGAACAAAAAGTGTTTAAGTTCCACTTAAAAGTCCCCAGTGAAGGGATCATATACTTCTTGGGGGAGGGAATTCCAGAGATGTGGAGACACCACAGAAAAGACCCTGTCTCTGGAACCTACTAATCTGATGGTAAGTCCTGTCTCGCTCAACTTTTAAAGTTCTTTGAGGGTCTCAATAAGCATGTGGATAGGGGTGATCTCTGGTAGACACTGTTTACATAGACTTCCAAAAAGCTTTTGACAAAGTCCCTCACAAAAGGCTCCTGAGTAAACTTAGATGTCATGGGATATGAGGACCTTTTATGGATTCGTCAATCATTACATAATAGAAAGCGCAGAGTAGGAATAAATGGATAGTTCTCACAATGGAGGGATGTCAAAATGTGGGTTTCACCAATGTTCTGTATTAGGAATGGTGTTTTTTAGCTTGTTCATAAATGATCTGGCATTAGGGGGGAGCAATGAGGTGGCTGAGTATGTGGATAACACCCAATTATTCAGACTGGTAAAAACAAAAAGAGATTTTGAAGAGCTTCAAAAGAATCTCTCCAAACTGGGTGAATGAATGGGCAATAAATTCACAAACGTTAGTAAGTGTAAAATGATGCACATTGGGCCCAAAATCCTAGCATCACACATACATTGATGGGGTCTAAGCTGGTGGTGACTGTCCAGGAAAGATATCTTGGGGTTGTGGTGGACAGCTCACTGAAAATGTCAACCCAGTGTATGGTTGCTGTGAAAAAGGCAATTCCATGTCAGAGATCATTAAGAAAGGAATCAAAAATAAAACCAGTGTGGTGTAGTGGTGAAAGTGAT
The DNA here is from genome assembly GCF_057233095.1 of Heloderma suspectum. Classification (NCBI taxonomy): domain Eukaryota; kingdom Metazoa; phylum Chordata; class Lepidosauria; order Squamata; family Helodermatidae; genus Heloderma; species Heloderma suspectum. The sequence goes on from NC_139463.1 coordinate 42,639,511, forward strand.
GGACTAGATCTGGTGAACCGGCTTCTGGTCCCCACTCAGCCATGAAGCTCACTAGGTGACTTTGGGCCAGTCATTGGCCCTCAACCTAACCTACCTCAGGTTGTTGTGAGGATAAAATGGAGAGAAGGAGACCATGTCAGCTGCTTTGGGTCCCTTGCAAGAGGAAAAAAGGTGGGATATCAATGAAATAACAACATTTTTTTAAAACTAACATTGTAATGACTTTATACTTCGAATGCTGTGCACAGTGCTGGTTGCTGCACCTCAAACAGGATATTGCAGAGTTTGAAAAGGTACAGAAAAGGGAAACTCAGAGTGCAATTGTATGGCCACTAGACAGCATCTAGACAGCCACAGGATTTTTCGTTTTCTGGGAACTGAGCTCAGAGCCAGTGCTCTGGGGTCGGTTCCCAAAAAACCGACTCCCTGCCCCCTCCCCTGCTGCCTTGTAGGCAGCATGGTTAGTTCTCGGCTCCATGCTTGTAAGAGCTGCCTAAAAGGGGGCGTTCCTGGGGGTGGGGAGGGGAGGGGATGGCGGAAGCGCCGTTACAACACTCCCTATGTGCTGTCCGCCCCCCACTCCCGGCTCTGAGGTGCCCTGACTAGACAGCCAAAATCAGCCTTCTGGCCGCAAATTCAGGGCAGTCGGAGCATGGAGAAGATCCCCTCCACGCTCCGCCCACCCTGCATTGGACTTCGGAGGAGGCCAACGATCCCCACAGGATTGCACCATAAAATGATCAAGGTGCTAGAGCAACTCCTGTATGAGGAAACGTTACAGAGTTTGGGACTTTTTGTTTTTTAAAAAAAGTGAACAGGAGTCCATGACAGAGGTTTAATAAATTATTTCTTACTCCCTCATAATGCAAGAACCTGAGGTCATCCAATGACGCTGAATGGTGGGAGATTCAGGATAGACAAAAGGATTTCTTCACCCAGCTGAACGATGGAATCCGCTACCACAAGATGTAGGGATGGTCACCAACATGGATGGCTTTAAAGAGAGATGAGACAAATTCATGGGGGATATTTTCCCAGCATTTTAGCACTCTCGTCTTTTAGCTCTGTTGTTTCAAATCTGTATTTTAAATCTCTGCATTGCTGCTAGGTTTTATTCCGTTTGTACTTTTATGCTGAAGTTTTAAGCTTTTATATTTTATATTGTTTTCTGCTGTACCTTGTGGTTTTAATTTTTGTGAACCACCCAGAGAGCTTTGGCTGTTGGGCAGTATAGAAATTAAATAAATAAATACATAAATACATATATCGTAGGAAGCTCCCTGAAGGCTTCCCATGGGATTCTGGTTGGCCACCCTGGGAAACAGGATGCTGGACTAGATAGGGCTTTGGTGTGATCCAGCAGAACTCTCCTTAGAGGGTTTCAGTGGAGACTGGTGGCTCTGATGTCAGTGGGGCAGTGAATCCACTCCGGGTTTCAGTCGGAACCAGTCAGAACTCTAAAGGAGGTATACAAGGTGCTCCACCCTTCCAGCAGGCTGTACAGAGGGAGATGAGAGAGGAAGGAGGGTCATCTGCACTTCTAAATGCATATATAATGTTCAATTATTTTTAAAGCCATCTGAAGCATGGAGATGAGAGAGGAAGGAGGGTCACTCTACCAGTTCTACTGAAAGACTACTTTATTTTTTCCCTCTTCCCTCTCCATCCCTTTTTCCTTGTGCCTCATGTCTTTTTAGACTGTAAGCATGCAGGGCAGGGAGTGATTGCTTGTTTTGCTCATCACATATATAAGCCGCTCTGAGAGTCTTTTTGGCTAAGGAGCAGGTTAAAATGCTTTAAATAAATACTAAATGTAGTCAGAGAATGACAGATGTAACATTTTAGGAGCAGTGGGGCCACTTCAAAACCATCCTCATCGCATTTTTTTTTTTTTCCCTGTCCCAGGGCAAGTTCGAGGTGGGGGGAGTTCCTCACATTTTTTGCATGGTTCAGTTTGAATAAGAGGAAAATGGCTATTGACCAGCTCCTGTGATATCACCAACACACCTGGTATTGGAACTGTTCTGACACTGTTTCAATAAGCTGGAGGGTGAACATCTGCACTTCTAAATGCATATATATTGCTCAATTATTTTTAAAGCCATCTGAAGCATGAATAGAAGGGGGAGACAAGCAACAGAGGTAGCATTCGATTTGCTGGTATGTAGGCGTGTAAGGCAAATTGTGATGCTGGGATCACACCATTGGACTTGCTGTGTGTATCCACGGTTAAAACCTTATGTCTCTCTTCCCCTTGGCAGAACTTCTTCTTGACCAAGAAGTTTGTTGGTCTTGTCAATCAACAAACTTTCCTTCAACCGAAAATGAACCTCCATTTTAGACTAGGAAACAGAATTTACCGGAAAGCAGATTTGTCAGCCCATTAGTAAGGTAAACTGCGGCAAGCATTTTCTGTGAGAGCCGAAAGCCGGGGCGGGGGGGGGGGGGGCTCTTCTCTATATTCTTTTGCTCTTAATCATTCAAATGGGAGAATGAGGCAGCATCACACTCTGGGCTCTGGGACCCCAGTTCCATTCAGGCCTTTCAGAAAACAGGGTCAGACATGTCTTCTGACCTCCGACCTCCCGCTTCCCTCCTCACCATAATTATCTTATACAGCGCTCCCCCCGTCAACTACAATGAAACAATTTGTCAGTTCAATTGTCTGTCAGTCAACAGTGAGCCTCTTTTCAACAGGCTCAACACATGTTTTTCTGAGGGCTTGTCAGCAAGGCCTGTCTAGCCAGACACCATAACCACGGAAAATAGAACTTTTGTTAATTCTGGTTCTTAGAAAAGTAAATCCATTCACTGCCCCCCCCCGCCTCTCCACGCCTCTCTCTCTCTCTCTCTCTCTTTTTCCAGGGCCTTCAGTTTAGTCTTTCCACGAGAAGCTTGAATCGCTCCTGATCCTTAAATGATTGGTCAAAGGATTTGCATGAGGAAGCAGAAATTAATTATTCTTTTCTTTTGCTTGTTTTCTTTTCTTTCTTTTCTCGATTTTCTTTTTCTGTAATTGTGTGTTTAGAAATGAGATTACATTATGGAGCGCCGCAAAGGGTCTCGGAGGAATTGCTTTGCATTTATTTATCTCCTTAGAGTTAAGATCCCCCTAATCATTTAAAGCATTTCCTAAGAGTCTCTCCCCTTGCCTTCGACATTAATGACAAAACAAAGATTGGGCTCCGTTCCCCAAGAGCTTTCTTGGCAGCTCTGCGGGGGAGCGGGGGGGGGGAGAGAGAGAGAGAAGCCGGGGGCTTATGTCTCTGGTGAACTTTTGTGTTCTGTGTTGCCAACAGCTTCGTACCAAAAAGTCCTTGCCACGCAAGGCAAGGGTTTGGGGTGTTCTAAAATGTCGCCATGCTTTGGGATGGATCTGGAAGTTCTTTCAGACATCTGAGCTGGCCTTCAGCCTTGCTCGAAGTCCCCTAGGCATATCCATATTCTGTGCCGGGATTTTGTCCGATCCACAGAGCTGTTTCAATCTGATTTATGATTCCATGTTAGTTGAGTACCCAGGAATCATAATCCTATGTGCCCCCGAGAGTTGCACCTCAGGCCCGGGGGCAACATCCAGCCAACCTGGGGTCCCAATCCAACCCTCCGTGGTTCCTCAGATCCCCAGATGGCCACGCCTCCTTCCCATGGTCCCACCCCCTTTCCCTGACCAACATAATTGGGTGGTGTCCTGGGTTTTGTGTGATTTTCCCCCCATTCTGAAAGGTGGAAAGGCCTCTCCTGAGGCGTTTTCACTGGCAGTAAGAGCTTTGAGCTAAAACATGCTGGTATTCAAGGCCGCCTTGAGTCCCAGCATTGGGAAAAAGGCAGGATATAAATAAATATAATAATAATAATAATTCTTGGCCCTAGACCCTTTTCCCTTCAGCCTGCCCCCCCCAACTGGAATGCAGCCCCCAGAAACTTCTCAGGGTGAAAGTTGCTCAACACCCCTGCTATATACTAATAGCAAACTCCATTCTTCAAGGGTGGATCCTTATTTAGCCAAAACAGCAGTGGAGGCTGGTGGCTCCTATGTCAGTGCGGCACTGAATATAGCTTCTTGGAGAGATCCTTTAGAGCCCTGGCTGGTTCTGACTGAAACCTGGAGCGGATGCGTTGCCCCACCGGCACTGGAGCCACCAGCCCCCGCTGCAAAACAGTACCATCTGTGCACAAGAGATCTCAGCAGGCTTGGGAGGATCCCAAGGTTTGCAGAAGTATAAAATCTCCCAGCCAACTGTGACAGAGATCTCTTGCACCTCCAAGAAGGCCAGTGGGAATGACACGACATCATTACATAGCGTCATTTTCGGGGGCACTCTGTCCCAGGAACATGTCCAAGCTGCTGAGAGCAGCCAAGCCACTGCAGCAAGAGACCAGAAGACTTCTTTTATTACAAAAGTTGGGGGGAGAAAGGAAAAACTATTTCAAGGTCAAACCACCATTACCCCTCCCACCCAAATTTGTAAACTTAGCACTCCCGCAAAAGTCAGTACATATCCCAACTTTTGCACGAGAGGAATGGCCCTGCAAAAGTGTGTGTGTGGGGGGGGTGTATTCAGCACACCTTAATTGTAAACCAGTGTCTGATGGTAACTTTGGAGTGGATGAGGGTGAACCGATTGAAGCTCAATCCAGACAAGACAGAGGTGGTATTATCTGAGGGTTCCAGCAATCTAGGAATGGGTGTTTGGAATGAGATTCACAACTTGGAGGGTCTTCCCAGATCCAGCCCGGCTCCTGGATAGCCAGGCAGCAGAGTGTCTAAGATGTCTTTTACCAACTCAAGCTGGTATGCCAGCTCTACCTGTTCCTTGGGAAGCAGGGCCTGGCCCCAGTCATTCATACCCTAGTCATTTCCAGTTGGACTACTGTAATGCACTCTACATGGGGCTGCGTTTGAAGACAGTTCAAGGATTTCAGTTGGTTCGGAATGCAGCTACGAGGATGCTGATTAGACTGGGCAAATAGGAACACAAAGTTTCAATTTTATGCTGCCTGCACTGGTTACCACAATTGTTTCCAGGCTCAGTTTAAAAGCCCTAAGCATCCTAGGACCAGAGTGTCTTAAGCACATAGGCCCCTTCCAACCCTACTATTCTATGACTATTCTATAAGCACAAGGAACTGGGCCTTTTCTGTAGTGGCATCAAGAAAATGGAAGAATGCCCTGCCAAAGGTAGTGTCCTCAGCCTCATCACTTCTCATCTTACAAGACAAAATTTAAAACCATAAAATACAATAACATAGTAAAACAATATAAAAACCCTACATTTAAAGCAGAATAAAACCAAATAGTAACCAAGAGAAAACCAAGAGAAAAGAGTCTGGATCTTCGGGCTGGATGCTATGTTGAACAAAAATAGCAAAAATGGGGTAGGGGGTGGACTGGAGCATGGTAGAAAAGCCCCAGTGTGGGCCACGGTATAATTTCAGAAATGCAGAAAATGTAATTTCAGCATTCAAACGGAAACTTTTCTTCCACAGCTTGTGCAATTTTATGGAATGGGATTGTGATGTGTGGGGGGAAGGGAGCCATTTTACAACTTTGCTCAGGGCCCACAAAATGATGCTTGGGCCTTGGATAAAAGTGCCGAAAATAAAATAAAACAAGCTTGTAAATGGGAAGTGTTCTAGCCTAGTTTTCCCTCAGACAGGCTACTTTCCTATGTCTGGAAATGTTTCTTGTGGGGAAGTCTTCCATCATGTGAACCCCCACCTGAAGTTTGGAGTGGTGCAGTCCACACACAAGTTTGGCACCCTCTTCTATCTGAGGTGAAGCAGGTGGCAACAAAAGAGAGAGGGTCTTCTCAGTGGTGACACCTCAGCTGTGCCCAAGGAAGTTCACCTGAGGCATACAATGTTCAGTGGAAGCTGGGGGCTCTGATGTCAGTGGGGCAGTGAATCCACTCCGGGCTTCAGTCAGAACCAGTCAGAATTCTATAGGAGCTATTCAAGGTGCAAAGCTTAGAGCGGATGCACTACCCCACTAACATTGGAGCCACCAGCCTTCACTGACTCTGTTAGCTTTTCAAAACCAGGTGAAACTGTTTTTATGCCCCCACTTTGTTCCCTAATGAAATGTATTTATATGCTGCTTTTATCTGTTTAATTTGTATCCTGCTATAATTTTATTGATGGCATTTTACTTTTATGTGTTGTAAAGCCTGCCTGGGGGGAAAAAACGTGTTTTTTTTTAGGAGTGGGTGGGATATAAATCCCCTTAATCAATAAAATAAACCTTGCTGTTTATGAGAACTAGACCTCAGTTGATGTGGTGTGACAAGGGCGAATCCCAGTGAGTTTGGCCATTGGGAACCAAGCATGCCTCCCTCAAAATGTAGAACTGTCATAGAGTTTCATGGAATCTTAGAATTGGAAGGGTCCCTGGAGATCATCTACTCCAGTCCCCTGCTCAATACAGGATGCACCTACTGCATCCCTGACAGATGAGATGCCCCAGCATGCTCTGCAATGGAAGGGCTTCCATGTGGTGGATGTAGAAGGCTTCCTTAGCAGTCAAATCAGCATGGGAAGGGCTCCCTGCAGGGCTGGCCCAAGACATTTTGCTGGCTGAGGTGAAATGCAAGATGGTGCCCTGTCCTCATTCCATACACAGAAACTAGCTGGACTGGCAGGTGAATCTTACTTCAACACTGGCAATGGGATAGTGTCCTTGTGACATTCCTGCCCTGGGTTCTACCTTCTCCAGCTTCCACCTCATGAAACTGAGAATTTCTCTCTTTTAAATTCTAAGTACTGAGGCGGCGTTTCTATACGTCTTAGTGGATTTACCTCAGCCTCTCCAGCACCTCCGCCTCTGAGGTGATCTATTAACATCCATTTTAATTCATCTGCTGACTTCCTCTTGTAAGGGAGATTCAGACTCTAACATCTCTCTAAGAGTCCTTCCTTTTTCATGCTTAAAAACTCCGTCCCCCCCCCAATTTTCCTCACCCAAATAACGTTACTACTTGAGAAAGGTTTAGGATTGGTATCTCGTAGCACTAGTGTACTTTCCTGTCACCTCCTGACTACAGAAGTATCTGTCTCTTTAACCCAGAGAGTAAAAGGTGTGTCCGTGAGCGTGAGGACAACTGACCCAGCAGGGGCAGATGTCTTGAGGGGGTTTTCTCCTCAGTTTCATCAGGTTGGAGCTGGAGAAGGGAGAACCCAGGGCAGGAACGTCACAGTCCTCCACCACACTAGAGGCTGCAGGCTCCTCTAGTGGGCCCAGATCAGGTTGTGTGGCGTACACAGCTCTGCCCACGGGGAACAGCTGGGCGGCTGCTATTGCTGCCGCCCCTAGCATCTGCTGCCTGAGGCGGCTGCCCCACTCTGCCTAATGGTAGGGCTGGCCCTGGTTCTCTGTAGTGGTATAGTGGAGCCAGGGCTTGCAAGAACACAGCCCCGGCACCATTTTTTATTAGCAGGGACACTGAAGTCATCTGCCCCTGTTCTCTTGGAGCTTAGCTGCAATCCTCACAGTAGCTGGGGGAGAATGGATTTTCCCAGTAATGAGCTTTCCCTGTTGTAATGCAGTGTATTTTGGGATCGCCTGGTCTTGAATGGGCAGTTAAGACCCATTCGCTTTGCAAAAGACCTGCTCCTGGTGGAGAAGGAAACTGCTAGAAGTGGTTTGTTCTTATGGAACAAGGCAGCTGTTTGAATTTTTGGACTCTCCGTGGGGGCATGGTTATGGGGACTGTCACGATGAGCGCTTGCATTTCAAAATTTCACCACTGGTTCCTCACAGGTCAGAAGTCTGAAAATGGCTGGTCTGCCAAGGCAGGTATACTGCAGTAGCTAGGTCTGGGGCTGAGATACCTCGAGTTAGAGCGTGGACATCTTAAAGCAGCCTTCCCCAAGCTGATGCCCACCAGATGTCTTGGATTGCAACTCCCATCATCCCCATCCAGCATACCCAATGGCTGTGCTGGCTGGGGATGATGGGGGTAGTGGTGCAACACATCCGGAGGCCACCAGTTTGGAGAAGGGTATCTCAAAGCTTCAGCGCTTAGGGTCGCTGCTGCTGGGGACCGGATGTTCTTTCAGTTTCAGCTTCAAGGCGACCAAAGCTGGACTCCACTAAGCCTATCATCTGAGGGTCACCTCAGCAACCTTTTTACAGCCAATGTTTCCTCCATCCAGACATTCAGGCTCCAGTCAATGAAGCTCCAGGGAATACGGGGAGAGGGCAAAGCTGTACAGGAGGTTTGTCTCGTGTTACACACAGCCGATCATTGGGAGGGAAGGAGAAGGTTTGTGTTTTTTCATGACAAGATGCAGGAAAAGATGCAAAGCTCCCACTGTTAGTGGGCCATGTCTTCCCTTTTGGTTTTTTATGCAGCTCTGTGCCATTTTAGCTGCACTTTGAAGCATCTTTGACCTGCCCACTGTCAGCATCCAATTTTGTAAAATTCAGGAAAAGGATATTTGGGCTCCTTCCCTCAAACTTCGAGTCCCAACCATGTGACATCCTGCATGTCAAGTCAACATAACCAGGTAAATATTCTCACTCATTCAGATCATAGGTGCTTCCAGACAGTGCTTTTATACTGCCATTTATTTATTACATTTCTATACCTCCCAACAGCCGAAGCTCTCTGGGTGGTTCACAACAATTAAAAATACATCATAAAATACAAATATAAAATATAAACATTTAAAACTACAATATAAAAGAACAACCCAGAATAACACCTAGCAGCAATGCAGAGATTTAAAATACAATAAGAGATTAAAACAACAGAGCTGAAAAGACTAAGATGCCTGGGAAAATAAAAAGGTCTTCACGTGGCACCAGAAAGAGCACAATGTAGGCATCAGGTGAGTCTCTCTGGGAAGATCATTCCATAACCAGGGTGCCGCAGCAGAAAAAGCCCTCTTCCTGGTAGCCACATGCCTCGCTTCCTTTGGCAGGGGTCCCAGAGAAGGACCACTGAAGATAATCTTAGGAAAGGAACAATCCTTCAGGTAACCTGGCCCCAAGCCGTTCAGGGCTTTGAATGGAAATACCAGCACTTTGAATTGGGCCCAGAAATGGACTGGCAGCCAGTGCAGATGGAAAAGTAGTGGCATAATCTGATCTCATTGGCCAGTCCCCGTTAACAATCTCGCTGCCCTATTTTGGACCAGCTGAAGTTTCCAGACCGTTTTCAAAGGCAGTCCTATGTATAATGCATTGCAGTAATCCAGAGAAGAGGTTATCGAAGCATGGATAACCGTAACTAGACTATCTCTGTCCAGCTAAGGCCACAGTTGATATATCAGCCTAAGCTGATAGAAAGTGCTCTGTGCCACTGAATTCACCTGTGCCTCAAGTGACAATTCTGGGTCCAAGACCACCCCCAAACTACTAACCTGATCCTTTAGGGGGAGTGCAACCCCCTCCAGAACAGGTTGAACGTCACTGAGCCGGGCAGACAAACCACCCACTAACAGTACCTCCGTCTAGTCTGGATTGAGTTTCAGTTTATTGGCCCTCATCCAGTCCATTACCTTGCCATAACCCTGCCTCATTCACAGCATTTTACCAGGAGTCCAGATGATGTTGTCTTCCACTCATAATTCCCCTGTGTTTTCTCACCACTTCTTCTGTATTATTTCTTACCATGGGGAAAAAAAGATGGAATGGCTACACGATGCGTTTCGACTGGTTAGCGCAGGGAGTGGTTAAGAGTTTTGTTTCTGTCCATTTCTATGAAAATTTATCAGCATTCACAATGTTCTCCGTATTCAGGACAAAAAGAACTTGAGATTTAAGAGATCAGAATGTGGGAGAAAGCAGAACGGACAGATCTGTCCATCCAGCTCCAGGACTTTGAGGGCTTAGCGTTTAAAAGTCTGGGTTTGAATCCCTGTGTATTCAACCATGTTTCTAGTGCTGAATTAAGGCTGCCACTATCACCTCTTTTTTCTGACAGGCCCCTCATCTGTAATAACCCTGTGGCAGGCAGGCACGCAGATCATGGGCCTCTCTATGATGGGAATAGCTATAAATGCTGAATTTGGCTGGTGCAGATGGGCGAGAATTACGTTCCAGTCCATTTTTTTATAAGAATTTACCAACTTTCACATTGTTCTTCATATTTGGGAGAGGAAGAACTTTAACAATTTCAATGAGGGAGAAAGCGAAACTGACAGAGCCACCCATCCCAAGGTAGCACAAGCAGCCTCTGTCTTGAAGCACCTCATGTTCTTAAATGAGGCTTGAAGAGGAGAAGTCCCCAGTGCCCAGCGGCCCCACTCTTATCTTTCACTGCTCTGTTTTGATCCCCCTTGACTTCCTGCACTGCAGAATACCCTCTGCAAGAAGACCTGTCTCCAAACTGCCTGATGTCAGTTCCCACAGACTGTCCTTTTGGGGAGACAAATTGACTCTCACTGCCCTCTCTGTGGGCCCTGTCATTAGTCGACAAAAGATATAGGTGACACTAAGAATTCCGTGACAGCCCAACAGGTCAGAAAGGTTTATGCTGCCTGCCTGCTAACACAGCATGTTTAAAACATTTCACACAGCAAGGGAGGCAATAACTGATGGTCACCAAAAGTGCAGAGAGGCAACAGCTGAAGAGAGTTGGCTTTAGAGAAAGGATGGGTGAATATGTCAGTTTCATTTTCTCCCACATGCAAATTTTTCAGATCTCAAGATCTTTCTCTCCCTAATTTATTTATTTTTATTGATTTGATTTGATTTGTACCTCACCTTTCTACCAAAACTGGCACTCACAGTGGCTTACAATCACTGATAAAAACAATAAGCAAATGCATTGGAAACAATTAAAAATACAACGACAACAAAGACAGCATCCAGCTCAACAGGCCTGCTTACACACCATAGGCCTGCTTGAATAAAGTCATCTTTGCGTGCTGTGGAAGGACAGCAGAGAGGAAGCGAACCTAGCTTCCCTCAGCAGGGAGTTCTGCAGTCAGGGAGCGGCCACCAAAAAGGCCCTCTTTCACATTGCCACCAGATATGCCTGTGATGGTGGAGGTCTCAAAAGAAGGGCATCTCCCAAAGATCTTAAGAACCAGGCAGGCTCGTATGGGAGAAGGCAGTCTTTCAGGTAGCCTGGACCCAAGCCATATAGGGCTTTCGACCAGCACTTTGAATTCTTCCTGGAAACAGCCTGGTAGCCAGTGAAGCTGCTGTAACAAGGAACTGAAGTGCTCCCTGAAACCTCCCTCATATGAAAGACTTGGTGCACCTTTTTGACAACCAAAAGACTGATACTACAAGACTGGAAGGACAAATGTTCACCTCCTTTAATGCAATGGACTGAGGAACTAACGAGGCAATCAGTATTCAAAAGGGTGGTATATAGGCACCACTCGTGAATGGATACATACATGGATATTTGGTCTGCTTTTATTGAAGTTTATGTATAATCCACTTTTTCTAGAATGCTGTAGTCAAATGAAATTGATACTTTTAATGCATGTAGTTACACTATATATACATATATTTATTTGTCTGATTTATTTTTTCTTCATTTTTCATTTTTTCTCATCTGTTTTGTTTTTGTTGAAATTTACAATAAATATTAATTTTTAAAAATGGACTTGGCAAATTTGGGTAAATTCTTATCAAAAGCAAACTGAAACGACATTCTCACCCATCTGTTCTCCCTGGCCAAATTCAGTAGATCCAGCTATTCCCAGCATGGAGAAGTCCATGATGCATCTTTGCCACAGAGCTGTTAAAGATGAGGAGCCTGTCAGAAAAAAAGAGGTGACCCTAATTCATCACCAAAAACATGGCTGAATACCCAGGAATTCAAACCCAGGCTTTTAAGAGCAAAGCACTCGAAGCCCTGGGCCTGGATGGAAGAATCTGTCAGTTCCGATTTTTCCCATATTCATTTTTGTTCTTTTTGTCCCAAATACGGAGAATGTTGGTAAATTCTTGTCAGAAATGAATAGAAACAAAAGTCTCACCCTGACAGTTGAGAGAGGATTTGCTTGCCATGACATGCAAAGTACACAAATCTTTCTTTTGTCCTCTCTGGTCAGACAAGAGTTGCAGGTTTTTGAAGCCAGATGAAAACCTAACAGACCTGTTTATCAGAGACGGAGGGGGGATGAGGATACACACCGTGAGCAGTAACCTTTTCAAACTAGCTTCACCTCTGTGCACAACATTATCATCTGTCATCAGCGTAAGCCACTTGACTATTTTAAGGCTGCAGTCCTATACCCATGGACTTGGAGGCACTGTTTTACAGTGGCTCCATTCCTTCTTGGAGGGGCGGACCCAGAAGGTGGTGCTGGGGGACTCCTGTTCAACTCCCTGGCCATTGGCTTGTGGGGTCCCTCAGGGTTCTGTTTTGTCCCCCATGCTATTTAACATATACATGAAACCACTGGGGGAGGTTGTCCAGAGTTTTGGGGTTTGGTGTCACCAGTACGCTGATGACACCCAACTCTACTTTTCCTTTCCATCTAATTCCAAGGAAGCTGTTGGGGTGCTGAACCGGTGTCTGTCGGCAGTAATGGACTGGATGAGGACAAACAAATTGAAGCTTAATCCAGACAAGACAGAGGTGCTCCTGGTCAGTCGAAAGGTAGGTCAGGGAATAGGGATACAGCTTGTGCTGGATGGGGTTACACTCCCCCTGAAGACTCAGGTTTGCAGCTTGGGTGTACTTCTGGATTCAGCCCTGAGCCTGGATGCCCAGGTTTCAGCGGTGGACAGGAGTGCATTTGCACAGTTAAAGCTAGTGCGCCAGCTGCGCCCGTTCCTTGAGATGTCTGACTTGGCCACAGTGACACATGCCTTAGTTACATCCCGTTTGGAGTACTGTAATGTGCTCTACGTGGGGCTGCCTCAGAAGAGTGTTCGGAAACTTCAGTTGGTTCAAAGAACTGCGGCCAGACTGCTGACTGGAGCTGGTTACAGGGAGCATACAACTCCCCTGTTAAAACAGCTTCACTGGCTCCCAGTCTGTTTCCGGGCACAATTCAAAGTGCTGGTTATGTCCTATAAAGCCCTATACGGCTCGAGTCCAGGTTATCTGAAAGACCGTATTCTCCCTTATGAGCCTACTCGTGCCCTGAGATCTTCAGGGGAAGCCCTTCTCGCCATCCCGCCATCATCACAGGCACGACTGGTGGGAACGCGGGAGAGGGCCTTCTCGGTGGCTGCCCCAAGGCTCTGGAACTCCCTTCCCAGGGAGGCGAGAGTGGCACCCTCCTTGATATGTTTTCACAGGCATGCAAAAACTTTTTTGTTCCAGCAGGCCTTTGGGGATAACTAGTCTGGACCTGGGAAAATGTGACGTATGGATACCATTTTTGTTGTTCTGGTTGTCTTTTAATGTTTTAATATCTTTACAATTTTAATATTGATGATTTAATTATATTTTTAACAGTTATATTTATTTTATTTATTTATTTTTATTTATTTATTTAAACAGTTGTATTTATTTTCTATTTATAGGTTTTAATTGTAGCAGTTTTAATGCTGTAAGGCCGCCTTGAGTCCCAGTATTGGGGAAAAGGCGGGATAAAATAATAATAATAATAATAATATAATGGACTAAATTCCATTGAACACTACAGGACCCACTTCTGAGCAGACAGGATTGCATCGTAAATGCTGTATTTATTGGCTGGCTAGCAAGAAACACACACACACAAGTTGCTTTTCACAGCTTTTTTAAAAACTAGGTTTTATCATTTTATTCTGTTGTATTAATAGCATAACAGTTATGAAAGACAACAACAGCCAGTGTGTCATAGTGGTTAGAGTGTTAAATTGGGACTGGGGAGAACAGTGTTCAAGTCCCCCCTCTGCCATGAAGCTCACTGGGTGATTTGGGGCCAGTCACTGTCTCTCAGTCCACAAAGTGAGGTCTATGAAAAAACTGAAGCTGAAGAAAGATGGAGGCTCTGGCCACTTCGAGAGAAGGCTTAATTTGAAATCCAGCACCTCAATTCCAGCCCTTTGCCATGCCCATCATCAGGAGGTTAGAAAAACAATGCTCCAACAAAATCCTGACATCAGCTCTAGAGAGAAATGACAGGCTAGGAAAATAAAAGCCAGCTTCTGTTTCACCTACAGCCTGAGAGCAGGAATTGGCTTGCCCTCCCAATCCTGGTGGCTGAGGCAGGAGCCAGAAGGAAAGATTATTAGAAGAACCATGTTTTTGAGAGTCCGCCCCATTGGGATCCATGTGCTCTTTCAACTGCAGTAGTTGTCCCCTTCAGAAAAAGCAACGAAGTCTGAAAACAGATATAACATTTGTGGAGCAGTTGGGCCAGTTTGGAAATGCCCTCACCATATTTGATATTCATGTACCTTCTCCTCTCCAGAGCTGAGTTCCAGGGGGAAAAACCCAATGGTTCTGTAGGTTTGCATCAAAATTCAGCTGTGGATAGTGCCAATTGGTCATCACCTGTGATGTCACCAAGACAAATCCCCTTCCTCCAGTTCCAGGAGCAGTTCCGTACCTGTTTTAAAGATGTTTCCTTTTTTTTTCTTTTAATAAGGTGAAGGATGAATGTATAAACATCCATACTTGTGATATTTAAAAAATAAAAAAGGAAAGGCAGGTCACACGCCTTAACATGAAGGGAGGAGCAAGAGACATGCCTGGCTCAGCATTGCACTTGATAGACTATTTGGTCTGTTGTACAAACTGCAAACCTAGGAAGAAACTGGACTCACACTGCATTTGAAGACCCTGTTATGATGTCTTTTTAAAAACAGTGTCTATCTTCAGCCTGAGATAGTGCCTTAGTTGTCAGCAAACCTGTGTCTGGAATGTATCATTTCAAGGGACCATCAGAGTTGCTGAGGAACATGGACGGGAGGAAGCTGTCACACTCTTGTCTTGCTTGTGGGTTTCCTGTGGGTAGCTCGTTGGCCACTGTGTGAACAGAAAGCTGGACTAGATGGACCTTTGGTCTGTTCCAGCAGGGCTCTTCTGTGTTCTGATGTTCTTGTGATATAGCTGTGGGCTCACATGTTTGAATGCACCAGAGAATGAACCTACCCATACACTGCGATCTTCCTCTGAGGTCTTCCTCTGAGGGAGGTTCAGAGGATGGCAACAAGGAAGAGGTTCTTCTCAGTGGTAGGCCCCTGATTGTGGAATGCTCTCCCCACTGAGGTCTGCCTGGCCCCAACATTGTCATCTTTCCAGTGCTAGGTTAAGACCTTCCTCTACTCCCAGGCATTTGACAGCATAAGATTTTTAATGTGTCCTGGGATTTTTATAGTTGATTATGCAACATGGTTTGATTTTTGTATGCAAATGGTATTATATTATATATTATATTATTAGACTTTTAATTTTTGTAAACTGCTTTGGCTATTGGGCAGTACAGAGCTGAAATGAAATGAGAAGGATTCTAGGCTAGATTTTCCCCAACGTGCTAGTTTTCTATGTGTAGGACATTTATTTTGTCATTAATATTAATAATATAGAGAGACGGATTCAATGATGTGATGCCACCATCAGCAACCTGAAGTGGTACAGTCTCAAAACAGGTTGACCACATCAATGAGAATTAGGCCAATGACTCCATCCTGTCTTACTCTGTAAGCATCCCGGAATCTTGTCCTGCTCGATATCTGTCCTCAGACTCTACCTGTCGTGTTTGAGGGGTGAGGTGATCTACTTTGTTGAGCCCCTTAGTGTGGATCCTTCCAGGTCTATATTCCTCCTTCCTCACTGTAAAAACAAACAAATTACTTGAAGACTTTCCAATTCCCCCAAATACTTTTGGCAGAGCCCATGATCACTCCTGAAGAAATATCTGCACTACAAATCTGTCACTGTTTTCTACAAATTTAACTGAAATGGTTTAAGAACATATGAGCATGGGGCTTACCCTAAAGAATCCTGGGAACTGTAGTTTGGTGAAGGATTAAAGATTCTCTGTTAGAGAGCCCTATACCCTCACAAATTACAATTTCCAGAGTTCCCCAGAAAGAAATAATGGGCCTATTCATATGTCATGCTAAGCCACTGTGGTTCACATTTTTGAGGGTCTAAATCCTGACCACGATGGCTAGGAAACTATCCCAGGAAACCGCCCCTCTGCAGTGGGGTTAACGGGGCCCGGAGCAGCTTACCATGTCATGTGGTGGTTTCCCTTTCAAGAGGACCTCTTCATGGCGAGACTGGCGGTCCCTTACATAGCCAGGTCCTAAGCCTTTTACAGCTTTAATGGTTAAAATTAACACCTTGAATTGAGCCTGGACAGCAGGTCTTTCAAGGCAGGTGTAATAGGGTCCCAATACCGTGCACTGGTTAGCAGCTTAGCTGCTGCATTTTGCACCAATTATAGCTTCTGGACACTCATCAAGGGCAGCCCCACATAGAGTGCACTGAAGTAGTCTAAGTGAGATGTAACCAAGGCATGGATAACTATCGCCAAATCAGACCGATTCAGGAAGGGTTGCAGCTGGACCACCAAGCACAATTATGCAAACACTCCTTGCCGCTGCCACCTGGAGATCCAGGGACAGCATATACTCAAGGCGCACTCCCAAGCTGCAAAGCTGATCCTTCCGGGGGAGCGCAACCCTTTCCAGAACAGGTTGAACCCCAATTCCTGGGTCAGGTTTTCTACTGACCGAGACACTCTCCATCTTTAACCCCTGCCATTTATTTTTATTCAAGAGACTATCAAAAGTTGCCGTTTAAGACGAGCTTTCTTACTCCTCTTCTAACGTTACGGTCTAGGGTGAGGCCTTCTTTCCCCAACCACCCCCCAGCTGCCCCCATGTGCTTCCTCTGGAGTTCCTTTCCAGTTGGATAGGCTCAGCCAGCACAGCAGATTGACACCTGGGGAGTGGGGGGTGGAGGGGGGCGGTGGCTAAAGCTAGGAAACATCAGCCCACTGTGAAAAAGCCTGGCTCAAAAGAGCAACAACATTTGGTCTTTCTCAGGGGCTTAGCTCCGCAACCTTTAGATCCCAGCTGGTTCGACTTACCAATAACAAATGCAATCTTGTTCTGTGGGCTTCCCACCGATGCAGGTTCAAATTACGTTGGGGGGAGGGAAAGTGCTCCTCACGGCTGAGCTGCCGGCAAATATGCCATGAAGGAGTCAAAGAGGGAGGCTGGGGGAGACAGAGAGAGAGAGGGGGGGAGGTGGGAGGAAGAAGGAAGAAGGAAGGAGTTCTCCTTGGCTGTGTCTACACCACATATTTGTCTTGGTTCCAGTTCACTTGCTATCTGTTCATTACAAATGTCTCTGACCGGTGCCCACGGCTCTCCTTGAACCACAACCTGCACCATGAGTCCTATTTATCTATCTATCTATCTATCTATCTATCTATCTATCGCCCATCTGGCTGGTCACCCAGCCACTCTGGCGATGTACAATAATAAAAACAGTTTAAAACAATAAATTCTACATTAAAAACATCATCCTTCTGAACAACCACATTTTTAATGCATGGCAGAAGCTCATTAAAGAAGAGGCATGGCGGAGTTCCCTAGGGAGGGAGTTCCACAGAGTGGGGGCCACCACAGAGAAGGCCATCTCTCTGCATTGAATTGTTTGATCATATGTGGCCACTGTCCTGCTTTTCTCTTGAGGGTGACCATGCAGATCAGAGGCAGGGAGAGGCCTCCTCCACCTGTGACCCTTGCCTAGAGGCAGGGATTTTGGTAGCTGCAGCTTGTCATGCAGTGGGGGGAGAGAAGTTGTGCCTGCTGAAATTCTCTACCCTACATAACTGTTAAAGGTACAGGAGGCCTGTCCTCCTTCGTATCTGGTCAGCCTGTGCTTCTTCGTCCGTTCACTTAAAAAACAGACAAATTAATCCGATAGCGGTGGCGATACCACCAATTTGTGCGCGACCCACTGGTGGGTCTGAGCCAGCACTTCAAAGTTGGGAAACCAACAGACCTCCAGATGCTGTCAGACCCCAGTTCCTATCAGCCCCAGTCATCATGGCTAATGGGAATCAATGATGGGAATTGTAGTTCAACAATATTTGGAGGGCTGCAGGTTTCCCACCCTTGCACTAGTGGAAAACCACTGGTTTATAACACTAACCACCACCACCACCCCAGCCCTGCTCTTCCTGCCAAGAGTGGCTTACATTAGGCTATTTTCTTTGCTTGTTTGATTGATTGATTGATTGATTGATTGATTGATTTGACAGTTTATTTTTACCCAGTCTTTTTGCTTGACAAGAGGCCTCTAGGGAGGCTGACAGGAAGAGAAAATTAATGTAAAATAAACATAATAAGATCTTTTTTAAGGTAATGGTGGCTGAGGAAAGTCCCCAGGGGGAAGGGGGAATGAGTATACAACAGGCCATAGTTCAGCCTTGCCCAAACTGGTGCTCTCCAGATGTGTTGGATTGCAATGCCCATCATTCCCACCCACCATGCTGGCTGGGAATTATGGGGATTGCAATCCAACACATCAGCACTAGGTTAGGCAAAGCTGTTGCAGGTGTTCCGACTGCTTCTGCTCCAGGTGCTTCTTTTTAGAAGGTCTGCAGCAGCCATGGAGGGAATTTCCCCCAGCCCACCAGCCGGCCTGCCTGTCTGCCTGCCCAGAAATGTGCTGGCAAGCAGCCCGGGCCAGTAGCCCCAGGGACTTTCATCCCTGGACGCAAGGGCAGCCACTTCTGCAGCACTAAAAAAAAGAGGGCGCGTACGTGCATGGAAGTTGCATGTGTTCACTCCAGTGGGGGCTGGGGGCTTCGATGTCTGTGGGGCTGTGAATCTGCTCTGGACTTCAGTCAGAACCCTAAAGGAGTTATCCAATAGGTCTGTGCACCGCTTTTGTCCAAACCCCGAAGCAGATCGGGGTGCTTTGGACTGAAGGGGTGCGGTTCCGGAGCAGGTCAGGATTAGCAAAGTGCTCCAACGTGGGTTGGATCACTCCGAAGCACGTCAGCCCAATCCGGACAGCTGCCCCGCCCAGCCACACAAGCCCGCTGCTCCTTACATGGACCCCTGGGAGCGCCCGCAGCCATCGCTGTCTTGGAGGGAGTCACCATTTTCTTTCAGAATGGTGGCTCTTCTTCTTCCAGCCAGAGAAGTCACCTTTTTTTTTTTTTAAAGGACACTCCCTTGCAGAGGGTGCGACGGCTGCAGGCACTCTTGACAGGTCCAGGTAATGAGCGGGGGGGTCTTGCATGGTGGCGGCAGTGGGGGGGGGGCTCAGCAGTGGTAGGGGGCTCACTTGGCGGCAGCAGCAGTGGGGAAGCTCACATGGTGGGGGGCAGCTTTGGGTCTTGCTTCGGATCGGAGCCTGAAGCAGGTCAGCCTGGCTCCGGAGCAGGCCGAGGCAGGTCAGGGCTGATTTGGGGCCTCCGAAGCAGGCCAGGGAAGCTGTGCACAGCCCTGTTATCCAAGATGTCGAACGCATATGGTTCAGCACCCTGGACAGCTCCTTTAGAGTTCTGACTGGTTCTGGCTGAAACCCAGAGCGGATTCACAGCCCCACTGAAACTGGAGCCACCAGCCCCCACTGGTTAAAGCATAGAGAGAGATGCCAACATAGAAGCGATTGCTACAGTTTAAACAGAAACACACCTCACCACTGCAGGGAAGATGGTGACCAGGTGAGCTGTGTACCTGCTGCACAGTTTGCTGTCCAGGTGCTTGCTGTGGATGAGCAACTTCAAGGCCCCTCCTGCCCTCCCTTCTTTGGGCTCTTTCTCTTTAAACCCACTTGGACTTGGCAGCCCATCCTATAGAGGACACGTTCAAACCAGCAGGCTGTCCTCTGTAAAGGAGGACACATGGCCACTGTGGCACCCCCTCATATGTCAGAAGGACATTTGGCAACACCCGGCTCTTCCCGGCGATGAAGGTAAGTATTGCAGGCCCTGCGAGGGGACGTAGAAGTCCCCTGCCTCACATTAGATGTTAATGCTACACCTGTCGCTGTTCCAACAGCTGTCCTGTAGTGACCACAGGTGAGGCACTTCTAGGATAAAATCTCCCACATTCGCCATTACGTACACTCCATTGCTATAGCAGGTGAATCAGGTGAGGTATCCACAGTGCAGCCTTGTCCACTTTTGTTGTTGGTACAGCTCAAGGACATTGACAAGGTGCTTGGACAGGTTCATGCAACCACTTTCCTCTTGGGTTCTTGCCCCTTGTGGCTTACGAAATCTGGCAGGAACGTGATGAATGCCTCCTTGCAAGAGGGAGTGGTCCTGGGCTGCCTGAAATTGGCAGCGGTGAGACTACTACTCCTGAAGAAATCCTCCCTCTACCTGGAGGATCTCAACAACTTGAGGCCAGTGGCAAATGTTTCTTTCTTGGGCAAGGTTCTTGAGCGGGCAGTTGCGGACCAGCTCCAGACGCTCTTGGATGAGACTGATTATCTGAATCCATTTTAGTCAGAGTTCAGACTAGACCAGGTTTTGGCATGGAACAGCCTCGTTCACCCTCTATGATGACCTATGTTGGAAGAGAGGCAGGGGGAGTGTGACCCTGATTCTCCTTGATCTCTCAGTCGCTTTCAGTACCATCAACCATGGTATTCTTCTGGGCTACTGTCTAAGCTGAGGGTGGGGGGAGTAATGCATTGCAGTGGTTCCACTCCTATGTGGATGGCCAGCTCAGAAGGCGGTGCTTGGGGAATATCGCTCAGCCTCATGGATTCCCCAGTATGGGGCTCCTCAGGGGTTGGTTTTTTCCCCATGCTATTCAACATTTACATGAAACCTCTGAGTGGGGTCATCCAGAGTTTTGGAGTGTGTTGCCATCAGTACGCTAATGACGCACAGCTCTATTTCTCCTTTTCATATTCATCAGGTCAGGCTCTTGAAGTGCTAGATTGGTGCCTGGCTGCAACAATGGACTGGATGAAGGCTAATAAACTGAATCTCAATCCAGGCAAGACCAAGATGCTGTTAGTGGGTGATTCTTCTGACCAGATAGAGGGTGTTCGGCCTGTCCTGGATGTGGTTGCATTCCCCATGAAGGAGCAGGTTTGTAGCTTTGTGATTCTCCTGGAGCATCTGTCACTTGAGGCTCAGGTGGCCTCAGTAGCACAGAGTGCCTTCTACCAACATCAGCTGGTGGCCCAGCTACAACCCTGTCTGGACAGGAATAACTTGGTTTCAGTAATCTATGCTCTGGTAACCTCCAAGTTAGATTACTGCAATGCACTCTACGAGGGGTGACCCTTGAACACTGTTCAGCAGGTGGCACTCGTGCAAAATGCACTAGCCAGATTGATAGCAGGGACTAGAAGGTCTGAGCATATAACACCAGTGCTGCCCCACTTGCACTGGCTGCCTATATGTTCTTGAGCCCAGTTCAAGGTGCTGATCTTGACCTATAAAGCCTTACACAACTCAGAACCACAGTACTTGATGGGGCACCTCTTCTGGTATGAACCTACCTGTATACCAATCAATGTCAGAGGCCCTCCCCCACAAGTGCCTTCTCCAAGGGAGATTCAGAGAACGGTAACAAGGGAGAGGGCCTTCTCGGTGGTCCCCACACACACACCCATTATGGAACTAGATGTAGAGAAGACCCACTATTTAGGACACCTTTAGATGTGTTATATGCCTTCTGGGCCCCTAGTCCCAGTTCCTGATGTGGCACATTCCTCTTCTTCTATATTTCCTCCTCCATTTGTTAGTATGAGGTGTGTGGAGATTTTTCAGGTGATGCTCTGAATTAGTTGGCAATGTTTTATAGTATGTGTGTTTTCCTTAATTTTATTTTGTTGATTTCATGTTTTATATTGCAACCTCCTTTGAGTTTATTGGAAAAGTTGGGATACAAATGTTTTAATTAAAGAAGACTTACCCAGTAAGGTAGATGTCAGGGTTCCCCTTATGACCTGGACCCTCTGAGCAACTCCTTAAGGATCTCTTGCCTCCTTAAGAGTACCACCTTCCTTCTTTTACCTTCCCCTTTCAATAACATGGGGTTTAGGCTGTAGGCATGTGGTCATTGACACTCTAGACACAGGGTTTAACCACAACAGTTTACTGGTAAATTAAAGCAAGCAAATCACAGCTAAAGGTATTTACGCAATAGAGCTGAGTGATATAAAAGGCCTTAAAGGAAAATAAAAGTTGCAAAATGCAAGTTCCTTTACCCTAGCTGCACTTAGACTTCTCCAGGCTGCTTCTTCCTGCTCCCTCTTCAGGCTCTGGTCTTCCCGACTCTACTCTTACTGTCTCTCCCACTCTCTTTATATACCTTCCTCCCTCAAAACCAAAAGTATTGTTTCAAACCTGAAGGAATGAAATTTAACTGGGAAAATGAAAATGAAACTTAACAGGGGAAATTTAACTACTCCTCTCAGGGATACCCCCTCCCAACAAAACTTTCCAAGCCTCTAGGCCTGACCTTTTGGCTTTCCTTGCCTCTGTAGGCCTCAAGCCTTCACAGTAAATCAGTGTTATCATCCCCCTGTTGCAGACAGCTTGGGAGGTGGTGGGGAGCTGAGAAAGGGGGCTCGCTAAAAGGCAACAAAATGAGTTCATGGCTTAGGCAAAATCTGAACAGATGACTTTCCAGCTCACAGTGGTAGGGTGGCCACTTACACATTGCCAAGAAAAGAGGACATGCATTACCACAAAGAAGACATCCATTTGCATAACATTTGCATATGCAAATATATATGTATAAATGCAAATTTAGAAATAACAACTTGTAGAAATACAGTACATCTCACCATAAGAGGGAGGACCCTGACCAGGTGAGCTGTGTCCTTGCTGCGCCGTCTGCTGCCCAGGTGCTAATGACAGATGGGCAACTTCAAGACCACTGGGCTCTCCCTCCTTGGGGTTCTTGGACTTTAAACCAGACTTCGACTGGGCAGCCCATCAAACAAAGGATATCTTCAAAGAGAGGACAATCCGCTGTAAAGTAGGACAGCTGGCCACCCTACAACAGTACACATTTCTTAGCTGCAACGTTTACTACAGTTCTTAGCGTTACAGCTGGAAGAAAATGTCATGTCTTGGTCTTAACCTTGAATATTCAGCCAGGGTGTTAAAGAAGGCGGCTTCTGCTGCAGTGCAGGCTGCAGCAGCTGGATTGTTTGTCATCTTGATGTACAGAACTATCCGTCTTAAGCTGAGTGAAGTGATCACCTATCTTTTACAGTTCCATGCTATATCGTTTTAACAGGCTTAAACCACCCCAATCCCTGTAGCCATAAGCCTGTGGAAATTACCCTCCACTTGTGTAAGCAATCGTAAAATACAGAGAGAGAGAGAGAGAGAGAGAGAGCGTGGTGCAATGCAATAAGAGGTATAGTTAGAAACAGATCCGTTCTGCAATTATGTTTTGCACATTGCAAAAACAAATCCCTGAATAGTTAAGGGATGAGGCAAAGCGGGAGGATTCCCAGAAACAAAATGGTTTATTGCTTTTCTCATTGTTTTGTTTTTGTTTAATTAAGCAATAACAAGAATACAGGGTAGGGGGGGAGCATCCATTAAAATCCACTTGATGCCCTCTTGCTTGTAGAGGCTTTGGACTGTGCAGTGGAAAAATAATATTCCCCCAGCCTGCTCCCGCAGTGGGAGGCAGGACCTGCAAACCACATTAGTTCTACCAGGGACAGAATAAAACTGTTTCAGGAGGACTGTCTGCCTTAGAGCTGGTTGTAGTTTCGGCTCCAGTTTGAGGCTGCTGTTGTCTGGACCTGAGCCCGCAGCAGGCCCTGAAGAAGCAGAGACCTGAAGGCCTTGGGACAGGAAGTCAGCTTTGCTGGCTAAGGGCCATTTCAAACAGCCACTGCAGGACCTTACTAGCAAAAGGCACAGGAACTGCAAAAATGAGCAGCAGGACACACAGTGTCGGCACAAGATGTTGTGCTGCCTGAGGCAAAGGACAAGATGGTGTCTCTCCCCACCACCATTCCACATACAAAGTGAACTGGACTTGAACCTGATTTTCTCTAAAAAAAAGAAAAGAAAATGGTGACAGGATAGTGCCCCTCTCTCTGAAGCATCATCTTTTATCTGCCACTCCACCTAGCTCCAGCAGAGGGAGAGATGGGACAGCAGGTCCCACTCCATTGGCTTGGCTGAGACACCATCTGCCCCTTGGCTCCCCCTCAAGTGTCATCTTTTATCTGCCACTCCACCAGCTCCAGTAGAGGGAGAGGCGGGACAGCAAGGCCTGCTCCATCAGCTCAGCTGCAAAACCAGCCACCTTTCAACTCCTACTCTCTTTCAAGTGTTTCTTTAAGAGAAGAGCTCTAGCTCGATGGTAAAGCGTATGCTTTGCATGCCAAAACACCCAGGTTTAATCCCTGGCATCTCCAGGTAAGGCTAGAAAAAGTCCTACCTAAATCCCTGGAGAGCCGCTACCTGTCAGGGTCGACAGTACTGAGCTAGATGGACCAATGGTCTGACTCAGTAGAAGGCAGCTTCCTATGTTCCTAGGTTAAGGGGTGCAAGTCAGGCCATGTAGCCCACACACACCTCTGTCCTTCAATAGAGGGTCATGGCTGGAGAGATTCAGAAGGAATGGCTAGGGGAGCTGCTGCTGCCCCCTCCCTCCCGCAGCATCTGCCACCTGGGGTGGTTGCCTCCCTCCGCCTAATGATAGGGCCGGCGCTGACGGAACACCTGCAACAGCCTCTCAAACATCACTAGGCCACAGCACGTCATGTGACAAGGCTTGAACCCTATACAACAGGGGTGCATAACTTGTGGCCCTTCAGGAGTTTTGGCCTACAACTCCCATCGTCCCTCACCATTGGCTACGCTGGCTAAGGCTGATGGGACTTGTAGGCCAAAACATCTGGAGGGCTGCAAGTTGCCCACCCCTGCTATAAAACCTTGTGGGTCAGGAGCTCTTCTTGGGTCTGAGTGACAAAGGGCAGCTTACTCCTATCTACCTGTGACATGGCCCAATATGAGTGACCATGTGTCCTACTTTACATCATCTACCTGAAAATGCCCTCTGTTTGGAGAGCCGGCCAGCACAAGCCTGGTTCAAAGATAAAGAACCCCAAGAAGGGAGGGCAGCAGGGGCCTTCATGTACTTCACACCTGGCCAGGAGACTGAGTAGCCGGCACACCGCTCACCTGGTCAGTCTTTCCCCGCAACTGTGAGGTGTAAATTAGCGTATGCAAATTGTGCTCAACTTTGTGTCCTCCTTTGCGGGGAGGGGGGAGTGCATGTCGCCTCGTGAGAGACCATGCAGGCGTAGAAGTTCATCTGGCATTGCTACTCCACCGGAAAGTAATGGCAGCATTCCCAAAGGAGGTGGGAGCAGCTACTTCGGGCAGCTAGCGATGACCCCAAGCCGCAGAGGGACAAATATAAAAACGGGCTGAAGACAGAAGAAAGGGGTGGTGCAAGGAGGAGAAGACCAGTAGTCCTGTGCGTGAAGCCGTACAACAGACAGGCAAGTTTTGTTTTGAAAGACTAAGGGTGCAATCCTAGGCATGTTTAGGCAGAGAAAAGGCCTACAACTCCCAGCATGCCACAGCCAGTCACGACTAAACATGCCTAGGATTGCACCCTAATTGAGCCTAGGACTATCATTAAAAAAGCCATCAGCCCTTATGATGAGCCAGCTATCTCTTGTTCAAGGCCAAGCAGGAAAAATACGTAGCTTTCTCAAAGAACTTAGAGAGAGTAACCCATCTCTGAGAGGCAGTATCTTTAACGGCTTAATGCACCCCCTTTCGGCAATGCTTGAGCGGCTACTCTAGCCACAGGTAAGCGCATTTTCCCCACCCCGTCACCACTGCCGCTGATGTCAATGGGGAAGGTAAGCGCATGCTTGAAAATCTCTTCCCTCCAAGTCCACAGGACATGATCATACTAAACTTTCACTGGATTGTACCCTCGCTTGCTTGTTCAGTTATTTAAATTTGCCATGCTGGTTGGGGGCAGGGGGAGGGGAGGGGAGGGGAGGGAGTTGTAGTCCTACACTTCTGGGGGGCACCCGGTTGGGGAAGGCGGCTTTAAAGGACAGCTTTGCAACCACAAAGGCTGGAAACTTGTTCCAGTAGAAAAAAGAAGCGGCAGCAGCTGAGGGTTTGGGGCCGCTGAGGGCACAAACCTATGCATGTTTCCCCATGCTGGCTGGGGAATGCTGGGAGTTGTAGGCCTTTTCTCCGTCTAAACATGCATAGGATTGTGCCCTGGATTTGTTATATTGCCTTCTGCCGCTCGTCTGTGCCTGTGCAACAGCTCTGCCCAAATGGCTGCACATGAAAGCAAGCTCTGTAGGCAGCAAAGACAAATGTCTTTCAAGAAAGGTGCAATGCTGTTACTATTTACACCAGGGGTAGGGAATGGGTGAGGGCTCTGCAGAGGTTGATGGCCTGAACCTCCCTTCAGCCCTAGCCAGCATTGCCAATGGTGAGGGGTGAGGGGATTTAAAGCCCTACCACACGGCCAAGGCCACACATTCCCCATCCCTGGAAACTGGAAGCATTTCACTTCCAGTTGAGTCACTAAGAGATCCTTCTTGTTGTCAGGCCTATAATGATGATCCCGTAAGAAATTGCTTACAGCTGGAGGAATGATCACATCCGTTTGTTTTCCCTGTGTTCATTAGCCCACTCCGAGAGCAAACAGAGTATCGGGTTGAAATATTGGCACATTTGCATACAAATTCAGGAGATTCATCTCAGAGGTAAGTCACAAGGCAATTTTACCATGAGGGCTTTTGCATTTTACTGCAATGGCCCAGAGGATTCTAAACACCCTAAAAACAGACTCCTGGCTGTTTTTGTTTTTAAATGCTAGTAAAGTTGTAATTGGATCAAATTTTGTATTCAAACGCACATTCTTGCAGAATGTTTTATATGCGCGTAAAACTTCACAGAGAAAATGTTTAACATGATGATCTTAACTGTTTGCACATTGGAAAGAGCGAAAGGTTAGGAAAATGCAGCCCATCTGGTACCAAACAATAAAAAATTGATTAGTGCGTGCGTGCGTGCGTGTGAACACATATGTGTGTGTGTGTGTGTGTGTGTGTGTATACACATCTCGTTAGGGGTTAGGACAAGTCGGTTGTGTATGTTTCTCATTGTGGAATCGCAAAGTTGAGCACACAAGCCAAAATGCAAATGATGCTACTATCAGAAACCAATCTGACAATAATCTATGTAATGTTTACATTTGGGTCTTGTTCACACATTCCACTTCAGTTTGCGGTTGTATGCCACGTGATATATGTCAAGAGGAAACCAGTTATGTTGTAAGAGTGTTTGCATGTTACCAAAATCGGTGTGTGTGTTGGTGGGGGGGGTCTCCCATAAGAACATACACTAAAGTGGTCATGTGTCCTACTTTACAGGGGGCAGTCCTCTGTTTGAAGGCATCCTCTATTTCATGGGTCCACAAACTTTCTGGTCCCAAGAGCTGCATGTGACGCTGGCTCAGGGGCCAGGGGCCACACACATAGATGCACACATGCATATGCACACACACACACATATATATACACACACAGGCATGCACACACAAAACCCCCACTGATCTGCCACTGTCCCAGTCCACATCAGGTGGCCATACTTTTTTTTTTTTTTTAAACCCTTTCACATTATTGCTAATTTTATAAATAATATCAAACATAGTTTGGCCCTTATATGCTGTGTCAAGAAGTACTTCCTTTTGTCACCTGAACCTACTGCCAGTACTGCCCTACCTATCTTATTTATTTACTTACTTATTGCATTTCTATGCTGCCCAACAGCCGAAGCTCTCTGGGTGGTTCACAAAAATTAAAACCACAAAGTGCAGCATAAAAAATATAAAATATGAAGGCTTAAAATTGCAATATAACAGTAGAACCAGAATAAAACCTAGCAGCAATGCAGAGATTCAAAATACAGATTTAAAACACCAGAGCTGAAAGACTAGGAAGCTAAAATGCTAAAATACTGGGAGGATAAAAGGTGTTCACCTGGCGCCAGAAGGAGTACAATGTAGGTGCCAAGCAAAACTCTCTAGGGAGCTCATTCCACAGCTGGGGTGCCACAGCAGGAAAGGCCCTCTTCCTGGTAGCCACCCGCCTCACTTCCTTTGGCAGGGGCTCACAAAGAAGAACCCCTGGAGATGATCTTAGGGCCTGAGCAGGCACATATGGGAGGAGGCGATCCTTCAGATAACCTGGCCCCAAGCCGTTCAGGGCTTTGAATGGAAATACCAGCACTTTGAATTGGGCCCAGAAATGGACTGGCAGCCAGTGTAGATGGAAAAGTACTGGCATAATATGATCTGGTTGGCCAGTCCCTGTTAACAATCTTGCTGCCCTATTTTGGACCAGCTGAAGTTTCCAGACCATTTTCAAAGGCAGTCCTATGTATAATGCATTGCAGTAATCCATACGAGAGTTATCAGAGCATGGATAACCGTAACTAGGCTATCTCTGTCCAGATAAAGGCACAGTTGGCATATCAGCCTAAGCTTATTAAAAAGTGCTCCGTGCCACTGAGTTCACCTGTGCCTCTAGGGGCAGTTCTGGGTCCAAAAGCATCCCCCAAACTATGAACCTGATCCTTTAGGGGAAGTGCAACCACCTCCAGAACATCACCTAGCCAGGTAGACGAACCAAGCACTGACAATACCTCCATCCTGTCTCACCTTATTGGCCCTCATCCAGCCCATTACCGTGCCCAGGCATTGATTCAGAAGAGCCACTGCCTCACCTGGGTTTGATGAGAAAGAGAGGTAGAGCTGGGTGTCATCTGCACATAGGGATGTACGAAAGTCACTTACCTTTCCGCGGATTACGTTGATGGGGGGGGAGGCGTTCCGTCCCTCCCCCCAGAATCCTCCACGGCCGGCTATGCTCCGCTGCAGCTCTGCGGAGCAGCCGCCCAGGCCAGAGCCGTCCACAGCCGGATTTCTGGCCGTGGAGGGCTCTGGGTTAAAAAAAAAAAACGCGTATGCAAATGGCGGCAGCTATGGCGTAAATATTTACGTAGGCTAAAACGGTGAATCAAAAAGGGACGCAAATAGCGCCCGCTACACTATTTGCGTTCCCCTTTATTTTCACCATCATAGTCTACGTAAATATTTACGTAGACTAAGACGGCCAAAAATAAGGAACGAAAATGGCAGCGGCCATAGCCGCCGCCATTTGCGTACGCGGTTTTTGTTTTTGTTTTACCCAGCCATGATAGCCTACGTAAATCTTTACGTAGCCTATCACGTCTTGTAAAAAAAAAAAAAAAAACCGACAAGACTGCAAATGGCGGTGGCGGCAGCTGGTCGGAAGACCAGCCGCCGCAGCCACCGCCGCCGAAGCCACCGCCAGAGCCACCGCCACCTGGAACATCCGCCCCAGGTAAGTCTTGTCCCGGGGGGATCCGCGGGGGGGCGGGTGGTGGCAGGCCGTTCCACCACGGAGTTCGGGGGGCCAAATGCACTGGCATTCGGCCTCACTGAGATCCGTGGCGGAATTCTGACATCCCTATCTGCATATTGATGGCACCTCTGCCCACACCTCCGTATAACTTCCCCCAGGGGTTTCATGTAGATGTTGAACAGCATGGGGGATAAAAAAGAGGAACCTGTGGAACCCCACAGCATAATTGCCAAGGCACAGAGCAATAATTACCCAGCATCACCTTCTGGAATCAGCGGAACCACTGCAGTGCCATGCCTCCAACTGCCTCTCTATTTACCTATCTGATTCGCTAACAATCTTCTTTCTAAGCCTAGAATGTTCACTTTTGTCTTCCTCCAACATCTGTGGTGCTCTGTCCACCACCATCCTCAGGGCATTTTCCATGTGAGGTCCTCTTTCCCTCCCCATCTCCTTTTCTTGTGTGTCATATCTGTTCTGAGACTGTAAAGTTGTCTCTTTTTATCTCTATGAAGTGTTTAATCTGCTTCCCACAGCTTAATACAATGGGTGTGTATTAACCATCAGAAAGGTGGTCAGTGTTAACATTTCCCAGTAGGTCTTAAGATTATCCAAGGCCCACCGTGAACTTGCAGGAAACGCTGTGTCATGGATCTGCTTTTTGACATTTGTACCTGTAAATGCACTTCTCAGAGCACTGGGCACAGAGTTTCAATATCACTCTGAGGAGGACTCTGAGCCCAATGAAACACCCCCTGTCACCCTACTCCAGGGAGAACCCTTGGCACCCCCTCTCAGCACAAGGGCTGGGCAAACTCTATAACCTCAGCCTCTGAAGATGATTTTCCCAAAGCTTCTGTCATCTCTCGGCCACATCGGAGCTTGAGGATACAGAAATGGGCATGGGCCCTTCAAGGTTTGCGGTTAGTATCCAGTAGGGTGGAGCTGCTGAAGGAACTGAGCTGACCGACCTACTTAAGTCCTCAGTTGCTGACAGTCCCATGCTGGGGCAACAGCCCCCGTTATAAAGCTATTCCAGCCAAGCAGCTCCTGCAGAGTGTTGTCTGAGGCTCTGATCGTCTTCTGCCCTTGTGGCTAAATATGACTTCACTTACCAGACGTGACCTTGCCGTACCAATTGTGTATTGGCCTACCAGATGTGACCCTTGCTTCGCCAGACACAACTTCTCTATACCAGAGTCTCCGTGAGTGCTTGAATGTGGTGTAGCAAGTGTGGTGTAGTGGTTAGAATGTTGCGCCGGGACTGGGGAGATCGGGGTTCTAGTCCCCACTCGGCCATGAAGCTCACTGGGTGACTTTGGTCCAGTCACTGACACTTAGCCTAACCTACCTCACAGGGTTGTTGTTGTGAGGATGAAATGGAGAGGAGGAAGACCATGTAAGCTGCCTTGGGTACCTTGCAAGAGGAAAAAGGGTGGGATATAAATGTAATAATAATTAAACGACCACCTACTTCCCCTGGGTCCCAAGCCAGTCAGGACAGTCCTTGACGCGTTCAGTGGATGTTGGCCTTTGGACACTTCCTAAAAGTTGTCAGTATTCTGTTCACAAGATTTCTGACACTAAGAGCACAATCCTATGCATGTTTAGACAGAAAAAACACCTACAACTTCCATACTGGCTGGGGCTTGCTAGGAGTTGTCGGACTTCTTGCTGCCTAAACATGCATAGGATTGCACCCTTACAATACGTAACACATCAGGGATCTCAAGCCAGAGACTCTAGCGGTGGGATCCAGATGCCCTGTTCTGTGCACCACTGTGGCAGCTTGCCTTCTCAGTGGTGGCACCCCACTTATGGAATAAACTCCCCGAAGAGGTTCACCTGGCACCAGCGTTGTTATCTTTTTGGCACCAGGCAAAGACCTTTCTTTTCTCCCAGGCATTTTAGAGACCTAGTTCTAGGTTATTATGGCTGTGTTTTTTTTATTCCTGTGCTGTTTACTGTTACATATCATATTTTATTATATTGTATTTTGTTCTTTTAATTATTTGTATTGAATTTTATATTTTTAACAGTGTTTTATACTGGCATTTTAGTTTTTTAGCTGTTTGTATTTTGCCCAGAGAACATGAGTTAGTGGGCAGATTACAGATACAATAAAATAAAATAACTGTAGACAGGCAACTTCCAGGCCGCTGCTGCTCCCCACACTTGAGGCTCTTTATCTTTAAACTGGTCTTGAACTGGACAGCCCTTCAAACAGTGGGTGCCTTCAAACAGAGGACTGTCCTCTGTAAAGTACGACACATAATAGTCACTCTAACCCAGGAACCCGTACTGCCTAGGACAACCTTCCCCAGCCGGGTGCCCTCCAGATATGGTAGATTGCAGCTCCCATCATCCCTATCCACCACTGGCCATGCTGGCTGGGAATGATGGGAGGTGCAGTCCAACATACCTGGATCATTGGGGAAGGGAAGGGAAGGGTGGCCAATGATGCTGCAGACCGCAGCTGGGTGATTGGTGGCACAGGCCAGATCTGCACAGACTCAAGGGTTCCCAGATTCAAATCCTGGCAACCTGTGACAATAGCCTCTGTTCCCATCACTGTATGAAGGCCTTGGAATCTTGTAACAAGCTGTGCATGTGATGGAAGAGGGTGTGGGATGGGTGGGATGGAAGAGGGTGTGGGATTATGCTGTGTGATGGAAAGTGTGATAGAAAAGGGTGTGGGATTGTGGTGGCCGCTTGCATGCACACACACACATACACACACCCAAAGCAGACAAATTGAGCACAGATTTGCATATAATTTGCATACGCTAATTTAGATGAGTAGATGCAAGTTGAGAAACAGATTGCTGACATACAGTACATCTTGCTGTTGTGAGGAAGACAGTGAGCAGGTGAGAAGTGTGCCTGCACGCTCTGCTGTCCAGGTGCTTACGGTTGAGGGGCATCTTGAAGCCCCAAACTTATCATTCTGGACTTGTCTGGAGAGTCTGTCAAACAGAGCAGCCTGCCCTAACTTGGCACTTTCCAGATGTGTTGGATTTTTTTTGGCACCAGGTTAAGACCTTCCTCTACTCTCAAGCATTTGGTAGCATATGATGGGGTTTTAGTCAGGTCCTGGATTTTTCTTATTGTTGATTGTTTAAAATTGCTGAGGGGTGTATGTGTGTGCGTGTGCGTGCTGCCTGTATAAATGGGTTTTATATTAACATTTTTAATCTTTGTAAACCACCCAGAGAGCTTCAGCTATTGGGGGAAATAGAACAGTAATAAGTGAAGTGAAAATGACTACAGCTCCCATTATCCTCAGCAATAGCCATGATGGGAGTTGCAGTCGAACCACAACCAGAGAGTACCAGGTTGGGGAGGGCTGAAACGGAGGATGGCTTCAAATATAGGACTGTCCTTTGAAAGCCCTGCAAATAGAAGATTGTGGAGTTGGACATATGGTAGTGTACCTGTTGGGGCTATGTATCAGGGACTTAGGGTAGCCACTTATGAATGGCCGAAAAAGAGAAAATGCATTACCAAAAAAGGGAACACCAGTTCTTCAACTTTAAACCAGACTTGGATTGGGCAGCTGATCAAACAGAGCAGGGGTGGGCAGAAAGTAGGTCTCCAGGTTTTTTGGATTTCTGCTAGGGCTGTGCACCTCTTCAGCCGGAAGCCCAAACTCCGAGTCGAAGCGGGGCACCTTGGGCCACTTAGGGCTGCCTCCAAGTCAAGTTGGAGGGGGCCCGAAGCGGCCCAAAGTGGATCGGTTTGCTCCAAAGCACTTCGGTGCACTTTGGAGTGATCCAGAGGCCCAGCCGCCATGCCGCCGCCACCACCCAGCCCCCAGCTCCTTGCCTGGTCCTCCAGATGCACACCGGCAGCCCTCTTGTTCTGGGGAATGGAAGGAGCCATTTTTTAAAAGGTGACTCCCTGCATTCCAGAAATTTTTAAAATGGCTCCCCCCATTCCCTGGAACAAGATGGCTGCCAGCGCGTGTCCAGAGGACCTAGGAGCTGGCGGCGGGTCCCTCATTGCGAGCTGCCGCTGCTTGCCTGACTCGAGCCTTCACGGGCTCCTCGCAAGCAAGGAACCCATGAAGGCTTGAGCAAAGGCAGGAGTCATCCTCCAGCCAAGCGCCCTCCCCTCCTTGCCAGGAAGGGAGAGAGCACAGTTGGAGGGCGAGTTCTGCCCTCGTGCCTGTCAAATCTACATGGTCTCCTTCCGTGCAAGGAAGGAGGCCGTGCAGGCTTGACAGGCGGCCGGTGCCTCCTGCCAATAGCCCATCCGTCCTTCCTTGCAAAGAGGGCAGAACAGGCGGTTGGTGGGCTGCGATGGGCAGCCGTTTCCCTGGGAGCGCCTTCCCCAGCAGCTCCCCCAACCGAAGCTCCCCCGGCGGTGGCAGTGGAGGCTCCCCTGGGGGTGCCCCCCCCATGGAACAAGGGCCCAGGTAAGGAGCTGGGGGGCTGGGCAGCATGTTGGAGGGGCCAAAGTGGGCTTTGGGTGTCTGCATCCTGCTTCGACTTCATAGGCCCAGGTGGGTCAGGGGCAGCCCCTGAATCAACCCAAACCAAATCAGGCCTACCTCGGAAGCCCAAAGCGGCTTCCGAGTCAGATCGGGGGGTCCGTGCACAGCCCTAATTTCTACTCCCAGCCTTCCTGACCATTGGCCAAGCTGGCAGGGCCTTCTGGGAGTTGAAGTCCAAAACATCTGGAGATCAACCTTCTGCCCACCCCTGAAACAGAGGACACCTTCATACAGAGTTCTTCAATGCAGTTCTTCAAATAGAGGGTTCATAGAATCATAGAACAGTAGGGTTGGAAGGGGCCTACAAGGCCATTGAGTCCAACCCCCTGCTCAGTGCAGGAATCCAAGGCAGAGCATCCGTGACAGATGGCTGTCCAGCCTCATCTTGAATGCCTCCAGTGTGGGAGAGCCACCACCTCCCTAGGTAATGGGTTCCATTGTCGTATTGCTCTTAACAGTCAGGATGTTTCTCCTGATGTTCAGCCAGAATCTGGCTTCCTGTACCTTGAGCCCATTCTTCCGTGTCCTGCACTCTGGGATGATCGAGAAGAGATCCTCTCTTTCAAGTACTTGAAGAGCGCTATCCTGTCTCCCCTCAGTCTTCTCTTCTCAAGGCTAAACATGCCCAGTTCTTTCAGTCTCTCTTCATAGGGCTTTCTTTCCAGTCCCCTGATCATCTTTGTTGCCCTCCTCTAAGCCCTCTCCAGCTTGTCTGCATCCTTCTTAAAATGTGGTGCCCAGAACTGGGCACAGTACTCCAGATGAGGCCTAACCAGTGCTAAGTAGAGGGGAACTACTCAGGTTGTCCTGTGTAAAGTAGGGCATGTGGCCACCCTAGGTGGACTCCTGGCACAATGCCTCGAGCAAGAGCCCCAAGACAGACTAGGGCCTGGTGGTGTGGCTCTAAAAGGTGCCAGAAGCCGTGGTGTCTCCTTTTCTCAGCTCCTGCCGCGCTGGACTTCCTTTGGTTTCCCCACTGGCTGTATGGGGCCTGTTTGCTCATGAAACCCCATGAGGTGTTTATTAGCGTTCATTACGAAGTGCCGGAGGGCTAATTAGTTCAGGCTGCTCCTGCAGGAACTCGGAGGGGGCGGGGAAGGGGGAAAGGGCGAAGCCATGTCAGCAGGGGCCGATAGGTTCCCAGGCCCAGTTTCACCACTGATCAAGCCTGTTCGCTTGGCCCATTTGGAAGACGGAATTGTAATTATCAAATTGACGCACCACAAACCGGCTCTGGTCGTGCTTTTCCCGGAGAAGAAAGAAACCCCAGCCATTGTTTGTGGGAATCGGCCTGAATTATGGTTTTTATTATTATATATATAGGAATGTAACAATGTATATTGTAATGTGGCAACGTATATTAAATTTATTGTTGCTTCTGAGGTTTTACCGCTTCGCTGCTTCACAGTTTGATTATGTTTCTGTTTTATAGTGATGCTTTTAGTTTTGGGGGTGGGGGTTATCGTTTATGTTGGGGGTTTTGGTGGTGGTAGTTGTCGCTTTGGTATTTGCTGTTTATTGGCTGTTTGTTGGCTGCCTTGTAAATTTCTTTGAAATGAAATAGTGAGGGAGGGAAATTGTTTAAACAAAGAAACCAATTACAACCATTTTTATATACTGGTGTGGAGTGAGAGGCCAGCTTATTTAATGCGCTATCTTCAAAACAACAATATGCCATAAAAGAGGGTGAAAGCAACATGCGCTAACTGCGAGGAAGATTCTAGAAGGTGCCCAGAAAATGTACCGAACCAAACAAATGTTTGCTGTCTCAATACATTTGGGGCTAAAAATCCTTTCTTCACAGTAATATTGAATGCCAAGTGTAGCAGCATTAGAGACCATTAACTGGCCAGACAGCGCAGGCTTCACTGGGTGTCCAAACTGGAGACGAGAAGGAACTTTTCCCTGTTGAACCTAAATTGGCCTTGCGAGGGAAACAGGTTTTTGTCTTCTCTGCACTGCCTTCCTCTTGTGCTGCTGGACCTTGGCTTGTAGCTCAAGAGGAGTTCAGATGTGGGCATTTGAGGACTGCCCTTCAGAAGAGTCCAGCCCAGGGTCAGTAGGGAACCTGAAGAATACACAAATCACCCCAGTTTAGGAAAGTTTAATAAAGCTGTGATAGTTTAATGTATATATTGTTGTCTTGACTTTCTTCTTGGGTCTGGGAGCCAGCCTCTTTTGTAGTCTGTGCTCACAATTGTAGCTGTGGTTGGGACAAAGATCCACTGAAATAAATGAAACTCCTCCACTGTTTTAAGTTGCAAGTCCCAATCCAAGCACATGGATTTGGAATTAGGAAGTAAATTCAATTGACTGGAGTAGTCTTACTTCTAAGTAAACGTGCATGGAATGAGTATACATCAATCCCGCTGAAATCAGTGGAACTTACACAGTGATCCCATGCATGAACTGCATTTATTTTAAAAGTTTATATAGAGTTTTAGTTTTCAGAGAAAAGCATAGAATTCAGTGGGACTTACTCCCAAGTAAGTTTGTTTAGAATTGCACATGAATTTATAGCAGTCATTAAGATCAAATCTTGAACCTTCTTCACAAGTAAAATGTTGGCTACCTTTAATGAGACTGACAGTGCCATCCTCAACACACTTACTTGAGAGCAAGCCCGACTGAACATAGTGGAATGTACTTTACTTATTGATTTAACCCATTTCTTGGCCACCTTTCAAAACCATAGTCTTGCCAAGGTAGCTTATAGTATAAAAACAATACAATTGTATTAATAAAATCATCTTAAATGCATCTTAAAAAAATTAAGCCAGTTACAAAGAAATACTGTTTCAAAATATCCATCCCTAGTGAATACCATCAACATTTTCAGTATTCGCAGAGTTGCATTGGGGTTTAGCCCCAAGTAAGAACTAATTAACAAATTCTGTCAAGAAGAAAATTATCTCAGCACTTTGTTTACAATAAGGTGGCAAGGGTATTTTCTTGCTGAAGACAGAAAGAAAGACTTTAGCTAGGTTCAGTTTCAAGACCTAGAAACAGGACAACAGCAATGAAAACCATTATGACTCAACAATAAGCCCATACAGACGTCATACTCAGTTCAACCTGCATTGGGGCTGTACCAGTTCCCAAATTAATTACACCATGAAGTCTTTAATCATCATTGTTATTTAATTAAAATAATATTTAACATTTAAATAGGTTATAATTAACTCAAAGATGCACAATGAGAGAGCCAAGGTGGAGGCCTAAGATCTTCTCCAGTAGTGCAATTTTTCTGACACCACCACTCCACAACTATTTGCCTTATCATTACAGGTCAAACACATAGCTTGACACCCTTCTCTTTTTTAATGGGGTCCAGCTATTGGAAGCAGATTGGTGGGTTAGGTGTCTCTTTAGTCTGGGGGTAGACAGTGTGCCCCCGTACACTTTTCTTAGCCTTCACCAAGGTGCCCAACCCCTCCCACTTTTTCTTTTTAAGTAACACTTTTTCTTACTGGCAGCTGGGATCACTTCAAAGCAAGGTGAGGGCCTCCATTTGTTGCCACCTTTATTTCAAACGAATGCCTCTGGGCCACACATTCAGGATATGGTTGAGTAAATGTTAGAAATTTGGTGAATGTTGACTTCTACCGGTAAGCCAGTGAGTCTCAAATGCAATGTGTCCTGCTCTTACTGGGTCTGGCACTTTGCTAGGCAAATACAGGGATGAATACAATCAGGAAGTCAATTTAGCAGGCAAATGGTTGAGCACAGTTTACCAAGCAAGAATTGGGTTTTCCAGAGAGAGGTCTGAAGCGCAGCCCAGGTCAACATCTGGGATAGCAGTCAAGTAGAAACACAGGCCAAGAGCAGAGTCAGAGAGGAGTCCTGGGGTCAGTAGCATGGAGGTCCATCTTGCTGCCATCGTTATATCAATTGCATGCCTCTGAGCCATGCATGGGACAGAAACAGCTGTAGGGCTGATGAGAGGACTCTGAAAAACATGAGAGTTCCCATCAGCCAGGATTGCTGGGCTGGTGAAGACTAGGGAGAGGGCCTTTCTGTGGTGGCCCCCACTCTGTGGAATTCCCTCACTAGTGACCTCCGCCATGCCCTCTCTTTGATGAGCTTCCGCCAGGCTTTAAAAACTGGCTGTTCAAGCAGGCATTTGGGGTGGGTTAGGGTTTTGTAGAGCACTGTTGCTTGGTTATGTTCCTTTGTTCAGTTGATTATGTAAATTCGTTGTATTTCATGTTATTAGTATTGTACGCCGCCTAGAGTGGCCAGGTAAGCTGGCCAGATGGGTGGCTAATAAATGTAATTAATACATAAATAAACAAACAAACAAACATCTATCTGACATCACTGGCACCACTGTTGAGGGGGAGCAGAGCCTTGGACATCAGCTGTGGGTTTGTTTTGAAAGCATCAACAGCATCTGGTCTTACAAACAGCAGGCTTCAGTCAGAGGATTGTTTCGATTCCCTTGGGAATTCTCTCAG
The DNA here is from genome assembly GCF_057233095.1 of Heloderma suspectum. Taxonomy (NCBI): domain Eukaryota; kingdom Metazoa; phylum Chordata; class Lepidosauria; order Squamata; family Helodermatidae; genus Heloderma; species Heloderma suspectum. The sequence goes on from NC_139463.1 coordinate 42,677,721, forward strand.
ACCAACAGGATTCAGGAAGTTTATTTTTTTATGTATATTTATATCCCGCTTTTTGACAACATCCTCAAAGTGGCTTACACTTTTTCTTTTTGTCCGTTTTGTAAAATATATGGATGCATTAAAACCTGTATACTTAAAAACAAAAATAAAGAAAACAAAATGAGCCCAGTGGGAACATCTGATGTTGCCTTTGTCTGCCTGCGTCTTCTTCTGGATTCCTTCCCACATGCCAGTTGGCCCTACTGTGAGGGAGGGACGGCACAACCCAAGGAGGTGCCTGGGGTTGTTTTCTCCGCCTTCCCCAACCTGATACCCTCTAGGTTGGACTACAGCTCCCATGCTGGCTGGGGGATGCTGGGAGTTGTAGTCCAAAACATCTGGAGGGCATCAGTTTAGGGAAGGGTGACAATGGCAGTGGAGGCTGGTGGCTTTAATGGGGGTGGTGAATCCCCTCCAGGTTTCAGTCAGAACGAGACAGAATGCTAAGGAGCTATCCAAGGTGTGAAGTTTCAGAGTTTTGACTGGTTCTGACTGAAACCTGGAGCAGATTCGCCACCCCACTGACATTGGAGCCACCAGCCTCAACTGGACAATGGCAGAGGTGGGGAACCAGTGGCCCTCCAGATGATGTTGGACTACAACTCCCAACAGCCCTGAGTACTGGCCATGCTGGCTGTGGCTGATAGGAGTTGCAGTCCAATAATTTCTGGAGAGCCACTGGTTCCCCACCCCTGCTTTATGGGATCCGCCACGGTGAGGACACTGTCGTCCTCTTGTAAGTCTGGTTTTGTTAGCATGAACTGCTTTAAGAACCATTGTGGTTGGAAAGCAGTATAGAAATATTGCAAAGAAATATTGGCCATTAGGTTCAGCCACTTACTGAGGTGTGAACTCAATGGGGCATACTTCTGAACAGAAATGCACAGGATTGCCCTTTTAAAAGGGCTGCCTGGCAGAGGTTGGAGGGAGGCAATCAATGTAACTACCAGTAGAAATTTCCAGAGGGGCAGCCGTATTAGTCTGTTGCAGCAAAGCCACCAAGACCCTTGTGAGAAATGAAAGTGCTTTTCTTCATGAAGCATTTATTATGCGCTCATCATTCCCTACTCATGGTTGTTTACAGGTTCTTTAGATGATGTCGTCACCCTCCAGTTTTGCTTCTGCATCTAACCAGCACTTTCAGCAAGTTTTTTTAGAACAGGGAAAGTGCAACATTTAATTGTGAAAGTGAAAGAAAGTGAGATTTCGTCTTGTGTATCTACAGTATTCAGCTATACCACAGTGCCACCTAGAGGTCCTGTAGCAGAAAAGCAGGAAGGGAAAAGCTCCTTGTGTAAGTGTGCTGTTCTTAATTCTGTGATAAAACTGAAAGTAGATACAGCTAGGGATGTCGCGGGCGTCTGGCTGGGGATTGAGGCCTGGCAAGAAATCATTGCCTTGGCCCCCCGGACACCATTCTACAGATCCCCGTGCTTTCCCGACTCAGCACATGGAGATCCCTGATCCCTTGCTGAGCTGCAAAATGGTGGCTTATCTTTTTTGTAAAGGCCAATTTTATGCAAATGGCGGCCATAAAGCGACCATTTATGCAAGATTAACAGGCATAAATGGCCATTTACACTTGTAATCTTGCAAAAATGGCCGCTTTCTGGCTGCCATTTGTGTAAAATCTGCCTATACAAAAAAGGCCAAGCCACCATTTTTATGCAAAATGGTGGCTCAGCAAGGGATCGAGCAGCTGCACACTGCTCACCAGGCACTTGCAGACTGCCTGGTGACTTGCCATGTGCAGCACGCAAGGGCAGGAAGCCAGTGGGATCCAGCGAGCAGCATGCAGCTCAGACCACGGTGAGTTTGCCCATTCCAAGATAGGGATGTACGAAACTCACCTTTTCGCGGAATCTTTCGTGGTGGGGGCCGCCATTTGCGTCCAGCCAGGCAGCCGTGATAGGCTATGTAAGAATTTACGTAGCCTATCACAGCTAACCCCTCCAAAAAAAAAAAAACACCCCAGTGTACACAAATGGCGGCAGCTACAGCGGCTGCCATTTGCATTCCCTATTTTTTGCCAATTTATGTTATGTAAATATTTACGTAAGATAAAACAGTGAAAAAAAGGGCCATAGCCACCACCATTTGCGTACGCTGGGTTTTGGGGGGAGTAGCCGTGATAGGCTATGTAAATTCTTACGTAGCCTATCACGGCTGCAAGGACGGCAATGGTGGTGGCAGCAGCCCGGCCGCAGCTGGCCAGGAGACCAGCCGCCACTGCCGGTGCCGCCACCGCCGAATCTGCCGCATCCGCCCCAGGTGAGTGCTGTCCCGGGGGGATTCCGCGGGGGGGGCAGGAGGCCGTTCCGCCACAGATTCCAAGGGGCCGGATTCTAAAGAATCCGGCCTCACTGGAATCCGTGGCGGAATTCTCTGCCATCCCTATTCCAAGATACAGCAGATTAACAGCTGATTAACAGCCTTATGTAAAGCTCAAAGATTAACACATTTATTCTGGCATAAACTTTCACAGATGCTGTCCACTTCATCAGACGCATCCACAAAAGCTTATGCCAGAATAAATGTGTTAGTCTTCAAGGTACCACAAGACTCTTTGTTGTACCAGTAGAGAGACACTCCCTAAAAGAGAGGTTGATAGCATCTCCGCCCCCTCCAAGGAACAGCCCAGGGAAAAAAAAAAAACGAACATGCAAGCAAACCAAGCAAGCAAACATAAGAGATCAACTTGCAAACTCACATGCACACTTTCGCTCCATTTCAAAAGAAACCAAGGGAAGAAGCTAGCAAGCCAAAGCAAAGCAATCATCCCCTTCCCAAACCTTGTAGCATATAATTGCATTCTTTTCACAAGGAAAGAGCAGAGATACCAGGTTTAAAGAAAATGAAGGGGAGAGAGGGGGGGAGAGGGGGGGGAGAGAGAGAGAAGGACCTTTACCCAAGATGGACAGCCATCTGTCAGGGATGCTCTGACTTGGACTCCTGCACTGAGCAGGGGGTTGGACTCAATGGTTTTATAGGCCCCTTCCAACCCTATTATTCTATGATTCTACGATTCTGTGACAGAGAAACTGAGAGATGGGGGGGGCTTGCAAAGCAAGGGTGGGGCATGGCAGATTTTGATTCATTGGGGGCAGGCCCTGGCAGAAAGGAAAATGTATAACCTTCTCCAGCTCAAAATACCTGATTTAGTGATTGGGCAGGTAAAATCCGTGATGGTGGATGGTGCACACTGCAAAGAGACCCTGTGTCTCTGTGTGCTCTCTGTGTTGATACTCTGCACCCCTTGGGCAGACTGTGTCAGTGTGAGTCAGGCTACCCAGTGTCAGCAGTGTGTAATAATGTTCAGTAGCAGCCATCTTCTTGCATAGCCAGTGTGGTGTCATGGTTATGCAGTGGTTCCCAACGCAGCGCCCTGCAGGGGCTGCAATGGCACCCAGGAGGTTCTCCGCTCCCTGCCCCCATTCAAAATTTTATTTTTAATTTCCAAAACTTGGAAATGTTATGGCTGCAGGTTCTCCTTCCTGTTCCTGAATTTGCTGCTGATCAGCTGTTCAGCAGGCGGGAAGAGAAGGAAAAAGTTGCTTCCTGGCCCCACCCAGTCTTCTTCCATCCACACAGACCCTTTTCCTTTGTTTCTCTCTCTCTCCCCCCACTCCTCTCCCAGTCTCTAGCCTCGCTATTTCTCTCTACCCAACCCCCTTCCTTGCTTTTTCTGTCCCTTTCCTGTCCCTAGCCACCCTCTTTCTCTGGCTTCCTAGCCCTTAGCCTTGCTCTTTCTCTCCCACTCACTCCCACTCACAAATCTTGCCGTTTCTCATCATCATCATCAAATCTATATGCCGCTTTTCCACCAAAGTGGCTAACAAAACAGCAATACAACAACAACGTTATAATAGGACCTCATTACAATCATCAACAATTCATTTTGCGAACATAGTAACATTTCAGATTAATTACAGAATAGGCAAAATCAAACATTGCAACACAATATCAATTATTATCTTTCAATAGTGTGTAAACCAGAGGCCAATAAACTAAATCTTTCCTGTGCATTAAGGCTTTAATAAACACTACAAACTGCAACAGTTTCTCTCCACTGCCAGCATCCAGCCTCACTATTTCCCCCACACACATTTCTTTACCTTGCTAATTCTTCCCCTCCTAGCCACTAGCCTTGCTCTTTCTTTCACCTTGATGCCTCTGCCTTGCGATTCCCCCCCACCCCGACACACACACACACACACACCTCTTCTGACTTGCCAGGCCCCCATGGCGGCCATTATGTGACTAGCCTCATCCTCTATTGCAGCCATTTTATAGTAGCACCCACAGCAGTTCCTCAACCTCCCAAATGTGCCCACAGACACAAAAAGGTTGGGGAACCCTGGGTTAGAGTGTTGGCCTGGGTTAGAGTGTTGGCCTGGGATTCAGGAGACCTGGGTTCTCATCCCCACTCAGCCAAGAAGCTCATCAGGTGACTCTGGGCCAGTCACCCACTCTCAGCGTAACATACCTCATGGGGTTGTTGTGAGGATAAACTGGAGAGGAGGAGGATCGTGTACACTGCCTTGGCCTCCTTGGAGGAAAAAAAGGGGGGATATAAATGTAATTTCCAAAGAAGGGCAACGCCAAAGAGTGTTCAAACTACCGCACAATTGTGCTCATTTCACATGCCAGCAAGGTGATGCTCAAAATCATACAAGCTAGGCTTCAGCAGTATGCGAACCGAGAACTACCGGAAGTACAAGCTGGGTTTCGAAGAGGCTGAGGTACTAGAGATCAAATCGCCAACATTCGCTGGATCATGGAGAAAGCAAGAGAATTCCAGAAAAATGTCTATTTCTGCTTCATTGACTACGCTAAAGCCTTTGATTGTGTGGATCACAACAAACTGTGGCAAATTCTTAAAGTGATGGGAGTACCAGACCACCTTACCTGTCCCCTGAGAAACCTGTACGAGGGTCAAGAAGCAACAGTAAGAACCGGACATGGAACAACCGATTGGTTCAAAATTGGGAAAGGAGTACGACAAGGCTGTATATTGTCACCCTGCTTATTTAACTTATATGCAGAGTACATCATGAGAAACACCGGGTTGGATGAATCACAGGTCGGAATTAAGATTGCCAGGAGAATTATCAACAACCTCCGATATGCAGATGATACCACCCTAATGGCAGAAAGCAAAGAGGATCTAAAGAGCCTCTTGTTGAGGGTGAAAGAGGAGAGTGCAAAAGCTGGTTTGAAACTCAACATTAAAAAAAACTAAGATCATGGCATCTGGCCCCATCACTTCCTGGCATATAGAAGGGGAAGAAATGGAAGCAGTGACAGATTTTACTTTCTTGGGCTCCAAGATCACCACAGATGGTGACTGTAGCCATGAAATTAAAAGACGCTTGCTCCTTGGGAGGAAAGCTATGGCACACCTAGACAGCATAGGAAGAAGCAGAGACATCACCTTGCCGACAAAGGTCTGTATAATCAAAGCTATGGTTTTCCCAGTAGTAATGTATGGCTGTGAGAGCTGGACTATAAGGAAGGCTGAGCGCCGAAGAATTGATGCTTTCGAACTGTGGTGCTGGAGAAGACTCTTACGAGTCCCCTGGACTGCAAGGAGGTCAAATCAGTCCATCCTAAAGGAAATCAACCCTGAGTGCTCATTGGAAGGACAGATCCTGAAGCTGAAGCTCCAATATTTTGGCCACCGAATGCGAAGAGAAAACTCTCTGGAAAAGACCCTGATGCTGGGAAAGACTGAAGGCAAAAGGAGAAGGGGACGACAGAGGATGAGATGGCTAGATAGCATCACTGATGCAATGAATATGAACTTGAGCACACTCTGGGAGAGAGCGCAGGACAGGAAGGCCTGGCGTGCTATGGTCCATGGGGTCACGAAGAGTCGGACACGACTGAATAACTGAACAACAAATAAATGTAATAATAAATGAATACATAAATATTTAGAAGTACGATGGTGCACTCAGAGCAACCACGGTGCTGAGTGCTACACCCGCTTTTTGCCCCTAGTGACCCCAGGATCTCCTCTCGGCTGGGTTCTACATGGAATTTCTTGGTCACGTTAGAGTGTGACAGAGCAGGGCGTATGTAAAGAAAGCTTCCTGAACAGTGGAGGCTGGTGGCTCCGATTTCAGTGGGGCTGTGAATCCACTCTGAGTTTCAATCAGAACCAAACTCTAAAGGAGCTATCCAAGGTGCTGAACCTTAGCCCCCAAATGGGTTCGGCACCTTGGATAGCTCCTATAGAGTTCGGACCGGTTCTGACTGAAACCCAGACTAGATTCACAGCCCCACTGATGTCAGAGCCATCAGCCTCCACTGTTCCTGGAATGCAGTGGTCTTCACCTTCCCCCCAACTCCGCAGTGAGGGACCCATGTTCCCTAGGACTGGACCAGCCTAGACTTCTCACCCATTCCTTATTTCAAGTTACAGCCCCTGATTTAATAACAAATTTTAGTAGTGCTCTGAGATGGAGGCCAGGTTTGATCCACATTTAAGAACATAAGAACATCAGAAGAGCCCTGCTGGATCAGACCAAGGGTCCATCTAGTCCAGCATTCTGTTCACACAGTGGCCAACCAGCTGCCCACGGGAAACCCCCAGGCAGGACTTGAGTGCAACAGCACCCTCCCACCCATGTTCCCCAGCAACTGGTGTACATAGGCTCACTGCTTCTGGTACTGGAGGTAGCACGTAGCCATCAAGACCAGTAGCCATTTCTGCAGCATGCCCCCATGGCAATACTTTCTTCTCCTTATAGGAATGACTGCCAATCACTTCCTTATGTGGAGAAAAGCAGAGGGACATGCTTACGAATGTTATGGGGGGTGAGGACCAATCCTGTTTCCTGCCCCTGGGGCGGTTTGCTGTTAAGAATCAACCCTGTTCCTATCTGCCTATAGCTCCACCTCTTCATCAGCACAGCCACATCCCAGGTCCTGGTTTGTTGGTTTGTTTTGTCACACCAGAGCAGGGGAGGCAACTTCTACAGTTTGGGGGGCCACATCGCCCCACCTGGACCCCTGCAGGAGCTACCCCGTCCCTGCTTGTCCTGCTGCTGCCACATCGCTACAATTCAGCAGCACAGTGGCAGGGGAAAAAGGCCCTCCAAAAAGGGAAACGGTGGTGCAGTGGCAGCAAAGAGGGGATATTTTGGTGTTGCACCACCAAAAGTCAGCAGCAAACCGCCCATTTCCGTTTTAAAATGTCCCCCTCCTCCCGCTGCCTTGCTGCCAAATCTTGGCAGTGCAGCAGCAGTGGGGCCAGCACGAAAAAGGCCGAGGGGGGGCCACATGCTGTCCATGGAGCATATGTTGCCCACCTTGCACTACTGTGTCACAGCATGTCGCAAGCTGCTTTTGTAATATAGACGGAAGCATCCAGCCTTCCAATAACAAGGATTAAAGCTTGCAAAGGAAATAAACTGCTAACAAGTCAGGCTAAGCAAACATAAACTAAAAACGGGCATCGCCTGCTCTTTATCCCAACTCCAGTTCATAATTTGTAGGCGGTATCCTTTGCAGAGTGATTATTTGCCAGGAAAGGAGTGCCCAGTTTAACACAAGGATGCTTTATCACCTTAACAATGCAGGCACAAAGCTGGCTCAATGCCCCTATAATTTTGTTCTGCGCAATAAAGAAAATGCAGAAGTGATGTTCAGGAAAGGAATGAAATTAAATCTTGCAGCTATAGATACTTCAGTAGCTTCTTGGCACTCCTGAGACGGGCAGGTCATGAAATGATGGGTAGTCGGCTGTCTCTAAACATGTCCAACTCAACTCCCCCAGCAGCATTTTCCATCTCCAGCCGCAACACTTCTTCTTTCTTTTTTACTACCCCCATCTGGAATGTCAAAAGCCCTCAAAATTGCTAACATCTGGATTGAGTTCTCCCCCTGTTTTCACAGAACCTTTCTCATATTTAATAAATAAATAAATAAGCGTGGTGTATTACTTCTTGGTACCATTTTCATCATCTGCTCCTGGGCAAGAATGAAAAATGTCTTAGGGGACAGCAAGGCGAGACAAACGGGGAGCCCTTCAAGTGCAAAGCCACAGTACTGGCAGTGAATGAAAAGTGCATTGCCATGCAGGGAAGATGAAAGGGGTGGTGGGGGTCATCTGGTCCAGCCCACTGCTGAATGTGAGACCTACAAGGCAGGATGTAACTACAACCTTTTTAGACCCATGGGCACATTTGGGAATTTGAACAGTTGTGGGCACCACCACAAAATGGCTCCCATGGAGGATGTGGCTGGTCACATAATGGCTGCCATGGGGGCCTGGCTAGTCAAAATAATAATAAGTATTATTATTATTATTATTATTACTATTACTATTACTATTTACATTTCTATACCGCCCCATAGCCAAAGCTCTCTGGGAGGTTTACAGAAGTTAAAACATTAAAATACAATATACAAAGTTCAAAAGCCATTTACATAAAAGCACACAGACAATATACAGAGGCAACATATAACTAAAAACAACTTTGAACAGTCAGTCATAACTAAAGACACATCCAGGACTGATTAAAACTCATCATGTGCTGCCAAATGCCTGGGAAAGAAAATACATCTTAACCTGGCGCCTAAAAGATAACAATGTTGGCACCAGGCAGACCTTATTGGGGAGCTAATTCCACAGATGGGGGGCCACCACTGAGAAGGCTCTCTCCCTCACTGTCACCTTCAGAGCTTCCCTTGGAGGAGGTACCCAGAGGAGGACCCCCAAAAGAGATGGGGGGGATAAATAGCGAGATAGAGGCTAGGAGGGAAGGGGAAATAGCAAGGCAAAGGGACAGAGGGGAGAGAAAGAACGAGGCTAGAGGCTAAAAGGGGATGAAACAGCAAAGTAAAGAGGTTTGTCGGGGGAATAGCAAGACAAGAAGCTGGAAGTGGAGAGAAACAGCAAGATAAAGGGGCAAGTGGGAGAAAAAGAGCAAGGCTAGGGGCTAGCAAAGGAGAGAAAGAAGATGGCTAGGGACAGGGAATGGAGAGAAATGGCAAGGAAGGAGGTTGTGTGGAGAGAAATAGCAAGGCTAGAGGCTGCAAGTGGGGAGGGAGAGAGAGAGAGCGCGCGCGCGCAAAGGGGAAAGATCTGTGTGGAGGAAGAAGACTGGGTGGGGCCCGGAAGCGACTCTTTCCTTCTCTTCCTGCCTGGTAAACAGCTGATCAGTGGCAAGTTCAGGAAGAGGAAGGAGAACCTGGCAACGTAACATTTCCCAGTTTTTAAATTAAAAATACAATTCTGAGTGGGGCAGGAAGTGGAGAGCCTCGCAGGTGCCCTTGGAGCCCCTCAGGGCGCTGCGTTGGTAACCACCACATAACCACGACACCACACTGGCTATGCAAGAAGATGGCTGCTATTGAACACTATTACACACTGCTGACACTGGGTAGCCTGACCCACACTGACACAGTCTGCCCAAGGGGTGCAGAGTATCAACACACAGAGCACACAGAGACGCAGGGTCTCTTTGCAGTGTGCACCATCCACCATCATGGATTTTACCTGCCCATTCACTAAATCAGGTATTTTGAGCTGCAGAAGGTTATACGTTTTCCTTTCTGCCAGGGCCTGCCCCCAATGAATCAAAATCTGCCATGCCTCACCCTTGCTTTGCAAGCCCCTCCATCTCTCAGTTTCTCTCTCCCCCCCCCCTTCCTTTATTTTCTTTAAAACTGGTATCTGTGCTCTTTCCTCATGAAAAGAATGCAGTTATATACTACAAGGTCTGGGAAGGGGATGGTTGCTTTGCTTTGGCCAGGAAGCAACTCTTTCCTTCTCTTTCTGCCAGCTCAGTGGCAGATCAGCAGCACGTTCAGGAACAGGAAAGAGAACTTGTAGCCATAACTTTTCCAAGTTTTTTATTAAAAAATAAAACTGGACAGGACAGGGAGTGAAGAGCTTGGTGGGTGCCAGTTGGGTATGCCTGAACTACAGTATCCCCAAGAGGTGGTCATCCAGCATCTGCTTAAATACCTCCAGCAAGGAAGAGCCCACCACCTCTCAAGATAGTCTGTCCCACTGCCATGAGGAAGTTTCTCCTAATGTTTAGCCAAAATCTTCTTCCCTGCCATTTCCAACCATTGGTTCTGACCTGCCCTCTGGAGAAACAGAGAACTGTTCCACCTTCTGCATGACACTAATTGTTGCTTTTTAATATTGGGAAGGAAGGAAGGAGAAAGAAAACTGTCTCTCTGTTGAGTTGGCCAGAAAAACAAACAGGGCTTTGGTAAAGACCCTTCTGTAGTGGCAACCATTCAACAAGTTACACAGAATGAGGTTTTTAAAACCTCCCTGCATATAGAAGACTAACACAACAGGGAGAAGAATCAAGTTTAGACCTTTCCCTGATATGCCAATTTACTAAATGCAGGGAGCTTCTGACATGGAGGAACATTCAAAAATATGATATTCCCACCTGCAGTCTGACGGGAAACAGACACAGAATTCTACCACCTCAGTCTGCCACTTACTTCTGCATAACTTGTAGAAAGGCTTTTAGCTCTGAGAGTGTAGGTCCTTCCCAATGAACCCATTCCTCTTTACCTTGGGGGCTAGTAACCCGCACAGAAAGTGTTGATGCAAGCAACCATCCATTTCACCATTTGCCCAGCTGCAGTCTGTGTCTGTTCAGTGTTGACACACACTGAAGATTCACCCACCAAGTCTTCCCAAAAGGACTTTGCAGGGAGGCCGCAAACCCGACCCACCCAAATTCCTGTCTCCAATCGGGGCAGCCTCTGATGCTTAAAGAAGAAGAAATGTCGGGAGGGAACCTAAACATTCAGTTGGAAAAGGCCCAGTGAAGACTTCAGAAAGGACTGAGACATGTAGAAACAATGCAAAATGCAATTTGTATGTTATTTCTTCCTCCTTTATTTTCACCAGGACATTTTTTATCTCTGTGGTGTCCTCTTCCTGGGCCCTGAGCAATGCAGAAATAGACCATCTGTCTGCTGTTCTCCTCCCACAAATGATGTAATTCCAGAAGTGAGAGCAAAAGGAATTTAATCTAGCCACGAACATGTGCTTGGGCCCAGTCTGATCTGAAGTCTAGACAGTTTTTGGATAAAGGCAGTCAAAGATGCAAAGAGCTGCTCTGTCAAGGAGATAAAGGGCGTGATCCAACCAAGCATGAGTGCTACATACCCCTCAGTTTGATGCACTTTGTGCAGGCACTGTGTGCAGTGTCCAGTCAGGTAATAGAAATGGTCCTGCACTAATGTTTGACCCATGGGTGGGGCTGGCCTAGCTCCATCGGGTAGGCCATGTGTCCTCTTTTACAGAGGATAGCCCTTTATTTATTTATTTATTTATTTATTTATTTATTTATTTGCAGTACTATTAGCCCACTCTTCAGCCAAAAAGTCTCCCAGAGTGGTTTACAAAAAACTGATAATGAGACAATCTCTGCCCCCTGGGCTTACAGTCTAAAAGACATGACACAAAAGAAAAAGGGATTGGGATGACAAAGGAAAAAAGCAAAACTCAGGGATCAGTTCTAAGTTTCAAAGTTCTTATAGGTGTTCTTTCTGGCAAGGAAAGGTGAAACAAGCTCCCAGCAGCTGTTCCTTCTCTGGCCGTGGATGGGTCCAGGTTGGTCTCCCCTTTGCTGCCATGTTCTTCCTGCCTGCTTCACACCTTGGAGAGCTCCTTTAGAGTTCTGACTGGTTCTGACTGAAAGCCGGAGCGAAATCACCGCCCCACTGACATCGGAGCCACCAGCCTCCACTTCAGAGAACTGCCCTCTTCTTGAAGGGCTGTCCGGTCCAACTCTGGTTTAAAGCTAAATGCCATCAGAGCTTTTGCCCATCCACACTTAGCACCTGGCCAGCAGACTGTGCAGGCTGCCACACAATTCACCTGGTCACAGTCGTCTCCACAATGGTAAGATGTATGTATTTCTATTTATAATTATTATTATAATACATTTGCAGATCTACATATAAATTAGCATATGCAACTGCTATGCAAATCATTGTCCTCTTTCCTCCTCTTTTTTTAGTGATGCGTTCCCTCTTTTTTGGCCATTCCTAAGTGGCCACCCTCAGCCTGACCATAGAGGGAAACTAGGCAATTGCCTTGGGTGCCAAAATTCCAGGGGCGCTGGCTGTCGCAGCTATGTCAGTTACTTGGAGGGAGGGTCCCCTGCCTGCAGTTTGGAGAAGGCACATGCAGAGACAGAGACCCCCTGCATTCTAAGGGGCTGTGGGCCTTCTCATCTGCACTGGTCTTCCTGGGGGCAGAGAGAGACTGTAACAACTCTTGATAATTTCATTTGTTATTCTTATATCTCATGGCATACAGTGTGTCAGGGTTGGATCAGAGCCCAGAGAGCCCCAAAGCAGTTCTGATTCTGAGGAAGAGAGAGAAACCGTGGGAGAGGAACCTGCGTGCTGTTCAGAGGCACCACGGAGGGACAGCCCCTCCCTGCCCACATTCATGAGAGTGGTAGCGACCCTGGCAGGCAGGGGGAGGGACAACTGGAGCTTTGGGACACTAGGCGCTGACGCAGGGACAAGCAGGAGAAGGAGGGCGCCAAGAGGAGGTGCTCAGCCTGCTTGGCGCAACATCAACAGCTGCGCCCCAATGCCCCACAGGAAAGGGGTGGACTTTCACCTCCTAGCCCTTAAGTTCAGAGGCTTCCCACCCTTTCCCTCCAAATGGAGATCAACTGATTCACTAAGGCTGGAAACCCCTAGTAGGCAGCTGTCTAAAGTTTCCCTCATTAGGCTCATGCAATTAGCATCTGTAAGCGCCATTAGGTTGAATGGTAATAAAGCCTTGGAAAAGAGCCCTATCATCTGTGTGTTGATTCTGGCTACTTGAGGATTTCAGAAGGCAGCAAGGGTGCTCCTGACACAGTGTTTTAAACTTGGGGCCTCATCCAGCCAGGACCCACAGTAAACAGGCTCAAAGATACCAATGTGACTCCTGTCCATTTGTGTGAAAGAATGATATAGTTTATTGGGGGGAAATGGATGCAGATAATAAAAGCAAAGAAAAGCTTACACACACCTCTCAATTAGTAGATCGCAATCCCCTTAACTGGTGTTTCATTGGTTCCCTGGATGCAACGGGCGCCGACCTGGGAGGCTGTGTATCTCCCTCCCTTCACCAAGGGGGAGAAAAGAGGGCCTTTCTCTCTCGGCATGAAAGACCGCTTCTCACAGCAAAGAAGGGAACGCTTCTTATCATCAAGAGAGGTACACACCATACAAAACAACTGCTGTATATTATCTGACTTTGTAGCAAAAAGCACTGACCTTCACTGTACAGCTATGAAAACCAACTCTAACTTCATAGTAATTGCCAGCTGCTCCACCAAATAAGTATACATCTGCTCCCCAATACTGCATATGACTCTGTAAGTTCACACCTGACTCCTCATTCTCCTGAAACCAAATCCAATACATACGGCAAGACATAGATTTGGGTGGCAAGGTGGGCAGGTCACGTTTAATTTGCCTGGGGCAGTTTAAAAACCAGCCAACCAAGCTCAAGCTGGAACTGTAAATAGGCAGTATGGCAGCTCCTGGAAATTACTATTTTGTACGCACGCACACTACATCTTAGTGAGGACAGACGCATTTTAGGAATAGCAGAGATGGTTTAATCACACTTCCACTGCAGTGTAAACAAATGTACTAGCGCTGTGCTGAAAATTTCTCCCACATTTTTTTAACAATTCCCATTCCATTTAATAGAAAAGGAAGTGCTTTCAAAAAGTAATTCAGTGGGGAAGAAATTTCAGAGAAACTCTCTTGGGTTGGGTTTGAGGTTCTTGTGCCTACCTTACTTAGGAGGTGGCCAAGGAGTGTGTGCGTGTGCCCTGTCTTTCGTTGCACAATCATCTCCCTGGTAGCCTGGAGCATCCTCAGCTTCCCACACTTCAATTAAAGCCCAGGGGAAGGGATCGTGAAGGAATTCCTCCCATTGGGTCTTTTCAGCTCTGGAAGTTCAGGCAGCCTGGGAGGCTAGCAGAGTTTAGGTAAGCTCAAAAACACCACAAAAATAAATTATAAAACACCCTGAGAATGAGGTAGAACCACGGAAGCCTCTTTCATGGGGGAAGATAACTTTAAGGAGCTAGACACAACACTGCCCCCCTCACACCTGCATTGCGGAGGATGCAAAATGGGGAATAGCCTAGCAACGCAGTTGTTATTTTACCACCAAGCCCCCCCAGCCCCTCCCCTTGTGGAAAAAGAAAGAAACGGTGCAACAACCCCTGTCAGTGGTGAGCCCTGCCTGTGTGGAACTGTGGAGAGTTTCTCCTCCCCCTGGAGAAATTCGGTGAAATTGTTCCCCCCATTTCGCTGCCTACAAAGAGGGTGGAGAATTTCGAGAGGCTGCACAGCTCTAAAATGCACATTGTCTTCTCCGAGGGCAAGAGTATGTGTGTGGTCTGGGGCGGGGGGGGGGAGTTCTGCAGGTTTTTGGAATGGCCCAGTTGAGTAGGGAAAAACCAGCTATGGAGGATACCTATGGAGGATACCTATTGGCTAGCGCCAGTGACAAGGGAAAGCACACCTCCCATAGGCTTGCCATGTTGCAACCCAAACACTATGCCATCACACTCGATGGGCCCCCCTCCTTCAGGGAGTCTGCCCTCTCACTGCCATTGTCATCAGCTGCTCTTGCTCCTCATCCCCTTTCTCATCACTGCTACCTTGGCTTGCTTGACTGGCAGAGGGCCAGGGAGCAAGGAGGACTTGGCATCCCTTGCTCTTCCTTCTCACCGCCACTGTTGTGTGGGCTGGAGTGAGAAGCTGATGAACAAGCTGGTTGCAGTGGTGAAGATGAGGAGCAACTCCAGGAGGTTCTTGTCAGTGGGCCCCTGTTGGGGTGTAGGCCTTCGGCAGGTACCCAACCATTCCTACCCTCGACATCAGCCCTGCTGCTGGCAACTAGTGAGTCTTATACAAGGACAGGATAATTGCAGACAAGCTTTCCTGGAACATATCTAGCTATCCTGCTGTCACCATTCTTCCCAGCCCTCCAGACTGACAGGGGAATGTTTGGAATGCTCGAGGGCCCACTCGTAGGTACTGTGGGGTGTCAGAGAGGCCCAAAATGAATTTGAACATGTTCCAGAATCCTCTGGAGCACACAGGGGTTCCATGGCTACACTCAGAGGCTCCTCTGTAGACAAGCCAATATGGAAAGTGGTCCCTGATGTTAGAAAGTTTGAAAACTACTGCACTAAAGCATTAGTGATTAATCGACCGGTTAAACCGATTAAAGCTTGCAGCCCTTATGAGAACAGATGCCTGCATATTAATCACTCAGAGGACTTCCGAATTATCAGCTGTTGAGCCTTGCTCTGAATGCAAACCCGGTGGAACACAAATCAGAAAGGAATGCCTTTAATTCCCAACATGACTAGCTATTTATAACAGCCTGTAATAAATTGCTCTTTTATTAAAGCCCTAGAGCAGGTTGTTGGAATTTATTAACATCGAGTTACAACAAAAAACCACATGACAGAGTCGTGTTCTTGCTTTCTCGTTGTCTATTAATCTTTAAAAACAGAGCGACGTCCTCCACAGACAGAAAGATTGCGAAGATTACAGGTTTGCAGGTTGGGATGTTTTGTTCTTCTCAGGCTGGATCTACACTTACCGCCTTTTTTCGCTTCCAATGAGGTTTCACCGCCTGCCTTTCACACTACGCAGTAGCCGCCTCGAATTGGAACCGGAAGTTCCCACTTCCACGCTCCCGCTTTCAGTACCCTAATATCCCAGTATTTCCCCTTAATGTGCTCTGATTTTCCGCCTTCGCTACCGTATCCGGTCGTAGTCCCCTCCCCCGCCTGTCCATATGCAGCGGCGTTTGTATTTCCCTCCTGTCCAGTCACAGCTCTCGACGGCCCCATGTCTTCTTCCGGCTACTGATTGCATAGCTTCCTCAGCAGCCCCCGTTTCCTCAGCAACAAGCAAAGGGCTAGATGTGCGCGCGCTTGTCTGATCTCGGAAGCTAAGTGGGGTCGGTCCTGGTTCACACTTCGAAGCTTCGAAGATCATGCCTCAATTAGGGAAAAAAACATCGAGGAGAATCCCGATTCTGCAAGGATAATGCCTGAATTTAAAAAAAAAAAAAACACTTCCAGAGCAGGGGATAGGAGGGAGTAAAACTTAGTCTGATTTGAAGGGATACAACAACCCCCTGCTCCGTGCAGGAAGCCTGATTCCCAGGCGGTCGCCCATCCAACTACTGACCGGGGCCAACCCCGCTTAGCATCCGAGATCAGACACGCGCGCGCAGGAAAACAGCACAGCGCTCGAGTGTGAACCAAGCTTGCACATTCGATGAAGCACTGCAATGGGGAAAATGGGTGAGTGTGAATAATCACGTTTTAATGCGAGAGCATTTAACCCGACGGGACACCGAATTCATTGCGATGGCGAGCGCAGTGTAGATCGGCCCTCAGTCTTGCCCAGGGAGCTGAGTGGTGAGCAGATGCCTCACTCAGGGAACATCCCCATTGCCATTGCAGCCTGATGATTTTCTTCAGGGTTGCCAAGCTCACTCCAGGGTAATTTGGGCCAGATCTACGCCACATTTCATATAGATACAATCCCATCATGATGATGCTATATCCTTCTTGCCCATGTGCAGCTTGTAGCACACACAATGTCATCAGTTGCAGTGCTTTGGATAGTACAGAATTCAAAAACAGGAAATAACACTAGAAAAGCGGTATGTGGAATATGTTATGTGCCCTAACGGTTATTAGTGCACCTCCATACCGATAAAAAGCACAAGTGTAGATCTAGCCCAGGTCATCTGTATTGGCTCCCTACAGAATTCTGAGCTGGATCAGATGATAACTTTTCCCACTGCAAGGTAGTCTTTATTTATTTGTTTGTTTGTTTATTGCATTTATATCCCGCCTTTTTTTCCTCCAAGTAACCCAAAGCGGTGTATATAAATAATCCTCCTCCTCTCCATTTTATTCTCACAACAACAACCCTGTAAGGTAGGTTGGACTGTCTGTGACTGGCCCAGTCACCTGGTGAGCTTCATGGCCGAGTGAGTGGGGACTAGAACTCGGGTCTCCCAGTCCAGCACTCGAACCACTATACCACATGGTATAGGCATCTGTTGGGCATCAGCCCAGCTCCAGGTCAGGCTACCATTGAGAGTTGGGTTGCAGCACAGACAACAAGTTCAGAAGTAGATGATGCAGTCAAAGAGGGTCACAGTCCAGATGAAGGGAGGCAAACAGGGTGGCCAGTTACACACTGGCTCTCATTTTGCACATTTGTATTCCCCCACCCCGGGCCGCGGTGGCTTAGTGGTTAAGACGCTGAACTGCAGACTGGAAGGTCGGCAGGACAGCAGTTCGAGACCCGAGTGCTGCGTGACGGAGTGAGCTCCCGTCTTCTGTCCCAGCTTCTGCCAACCTAGCAGTTCGAAAGCAAGAAATTGCAAGTAGATAAATAGGTACCGCCTCGGCGGGAAAGGTAACAGCGTTCCGTGCACCTCGGTGTTCAGTCATGCTGGCCACATGACCACGGAAGTGTCTTCGGACAGCGCTGGCTCTTCGGCTTAGAAACGGGGATGAGCACCGCACCCTAGAGTCGGACACGATTGGTTGGGGACACCTTTACCTTTTTTTATTACCCCACCCCACCCCCCGCTCCATGCCCAACCAGAATGCAGACAATAGCCATGAAAACATGGCACCTCCCCAATTCAACGAGCCCAGATTTCATCAGCATTTTTGAGAATATCTATATTTATATATCTACATGTGGAATCTGCAACTAAAGGCTGCAACGTGGCAAGTTCTCATTCAGGGTGCCAGCCAGCCATGTCATTTTCCAAGATATTCCATTCCCCCTCCCCGTGATTCTCCCCGCACAGTTAAACCCCATTCTGTGCTCAATCACAACAGGCTGTTTTGCGGGGAGGGAGCCCTAACCTTAAGAATTTTTTGGTAAAGATTTTGTGTACTTGAGACTTGAGGATTTCCCGAGTCTGCTCATACCTCCCTCTTGTCCATGGGCGCTGCCATTTTGACTACATAAGGATCCACTGTGGGGGAGGGGCTGTAGCTCAGTGGTAGAGAATGTGCTTTGCATGTAGGAGGTCCCAGGTTCGATCCCCAACATCTCCAGGTAGGGATGGAAAAACTGCCTAAAACGCTGGAGAGCTGCTGCCAGTCAGTGTCAACAATACCGGGCTGTATGAATCGATGGTCTGACGCAGTATAAGGCAGCTTCCTATGTTCCTAGAATGAGTACACTATTAGGATTTAGAATAGGATGGAGGAGCATTCCATCTGTCTGTCTGTCTGACTATTTATTTATTTATTTATTTATTTCTACACCACCCAATAGCCAGAGCTCTCTGGGCAGTTCACAAAAATTAAAACCACAAAGCGCAGCATAAAACAATGTAAAATATGAAAGGTTAAAACCACAAAATAACACTACAACCAGAATAAAACATAGCAGCAATGCAGGGATTTTAAATACAGACATTTATTTTTAGATATTTATCTATATCTATCTTACTTATATACCACTTGACATAATAAGATCTCTGTCTATCCATCTAGCGATACAAAAGCATTCTAAAATATCATTTTAAAAACCAATACTATCATTTCTAATCAGACCAAATTCCAGCCCAACTCTACTCATTCATTAAATAAACCAGAAAGATTGAAGATATTATTTTATTTTATTTTACTTGGCAAGTTTTTGGGTTAAAAACACACACCATTCAATTGCCATAAGACCTAGAGGAGAGCTGAGCACCTCCACCAGCTCAAGTGCCAGCGGTATTTCTTTGTAAATACTTCCTTAATTAACAAGGCCTCACATTAAACAAACAATCAAGCATCTTGGCTGAGGCACCAGGGCCATTATCTTTAAAGAATCGTCTATTGAAATACTCTTCCACAAACGAGGTTTCTGGCTCCAAAACTGGGGGCTTAATGGGGATTACCCTCCCCCCTCCACTGGCATGAAGATCTTGGATGTTATTTCTGATTAAACTTGTAATATTGCGGCCAAGAAGCCGTGACATCTACAAAATTACACAATACGAAAACCCAGCGACATAATTACAAACACTCAATATGATGTGAGACCCATAACAGAGCCAAAGAACATAAGAACATAAAAAGAGCCCTGCTGGATCAGACCAAGGGTTCATCTAGTCCAGCATTCTGTTCACCCAGTGGCCAACCAGCTGCCTGTGCGAAACCCACAAGCAGGGCATGAGTGCAACAGCACCCTCCCACCCATGTTCCCCAGCAACTGGTGTACATAGGCTCACTGCCTCTGGTTCTGGAGGTAGCACGTAGCCATCCTGACTAGTAGCCATTGATAGCCTTTTCTTCCAGGAATGTGTCCAACCCCCTTTTGAAGCCATCCAAATTGGTGGCCATCACTATTATGTTTTAGCAAATTCCATAGTTTTAACTATGCTCTGTGTGAAGAAGCCCTTCCTTTGATCTGTCCTGAATCTCCCACCAATCAGCTTCATGGGATGACCCTGGGTTCTAGTATTTTGAGAGAGGGAGAAAAATGTCTCCCTCCACATTCTCCACACCATGCATAATTTTGTAGAACTCTATCATGTCTCCCCTTACCCTCCGTTTTTCATTTGAAGGTTGGCTTCACTTCTCTTGGAATCAACCACAGCCTTCTGTATGATATGAGTGTCTATGGCAGCGGAGCAGAACCTCTTTCAGCCAGAGGGCCAAATTCCATTTCGGGTGTGTGGGGCTGAAGGCAAAAGAGGTGGGATCAAATACCAAAAATATCTGCATACTGTAGCTTAAAGCTCTTACTGACAGTAACTGAGCTTCACGAGAGGCATTTCAACCTTTGAGAATGGGGGGGAAACAGCATAAAACCCACCAAACGAATGGTGGTTGGGGGAAAGGGAGCAGAGCCAGGAGAAGGGGAGTGGCCTCTGTTCCTGAAGTCCTGAACCCCTGTTCTGTGTTATAAGAGGGTATGGATGAGGACTGCTGAACCCTCTCCGGTCTTACTTCCTTCTTCTCCCTTGCTTCAGGTTCTTTTCTCCCACCCCCAGCTAACTTCAGTCATCAGAGCTGGGCTGAGAGAAAAGAGCCTGATGCAAAGGATTGGGCAAAAGTAAAATGAGGGAATGGAAGGGTTCGCCTCCCCTCACCTGCATGCCTTCCTCTTCTAGGGTAAAAAGTATATCCCCCTTCCCTGCTTTCTGCATGAAGGGGGCAGACACATAACCAAGACACATGACTGCCACCATCACACCAATTTTTGGCCTTTTGACACTTGTTATACTGAACAGAAGCAGAGTCTCTCAGTCAAACTCACTTACCCTTGGCTTTCCCTCCCTTGCTTTTTTCCTTCCTTTTGTTTAGTTAAAATGTTTCCAAATAAATGTCATTAAACCCAGATCCCATTTAGCTGCAGCCATGTGCATTTTCTTACTTTTATAAACAGCCTTCAGACTGAACTCTTTCTTGAACAGATGCCCCATTTCCTGTTAACCCACAGAACAGGCCCAGCAGGCCGCTGCCATCCCTGCTGAGAAAATGCATCCTCCAGCACCTTCAGCTCTGGATTAGCTCGCTCAGATGTCAGGCAAATACGGAGAATGGTTTATCAAGTGATAGCTTGCCATGGTGTGCAGCATAACAAGCAGTTAGAAGCCGGCTGTGGGTCTTGTGCTACCAACTGGGGACAAGAACCTTAGCACACATCTGCTCTGAGGATGGGTGAGAATTTTTGATAAGCATTTACCAAAATTCACAGTGTTCTTCATATTCGGGACCAAAAGAACTTGGGAGTTAGATTTGAATGCGGGAGCATGTGAGACTGACTAATCCACCCACGCCTAGTCTGCACCTGATCAGGAAGCAGTGCCATGGCATGATTCTCCACACCTTTTGACAAGACAATGATGTGGCTATATAGAAATGGGCCCTTGCCAAGTGGTAGCATGTGCAGGTAGCTATTTACTGGAGATCTTGCCTTTCCTGCTGCAGTTCAGAGGAGCTATGAACAAAAGTCATTATATGCAAGACCATGAGAGGGAAGGTTGCAATGTTTGGGTCTCTTTCGCTCAGAGAAAAAAGTTGAGTCTGGGGGGGACATGATAAAAAAGGTAAAGGTAAAGGTGTCCCCAGCCAGTCGTGTCCGACTCTAGGGTGCGGAGCTCATCCCCGTTTCTAAGCCGAAGAGCCAGCGCTGTTCGAAGACGCTTCCGTGGTCATGTGGCCGGCATGACTGAACACTGAGGTGCACGGAACGCTGTTACCTTTCCTGCCGAGGCGGCGCCTATTTATCTACTTGCAATTTCTTGCTTTCGAACTGCTAGGTTGGCAGGAGCTGGGACTGAAGACAGGAGCTCACTCCATCACGCGGCACTCGGGTCTCGAACTGCTGTCCTGCCGACCTTCCAGTCTGCAGTTCAGCGTCTTAACCACTAAGCCACCGCGGCCCTATACTAATAGGCCCTATAAAATTATGCATGCTGTAGAGAAAGTGGATAGGGAGACATTTTTCTCCTTTTCTCACACTACTAGAGCCCAGGGTCATCCCATGAAGTTGAGTGGTGGGAGATTCAGGATGGATAAAAGGAAGTCCCACTTCACATATTTGCTACCCCAAGATGTAGCGATGCTCACCATCTTAGTCAGGGAGGCCACGTGTGAATCGCCAAAAAAGAGGAAACCTATTTGCATAAAATAGGCACATACTGATTTATATGTAGGGATACAAATTTAGGAACTATTATAATTTAAATAGGAATGTAGTACATCTCACCATTGTGTGGAAAACTGTGGCCAGGTAATCTGTGTGCCTTGCTCAGTCTGCTGTCCAGGTGCTGTTGATGGGCAACTTCAAGGCCCAGCGCTTCCTGCTGATGGTTCTTTACCTTTGAACGGAAGGGGTTATTTGGAATAGCCGCCTCCTGTTAAAAAGGCAGTTAGCAGAGAAAAAACAAAAGGGCAAAAGAGAAAGAACATTTACCTGTCCCACATGCACACAAAGGCTAAAAAAGAGACCACACTCTTCCTTTAGTGAAGGAAAGAAAACAGCTTTACTTGCAAGTATTCTTGCACATACAAATGCAGGTACAGCGTAGGGTTTCAAAAGGAGTTTGTTCAGTCCATTTCTTTCTGTTCCATTGCACAGGCAGGAGAGGGAGGGCCAGCCACGTGCTCCTCAGCAATGGAGGAAGACATGGGGGTGGGGAGGAAGAGGAGGAGCAGGAAGCCACACTATAGGCTATAGAAATCCTAAGGCTAGCTATGCTCAAAATTCCCATGCAATTCCCGTTCCTAACTAACTGCAGCACTGCCCCCTTCAGTAATTTGCAGATGAGGTTGCAATATTCCCAACATAAACTGGACTTGAACTGGAAAGCCCTTCAAAATAGAGGACAGTCCTCTAGAAGCCTTTCAGTTAGAGGACTGTCCTCTGTAAGAGAGAACACCTGGTCGCCGAAGGTTTCGTGCTTTAAAGGCCAGATCTACACCTTGTGTCATACAATACCGTCATGGTAACGCTATATCCCTCTTGTGCATTTATACCTCGTAGGACACACAATGACATTTGTTGCGGTGTATTGGATAATGTGGAATAAAAAGCAGGAAATAACACTACAAAAGCAGTATATTGAATGTGCAATGTGCCCCACCAGTTATGAGTGCCCTTCAATACTGCTATAAAGCAGTAATGTAGATCTAGGCAAAGTGTTATTTTATGTTATTGCAAACCACCATGGTAAAATGTGCATCTTTAAAGGCAAAGATATAAATGATTACAATAAATAAAATAGCAGACTGGGAAGCAGGAACCTCTGGCCACCTCTCCCTCTTTTGTTTTGCTGTGCTTATCTCTCAGCGGCTAATTTTCTCTAGAAGTTCAGAGGGGAGGAGCAGGGAGAACTGGCTGCTAAGAACAGAGATAAGCAGAAATAGACTGCAGAGGGGGAAAGATGGCCAGACGCTCCTGCAGAAAGCATGTGGCTACTTTTCACATGGTGAGGATAACAGGCAGCTTGGCTTGTGGAGAGACGGTAACCTTTGGAGAACCAGCACAGGGTAAAAAGCCATGGTGGTGTAGTGGGTAGCATGCTGGACTACCGAAATCTGGGTGCAATGCCTGCTTGCACCCAGGCACCTAGGGCACAATTCTCACCTAGGGCGCAATTCTCTGTATGTTTAGACAGAAATGCTGGAGGTGTAGGACTTTCTTCTGTTTAAACATGCAAGAGTCAGAAAGGTCAGTTTCCATTTATGTTTCCCTGACGTCCTAAGAGGAAGAATGGGATACACATGTGAATAGCAAGCAGCAGCAGTAGCAACAGCAGCAGCAGCAAACATGCAAACATAACAACAGAAACAATGACAACAACAGAAGTTGCACGTTTTATTTCTCTTATTTTCTGGGGCCAGCACATTTATACCAAATCAGTAAAAGTCAGGACAAGCCAGTAAGAAAAGGAAATTACAGTAAATGTAGGAGGGTGGGGGAAATTGCATAAATAACCTAAGAATTTTAGGCAGATTTTAAAAGCACTGTTTCTAAAACGGGGTGTAGAGATTGCAAAGGAGGACATTGGGAACTCTGCCAGAAACCCTTTTGCCATGGAACTTTAACTTCAGGGTTGACTCGGAGGGAAAGAGCACCACCTAGAGATGATTTGGGGGGAAATAAATATTTTTCAGGACCTTCAAAAGAAAATAAGGACATTTTCTTAGGGTTCTGATCTGGAGGGTTTCACAATGCATGACTTCAGAACGTTGCCATCAGATTTGTAGTTGTTGTTCAGTCGTTCAGTCGTGTCCAACTCTTCGTGACCCCATGGACCACAGCACGCCAGGCCTTCCTGTCCTGCACTCTCTCCCAGAGTGTGCTCAAGTCCATATTCATTGCATCAGTGATGCTATCTAGCCATCTCATCCTCTGCCGTCCCCTTCTCCCTTTGCCTTCAGTCTTTCCCAGCATCAGGGTCTTTTCCAGGGAGTTTTCTCTTCGCATTAGGTGGCCAAAATATTTGAGCTTCAGCTTCAGTATCTGTCCTTCCAATGAGCAGTCAGGGTTGATTTCCTTTAGGATGGACTGATTTCCTTTAGGATGGACTGATTTGACCTCCTTGCAGTCCAGGGGACTCGTAAGAGTCTTCTCCAGCACCACAGTTCGAAAGCATCAATTCTTCAGCGCTCAGCCTTCCTTATAGTCCAGCTCTCACAGCCATACATTACTACTGGGAAAACCATAGCTTTGATTATACGGACCTCTGTCGGCAAGGTGATGTCTCTGCTTCTTACTATGCTGTCTAGGTGTGCCATAGCTTTCCTCCCAAGGAGCAAGCGTCTTTTAATTTCATGGCTACAGTCACCATCTGTGGTGATCTTGGAGCCCAAGAAAATAAAATCTGTCACTGCTTCCATTTCTTTCCCTCCCATATGCCAGGAAGTGATGGGGCCAGATGCCATGATCTTCGTTTTTTTAATGTTGAGTTTCAAACCAGCTTTTGCACTCTCCTCTTTCACCCTCAACAAGAGGCTCTTTGGATCCTCTTCGCTTTCTGCCATTAGGGTGGTATCATCTGCGTATCTGAGGTTGTTGATAATTCTCCCGGCAGTCTTAATTCCAACCTGTGATTCATCCAACCCGGCGTTTCTCATGATGTACTCTGCATATAAGTTAAATAAGCAGGGTGACAATATGCAGCCTTGTCGTACTCCTTTCCCAATTTTGAACCGATCGGTTGTTCCATGTCTGGTTCTTACTGTTGCTTCTTGACCCTCATACAGGTTTCTCAGGAGACAGGTAAGGTGGTCTGGTACCCCCATCTCTTTCAGAATTTGCCAGAGGCCATCAGATTAGGGAAGAATAAATGTAGTCCTTGTAACCACTGCTCAACTGCAGGAGGCCTGACGCCTTTATTTTTGGTGACAAGCCCTTCAGCTACTGCTTTTAGAAGGCAACGGGGTTTGGTGTCAACTGAGTGGAGTCATAGGCAGCATCTAGCAGTAGCAGTATCCAGAACAGAAAAGGTTCACTGGACTCGAAAAGGTCAATATTTGTCCACAAAATAAGCTACGTTCTGGAGTGCAGGGCCAGCCCAGGACATTTTGCTGCCTGAAGCGCAGGACAAAATGGTGCCCTGCCCTCATTCCATACACAGCAGCCAGCTGGACTGGCAGGTGAATGGGCAATGGGATAGTGCCCTTGTGACATTCCTGCCCTGGCTTCTACCTTCTCCAGCTTCCACCTGATGAAACTCAGAAGAAAACCCCCTCAAGACATCTGCCCCTGCTGGGTCAGTTGTCCTCACGCTCACGGACACACCTTTTACTCTCTGGGTTAAAGAGACAGATACTTCTGTAGTCAGGAGGTGACAGGAAAGTACACTAGTGCTACAAGATACCAATCCTAAACCTTTCTCAAGTAGTAATGTTATTTGAGTGAGGAAAATTGGGGGGGGGGGACGGAGTTTTTAAGCATGAAAAAGGAAGGACTCTTAGAGAGATGTTAGAGTCTGAATCTCCCTTATGAGGGGAAGTCAGCAGATGAATTAAAGTGGATGTTAATCCATCACCTCTGAGGCGGAGGTGCTGGAGAGGCTGAGGTAAATCCACTAAGACGTATAGAAACGCCGCCTCAGTACTTAGAATTACAAGAGAGAAACTGAGGGCAGAGGTGCAACTGAAAGAGGGAGAGATTGAACAGAAAGAGAGAGACTGAATTAGAAAACGTATTTCCTAGTTATTTCTCCTGTATTGGGTAGAGGGGATCAATTAGTCATAGCTGCTGTCTCTTTAACCAGGTAGAGCCAGGTGCCCCGAGGGGGTTTTCTCCTCAGTTTCATCAGGTTGGAGCTGGAGAAGGGAGAACCCAGGGCAGGAACGTCACAGTCCTCCACCACACTAGAGGCTGCAGGCTCCTCTAGTGGGCCCAGATCAGGCTGTGTGGCGTACACAGCTCTGCCCACGGGGAACAGCTGGGAGGCTGCTACCGCTGCCCCCCTAGCATCTGCCTAATGGTAGGGCCGGCCCACTGGACTGTCTCAGCTAAGCCAGGAAGGCTTCCTGATTGAGCTAGGATCGTGCCTGGGCAACAGTTGCCTTCCTATAGGGTGGCAGGTGTCCTCCTTTACAGAGGACAGCCCTGTATTTGAAAAGCTGTCAGAGGACAATCTGGTATTTGACGGGGTCCTCTATATCAGGAGTGTTGAACTGAGGGATGAGTTGAATTTCAGAGCAGCTTTCAGGGGCCCAATCCAGTAGTGGGTGGAGCCAAAGGCAAAAGGGGTATGGCCAAAATACAAAAAAATACCAGCACATTTTAGCCCAAAGCCCTTATTGCCAGTAACAAAGCCTTAGGAGAGGCATTTCAATTTTTTAGAATGGGGAAAAAATACTGCAGGAAAGCTGGAAAACCAGCAAACAATAGGTGGCCGTGGGAAGGGGAGAGGCGTGGTCATCTGAGGAACCCCAGAGGGCCAGATTCAGAGCCAGCCCTGATGTTCTGCACCCCTGCTCTATGTGATGGGCTGCCCAATCCAAGGAGCTTTTATCCTGCTATTGACATTGTTCACTCATGGAAGTTTGCGGGTCCTTTTCATGACATCGGTAACCTCCAGGGCTCATTCAGGGGTATTTCCTGATTATTCCATCTCAAAAAGATCCGGAACTAATGAACTATCTTTTTAACTTGGAATGTTACATGATTAAAACAGCCACCAGATGACACTGTTTCACTGAGTTCTATGGAACCTTGAAAATTAAAAGCTTCCCCTCTCAGCAATCATGTGGTTGCCATCTAGGAGCCTGCTGTAAATGCGAAAAGGCTCCACAACGGGAGGACCATGGGGGGTTTCTTTAGTGTAAAGGCAGTCCAAGTCTGGTTTAAAGTCAAAGAACCATAAGGAGGGAGAGCCCAGGGGCCTTGAAGTTGCCCATCAAGAGTTAGCAGCGCCCGGACAGCAGAATGAGCAGCAGGCACACAGCTCACCCAGCCACCGTCTTGCCCACTACGATGAGATGTATCGCATTTCTGTCAAAATTATAGTGATTCGTTCTAAATTTGCATTTACACATATACATTAGCTATATGCAAATGTTATGCAAATTTGTGCCCTCTTTTGTCCTCTTTTTTGGCAATGCAAAAGTGACCGCCTCATCTTCCTGGCTCTGGCTTGTTCCTCGGCATTTTCTCCCGGCTAGTTCCTTGGTACAGACTCCTGGCTCCTGATTCCAGCTTGAAAGTTTGCCTGTAGCTCAGCCCTGACACTTACCTGTGTGCCAGGGGCTCTGAGACCTGAACTGGGACCCTCCGGGTCTGCAGAACGGATGTAGCATAGACGGTGTGTGGTTAGGCCTCAAAGCCCACTTCAGGGATGGAAAGGAATACAAATCTGCAACAACAGCCCTGGTAATTGGCATGCACCATCATGCTCCCGGATTGGCAGGGCTTAGCATAAATATTAGGACACCCGCCACGGCCCGGTCAACAAAACAGAACCTTCTTCTGCCTGCCACACTTCAGATACCAACTTCCAGCAAAAACTACAGTCCTCAACAATCCTGTGCTAAGGAAAATGCTGTCCACGTCCAGCTTACAGTATGATGGCTACAGTTATCCAGGCTCTGACAACCTTTCAGTTAGACTACTACAATACATTATATGTGGGGCTACCCTTGAAGGTGGTTTGGAGAGAGTTTCCCTCCCTAGAGAGGCTCGCCTAGTGACTATTCTGTTATTCTTTAGGTGCCAGGCAAGAACTTGCCTGCTGTCCCAGGCTCTCGAGTCCTAAGTCTTACAGTGATTTATTGCTTTGACAACCATTCAGTTAAGCTACTGCAACGTGTTGTATGTGGGGCTGCCCTTGAAGACAGTTCAGAAACTTCAGATAGCACAAAATGTGGCTGTAAGACTTTGAACTGGGACAACTGGCTGGAAGCATCTCTCTCACCAATACTGAAAGAACTTCAATGATTGCCAGTTCATTTCTGAACTCAATGGAAGATGCTGCTGTTGATCTAGAATGCCCTGTATAGCCTGGGCTCCAGGTACCTACAGGAGCACCTGCTCCCGTGTTAACACGCCCACACGTTAAGAGCATCTCCTGATAGCATTCTGCAGGTATCTCTGCTGTCAGAGGTGAAGTGGGTGACAACCAGGAAGAGAGCATTTTCGGTGTTGGTGCCCAATTTTCTCTTGTAGTGCCTTCCAGCAAAACCTACAGATTCAAGGATCCTGTGCTGAGGAAAATGCTGTCCAGGTCCACATTAGGATATCCTGGCTACAGTTATCCAGGCTCTGACAACCTTTCAGTTAGACTACTACAAGGGTTTATATGTGGGGCTACCCTTGAAGATGGTTTAGAGGGAGTTTCCCTCCCTAGAGAGGCTTGCCTGGTACCTATTTTGTTATCCTTTATGTGCCAGGCAAGAATTTCTCTGCTTTCCCGGGCTTTTAGTCCTAAATCTTACATTGATTTACGTTGTTGTTTTAATTGTATTTTATTCTTTGTATTGTAAATTAACCTGGGATCCTTTTGGATGAAGACTGGTATATAAATTATAAATTAGTATCTCCATTAGGCTAATGATAGACAACTACAATACATCAAATGTTGAAATCCACACCCTGAATGCCGAATGGAGAACTCATGCTACAGTCGTACTTACCTAAGAGTAAGCCCCACTGAACTCAGAGGGACTCATTTTGAAGTAGATATGCAATGGACTGCACTGTTAGTTTAACTCTGCACTAGTTAGGCCTCATCTTGAGTACTGTGTCCAGTTCTGGGCACCACACTTGAAGAAGGATGCAGACAAACTGGAGAGGGTTCAGAGGAGGGCAACAAAGATGATCAGGGGACTGGGAACAAAGCCCTATGAAGAGAGACTGAAAGAACTGGGCATGTTTAGCCTTGAGAAGAGAAGACTGAGGGGAGACAGAATAGCGCTCTTCAAGTCCTTGAAAGGTTGTCACAGAGAGGAAGGCCAGGATCTCTTCTCGATCATCCCAGAGTGCAGGACATGGAATAATGGGCTCAAGTTACAGGAAACCAGATTCCGGCTGAACATCAGGAGAAACTTCCTGACTGTTAGAGCAATACAACAATGGAACCAATTACCTGGGGAGGTGGTGGCTCTCCCACACTGGAGGCATTCAAGAGGAGGCTGGACAGCCACCTGTCAGGGATGCTCTGACTTGGATTCCTGCATTGAGCAGGGGGTTGAACTCGATGGTCTTATAGGCCCCTTCCAACCCTAATATTCTATGCTTCTATGCTCTGGGAGCCATTTTTGGCTGAGGAGCAGGATAAAAAAATACTTTAAATAATATATATAAAATACAGCTTGCCTGCTTTCATTTCCCATCTGTTCAACATTCCCGTTTCTAATGATGCCAGGTTCTCCAGAGATAGAGCAATGGCTGCAACTATGGGCAAAATCCAATGGGATGCTTATGCCCCCACCAATTCTCTTACTCCCCGCCAATTCCATTGGGCAAGCGGCCCCCACTGCTCACGCAAGGGTGGTTTAGCGCTTCCAGGGCAACCCAAGATGAGCAGAAACACTTGTTTCTAGAAGGAAGCAAGTTGGTGGAGCTTGCATAAGGGAGCTCGTCAACATGCCTCCTTCCAGAAATGAGCATATCTATTAATTTCAGCTCTTCCCTTAGGAAGTGCTAAATGTCCTTGCATGCGGTGGGTCCTGCTTGTGTAACAGAATCAACAGGACCCACCGTTTGCGGAAGGGAATTGGCAGGATGTAAAGAAATCAGCGGGGGCATATACACCCAGTTAGATTCTTCCCTACGTTTTGTTAATTTCAGGCATCACCAAACCATGGTTAACACAAAGCATCATTTACAAACACGCTGTAAACTGTGGTTTCTAATTCTGGGTTGCAGGCTGATTACAAGCCATTGTTTGTAAATCCAGATATTAATTAATTAATTAGAATACTTATACCCCAGCATTGGATCAAAAGATCTTCAAGGTGTCTTACAATAGATTACAGTAATAAAAACACAAACTCCAGTGTCTTCAACTGTTGGATCTATGGGTGGCTGCCCCACATGGTGAACCACTGAAGTGCAGGTGGCAGCTTCTTAATGAAATACCTCCAGGTCCTGACTCCGCCCACCCAGGGTGGCTATTGGCCAGGAAGGAGTATAACAGGGCTTGTTCTTCCTATTGAGCCTTGCTTGAGGAACAAGTTCTCCTGGAGCTCTGGAGTGTTCCTGCATCCTTGCCTATTCTTTGGTCCTGATTTCTGGCTAGTTCCACAGTTCCTGGCTCACCCCAGATTGCTTCCTATGCCTCAGTCCTCACATCCAGATACACAGGAGGCTTCCAGATGGAGGGGTCCTAGCTCTATCTATCAAGAAGGCAGTGAGCCACAATTCAGTCTATTTTTCCCCCTTAACTGATTTCCTTTGGTAAGGAAAAAGACAGAAGAAGCGGTGGGAAAACATGGAAGGGCTACAAATGGGAGAAGGTGACATCTGGGCCTCTTATAAAATTCCTTCAATGAGGCAGTGCAATTGCACCATAAATGTCTCATCTGGAAGCACCCACACACACAACCCAGCAGCCCGTAGTCCTCTGGCTGATGGATGGGGGCCAGAGCGTGCTTCCCAGGACTGGTGTTAAGGGTAGGCATGGTCGGGCGCCTGAGGAGGACCCA
This sequence comes from Heloderma suspectum, assembly GCF_057233095.1. Lineage (NCBI taxonomy): Eukaryota > Metazoa > Chordata > Lepidosauria > Squamata > Helodermatidae > Heloderma > Heloderma suspectum. Next base: position 42,708,440 of record NC_139463.1, read on the forward strand.
TATCCCAGCAGGGGTCCATTGGCAAGAGCACTCTGGAGCTGCTGCTCCTGTTGACAACTGCATCCTGCTAGTTCACCTGCCTCTTGCTCTGGCCCAGAGAATGGTGGTGGTGAGAAGAAGGAGCAGGAGATGCCACAGCCTACCTGTTCCCTGGCTTCCTGCCTGTCAAGCCAGCAAGTGGTAGCAGTGATGAGAGAGAGGAGGGGGAGCAAGAGCAGCTGGTGATGATGGCAGTGAGAAGGGAGACTCACCAAGGGAAGGGGGCCCATGGAGGGTGACTTACCCAATGGCCCTCAAAAACCGGGAGCCGTCGCTGGTGCTCCCCTTCAGCTCTGCACTCCCTGGGTAACTTCCTGGGACTTCCATCATTGAGCTTCTTTAGATCTGTGTGATGTCAAATCTGATACCATCCTCCCTGTCTGTACCAGCAGCATCAACTGAGCCCTGCCCCCTCCCCGCTGCCTTTTTCTTAAACTGTAACCCCCACATAATGGAAGGAGCCATCATCTGTCACACTGTAAACTGTCAGCGGATCGCTTCCAGGAGGATCCATCTGTTTCTACTTAAATCTGGCATTTCTCTCCATGTGCGTTTGGAGAGATAACCCAGTATCTGAAATTGCTTGAATGGAATCCACATGGTCACCTGGCGGTCTGCAAACTGCAGAGCCAATGGGAGGAAGGGCTGAAGGGGGAGGGGGAGGTGGCAGCAAAATGTGACATCTCTCATTAAGGTGCAATCCTGTACAAGTTTAGACAGAAAAAAAGACCTATAACTCCCAGCACGCCCAAGCCAGCATAGGGGGCATGTTGGAAGATAGAGGCTTTTTTCTGTCCAAACTTGCATAGGATTGCACCTTAAAAGGCTTTGGGCTTTTAAACAATGAGGCCTGGTATGACATCAGGGGTATACTTAATCAGTTGTGCCTCTGATAAAAAAAGAAAGCTGATTTTGGAGTAAAGTGGTACAAACTCAAATCCTAACTTTACATATACACTGATTGGGTCTGAACTGGTGGTGTCTAATCAGGAAAAGGCCACCCATTTAGGCATCCCTCAAAAAGAAGAAATGCATTGCCAAAAAAAGAGGATGCAGATTTGCATAAAATGTGCATGTACTAATTTACAAAGATGCAAATTTAGAAATAATGGCTATCATTTAAATAGAAATACAATTCATCTCACCACAGTAGGGAAGATCTGCGTGCCTCCTTGGTACTGAGGGGCACCGCTGAGGCACCTGCTCTCCCTTTTGGGGGTTCTTGATCTTTGAACTGGGCAGCTCCTCAAGCAGAGGACTTGTTCAAAATGGAGGACTTTCCTCAGGCAGCCCTTCAAACAGAGGACTGTCCTTTGTGAAATAGGACAAATGGCCACCCTAAAAAAAAAAACTCTTGACACTGTGGTTAGACTGGCCACTTGTTCCTTGTTTAAAGGAATGGTTTAAAGAAGGGGTGGGAAGCCTTTTTCTGTCCAAGGGCCAAATTACAACCTGGGCGAAGTCGGGGGGGGCACATTCTACCTGTGGGTGAGACCAAAGACAAAGTGGGCAGGGCCAAAATGTTTTTCTTACCCATTTTAACTACTCAAAAGTAAGCAGGGAAGCCTCTGCATGTATGCTCAGAAGTAAGCAGGACTGAACCACTCGGTAGCACTTTCAAATAGCGTCCCAAATTCCAACCCTCTGTGCGTCTACTCATAAGTAGGCAGGACAAGCCTCTGCAGGACATGACGGAGCAATCCCATATCTTTTATCCTCTGCCTGCCCTTGTTCCGCTGACCTTGCTCTGTCATTGAACCTTCATGCTACTGACCTTGGACTAAGTATTGTATTTGACTGCTTATCTGTGTTTGGACCTTGGCTGCTCCTCAGACCTCCCTCCTGGAACTCTCCATCTTGCCTGGTAAAACTGTGCCTTTGGCCATTGCCTATTGATTGACTTGCTTTTGGATCGTCCCTTAGTTTAACCTAACGCTGAGCTGGATCCAGCCGTAGCAGGACAGACATGTACAAAATTATGCATGGTGTGGAGAAAGTGGAGAGGGAGAAGTCAAACGATGGCTTTTTAAAGGTGGTTAAACAAATCCAAGGAGGATGAGGCTATCCATGACTACTTGTCGTGATGGCTGTATATTACCTCCAGCATCGGAGGCAGTGTGCCTCTGTAGACCAATTGCTGGGAGCATGACCAGGAGGTTTCTGTTGCACTCTTGTCCTACTTGTGGGCTTCTGGTGGGCATCTGGTTGGCCACTGTGGGAACAGAATGCAGGACTAGCCTTCTCCACCCTGGTGCCCTCTGGATGCGTTGAACTTCAACTCCCACAACTGCGGGAGCACCCAGTTGAGAAAGGCTGAGACAGGCCTTTGGTCTGATCCTGCATGACTCTTCTTATGTTCTTATGTTAATTGTCTGATGATTCATCAGTCAGAGCACAGACATAGCCATCGGAATAATCCTATTCCAAGAGCTGCTGCTTTAGGGAAAGGTAATGAATCAGTCGGCTTCTGCTGAACAGCTTTGACCGCAACTGAACCCGAATCACTCACAGCCTTGAGATAAAATGAACACACACAAACACTCCAGTTCAGAGCAGTGTGTAACCAAACAGGATTTTATTGCAAAAGCATGAGCTGGTTCCAGCTGGCAAACAGTTGGCTAAAGTAGGAAATCTATTGAATACCGGGTACAAACAGCCTGAAGGGAATTGTTTTAAAAGCTTCTAGTTCCTACCACAGACTTTCCCTGCTTGAAAACAAACAAGCCCTTTAAATAATGTGATCGTAGCTCTTCTAAAGCTGTTACCCACAGCACTGCAGAAGACTTCCCAAATCTGGAATTCGGGTCAGAACATAAGACCTACCTTCCTGGATCAAATCAAGATCTATCTTGTCTATCATTTGTTTTGTCTGTCATTATGTTTCCAACAGGAGCCAGCCAGGTGCCTTGGGAAGCTTACAAGAATCATAAAAGCACAGACTTGGAAGGGTCCTTGGAGGCCATCCAGTCCAACCCCAGCTTAGTGCAGGATCTGCAATGCAGGATACAACTACAGCAGCCTTCCTCAACCTGGTACCCTTCAGATGTTTTCAACATCTCAGCATTTTTTACCATTGACCAGGCTGGCTAGGGCTGATGAAAGTCCAAAGCATCTGGAGGGTACCAGGCTGGAGAAGGCTGAACTTAAGCTCTGTTAAATCCATTCCACCTGTTTTTTGTGGATTGTCAGGCATCTTTCATTCCACCATCTGCTTATTGTTGGAATCAGAATTCCAGGAGTTCATTCCACTTGCAGTAATAAACACTTGCGCTAATGCAAATTACTGCAAATCCACCCCAAAAGTGAAAACCTAGTCCATGGAATCCATGCGACCCCAAGGTAGCTGGTCTGCTGTGGAATCTGCAGGTTGGACTCTTAGAAATCTGAGCTCATTTGAATCTGTTGCGGATTTCTCCGACATCCCTAGCATCCCTGACAGATGGCCACGCAGCCTTTGCATAAATACCTCCTGTGAAGGAAAGCCCACCAGCTCCTGAGAGAGTCTGTTCCACTGTCAAACAGCTCTTGCCATCAGGATGTTTCTCGTAATGTTTAGCCAAAAATCTGCTTCCTTGTAATTTTCACCCATTGGTTCTAGTCCTGCTGTCTGGAGCAACAGAGAACGAGTCCACTCCATCTTCTGCATGCCAGCCCTTCAGATATTCTTCACTGCTATCATGTCTCCCCGTAGTCTTCTCTTCTCCATGATAAACATCCCCAGCTCTTTCAACCATTCCTCGTAGGACTCTGTATTCAGGCCCCTCAGCATCTTGCTTGCGCACCCTTTCTTTGGACATACTACAATTTGGGCATGAAAATGATAGCCTTCCCCTGTTTGCCTCTGGGCATCTGGTATTCAGAGGTATATTGCCCCTGAACATGGATGTTCCAGTTAGATATCGTGGCTAAGATCTGCTATTGGCAGATCTCTTCTTTCCACAAATTTGTGTAAGCCCCTTTTTAAAAAAGGTATCTAAGCTAGTGGCCATCACCACATCTTAGAATCATAGAACAGTAGGGTTGGAAGGGGCCTACAAGACCATCGAGTCCAACCCCCTGCTCAATGCAGGAATCCAAGTCAGAGCAACCCTGAGAGATGGCTATCCAGCCTCGTCTTGAACACCTCCAGTGTGGGGGAGCCCACTGTCAGGAGCGCCCTAGCTGCCTCTTGCAGTCCCCACCAATAGCCAACTCAGGACATCTGAAATGAGACCCTCGGGCCATCCGTGGAGCCGGAAAACATGCGCCAAAAAAAGCTCCGCCGTCTCCCTGGCTGTGGGCAACCCAGAGCAGGGGATGAAATGGGCCATCTTAGAAAACAAATCCACCACCACTAGAATGGTGGCCTTACCGTGTGAGCGAGGCAAGTCAGTGATGAAGTCAAGGGAGAGCAGTTTCCAAGGTCCTGAGGGGGTAGGCAGGGGGTGAAGCAAGCCTGTGGGCTTGCCTGAGGGGGCCTTTGCCCGCTGGCAGGTTGGGCAGGAGGCGACATAGGTCTTGACATCCCGACACACACAAGGCCACCAAAAATCCCGTGTCACTCCGTGCAGAGGCTTGGCGAAGCCAAAATGCCCAGCGGTGGGGGAGTCGTGGCACTGATGGAGGACCTTCTCACGGAGGGGTCTAGAAGGCACATAGACCCGGCCGGAATGGTAAAGCAGGCCACCTCGCAAAGAGAAGGGGGTAGAGTGGGGGAGGCCAGAGGCTAGCTCCAATTCCTCCACTGTTGTGCGGACAAAAGCATCCTGAGCCTGTTCAGAGTGAATAAGTTCCTCCCAAGAGCGTGGCACCGCAGCTCCTGCCAGGCTCTGGGGGGGAAGAATCAGAGAGGGGGGGGATTTCCATCACCCCCTGGCTGGAGGTCCGGCTTACAAGAAAGAGCATCTGCTTATAGGTTGTCGGAGGCCTTCACATGGAAAATCTTAAAGTGGAACCAGGGGAAAAAAAGTGACCACCTAATCTGCCACTGGTTTAAGGCATGGGCTGTCTGAAGATGTTCCAGGTCGCGATGGTCGGTTCTAACTTCGACTGGGTCCTGTGCCCCCTCCAGAAGATGACGCCAGGTCTCCAAAGCGGACTTGATGGCCAACAGTTCCTTCTCCCAGATGGTATAATTCCTCTTAGACATGTTCAGCTTCCTGGAGTGGTAGGCGCAGGGTTGCAACCCGCCGCCTGCCAGATCTGGCTGAAAAAGCACCGCCCCCACCGCAAAGTCAGAGGCATCAGTTTGCACTCCAAAAGGCTTCCTCAGGTTGGGATGTAACAGGATCGGCTCAGAACTAAAAAGCTTCTTAAGTTCCTCAAAAGCCTGTTGGGCAGATGCCATCCAATGGAAAGGAGATTTCCTGCCCTTAAGGAGGTCTGTGAGAGGAGATGTCAGCCGAGCAAAGCTGGGCAGGAACTTTCTGTAAAAATTAGCAAACCCCAGAAAACGTTGCAAGTCCTTCTTGGTGGATGGAGCCTGCCAGGAGAGGACAGCCTGGACCTTTGCAGGATCCATCCTGATACCATCAGCTGAGATAATGTAGCCAAGATAGCCCAAAGAGGTTAGGTCAAACGCACATTTCTCCAGCTTGGCATAAAGATGGTGCTCGCAGAGGCGTTGGAGGACAGCGGAGACATGGTGCTGATGGGCGTGGGGGTCCTCAGAAAATATCAGTAAATCATCGAGATACACAACGAGGAAAGTATCCAAATAGTCCCGGAAGATGGCATTCATAAAACGCGAAAATGGGGGGGGGGCGCAGGCGAGCCCAAATGGCATCACTAGGTATTCATACGCTCCGTACCGGGTGCCAAAACAGGTCTTCCACTCATCCCCCTCCCGGATGCGAATGTGTGAACAGGTCTTCCACTCATCCCCATCCCGGATGTGAATCAGATTCTAGGCGCCACGCAGGTCCAACTTTGTGAAAATCTTGGCTCGCCCCAGGTGCTCCAGCATCTCCGGTATGAGAGGGAGGGGGTACTTGTTGGGGGTTGAGACTAAATTAAAAGTTCTTAAATCGTGCACCGGGCAGAGTTCGCCCGATTTCTTGTGCACAAACATGGTAGGGGCGCAGGCGTAGGGATGTACGAAAGTCACTTACCTTTCCGTGGATTATGTTCATGGGGGGGGGAGGTATTCCGTCACTCCCCCCGAAATCCTCGACAGCGGGGGAGGCGATCCGTTCCTCCCCCCCGGAATCCTTGACGGCCGGCTGTGCTCTGCGGCGGCTCTGCGGAGCAGCTGGCCAGGCCCAGGCCAGAGCCGTCCGCAGCTGGATTTCCGGCCACGGAGGGCTCTGGGTAAAAAAAACAAAAAACGTGTATGCAAATGGCAGCGGCTACAGCCACCACCATTTGCGTTCCTTATTTTTCGCCGTCTTAGTCTATGTAAATATTTACGTAGACTATTACGGCGAAAATAAAGGGGAACACAAATAGCATAGCGGGTGCTATTTGCGTCCCTTTTTGATTCGCCATTTTAGCCTACGTAAATATTTACGTAGGCTAAAACGGCGAATCAAAAAGGGACGCAAATAGCGCCCGCTACGCTATTTGCGTTCCCCTTTATTTTCGCCGTAATAGTCTATGTAAATATTTACGTAGACTAAGATGGCAAAAAATAAGGAATGCAAATGGTGGCGGCCGTAGCCGCTGCCATTTGCATACACGTTGTTTTTTTTTTTAACCCAGCCGTGATAGGCTACGTAAGTCTTTATGTAGCCTATCACGTCTCTGTAAAAAAAAAAACCTGACAAGACTGCAAATGGTGGCGGCAGCAGCCGGTCGGAAGACCAGCAGCCTCCGCCACCGCCCAGAACATCCGCCCCAGGTAAGTCTCATCCCAGGGGGGTTCCGGGGGGGGGCGGGGGGGCAGGCCGTTCCACCACAGATTTCGGGGGGCCGAATACACTGGCATTCGGCCTCACCAAGATCCGTGGCGGAATTCTCTGACATCCCTATGCAGGTGGGGGAGGAGGAGGGGCGAATGAAGCCACGTCTGAGGTTTGTGTCCAAAAACTCCTGCAGAGCTCGAAGCTCCAGCTCCGACATCAAATACAACCAGCCAGCGGGGATGGTCGCCCCAGGAATGAGGTTAATGGCACAGTCAAAAGGGCAGTGGGGGGGGGAGCTGGTCGGCCTCCTTCTTGTCGAAAACATCCCGAAAAGCCGCAGACTTCTCTGGGAGGATCACGGTAGCTGAAGAACTGCCAGAAGCAGACGAGGAGGGGAAGGAAAGGGTTAAGGCCCGGGCTGGGACTGGCTCCTCGGTCGGGAGGCAATGCTCCCGGCAGTAGGCAGACGCAAACTCCACTTGCTGAAGCCCCCAAGAAAGCTGAGGATTATGCTTAGAGAGCCAGGAAACACCCAGCACAGTTGGGTATTGGGGAACTTTGGCCAAGTGAAACTGAATCTGCTCAACGTGGGACTGGGCGCGCAGAGTGAGTGAAGCCGTAATCTGGGTCACCGCGCCCGAAGAAAGAGGATGCCCATCGATGGTCTCCACTGCCAAGGGGGCAGGAAGAGGCAGGGTAGGAATCTTGTGGAAGAGAGCAAATGTTTTATCCATGAAACTGGTTGTAGCCCCAGAGTCCACTAAAGCTAGGGCCTCCACCCCACCCCACTGGGAGGAGCAGAGGTGAACATGCAATAGCAGATGGGAGGTGGGGGGGTTGCGGAAGGCACCCACCTGGTGGGGAACTGACCCCCACACTGGACACCCCCAACAGGCTTGGGGGGCAGCCTAGTCAGGCCTGGGGATGAGGAGGAGGAGGAGGAGAAGGAAGGAGAGGAGGGGGAGGCAGTGGGGCTGCAGGTCTAGCATGGCAGGTTTTGGCGAAATGTCCCAGCTTTCCATACCGAAAGCATCGGCACTAGTTCCTCTGGCGGCAGCGGGGCTCAGGTAACTCCCAGCTGCATCGAGGTCTCCTCCGCCCCCACCGCAGGGGCGGGGGGTGGGGGAGGGGGCAGGAAACGTGGGGGAATGGGAGGAGGGAAATCTCGGTCCCCAGCACCCCGCCAGGTCTGCCAGCGCCCCTCCAGCCGACTATCCATCTGGAGGCAGGTCTGGATGAAGTCCTCCGAAGTAGGCAGGCTAGGCATGCGTGCCAACTCATCCAAAACCTGAGCCACCAGCGCAGCATCATTCCACTGTAAATCCTGCATCAGCAAGCGAAAAGTTGTTGCGTAGCTGGAAACTGAGTCCTTGCCCTGCCTAAGGCAGCGAATCTCCCGAGAAGCCGTCTGCGTGCGCAGGGGGTCACCGAAAAAACTGGCCATCACTGTCATGAAGCCTTGATAGTCCCCGAGCAGGGGGTCATTAGCAAGAAGAAGTCCCGAAGCCCATTTAGCTGCCACACCTGAAAGTAGGTTAATGATGAAGCCCACATGAACCTGTTCTGTCAGGAAATCCTCAGGTCGTAGGCACATGTACAGCTCTGATTGGGCCCGGAAAATCTGAAGAAGTCCTTTCTCACCAGAAAACTTATCTGGCAGAGCCACCGGGCACTTGTGATGGGGGGAATCAGAGGTGGTGGGGGTTGAACCGCAGTTTGCAGACTCTGTACGGCAGTCGTCAGTTGAGCCACTTGATCACGAAGAGCCTGGTTCTCTTGCGCAAGAGCTTACACTGCCGGGTCCATGGCAGCCTCCAGAGGCAGTAGGAACAGAGAAAAAAAAATGAGGAACGGGGACCAAGCTGTGAGGAGCACCCTAGCTGCCTCTTGCAGTCCCCACCAATAGCCAACTCAGGACACAGACGACGAGGATTCTTTCCGAGGCTTTATTCCATTATTGCTTTATGACTCTTTCAGAATACTAGTAGCTAGTGCCAAAGCAAGGAACAGCACTGGGGAAAGATAGCAGAGTAGCCTAGGCTCCAGGTAAGGCAGTTGGTCCCCGTTTGAAGGAGAACCACGGGAAGACCCTGAACTTATGGGCTAGGGAGAGATCCTCCTTCTATCCCTTGGGTCCTCGGGATGCGACTGTTGTTTGCGCGCCAAGCGAGCACTACGCCTCCTTTCCACACCCTCCATCTGTTGTAGTTCCCTGCGTCTGCGCCGAGCATCCAGCAAGCCCCCCTCCAGAGCGCTCTCGCTGCCAGGGTTGCTATCTATCCCAGGAATGCTGGCAGGAGGAATCTCTGCCAGCTGCTGTGCTTGTGAGAGATGAGTGAGCTCCTCTCCCTCGGATTGCGGTTCCTCCTCAGAATCAGAACTGCTCTGGGCCTCTATGGGCTCAGTTTCCACCCTGACATCCACCACCTCCCCAGGTAACTGGTTCCATTGTCGTATTGCTCTAAAAGTCAGGAAGTTTCTCCTGATGTTCAGCCAGAACCTGGCTTCTTGTAACTTGAGCCCATTATTCCATGTCCTGCACTCTGGGATGATCAAGAAGAGATCCTGGCATTCCTCTCTGACAACCTTTCAAGTACTTGAAGAGCGCTATCATATCTCCCCTCAGTCTTCTCTTCTCAAGACTAAACATGCCCAGTTCATTCAGTCTCTCTTCATAGGGCTTTGTTTCCAGTCCCCTGATCATCGTTGTTGCCCTCCTCTGAACCCTGCTGTCCAGCTTGTCTGCATCCTTCTTAAAGTGCGGCACCCAGAACTGGACACAGTACTCTAGATGAGGCCTAACCAGTGCTGAGTAGAGGGGAACTAGTACTTCCTGGGATTTGGAAGCGATGCTTCTATTAATGCAGCCCAAAATAGCATTTGCCTTGTTTGCAGCCACATCACATTGTTGGCTCATATTCAGCTTGTGATCGACAACAATTCAAGATCCTTCTCGCTTGTATGTGGTTGTTGAGCCACGTATCCCCCATCTTGTAACTGTGCATTTGGTTTCTTTTTCCTAGGTGCAGAACTTGGCATTTATCCCTATTAAATTTCATTCTGTTGTTTTCTGCCCAGCGCTCCAGTCTATTAAGATCACTTTGAATTTTGTTTCTGTCTCCCAAAGTATTAGCTATCCCACCCAATTTTGTGTCATCTGCAAATTTGATCAGCATCTTTTGGTGGTGAATTCCATAAGTTCAGTGCCAGCTGCAGGTTTTGGGGGGCCCTTGGACAAGACACCCTTAGTGGGCCTCCTCCCGTAGTAAGTCCACTTTTTCACCACCATTGTCACCAGCTGCTACTACTGCTCCTCCTTTTCCTTATCATTGCTATCATCTGCTTGCTTGCCACTTGCCAGGCAGAGAGCCAGGGAGCAAGCAGGCAGGGGCATCTCCTGCTCCTCCTTCCCACCACTACCTGGGCCAGAGTGAGAGGCAGGTGAACAAGCAAGTTGCAGTGGTGAAAAGGAGGGGCTCTTGTCAATGGGCCCCTGCTGGAGGATGGACCCTTGACCAGTGCCCAGCCATGCTGACCCTTGACACCAGACCTGCATACATTGATTACAAATGAAGTAGTATTTCCTTTTCTCAGTCCTGGATCTACTGCCAACCATCTTCAAATGCATGGCTGCAGAAGTCACTATGGCCTAGAGGACAGCTCCACTGATTGATTGATTGATTGATTGATGATCCACCTGTGGGCAAATTTATTTGTATGTATGTATTTAAAACATTTATATCCTGCTCTATATCATTAGGATCTCAGGGCAGTGTACAGATAAAATCAATGTAGACAGTATAAAACAATCAATAATTTAAACAGCTGAAAACAAATTAAACCATTAAGCAAGCTAATACCAATTTAAAATCTAAAACAATAAAACAGTTAAAATAGTGTGCTACTTTAGGGAATGCATTTAGTCTTCGAAGGCTTTGATAAAAAGCCATGTTTTAACTTGGCGCCAAAATGAAACCAGTCTCTGTGCCAATCAGGCCTCCAAGGGGAGGGCATTCCACAACAAGGGTGCCACAGCAGAAAAAGCCCTCTCCCACATCCCACCATAGCGTATTTCTATGAAGAGGAGGGCTCCTCCAACAGATCTCAAACCTTGGGCAGGCATATTTAGGGGGAGGCGCTCCCTCAAATACTGAGGTCCCAAGCCGCTTAGGACTTTAAATGTCATCACTAGCACCTTGAATTCCTACCAGAAGCATATCAATCAGCCAGTACAATTCCTTTAAGACTGATGTTATGTGATCTTTGTGAGACGTTCCAGTCAACAGTCTAGCTGCTGCATTTTTCACCAGCTGCAGCTTCCAAGTCGTCTTCAAGGGCGGCCCCACCAAAAGTGCATTGCGCTAGTCTAATCAGGAAGTTACCAGCGCGTGTACTACTGTGGCTAGGTTATCCCTGTCCAGGAAAGGCCATAGCTAGCAGATCAGCTGAACCTGGCCCCAAGTACTCCGGGCCACGGAGTCCACCTGGGGCTCCAGTGACAGGGATGGATCTCAGAGTACTCCCAAACTACACACCTGCCCCTTCAGGGCGAGGGGAACCCCATCCAGGACAGGTCGCTTACCCAATTCCCAGACTCAGGAACCACCAATCCACAGAGCTTCCATCTTGTCAAGCTTCAGCTTCAAATGGATTCACACAACCATTTCTTTGGCCTTTTCCTCACCACCACCACCTGACTTTCAGTCGGTTGAAAATGTTTTCAGTTCACAAGCTTGGAAGCCCGTTTTGGACTGCAGCCAATCTTTGCCGCATACCTGTTATTGCAACATCTGCTCTCTCACCAATTAAATTCTACCGCAGAGAGCAATATATGTTTCCATTTCTGCACAGAAAGGGAGCAGATGGTTTGGCATGACTCAGTTTGGCCCCTGCAATGATTTCCTGGAGCCTGGGACTTTTCTTTTTAAAGGGGTCTGTGCGTGTGTGTGTGTGTGCGTGCGCACATGTGTTTGTGTGTGTGTGTGTGTGTGTGTGTATGGGCGTTTGTGTCATGCATGATACCATGGCTTGCCCAATTGCAGCAAAAGGTTGTGGTCCAGAAACACCTTGAAACTTCAGTTTGTGGAGATCCCTGACTTCAGTTTCTGGCTAAAGGGATTTGGGCGGGGGGTGGGGGACTTATAAGATCTGGAATCGTTGGCCAAGGGGCAACATTACAAGACTTTCCCATTCACATTATACATTGAAGCACATCTTGGCTTGGGGCTTCCCCAACCTGGTTCCCTCCCGATGTATTGGATTAAAACTCCTATCATCCCCAGCCAGCATGCATGTTGTTGTAGAGGGCACCAGGTTGGCAAAGGTTGTCTTAGAGCAAGGGTGCAGAATCTCAGGCTGGGGGGGCCAAATCCAGCCTTCTAGCTTTGCCCAGATGGCCACATACCCCTCCTCCATCCCACCACCTTTCCCCAACCACCAATCGATGGGTGCTTTCCTGGTTTTTCGCACAGTTCCCTCCCACTTCTAAAGATTGAAATGCCTCTCCTAAGGCTCAGTTAATGGCAGGAAGGTAAAATCTGTTGGTCTTTTTGGCCCTGCCCCTTTTGCCTTTGACCCCTACCAACCCACCACCACACTGGAACATGCCCCTTGAGAGTTTTTTGGAAATGGAATGTGGCCCTCGGGCTGAGAGAGGTTTTGCACCCCTGATTTAGAAGACACACCAGTCACAAGGCTGGGCTTTAGCATCCCTCTCCAAAAAGAGCAGAATGGCAAGAGGAAACCCCTGTCTCCATCCAGATAGAACCAAGCCCAGTCCCACCTAGTGACTGAATGATACAATATCACTATCTATACAGTAGGCCAAATCTCTCTCTCTCTCTCTCTCTCTCTCTCTCTCTCTCTCTCAATCTCTCTCTCTCAGAACTGTGTGCAAAGGGCCTCTCCAAATTCTCCAGCCTATTTGTGGGCAGAGAAATTGGGGGGACAATTTCGCCAAATTTCTCCGGGGGGGAGGAGAAATTCTCCAACGGTTTCTCACAGATAGGGCTCACTATTGGCAGGGGTTGTAACACAGCTTCTTTCCTTTTTCCTAAGGGGTTTTGATTTATTTCACTGCTCCTGCAAGTGGCAACAGCATCAACTGTGTTGAGTCTTCCACTTTTCGGAGGCAGAATTTGGAGTTTCTTTGGGTGGTCTTTTTGAGCTTACCTAATCACTGCGAGGTGACCAAGGGTGTGGTCTGTGTTTTCTCTCTCTATTCCACATCTTTCCATTGCTCTGCAGCCTCCCAGCCCACCTGCCACTCCAGAACTGAAAAAGCCCCATGGGAGGAATTGTAACGATCCTCGTTATGGCTTTAATTGAAGTGTGGGAAGCTGAGGAGGCGACAGGCTGCCACAAAGATTATTGTACAAGGAATCTCTGTGCTCTCCATGGCCACCTCATAAGTAAATTAAGCATTTCTTCTCCTTTGAATTTCTTTTCGAAAGCAATTTATTTTCTATCAAACTGAATGAGAATGGTTGAAAAAAATGTGGGGAAAATTTTCAGCACAGCACTATTTATTTATTTATCTATTGCATTTATATCCCGCCTTTTTTCCTCTTGCAAGGAACCCAAGGCGGCTTACATTATCCTCCTCCTCTCCATTTTATCCTCACAACGACAACCCTGTGAGGTGTGTTGGGCTGAGAGTGTATGACTGGCCCAAAGTCACCCAGTGAGCGTCCATGGCCGAGTGGGGGCTAGAACCCGGATCTCCCGGCTCCCAGTCCAACACTCTCGTCACTGCACCACACTGGATCTCATAGATATAGATATAATAAAGTAATTGGCAAGACAGAAATAAATGTAAACTACATAAATGTATATAATTTTTGATAAAAAAATTCCGGCTGCTGCGGCTGCAAATGGCAACTGCTCGCCATTTGCGTGGCTGCCTTTTGCCGTGATAGGCTACATAAATACTTACATAGCCTATTACAGCAAAGAGCAGGGGCGCAAATGGCGTAGCGGCCGCCAGTTGTGCCCCTGCTCTTTGCCGTGATAGGCTACATAAATATTTACGTAGCCTATCACGAAGAAAGGCAGCCACGCAAATGGTGACCGTAGCAGCCCAGCAGCAGCTGGGAGACCAGCCGGAGCTGCCACCGCATCCGCCGCCAAGTACACTCCGTCCCAGGGGGATTCCGCAGTGGGGGGGAGGCCGTTCCGCCACGGATTCTGGGAGGCTGGATTCTAAAGAATCTGGCCTCACTGGAGTCCGTGGCGGAATTCTCTGACATCCCTAGATCCGGGGGCCATGGCAAATAGAGGGGGGGGCGGACCCTCATGGGCCCAGGCCTAACAACACCCCTGGTCCCACGGAAGGTGCATGCTCTTGATTTGCCTGCTGGAGTGGTCAAAAAGCACTCCTGCTCCATCCAGACAGGGGGCGCTCACTCCCAAGAAGCCTGAAGCGGCTGCCCGTAAAGTAGGACGGAGAAGGCAAGCAGAGACATACTGGCAGGCTCACACAGGCTGCTGACTTCTGGGTTCCTTTTGACGCTGTCTCCCCCTTCCTTTCTAACTAAAGTCTTACTTCACGTTACAGATGTGGCTTTTTAACGGTTTTAAACAATTAAAAGCACAATGTGGCTGCACGGAATTCATCTGAACACTGGATTTGGGCTTGGAGGGGGCGATTTAAGTATACTGATAGCTGGTTGGGGGTTACGGGAAATGAAGTCCAAGCCATCTAGAGGACACCAGCTTTGGGGGGAAAGCTGGATTATTTGGATCAGTTTCTGTCTGGTCTCCAACCTGGTTTGAAGTTCTCCTGGACCTCTAAGCAGCCTTCAGTACCATCGAAGACAGTATATTCTTCTGGATCGCCTGGCTAGGGTGGGACTGGGGGTGGGAGGTGTATTATGGAGCCTCCAGCCCTTCCTGGAAGGGAGGATGCACAATGTGGTGCTGGGGACCCTTGTTTCCACCCCATGGCCTTTGGCTTGTGGGGGGCCTCAGGGTTCCATCTTGTCCCCTGTGCTCTTTAACGTACACATGAAGCCACCGGGATTAGGCATCTGGAGGTTTGGGCTAAAGTCAGTGGAGGCTGGTGGCTCCAAGGTCAGTAGGGCAGTGGATCCGCTCTGGGTTTCAGTCAGAATGCTAAAGGAGCTATCCAAGGTGAGCTCCTTGGAGAGCTCCTTTAGAGTTCTGACTGGTTCTGACTGAAACCCAGAGCGGATTCACCACCCCATTGACCTCGGAGCCTCCAGCCTCCACAGGTTAAAGTGCCATCAGTACCCTCACTGATGATGCCACTCAGCTCACTACCTCACATTTCCGTCTGTAAATCCTGGGGAGGCCGTGGAAGTCTCGAACAGGTGTCTGGAGGCAGTTCTGGGCTGGATGAGGACTAACGAACTGAAGCATAAGCCAGAAAAGGTGGTGGTTCTGTTGGTGCAGAAATCTGCCAGTCTGAATAGAGAACTGTGACCCATGTCGGAGGGGGCTGCACTCGCCCTGGAAGGATCAGGAGCACGGCTTGGGGGCTTTTTCTGGACGTGACTCTATCAATGGAGGGGCAGGTGGCATCACTGGAGGCTGGAGGTTCCTACTACAGTGGGGCTATGAATCCACTTTGGGTAGCGGTTGGAACCAGTCAGGGCTCTAAGGGCGCAATCCTATCTAGATAGGGGGCTGCCTCCGAACTCGGAGGCAACCACCTATCCAAAGCAAGGCAGGAGAAGCACGGGGGGATCATTCCCTCCACGCCTCTCCTGCCCTGCTTTTTCTGCTAGACAGCCGTTTTCACCTGTCTAGCCGTGGGGGGGCCAAGTGGGACGGGAGGCTGCTGTACGACACATGGGATGCGTTGTACACCCAGTTCCGTAATCCCTGCCCTGGAACGCCCCCAGCCCCACCCCTTTACAGCCGCTCCATGCTCCTCTTCCAAGCACAGACGATGGGGATTCTCCACACTGCCTCCGAGGCAGCGCAGACATGGGGGGAGGCTGGTTCCCCATTCCGAAATCAGCATATCCTACGGCCATCTCACTGCTGTCTAGCAGCCGTAGGATCGCTCCCTAAAGGAGCTATGCAAAGTGCTACACCCTAACCCCAAAATGGGTTCGGCATCGTGGAGAGCTCCTTGAGAGTTCTGACTGGTACTGACTGAAACCATGAGTGGATTCACTGCCCTATTGAAATAGAAGCCACCGGCCTCCGCTGGGTGGCATAGGGAGCCAGGAGTGCATTTTTGTCAGGAATGAATCTGAGCCTGTAGAGATAGTTGTCAGGGTTGGATTGGAGCCCAGAGAGCCCCAAAGCAGTTCTGATTCTGAGAAAGAGATAGAAACCGTGATGGAGGAACCCGCGCGCTGTTCAGAGGCGCCACTGGAGGGAAAGCCCCTCCCTGCTCACATTCCTGAGAGTGGTAGCAACCCTGGCAGG
The DNA here is from genome assembly GCF_057233095.1 of Heloderma suspectum. Lineage (NCBI taxonomy): Eukaryota > Metazoa > Chordata > Lepidosauria > Squamata > Helodermatidae > Heloderma > Heloderma suspectum. The sequence goes on from NC_139463.1 coordinate 42,724,699, forward strand.
CAGGGGGAGGGACAACTGGAGCTTTGGGACACTAGGCCCTGGTGAAGGGACAAGCAGGAGATGGACAGCGCTGAGAGGAGGTGCTCAGCCCACTTGGTGCGACGTCAACAGCTGCTCCCCGATGCCCCTCAGGAAAGGGGTGGACTTTCACCTCCTAGCCCTTAAGTTCAGAGGCTTCCCACCCTTTCCCTCCAAACGGAGACCAACTGATTCCCTAAGGCTAGAACCCCCTAGTAGGCAGCTCTCTTAATTTTCCCTCTTAGGATCAGGCAATTAGTATCTGTAAGCGCCATTAGGTTGAATGGAAATAAAGCCTTGGAAAAGAGCCCTATCATCTGCATGTTGATTCTGGCTACCTGAGGATTTCAGAAGGCAGCAGGGGCCCTCCTGACAATAGTTAGCAGCTCAGACTCAGAATGGGAACAGCCAGAACTGGGAGAGGCTCCCTCCCTAGTTTGCTCAGATATGGCAAGGCGTTCTTCCCAAGATCTTGGCACACAGATGGCTCGACCTGAAGGGCTCCCCCTCCTCCCCCATGAGAACCCAGGTCTCAGGGGAGGAGGAAAGTGAGGGGCGTGACTTGAGGGATGCGAGGGTTCATCGTAGAGCGAAGCGGGAAATGTTAGAGGTGGAGACGCTCCTCCGGGTTGGCTATGCGTCACAGGAGCAACTGTAAGGGAGAGGCATCCACCCTAAGCTAGTCTGGCTGGGAAGTCCTTGTTCAAACTGCCAGCAACTTCTCTAACTTCTACTTCAGCTGCTCTACTGGTATTCGTAACGGCGTGGAATAGCTGTTTCCTTTGTAGCCTGAGACTATCCTAGGATTTGCGTTTGTAAGGAACCTGGTTGCTAACTAATAAAGTAGTGAGTGTGAAGCCTGGTATGTTGGAGTGTGTTGATTGCGAAGGGAGAGGACGAAGGAACGTGACACTCTTATCAGCTTCGGCTGATTCACCAGCTGCACCCCTATCTAGAGAAGGGAGACCCTGCCATAGTTATCCATGTACTAGTTACATCCAGGCTGGACTATTGTCGTGAGTTCTACATGGGGCTGCCTCTGAAGGCAATTCAGAAGCTTCAGCTGGCACAAAATGCAGCTGCCTGGTTGCTTTCTAGGGTGGCCACTTATGCATGCCCCCCCCCAAGGAAATGCATCACAGGACACAGATTTGCATAAAAGCTGCATGCGCTAATTCATAGAGAATATGCAAATTTAGAAAGAATTTCTAGAATGTAAATGGAAATCTATCTCGCCATATTATGAAAACTGTGACCAGGTGAGCTGTGTGCCTGATCAGTCTGCTGTCCAGGTGCTAAATATTGATGGGCAACTTCAAGGCCAAGCTTCAAATGGCGGACTGTCCTTGTTAAGGTGTATCAGGCTGGCAGACCACAAACAGGGTCTTTGCATTAATGGCCCCATCACTGTGGAACTCCCTGCCACAGGAAATTCATTTGCCCACCCCACCACCCATGGGTGTTTTTAAATGGGTTTTAAAGACCTGTCAGTTTACATCCACTTTTACTGATTAATTAGAAATTGGCTCAGGCTTTTAAAATGATTTGTTTTTAAAATGTTGCTGCTTTTATTGTATTATCGTTGATTTTAGATGGTAGGATTTTGTGATTATTTATATTGATTTTTTTTAATGATGATATGCTTCTACACTTTGATGGTGAATTGTGTGAACTGCCTTCAGAGCGATTTATAGCCTTTAAAAGCTATATATAAATATTTAAAATAATTAATATTAAAATTTAAAATAATTTATATTTTTGGAAACAAGATAAAGTTATGCTATTTCCAGATTACATCAAAGAAATTGTTAATAAAAGAAGGCAATTTACCAAGGCAAAAAATATGGCAAAACAAATGAATTTACAATATCACTTAAAATATCCTGCTACATCTTGCATTTTTTCTGAAGGCCAGATGAAGAAGTTTCTAAGGCTGGATCTACACTTACCGCCTTTTTTAGCTTCCAATGAAGTTTCACCGCCCGCCTTTCACACTACGCAGTAGCCGCCTCGAATTGGAACCGGAATTTCCCACTTCCACGCTCCCGCTTTCAGTACCCTAATATCCCGGTATTTCCCCTTAATGTGCTCTGATTTTCCGCCTTCGCTACCGTATCCGGTCGTAGTCCCCTGCCCCGCCTGTCCATATGCAGCGGCGTTTGTATTTCCCTCCTGTCCAGTCACAGCTCTCGACGGCCCCATGTCTTCTTCGGGCTACCGATCGCATACCGATCAGCAGCCCCCATTTCCTCAGCAACAAGCAAAGGGCTGGATGTGCGCGTGCTTGTCTGATCTCGGAAGCTAAGTGGGGTTGGTCCCGGTTCACAACTTCGAAGCTTCAAAGATCATGCCTCAATCAGAAAAACAAACATCGCGGAGAAGCCCCAATTCTGGAAGGATAATGCCTGAATTTAAAAAAACAACAACATCCAGAGCGGGGGATAGGAGGGGGTAAAACTTAATCTCAGTTGAAGGGATACAACAACCCCCTGCTCAATGCAGGAAGCCTGATTCCCAGGCGGTCGCCCATCCAACTACTGACCAGGGCCGACCCCGCTTAGCATCCGAGATCAGACACGCGCGCGCAGGAAAACAGCACAGCGCTCGAGTGTGAACTGAGCTTGTGCATTCGATGAAACACTGCAACAGGGAAAATGGGTGAGTATGAATAATCACGTTTTAATGCGAGAGCGTTTAACCCAACGGGACACCGAATTCATTGCGATGGCGGGTGCAGTGTAGATCTGCCCTAAATCATGAAATGGCAGAGGTGTGGCTAAATGGAAAATCGTGTGAGATTTCTGTTCCAGCACGATGAACTGAAATCTACAAACATGTTTTGCTAACTGACTGTGTTTAGTCTGGAACATACAGGCGAGGCCAGAGATGTTTTTTTTTTCCCCCTCTCTTATTTTTTCTCTCTTTTTCTCTTTTCTTTAAATCCTTTCTTTTTAAAATTGATATGATATACTGTACAATGTATACACTCATTTATATATCTAGTACAAAATATATTACTGATTGTTGTGAGCTTGTTTTTAAGCTTTATTATTCAATAACATTATAAAATTTATTAGTGATTTGTTGTTATTATTATTATTATTATTATTATATATCCTTTTAAATCTCCTTTTTTAATTATTATTACTATTATTACTGGTTAGTAAGATTTTTGGCTGGTTAAATTGTTAAGCTTTATTACTACGTGTTGGCTGAAGGGCAATATATGGTTACTGGAAATGAATTGTAGGCCTGCTTCCTTGTTATAAGACTGATGATATGATATTGAAATGTTAGGTTGATTATTTACGCTGTACTAAATTGTAATATTGCCAATGTTATAGGTATAATTTTTAAGCAGAATGGGATTTGAAGTTTCTGTGTTTAAATTTAATTTCTTTAAATAATTCTTTATATTTTTTCATGGTTTTTTTTCTTTCTTCCTTCTGCTTCCTCTGTTTTCTGTTTCTTTTCTGTTATTGCTGTGTCCTCTTAAGAATACTGTATTGTTGGGAAATTGTAGTTCTTGATTAGGTTGTTGGTATTGTTTATTTCATTTATAAAGTTAAAAAATAGAATAAGAAGTATTAAAAAAAAAAAAGACAACCGTGGGTCATTTATTGAACCATGGGTTAGCATGTTGTCTGAACATCTGCAGAGTGGCTTGTTAGCCATGCAGTGTGGCTTATTTTCTCGAACAAACCACCCTGTGAACCCATGGTTTGTTGCTGAGTTGTTCAGGGTGATTAACAAGCCACCTGCAGGGTGGATGTTCAGTCAACATGCTAACGCAAGGTTCAGCTAACAACCCGTGGCTCAACAACAACCCACACTCAACCACTGAGTCTGGTTTAGTGTGTTGTCTGAACAGACCCTGGCTGGGTTCACAAACACACTAACCCACATTCAGTAGTTGAGTGTGGGTTGTTTGTTGAACCATGGGTTAGCGTGTTGTCCAAACCCAGGACATTTTTCACAAGGTGGCTTATTAACCATGCAGTGTGGCTTGTTAACCACCCTGAACAACCCAACAACAAACCATGGGTTCTGAAGGTGGCTTGTTTGAGAAAAATAAGCCACACTGCATGGTTAACAAGCCACCGTGAGGAAAATGTCCTGTGTTTGGACAACACGCTGACCCACAGTTCAACAACAACCCACAGTCGATCACTAGTGTGGGTTAGTGTACTGTGTGAACCAGCCATTGCTGCCTAATCACAGCTACATTAAAATCCTTGGCTTCTCCATTGTTTTCTATGGGGAGTTCTCACTTTCGCCCTGAGGAATCAAAAAGGGTCGTCTACTGGAATCAGGAAGTTCCCTCTTCAGACAATAACCATTGTGACTCTCTTGTCCTGTCTCTATGGAAGCAAGGGGTCGGGGAGAGAAGAGAGGTTGGTGCATGCACTGACGAAGCCCCCTGGGCATGCACACAGCCGCTTACATGTTTGCCCCAAAGACTTCTTAAATGCTAGACTGAACCAATGGGTGAGTTTCCGATTCCAATTAAAAAAAAAAAATCAGTGGAGAAATCAGTGCAGGTGTCATGTCTCCACCCCCCCCACACACACACACACACCTGAAAGGTATGCTTTCACACCTGAAAGCAAAGAGAGGAGTGCTTCCTCTTCCCTTAGCTCTTACGTTGTGTGAAATAACTCATTTTGTTGAGTTTATGCACTTTTTAACCCCCTGCCTCTCTGCATGCAAGTCAATGGAGCACAAGACTTCAGTGAGCAATTGAGCACTGGATTTGGCCTTGAGGAAGGCCCGGGGAGGGGGTGGTTTGAGTAGACTGTTCTTTGCTGCAGCCTCAGGGGTGTTTTGTATGGGGGGCTTTTGGCTGGAAATCCAAATCAAGCTCAGCCCTGCCACTGACTTGCAAGATTAACAATGGACTATATTGTAGGGCTATCCTAAGGTACTTTCTCCCAGCACAACCCTCCCTCCTACACCCCCGCCCCACAATACGGGTATAACAACAGTGAATTACACTGCAGGGTTGTTGTAAGCTGTTTTCTCAGCCCAGCCTCACGTTGCAACTTGCGGATAGCAGCCCTGGACAACAACACAGGATTGTTGCAAGCTGCTCTCTCAGCCCAACGCCTAACCTTCAGTAAAGGTAGTATGCCTCTGGACTATATTGCATGGTTGTCATAAATCAGCCTCTACCTGACCCCCAACCTAAGGGGCGGCATGGTTGGGCACCTGCCCAGGGCCACACCCCAGTAGGGGCCCACTGACCAGAGCCTCCTGGACTTGCTCCTCCTCTTCACCATGGCAACCTGCTTCTTCACCTGCCTCTCGTTGTGGCCCAGACAATGGTGGTGCTGGTGAGAAGGAGGAGAAGGAGATGCCACGGCCACCCTGCTCCCTGGCTCTCTGCCTGTCAAGCAAGCGAGTGGCAGCAAGGATGAGAGAGAGGAGGGGGAGCAAGAGAAGCTGGTGATGATGGCGGTGAAAAGGTAGACTCCCTGAGGGAGGGGGCCCATGGAGGGTGTCTCCAAGGGCCCTCAGAAACTTCTTCTGTGTAAAATAACATGACCTTCATATCTGTTAATACATGGATGATAGATCCACAATGGCTAGGGATGTACGAAACCCCCTTACCTGGAGTCTGCGGGGGGTCCACAGGGGGGGAGGCGATCCGTCCCTCCCCCCCGGAATCCTCACCGGCTGGCTCCGCTCCGGCCGCTGGCGGACTTCTGCTCACTGCCGGTCTGCGGACACAAATGGCGTCCAGCGTAGCGGACGCCACTTGCATCCCTGCTCTTTGCCATGATAGGCTATGTAAATCTTTACATAGCCTATCACAGCAAAGAGCAGGGACGCAAATGGTGTAGCGGACATAAAGATTTCCATAGCCTATTACTGCAAAGAGAAGGGACGTAAATGGCATCTGCTATGCCGGACGCCATTTTCTTCCGCAGACCAGCAGCGGACGGCAGCGGACGGACCGGACCTAGCCAGTAGCAGGTAGGACAACTTCGCGTGGTGGCGGAGGTGGGTGGTCCATTCCACCACGGACTCCGAGGGGCTGGATTCTTTAGACTCTGGCCTCATTGGAGTCCGTGGCGGAATTCTCTAACATCCCTAAAGGGCCCGTTTACATAACGGTACAGGCATAAAGACAGGCAGCGCCTGGATGCTCACTAAGCCACAGGGCACTTGCCGTGTGGGGCCACGAGCACCCTGCAGTTCGGCAAGCGGGGTCTGGGAGTGAGAGCGAGGCAGAGTCTGTCAGACTCTACCCCCCACCCCCCGAGGACTCTCACGAGATCCCTACAAACAACTGGAGACAATGAGGAGCAGAAGGAGGCAAGAACAGCTGGTGACCATGGTGGTGGGCAGACTCGCTGAGGGAGGAGGGGGCCCATGGAGGGTGTCTTGCCCAAAAGCCCTGCCAAACCTGCAGTATTAACCAGTGGAGGCTGGTGGCTCCTATTTCAGTGGGGCTATAAATCTACTCTGGGCTTCAGTCAGAACCAGTCAGAACTCCAAAGGGGGACGGTGCAAAAGCCAGAATGGAACGGGCAGTACTTTATTTAAAAAAAAAAAAAAAAACACATATGCCAAACACTATGGCATGTGTTAGAGACACCTGAGAACAATAATTTAGGACAGAAATGCTTGAAAACCTATGTTATTATTAACCCCTTAATGCCCATAACACATCTGGAATAGAATGGAATGGCCTGGAACAGACACTTCCAAATGAGCCAAATCAACCACTTTCACCAGCCACACATAACTACATGGGACTGATGCAATAAGCCACAAAACCTCCATAGAAACCACGTTAAGGTACCTGTTCCAGGCGATAGTCTGCATTCTAGAAAAATGGCCCAGAATGGCCACTTCAAAGTGAGCCAAATGAACGAAATTCACTGGTATGGCTGTATGGGAAGGATGCAAAACACCATCCTTTTTTTTTTGCATCCTTCCCATGACTGTATGGGAAGGATGCAAAACACCACAAAAGTTCCACAGAAACCACATTCGGATACCAGTTCTGGGCAATAGCTGACATTCTCAAAAAACAGCCCGGAACAACAACTTCCACATGAGCCAGATCAGCCAAATTCACCAGTCACGTATGACTAGATGGGAGTGATACAAGAAGCCATAAACAAACTCAATCACAGAATTAAACGCCATTTTAATATATATTACAATGATATAACAGAATCAAACCCACCACAAAAATTACCGATGTGTGTCTTTAACTTTTAGCCCAAGTAACATTTGACATCATCAAATTAAATTTGTCTATTGTTAAACCAGCGTAATTTATATTCATTGATTTTTTTTAAAGCCTGCCGGTTTAAGACCAGAGTTAAAGCTATAATATTTGCTCAAGGTCCACAAATCCAGGCAATTAGAAGCTAAGTCTGCTGCCTTAAGTGCCGTGTGCCATGATGATGTTGTACAATGTCATGAATTATGCTTGCTTACAACTTACCCTCCATGCATTCTCATTTCTCCTAGGTCTTTCAGGCACAAATCCACCTGGGATCAGCAAAGATGCCCCATGTTGTCCTGGTCCTGTATTGCCTTATGAAGCCTCTGAGCCTTACTCTGTCGCTAGGGGAATTCTCCTGTGAGCTGAGCTAGGCCTGTTTGTTAGTTGCATCAGTAGTTGGCAGGATGGGTTAAACAATGAAAGGGAGACCTCTTCTAGCAGTAACACTAGATGCTTCATAAAGCAATATAGGACCATGACAAGATGGGGTACCTTTGCTGACCAAGGAAAACTGTGGGTGCATGACGTGAAATGAAATGGGTGTACACAGAGTGTGAATGCATGGTCAGTGTAACGTGTGAATACAGTGTGAGATCGAATCCTTCCGTGTCCTTTCCCTACCGCACAGAAAGTAAGAGCAAGGACTGGGGCTCTTGTTCTGCATTTCTTCTTTCAGAAAGGTGGTGTGAGCTCCTGAGCCTTCTGCTCCTCCATCTGTGCATTCTGTGAATTTGGCTCACTTGGAAGTGGCCATTCCAGTCCATTTTTCAAGAATACAGACTATTGCCCAGAGTGGGTACCTGAACATGGTTTTTGTGGAAGATGTGTGGTTTATCGCATCCCTCCCATGTAGATAAATGTGACTTTGGTGAATTTGGTTGATTTGGGTCACTTCAAAGTTGCCATTTCGGGCTGTTTTTCGAGAATGTCAACTATTGCCTGGATTGGATATTGGAATGTGGTTTCTGTGGAGGTTTTGTGGCTCATTGCGTCCCTTCCATGCGGTCACATGTGACTGGTGAATTTGGTTGATTTGGTTGATTTGGAAGTGGCCGTTCTGGACCATTTTTCAAGAATACAGACTATTGCCCAGAGTGGGTACCTGAACATGGTTTTTGTGGAAGATGTGTGGTTTATCGCATCCCTCCCATGTAGATAAATGTGACTTTGGTGAATTTGGTTGATTTGGGTCACTTCAAAGTTGCCATTTCGGGCTGTTTATCGAGAATGTCAACTATTGCCTGGATTGGATATTGGAATGTGGTTTCTGTGGAGGTTTTGTGGCTCATTGCATCCCTCCCATGCGGTCACATGTGACTGGTGAATTTGGTTGATTTGGTTCATATGGAAGTGGCCGTTCCAGACCATTTTTCAAGAATATGGACTATTGCCCACAACAGGTACCTGAACGTGGTTTCTCTGTGGACGTTTTGTAGCTTATTGTATCAGCCCCATGTAGTTATGTGTGACTGGTGAATTTGGTTGATTTGGCTCATTTGGAAGTGACCGTTCTGGGCCACTCTGTTCTGTTCCAGATGTGTTCTGAGCATTACGGGATTAATAATATTTTTTCAAGGGTTTCTGCCTAAAATAGTGTTTTCAGGGGTCTCTAACACATGCCATAGTGTTTGGTGTGTGTTTTAAATTTTATTTATTTATTTATTGCTTGCATTTATACCCCGCCTTTTTTCCTCTTGCAAGGAACCTAAGGCGGCTTACATTATCCTCCTCCTCTCCATTTTATCCTCACAACAACAACCCTGTGAGGTGGGTTGGGCTGAGAGTCTGTGACTGGCCCAAAGTCACCCAGTGAGCTTCCATGGCCGAGTGGGGACTAGAACCCGGATCTCCCAGCTCCCAGTCCAACACTCTTGCCACTACATCACACTGGCTCTCAAGCACATGGTGGGGTCCTTGCAATCTTCAAAAGAGGGTAGCCCATGAACCCAGCCATATGGACTTGGACTGAGAGGGACTCCATATGGAGCTGCAGCTCTGTGGACTAGCACATGTGTAGGATGCATGAGAGTCCTGATGTGAACCCCACTCTAATTTAATTTAATTTAATTATTTAAATAAATAAATAAATAAATAAAGGGCCCATTCCTCCCATCCTCTTCCATTCCGGCTTTTACACCGTCCCCTCTAAAGAAGCTATCCGAAGTGCTGAACCCTACCCCCTAAATGGGTTCAGCACCTTGGCTAGCTCCTTTTGGGTTCTGACTGAAACCCAGAGCAGATTCACAGCCCCACTGAAATAGGAGCCACCAGCTCCACTGGTATTGACCCTGAACTACACCGCAGGGCCGTTGTACGCCACGTTGTAAGCCACTACACCAGTGGTGTAGCAGAGGCCGGGCTCGCAGGGACGCAGCCCCGGCACTTTTTCATTAGCAGGGACTCTGACGTCATCAGCCAGCCCCCTCAGAATTCCCTGCTCCCTCTGAGCTTAGCTGCAATCCTCACGGTAGTTGTGGGGGGGGGGGGATGAATTTTCCAAGCAACAAGATATTGTTCCATGGTGGAAGGCAAAGCATTTGGGATGACTTGGTCTGGAACGGGCAATTAAGACCTCTTCGCTTTACCAAAGACGTGCTCCCGGTGGAGCGGAAAACTCCTAGAATCGGTGCGTTGATATGGATGGACACAGCTGCCTGAAATTTTGGGGCTGCCCTTGGAGACTCTCACAATGACCTCCTGCGTTTCCAGATTTACCGCTACACCCTTCCCCGCTGGCGCTATAGGGACAACGGGCTGCACTGTCTGGACTGGACAGGCTGCTGCCGCCGCCCCAGCCAGAGCACCGCTGAAATCTCAGGCTCCCCCACTGATTTCTAGGAGCACGACTCTCTGCGCGTCTCCTCGGAAGTAAGCCCCAATGAGTGCAGCGGTGCGCCTGCAAAGGATCGGGGGCGAAGCTCGTTTTAAAACGGCTTCTTCTCGATGCGAACCAGGAAACGACACATCCAGGCAGCGGGGTGGGCGGCTCTAACCCTTTATGTCTCTAGGGCGTGTCCGGCCCGACGGGCGCTCCGGCGCCTCCCTAGGAGCGGCGAAGGGAGGCGCGGAGCGGGCGCCGGCTTTACGGCAGCCGTAAGTGAAGGCGCGGAGCGAGCGCGACAGACGCTGGAAGAGGCGGCGGAGGAAGAAGCGGCCGCGGCGGTGGAGGGGCTCCGGCTCTGCCCGTAAGGGGGCGGGGGGGCTGGGAATTGGGGGGTGAGGGGAGGCCTGGGTGAGGGGCGGCCCTGGGGCGGGGCAGCCCTGGGGCGGGGCACGGCGAGGGGGCAGTGGGGGAGGGGCGCAGTGGGGTCTGTGGCCATTAGAGGGGGGAGGGGCTGGAATTTGCTTTTGTGGGGACGTTTAGGGTGAGGGTGGGGTGGCGGGCGAAAGGCTGGGAGGTAGTTTGGGTTGTATGGAGAGGGAAATTTGCACTGGGAGGGGGAAAGGGGGCCGTTTGGTGTTGGGGGGGCGAGCTGCCCTGAAAGGAGGTCGACAGTCCCCACTCGGCCACAAAGCTTGGTGGGTGTCCCTTGAGCCAGTCACACACACACACACACACACACACACTGCCCACATAGACGCTCTCAGCCTAGCCTACCTTCCAGGGTTGTTGTATGGTTAAAATGAGAAGGGGAAAGGAAACCGTATATCAGGGGTGGGGAACCTTAGGCCTTCGGGACAAATCTGGCCCTCCTGCAGGCCCCTTCCAATCCTCTGGGGATCGCCAGATATCTATGCCCCCTTCCCCTGGCTCCGCCCCCTTCCCCCCAACCAGGAATTGTTCCGTGGCTTCCCAGCTTTTGGGCAGTTTTCCCCCTCGTTCTGAAAAATTGAAATGCTTCTCCTAAGCTTAGTTACAGGCAGTAAGAGTTTTAAGCTACATTGTGCTGGTGGTTATTGCGTTTTTGTCCTGCTCCCTTTGCCTTTGCTCCCCGCCTCTGGAGCACTTCTCCAAAATTGAATTTGGCCCTCCAGCTGGAAGAGGTTCCCCACCCCTGCCATACACACTACCCCGAACTTTCTGGAGGAAGGAAAGGAAGATGGCATAAGTGAATGAATCAGTATAATACTTGGCATGTCTACAGTGCTTCCTAGTATTCAACAGATGTTACCTTGCCCTTACAACAGCCCTGTAAGGCAGATTAGTGCCGTTTTGCAGGTGGCGGTGGGATACCCAGAGAGAAGCTGTCGCTGGCCTAAGGCCCCCTTGTGAGTGAGATTTGCACCAGGGATTGCCTGGTTTGCACCTCTTGATTGTTTACGTCACACCAGTTCTCTCTGTGGGAAAGCCAGTTTGATATGGGGGTGGTGGAAATGGAGGTGCAATTTGAAATGGGAGGCTCTAAGAGGATAGGTGGCTGTTTGCTATCATCCCACACCTCCTACTCAATCTTAAATATTTATATGGCGCTTTAGAGCGATCAAAGCGCTCTGTGTAGATTGTCTTGTTGAAATAATGATCTTGCTGTATTCCTTACAAACACTGCTGTTAGGTAAGTCAGTAGTATTACCTTCAAGTTGCAGAGAGGGTGTTGAGGCTGAAAGTGAGAGTGGCTTACCTAAGGGCTCCCCCCCCCCCCCCCGCTGCCACCTATGTGGCCGAGGAGAGATTTGAATTGAGGACTTGCTGGTTTATAGTTTGCTTTCTTGATGGTTATATTACACTTGAGTGCGCTCTCTAATACAGCCTTCCCCAACCTGGTGTCCTCTGGATATGTTGGACTGCAACTCCCATGATTCCCAGACAGTATGCTGGTCATGCTGTCTGAGAATCATGGGCATTGCAGTCCAACACATCTGGAGGGCACCAGGTTGGGGAAGACTGTTCAAGTAGCTTGGGTAGTGGGGAGAGGGAATTTGAGTGGTGGGGGGAGTGCATTACAGTTACAAGAGAGGATCTGTTTTTCCTTTAAATTAGCCTCCTCTCCACAGGAGTACTCAAGGGGACTTTTAAACTAAAAATAAAATCTGATGACAATATTTTTTCGAAATGTTGACAGTGCTACATAAAACTAAGGGGAACAAAGTTGTGTCAACATTTTTTAAGCCTGGAGACAGAGCACAGGGTCTTGGGAAAAGGGGAAAGCTCTTGAAATCAGTAGCTGAGGGCCCTGCTGGGTGGCCTTCCTGGTTGGTTTGAAACAAGAGCTGCAGGGTGTTGTTTGAATTGCAGGGAGCGCCTGTGGCTTGGATTCTGTTTTAGGTTTCAGAAACAGATCTTGGAAGGTCGAGCATAGGTCTTAGCAAGGCTTAAGAGATGTCCTTGGGTGTATTCAAGACTAGTTGCAAAAAGCAGTGTGTATGAAGATAGTTTCTGTGGCTATCTGTATGTCGTAATAACTCTAGCAATATTACTGCACAGGTCAAATGGACATCCTTTTTAAGCAAAGGGATTAATGTTCTGGAAATGCATACCAAGAACATAGGCCTGTTTACTTGTTCATAATAGCCACCAGTGTGTAGAAACAGTGAGTTGGTCAGAGATGCATTTTCCTAAGCAGTAAGCGCATGTGATGTAAAACACAGGCTCAGGGAGACTGCTCGCCTTGGGTGGCAGCTTGAAATTGGAGACGAGTGGAAATTTGAGATGGTGAGAAGGTTAAGAGGGTCAAAAGAGGAAGAAGTGAGGGAACGAGTTGAGGGGGGCATAGTTTGACAGGGATCCAAAGGCCTCAGCAGGGAAGTGGGTGCACGTCTTGATGAATCCACATAAAGACCTCTTGGCTGTGTGTGTATTCTCTTCTCCCCGCCTCCAGACTGGCCCATTCGAGCTGTGAGATGAGGCCACAGCAGCCACCTGTGGCCGGCAAGGTCTTTGTCCAGCGGGACTACAGCAGTGGCACCAAGTGCCAGTTCCAGACCAAGTTCCCTCCAGAGCTGGAGAATCGGGTAAGCGCTTGGTGGCTTTAATCTTCTGCCCTAGAGTCTGACACAACGAGGGGAATGCTGAGTTATATTGAACAAACTGTGATGAGCTACTGTAGCACCGCGTGTTGCTTCCTGATGCTGAGTAGATGGTTTTGCTTTAGTGTTGTGAGCTTCTCGGTGCCTGTTTAATCCAGTAAAGTGGAGGAAGATGCTGTAGCAGAGTGGGGATGCCTTCTGAGTATAGGGCATCAAGCATGCTCCCTCTGAAATCTTTCTGCCATCTCTAATAGGGTGACCACTTATTCATTGCCCCAAAAGTGGAAATGCATCACCAAAAAGAGGATGAAAGAAGACACCAGTTTGCATATGCTAATGTATATGTGTAAATGCAAATTTAGAAATACTATAATTTAAATAGAAATGCAGTTCATCTCACCATAGTGAAGAAGACTGACCAGGTGACCTGTGTGCTCAGTCAGCTGTCTAGGTGCTAACTGGTAATGGCCAGCTCCAAGGCCTCTGCTGCTCTCCCTTCTTAGGGTTCTTCAACTTTAAATCATACTTGGACTGGGCAGCCCATGAAATACAGGCCACCTTCAAGCAGAGGACTGTCCTCTCTAAAGTAGGATTCCTGGCTACCCTAATCTCTAATGGTTGTCACTTCCTGTTTATAAGTTTGCTAAACTAGTAGATCCTGCTGAACACTCAAGCCCAGGCAATTAACAGCAGCTGAGTTCTGGTGTCACGCTTGTGTGGGAGTCTCTTCATTACAAACTGTGACTAAAGCAACTGCAATGTTCCCTGCCTGTCTGTCAGAGTCTTGCTTTTAGGCATCAGGAGGTTCTTGGCTTCAAATTTGATTCTGGTTGTATTCAAGATGATTGGGATGTCTGTTCAGATTCTGCATTTGGATCTGCCACAAGTTGGAAGAGGAGATCCTGTAGTTGCATAAGAGTCTGCAAGGTTAAGTCCTGTCAGTTTTGCACCAAAGGGTAGGCAGCAGTGAAACTGCTCTGAAGTTTTCAGGAACAGAAAGTACACAGTACAACTCCCTGTAAGAACACTGGCAGCAAGGACACTAAAGCAGAATGGTCTTCTGAGAGACACTCTTGCTTAGGGATCTGGTGAACTCTTAAGGGAATGGACCTCAACAGATGAGTAGTTTTTCCCCTGTCATTCTGAATGTCACTGGGGTGTGACGTGGGTCATGCTTTTGATTCATGATAAACGGAGTGACCCTAGAACTAAGAGTTCACTCCAGAACTCGCTTCCAGGCACTAGAATTGATTTGCTTACCACAGAAAGGAGTCTCGAGGTAGAAACACTGCAAAGTACTACAGGCTACTGTTAAATACTGTGCTCAAAGGAGCAGAAATTGCCTTAAAGCTGTACACATTATCTCCTGTCATTTTCAACTAATTAACATGTCGGTGTGAAATTAGGATCGTATGTGCATTTGTTTATAATTGTAAATTATAAATACTATTTATGTCAGCCTTGCATTTAAGCTCTAGCCTGGTAGCCATAGGCAGCAAGGGATTGCACAGAGGCTAGTGAGAACACTGGTGGAGGAGTGTAGAGGAGGGGCTTTGTCTCCCCTGTATAGAAACCAAACAGGCTACCTACCAAAGGAAGACCCCCTCTTCTGCACCTAGCATAGAAACACAGTGGGCTGCTGCAAGAGGCACAGAGTCCGCTGTCCCTCTGCCAGCCCCTAGCAGGCAAGTGAAAATGTTTCCAGATTAGTAACTTTTGTGTGCTTATTTAAATGGTTGATCTGTGTAATCCATCTTAAGTGTTTCATGTACGCAATCTCTGTAAGCATTGCATAGTGTTGTAAATTACTCGAGCGATAAGCAGCAGCTAGCATTATTCATTAAATAGTCCAAGGTCAAGAAGCCAAGAGTATCAGTCCAAAGCCAAGGAAAACAAAACCAGATATAGGGAATAGTCGGAGTTGTTCTGGGTTCAGAAATAATCAGAGCTGGGTCCAGGAGCTGGCAGGAACATTTTCTGCTATGGGTGAGCATCAACAACTGCTTCCAGCACTTGAACTGGGTTTGAGGCTTGTCTTTTATGCAGAGGCTGACTGATAAGTGAGGCCAGCTGTGTTGCGTTGCAGAGGTCTTCCACCCGCCCATGTACTGGGCCTCTCCACAAACACTCTCAGGCAGATGCATTCCATGTCCCCATCCCAAACAGGCACAACACATAGTCCTCTAAAGTAAACCAGTATTGTTTCCATCTTGAAGATTTGAGTGGGGTGGGGTATGCTGACAAATTAGTAATTTACCAAGGGCCCCTAATTAGCTTAGCTGGGGTGAGACTATAACTGGGGGCTTCTGGCTGTCATCCTTATTACTTGTACTCTCCCTTTCCTCCAAGAACATCACCTTGCAAAAACCCTGGGAAGAAGGTTATGCTGAGAGCATGTCTTGCCCAAGGCTGCTCTGTGGCACATTCATAGCTGAGTGGGTTTTTGACGGCTCGGTCTCATGCATATTTGCATGGAAGTTTCACTGAGCTCAGTGGGGCATATTCCCAAGTAAGCATGCATGGGACCGCAGCCTGAGCCTGAGTTTCCGACAACTAAGCACTGCATGGTACTAGCTCAGAAAAGAAGCAAAAAGGAAGAAATTCTTTGGCCCAGTAATGGTGCTGTCATCCTTAATGGTTGTGAGAATAATGAAGCCTTTATTGTTGTGCAGTGAGATCACAATCCTCACACGCACTGGTCAGGCTTCTGTACGCTATTTGGGTCCAGTGCTTCTTCAAGCCCTCCTGTATCTCTGTCCCCTTAAGCTACTAGCTGGCTAATGTTTAGGAAACATCGCTGGGATGGCTTCTTATTGAATAAAAGGACAGGAAATATATATATAACATTGCAAATTTGATTTCCCCACCTCACCACTTGATCAACAACGCTGCATAATATTGCTGTGATGGCGGCAGCTGATAACTTAAATTTGTTAATTGGCTTGTACCAAAAGCAGCTTTCTGACCTGCCTTGAAATGCTTTTCTGAAGCAGATTGTAATCTGCATGTAACTGCCTGTTTGAAAACTTGTAATTTATGCCTCAGGATAAGCTCATATCTGCACTGGAAAAGATTCAGCTCTGGAAATAGAAGTTTAACCAATTAACCTCCCCATCTAAGAGTAAGGCTGCAAGTCTGCTCATGCATACTTGGGAATAAGTTCTATTGAACTCAGTGGGGCTTACTTCTGAGTAAACATGCAAAGGATTGTCCTGGGGAGAGCAATCCTGTGGCCCCTAGACAGCATCAAGGGTGCCATAGTGACCTGCGGATGACCTCCTCTGTGCTTTTCAACAGGACTATGGGCACAGAGCCCTCTGCCTATCCTATGCCGGCAAGAGCCAGGCAGGATGAGAGGATGGAGGCGATTTCTGACTCTTACGTTGATCGTCCGTTCTTCTAGATCTTCTAGATTATATCCACGTATCAAGTCAGATCATCAGAAAGCCAATTAGTTGGATCTTACTACTTTTACAAGATTAAGGGCACAATCCTATGCATGTTTAGACAGAACAAAGCCAGCTGGGGAATGCTGGAGTTGGAGGACGTTTTTCTATCTAAACATGGATAGGATTGTGCCCTAAGAATTTGTTATGTCCTCTGCTTTCTTAGAAGGCCGTTATACGAAATTACCATTGGATCAGTATGTATTAATTAATTAATTACATTTCTATACCACCCAATAGCTGAAGCACTCTGGGCAGTTCACAACAATTAAAACTATAAAATAATACATGATAAAATACATTATAAAAGTTTAAAACTACAGTATAAAATAAAAATAAAAACCAAAATAAAACCTAGTGGCAGTGCAGAGATTTAAAATACAGTAATAGGTTTAAAACAGAAACTGAAAGACTACAATGCCTGGGAAAATAAGGACTTCTCACCTGGCGCCAAAAGGAATACAATGTAGGCACCAGGCAAGCCTCTCTGTGAAGCCTATTCTTGCGTGTTTTATGAAACTGTCACTGACGATGTTGTCCATTATGTTACCCAGTGTCCTCTTTATAAGGATCCATGTGAAAAGTATTTGTCTATGTTTAGGCTTGGGGAAAATTTAGTTACACCTAGTGAATTTGTATGTTTTCTGCATGATAATGAAAATTATGTTTCCTTGTGTGTTTTCTTATTTGTGCTGGCAGCCAGGAAATTGAGAGCTAAATTTGTTGTTCAACTCTGAATGATCCTTCTGTTTTTGTTAAACTAAACCATAAAATAATTACTTCTAAATGTGGTCCCCTTTTCAGGTCGACAGGCAGCAGTTTGAAGAAACGGTGCGAACCCTTAACAATCTTTATGCAGAAGCAGAGAAGCTTGGGAGCCAGTCTTACCTCGAAGGGTGTTTGGCCTGCTTGACTGCCTACACTATATTCTTGTGCATGGAGACACACTATGAGAAGGTAGGTTGGTTTCCTCTAGCCTCTTAAAAAGCAAGGAGGCAGTGCATGCACACTAGATTTGCCAACATTAGCGAAAAAATCCACAAGAATAGCAAAATAATCCTGTAATAACTTAAAGATGGACTTACTGTGGCCTGCAGAGGTTTGGGCTGCTTGCTGCTGTTGCGTGCCCAAGAATAAACCACTCTCCATTCTGGTTTCCTGGTAACAGGTAAGGGTACTTTTCTTTCTCTAATATCAGTCAGAATTGGGCCTAGTCCTGCAGAGGTGGTCAACCTGGATTTGGGCTGTATCACTTCAGGCTGCAGGTTGGAGGGGTCTCACATGATTAGATGCTTATACAGGAAACAAAATGCCCTCCATATAGAAAAATGGGTGTGTCAGGGCTAGGTGAAACCCCTTCTTCCTGGCAACTCATTTTCTACGTGGATGGATTTCTTTGGATGGAGAACATTCCATCATGCAAGCCCCTGTACATTAATTGAAAGTGTGTCTATTAGTGTGTGTTCATTTACTATTTGGCTCGCTGAGAGTGGAGCATTGGCAAACAATGTAGAAGTGTAAAAGTGTTTGGAATATCCCCTGTGAAGTGGTGGTCTGGGGAACCTAAAGAGAACTAAACTCTTTCCTTGCCCAAGGGAGTGCTGCCAGAGTGGTGTGTAATATGTTTCAAGAAACGAGATCTGACTAAGGGCATAAGATGGAGTTGTCACGATCTCATGATAGCCGAGGTCAATGCCAGCCCTCTAGGGCAGGTCACTGTGCCAAACTATCCTTGTGCTTGCTCCATTTTCCACCACCACCCAGCCTTAGATACCTTTGGTAGAAGTGGGCAGGATTCCTCCATCCTCTAAGCATTTACTCATGAGTAGGAAACAGTCCTCTGAAGTTCCAGTCTCAGCTGGTCAACACCTTGCCCATCCTTCCCTCTGTGCCTTCTTCAGTCACTCTGGTAAGTATATCCCAAACAGTCTAGGCAAAATGGGCAACAAAGTATGAAAGTGCAAATAGGTAAATTAGTCTAGCCCAATAATCCAAATAAGTTTAAGAAAGTAAAGATAAAAATAGTGTAGGGGAGATAAAGTAGTGAAGGTGCACAATAAAAACGGGAAAACCAGTGCTACACCAGAAATACTGGCCTGTCTAAAATCTACACTGAATAAGCTAGGAGAGCAGCTAAATTTACATCAGTGTCCCTTGTCGCATTCCTTAGAGCGTCTTGTATTCATGAAGGTGGATGGAGAGGGACAAGCAAGGGACAACTCAAAAAAGGCATTTTGCCAGATTTTATGTTGTTTGGCTGGAGGTGATTTTGATTGGCAGCAGCAGTGGAATTAGCCAATGGGCATCAAGTGACTGTAGGCTGTGGGGATGCCTAAGGAATAAAGCTAATCCTTCCCTGTCAGACAGGTCTGTGTGCCTGATAGACTGCAGGATGAGACATGACAGGACAGTTTGGACTAAATGAAGACCGCTGCCTCAGCCATTATAGGGAAAGCTAAAATGTCATCTTCACCAGGGTGCAGGGCATCGTGACAGGATCATTATCCAGTTCCTAATCGAATCACATTTTCTTACAACGCCCCTTATTCATAATCTGAACCTTGGACCGTCTTATCAATTTTTTTGAAGGAGGGTAAAACTCTCTGACCCATTTCCTAACAGTAAATTATAGGGATCAATAGAACTGGAAAGGACCTACTGGGTTTTTTTCTGGTCCAGTCCTGCGCTCTCAAAGAGTGCCTGCCGCCCCATAAGCATCAAATGACAGCAAACCTGTCCAACTGCTTCTTGAAAATTTGGGAATAATTGAATAAGCAGCCTTTACCACTGGTATGTATTTCCCCTGATGTTTAAATTGAGCCTTTCTCCTTGCAGTTTAAAAGCACTGTGCTGTGCTCCCTACCTGCCTTTAACACAGGCCAATGGTGCACAAACATGCCAGCAGGAGAGCCAGGTACGCAGCTGCACGCTACTACTTGGAGGAGAGTGCCTCTCTGTTCCCCTTGTCACCCATGTGCACTCAACAGAGAGGCTCTTCAAAGTACGAGGGAGATTTTTTCCTAGCAGAAACTTCCCCTCATGTGGGACTCCCTCCTAAAATCAGCAGCAAAGAGGTGGTCCTTCCTCACAGGAAGTCTTTATTCCCCTGGCACTTCCATTTCATAACAGCATCGCCAGGAGTTGCACCCATCTGCCCACTGGTTTTCTGGTCCGTGCGGAATTTTCAGCATAGAAGGATGGATGGAATTTTTTCCATCCACCACTTTCCTGGCATTTATCAAGGCTGTCTAAGTGCCTGTTGGCCAGACAGTTGAATTCACTTCAGGAATAAGAGATCTCCTTAGCTTTTTCTCGTAAGCCAGCATGACATGGTTCTCTAGATCTTCCAGTGGAGCCAGTTTCACACCAGTGTGCTTCTGTTTTTGATTTTATATAGTCCTGGTTTGGTGCCAGTCCCCTTGCTACTTTGAGGACTCTCAATAAAGTGCATTTATAATATTTGCTTTTTGAGATGGGATGCTGAAAGTATTTAGATCCAAACAAGTACATAGCCAAGTTGGCTTTCAAAGTTTGCTGTCCCTGACTTGGAATAAAACACACACTTTCCAAAGACCACACTTGTGTTTTAATGGGGTTTTTTTCTTCTGTAGATGAATAGGGCCTTTTCTGAATACTTCAGAAGAGTGATAAATGTTGTGGGCAGTCAGTTATTATCTGGATAACTTTGACCTATCCTCCTGCATAGAACACCTTTTCAGATTTTCCACTGGCGTTGGCAGTAAATGTGCCTTGAAGTAGTTGACGTATTTCATAAAACAAACTTCTTAGTTGGGTCAAGCTGTTCAACATATTACTGTTTTTAATATTTCCATGAATTAATGGAGTTTCTTAAACCCAGTTCAAATAAGTACGGATAAGTTAGGTGGATGTAAGTCATAATAATATTGACTGTTTATGAATGTGTACCCTGCCCTTCAATAAACAAACTTTGCATATAGAAAGCAATATAAAAACAATATAAAAATAGATCAACATAAACAACGGGACAAAAGCAAGAACTAAAATAGCTCCACCTCAAATTAACACCCTGGGAAAATAAAAATGTCTTCAGTTGGTGCTAGAAAAATAATAGTCAGTGCCAGGCAAACAGCCCTGCTGAGAGCTAGGTACCAGTTCCCTCCTGCCTTGCTTCAAGCAGCAGGAGCCTTGTAGTCAAGGCCTCCAAAGATGAGCTGAGCATACATTCGGGCAGGCTCACATTTGCGTGGTACTCTTCCACAGCATTCAAAGCACTTGACGTTCACAATCTTGGTAATTCACCCAATGCCCTGTAGGGTAAGCCATTCTTACTACTGCCATCTTAAAGCTAGGGCTGACAGGTTGCCTAAATCCGTTGGTAGTTGACATGGGACTTGTACTGTCTGAGCCAAGTAAGTTCCTGGTTCATCTTCTGTCTTAACATCTCTGTCTGTACATTTTCAGTCTTAACCTCCCAACAAAGGCGTTCCTTAGTAATACATTAATACTGTGCCTTGCTAATGTGTATTGCAAATTGTGATGTAACCCTGTGGCTGTTACGTCTAGTAAGCCAAGCCTGTGGATGTAGGGGGAAGGCAGCAAACTTTGGAAATGTGTTGTGCCGGCTTCACTGTTTGTTTCTCAGGTTTTGCCCATTCAGGTTGTTAGAATAACTGTTCACACACAACACAATGATTTGCTGGAATACTATATAGTAGAATCTAAGTTAAGCTTCACCTACAGAAATTGGATGATAACTGGAATGGATGCAAGTGCTATAGGACTGTCCCATCTGTCCTTTTCTCCAGGTTCTGAAGAAAATTACCAAGTATATTCAGGAGCAGAATGAGAAGATCTATGCCCCACAGGGCCTCCTCCTGACGGATCCCATTGAGAGAGGGTTAAGAGTTGTATCTTTTTCTGTGGCTTCCTCACCTTTTGTATTCTTGATACTTGAGGCATGTGTTCATGCCTTTGTCAGCTAATAAAATAGAATCTATGGTCATTAAAGAAAGCAATGGAATCCCCAAACTGAATCTGGGTAAACGTACTGGTGGCTTATATTTTATTTTGGGCTTTCGTCTGAAGAATGATTTAGCTTTTGTGGTGCAGTGCAAACTCTCAGCTATCTTTACAATAGAAATTGAAGTTCTTTGGCAGTTAGTGTGGGACTTGGGAGAGCTGAGTTCAAATCCCCACCGGCCACAAAACTCCTTGGATGACCTTGGCCCAGTCACTGTCTCTTGATTTTTGTCTACATCACAGAGATGGAGAACCATGTATGTGTCTTGAGTTCCTCAGAGGAAAGGTGGGATATACACATAATAATAACCCCAACTCTATGTCTCAGGAGTGGGGAACCTCTTTCAGCCCCAGGGCCACATTCAATTTTGGAGAAGCTCTCAGGGGTTGCATTTCAGGGTGGGTGAGGCTGAAGGCAAAGAGGGTAGAATCAAAGGCAAAAGGGGTGGGGATAAAAATGCCAGCATCATGTAGCCTAAAACTCTTTCTGCCAGAAACTCAGCCTTAGGAGCAGCACTTCAATCTTTTAGAATGGGGGGAAGGGGGCGGGGCCAGGGGAGGGGGTATGGCCATCTGGGGACCCCCAGAGGGCCAGATTGGGACAGTCCCTTATCCATGCTACACGTGAAGGGGTTTCGCATGTAATGAATGCTGCCACCATTGTGTTTTAACATGGTAGAACTTTGGTAGAGACTGGACTGCTCCAAGGAGTTAGTGGAGGAAAGAAGCGTCTTTTGGTTCTGCTTCTTAATCATTGTAGCTGCCACAGTTAAAGTTCTGTGAGCAACAATGGATATCGTAAGTGAGAAAATAATGGGAGTGATTCGTGGCTTCGTGCACATGCCTTTGCACGCCGAGTCTTGCAACATATTCACATATTAGTCTGCCTGTTTGGAATCCTTAAGGAGAGGGCAAGCTTCCTTTCCACCTCAGTTAATTGGCTGCTCCAGAAGGAATGAGCCTGGCAAGTAATCCCTTTTTTTCCTCTGGTGGGGATTTACTCCTGATAGGGACAATGCGGTGTGGACACTTGCTGGGAAGGGACAATGCAGTGTGGGCGCTTGCTGTGAAGGGACAATGCAGTGTGGGCGCTTGCTGGGAAGGGACATTGCAGTGTGGGCACTTGCTGGGAGTGCAGCAAACTACTTTCCAGGTATTTCTGCCTGCAAGGGGGCGCGGGGGCAGCTGGTTACCATGAGCTTCCTCCCTCCTTCAGGATTTCAAACAGAGGTGGGCTGGCTGATGCTCACTCACTAAGAGCATAACTTTTTAACCAGCCATTGGAAAGCAGGAATTACTCCAAGTGGATGGGTGATATAAGATGTAATACTATACTATCTATGTGCTCTTTTTACCTACGTTACTCTTTTGCAGCATATTTTCTTAACAGTCCTGCTGTGCAGATTGAAATTACCATTTATGAAGACAGAGGCGTGAGCAGTGGAAGATAAGCCCCTGACATCCAAGGTAAATATTAACGGTAGATGTTGTCTCTGTGACCTGTTTCTCTACTCCACAAAACCCACCAAAAATAGTCTCTCTCTGCCCACGATCCAAGATGCAGTTTATCCAGCCACCACATCAAGGCTTGGATGTTTCTCAGCGATCCTCCCAGCAGGCAACATTTTCTGTCTTCTAAAGTTTATAGAAAAAAACCTATATTGAAAAATGAAACCCAGATTTTTAAGGCCGTTAAACCTCAGAGTTCCGTTCTAGCGAAGGTGTGGGGTTAACTAGTGAGCAAAATGGCCTTTGTGTTGGGGGAGGGAGGGAGGGGTTACTGGTAGGAATGGAAGAGAATTTCATGTGGTTCATGTTTTGACAAGAACTTACCAAATTTTGCACTTCCCAAGTCAATTCGTGAACCAGAGAGCACTTATCCTTAGATATTTGCATTTTTCAGAATTTTGCAATGTGGTTCTCCAGGAAGAAAATGCATACAAAAATACATATATTAGAGAGGGTAACTGTACAAAACAGCATTATATTGAGGAAAATTACTTGCCAGGAATATATATATATATATATGTGTGTGTGTGTGTGTGTGGCAAACGTCCGTACAAGAGCGTGCATTAGGGAAAATGCACACAAAAATGCCTATGAATATGCGGGTGAACTTTAAAAAAAAGTTGCAAACTGATGCAGAAACTTAAAATCGGGGAAATGAGAATCTGAGAGAAACAGACTGTCAGATTTGTCTGTTCCTAGTTAGGGGGCATCCTTATTTCAAGGCACCACAATGAAAGGGAGCGTGCCAGAGCCATTGTGGGAGGGATGGAGGAGATGGCCATGGTGGTAGGCAACCCTAATGTTTGGCTACTAAGTTGAGTCAAAACATGTGGCCCTGAGCCACCGGGACAGGATGGTTGGGGATCCACATTAACAGCTATTTCATTCCATTGGTCACACTCTCAGAACCACAAACAAAAATGTAGAAAGGCCCTGGGAAGAAGAAAAGAAGCCGCAGCCAGCAAGGCAGACTGCCATCATTACCACCTCTTTAAATAGCCTCTTTAAAGACCACTTGCATGTTTTACTATTTTGATTAATTTCAAAAGGGAAGCCCTGGATCTCCTCTCAATTCTGGCTCATGGAAGTGTGGCAGTGCTAATAGCTTGGCTTGCTCGCCTCTCTCCCTGTTTTTAAATGTCTAACCTTGCTGCCTGTTTGAAAGCCTGCAGGCAGTAACTGCAATGGGGATGAATCCTCTGTAGCCAGAGACTTTCACTGACAGCCATGCAAAGGGCTTTCTTTTAAGCACTGTTCTTGACCCAAAGCTGGAAGATGCTACAGCAACAAGCTTCCTATTCCTTCCGTCAAAAATCTTGCCTACTGCTTTCATCCAATAATGTATCTATCAAATTATTAGGATGTTATAACAATAAAAATGAATGAAGAGCTATAACTAAAAGCAGAACAAAAGTTTGAAGAGTTTTGGAAAACAGGAACATCATATATCAAACTACGAGGAACAAAAGAGGCTTCTCATAATTGAACTGTGTATCTTTTACACTCCTTTGGCTTCTGTGCTGTTACAGAAAATCCAGTCTTTTCAGTGAGAGGCAGGAGGATAAAGGGGCAATGAGATAGGGAGGATGTGGTGAGAAGGTAAATTTTTGTGTGTCAGTTTGGGCAGTTTGTCAGAACGCAGAAGTTGCTGGTTTGGGACAATACAGATGTAGTCAAAGCATTCCAGAAAGACGTCCACTATGTCTTAAATTTATGTAAGGTGTTCCTTCATATGTACATTGCCTCATTCTCAAGATGACAGTTGTAGGAGTTTGTTACCCAGTCATCGGTGGAGAGTAAGATTTCCTAGCATCTTATTTAGGGCCCATTGGGCCAGAAGCTAACCAACCGCCAACTAACAGATGAATGTTCTATACTGAATGAACTCCTGCTGGTGGTTGTATTGGCCTCTATGCCTCCCTCCTCCCCATCATTTTTATTGGATTTTTATTGCAGAGGTGGGCAACCTGTGGCTCTCCAGATGTTTTCACTTAAAGCTCCCATTATCCCTCACATTGGCTATGCTGGCTAGGGCTGGCAGGAGTTGCAGACCAAAACATCTGGAATGCCATACGTTGCCTGTCCGTACTACTTTGTTAGCTACCCTGGGAACATAACCTTATGTTGAAGGTGCAGGATACAAATCATACAAATAAATATATATCATATCAATAAATGCAGGGTCAAACTCTGCCAGAAGACTTGCCCATAACCTTATAATTTTCCACCCGAGGTTTAAAAGGGTGGGCAGTTTGGATTATTTCAAATATGGACTGACCAAGGATGTGGTCAGTATAGGGACTGAATTGAGAACAAACAAGTTAAATCTTACGCTCAGCTCCAGAATGAATGGGGGAGTTACAACCCCCTCTATTTGAGTCAGACAAGACATTTTTTACTTGGGACAGATCAGGGACAGGGGGAAATCATCGAACAATGTCTGATTTTGAGACTATAATTAGGAAACAGAAGAAGTAATCACAAACGTTATCAGATATTAAGAACAAGAACAAATTCTGTGCTCTCTGTCCCTATCTTTATATTTAAAATATGTATATGCCGCCCTATAACTATGTTCTCAGGGCAGCTTACACCAAGATAAAAACCACAAGCATATAATGAATCATTACAGCAAAACCATAGCCCAGCTGAAGCGACTTTGAAGCAGGAACATATTAAAAGCCATTGGAAAACAAAAAGGTCTGGCGCTGAAATGAAATCAAGATAGGTACCAGGCAAGCCTCTCCTGGAGAGGACACTCCATAACCAAGGGTGCCACCACTGAAAAGACCCTTTCCCCAGTTGCCTCCGACTGCACCTCACCCAGCAGGACACCTGGAGAAGGGCTCTGAAAAAGATCTTAAACCTTAGTGCCTTTTAAATCTTGGATTTCTTTCATCATTCCTTTCGCTTCTTTTGCAGCCTTTCTGAGGAGAAAAAGCAATTGAGGCACTGGGGTCAGCGCTGTCTGCCATCTTTCCCGGCTCTTGCAGGATAGACTTCTGTTGACCTTTGTTTGACTTTGCTGCCTTAGGCATTTGTGGCTCTTCCATGGGTATCAGGACTCTCCCACCTTAACATCCCTTAAAAATAAATAACTCCTAGTGCACGAGGACGAGTGATGGGCCTTGTATCTGCAGATGGTGGAGGAGCTTGAGCAGATGGCATCCTACATGGCTCCCCACCCCAGGAGGGGGGGCTGGATTGGAACCGGAAGTCATTATTGAAATGATTTGACACAGGGCAGTTCCTTTAAGAACATTGCGTTGGCTTCAGACTTGGTCATGCTTGGAGCAGGCCCATTGATTTCTACGCTAAGCATGACTTAAGTCTGGATCCATCCTAATAACTAAAGCCCTGCCTAAAGTTGTTATAAAAGTAATTTATATCCAATCTGCTTTTGGCTTTTTTGGAGGAGAATGTTGTCCCATAATAGCTTTTGGCTAAGGCATGCCTCCTTTTGGTGATCTTAGGATATTCTAGCTAGTCGTTTAAAAGGTGTTACCAATCGCTTAATACTTGAGAGGAAGATCACATGCTATGGCTCTTGTTTTCCATGGTTGAAATATGTTTTTTCCCTTTCTGCAGCCACATCTGTTTGGCACAGTGCATTAGATATGAGTCATTTATCAGCTGCTGGTGCTAACCAGAATGTTTTGTAGGGAGTCTGAGCGATTACACACACACACACGCAGAGCGCCTGCTGCGGTGTTCAGACCACTGTGAAATTGCTACACTGGAGGAAGGTGGCCTGATACCAAGCGTGTACATGGCTTCATAAATTTCAAATGTGTTGTTTTTGTTCTAGCACAATGATGTTAAGCTTTCCAGTAAGATGGGGTGGGGGAGAGAAGCTTTGTAATCTTGCTGGCTCCCAAAGATGACTTCCAGTCTCATTCCAGTTCTGATCACCTGAAGTTTGCTTGCTTTCCAGGGAATTCATCATGAGTGCTACACAGCTGATAGCATGGTGCCAAAAGACTCCCATTTGTGCACTGTCTTCTTGTCTAGGATACAGGCCATGAACCACTTAACAGTGGTTGGTGGACAGTGGGAAGGGGAGTTTCAGTGCCTGATGTTCATCAAATTGACATAGTTGGCACCAGGCCACACGACAGCCCACCATGGGTTGTCTGAATGGGGAGCGTGCGGCTGCCATTTTGTACATCCAACCCCCGAGTAGGGGTTATCATGTCATGCGAACCCAGCGAGCAACCCTCACATAACCCTAGAACATCCCATAAACCATGCTCGCCGGGTTCGCACAACACAACAACCACCAAGTGGGGGGTTGGATATGCAAAGTGGCGCCCACAAGCACTGCAGCTCATCGTTGGTTAAGTGTCATCTGAACCAGGTCACTGTGAAATTACAGATGCAACCCTGGGTATCTGCTGGGTAGCCAGTTAGTTGCATTTGTTCTTCTTTACTGCAGTTTGGTCTCAAGCAGGAGTAGCTAATCTCTGCATTCCTGGAGAGGGGCCACCCTGTAATGGATTCTTTCTTTACTCTGTAATCTAGCCATTTATGTAGAGGATAGAAGAATCTGAAAGGGTCAACCCCTGTAATAAAGTCAGCAAGGGCTTCACAGCTTAAGAGTGCATGTGCTTGGATGGTACAAAGTCAAGGAGCGGGGAATGGGAGGCGGGCAGTTCTGGGTCCGGCAAACCTCCATGTGCAAACGACCTTACTAGCTTACTGCAAGTGCTCAAGAGAATATTTGCCGCCTCCTTATATATTGCAGGGACTTGGCTCAGATAGTGACACAGATGGGTACAGGAGCTAGGAGTGTTTTTCCTGGGCTTCTGTGGCATTTGGATCCTTTCGGTAAAAGGCAAACTTCTCAAGGTGAGCTTCTGAGAGCCATGCTCGTCATTGCTGCTGCTTCCCCTAAGCTTCTTCCTGCAAAGGGACAATTGGAGAGGGTTTGGCTTGTATTCGTACTGACAGCGGGAAGCATCGCTCTGTGAAATACGGGGCTTTCAGTCACTTGCAAAGGAGACTCTTGTGAGCACAACTGGAGCTACTCCTGAACAGCGGGTGCCTTGCGGTTCCCTCCCCCAGCAAGCTTCCCACACCTCTGAGAGGGTGGAATCACGCTGTTCTAGACGTGTGTCGGTTTGTGTGTTTTTAAAATCTGTTAACCCGTCTCTCTCTTGCCTTCTAGGGTCCAGCTTGTTTGTCCCAGAAAGTTCCCCTGCCTCCTTTGTCATAGCATCATTCCTTTCTGCTGCCTCCAACTCCATGGTGCCCTCCACCACAAGGACTAACTTCTCAAAATCCTAATCCTCCTCCTTCATGGGGAGACCCTGTGAGCTGGCCAGCATCCATTTTGTGTTAGTATGGTAAGCCTGAAGCAGCGGTGTTGTCCAGGTAGTGAGCTTCTAAGATGAAGTTGAACAGCTGTGGACAGCGGGCGTGAGACCAACCAGAAGTCACCCAAGGGCAACATGGCTCCCTCTGCAGGCCCTGGGTTTTTATCAACTTTTCAGAAAGAAAGCAGCAATGTGGCCTCGGAAGTTGAATGTCTGAAAATGAAGCCCCAAGTACATGAAATGGGACATGGTGTTTTTCTATCTCTCAAGAAGAGACTCAAAACAAATACCATCTTGAGCTGAAGGCTCCCTTGGCAACAACAAAAAATGCAAAGGGCCTCTATTTTTAATGCTCAGCCAAGAGCTGGCATAATTTTGGGGATATGGAGCCTCTTGTTCTTGCTGCGTCTTTCAAGAGAGCAGATGGTGAACTGCTTGTTTTGTTAAATGTAAGGAAGTGTGGCAGCCAAAATGTGTGCTGTACCAGTAAATGTAACCACCCCCTGCTACACTCCTTTTAAGTGTTCAATATGTGAACTCGATAATAAGTGGCTTTCCCAGTTGGTTAGAAGTTAAAAGTTTTAGGGCAAGCAGGTAACTTGACTAAATGATGTTTTGACGG
The DNA here is from genome assembly GCF_057233095.1 of Heloderma suspectum. Classification (NCBI taxonomy): domain Eukaryota; kingdom Metazoa; phylum Chordata; class Lepidosauria; order Squamata; family Helodermatidae; genus Heloderma; species Heloderma suspectum. The sequence goes on from NC_139463.1 coordinate 42,753,757, forward strand.
TGCTTTGTCTCTGTCCTCTCACAAAGTGTGTCTCTGCAGTAGTACTTCCACTTGCGTTCAACATTCCTCCAGCAATGCTTGCAAAAATATATGGAACATTTAATCTTCTGAATCGATACTAACTGAATCAAATGTTTCTTGTTTAATTCCCTCTCCTTTAATTGAAGTGGTCCCTTCAGTGTGTGACATTGGGTAGAAGCTGACAGAGTCACTCAGCTGCTTGGAAGTCGCTATCTCCTATGCCCAGGAATTCAGGGGTTTGCCAAACAAGGCCACTTACAAAATGGATGGAATACTTTGACTTTTTTTGAGTGAAGAGATGCCAATAGCAGATCACAGTCTTCAGATGGATTGTTCTTCAATTCCTGCTCCTTGCTGGTTTCCTTATCCTCCCCACTAGAAGTCTGTTTAATATTATAAGTGTATAAACACCGGGTTTTTTCTAATCTGTAAAAGTGTTTTGCCTTTTGCACCCATTACGATCAGTTTTCAGAAATATTAATGGATTAGTAACTTTTTTCTTAAATAAATTGTTTGTCATTTGCTAGCACTGACCTGAAATGCAGGCTTCTTTGTTCCACAAAAGTTGAATTGATGGTGTTTTGTGGGAATTTGAGATGTTCTCCGTTTCGTGTGTTATATATTCTCATTCTCTCTTTCTTGTCCAATAACTTTTAAAATGGCAATATAAGAACCTCTTGAAGTTGTATGAATGGGTGTTAGAATGTTATGATTGCCTTGGTGACATTCACACACGTGCTACTCCACAAACTTGATTTTTGCAGTTGGCCCAGATCGATCTCCTTCAGATAACCCGGTTCCATGTGGATCACCTCATCTGCTTATCAGGAAAATTGTTCCACAATGGGGGGAAATGGCTTGTGCATATACACTTGCATCTGGTTAGAGATGGTGAAATGTGTGTGATGCAATCCTCCCATTAGCTATGTATTCATAAATTCCTTTGACTCGAGCAAGATTTCCACATCAGAAACCAAGCTCAGGATTGTTGCCGGGGGGGGGGGGGGGTACTCTTGAGTTTCATGGATTCACGGACTTGGTTCATCTTAGTTCAGATGCCTCTATGAAGCCCACAAGGGGAGCTGGAAGGCAACACCCCTCCTCCACTCTGGTCCCTGAGCAACTGGTGCTTAGTGGCATAACATCTCAAACTGGAGTTTTATCTTCCATGAATTTACTTAATCCCCTTTCCGAGCCATCTAAGCTTAGTGCCTATTACCAGCTGATTTAGAACATGGGGTGGGAAAAATCCCACGGTACGGCCTTCCTGGGCTTGTAGCACACACAGAAGATTGTAAAACTTGAATGTTCCTATGCATACAGCAAATCTCTGCATGTACAAAGCTAGCATGTTGTGTAACCCAAAGGCTAGCTTGCCAGAAGCAGGGTACTTATGGAGAAGCTTTCTGGCATGGCCTGGTACCACCTGTCTGCTGACTGGTGAGAGATGGGGTTGTGGGCGAGAAGTAAGAAAAAGAATTGTGCCTATTAGGAGGACTTAGTAGGGTGGTGACAGAGGTGGACGGACTCGACCTTGGGGGAGCTGGGGGTGGCGACGGCCGACAGGAAGCTCTGGCGTGGGCTGGTCCATGAAGTCACGAAGAGTCGGAAGTGACTGAACAAATAAACAACAAGTAGGGTGGTAAAGGAAAGTCTTGTTTCTTGTTCATGGAAACTTGCATTTAAGTTGAAGAGGCTGAAAGTAACTCACCCCTGCAATAAATATATACAGAAGCACAAGCAGAGCCTGCCAAAAGCCCATCTGCTGAGTACTCTTAATTTGAGATTGGATACTTGTCTTCAGTATGCAAAACTCTTTAAGGTCTTTGCATTTTGATACAACATTATTTGAAAGCATCGAGGGTATTCCATTAGGAGCAAGGGAGAGAACGAATCATAAAAGACTAAGCCTATTAGCCATCACGATTAAAAGTTCCACTAGTTGCCAAAAACAACATAGCAGCCTGAAGTTCTCAATGCAGCACCACACTTCGTGGCAAATGTAACTTACTGCATGTGCACACCTGTGTTTACCACAGCAAACGTACAGCATGGGCAGCAGGGGTTCACAGGCATTGTTTATGCACGTGCATGGGTGTTTAAAGTATGCAGCTACCACTAAGTAAAGGGGGGGGAATCTGCAGAAAGGGGTTGGGCAGGAGCTCTGGCCAGAGGTAGAGCAGCCGTACCCCTTAACTCACTGGTGTTGGCACATTGCTCAACTGACCAGCTGACTATTGTCAAACGACAACTGAAGGGTTTCTGTCTCCATGTGAGCTGGCTTCAGTTCCCTCATAGGCGCTTTACAAGATTAAGGTCTAGAAACGTTAGCTTTCAAAAAGTTAGCTGGTATTGTGAAACAGTGAAATTAGCTAATTTGTTTTTATAATTAGCACGAGTATCAAGCCTTAAGGCTTGATCCTTTTGCTATAACAGTAAAGTTAAAGCTTTAGAAATACTTAACCATTTCCTTGAAAGAGTATGATGGGGCAAATTTACCAGAAGTGTTTCAAGCAGTTACCCTCTAATTGTACCCAAGCAGCAGTGTAGAATTAGTTTTCAGGGGTACTGGTATGTGGGGGGGATGTGCTCCAGGATCCTTTGGAAATGCTGGGGCATATTTTTGTTCTCCAGCCTGCTTGACAACAAAACATTGAATACTGGGTTTGTTTCTGCCACAGTTGTGTTAAGTCCTGGTGTGTCATGCTCACAGGGCAGCATTGCCTATTGCAACCAGTCCATGTGCAGATGTGTGTGGTAAAATAGTTGTCTGTGGTACGCTTCGGTTGTCAGGGTAGCAGTGGATGCTGCTTGTCTGTAGGTTTGCCCCACTGTGCTGCTGTAACATTTAAAAACCTGCAACCAGAGCCCCTCATATCCATCCTTGCCATAAAATCGTATCTTGCGTAAGGTGGCAATTGTAGGTTGTGGGGGCAAGGGGGCACCATCACCCCCTGTCCTTATGGTTCCAGGCCTTTGAGCATGATAACTGTGATGTGGGTTGCACCTATGGGAAAAGTGACTCCTGTGGTGGAATTATAACGTGTGTAAAGGGTATCTGCATTCAGCATTAGCTGCAGAAGTAAGGCAAGATTTCCCTCGCTACCACCTGCCCAGACTGGCATCCCAACTGGCTTCCTTACATGGATTATTTTAAAGAATGTTCTGTATGGACGGAATTATATGAAAGCAAACCTGCTAGAGCGGACACCAGAGCACCAAACCATGGTGGTAGTTAAGAGTTGCTATCTTGGGGGGGGGGGGCATTTCTCCCCCCTGCAGATCTGTGCCTTTAACAGCTGCATGGCAGGCAGAAATGCAAGAGGTGCAGCCCCACACCCACCCCGGGTGTCCAGGTGCCCTATTTTAGGGAGGACAGCCTCTCTAAACATTTGAAGGTGTCCTCTGTTGGGTAGGCTGCCCAGTCTAAGTCTGGTTTAAAGACAAAGAACCATCAAAGGGAAAATTGGGCCCTTGAAGTTGCCCATCAGCATTTAGCACCTGGAGAGCAGACTGAGGAACAGGGACACAGCTCACCTGGTCACCATCTTCCCTGCTAGGTGAGATGTATTTCTATTTAAATTATAGTTACTATTTCTACATTCGCATTTATACAGACTCAGTTTCAGGGGCCAGGGGTGGTGTTCGAGTTTCAGTGTATCACTCAATAACCAGCCAAGGCTTTGGCACACGCATCAGACCAAACACAGAAACAAGCAATATAGAATGTCAACAGACAAGGAAGTCAAATTAAGCATGAAGAGTAAGAAATAATTTAATGAGCAGCCATTTAGTATTTGTATACTAAAAATTATTAAAAATTATTAAATTAATTAAAATAGTGCAATGACCTGTGTTATCTGCCTACATTTATACATATACATTTGCATGTGCAACTTGGTGTCTGTTTTGGCAATGAGTAAGCGCAAGAAGATGAGCTCCTCAGGTCGGAAGGTGTCCAATATACTACTGGGGAAGAGCAGAGGGAATTTCTAAGTAGCGCCAGAAAGAGTGAAGCGGCTGGGCCAAAGCCAAAAGGACATTCAGCCGTGGATGTGTCTGGTGGTGAAAAGAAAGTCCGATGCTGTAAAGAACAATATTGTTTAGGAACCTGGAATGTAAGATCAATGAATCAAGGTAAGCTGGAGGTGGTCAAACATGAGATGGCAAGATTGAACATCGACATCTTGGGAATCAGCGAACTAAAATGGACAAGCATGGGCGAATTTAATCCAGGTGACTATCATATCTACTACTGTGGGCAAGAATCCCTTAGAAAAAATGGAGTAGCACTCATAGTCAACAAAAGGGTGGGACAAGCAGTACTGGGGTACAATCTCAAAAACGACAGAATGATCTCAGTATGAATCCAAGGCAAACCATTCAACATCACAATAATTCAAGTCTACGCCCCAACCACTGAGGCCGAAGAAGCTGAGGTTGATTGGTTCTATGAAGACCTACAACACCTAGAACTAACACCAAAAAAAGATGTCCTCTTCATCATAGGGGATTGGAATGCTAAAGTAGGAAGTCAAAAAATCACTGGGATAACAGGCAAGCATGGCCTTGGTGTACAAAATGAAGCAGGACAAAGGCTAATAGAGATTTGTCAAGAGAACACGCTGATCATAGCAAACACGCTTTTCCAACAGCACAAGAGGCGACTCTACACATGGACATCACCAGATGGTCAATATCAAAATCAGATTGATTATGTCCTTTGCAGCCAAAGATGGAGAAGCTCTATACAGTCAGTAAAAACAAGACCTGGAGCTGACTGTGGCTCAGATCATGAGGTTCTTGTTGCAAAATTTCAGCTTAAATTGAAGAACGTAGGGAAAACCACTAAGCCATTCAGGTATGACCTAAATCATATCCCTTATGAATATACGGTGGAGGTGAGGAATAGATTTAAGGGATTAGACCTGAGAGACAGAGTGCCTGAGGAACTATGGACAGAGATCCGTAACATTGTTCAGGAGGCAGCAACGAAATCCATCCCAAAGAAAAAGAAATGCAAGAAAGCCAAGTGGCTGTCTGATGAGGCTTTACAAGTAGCTGAGGAAAGAAGGGAAACGAAAAGCAAAGGAGAAAGGGGAAGATATATCCAACTGAATGCAGAGTTCCACGGAATAGCAAGGAGAGACAAGAAGGCCTTCTTAAATGAACAATGCAAAGACACTGAGGAAAACAATAGAATGGGAAAGACTAGAGATCTTTTCAAGAAAATCGGAGATCTCAAGGGAATGTTTTGTGCAAAGACGGGCATGATAAAGAACAAAGAAGGCAGGGACCTAACAGAAGCAGATGAGATTAAGAAGAGGTGGAAAGAATAACTATACAGGAAAGATCTTAATGTCCCTAATAGCCATGATAGTGCGGTCACTGAACTTGAGCCAGACATCTAGAGAATGAAGTCAAGTGGGCCTTAGGAAGCATTACTAACAACAAAGCTAGTGGAGATGACAGTATTCCAGCTGAGCTATTTAAAATCCTAAAAGATGATGCTGTTAAAGTGCTGCACTCAATATGCCAACAAATTTGGAACACTCAACAGTGGCCACAAGACTGGAAAAGGTCAGTTTACATTCCAATTCCAAAGAAGGGCAACGCCAAAGAGTGTTCAAACTACCGCACAATTGTGCTCATTTCACATGCCAGCAAGGTGATGCTCAAAATCCTACAAGCTAGGCTTCAGCAGTATGTGAACCGAGAACTACCGGAAGTACAAGCTGGGTTCCGAAGAGGCAGAGGAACTAGAGATCAAATCACCAACATTCGCTGGATCATGGAGAAAGCAAGAGAATTCCAGAAAAACGTCTATTTCTGCTTCATTAACTACGCTAAAGCCTTTGATTGTGTGGATCACAACAAACTGTGGCAAATTCTTCAAGAGATGGGAGTACCAGACCACCTTACCTGTCTCCTGAGAAACCTGTACGAGGGTCAAGAAGCAACAGTAAGAACCGGACATGGAACAACCGGTTGGTTCAAAATTGGGAAAGGAGTACGACAAGGCTGTATATTGTCGCCCTGCTTATTTAACTTATATGCAGAGTACATCATGAGAAACGCTGGGCTGGATGAATCACAGGTCGGAATTAAGATTGCCGGGAGAATTATCAACAACCGCAGACGATACCACCCTAATGGCAGAAAGCGAAGAGGATCTAAAGAGCCTCTTGTTGAGGGTGAAAGTGGAGAGTGCAAAAGCTGGTCTGAAACTCAACATTAAAAAAACTAAGATCATGGCACCTGGCCCCATCACTTCTTGGCATATAGAAGGGGAAGAAATGGAAGCAGTGACAGATTTTATTTTCTTGGGCTCCAAGATCACCGCAGACGGTGACCGTAGCCATGAAATTAAAAGACGCTTGCTCCTTGGGAGGAAAGCTATGGCACACCTAGATGGCATAGTAAGAAGCAGAGACATCACCTTGCCAACAAAGGTCCGTCTAATCAAAGCTATGGTTTTCCCAGTAGTAATGTATGGCTGTGAGAGCTGGACTATAAGGAAGGATGAGCGCTGAAGAATCGATGCTTTCGAACTGTGGTGCTGGAGAAGACTCTTAGGAGTCCCTTGGACTGCAAGGAGGTCAAATCAGTCCATCCTAAAGGAAATCAACCCTGAGTGCTCATTGGAAGGGCAGACACTGAAGCTGAAGCTCAAATATTTTGGCCACCTAATGCGAAGAGAAAACTCCCTGGAAAAGAGCCTGATGCTGGGAAAGACTGAAGGCAAAAGGAGAAGGGGACGGCAGAGGATGAGATGGCTGGATAGCATCACCGATGCAATGAATATGGACTTGAGCACACTCCGGGAGAGAGCGCAGGACAGGGAGGCCTGGCGTGCTATGGTCCATGGGGTCACGAAGAGTCGGACACGACTGAACGAGCGCAAGCACGCGTAGGTAATGCAGTGATGCTTTGAGCTTCACCCGTTGGACACCTGCCTGCCATGCAGCTGCGCCAGGCTCAACAGATCCAATGTGGGGGGGGGGGGTGAAGCGCGGAGGCCTGGCATTCGCTGCGCAGATCTTCCGCCCGGAAGATAGGATATCGTTCCAGCCTCGGGGAGCGAGGCGGCGGGCCCTTTAAGAGGGGAGGGACCGTGCGGGCGGAATTTCCCTCATGAATATTAATGAAGGGGCGGGGCGCTCCTTTTCCCGAGCGCGGGGCGCTGACGTCACTGGGCGAGTCCCCCTCGCTGGGAGCGGTGGCGGGAAATCGCGGCGCTTGCTCGGCGGCGATGGCGGCGGCGGCGGAGGAGGAGCCGGATCGGGGCTCGGAGGCGGGCAGCGAGGAGGTGGTGCTGACCCCGGCCCAGCTGATCCGCAGCCTGGAGCAGGTGGGCGAGGGCGAGGAGCCGGGCGCCTGCGGCTGTATCCCGTGTTAGCCCTGCGCAGGGTAGATCCATGGAAGCGGAGGGGCGTCAGCGACTTGTGGCTAACCTGGGTGGATCCCATTAATTTCAGTGGGTCTACTCTAAGTAGGACTGACGGGAGATGCAAGCCCCGGGGCTCTCTCGTGGGCGGGATGGTGCAGGAAGAATGGGGCCGGGGGCAGAGGAAGGGAAGCCCGGCAAGGAACGCTGGGTTTGCTCTAGTTTAGGACAGAGAGCTGAGAACTGATCCCCCTGTAGCCTTCTCCAACCTGGCGGGGGATTATGGGATGTGTAGTCCAACACACCTGGAGGGTGCCAGGTTGGGGAAGTCTGGTGTCGACCCTAGAGCAGCCTTCCCCACCCTGGACAGATCTGATTTGAGGCATGCTGCTTACTCGGAAGTAAGTTTCATGAAGTTTAGGGTGCAATCCGATGCATGTTTAGACAGAAAAAAAGCCCACAACTCCCGTGGCTGGCTGGGGCATGCTGGGATTTGTAAGCCTTTTTTTCTATCTAAACATGCATCGGATTGCACCTTGAGTCATCTGCCTTAAGCGGTCCCATAGCTGGCTGTGGGATTATGGGAGTTGTAGTCCCAACAAATCTGAAGGGTTGGGGAATAAAGTGTTAGCACCGCCTATATTTGTTTGACCGCAACACTGAAGAGGGATGCCTGCGATCCTGAAGTCTGTCCACTCCTGGTTTAGAGGCAGTCGATGTCATGGGGCTTGGAGGCTGGATCACAACCGTCCCTCCCAAATATAGCGAGAGCAGCGAAAGCCTGTGTGGTGTAGCGATTAGGGTGCTGGCCTGGGACTGGAGAGGCCTGGGTTCTACTCCCCGCTTGGCCATGAAGCTCACTGGGTGACTCTGAGACAGTCGTTGACTCTGAGCCTCACCTACCTCACAGGGTTGTGGTGAGGATAAAATGGAGAGGAGGAGGAGGACCACATAAGCTGCCTTGGGTTCCCTGTGAGAGAGGGAAAGATGGGATATAAATTAATTAATAAATTAATAACAACAGTGATGATGATAATGTATTCAGAAGATGTTAAGGGCTGGGAAAGGGTCTCAGTGTCCAAGCGACCATGAAGCCCATTTTCTGCTTTTACTTTCCAGGCCTGGATGAATGAGAAATTTTCCCCTGAGCTGCTGGAAAGCAAATCGGAAGTTGTTGAGTGTGTTGTCGAGCAGCTGGAACACATGGTGAGAGCAAAGGACACGTGTTCTCTGGTCTGCGTGACGCTCTCCAGCTCTAAACGCACAAATTAACCTGAAAGGCAGCCTTCCCAACCTGGTGCCTTCCAGATGTGTGTGACTGCAACTCCCATCTTTCCCATCTGGAGGGCACCAAGTTGGGGAAGGCTGGAATAAGCAATCTATATCTAACTTGGGACAGAGACATGACGTCATCCATCCATCCCAGTCTGCCAGCATTGGGTCACACTCCGGCGTGACCAAGAAGAGCTGCAATAAGGGTGTACGGTTGGAGGAGCAGCCTTGATTTTAAGTGGCTGGGGTTACCAAGAGCTGGGAACAGAGTTAGCCCCCCACTCCAGGCTGTTTCCAGGTGTCCCCTCTTTAAGAACAGCCCTGCAGCATCAGACGAAGGGGCTAACTAGTCCAGCATTGTTCACACAGTGGCCAACCAGCTGCCCATGGGAAACCCACAAGCAGGACACAAATGCAACAGCACGCTCCCACCCATGTTCCCCAGCCACTGGTGTACATAGGCTCACTGCCTCTGGTTCTGGAGGTAGCACAGAGCCATCCGGACCAGTAGCCATTGATAGCCTTTTCCTCCAGGAATGTGTCCAACCCCCTTTTGAAGCCATCCAAATTGGTGGCCATCACTACATCTTGTGGTAGGGAGTTCCATAGTTGAACTCTGCGCTGTGTGTAGAAGTCCTTCCTTTTCTCTGTCCTGACTTTACTTCCTCCCACATCAGGAAACATCTGCCATTCATGTCTATACAGATGAATGAGTTTGGTCAGCAAGCAGGTCCTTCCTAACAGCTCTGATTTCTGTCTTTCAGGAAGAGAATCTGAAACGTGCGAAGCGGGGGGATCTTAAGGTCGGCATTCACCGCATGGAGGTCGAGAGGATCCGTTATGTCCTCAACAGCTACTTGCGCTGCCGGCTGCGGAAGGTAAGGACCTGTTGGATCCAGTTCCTGAGAGTGAGACTGTTGCCCTCTACAGGAAGCATGTAGAAATAACTGTGTGCGTGCATGCGCATGCTTTCTGTGCGCCAGCCACATGCCCGTCCTGTCTGTTCTGTCTTTTCCCTTCCCTGTTGAACATCTCAGTAAGATAAGATGTAGGCTCCCATATTTCTCTGCAGGAATGTATGACTTTTTCCAGCCTCCTTTCCCGCTATGGCAACTTTTCCAGACTTGGTGCCCTCCAGATTTTTTGGACTACAACTCCCAGCATTCCTGACCATTGGCTATGCTGGCTGAGGTTCAAAAGTTCAGCACATCTGGAGGGCATTAGGTTGGGAAAGGCCGCCATAGAGAATAGAGTTCTGGATCAATCCCTGATTTCCAGTGGAGGTTTTTTCTGGTCTCCCCTCTGGTTTGTTATACAATTTCCAAGCCTGTTGCAAGGGCCAGAGTGCTTTGCCATTCTTAATGTTGTTTATTTCCTCTTGAAGATAGAGAAATATTTTCCCCATGTTCTGGAGAAAGAGAAGACTCGGGCAGAAGGAGAACCATCCATCCTATCTCCAGAAGAGTTTGCCTTCGCGAAAGAGTGAGTAAGTGGGGAGGGGGAGGTGGTGAGCAAATGGCAGATCTTGTCCCCAATGACTGTTTATTTAAATTTTAGTTGTATTTAGCCTCTTGGGTTTGGATTAGCTATCAAAATTTTTAAACCCAGTCATATGCATAACTAGGGTCGCCGACTGATAAGGAAGAAATCCTTGCCTGGTGCTGTGCCTTTAAGAAGCCGCTTGATCTGCAGAAACCAGCTGGTGAGGCTGTTTCACAGCTTAGAGATGAATGTGGTCCCACCTGCTCAAGCTGTTGTTAAAGGCATAGGAGCTGGAGCAGGTAACAAAGTTGGCAACTCATCACACAACACTATGCGCACAGCAGGTTAAAAAATATACACAACTGAATTGATGAGAAGCCTTCCATCCCAGAGAGCTTCTCTTTGAAATGTAAGAATATCCACACTGGGAGAAATCCAGGGCTCTTTGGATTCTGCGATCGTACTTTGCAAGCGTCAGGCATTAATCCTAGGGGGAAAATTAAGCATCTAGGTGAGCCTCTCTCCAATCAGGCACCCTCCAGATGTGTTGGGCTACAATTCCTGTCTTCCACATCCAGCATTCCCAGGCTGTGTACATTATGCCTAGAGTTGTTCACAACAAAGCAACTAGCTTCATATAACACTATCCAGAACAGTTTCACAATATCAAAACAATAATAATAATATAATACAGGGGGTGCATCTCTCCATCAGGGCCATTTGTTTTATTTTTATAGCATTTTTATTCTGCTGTTTAGCCAAAAAACACACACCCTACAACAGCTTACAAAGATAAGAGGCAAGAGGCTTACAGTCTGAAAGACATGGACACAAAAGGAAGGGGACTGGGAGGGAGGAAGAAAAAAGCCAATTCAGGCTGTAGATTCTTAGTTGCGACGTTCACCAGGTCATCGATACAGTAGAAAGGCTGCTGCTTGCTCTCCCTCTGATGCATCCATAGTGCCAAGACCTTGCAACCTAGACACCTGACATGCATACCAAGGGGACCCTAGGCGTGTTCACCTCCAGGTTTAAATGCATTAAGGACACAATCCTATGCATGTTGAGACAGAGAAAAGTCCTACAACTCCCAGCATTCCCCAGCCAACTGGGGATTGCACCCTAATTAACATGCATAAGATTGCACCCTAATCAATTTAAATGCGTCCCTGTGGTTGAAGCTTGCAGTAACATCTCCAGTCACTAGGGGCAGATTTCCTTTTTTTAAATATATTTTTATTTATTTTATCTTTATAAATGAAATATACAATACCAAACATACCAACAACCTGATCAATACTAGAATTTCCCAACAATACAATATTCTGATGAGGACAGCATAATAACAAAAAGAGAAGGAAAAAGAAAGAAAGAAAGAAAGCAAAGGGAGGAAGAAAGGAGGTGAAGAAAAAGGAAGAAGGTTCTTTCTCCTCCCCCCCCCCTCCCTCCCCCTTAAAGAATAAAATTTAAACTCCAATACCCCCCGGCCTCCGATGCCATTCTGTTTTACAAACTATATCTATAACCTTAACAGTCTTACAGTTTAATAAACAACCTTACATTTCAATATCATATCATCAATCTCATATCCAAGAAACAGGTCTACAGTTCATTCCCAGTAGCCTACATTATTATTACTACTATTTCTACTACTACTACTAATTTTTTTTAAGGAATATAGTGTTATATAATAATAAAACTTAAAATAAACCTTCAACAGTCAGTAATATATTTTATACTAGATATATAAGTACACATTGTACCCTCAAACAATTAATTTAAATACAGCATACCATATCTATTTTGAAATAAAAAATATAAAGAAAAGCAAGAAAAAACAAAAGATGAAAGAGAATAAGTGAATATATATATAAACTTTTATCTTCTGACCTAGCCTGGATCATGTAGACTAAACACAAACAGTTAACAAAGCTTGTTTAAAGATTCCAGTTCATGGGGTTGTAACAGGAATCTCGTGCATTTTTACGTTCAGCCATGCCTCCGCCATTTCATGATTTATAAACTTCTTCATCTGACCTTCAGGCACAACACAAAGTGTAGCAGGATATTTTAAGTAATATTGTAAGTTCATTTGTTTTGCCATATTTTTTGCTTTGATAAATTGCCTTCTTTTATTTGCCACCTCTTTGATGTAATCTGGAAATAACATAACTTTATCTTGTTTCCAGGAAAGGCTTCCACCCTCTCTTGCCAAATGCAGGATATAATTCTTTGTGGAGACTTTTGCAAATTGGACTATGATGGTATAGTCAGTCCCTTTCGTATTTGGCACACGAAATGCCTGCTCAATATCAAGTAAATAATCAGATGGGATAGGGAATATCTCATGCAAAAGTTTATCCACAAAAATAGGCAATTTTACATCATTAGACAGATTTTTAATCCCAATAATAGGTACATTGGATCTTCTTGTGAAGGCCTCCAGTTGAGAAATTCTGTCAGAGGTTTTTTAAAACAAATTTGTGTCGAAGTTTCATTCCCTGCTACTCGGTCTTCTAGCTCGTTAATTCTCGTCTCCATTTTTGCCATGATGCATTAATTAAATCGACGGCTCCTTACAAGGCGGTGATGGAATTTTGGATTAAATCCAACCTTTTGGCTTGCTCCGTAAATTGCGAAGATAAAGTCTTTATCAGAGTAACTAATTCCCCTATACCTTCTGTTTTCGAAACTTTTGACACAGGAGGTATGGGGGGAGTTGGCGGTGAAACCATCCTCTTTCTTCTCCTTGGTGCATTCATGTTTCTCTCAAACAGATTTTACAGGTCCTTGGATGTTCTCAGATGTTGTTAATATTTCTTAAATCATCCCACAGGAGTTGTTGCTATTTCTTGAAGCATATATTATTATGGTACACGTCAGCCCTGTTTTCTCCTATGAAATAGGAGTTTCATCACAGATTTTTGCATTGGTAAAGTTCTGGGGAGATAATCCTGGAATCCAGCCCCCCCGCTATCTCGAGGGGGGTACTTTACTCCAAGATGCTGTCCAGATGCTGCCTTGCCCCCCCTTTAATTCCAGGGGGGAGATGAAAAGGTTTTTCAATCTTTTACAAAGCTGTTTGAGAAAGCTCCCACGGGAGAACCCATGGGAAGCTGCCAGAGCGACATTGGTTCCAACAGGAAGTCCCACTAGGGGCAGATTTCCCAAACCAACACGCAGCTTTGTGGTCCGTACAGTTTAATGCCAGGGGAGATGAGTGGGCTGAGGAAAAGAGGACTCTGCCTGCCTGCTCCCTCCTGCGGTGGGGCAGCCCCCTCAGGGGGATGGAATGGACAGACTCCTCCCTCCAGGGTCTATGGGGATGCAGCATAGCAGGGGCAGCACCTAGGGCTGCCAGCAAGCATAGTGTCATTCAGGTGGGATGGACACAAGGTGTCCAACCCTGGCAGCTGTGTAAGTCTGCGTGAAGGCTTTGCTACATCAAACTACAGGCTATTCCAGCCTGTGCGAAACTGGGTCCGTTTGCTAGCGCATCATAAAATAGCTAATATCAAAACAGTCCATAGCCAGCAGTAAGAGAGTGAGACGCCGCTCTAGCCCAGGTGATAAGTTGCAGCAGGAGCAGCAAAGTGGATCCCTTTTGAAGAGCTTCAGGGGGAAGCCTGACTCTGGTCACGTTCCTCTTGAAGGCAAAGGAGCTGGGCTGCTACAAAGCCAACAAGCTGGCAGTCCTACACAGACCAGGGCTTAGCATCTGGTGGAGCAAAGAACATAGGAGCCCGCCTGGATCAGACCCAGGGTCCGTCTAGTCCAGCATTCTGTTCACACAGTGGCCAACCAGCTGCCCACGGGAAACCCCCAGGCAGGACTTGAGTACAACAGCACCCTCCCGCCCATGTTCCCCAGCAACTGGTGTCCTTAGGTGGATTGCTTCTGATCCTGGAGGTACCACACCACCATCAGGACTAGTAGCCATTGATCGCCTTCTCCTCCAGGAATTTGTCTAGCCCCCTTCTAAAGCCATCCAAATCGGTGGCCATCATTACATCTTGAGGTAGCGAATTCCATAGTTTAACTCTGCGCTGTGTGAAGAAGTCCTTTTATCTGTCCTGAATATTTATTTATTTATTTCATTTACGTCCCGCCTTTTTTCCTCCTTAAGGAACCCAAGGCAGCATACATAGTCCTCCTCCTCCATTTTATCCTCGCAACAGCAACCCTGTGAGGTGGGTTGGGCTGAGAGTCTGTGACTGGCCCAAAGTCACCCAGTGAGCTTCCCTGGCCGAGTGGGGACTAGAACCTGGATCTCCCGGCTCCCAGTCCAACACTCTAGCCGCTGCACCACGCCGGCTCTCCCACCAGTCAGCTTCATGGGATGACCCCACTGGGTTCTAGTGTTGCAAGCTGCAGTCCCCCACCCCCCGTCCTGTCCGGCCCCCAAATATTGTGACGATGTCTCCTCATTGAACTTCCACATTCTCATGACCGACCGCCTCACTTTTGTGCTGTCCTGTCTCCGGCTCTTTGAGTTCCCTTCTCAGACCAAGACCAAAATGGTGGCTTTCTTTCAGGTACATGGCGAACACCGAAGCCCATCTCAAAAATATGGCTTTGAGGCACATGCCTCCTAACCTGCAGAAGGTGGATCTCCTGAAGTCTGGTAAGGAAGGCCCAACTTCACATTGGACTGCCATGGTAGGTGCAGGGCTGCAGAAGCCGAAGAAGACAGCCTCTGCCCGGAGAAGCTTGCAGTCTATGTCAACGTGGTGTCCTCCAGTTGTAAGAACATTGGAAGAGCCCTGCTGGATCGGACCCAGGGCCCATCTAGCCCAGTTTTCGGTCCACACAGTGGCCAACCAGCTGTTGATGGGAAGCCCACAAGCAGGAGATGAGTGCAACAGCACCCTCCCACCCCTGTTCCCTGGCAACTGGTGTACATTGTTTTGGACTACAACTCCCAGGACTCCTTTCCATTGGCCATGCTGGCTAGGGTTGATGGGAGTTGAAGTCAGAGGGCGCCAGGTTGGAGAAGCCTGGTCTAAGTGTAGACAAAAACAAGGAGTCTTATGGCACCTTAAAGGCTAAAACATTCTGGCATAAGCTTTTTTGGACTATAGCCCACTTCATCAGATGTATGGAGTATTCTGGAGAGTTGCAGGTTTATATAGGGTATGTATGGTGAGGGTGGTAGAAGGAAGAAATGCAAACAGTGAGGTCAGAAGGAAATTAAGTGCAAAAAGTGACAATCACATTATTAACAGTGGTCATTCACAGTGTATTAGCTGCTGATAACACAAACATCCTGCCACTACGTAAGCCAAATAAGATACGTAGTGTGATAAAAATCCGTTAGCCCCATTCAAGCCACTGGTGATAGAATTAAACCTGCAGATGAATTTTTACTCGGCCGTCTTTTGCTCTAATCTCACTTTGCTCCACAAGGGCCCCTTTAAGGTCAGGATGAGTTTCCTGGGAGGCTGACGTGGTCTGCCACTGGTTTCTGAATGTTGCCATTTCTGATGTCAGATTTGTGTGCCTTTTTTCTTTTCCGTAGAGACGGGCCTGTTTGTCCTATGTAGAATGCAGAAGGGCACTGCTGACGGAAGACGGCACAGATCACATTGGAAGCTTACACCAGGATAAATTTGTTAGTCCTTAAGGTGCCACAAGAGTCATTGTTGTTTTTTGCTGCAATAGGCTCAAGCAGCTGCCCTCTGGAAACCGTAAATGTAGACAGTGGCTTGGACCCTAATTTTCCTTCTGTGGTTGGAGCAAGAGTTCACATACACAGAACTGTGATTCCCACCTGCTTGCTTCCCTCTGCAGTCCTCTGGGCTCCTGAGGATTTGCTCCTTGGGGATGGTTGACTCTTGATAATGGTGTGGGATATGGTGCAGGAGCTGCAGATAGATTAAAAATGTGATTAATCAGGCAGTGGATTTTTAAAAATGTTGACTTTTAAGGTAAGTGCGTATAACAAAATTGCAGACAGCAGGCACCAACTTGGAAGAGGCATTCCCCCCCCCCCCACCGCCACCTTTAAAAGCTTTGGTAGCTCTACCTTGCACTCCCCCCATGTAATAAAGAGCGATCCACAGCTGATATAGAAGCTTTTTCCCTGTGTCCATCTTTCTTTACAGTTCCCAAACCAAACCTGGACTCCTTTGTGTTCCTGCGAGTGAAGGAGAGACAGGAGAATATCCTGGTGGAGCCAGAGACCGATGAACAGAGGTAGGGGAGGGTCTGCGATGGTATGGCCACAGATAACCAAAGACAGGGTTTGTTGAGCTAACCAGCTCCAGGAGCAAAAAGGGAGAACAAGAGCCAAATGACCAAAATGCATTCCCATGCTCTTATTCTTGTGAGGGGTCTGGAGGTGTACCCAGGGCCAGCCCTACCATTAGGCAAAGTGAGGTGGTTGCTTCAGGCAGCAAATGCTGAGAGGCGGCAGCAAGGTATTAGAGGAGGGAGTTGTGTGCCACGTGGTCTTCCCTATACTCCCTCAGCTAGCCTGGTGCCCTCAGGTATGGTGTCCCATCGTCGGTGTTGAAGAAAGAAGTTCAGTCTTGAAGAAAAGGCTGTTGGAACATGGGGAGGGATGCCATCTTGCTCGTTGCCCCAGGCAGCAAAATGTCTTGGCCCTGCCCTGGGTGTATGCCCTTTCCCTTTTTAACTACTAGTTGCCTGTAGTAGTAGAGAAACCAAGAGAAGCTCTCCCAGGACCGTCATACTGGGTTTTATCCCTCCCTCCCTGATTCTCGCCTGTTGCCACTCCTAAAAGATGCTCACCTCCTGTTAACCTTTTCCATGGCTGGTGTGTAAGGCTGCAATCCTATGCGTGTTTAGAAATGCTGGCTGGGGAATGCTGGGAGTTGTAGGACTTTTTTCCATCTAAACACACATAGGATTGCGCCCTAAATTGCTTTTCTTCTAAGATGCTTTGGGGCAAAGGATCTCAGTCACTGATTGTGATGTCACTGACATCAAACCTGATTTGAACGGGCTTCAGTCTTGCTGTTTTGAAAGGTTTGATTGATGATTGTTTGAACTCAAGTTTCTATTTTAAAGTTTGGTTCTTACTATCGTTAGCCACCTTGAGGGCCATTACCTTGATGGAAAGGCAGGGTATAAATCGAATGAATAAACAATTAGTATTTCTGTTTTAAAGCAGCCTTCCCCAACCTGGTGCCCTCCAGATTTGTTGGACCAGAACCCCCACGATTCCCAGCCATCATGGCCAACGGCATTGATGCATTGAGCATTGATTAGGCACTCAAGGCAGCTAACAACGATAGGAACCCAATTTTCAAATTAAAGCTTAGTTAGGGGAGGCCATTTTGGAGTGTCCAATGTTTTGCCACTTTTGTTTTTAATTACATTTTTGCAGTATAAGCCACCCCAGGGAGAAGGTGGGGACGGCAGCTGGTTTTAGGCAAAGGACGTTAGGGTCCACCAAGTTAAGTGTTCACGAATGGACGTGCAAACCGATCCTATACGTCTCCATTAAGTTTGGTAGGGCTTACCCCTGAGTAAGCGTGCGTAGGATTGCGATCTGAGCCAGTGATGGCAGTGTTGTCTCTTTCAGAGAATACGTGATTGACCTGGATGAAGACTCGCAGCATCTGATCCGATATAAAACCGTGGCTCCCTTGGTGGCTTCGGGGGCGGTGCAGCTCATCTAGGCTGCATGACAGAGCTGCCCAGGACAGTCCTTTCCAAACGCCAAACAGCCGGATCGATCCAGTCTCACTGTGGGCTGCTTGGGAACCGTCCTCCCTTTCGAGCTTGGGAGTTCAGCTCCATTTGCTCGCTGGGCATCAGGTGGCTGGACGACTTGATGTTGCTGAAGCGGTGACATGGAACCCTGTCTGGAAGAATGTGCGCAGTTGACAGCGAAGAAGGGAGGGCGTTGTCGCTGGAGAAAGGCTTTTGCGGGAGACACACACCCTGCGCTGGGCTGCAGAAAGAGTCTATCTGCAGAACTGCTGCACGTCCAGGAGATGGCGTGAGCTGATTCTGGATACGATGGCCAAGCAAGTTCTAACATAACAGAATTGAAACATGTTGCCCCTTAGCTGTAAAGCAACCTCCCCACTTGGGCCCCCTCCAGATGTGTGGAGCTATAGCTCCCATCATCCCCATTTGGCTGGGGATGGTGGGAGTTGCAGTCCCACACGTCTGGCCAGCGTCTGGGTGGGGAAGGGTATGGGGGCGCACTGGTGAATGTGTGCGTGAACGTCTTGTAGGACTCGTCAGACAGAGACTAGCGGTTCACTTTTCCCAGAGCCGGCGTAAGTCAGTTTTGTTTGAAACCACTCTGGGCCCAGGGGTCTCCGCCGTTCATTCTGGTGGTGCTGGTGCTCAACCTGGTTTGGCGGGGTTTCCAGACTTGTTGTTTAGAAAGGCTTGAAAGGTTGTATGACATCTAAGCCCTTAGCAGCTGGATCATGCCTGGATGTCCTCATTGAAGACTTCAGATCTACAGGAGATGCCAGCTACCTCCTACAGAGTAAAAAATGATAGTTGCTACATGTGCAGGAATTAAATTGGAGGCCCTGTGTTGGGCAAGGGTTCCCAGCTTTCATTTTTTTCAAGAGGGCTGTCCACCCTGCCATTCTTCATACACCAACACCCCCCTCTGCCCCCTTGAACCCTGTTCCCATTGTGGGCCCTTGTACTCACTGTGGGTTGTATCCAGAGCTGTCTGTCTGCCAGGGGAAGTCCCGTTGCACAAGCAGAAGTCTGGTTGCATGATGTTGGATACAGCTCTGTGTGACGGAGCCACATTCCTGCTTCCTTGTCTGGATGGGAGGGGAGGGTCCATGTGGGTGGTGGGGCAGGCAGGATGGAAGAAGCTCCATCCTTGCTGCTGCAGAGCCATTGAGCTGTGATCCCTGGGTTGCAAATCTGTGGCTGCATGCTCTCGCGTCCTCTTGGCCTCTCTCTGTCCTGCACAGATCCTCCCTTTTGTAAGGTGGCTGTCCCTCTAAGAGAAGGAAACCTTCTCTTAGTTTCCATGATCAAGCTGGAGGCCGCTGGAGGTAAGGGGAAGAGGTAGACTCCGATTTTAGGTAGACCTCTATGGCCTCTGGCTGTTCAGACAATCTCCGTAATGATGCAAGGACTAGGAGAACACTGGCTACTTCCCCCCCTCCCCCATCGGCAAATAAGCCCAATGTTGAGCATAGAAGGAAGAATTCTCAAAGAATTTTATTTATTGCATTTATAGCCCACCTTTTTTCCTCTTGCAAGGAACCCAAGGCTGCTTACATTCTCCTCCCCCTCCCCCTTTTATCCTCACAACAGCCCTGTGAGGTAGGCTGGGCTGAGAGTCTGTGGCTGGCCCAAAGTCACCCAGTGAGCTTCCATGGCCGAGTGGGGACTAGAACCCAGATCTCCTGGCTCCCGGTCCAACACTCATCGCTACACCACGCTGACCCTGTTTGTGTTTGCGATAAATGTCAGGAAAATCCAGCTATCCTTAGGAATTAACCTCCTAAAGGGGGGGGGGGGGGTCTCCCAAGATTTTTGGACCTGTGAGCGCATTTGGGAATTTGAGAAACAGCTGTGGGTGCCATTACAAAATAGAGGAATCACAGAATAGGGTTGGAAGGGGCCTACAAGACCATCGAGTCCAACCCAGGGAGGATGTGACTGGTCACGTAATGGCTGCCGTGGGGGCCTCGCCAGTCAAAAGAGGTGTGCATGTGTGGGGAGAAATAGCGAGGTTAGGGGCTGGGGGAGGGAGAGAAAGAGGGAGAAACAGTAAGGTAAAGAGGTGGGAGGGAGAGACATAGCAAGATAAAGGTGCCTGGAGCGAAAGCAAGGCTAGAGATGGAGTGGAGAGAGAGCAAAGGGGAAAGGTCTGCGGGGACCGAAGAAGATTGGGTGGGGCCAGAAAACCACTCCTCCACCTGCCCGCTGAACAGCTGATCAGCAGCAGTTTCAGGAACCGGAAGGAGAACCTGGCACCCTAATGTTTTTTGAGTTTATTTAATTTTTTTTAAGGGGCAGGAAGCGGAGAGCTTTATGGGTGCCATTGGGAACCCCTGTACTAAAAGGCTTGTTGCAGCCTTTCCCAATCTGGTGCCCTCTAGGTTTAGCGCTGTGACATTCTTTCATGTAAGTGGCATTTTGCTGTTTTAATATTTTTAATTAAAAAATCTGTAGCTGGGAAACTGTTCTAGCACTACTTAAAAGATTGATTAAAAGAAATGGATGTAAAGGGTATGGCTCTGTCTCCCCCAAACTGGTGTCCTCTGGATGTGTTGGACTGCAACTCCCATTGTTCCAAGCCAGCATGATGGGAATTGTAGTCCAACACATCTAGAGGACACTAGCTTGGGGAAAACTCCCCCTTGGGTTAGAGCTTCTCCCATTGGACTGAATGTGATCCATAGAGAGTTGCCTAGTTCCCATTTTAAAAGTCTCCCAAAGTGCTTCTTGTTGCTTTGAGCCACTTCATCCAACCGTTGCTGTTCTCAGCCCGGCCCACCCGTGTGCCTGCGTGTGCACCGCAGCGCAAGCTTGCATCCTTCTGATGTTACGGTGGCATACAAGGGTGGCCGAGCAAGAAGGCATTAAAAGCCGCCTGTCCTTTTTGCCGCCTTGACGGTGTGTATAAAAGGGTGATTAAAAGGGGTGAGTGGGAGTGCAGGCTTCCCCAACCTGGTGCCCTCCAGATGTTTGTGGCTTCAACTCCCATCTGCCCCAGCCAGCATAGCCAATAGGAATACTGGGAGAGCACCACTTTGCAGACGGTTGGAGTGCTAACTGTGTAGGAGGGAGTTCTTGGGCAGTGCAGGAGATCTTCAGTGGCTTTTGGCCTTCTCCTTGACGGAGCCGCAGGGCCGGCCCTACCATTATCTGGAGTGAAGTGGACGCCTCAGGCGGCAGAAGCTGGGAGATGTGGAGCAGCAGGGAGTGGTTTGAGGACAGCCTTGAGCCCTCCAAGTTGGCCTGCTGTCCTCAGGTGTGGGCCCAATACCCTAAGTCGCCCTTCCCTAACCTAATGCCCTCCAGCATGGTCATTTGATGATGGAAGCTGTAGTCCACATCTGAAGGGCCCCCCTTTGAGCAAAGCTGATCTAAGTTCTCTGGACAGTGCGCAACACCTTAAAAGCACAACATGGGATGCTGTCTCATTGCCCAACTGGAAGTATGATTTAATTCACAGTCTGGTTGGCTTCAGTATGTGGAATGGGGAGAGAGTGGGGGGCACGGTTTGCCTTTGCCTCAGGCAGCAAAATGTCTTGGGACAGCTGTGCTAAGTGGACTTTTCCGAATGTCTCTGACCCAGGTGCTGGCAGCAGTTGGCTGGCTGTGACGTTCATGTGGGAGGCAAGCCAGGCACAAGACCGGCCTCTGTTCATAGAAGCCCTTGTTCCCGGTACTCGCATCAGGGCTCCTTCCAAGGATGATTAGCAGCTGAGAGGCTAAACCTGACCGGCTGCAAGCCTTTGGCTCTGCAGACAGAACTCTGGCTTTGGATCTCCGCTTGGCTCATTCTCAGTGGTGTAGCGGTAAATATGGAAATGCAGGAGCTCCTTGTGACGGTCTCTAAGGGCGGTCCAAAAATTTCAGGCAGCTGTGTCAGTCCAGATCAACAAACCAGTTCTAGGAGTTTTCCTCTCCATAAGGAGCACATCTTTGGTAAAGTGAAGAGGTCTTAACTGCCTGTTCCAGAACAAGTCATCCCAAATACTTTGCATTCCACCTTGGAACAATATATTGTTACTTGGAAAATTCATTCCCGCCACAGCTACAGGGAGGATCGCAGCTAAGCTCAGAGGGAACAGGGAATTCTGAGCGGGCTGGCTGATGACATCAGAGTCCCTGCTAATGAAAAAGTGCCGGGGCTGCATCCCTGCGAGCCCGGCCTCCACGACACCACTGCTCATTCCCTTCAAAAGGTTCGCCTATCTCTTCCAGGGTTTTGCAATGTAACATAGCCTAATAACACCTTAGAGATAAGCTTTAAATTGGGTAAAAGGTATATGAATGTATGAAATAATACCACTTCCAAGTAAGGTTGCCATCTTCCTCCTGCCCCTGGGCAGGGCTCCTGTGTCTTTTAACAGCTGCATGCTAGGCAACAATTCAACAAGAGGTGCCCTTCCCTCAGCAGAGATGTAGTGGAAGACAGATTTGACTCTGGAATTCATGGTTGCACAGACCTTGGAAGGGGGGAACCTCACTTCCCACAGACCTCGGTGGCTTTTTTCCCATGGGCAAGAGCCCAGCAGGAGGTCAGTGCTCCCCACCATGGTACCCTCCAGATGTGTTGTCTACAACTCCCATCATCCACAGCTAACATGGGAATTGTAGTCCAGCACATCCAGAAGGCCTTCACTGCCTTAAACCCCATTCCTATCAGCACTCATTCCAGAGCTGGTGATGCCACCCTCATGCCAGCGCTCTCAGGTGGGCAACTTCCCACCCTCGTCATGTTAATGCGGCCCGCTCACCTCACAAGTAAGTCCTCCTCCCTGTGCTTATTTCCATACCAAGCTTTGAACACCCCCAAAGTCCGTTCCAAGCTTTGCCCCTCACAACAGCCTTGCAAGGCAGGCAGCTCTTACTCCCATTTCACAGCTGGGGGAGCTGAGGTTCAAAGGGTGCAACTTGTCAAAAGCCATATTGCGAACCTACAGCAGGGAACCCAGATTTCTCATGGTCAAAGCTAATCTTTAGTCACAGGAGCCCGATGCCATCACAGGGGGAGCGATGTTGTGCTGCACAAGATTCCCAGGAACCTTTTACCAGGGAAGGCTGGTGGCTCCAATGTCAGTGGGGCTGTGCATCCACTCTGGGCTTCAGTCAGAACTCTGAAGGAGCTAGCCAAGGAGCTTGTTCAAAACCTTGGATGGCTCCTTTAGAGTTCTGGCTGAAATCCAAAGCAGATTACTGCCCCACTGACATCAGAGCCGCCAGCCTCTGCTGCCTTTCACAGTATCTCCACACACCCCACACTCCGATCTGTGTCCATATATATTTTTTGTTGTTCAGTCGTTCAGTCGTGTCCGACTCTTCGTGACCGCATGGACCACAGCACGCCAGGCCTTCCTGTCCTGCGCTCTCTCCCGGAGTGTGCTCAAGTCCATATTCATTGCATCAGTGATGCTATCTAGCCATCTCATCCTCTGCCGTCCCCTTCTCCTTTTGCCTTCAGTCTTTCCCAGCATCAGGGTCTTTTCCAGGGAATTTTCTCTTCACATTAGGTGGCCAAAATATTTGAGCTACAGCTTCAGTATCTGTCCTTCCAATGAGCACTCAGGGTTGATTTCCTTTAGGATGGACTGATTTGACCTCCTTGCAGTCCAGGGGACTCGTAAGAGTCTTCTCCAGCACCACGGTTCGAAAGCATCGATTCTTCGGCGCTCAGCCTTCCTTATAGTCCAGCTCTCACAGCCATACGTTACTACTGGGAAAACCATAGCTTTGATTAGACGGACCTTTGTCGGCAAGGTGATGTCTCTGCTTCTTACTGTGCTGTCTAGGTTTGCCATAGCTTTCCTCCCAAGGAGCAAGCGTCTTTTAATTTCATGGCTACAGTCACCTGCTGACTAAGGATAACCGTTCCTGCATCTGATGAAGTAGAATCTCGCCCACAAAGGCTTGTGCTATAATAAATGTATTAGTCTTTAGGGCGCAACAACTCTCTTCGTTATTGCAAAACGCACGCACAAAGAAAACCAGCTACGCTTCTGGAAGATTCCCTTGCCCTTCTGGTGGGAAGGGGGGTGAAGAAGACCGTGTGTCTTCCGGCCCCGTGTATTATTTCTCCAGTGCCGCATTTGGAAATCCTGGGCGCAGTTCCTCAGGAAAGGCATTTGCTCTGCTCATGCTCAGAGGCAATATCCCTCCGCCCCAGGAATGAGCCCTGCGCTGAAAACGGCTTCCATGCGGGGTTCACCTCAAGCCTTTCCATCCAAGGCAAACTCTCCCTCCGAGGAGGGCGACGGACTGAGCGTGGGAGCCAAGCCGGGAAGCTGCCCGGGTCTATCAGCCCTCGGGACGGTGGGGGGCGTGGCCCGGGCGATGGGGGCGTGGCCGTGCCGGCCCTGCGTTCTTTCTCACGGCTTCATTCATGCCTTGGACGCTGCGAGCTGGGGATCCGGGCCGTAGCTGAAGCCGTGAGCTGCGGAAAGTGAGTGCCCTGGGTGGTTCGTGGGAATGACAAACCCGTGCAAAAGGGGTGAGGCAGAGGAGACTGGGGTGTGCCAGCCGTTCGCACGCTCTAGTCTCCCCCTCGAGTGCCTATGCGACGAGGTTAACATGCATTGCCCCCCACAGTGGTGCTAAAAGGGGCGGGGGGGAATGCCATCAGGTCCAGCTTCTCTCCTGACAGTATTGCAGTGCAGTGAAAAGCTGCACATTCCCTGTTCGATGCCCCAACGAAAGGTGCCCGAGCCCTGCAGTTTGTTGGGGAAGGTTCCGTGGCGCAGCGGGACAGCAGCCGCGTTGCATGCGGAAGGTATCAGGTTCTACCCCTGGTGTCTCCAGCTGGGGCTGAGAAACACCTGCCTGCAATCCTGCAGGTAGGTAGGTAGCTGCTCCCTGCCCATGTAGAACAGCCTTTCCCAACCTGGTGCCCTCCAGATGTTTTGAACGGCCACTCCCATCATCTCCGGTCATTGGCTGTGCTGGCCGAGGCTGATGGGAGTTGCACTTTAAAACATCTGGACAGGGATGGCCCGAGACATTTTGCTGCCTGAGGCAGACCAGCAAAAGGCGCCCTTCCCAAAGTCAAGGTGCATAGTAACCAAGGCTATCCGAGTTATCTTGGCACCTGACGGGGGTGGGGAGAATCCCACAATCACCTTTTCCCCACCCTGGGAATAGACATACAAAAATATCCAATGAAATATTTGCTTCCCTTTCACATCACATACAAAATTAGCCGCCTCAATCTGCCTAATGGCAGGGCCGGCCCCGCAGCTGGAGGACATCACATTGAGAATGGCTGGTGTAGCTAGACAACACTGAGATGGACAGGACAGTGATCTCACTCAGCATAAGGTGGCTTCCTATTTAAATCAGCCCTTTATTCAAAACCACGAGGACAGGAATCTTACTTCATAGTTATGGGAAGGGCTGTAGCTCAGTGGTAGAGCACTTGCTTTGCATTCAAAGGGCAGTATCCAATGGTAGTCCTGCTTAGATTACGCACATCCACTTCAGTGGGTCTACTCTGAGTAGGAGTACCATTGGCTACTACCCCAAAAGTCCTGGCATCTCCAGATAGGACTATGAAAGACCCCTGCATGAAACCTTGGAGAGCTGCTGCCAGTCAGTGTTGACAATACCGGGCTAGATGGACCAATGGACCAACGCAGTATAAAGCAGCTTCCTACATTCCTTTGGTCACCTTAGGCGATTGCCTCAACGTCAAACCAGGAAGAGAAGGCAATGGGTGATTCTGAAATGCTGGAGACTTGCATGGGTACAGCTACTCTAGATTCTCTGTGTAAAGTAAAGTAAAGTAAAGTAAAGTAAAGGCACTTGTGAATACAGCCATTTTCTTGAACTGCAAAACATTGCAGGTTGGGTGATGTGCAGGGGGTGCATGTGGAAATTACCTGCCTTGACTGTCTGAGGTTGGGAGTTGAGTTCAACAAGAAGAGATTACTCATTATAAGAGGACCGAGGTAGGTAAGTAGACAAGGCGGCAGGGTTGGTGATGGAGCTGCCAACTTCTCAGCTGACTACTGTAGCTGTGCCTTTAGTGGCAGCTTGATACACAGATCTTAGCAGGTGGTTGTCCGTGCCATAAAAAGCTTGAAATGCCTCTCCTAAGATGCTGCTAAAGGCACGTTCCCTCCACCCTTATTCTTTGGAGTAGACGTTAGCAACAGCAAAGCAGAGAGTATCTGGAGCCGCTTCAAGCGAATTAGCACCATACCCCCTTCATAGGCCAACCACTGATCTATTAGTGTGGTTTAACCCATGGCACAAAGTGGTCTAGGTTCATCGCTTGCCGTAACCCCAGTGTCATTTGAATAAGGCACCTGGGTGTGCTCCCTCCTGGGGAGGCCCAGGTTCAAATCCCCACTCAGCCTTGAAGCTCCCAGATGCCCTTATGCCAGTCACTATCTCTGAGCCTAACCTACCTCGCAGGGTTGTTGTGAGGATGACATTTGGGTGGAGGGGTGGGGAGAGACATATACACTGCCTTGCGCTTCTTAGGGAAAAGATGGGATAGAAATAGAATCGGAAGGGACCATGTCTCGAGGGTGGAGTGCCTGCTTTCCATACCAAAGGTCCTTCCAGATTCAGTCATCTCCATCTAAGACACAGCATAGCAGCTGAGAGTCTTGAGCTGTGACCCAGGAAGTCCCTGGTTCAGATCTCGCCTCTGCAAGGAATTCTTTACATCAGGAGTGGGCCTGCAGCTCTCCAAAAGCCCTCTGTGAGCGATCAGTTCAGACCTATGGCAAGGAGAGATCTATCCCTACCACACCTGGGCAGACAGCGAGGAGGAGAGAGGGGTGGGGAGAAAAAGAATGGCCTCACCCACTTTGAAGCCCTCGTATGGCTGGCTTCAGCCCTGCCCACAGCCAGCATGCAGCCCCCAACAATTACCCCGCAGGTTAGAAAAGGAAAAAGGGGATCCTACCCCTCCTCTAGATGAAAAGCCTCTTTCATTTCCTTGGCTCCCCGTCTTGCAATCACTGGCCTACCCTACAGGGTTGCTGGAAGGGTCATGCGCGTGAAGAGCTTTGAGCAACCTTAATGGCCGCAGTCCTCCACGCGTTGTCTAAATGCCCTCTGTGGGGCTGGCATCTGCACAAGTATGCATAGGGCTGAGCTGCACAGTGCTATATAAATGTTGAATGGTTCTTAAATATTGCCCTCATGTTCCTCTTGGCAGAGCTAGCCAGCCAGTCTGGCATACCCCACCCCCCGCCCCTTATGCTTTAATTAAGCAAGGCCTCCCTGACCTGTTGCCCTCCAGGTGGGTTGGACTCCAACTCCCATCATTCCCAGCCAGTATTCATAAGTGTAAGTGCCTTGCAATTCACATGGACCTTCTCCCCCCCACCCCCAAGGAAACAGACTGAATTGCTGCCCTTGTTTCACCCTTGCTGCTGGGAATGCAGCCAAAAGCTCCTGGAAAAGGTCGGGAGGCTAACTAGATCTAATGATGGTAGACCTGGGTAATGTCAGCCTGCTACACAGCGGTAAAACAGGTAGCAGGGGAGCTGTTCAAGCACAGGAGTAGCAGGAGGATTAGGGTTTCCAGGGCAGAAGAGCCAAGACTTTTGGATTAGCAGGCCCGATGACATCATTTGGGGGTTGGACTCGATGGCCTTGTAGGCCCCTTCCAACGCTACTATTCTGTGATCTGTCACACACCCCACCCCCACCATCAGGCTTCCCTGCTCCCTCTTTCCTTCGCTGCAATTCTCACAGTAGCTAGGGAGGACATGAATTTTCCCAGCAGCAGTCTATAGTTGTGAGCTATCCCTGTTGTCATGCAAACTATCTGGGGGTGGAATGGGCAATTGGTGTCGAGGGCTCCTTAGAGGCCTCTCAGTCTCATCCAGTGGCCAAGTCCAGACACAGACAAAGGGATTCCTTTCAAAGCTTTATTCTTCTTTTACAACTTAACAACTATACCGTTTGCAACTAGATCTGAGCAGCACAGTACCTATGCCCTAAGTTGGAACAGTTGGTCCCCGTTTGAAAGGGAATCACTGGCAGACCCCTGAACTTAAGGACTGGGGAGAGTCCCTCCCCTTTTCCCTTGGATCCTCTGGGCGCAGCCGTTGTTTGCGCGCCAGCCGGGCACTACGCCTCCTTTCTGCGCCCTCCATTTGGCGCCACTCCCTGCGTCGGCGTCGCACGTCCATCAAGTCTGCTTCCCGCGCTCTGTCACTCCCAGGACTGCTATCTAAGCTAGGAATGCTGGTGGGAGGAATCTCCGTCAGCTGTTGGCCCTGGGAAAGAGGGGTGCGCTCCTCTCCCAGGAGCGACTGCTCTTCCTCAGAATCAGAACTACTCTGGGATTCTATGGGCTCAGTGTCCACCCTGACATCTGGGACCCATTAGCTGTACAAAAGGTCTGCTTCTGGTGGTAAAACTGCTAGAACTGGTTTGTTGCTATGGATCGAGGCAGCTGGGTGCAGTTTGGGGCTCTGCTTGGGGTGTGGCTGAGGAGGCTGTCACGATGAGCGCATGGACTGCGAAATGTGCGGCTGCAAACTAGACTGGGGCAAAAGGGGGGAAAAACCCGCCTGTAACATGCCCAAGCCCCAGTCGCAGAGCAGGCTACTGCTGTTGCGTTACTTCGTCCACCCAGTGCAGACCTGTGCTGGTCAAGTCCTTCACATCCCATTGACAAGATCCCATTCATAGATCAGCAATTGGTTGGTAATGAAACTACCTGGGCTTTAGCCATGTTCACTAGTAATCTTGCCTGCTGGCAGCCCTCAGAGCTACTCTCACCCTCCTGTGATTATTTTTCTCCCATCCTAGTTCACCTGTGACAAAAGACAATGTGACAATGGATATACACATCCATATATATCACTTGGTACTTGAATGGCTGGAGGCTGAATTTGTGAACAGTCCGCCGAAAAGCACTGCACTGTAGATGCTGTTGGGCGATAAAAATTATATATCTGTAATCTTAGCTCTGTCGAGACTCATTCACACATGTCTGTCATCACTGGACATTGCAGCTGTCAAGTATGCACGTGTGAAGCAAGCCTCAGTATGATGTTGCACTGGGTTACTGGGGACGGCCATTCAGATCATTTTATTTAGAAGATTTGTAAGCCGCACCCTCAGTGCAGCATAGAATTAAATAATAAAACCAGTAAATATATAGGGTTGTATCCAATGTTGTTTATTCGCTCAGTTGCTTCCGACTCTTTGTGACTTCATGGACCAGCCCACGCCAGAGCTTCCTGTCGGCCGTCACCACCCCCAGCTCCCCCAAGGTCGAGTCTGTCATCTCCAGAATATCATCCATCCATCTTGCCCTTGGTCGGCCTCTCTTCCTTTGGCCTTCCACTTTCCCTAGCATCAGCATCTTCTCCAGGGTATCCTGTCTTCTCATGATGTGGCCAAAGTACTTCAGTTTTGCCTTTAATATCCTTCCCTCAAGTGAGCAGTCTGGCTTTATTTCCTGGAGTATGGACTGGTTTGATCTTCTTGCAGTCCAAGGCACTCTCAGAATTTTCCTCCAGCACCACAGCATCTATCTTCCTTCGCTCATGGTCCAGCTCTCGCAGCCATAGGTTACTACGGGGAATACCATTGCTTTAACTATGCGGACCTTTGTTTAGTCCTACTTAAAGTAGACCCTTTGAAATGAATGGGACTTAAGTTAGGCTAATGTTGGAGACAACCCATAAAACTCTGCAAGAACAAAACAGCAATGAAAACGGCATAAAAATTCAGCAGAACAGATCACACCATTATCAAAGCATACGTACAGCACATGCTGAAAAGCCGAGCAAATAAAAAGGTATTTGTGAGGTGCTGCTGTGACATCAAAGTTTGTACCAGGCAAGCCTCTCTGGGGAGGGCATTCCACAGATGCGAGTGGAGCCACCACTAAAAAGGTCCTCTCTGTGGTCATTACTCACTTTCAAATGGTGGGGGGGACACATGAAGGAGGGTCTCTAGTTATGACTGGAGGGCTTATGTGGTAGAAGGCAATCCTTTAGCAACCCAGCCCCAAACAGTTTAGTAATTGCCAGCACTTTGAAATGTGCCTGGAAATGGGCCAGCAGCCAGTGTTGTTGCTTAAGAATTGGTAAGATATGATCCACATATCCCAACTTCACCAACTGGTGTGGTGGGCCCACTGGTGCCAATACTGGCATCTTGTGCACAAGTTTTTTAGTGTTAAAATTTGTTTATGGCCCAGTGGTGATAGGAGAAGTGTCAAGCCAGGCAGCAGCTGCAGCCACCGCCATCTTTATTTTCCCACAATGCCCTGAGCCCTGACATAGTGAGGCCCAGAAGTATTGTGGGGGGGGGGGAGATGTACAGCTGCCCAGCTCAGCTCTTCTCATATCAGCATAAGCCCATAAAAAAGGCTAAAGGTTTGTTTGTTTTTAAAGGCTGCCAGCCGTGCTGGTGGTGAACGACGAATCTGATGTTCTAAAGATCAACACACCATAGGAACCTGGAATGTAAGGTCTATGAGCCAGGGCAAATTGGATGTGGTTATTGGGGAGATGTCAAGATTAAATATAGATATTTTGGGTGTCAGTGAACTGAAATGGACTCCAATGGGCCACTTCACATCAAATGGCCATCAGATCTACTACTGTGGACAAGAGGACCACAGAAGAAATGGAGTAGCCTTCATAACTAATAATAAAGTGGCTAAAGCAGTGCTTGGATACAATCCAAAAAATGACAGAATGATCTCAATTCGAATTCAGGGTAAGCCATTTAACATCACAGTGATCCAAATATACGCCCCAACCACAGATGCTGAAGAAGCAGAAGTAGATCAGTTCTATGAGGATCTGCAGCACCTACTGGATAGTACACCCAAAAAAAGATGTTATTTTCATTACAGGAGACTGGAATGCTAAGGTGGGTAGTCAAACGACACCTGGAATTACAAGCAAGCATGGTCTGGGAGAACAAAATGAAGCGGGACATAGGCTGATAGAATTTTGCCAAGACAACACACTGTGCATAACAAACACTCTCTTCCAACAACCTAAGAGACGACTTTATACATGGACTTCACCAGATGGTCGACACCGAAATCAGATTGTAGCCAAAGGTGGCGGACATCTATGCAGTCGGTAAAAACAAGACCTGGAGCTGATTGTTGTTCAGATCACGAACTTCTTATTGCACAATTTAGAATTAGACCAAAGAGAATAGGGAAGACCCACAGATCAGTTAGATATGAGCTCACTAATATTCCTCATGAATATGCAGTGGAGGTAAAGAATAGATTTAAGGGATTAGATTTAGTAGATAGGGACCCGGAAGAACTATGGACAGAAGTTCGCAACATTGTTCAGGAAGCGGCAACAAAAAACGTCCCTAAGAAAAAGAAAACCAAGAAGGCAAGATGGCTGTCTGCTGAGACACTGGAAGCAGTCCAAGAAAGAAGGAAAGCAAAAGGCAACAGTGATAAGGGGAGATATGCCCAATTCAATGCAGAATTCCAGAGGTTAGCCAGAAGAGATAAGGAATTATTTTTAAACAAGCAATGCGCGGAAGCGGAAGAAGATAATAGAATAGGAAGGACAAGAGCCTTCTTCCAGAAAATTAGAAACCGGGGGTAAATTCCAGGCAAAAATGGGTATGATCAAAAACAAAGATGGCAAGGACCTAACAGAAGCAGAAGAGATCAAGAAAAGGTGGCAAGAATATACGGAAGAGCTGTATAGGAAGGATAATAATATCGGGGATAGATTTGACGGTGTGGTCAGTGAGCTAGAGCCAGACATCCTGAAGAGGGAGGTTGAATGGGCCTTAAGAAGCATTGCTAATAACAAGGCAGCAGGAGATGACAGCATCCCAGCTGAACTGTTTAAAATCTTGCAAGATGATGCTGGCAAGGTGATGCATGCCATATGCCAGCAAATTTGGAAAACACAAGAATGGCCACCAGATTGGAAAAAAACAACTTATATCCCCATACCAAAAAAGGGAAGCACCAAAGAATGTTCAAACTATTGAACAGTGGCACTTATTTCACATGCCAGTAAGGTAATGCTCAAGATCTTGCAAGGTAGACTCCAGTGATTCATGGAACAAGAATTGCCAGATGTACAAGCTGGGTTTAGAAAAGGCAGAGGAACTAGAGACCAAATTGCCAATATCTGCTGGATAATGGAGAAAGCCAGGGAGTTTCAGAAAAACATCTATTTCTGTTTTATTGACTATTCTAAAGCCTTTGACTGTGTGGATCATCACAAATTGTGGCAAGTTCTTGGTGGTATGGGGATACCAAGTCATCTTGTCTGCCTCCTGAGGAATCTGTATAACGACCAAGTCGCAACGGTAAGAACAGACCACGGAACAACGGACTGGTTTAAGATTGGGAAAGGAGTACGGCAGGGCTGTATACTCTCACCCTATCTATTCAACCTGTACACAGAACACATCATGCGACGTGCTGGGCTTGATGAAGCCAAGGCTGGAGTTAAAATCACTGGAAGAAACATTAACAATCTCAGATATACAGATGATACCACTTTGATGGCTGAAAGCAAGGAGGAGCTGAGGAACCTTCTGACGAAGGTGAAAGAAGAAAGTGCAAAAGCTGGGTTGCAGTTCAACCTCAAAAAAACCAAGATTATGGCAACCAGCTTGATTGATCACTGGCAAATAGAGGGCGAAAACGTGGAGGCAGTGACAGACTTTGTCTTTCTAGGCGCAAAGATTACTGCAGACGCTGACTGCAGCCAGGAAATCAGAAGACGTTTACTTCTTGGGAGGACAGCAATGACAAATCTTGATAAAACGGTTAAGAGCAGAGACTCACTGACAACAAAGGTCCGCATAGTTAAAGCAATGGTATTCCCCGTAGTAACCTATGGCTGCGAGAGCTGGACCATGAGCGAAGGAAGATAGATGCTTTTGAACTGTGGTGCTGGAGGAAAATTCTGAGAGTGCCTTGGACTGCAAGAAGATCAAACCAGTCCATACTCCAGGAAATAAAGCCAGACTGCTCACTTGAGGGAAGGATATTGAAGGCAAAACTGAAGTACTTTGGCCACATCATGAGAAGAAAGGATACCTTGGAGAAGATGCTGATGCTAGGGAAAGTGGAAGGCCAAAGGAAGAGGGGCCGACCAAGGGCAAGGTGGATGGATGATATTCTGGAGGTGACGGACTCGACCTTGGGGGAGCTGGGGGTGGCGACGGCCGACAGGAAGCTCTGGCGTGGGCTGGTCCATGAAGTCACAAAGAGTCGGAAGTGACTGAACGAATAAACAACAACAACAGCCATGAGTACAGGTACCTGCTGATGTCCGGTAAGCTTGCAAGGGTAGTGACTAGCGGGGAGTGAGACCTCCCTCAAATCTGGCACCAACCCTGCATATAGCCAGTCCCAGTTCATAACCTAGTAGCTCTGAAAATTTCTTTAGGGCGCAATCCTATGCATATTGAGGCAGAGAAAAGGCCTACAACTCCCAGCATGCCCCAACCGGCATGCTGGGAGTTGTAGGCCTTTTTTCTGTCTCAACATGCATAGGATTGCACCCTAAGATTCCAAAAGCTAGAATTAAAATATGTGCTATTTATTACTTTTGTATTCCAGCACACCCAGGCAGCTGCTGGCCTTTGTAATGAGAGACAAACTGCTTCTGATGCTGGAGGTAGCATATCTCCATCCTGACTAGTAGCCACTGATAGCCTTCCCCTCCAGGAATCAGTGCAATCCCCTTTTAAAGCCGTCCAAATTGGTGGCCATCACTACTTCTTCTGGAAGTGAATTCCATAGTTTAACTATGTGCTGTGTGAAGAAGTCCTTCCTTTTATCTGTTCTGAATCTCCACCACTCAGTTGACCCCGGGTTCTAGTATTATGAGAGGGGGAGAAACTTCTTCCCATCCACTTTCTCCACAAATTACATAAGTTTATACACCTGTATCATGTCCTGCCAGGTTTACTTGCCTTGGGTCCATCTAGTCCTGCATCTGTTCTCACAGCGGCCAACCAGCTGTCAACTAGAAACCCACAAGCAGGACATGAGTGTAACAACACCCTCCCGCCCATGCTCCCCAGCAACTGGTGTACATAGGCATACTGCCTCTGATACTGGAGGTAGCATACAGCCATCAGGACTAGTAGCCACTGATAGCCTTCTCCTCCAGGAAAAGGCTAAGCAGACGGGGTTTGGGGGATGGCAATCCTCTTAGCAAAAACTGCCTGTGTGAGTTTGTCTTTCCCCTTAAACCAGGACAGGTGACTCTCTTCTAGCCCCAGCCTGCTATGAGGACAAAATGAGACCTGGATGCCTAAAGAACTGGTAACTGTGGAAATGGCAACAGTACAGATCTGCTGAGAGCTGGAGCAATGTAGTAACTAAAGGCACAATCCTATGCCTGTTTAGACAGAAAAAAGTCCTACAACTTTTTAGACAAGAAAAGTCGGATAATTGTATGCATGTTGAGACAGAAAAAAAGTCCTACAACTCCCAACATTCTGCAGCCAGCAAGGCTGGCTAGGGAATGATGGGAGTTATAGGACTTATTTCTGTCTCAGCATGCATAGGATTGCAGTTCAAGAGTGTGAGATGAACACCCTAGGTTCAAATCCCAGCAAGCTATTTGCTCAACCACAGCCTCACTATCCCTCCTGCAATATAGTGGTAATAATACTGACCTATCTACTGTTGTAAGAATTACTGGAATAGCATATAAGAAAACAAGGGGACAGAACTTGGCAGATTAGAGGGAGAGTCATAGAATAGTAGGGTTGGAAGGGGCCTACAAGACCATCGAGTCCAAGAGTCAACTGAGGATCTGACAGGTCAGGGTGGCCCTGGTGGGTAATGGCAGAATCTTACCAGAGTCTTGCAAACGTTTATGATAATGACTGGGCAACAGCGAACATAACCGTTTTTCTGCACAACAAAGCAGAATTGTGCAGGCAGTGGAGATCATGAAATCGTATTTTCTGAAACAGTAAAAACAGTATTTTGAAAACGGTAATATTGCCCCGCTCCCCGTTTTTCAAAATTGGTGTGCCATTGGCAGAGTCTCTCTCCTGATTCCATATGCCCTTCTTAGCTCCTCCATCTTTAGCCAGCCATTAATCTGGTCCAAAAAAACCGGATTTCCTGTGCTTGCGTCATGGAACTCAAATCCTGTTCGTCCCTGTGACCTCTGCTAGCGTGATTAGCAGGTGACATGATGGGGGAAGGCAGCAAAGAAAAACTGACAACTGTGTTTTGTAAGCCAAGAGAGGCCATTTAGAAGGAAAGCCTCTTTGGTATCAACCTCAGTGTGAGATTTTGTCTCTGCAGCAGATCCTGGAAGTGAGCAAACGGTGCCTTCTTTGGCAGGTGAAGTTCAAGTCACTGAGATGGACATGCGCTAACAGCAGCTGCCACTGCCTCTAAGTTAGTCTTTAGAGCACATTGATCTTTCATACCCTGGAAGCAGTCGCTTTCACTTCAGGGGTACATGAAAGATCCAAATCTACCCATTGTGCAGAATTAATTGGTAGACTGAGGCAGCAGAATTTTGGGCTGTATCAGTTCAGGCTTCATGTGTGGCCACATGAAGAGCCAGTGTGGTGTAGTGGCAAGAGTGTTGGACTAAGAACGGGGAGATCCGGGTTCTAGTCCCCACTCGGCCATGGAAGCTCACTGGGTGACTTTGGGCCAGTCACAGACTTTCAGCCCAACCCACCTCACAGGGTTGTTGTTGTGAGGATAAAATGGAGAGGAGGAGGAGGATAATGTAAGCCGCCTTGGGTTCCTTGCGAGAGGAAGAAAGGCAGGGTATAAATGCAATAAATAAATAAAATAAATAAAATGTGTCTCCACCTGTCCCGTCTGCCTGACTTCTTTAAAGTTCCTCCATGTAAAAAGAAAACAAATAAAAACAGTCTGCAAGTGGCACATCGGAGAAAATGAGAGATGTTTAATATAGGCAACTTCTTGATGTGGTAGTTGGCTACATGCAAGGAACTTTTATGTGAGGGATATATGATACGCTTTGGCCTTGGGCTTGGCAACTTGCTTCTGTCCCACCAACCATGGAGTGTTTTTTAAATGTTCTGGCTATAGCTGGAACGAACAAAGTGTGCTAATGAAACAATACCAATTTTGTCAAATTTTGGAGAAAAATTGACTTTTTTTATTCTGCATTGGAATCAACAATATAAGGGTGCAATACCTGAAACATGTTTGTTCAGGTTATGAAATAATACCCTCCCCTAATATATGAAACCCGTTTCTCACCCATCCACGCACCCACACGCAGTCCGAACTGCTGCCTCGCCCTCTAACCACAAACTCACATGGTAGTGTTGACAGAACTGTAGGGCCACCAATAAACAGGAGAGAAGTATCAGTTTACGGAACTGCTGAGGTTTCCAGAAGTAAAAAAAAAAAACCTTAAAAAAAAAACACTATGGGGGTAAAAACAACATACAATACCCTACTGAGGTCCAGGAGCATCGTTAAAAGTAAGCCCACCCGGGCATGGCCCCCAGATATTTTGAGCTGTCCTAATTGCCATTTTTTTACATTTTCCCATTGACTTGCATTGGAAAATAGAAATGGCCATAACTTTTTTGGTTTGTATGATAAATACATGACATTTGGAGACCTAGTGGCTCCAATGGAGCTGATTAAACCTGCCAAATTTCAGGCAGTTAGGCCAAGTGGCTTTTGTGCTAGTCACAGGTAAAATTTGCTTTTTTCAAGAAAATCTGTCCAAGCAAAGAGCTATAATTCTTTTGCACTTCCACGTAAGTGCATGGAGTTTGGGGAACAGGCAGCCCCTATAGAGCTGACTGAATCTGCCAAATTTCAGACAGTTAGGCCAAGCAGCTTTTGTGCCAGCCACAGGTAAAATTTGCTTTTTTCAAGAAAATCTGTCCAAGCAAAGAGCTATAATTTCTTTGTTCTTCCACAGAAGTGCAAGGAATTTGGGGACCTGGCAGCCTCTCAGGAGCTGGCTGAACCTGCCAGATTTCAGACAGTTAGGTCCAGTGGCTTTTGTGCTAGCCACTGTCAAGCCACACAGGGGATTAGAGATCTTAATCAGAAAGTGTTTAAGGTGACCATTAGGAAGTCACTATCCCTAATCTCTGGTGCAGAGTTGTTTTTGAGGTGCAAAAAACCTCTTTCCCTTTACTTTTCTGCTCTTACTTGCCCACTGTTGGGAGCTTGCTTGCAATTAAATTTTGAAGAGGGAGATGGAAGGAAAGAAAGAGTTCCACGTGAAATACTGGTATTTCACACAGCATCTGATTTCACTGCCCCAAACTGGAATCTTTGGGTTCCGCAGAAGTTTAGTAGCTTCGGTAGAGCAAAGGATCCAATTGGCCTCCACAAACTTCTTTCTCCCCCTCCACTTTAATTTCTCCTAAATAGCTGTAGGACTCAAATTATTCCAAAAGGAGGGTTAGGACTATGCGGCATCATGATCGAGGAACTGCTGAGGCTTTTAAATAGGTTCCAGAGGTTTTTTTAAAAGCTAGAAAAAGCCCTCAGCCACCTCACCTCATAAAGTTAATGTAAGTATGTGAAATCCTTACAAAACCTGCACAGCCTCCTAAATTCCTCAGAAGTACTACCTCTCTGAAAGGAGCCACTTGGTTTAAGGAATTCTCTCTACACCCCCCCCTCCCCATTTCCAATCACCATTCTTCTTTTCTTCTTCCCTCCCCCATCCTGTTCTTTCTTTCTCTTCTTTATTCCACCCAGAGCAAAGCTTGGGGAATTCTTAAAGAGAATTCTCTTCAGTGGGCAAGAGAAGTTCTGAACTGTATTTGACTTTATACAAACAGACAAGAGGGTTGGTTTTTCTCCTTCTCCTCACTCAAACCTTTGAGAAAAGTGGGTTCACATGGTTGCAGAGAAACAAATCTGGGGCTGTTTTGTCAGTTGCCATTATCCAGCAATAGGAAGGGCAGTAGCTCACTGGTAGAGCACATGCTCGGCATGCAGAGGGTCCCAGGTTCAATCCCCAGTATCTCCAGGTAGACCTAGGAAAGAATCCTGCCTGAAACCCTGGGGAGCCGCTGCTGCCAGTTAGTGTCAACAGTACTGGGCTAGATGGACCCAGGGTCTGACTCAGCATAAGGCAGCTTCCTATGTTCCAATGAACAGAAAGCTTTAATAAAAAGATATGAGTTTTTGGTTTGTTTTTTTAAGTGGTGGGGAGATAAATGCTACTCATTTATGCAATCCTATGTATGCCTGCTCAGAAGCCCCATTATGTTTAATGAGGCTTATCCTCAGGAAAGTGTGCATAGGATTCCAGCACGAGTTACTTTTGCAGGGAGGTTTGCACCTTGATGTTCTGCATGTTTACTCAGAAATAAATCCTGAGTTGTGAGCATGGTACTGCAGGCTTAATACAGTGCCTACCCAATTCTGTCTAATGAATTGACTACCCTTTCAGCTCAGTCCTATGCATGTTTTGACATTTGTGGGTGGTGGCGGTGGTGGTGGTTTTGCATGAACTCTACCTTCAGTGGTGAGGGCAAGGCACTTCATACATGCTCAGAGTTACTCCATAACTTAGCCTAGGTTTGAAAACAGACTCATTGAGTTTTGAAAACAGACTCATTGGCTGAGTCTTGGTGAAGTCTTGGCACAAATGAAATTATGGGGAGAAAGATACAATGAGAGCTTGTGCATAACAAGGAAGAGGTAGAGGAGAGTTTCACAAAACAAAACATCTGTTTTTATGAAGAGTTGCTGGAGGATAAGGAGGGATGGTTGCATGAAGGGGAATAGAATTGTTAGGGGGAGAATGTAAGTGCTCAGTGATGAAAGCAAAGCATTCTGCATATGCTCAGAGATGCTCTGAGACCCACAAGCAGGACATGAGTGCAATAGCACCTTCCCACCCATGTTCCCCTGCTGCTAACATTGGTGAAATGTAAATAAATTCTAGTAATTCTAAATTTGCAGGCTTGTATATCCTTCAGAAACTTTGCAGGTTTCTTGCCTGGGAGACACTTCTGATGATGTGCATTTTCATACAAATCTATCCAAGAACTATTGGGGAGGGGGTGAATGGAAGGGAAAGCAAATCACTCCTTCCTCCAAAGTGGAGAACTCCCCTCCCACATGAACTGCTGCACCTAATCTTCTGGAACTTTGCTGGTTTCTTACTTAGGGACACTTCTAAGCTGTCTGTAATTTTCAGAACAATGGTCCACAAGGAACATAGAGAGAAATATGTCCTCTTTTGGAGACCTCAAAATGTCAAGGCCACCCTTGCACAAAACCCCTTGTGGCTATCATTCTGAAATTTGGTAGGCATCATCTCCTCTGATGGGGCAATGAATCCTGAAATGTTTATCCAGCTCTTCCAAGGAATAACAATGTTATTGGCAGTTCCCTTTAAAAGAAAATCAAAATATGAACCCTGCACCTATTTTTTCTGACATTGGGCAGGTATAATCCCCTTCTAAGGGGGCTACTGTTCATGAAATTACCGTCCAGTTCTGACCAAGAGGAACAAGTTACAGTTTTTTTCTAATTTCCCATGGTAGTCAACAGGAAGCATAAAGACTCATTTTTCCAAACCTTGACTCAGGTTTGGTGCTGAGCTGAAGTGGAGTGACTACAAACTGGCCCGACCAGAAGCGGGATGTTTTCCAAAATGCTGAATAGGGGTCTGAGTTGAAGTGGGGGGGCGGTCAGTGCACACTTCATATGTATGTAATCTATGCACACACGTAAGCACACCACATGCACACACACCCCACACACATATATTAGAGGTCCGCTTAGATTTGTCTATATATTGTTGTTGTTCAGTTGTTCAGTCGTGTCCGACTCTTCGTGACCCCATGGACCATAGCACACCAGGCCTTCCTGTCCTCCGCTCTCTCCTGGAGTATGCTCAAGTTCATCGGCTATATATATACACACACATATATAGTGCAAATTTGTGTTATGGCCCTGTGCCCCAGGTCTTTTAAGAACCTAGCAGCGCCCCTCCTGAGGTCTGAGCATGCTCAGTAACCACAAAATAGTGACCCAAGTAGAAAAGAAAAAAAGGGGAGGGGTAAATGGGGGTGGTGGGCAGAATATTCTGACTGGTCCTCTAACAGCTTATAGCTTCCCCAACCTAGCACCCTCCAGATGTGTTGGACTACAACTTCCGTAATCCCAAATCAGCATGGCCACTGCTTGCTGTGGACCATGGGAGCTGTAGTCCAACACATTTGGATGGCCCCAGGTTGTGGGAGGCTGATTTATAGTATCCTGGAAGACAGCCTGGCTGACTGGCAGGAAGCTTAGCCAGGAGGTGAGGATGCACTCCCCACTCTGTGTAATGTTACGGTCAAACTATTGTTCTGCATGGTACACGGGGCTGCCTTTGAGGGCTCTTTGGAAAACTCAGGTAATGGTGGGAGTCAGATGATCAGCACACGCGACACATATTCTGTACCAGCTGCATGGGCTGCAGCACATTTCTGGATTCAATTCAAAGCGCTGGTCTCATTTATTTATTTATTTATTTGGATAATTAGAATAATTCAGGCAGGCATTTGGGGTGGGTTAAGGTATTTTTAAATAATGTTTTAATGTATAATTTTACTGTTTTAAATTGTGCCATTGTACATCGCCCAGAGTGGCCAGGTGGCTGGCCAGATGGGTGATTAAGAACTTTAATGAATAAGTATATATTAATAAAGCGCCCTTCATGCTTACGGATACTGGGGTGCTGTACAAGAAGTATTTATTTATTTATTAAATTTATTAATCGCCCATCTGACTGGTCACCCAGCCACTCTGGGCGATGTACAACTCACCATAAAACAATTTAAAACAATAAAATTTTACCATAATTTTTTTTTTTTTAAATACCCTAACTCACCCCAAATGCCTGCCTGAACAACCACGTTTTTAATGCACGATGGAAGCTCATTAAAGAGGGGGCATGACGGAGTTCCCTAGGGAGGGAGTTCCACAGAGTGGGGGCCACCACAGAGAAGGCCCTCTCCCTCGTCCCCACCAGTCTAGCTGTCCTGGCTGATGGGACAGAGAGAAGGCCATCCGAGGCTAATCTTGTTAAGCGGCCTGTCTGGTGTTGCTGGAGGCGCTCCTTAAGATAGGCTGGGCCGGAACCATATAGGGTTTTAAAGGTCAAAACCAACACCTTGAATTTGGCCCGGAAAACAACTGGTAACCAGTGCAACTCCTTCAGCACTGGAGTGATGTGATCTCGCCGGCGGCTGCCTTTAATCAGGCGAGCCGCCGCGTTCTGTACCAGCTGCAGCTTCCGAACCGTCTTCAAGGGTAACCCCACATAGAGCGCATTACAGTAGTCTAAACGAGAGGAGACCAGGGCATGTACTACCGATGGGAGCAGATGGTCGGGAAGGAAGGGGTGCAGCGGCCGTATCAGATGGAGTTGATACAGCGCTGTCCGGCTTACAGCTGACAGCTGAGCCTCCGTGGACAGCTGGGAGTCCAAAATGACCCCCAGGCTGCAGACCTGGTCTTTCAAGGGTAGCCGTACCCCATTCAACACCAGGTCAACATCCCCCAGCCTCCTCTTGTCTCCCACCAAAAGTACCTCGGTCTTGTCAGGGTTCAGCTTCAGCTTATTCCTCCCCATCCAGCCACTCACCGTCTCCAGACATTTGGACAGGGATTCTACGGCCAACTTTGGTGAAGATTTGAATGAGAGGTAGAGCTCATGACTATATGTAAGTATGTCTTATACTTATAGTATAAGTATAAGACTTATACTTATAGTCATAAGTATGACTATAAGTAAGCATATAAATACCACATACGATAAAAATATTAAAAAATACAATTATCAAAGCAATCGAGAGGCAGCCAATACAATCAGACAAAACAGCCCAACTAAAAATGCCCAGGCAAATAATAGCACTTATTTCTAAACGAGTATTTCATGAAAAGGTCTGGAGTGCCATCGCTCAAGATGTGAAGGAGGGAGAGTGCCCCTGACCATGTGCGGAGTATTTTGTCCTCCTGAACGGGCAAGTACCGCCCATCAACAGGCAGGGGCGGGGCTTCCACGACGCACGACGCTGCTGAACCGCGCACGCGTGAACACGCCCCGCCCGCGTACCCGCCTCCCTCTTGCAGCTGCGAAAGACGCGACGAAAGAGCCGCGTGTCTCTCTCTGGGAGTTGGAGGGGGTGAGAAAAAGACCCAGTGCGCACGCGCCACGGCCGTCGCCCCGAGCAGCGCCGTTTCGATTGGCCACTTTCCGAGCTCCGAAAAGTGGCCGCCGATTGGCTGCTGAGAGAGCGAGCGAGCGCGAGGGCGAGAAGGCGGGACTCGAAGGAAAGAAAGCGTGTGTGGGCGGAGCTGCCGGCCGCTCGCGCGCCCCCCCCGCGCGAGGACCTGTCGCCGCGGTGGTGACGTCCGCAGTCGGGAAGCTGTGGCCGCTGCGGCGCACGCGTGCGCACAACCCCACCGGACTGTCGCGCTACGGCTTTCCCTCAGCCGGACCCGGGCGCGGGAGGGGCGGCGAGCGAGAGAAGCGGTGCGGCGACAGGTGAGCGTCCCGCCCCGCGGACACGCCCCGTTCCTCGCGGGGGTCGTGAGGGGCGGCCGGCCTCGGGGGCCGGCGGGAAGCCCCCGCCGTGCGGAGCCGGGGGCGCTGGCTGGGCTCCTGCGCCCACCTCCACGCGAGGGCGAGGAGAGGGCCTCGGGAGCGGGGGGGCACGTGCGGCGTCAATCAGTTATTAATATTAATCATCAATATTAATTGTGGTACTGTCAGTAGCAGTATCAGTGCCATTACTGCTACTCGGTAACTCTGCTGCTTAAAAGGACAGGCGCGCTCTTAATAAACAGGGGCTCTGCTCTTACTGCTGTTAATAACTTCTTAAGAATGATATTCGCGAGGTTCATAATCATGTACAT
This sequence comes from Heloderma suspectum, assembly GCF_057233095.1. NCBI lineage: Eukaryota > Metazoa > Chordata > Lepidosauria > Squamata > Helodermatidae > Heloderma > Heloderma suspectum. The sequence goes on from NC_139463.1 coordinate 42,796,431, forward strand.
ATTATTATCGTTGACGTATTGTATTTCTGTACCGCCCAATTGCCGAAGCTCTCTGGGTGGTTCGCGAAAGATGCCAACCTCAAAAATACAACACAAAAAAATGTTTGTGAACCGCCCAGACAGCTTCGGCTGTTCGGCGTTATAGAAATGACTTTAAACACACACACACACACACACACACACACACGCAGTAAACATAATAGTAAGAATCGTTTACATACAAAAACAATTTAAAACTATCAGCAATAGAAATCCTAGGACTAGTTAAAAACATGTGTTGTGTCGTTTGTGTTTTATGGTTGGGTATTTAAATGTAGTTTGTTAGCCATGTTGGGCAGTTCGAAGTTTGGGCCAGAAAGGCAGAATATAAATTGTTCTAATGAGATAATGTTTACTGAAAAGTAAGGAAGCTTCTGGAGCACTACTGATCAGAAGGTCGTGGATACTTGTTCCATCTTTTCTTCTTCAGTGGGTCTTCTTCATCAAGAAGGAAGATGGAAATAGTGTGTGTGTATGAGTGGGGGAAACGTGGAAGGGTTACTTGTAGAAGACATTGTTGTCTAGAAACACAAGTCTGTGATGGCTTGATAAAGCCTCTCCTGGAAGCACCCAAATTCCCATTATGTTCAAAGAGTCTTCCTCCCAAGGAAGTATGCATAGGCTTGTAGCCTTACAGTGCAATCCTGTGTATGTTTTCTAATAAGTAAGCCCCGTTGAGTTCAGTGGGACTCCCCCCTCCTCCAGGAAAATGTATAGGGTTGCAGGTTTAAGCTTCTCCCAAGTGCTTTCTCTAAAGTGTTTAGCTTTAGCTGGACTGTGTGTGGGTATCTGTATCTTGATGGATAGATATAACTAGGGCTGGACCATTTCATCAATTAACTGGCTAGATTAATTGATTTTTAAATCTTTTGATCTGTTAAAAAGATGCTGCTAAATACGTCTTCTAAGGTGATATTTGCAGTGATATATATGTGCATCATCTAAATACAGGATGGGAATGCTTGTTTCCTTCAGAACAGCTGTTTAATTAGGTGACAGCCTTAATATATATGTGTGCTTATCTATAGAATCTGTTACATTAGATGTCAGAAACATGTTGAATGAAGGCACGTACTGGTACGTTTAAAATTATATGAGACCCAGCAAGTAATGTCAAGGACACCTTCTGTCATAGTTTCTACTTCTTATTTTTTTTTGGGGGGGGGGTATTTGCACATACACCATGGTAAATGGCCTCTGCCTATAAAGAATGGAAATGAGGACAACAGTTGGCCGCTTGTAAGCTACGCAGAGAACATGTTATGGAGCAACATACAAGTGTTGTAAGTAAAATAATAAATGTATTGCAAGTGCTTAATTTGAACGTGTGCACATATACACATCCCTGGTCTGTATATCTGTAGTCTTCAGCCTCTTCAAATACTGGACTTTTACCTCAACCTTCAATATAAGAGTTACTTTTAATTTTTTACCATATAAGTATAATTTTTCTGTTTCCCTCTCTGGGTCTCTTTCCTTCTTTCCCTCTCTCCCTATCTTTATCCTTCTTAAAAAAAAAAAAAAAAGGAAAGGAAATCATAGAAGATCAGTAACCGATATATGATAATACATACACGTTTGTATCTAAAAATAAATAAAAACAATGTAACTATCTATTGAGGGAGGGATTGAGGTTTGCAGTGAAGTATGGGGAGGCTCCATGTAAAAATTTTACTCATTTTTTTAACTCTACCCTTCCCTAAAAGTCTTAACTACAAGTTTCTAAATCAAGATAAAAGACCTGTGGGGGCTCCATGTAAGGAAAAGGAAAAGTGAGACATATATGTAAAATAACTGAAAGGGGCAATTGTACTGTCTTCCAGTGGAGATTACTTTCATTTCAGTTGGACTCAAGTTTTGGCATGGAGATAGCGGGAAAACACATGCTTTGCATGCAGAACATCCAAGGTTCAATTTCTGACATTTTGGGTTAAAGGGTCTCAATAGTAGGGCTGCGAAAGACCTTCTCTTCAGGCGTTGGAGAACCACTCCCAGTTAGAGCAGACAGCAATGGCCTCCTTGAATCTTCACTATCATCAACTTAGGGCGCAATCTTACGTCTGCTAGATGGTGGCTAGATGGCCATAGGATTGGTCAGTTTCCGGGAACCAACCTCACAGCCCGCACTCTGAGGTCAGTTCCTGGAGAACCGCCCCCCCCGTTCCCTCCCCCACCCCGTCATAGGCGGCACGGAATATCCCTGGGCTCTGGCCCCATAAGAGCAGTGTGGAGCAGGGCAAAAGGGGGCGTTCCCAGAGGGAGGCAGGGATGGTGGAAGCCTCTTTATGAGGCTTATAACATTCCTGGTTATTTCGTGATGTCCAGACTTTGAAACTCTGGGTTGTTTATGGGTTAAACAACCCAGAGTTAACCCACCCAGAGTTAACCCAACAACAAACCATGGATGATTGTTTAGGGATTAAACAACCTGGTTCTGGGTTCAGAGATCACAAAACAACCAAGTTCCTGGGTTGTTAATTAGAAGCAGGTAAATGGGCAGGAACCAGCTTGTGGGCATGCGCACACAAACAATGCATGGGTTGTTAACTGTGGGCTGTTTGATCATCCAAACTGGGTAAGAGTGTCCACAGGAAAGGGCACAATGGAAGGAACTAACTGTAGGCCACATAGAAAAAGTTATAGTTATGGGTTATGGTGGTCTTGGGGTTGTTTTGCATTTGAATTCTCTTGACTCTTCCAACTTCACACTGAGGTACACTAGAAAAAGGCAAGGAAGATCTATTAATATAGGGAAAAATTAAGGCATGGAATGGATCAAGCTTTATTTTACAGGTGACCTTTTTCTCATGTTGCAGCTTGAGTATGGTGAGTTCTTACACTTAGAAATTGCCAGAGCAAACTTGCTGCACTGTAGCATATCGAGTCTGGGTGCTCCAAACCGGCTAATTAGTCTGTTTCTAAAATATATAGGGCTGTAGATCTCATAATCAACGGGGTGCACTGCCCCTCTTTTTAAGAGAAGTTATTTTTATTTTAGCTTGGGGGGTGGGGGTGGCAGTGTCAGGTGGGAAGAGTCCCTGTCTTTCATGCACTGTGTAGAACTGCAAACAGTGGTTGTTTTCACACCGGAAACATTTATGGACTGGGTTGAAGTAGCTTGTTGCTGGTGTTTGCAGCATTTGAAGAATGGCTGCTGGGTTACAGTCAGGCTTACACCAGAGAGAGGGCGCATGTTCTTTGTTCTTTGGATTAAAAACAAACCCTGTACGATTTTCCCATACCTGATGCATCTCTGTGTGTCAGTGTTGCAACCACTGTACAAAAGAAGCTGTAGTCCAAGTTTAGTCACTTGGGTGAGCCAGATTTATTGTATATTTATTGTATAAGTCAGTGGTTTTCAAACTGTGTTCCAAGGAACAAGTTCATCTTCTTTCTTGGATGACAGCTTGTCTGCTTCTGCTGATCTCTTGCAATGTGCGGTTGTAGAACAGGCACACTGACAATTTAGATGGGCAATCGGGAGGCTTAAAGTGCCCCACATGAACATTCCATAGAATCCTATGCAAGGTGGATTGATTGAAATCAAGAAATGGGTTGATAGAAATCACTGATTGAAATCAAGTTTCTCATTGAACAGCCCCAGTGTGTGTGAGTGTGACAGAACCATTAATTCATTTTTATGAGATGGTAAGTGTACATTTAGCATATTTATGATGAGACTTAACTGCAACTGTGTTATTTTTAAATAAGAAAGAACATTAGTATTTTCTTAATTTTTTTTAAATCTGATTAAAAAAATTTAACTGATTTTTAATTATTGTTTAAATAATTGATTTTTATGCACCCTGATCCTCTGAAATATATACATGTTCTATGGCAGATGTGTAAGGCTTCCTTAGCAGGCACATTGACGTGGAAAGGCATCCTTCAAGATGGAGAGTTTGGGAACCACTGGCTTAAATTAACTCTTGGGGCCTAAATCAGTGTCAGTTGAATCAAACCAGGAGAGCCTGCTGGATCAGACCAAAGACTTATCTAGTCCAGCATCCTGTTCCACATAGTGACCAACCATTTGCCCCTTGTCTTACTTGGGGAATATGAGAGCAACATACTGTGCCCTGTATGTGGATTAGTGGGACAATCCTGGCACCTTTGAGGTCGCTTAAAAGGAGGTAGCAGGCTTTGTGTGCTTTTACCAGAATTTGGACTTTGCAATGTACTAGAACTGACAGTTCCTCAAGCAAGGACTTCCTCTGGTCAAAGTTTAGGTCAGTGCAGCAGTTGAACATTAATTGCTGGTGGAAATCAAGACAGGAAATAGCAGGTGCAGATTTCCCAAGCTGGATCCAAGGAACTCTAGAGGTTGGGGCAATTATTTAAGCCTGCAATCCTAAACTTGCTCACTAGGAAGTAAATCCCATTGAACTTAGTGGGATATATTTCTGAATAAACATGCATAGGATTGCGCTGAGCATCAGGTTCTCTGACCATGTGAATACAACTGAGCCTCAGCCCAGAAAAACTGACTGAAGCAGAAGAGCCCAGAAACACATCTGCTCTCTATCATCAAGGGGTCTGTAGGCCTCTGTGCTACAGGAACTCTTAACTTTCAACTCCAGAATTTTAAGGAATTCTAGTGAGGCAAACTTGAATATTGATTTATTTATTTTTTAGACGGGAACGTTTTGGTATTTCTTTTTGAAGGTTAAGGAGTTACGTTATCCTACTTTGCTATTGCTAAGCTTGAAGTTTTATGAGCAAGCCATCACAGTCAGATGCTGCTTCTGAAGTAGGGAAAGAGAAAACTTATCCAAGTCAGCATCTTATTTTCTGACAGTGAAGCTCAAATTTGATATTAAGGGAATGGAGAGATGAAGGACAAAGGGGATAAACAAGCAGTAAAGAGGTGCTGATATGTGCAGTGGAAGAAAGGCCTATGGAAGCAGACAGAATGTGAACTACCTGGCTTCAGTTCATTGGCAGCTCCATACAAAAAGGGACTCGGAAAAATATTTCAAGTTCTTAAGACACCAACATAAAGATTTTTTGGAACTAGTCCTGCCTAGAGCTGATGCAATATTTCAAATTCCTAGGTGCAAGCAGCCAAATTTGTAGGTATCAAGGATTCTTGCCTGACCCATCTGGCCTTGGAGAATCCTGTCTCACATATTTTCCGTTTCTTCCTCTGCAACCCTGGTTACAGTCTTGCAATTTAAAAATAGTAACAACAGCAACAATAAAAAGCCTACAGACTCAAAACATGCATAAAATTCTCTTTTAAAAAAGCCAGTTTTCTACAGTGCCTTGATCTTGAGCCTGATAAAGAGACATGATCCAGAATTGGGCTGTGCAGGAGCAGACTTGATTTTTAATGACATCGGTCACAAGGGGCTGGGAACAGATATAGCCTGTACCCAAATAGTGTCATCGAGTTCTCCCCTTTAATTAGGACCTTGGGTACCTTCTTCCCTATGTGCCCTCCCGTACACCCTGTTCAAGTTCTGAGGTCCTGCTTTAGGTCTCCTGCTGACTGAGGATTACTGAAATGTGAGTAGCATTGAACAATCTAAAAGCAGTATATAAATGTTAAGCATTGTTATTAATAAAGGACATGCTAGAAAAAGCAGCATTTGTGACCAGCTGAACAGATCAAAAATTCAGATGAAGGCGCTTTCAAACAATGATGCTGCTCTAACTGATTTTTGGCTTCAAAAAACAACAACAATCAGCATAATTGAGCAGGAAGTGGACATAAGAACTACCTTACTAGATCAGACCAGAGGTCCATCTGATCCAGCAGTCCGTTTCCAGAAGTAGTCAACCACCTATTCTGGGTGCTCACGTGCAGGGTGGGAATCTGATGGTTTTCTCCCTGTTGCATATCCCCAGTATCTGATGTTCAGGGGTATACTGCTTGAATTTAGCTATCACAGTTAACGGCCACTGATAAATCTGTCCTTCTCCAAGAATTTGTCTAATCCCCTCTTAAAGACAGTGTCCATGACCATATACTGTCCTATAATTATTTGTTGTATGACAAAGTGCTTCCTTTTGTCTGTTCTGAACCTTTTGCCAGTGAATATATTGATATAACATCAGTTCTACTTTGTTCATATTGAAGCCAGTTAATATGATCAGTTGATGTTTTCTCTGGCAAGTAATAAACTTGTCACTTAAGAAGCTTGTCTGCCTTGATGGGTATGATGAGAAGAATTCTGTAGGTGATACCTTATCTACTGCAGTCACGTAACACAGCAATGAGAATTGTGGTTATTTTCTGATACATGTCATTACTTTAATGAGTCCTGAGTAATGCATCCTGGAAGGAAGATACCGTGAAATGGAATCTATTATTATAGCAATGCATCCTTCCAACAGTGACATAAAACAACAGCAGTAACCTCTCTAGCAGAGATAGGCAGACTTCAGGCTTGCAGCCGGGTGTGCTTTGCTTTTACTAGGACTCCAAGATGCATCAACCAGAGCCTAGGTATAAATAAGACATAGACTGGGTTCATACAAACAACAACCCATCACAGGTAACAAGCCATGGTGGGTTGTTGTCTTGCCCAAACCTGGGCCACTTCCCACAGGGTGGCTGGTTTGTGGCCAAAAAACCACCCTGATAACCCATGGCTTGTTCTTGGGGTTTTTAAATCCACGATGGGTTGGCATGTCGTTTGAACCTGAAGCAGCAAACCTGTTGTGCTTTGAGGAAAGCGGCGAGTGAGCTGTTCAGCAAGAGCAGCAAAAACCCCTGCCGCTCTTCTTGAGCAATCTTGCCCATGCCACAGTGTCGGCCCCTCCGATGCCCAAACAGTGCTTTGGAGGGGCTGTCGCCTGTTTACCAACCCCTTTTGGGTGGGAGGGCTAACATTTGTGCAAATAAGGCTGGAAAGTATATCTTTTTAAAAAATTGGCCCCAGGAATTTGCACAAATTATTATTATTATGATTATGATTATTTCTTCCCTGGTTTTTCACAGTTGTGAAAGTGTGCACTTAGGGCTGTCAAACTAAATATGGCCTTGCTTTGTCTATTGCCTTGTATGGTTCATCTGTCAAAGGAAACCAAATGTACTAGAAAACATACAAGGAAATTGACAAGATAGGACTGCATATAGGCTAGTTTGACAGCCATTGACGGGGGGGAGGGGACCAGATTGGCCCCTTAGCATGGTGTTCCTCAGGGTTTGAAGTGTGGAACTGACCCTTGGGGGTCCCCCTTCCATTTCACAGTTCCTTGAGTCTCCAGGAAGTGGTTTTAAGACTGGTCTGGGGTCCACCCCCTTTTCCTGGCTCCCCTGTTACTGTGAATAGCAACCCTGAAAATCGGGTGGACCCTAGATCACTCTTAGGACCAGCTTGCTGGATACTCGGGGAGATGTGCAGTGGAAACGTGGACCCCCAAGGTTCAGTTCACACTTCAACCCTCAGGATCAACTTGCTAAGGGGCCGATCTGGTCCCCTTTCCCCTCCCCCCTGACCTACCTGTCAACTGTCAATCAATGTCAGACTAGCTTATATGAAGTCCCATCTTGTCAATTATCTTGTATGTTTCCTAGTACACTTCCTTTCATTTGACAGATGAAAAATACAAAGCAATAGGCAAGGCTATATATAGTTCCACAGCCCTAAGTTTGCAAATTTTGCAACTGTGGAAACGGAGAGGGGGGAATAATAAAATAATGAAGACATCTGTGCAAATTCCTGGGGCTATAAATAAATAAAAAAAATTAATCCCATTTGTGCAAATGTCAGGGCCCAATTTTTTTTTTCTTTAAAGTTGGGGAATGTGATCGGGGTTCCAATCGGAGCAGGGAGGGGAACTTGGTGGCAGACACTTAGAACTGAAGAACTCTGAATATAGGACTTTGTTGTGTGTACCAGAACTGAATGGAGGTCATAGACCTTCCACCCAAAAATCCAGGCCTGGCTACCCCAAGCTTTCTTCATTAGAGCAGTATAATTCAGGGTATGATATGTGTGTGGGAAGGTTGTTTTGTTGCTGCTATTGTTAAGCCATTGGGAGTCAGAAATCCTTGCTAATCTACTGCAAATCACTGAGAGACCTACCTTCTGATCCCTCTGCCTATAACAAGCTTTGCTATTGAAGTCTGCAATTGCAAGCTAAGGAAACACTGCCAGTTGTGCAAAGAGAAAACCCAAATTATGATTGAAATGAATAAGCCTGGCTTTAGGACCATGATGCTCAGCTGACTTGTGATTCTATAACTGAAATATGTTATTTGGGTCTTTCTAGACTTCCCTGCTTACTTATATCAGGTGCACATTTCTAGTCCATCAGCCAGTTTGCAGAATGAGGCAACTGTTTTTTCACATTGCCAATTCCTTAGTACCCTCAGGTAATGGCTTCTCATGACTGCGGTACGTTGCTTCCCTCATGGGGAAATCCTGTTCATCATCCCCAGCATGAACTCTGGAATCTCTGAGAACATTTTGCAGTGATTGCACATCTCAACTGGGTTACATACATCTGTCTGCTGCTCCAGTCCAGTGCACTGCAAGGCCAAGTGCTGTTGCAGTTGAGATCTGTCTGAGTACTGTTGGGGTGAGTTTCTCTCTGGAACCTTTTGTTCCTGCCTTTTCCCTTCCATGAGGAAACACTTCTTGAGTTATGGTTCCAGTTCTTCGCTCCAGCCCTGTGTGACTTCTAGTCAGCTTCCATTTACTGTGAGTAAAATGCAGGGTGAGCAACAACTGTGAGTCAAGTCAAAATTCTGAGAAGACAGTTTGTGCTGTTGGTTGGGGCTTTATGGTCATATGCTGGACTTCATGGGTAAAAATTGCCACCAGGTTTCCACTTTTGCACCCTTGGCTCCTGCCAAGATAGGATCCTAGACAGGTTGGAGGGTTGGTGAGGGGTTCCGATCTAAAACAAGGGAAGAGAGAAGTAGTAGCTAAGTCATGCATCCAGGTGTGGCTGGAGTTGTAGGAGCTGGAAGCGCAGAGGCCTGGGTGTCTGGGAGGTATGTATTTAAATTCATATTTATTGTACCCTGCCTTTTAAAGAGAGCTTGATGGGGCTTGCCCAGCTGTCCCCTTCAGGCAGCTGGGGCAATATCATCAGGTGCTTCCCACGGGTTCGCTAGGCCCAAATGTCCATGCTGTCTCATCCCACAGACTCAGGATAGCTTGTCTTTTAAATGCATGCTTGTTCTTTTACATTACAGTCAGCAATGTGGGCTTTCCAGAACATTTCGAATTAGACATTTTCTGATGCCCTTTTTTGACCGGGATCTGGTTTAGCATGCTTGGATTATGTGCACTTTGGGTTTTAATTTACCTCTTCTCCTTCTCCCCCCACCCCTTTTGCAAATAAAGTTTGTGTGTATGTGATACCTATTTACCTGCCTTCCTACCTACCTGCATGCCTCTTAGGGATAGTCACCTGGAAAAAGTTAATTGCAACTTTGAAAATACCCATGTTATGGTGTTCCTGGCTCAAATCACTCACCTTTAAACCCTTAAATTGCTTTAAGGGCCACATTCTTTCATATGCTCCCAGATATACTATGATCAACATCCAAGGTCGTGCTCCATGTCTCCCCGCTGGTAGGGGGGCAGTGATTGGGTATGAGAAGTAGAGCCTGTTCAGCCATGGCCTCGATGCTTTGAAATGCCCTCACCCCTTGCTGCATCCATTTCGTCACCTAGTTGAACCCTGGCTCTTCAGGAAGTCTTTGGGGAGATTAATGGTTGTTTAAGACGCCTGTGCTATCGTGATCAATAGTGATTATGTTGATGCTGTGTGCTGTATAATATTGTTTTATTGCTTTTATTAATGGTTGTTTTGTTTCAAAGTTCCCATTCTTAGCCACTTCAGGCGCCTATGTTTGGGAAAGCACAATAGATTAAAAAAATAACTAAGCATTTTCTCCATTCATTATGGCACTAACTTAATTTTATGCAACAATGCATTTTTAGAGAAGGAAATCCCACCCACCCACCCACCGGATAATACAGCAGTGGAAAATTTTCCATTACAGAAGTATTCGTAAAAGTCTTTCATAATGGACTACTGATTACTTTTTTATTTATTTTTTACCATTGCCAGCGTGCCAAGCTTGCAAACAGCCTCTCACTTGGTCACCTTTGGCAAGTCAGAATCTCCTCAAGCCATCTAGTCACAGAAGCTTTCCAAAAGTTTGGTTCTTTTCTTTTTCAGACCACAAAAGATTAGCATAGGTAAGCATGAGCAGGCAAGCTTAGAACAATATTTGTAGGCAGGGCTACTAACTTCAGTTCTTTAACAGGAAGTAGCCCTCCTAGCAGGACGAGCTGTTCTCTCCCAAGTTTTCTCTTTGCTGCTGCCATTTTAATGAGAGGCTGAGTTCTCCCATCTGCTGTCCTAGAACAGGTGGCTACTTCTCCCTGGTCTCCAGTCCCGTTCCCCCCCCCCCCCCCAGTGTTCTGATATTCCACTGATCTAGTATGCCTGATTCTTTCTCTTTCCTCCCCTAGTGTTTGGAACCTGTGAATGCTTTACTTTCGGGGGCATCTTCCAAGGGAGAAGGAAACATCCCTCTTTCAACTTTCTGCTGTGGATTGAAGCCAGAGGTCCTTGGAATGATGCTTGCTACAGGCTACATGAGAGACTCGGAGCTGGTCCTTGCATTCCAGAGGCAAGGACTCTAGCTCTGCAGGCCACTGTGTTTTCTTCCAATGCGGGGCAAGCGAAGGAGCCCACCTCAGCCTTGCAAAGAGACGTTTTGCACCCTTAAGAACTCAAGGGGCCCTCATCTTCTCGGCTTTCCAGGAGCTGCTGCCAAGCACATCCCTCCTTGCCTTCCGTGCAGATTGTTCAGCTTTCCCTTGTGCAACCATCACATATCTGGCCAATCTTTGCAGTTTCTGTTTGTGCTGTGGCCTATTTCCAGGCTGGATCATGGGGGCTCTTTGCAACCTCAAACCCATGGGAGGAAGGGTGTGAACTTAGAAATGGCGTCTGTGACAGGTCAGGGACCTGCTTCATGCACAAGGTTGCTGCTGGTTGATAGGAGAACTGGCTGATTGCCCCAGGCAGCCTCTTTCTGCCTGCCTCAGGAACTCTCAGGGCACTGCCCCTTCCCCCTCATCATGTTTCTACTGCTGCCCTTTGACAGCCTGGTGGTTAACCTGCTGGGCATTTCCCTAACCGTTCTCTTCACCCTGCTTTTGGTTTTCATCATTGTGCCAGCCATCTTTGGGGTTTCCTTTGGCATCCGCCGGCTTTACATGAAAACCCTGCTGCAGATCTTCCAGGTGAGTCAGGCTACTTGACATTCCTGTGGGGGAATTGTGTACTCTGGGTTGTGGGATATGTCAGCAGCCAGGGGGTGGTGTGGTGAATCAGAGCTTTTCAGTGGTAGGCCTTGCGTGCTGATTGAGTAAGCTGAGAATTTCAGGCAAGGCTTTGTGCCACAGCTCAGCTCTAGCATCTATTGCCAATGTCAGGGCTTTACCTTGGAACATGTGAAGTAAGAGTTGACAAAGATGACCCTGAGCAAGTGCAAAGTGCCACTGAATAAGTGATTGCAAAGTTACCCCATACATCAGGCATTGGGGCAAGCTTCCAAGTCAGAGGGTAGTGTTGGCAGATGGATTGTACCGCTGCTATATCTTCTGGAAGTCAAGTCCTGGGGGTTTTGTGTGCAGTCCTTCATAAAAGGAACAGGGCAGGCCTCCCTGCATTTTAGTGGACACAAGCTGCCCTCTGATACCTCCCAGGTGAGTTTTTGTACCTGGTTTTGATAGGGCTGGGAGGTAGAATGCAACTGTGTTAGTAACCGTGTGATACAAGAGTATCTGTGCTCACATACGCAAATCACGTATCACGTTGAGAGTGACAATGGGGCAGCTGGGTAGAAGTGCCTCTACTCTTCCTCGGGTTTTCATTTTCCTGAGGCCTACCTCCGTTGGTACCTGAATGCACACCATGGTCCTGTGTGAGTTAGTTCTCCCTCTGTTCATTAATTCTGCCAGGCTCTTGAGGGGACTGGAGCAGGCATACAGTTAACTTTTCCTTTCCTTCTTGCTTCTCCTCAGCCCTCCTTTCAGCGCATTTCTGCATTGCATGTGACCATTATCAACCTAGGTTAAAATAATAGCATATTTTATTTTGAAACTGTCTTCGCATCCAAGTGTTGTACAGCGGATAATGTCAAAGTGCTGGTCCTGCTTGCAGACTTGCAGTCTAGAAAATAGGGAAGGGATGTAAAAGAAAATTTAAATTGCTAGTATTAAAATGGGGTTCTCAGCGTGGATTTAGGAGAGCCCCCTGGGGCTCATTTTAAACAGAGCTGGTGACAGGAACACACAACATTGATCTTAAATATTTTTTAAAAAACTGAATGTTGAAGTGAGGTTAAGGGACAGGGAGGAAGGTAGGCACAATTCATTACCCTGCTCCCAATTCCTAAACCCTGGTTAATTGTATGCCTACACTAGCCCAGTGCTAAGAGTGTGTGTTACCAGCCTTCCCCAACTTGGTGCCCTAAGAAGAGCCCTGCTGGGATCAGACCCAAGGCCTACCTAGTCCAGCATCCAGTCTCCCACAGTGGCCAACCAGATGCCTCTGGGAAGCCCACAAGCAGGGCCTGAGGCCAGCAGCCTCTCCTGCAGTATTCCCCAGCAACTGGTATTCACAGGCAAGCTGACTATGACACCATGGAGGATACATCTAACCGTCATGGTTAGTAGCCATCGATAGCTGCCTCCTCCTCCAAGAATTTGATCTCCTTTTAAAGCTGCCCACATTGGAGACCATCACTACATCTTTTTGTAGTGCATTCCTTAGTTTTAACTATGTGCTGTGTGGAGAAGTACTTTGCTTTGTCTGACCTCAATCTCCCAGCATTCAGTTTCATTGGATGACCCCCATCCCTATCAACTTCGGCCCTACTCTCCAAACCATGTATAACTTTATACACCTCTTATTTACCCCAATGTGCATTACCTTACATCTGCTTACATTTGAACCGCCAGTGTGGTAGTTGGACAGGAACTTGAGGGATCCAGGTTCTAGTCCCCACTCAGCCATGAATCTCACCAGGTGACTTTGGGCCAGTCACTGCCTCTGAGCCTAACCTACTCCACAGGGTTGTTGTGAGAATAAAAGGGAGAGGAGGTAAGCTGCCTTGGGATCCTTGCAAGAGGAAGAAGGCAGGATAAAAATGTAATAATCAGTAAATAGATTTTTACCATTTTAATGTCCAATTTGGAGAGATCCTTTTGGAGCTTCATGGTCACCCTGAATAATTTGATGTCATCAGCAAACTTGGCTACCTTGCTGTTCACCCCTAACACCAGATCATTTATGAACAATTTTAAAAGCAGTGGTCCCAATACAGATCTTTGGGGGACCCCACTTTTTACATCTCTCCATTGTGAGCTGTCCATTTATTCCTGCTCTCTGCCTCCTCGGGTGTATTTCCATGTTATCAGCTTCACCTGGCTTGCAACTTTGTTGCAATGTTTCCCCAATCACATCTGCTCAGTTTCCAGGTTCCACAGTGCTTAAAGTCCCAGCTTATCATCGGTGTAGCCTGGGGCTCTGCGGTGTTTCCACTGAGCTCTAATCAAATTATTTTCTTGACGGCTGGGTGGAGTCAGGGTTGGATCTGATTATCTCATCTGCGTTCCCGCCTCCTCCTGTTGCTGAGTCCCTACTTCTGCTCCACTCCAGTTCTGCTCTGGCCAGTCTCTTCCCTGCCTTCCGAGCCCTCCCCCCCCCTTTAAAGTGGCGGGGGGGGAGTTTTAAAGCACAATTGCACTGTAACGATGAGGAGTGAAAAAGCAAAGCTGCAGTTGCATGTTAAGAGGCACTGCAAACCTACCCATTGTTCCCATAGTGTGCCATTCCAGTTACAACTTCTCCACACCATTATAAGTCTCTGACAGAAACATACTTCCAGGTGGGGTGGGGGGATTGGAAGTGAACGTCATCAGACTGGCAGGGGCTGTTCAACCAGTCAGAGAGGCTCCCCCCCTCCAGGCTCTACTCTCCTTAATGGCAATCTCAGGAACTAGCCTCAATGATCGCAACGGGCGTTACCTCTGAGTAGATTTCCCGGACGTATACCCGATTCCACCCATTTTTTTCCTTTCCCTCTAATACGCTTACCCTCCACATCAGTATCTTGCTATGACTCTATCGCAAAATAGCACTAACACGCATTTGCACAATGGCGCTATTGCACACTAGTGCATTAGTCCAGGGGTGCCTGCTGACTCCTGCTGAGGTCAAGGAGGCTTGTTCCAGAAAATGCGCTATTGCGCGATAGCACAAGTGCATGTTAGTGCTATTGCATAGGAAGATACTGACATAGAGGGTATGCATATTGATGGAAGACGACCTGAGATAAACCTTATTTTCAGGCTGTAGAGGGAGTACTTGCTTGCCCACGATAGCAGGCTTATACGCACTATTGTTCTAGCGCTTATTTTCAATGATGTTTCAAAAGTTGGTCCCCTGGCATCCTGCTTCAAAATGGCGATGGAATGTCTGGAAAACAGGCAGGGGGGAAGGGTTGGGTCACTGAGGTGACACGCCCCATAGGCAGGACTATGATACCAAAACCAGTGCGGTTGTGGAAACAGGTCAGTAATGGAGCCGAAGTAAGCTGGAAAAGTCAGGCTATAACCAGTCTCAGAAGAAGCGGTTTTCCCACGATAAAATGAGGGGCTGGTGCTGAATGGCCGTGACATCATGGAAACACAGAGACCTCACCACACAGTCAGGTTGGAGTAAATCACTGGTGGAAACACAGCCCTGTTCTTTAACCAGTTACCTAACCATAAGAGGATCTGTAAGAGAACTGCTAAGTTTGCTCAGAAGCCTTTGGTGAGGGTTCCCTGGCCATGTGCTAATGCAGTGAGGGTAAAGAACCAGCATGAGGCTAACAGGTAGGAGTAGCTACCAGGAGTCCAGTCTGTACCTCCATCCTGCTGACCAGTGGAATTTTCTAGCTTGGAGTGAGCCAGTTTCTCTGACTGTTAGCAAAAACTGGTTTCTCCGTGGCAGCTTTTCAGACCAGGAACTCCCACAGAGTTTTAGGTTCTGCAAGGGCTGGAAATAATTTAAAGGAAGGAGCAAAACTCCAGATCCAGTCCTCCATGCAAAGCTTTTTTTCCCTTCTGGTTGCTCCCCCTAACTAATACGTTGATTGATATATGCACAAGATTCCTTGATGGGGGGTTGGGACTGATCTGGCATTGTCCTGACAAACAGAGCTGTTTGTACTCCCCTGGTAATCCAAATTCTGTGACCTTTATATAAATTGTGCCACTTGAGCAAATCTTATTTTTGCATACTCTTTGCAGAATTAATTCGGGGGGGGGGGGGGAGAAGCTATACAGGGAACTGTAGTGCCCGCCTATGGAAATCTTATCCAGGCATCTCTCTGGCTTCTGAGATTTTATCAAGCATTCCTTGGACTCGTTCAAGCCTGACTTCATAGTTTTAAGGGCTAGAAACTTGTTTTCTTCTTTTTAATGTGAAAGGAGAAATGGTCAGGGAGTTGAATTCTTTGCTACTATGGGATTGCAGCATAGATACAGCCCTGCTTATGAGGTTGTTGCTTAAGCAACCGGCATTGAGACGGTCAGATGGAGGACAGCCAAGTGAACTGAAAGTGAGCAAATGAGAGCATGTGCATGTACAGTGCCCTTGGGAGGAGTGACTGACCTTAGGATAATGTAGAGACATGCTAGGTTCTGGCAGTCGCTGCCATGAAGATGCCGGGGTGGCATATTGTTTGGGTGCTGGTGGCAATAGTTGAGACAGGAAGCAGCAGCAGCTACTCATCCGAGGGCAAGGCAGCAGGGACCTTTGCCTGGCAAGGTTGTATCAGCCATGTAGAAATGTGTCCTCCGCTGCAACTGGCAGCCACAGTGCCCCCTCTGCTCAGGGGAGTGCTGCCTACCTGATGCCAGATACAGAGGTTAGGCAGGCAAAAGCCTGTAGCAGCTTTAGGCAAAGAACAGAGCTTTGACCCCTGTCTGAATTGATGGGCTTCCTGCTGGTTCTTGTGTAGTTTGGAGGGCAGTTTGAGAAAGCATGCATGTGTGTGTGTGTGCACGCACATGCGTGCGCGTCTTGGGGAGGATTGGGTCCTCACCTAAGCCTCCAGGGATTTGCAGCACTGTTATACGAAGCCTTCTGAAAGACTGTTCTCTGACTCTGGGTCAGCCCTTTCCTGTTTTTGAGATCTGTTGCCTAGTGGCCAGGAATGCACTTCAAGTTGCTGTTCTTAATTCCCGTCTGGAGGTTGTTTTCCCAGTCAAATTCCAAGTCTTTCCTGGGATTTGATTGGGATGCCTCTATTTATTATTTATTGTGAACGTTTTATAGACTGTGTTTCTGCTGGGAGGAAAACATTCAAAGTGGGGTGCAAAAAATAAAATGTGACTATCAATAAGCAACAGTACAATTTCAGTTGTCATCACTAAATCAGTCAGTAAAATTCAGCCAGATAAAAGAATTCACAACCAGGTTAAAACAACATCAGTTGAAGCCATCCTATTTGCCAGTGGGGGTGGCCTTTTGAAAGATTTCACCTTGTCATAAACAATGTCACTAGGTAAAGTGCCTCCCAGGTAAAGCCCTGCTCTGTCTGTGCCCTCGCATTCCTCGCCGCCAGAAAAGGAGCATAGGCCCAGCTTGCCCTGCAGATCTGAGGGTGCATGTAAGAGCTGCCTTCCTGGAGCAGACCAAGGGTTCATCTAGTTCAGCGTTCTTGCTCCAACAGCAGTTAGCCACATGTCTCCAGGAAGCTGAAGGCAGCGTCTCTCCCTGCTATCTCTAGGAACTGGTGTTCTGCGATGAGCTGCTAAATGGGCGTTCTGTTTAGCTCTGATTGTTGTTGTTATTTATTATTTATTGCATTTCTATACTGCCCAATATCCAAAGCTCTCTGACCAGTTTACAAAAGATTAAAACCTTAAAAACACAATATAAAACATAATATAAAAATCATTTACATACAAAAACAATTAAAAACAATCCACAGTAGAAATCCCAGGCCGGTTAAAACCTTATTGTATCCTGTCAAATGCCTGGGAATAGAGGAAAGTCTTAACTTGGCACTGAAAGGATAACTGTTGGAGCCAAACAAACCTCACTGGGGAGAGTGCTCCACAATTGGGGAACCACCACCAAAAAGGCCCTCCCCCTTGTTATCCGAACCTCCCTCAGAGGAGGCATGTGGAGCAGGGCCTCAGATGATGAATGTGGTATATGGGTAGGTAGTGTTACGGTTAGTTGATACCCCTGTCCTCTTCCTTGAACATGCCTAGTCCATATTAAAGCCATCCAAGTGAATGTTCATCACCACATCTCGCGACAGTGAATTCCATGTCAGTTATATATAAGATCTAGGATTCTAGTAGTTTCCTTCATGTCTTGCAGTGGGCGACATTGAGGATCGAACGTGGTGCCAAAGAGAAGAACCATCCCCTTTATAAGCCCTATGTCAATGGTAAGACATCCTGCCCTCTCTTGGGGGTGAAGAGGGGTCTATGTTGGGTTCACCTCTTCTCACTGTGTGACTGGAGGGTTGTGTGTCTCTTACAGGTATCATAGCAAAGGAGCCCACTTCACTGGAGGAGGAGATCAAGGAGATCCGGCGGAGTGGTAGCAACAAGGCCCTAGATGCCCATGAGTTTGAGCTCTCTGACATCTTCTATTTCTGCCGAAAGGGCGTTGAGACCATCATGGATGACGAGGTGACCAAGCGCTTCTCAGCTGAAGAGCTGGAGTCCTGGAACTTGCTGAGCAGGACCAACTACAATTTCCACTACATCAGCCTGCGCCTCACAGTGCTCTGGGGGCTGGGCGTCCTCATCCGCTACTGCTTCTTGCTGCCACTCAGGTTAGGCTCCGCATTGATTGGGGGCTTTCATTGGGGAGACTGAAACCAGACAGTAGAAAGCCCAGATCTGTCATTTCTGGTGTTTCCTCTGGCCCATTCCCTCAGATATAACCTTGGAGGTGAATGCTATCAGTATTCTCTGGTAGGAATAATTTCGTTGGCCAACCTTAGGGAAGGCTCCCTGTTTGAGGCTGAGGACCAGTGTGGTTGGTGATCCTGCCTCTTCCAGGTCCTTTGCAGGTTTGTTCGTTTATTTTAAATATTTCTTGGCCACCTTTCAGGGCAGGAGCCCTCCCAGGGTGACATACAATAGTAAACACATAATAAAAACCAGTCTGGTATTAAAAACAATAAAAACAGCAACGACAGCAAACATATTAGGGGAAGGCCAGAGTAAAGTAGTATGTTTTCAGGGCCTTCTTAAAAGCCTGCAATAATGGGGCCTGGCGGACCCCTGATGGCAACTTATTCTGGAGGTGTGGGGCCCCTACA
Organism: Heloderma suspectum; assembly: GCF_057233095.1. NCBI lineage: Eukaryota > Metazoa > Chordata > Lepidosauria > Squamata > Helodermatidae > Heloderma > Heloderma suspectum. The sequence continues at coordinate 42,814,795 of NC_139463.1, forward strand.
GAAAAGGCCCTCTCTTGTGTGGTCGCCCATCTGACTGCTCTTACAGGTGGGCAAATGAGAAGGGCCTGTCTTGCTGATCTTAAAGTGCAGGCAGGCGGACATGGGTGAAGGCTGTCCTTCAAGTAACTTGGTCCCAAACTGTTTTAAGGCTTTAAAAGTCAAAACCTTCCACGTTGGGCCTGGAAACACCAATAACTAGTGCAGCTGGCACAGTATAGGCATTATATGATCAAATCGCCTCACCCCCATCAGCACTCAGGCATCTGCATTCTGCACCAGCTAAAGTTTTTGAACTGTTTTCAAAGGCAGCCCTGCATACAGTGCATTACAGTTGTCCAGCCTGGATGTCACTAGTGCCGGAGTAACTGTGGCAAGGTCCATCCTCTCTAAATAGGCCACTGCTGGCATACCAGCCTAAGCTGGTAAAACACATCCCTGGACACCGCAGCCACCTGGGCTTCCCCAATTAGCGCAGAGTCCAGGAAGACTCCCAGACTGTGCACGTGGTCTTTTAGGGGAAGTGCAACCCCATGTAAGACCAGTTGTAAACCTCTGTCCAGGGTAGTTGGTTTCCCAACCCACAGTACCTCCATCTTGTCTGGATTAAGTTTCAGCTTGTCAAGAACAAATCCTGCCAGATGAATCTGATCTCATTTTTTGATCAAGTAACCTCCCTTGTGGACTGTGGGAATGCTATAGACATAATACACCTCAACTTCAGCAAAGCTTTCGACAAAGTGCCCCATGATATCCTGATGAGCAAACTAGCTCAAAGTGGGCTAGATGAAACAACGATCCGGTGGATCCACAGTTGGCTACAGAATCGGACTCAAAGAGTGCTTATCAATGGGATCTTCTCAAACTGGGGAGAGGTAATGAATGGGGTACCGCAGGGCTCAGTCCTGGGCCCAGTGCTCTTCAACATTTTTATGAATGACCTGGAGGAGGAGGTGCAGGGAATGCTGATCAGATTTGCAGATGACACAACATTGGGTGGAATAGCTAATACTTTGGAAGACCGAAACAAAATTCAAGGTGATCTGGATAGACACAAGCGCTGGGCAGAAAACAACACAATGACATTTAATAGGGATAAATGCCAAGTTCTGCACCTAGGAAAAAGAAACCAAATGCACCGTTACAAGATGGGGGATACGTGGCTCAACAACACTACAAGCGAGAAGGATCTTGGAATTGTTGTAGATCACAAGCTGAATTTGAGCCAACACTGTGATGCAGCTGCAAAAAAGGCCAATGCCCTTTTGGGCTGCATTCATAGAAGCATAGCTTCCAAACCCCAGGAATTACTAGTTCCCCTCTACTCATCAGGCCTCATCTGGAGTACAGTGTCCAGTTCTGGGCACCACATTTTAAGAAGGATGCAGACAAACTGGAGAGGGTTCAGAGGAGGGCAGCAGAGATGATCAGGGGACTGGAAACAAAGCCCTATGAAGAGAGACTGAAAGAACTGGGCATGTTTAGCCTTGAGAAGAGAAGACTGAGGGGAGATGTGATAGCGCTCTTCAAGTCCTTGAAAGGTTGTCCCAGGGAGGAAGGCCAGGATCTCTTCTCGATCATCCCAGAGTGCAGGACACAGAATAACGGGCTCAAGTTACAGGGAGCCAGATTCCAGCAGAACATCAGGAAAAACGTCCTGATTGTTAGAGCAATACGACAATGGAACCAATTCCCTAGGGCGGTGGTGGGCTCTCCAACACTGGAGGCATTCAAGAGGAGGCTGGACAGCCACCTGTCAGGGATGCTCTGACTTGGATTCCTGCATTGAGCAGGGGGTTGGACTCGATGGCCTTGTGGGCCCCTTCCAACCCTACTATTCTATGATTCTACCCTCATCCACCCCAAAACAGCCTCCCAACGCTGGTTCATGAGTTCAACAGGCTCCCTGGGATGTGTAGATGGAAATGAGAGGGAGAGCTGAATATCATCTTCATACTTATGACACTTCAGCCCAAACCTCCTGATGACTTCCCAGTGGTTTCATGTAATTGTTAAAAAAGCACAGGGGACACGATGGAACATTGTGGCCTGGCACAGACATAACAGCCATGTGGTGGAACAAAAGTCCCACAGCACCACCTTCTGAGACCACTCCTCCAGGAAAGACCGGAACCACTTTAAAACAGTGCCTCCCAAGCCCAGTCCACATAAATAATCCAGAAGGATACCATGATGGATGGTATCAGAAGCCACTGAGGGGTCCAGAAAGACCAGCAGGATTGCCCTCTCACTATCCATTCCCCAGCATAAGTCAGCCAGGGCGACCAAGGCTGTTTCTGTCCCATAACCAGGTCTGAAAGTTGATTGGAATGGATCTTAATAACCAGTATGAGGTTATGCTTCATCTCTCTCTCTCTCCCTTCCTTGTGCAGGGTAGCCCTGGCTTTCACTGGCATTAGCCTCTTGGTGACTGGCACAACGTTGGTGGGCTATTTGCCAAATGGAAGGTGAGTTCTCATCAATTGACTACTGCAAAATCACCACCTGAGAACAGGCACTGAAAAGACTTAAAGTAGCTTCGGTAGTTGGGTTTAAAGAAGCCAGCGTTGGAGGGAAGAAATGGTAGATGGCCTCCTGTGGGTCCCTGTTTCTGCTCTCATGTCTGTGCTCAGGCCCTACTGTTCCTTTATTTCAGCCTTTATCTCCATGGTAGTGCTTTCTGGCAATTAAGCAAGGAACTAAAGGCAACTGGACACTTTCTTTAGTATTCCTCCTGTTCATTGGGGAGTTGTCTTCAGCTTCTCAAGAAAACCTGGGCAACCAAATAAGAATCCTAAACAATAGAGCGGCAGTTGAAAAAGAGAATCATGCAAAAAGGAAATAGAACCCTAGCTAAAAGGTCAGAGCTATCAGTGTATACTCTGGAAACTGGCGTTCCTGCCTTTTTTTATTATTATTAAATTTATTAATCGGCCATCTGGCTGGTCACCCAGCCACTCTGGGCGATGTACGAAGTATATAATAAAACAGTTAAAAAAAATAACATTCTACAATAAAAACGTTTTCTAAAATACCCTAACCCACCCCAAATGCCTGCCTGAACAACCACGTTTTTAATGCACAGCGGAAGCTCGTTAAAGAGGGGGCATGGTGGAGTTCCCTAGGGAGGGAGTTCCACAGAGTGGGGGCCACCACAGAAAAGGCCCTCTCCCTCGTCCCCACCAGTCTAGCTGTCCTGGCTGATGGGACAGGGAGCAGGCCATCCGAGGCTTTAGCATGGTGCCTTGAAGTGCCGTGCCCATCAGCCAACTGCTTGCCTGGAAAGGGGGTCCCTTGAACTTGCTCCTCCTTGTGCTTGTAAGTTCTTCTCCTGCTTTTTGCACATGTGCAGTTCCAAGGTGCAAGGAACAACTTGTGGGGAAGCACCCCACTGCACAGCTTACTCCGATACAGACCTGCTGTTGAGAAAGGGCTGCAGACAGCAATGGATCCACTGGCAGAAGCCTCCAGTTCAGCATTGGGCAGAATGCTCCTGCCTGCCCTTATCACAGGGCTGGGCAACTTGTGACCCTCCAGGTGTTTATGTCTACAATTCCCATCAGCCCTAGCCAGAAAAGCCAATGGTGAGGGATGACTGAAGCTGTAGGCCAAAACAGCTGGAGAGCCGCAAGTTGCCCTCCCCTGCGAGGAGGAAAGACCTGGAGCCGTTCCCCATCTGTGTGTCATCTGAAGAAAACAGCAGCTGCTGCTTTCTGTTTAAAAGCCATGCTGCCACCTGTTCTCTAATGTGGCCTTGCCAGGGAAGGGCTGTAGCTCAGTGGTACAGCCCCTGTTCTGCATGCAGAAGGCCCCAGGTTGATCCGTGGCATCTCCAGGTAGGACCGGAAAAACTCTTCCCTGAAACCCTAGAGAGCTGCTGCCAGTCAGCGTCGACATTACTGGGCGGGATGGACTCATGGTCTGACTCCATATGGGGCAGCTTGTTATTCAGGGACTCCCAACAGTGATTTTAGAGGCCAGCTGCCATGCAGACTACTGCCAGTGGGTGGCACTAAAGATTGTCTGCTGTGTGGCCATTTGGAGTGTTTTTTCCCTCTTCAGGTTTATAAGCGTTACTTGTGGGGAGGAGGGGCACCATGATAATAAAATGTCAGCATGGCTATAAATTGAAGTTTAATAAGGTGTTTACTCTGCCTCTTTAGGTGCAAGGACTTCTTGAGCAGGCATGTACACCTGATGTGCTATCGGATCTGTGTGCGAGCTCTCACCGCGATCATCACCTACCACCACCGGTATGGAGGAGACTGGATGGGAGCCCGTGGTACATTTGCCCAGGGAAGGGAAAGTTGGCTCTGAGCTTGTGTGTATGTTGCAATCTTGTGGGAGCACAGAAGATTTGCAGAATGTGCTGTTGAACACAGATTTCAACTTCTTGAGCATCTTGACTTCTCTATTTTTTAAAGAGCAAGTTTCTAGGTCTTATGACGGCCAAGGTATGCTTGAAAGTGTGGGCAAAGCCCGGTGAAATCTCAGAAAACAGGAAGATGGCTGAGTGAGATTCCTGGTGGTCAGAGGGTGGGAAGTCAGTGCTATGCATAGTTCCTTGCTCTCTCCCATGTTTAGAAAGGCAGAATGAAGCGGAAAATGCTAATTAAACTAAGCTTGAATTTCAGGGTGGTGGTGGTTGTTTTTAAGTTGAGGGTATGCAAAGCTTGAGCGTGGAAAGTTAGAAGTGCCATCATCTGTGGAGCAGAGCACTGAAATTCCTTGTCCTGAAAGCTGTATGTTGGGGGAGGAGTGCCGTGCACAAGTCAGCCAGTGCCAAATGCTCTTCTTGGGCAGACTGAGTTTGTGCTTCAGCTGTTCGTGCTAATCTCTTTTCCTTTCCCAACTTCAGGGAAAACAGGCCCCGCAGCGGAGGAATCTGTGTGGCTAACCACACATCCCCAATCGATGTCATAATTCTGGCCAGCGATGGCTACTATGCTATGGTGAGGATGGTGAACCCCACCAGCTCAGGATGCGCATGTGTGTTGGGGGTCCATGTATATCAGCGGAAAATTCTCCAGCACGTCCTTCCTTCAAAATTCCAAAATACATGCTATTGTTCAGTTCCATCAGATAGCATTGGTGGTATTTGTTTGTTGTTTCTTAGACTCTAAACATGCCCCTCCTGGCCTCCATGGAGAGGAAGCAGATGCGGCCCATCCACTGGAGTACCACCTGTTCATTTGGGTGGTGGACATAAGATTGAAGTGGCCGTTGGGTGTCCTTGCTGCTACTCCCATCCCCTGAAGCTTGGGATGGTTGAGGAGCAGCTCTGCAGTCCCCTTTCTGCCCCTCAAGAATGACCTGTGCTTGGGTAGTTTGCTGTGGCCACTTGTAAGTGCTTCTGATGCCTGTCCTTGACACCATGGCCAAAGTAAGACTCCCTTCCTTCACCGCACTGCCTGAGATCCCTGCACCTCCGGATGAAGAAGGGACAAGTCCCTCCTTCTTTCCATGGTGACATGGGAGAGATGCCCCCAACCACTCAGGAAGTAACGGCACATTATGACCTTCTCAAGCTCCCCACCATGTGGAGTTCCTGTAGGCCGGAGAGTTTTATGCAGCCAAAGGCATCGTCCTCTACAAGTTGAGCTGCTTGATAGCTTGTAGCTATCTTGGCTTCTTGTAGCTGCTTGGCTATAGAATTGGACTCAAAGAGTGCTTATCAATGGGACCTTCTCAAACTGGGGAGAGGTAACGAGTGGGGTACCGCAGGGCTCAGTCCTGGGCCCAGTGCTCTTCAACATTTTTATGAATGACTTGGAGGAGGAGGTGCAGGGAATGCTGATCAAATTTGCAGATGACACAAAATTGGGTGGAATAGCTAATACTTTGGAAGACAAACAAAATTCAAAGTGATCTGGATAGACACAAGCGCTGGGCAGAAAACAGCACAATGACATTTAATAGGGATAAATGCCAAGTTCTGCACCTAGGAAAAAGAAACCAAATGCACAGTTACAAGATGGGGGATACGTGGCTCAACAACACTACAAGTGAGAAGGGTCTTGGAATTGTTGTCGATCACAAGCAGAATATGAGCCAACAATGTGATGTGGCTGTAAAAAAAAGGCCAATGCTCTTTTGGGCTGCATTAATAGAAGCATAGCTTCCAAATCCCAGGAAGTAGTAGTTCCCCTCTACTCAGCACTGGTAAGGCCTCATCTGGAGTACTGTGTCCAGCTCTGGGCACCACACTTTAAGAAGGATGCAGACAAACTGGAGAGGGTTCAGAGGAGGGCAACAAAGATGATCAGGGGACTGGAAACAAAGCCCTATGAAGAGAGACTCAAAGAACTGGGCATGTTTAGCCTTGAGAAGAGAAGACTGAGGGGAGATATGATAGCGCTCTTCAAGTACTTGAAAGGGTGTCACAGAGAGGAAGGCCAGGATCTCTTCTTGATCATCCCAGAGTGCAGGACATGGAATAATGGGCTCAAGTGACAGGAAGCCAGATTCCAGCTGAACAACTTCCTGACTGTTAGAGCAATACGACAATGGAACCCATTACCTAGGGAGGTGGTGGGCTCCCCCACACTGGAGCGTTCAAGACGAGGCTGGACAGCCATCTGTCAGGGATGCTCTGACTTGGATTCCTGCATTGAGCAGGGGGTTGGACTCGATGGCCTTGTAGGCCCCTTCCAACCCTACTATTCTATGATTCTATGATGTTTGGGCATAGCTGTCTCACTTGGGGGCTGCTAAGCCAAAGCTCTCCCAGGAGAGTAACCTTTCACCCCTTCACCCTCTCTCTTGCTCAGGTGGGCCAGATCCAGGGTGGCCTCATGGGGGTCATCCAGAGGGCCATGGTGAAGGCTTGTCCCCATGTCTGGTTTGAACGCTCTGAGGTTAAGGATCGCCATCTAGTGGCTAGAAGGTTGGTACGCAGTCCATACCGTGCTCTGTAGTCAGAGGGAAGCGTTCGCAAAGGTTTGCTGTACATATGTGTCAGGGAACGGACAGGGGAGGTGCAGCCCTGGTTGGTGCCAGTCTTCTGAATAAAACTGAGCCACGTGGGCTGGTGCTGTTTGGGGTTGCTGGATTTTGCTTCAGGGGCAGCAAGGATGGGCCTGTCGGTGACGTGTGCATTCTCTCTCTTTCTCTCTCAGGCTATCGGAGCATGCTCAAGATAAAAATAAACTGCCTATCCTAATTTTCCCTGAAGGTAAGCAAGAATGAAGGGAACAAAGCACGTCCCATGGCTCCATAGGACCGTGGTGTCCCAGTCTCTGGATGGAAATGGAAGGAGAGGCGTCAAACCATAGAGCTCGGAAAATAGAGCGGGACCCACAGCCCCAAGTTTCCAGTACTTAATAGACAGCGGCCACTTGGGTGAGAGGACTGTGATACAGGAAGGGGAGGTCACCCTACCTCTGTATCTCTATGGTGAAGCAAATGACTGCATTCTGTTTTAACCCAGTTCTGCCAGTCAGGCCACATCAGGAATTAGGCTCTTGGAGTTAAACACCCCTCACTCTCATCGATAGCAATAACTGCTCCTTCAGAAGCTGCCATTCTTTTGACAGGCACTTGCATCAACAACACTTCTGTGATGATGTTCAAGAAAGGGAGCTTTGAGATCGGTGCCACGGTTTATCCTGTTGCCATCAAGGTGAGAGCCGTTGCATTTTCGGCAAAGCGCAGTAAAGATGGTTGGGTAGGCCTCAGGGACTGGAAGATGATGCCCATGCGGGCCAAGGGCAGTGATGAGTTTAGAAGTCTCGGCGTTTTATGCCGAGAGGTTCTGGAAGACAATGCAAGTCCCACAATCCTACACATCACCACCACCCCTGTATTCTGTACCATGTGACTCTATCCAGTCTGTCTCCTGTGATGGTGGCTGTACAGATTCCTAGAGGGCAGGGTTATGATCTGATTGTGTTTTTGTCTGGATTCTTAGCTTCCATTTTAAAAGCCAAGCACATTGCTACCCCTTTCTGGATATGTGGATGCTTGAAAAATGTGTAGTTTTCACATGTGGTACAGAGTGAACCCTGTGGCTTTATGCAAAGTGAACAAATATATGGGAATGTTAATGGACTTAATTTGCCTTGGGTGCAGGATTTGGAGTTGGGGGAAGGCTGGAATGCATGAAAAGCCTGGACCACGGTGGTTGCCAGATTCCATGCTGGCCAGATTCCATGCTGGCCAGTCCCTTGTGTCTTTGAATGATGGCACAGATGAGGCAGTTTCAGCTGCATTGGTCTATGCCACAATGGTCTTGTCGGTAGAGAGTCATTGAACAAGTCATTCTGCCTAACTTACCCACCTCATAGGGTTACTGTGAGGATAGAAGGGATAACCCCATGTAAGCTCCTTGAAGGCAGAACTGGATACATATATCATAGTTAGAATACGCTGATTTGAAATGCATCCTTTAATGCAGTTGGCACCTATTGAATCTTGGCCACAGAGAAGTGGAGGTGTTGAAAACTTCTGACTTTTGGGATGCTCTTGCTTGTAGTGTGCTCAGTGTAGCACCCTCTCATGATCTTACCCTTCCCTCCCGCCCCACCTCTCTTTGTCATTCAGTATGACCCCCAGTTTGGAGATGCCTTTTTTAACAGCAGCAAACACGGCATGGTGACCTATCTGCTCAGGATGATGACCAGCTGGGCAATTGTCTGCAGTGTCTGGTACCTGCCTCCAATGACCAGAAAGGTGAGTGAGCTGGGCCTGAACCCAACTGATGCCAGGTGAGCGGCTGACATCCCTGCCAGGCCCTTTCTGCAGTGACCGTCTCTGTTCTCCCTTCTAGCCCGAGGAGGGGGCCGTGCAGTTTGCCAATCGGGTGAAGTCTGCCATTGCTAGACAGGGGGGCCTTGTGGATCTCCTGTGGTGAGTCCTGGAGCAGATACTTTTTTGCCACCACTCAGCAGGGGAAAGGTCAGCTGCGGGCTGAACAGCGTGAAGAGAAAGCAACTTGCCTGAGTCAGGTGATAGGTCCATCCAGCCTGTGGAGCACGACAGCTTCTGCTTGGGAAACACATGCTCAGGGCAGTGGCCCCTCCCCATATCTTGGGTGGAGGGAATCATTTTGAACTCTTCAGCTGGCTTCCTCAGCTTCAAATTACATGTTCTGTGATTCTGTCCTCTGCCTTTTTAAAAAAAACTCTTGAGCTGCATCTCAGTAAGCGAAGGGCTCCTCAATTAAAAAAAAAGCCATGGAATCCCAGCTGAGATGCAGTTTGAGCCTCAGAAAGGCATGAGAGCCGCCTGTAGCTTGCAGCAACCTTCCCTGAGTCTGAAGATCTTTGTGGAGGTCAGCCATGGCTAAGTCTGTGGCTCCTGGTAGCTGGAACTCGGCTCTCACATGAATGGGAGCAAAAGCTCTGTGGGAGGTTTCTCAGCTTCATCATTTATACCTTTGGAGCTTGAAAATGGGCAGGATCTGCCACAGGCTGAGGGCTGCTTCATATGTTAGCACCTTCCCTACACCGAAAGCACTTTGGGTGGGTGAAAACAAGAAAGCTAGTGCTGGTTTTAACCAATAAAGCCATAAACGTTGGACCGGGTTACCTTCCTCCATATAAACCTGGCCGAGTATGGAGATCTTCCACAGTAGCTCTTCTTGCTGTGCATGAGAGGGCCTTTTCTGTCCCACCCCCACCCCCTTTGCTGGCCTCTAGAATTCCCCTCACAGCTGGCATTTAAGAGGGCTGTTTAAGCTTTTCATTTTAATCAGTTTTTTGAGCCCTCCTAGACATCTAGGCTGCCGTGAGTTCTGTTGTTTGCTATTGCTTGTTTATAGTCCTGGTTTTAGTGTTCACGGCTCTGATCGCCTTAGGGAGGAAGAGTGAGATATAAATGATTTTAATTAATTTGCTAAATAAAACCTGCACACTGTTGCATGGGCAGGCTTCCCCATCCCAACTCCACAATCATTTATGCTTTCTCTGGTTGCAGCTTCCTAGCTCATGTACATGGCACAAAAAATCCTGTGTGCATGATCATCACAGGTGCCCCCTCCCCCAGTTCACAGTTGTTCCCTAATAACTTCTAGTTCTACAAACTAGAATTTGGGGACGAAGGCGTTGCTCAGCCCTAGAGAGCAACTGCTTCGCATGCAGAAGGCCTGAAGTTCAGCCCTTGGCACGGAAGATCCCTGTCCGAGTCCCTGGGCGGACAACCCAAACAAAGGAGTAGGAAGGATGAATTGTCTCCTTGTTACTGCCTGATGATGAGAAAATGATACCCCAAGTCCGTGATACTAGCTGACTAACCCACCACCATGAAATGTGCAAACGTTAGGCAGACTGTTATCAAAACATAGGCAGGGACCACAAACTGGAGGTGGCAAGCGGGCACCACGTTCATTCCAAACCCAAGAACCAAAGCCTCCCATTCCCAGCCCCCTTGTGAAAGGGCCGTAGGTCAGAGTTGGAGCACATGCTTTGCATGCAGGCATCTCTAGGTAGGGCTGGAAGAGACCCCCGCCTGAGACCCTGGAGAGCAGCTGTCCGTCACTGTAGACAGTACTGAGGTAGATGGACTAACGGCCTGACTCTTGTGTAAGGCAGCTCTCTCTGTCCCCCGTCTCCCCAGAGGGTGCAGTCGGGAAGAGCCTCCAGCATGCCTCCGGTGTGTAGGGCGTACGCTTGCTGCAGTGTGCAGGCAAGCCCTGAGCCCCCCCCGCTCCCCCCGCATGCACACACGCAAACGTCAGCATGATCAGTTTGTTCCTTTCCCACAGCAGAGGGCCCAGTGACATACACCTTGAGGTTCTGTGTGCTGTGGGAAAGTCACACAAGCCCAAGGCTCGTGCCACATGGAAAACCCACATGTTGGGGTTACGTACAAGTAGACTAAGTGTGGGTGGAATTTGCACAGTGTAGCATTTATTCAGTCCTCATTGTTCCCTGCTTGCCAGGCCTGTGCTTTCCCCCACGTGCCCCTGCTCTTAGTTATTTCTGTACTGGCTGCCAACTTTCTCTTTCTCTTTCCCTAGGGACGGAGGCCTCAAGAGGGAAAAGGTGAAGGACACCTTCAAAGAGGAGCAGCAGAAGCTCTACAGCAAGACGATTATGGGCAACCACAAAGACCGAAGCCGTTCCTGAGCTTCCTGTGCCGGGGCCTGCTACAGAACTGACCTCCTCAGAACTCCTTCCAGCCTTCTGGCTGCAGGTCCACCTGGAGCGGCAGCTTTTTTTCAGCCTCTGGATGTTCCTCATTCAGCAGCCCCTCAATGGAGTGGCCAAGGGGCTAACAAGAAGGAGGCCTTGTCTTAATCTTTCTGGCTCAGCCCATTGCCCGAACAGCAGTAGCTGAAGACTCTTGCCATGGTAGGGGTGGTGGTATGGGCCCGCCCCTGGTTGTGTGTCTGCGTGAGTGTGCAGGAGGATGCCTGTGTGTGTGCATGCACGTGTGAGTGTGTGCATGCAAGTGCGCATGAATGTGTGCCTGTGTAGGATGCTCTAGCACGGTTTGAGCAGAACTGGGCATCTCAAGCCTATCCTGCCAGTGACAGGTGCCTCCTGCAGCTTAAGCCCTGTTGCAATCCCAGGGGACAGGCACAGACCTTTCTTCTCTCTCTCCTTCTCCCCCACAAAAAAAGAACTGACTGCAGCTGCATGGGTTCACTTTGCATTTTATAATTAAATGATATAGATGGAGGTCTTGTGTTGGGTATTCCCTCACTACCTTTGAAATGGAACCACACGGCTCAAAAATGGTGTGCAATTTTGGCTCTTAAAATTGGTAAGGGGCTGGCTAAAAATAGGTACCAGGATAGGGAGGGTGCAAGCGCTTTCCCCTCCTCTTCCTGGTCCCATTTTTCTTTTGGGGGGAGGGCGGAGCATAGTTTGCCACAAATGGTTGGGTACAGAGCTGGCCTGACCATGACGCCAGGTGCGGACACAGTGGCTTTGGGGTACAGTCAGTGCCACCGCCATAGGAGTGACAGATGTGACATATGTGGGCCTCTGTGGCTTGGGAACTCCACTTTGCCTATTACAGGGAAAGGCCATAAATAACCGTGGCCCGAATTATGCGCGCGCGCATGCGCGCGCACACACACACACACACACACACACCTAGCTTCCAGACTGATCCCTGCTAATTTTGGCTCAAAAGAGGTTTTTAGCATCTGCTGATGCAGGCGGGCATCTCCATTGCTGAAGTCGGTGGCCCTGAATCAGAAGAGCACAGGAAGTGTGAGATGCGGCACAAACTGTTTTTTTAAACCTGCTGTTTTGAGCAGTATTCTCTGTTGCAACAGAAGTTGCTTCCCTGCCCCATACACACACTCCCCCCCCCATCACTGAGAGCGCTTCTAAGGCACTCCAGGGACACTTGATGTTAAAAGTAAAGCCATGTGCCCTGCCCTTTCTCCAGCCACATACATATGCCACATCTCATTGGGCTGTATTTTGAAAGCGCGGCTTGCTGATTGCAGTAGGCTGGTCTTCCACTCCCTCCCTGCTATATTGCCCCCTGACCCCGCAGTATTTCACCATAACTTTCTCCTGCACATACATAAGGTTGGGGGGTGGGGGTCTTATCACATGTCCACTGTGATCACATGTCCACATGGGGGACTTATCACATGTCCACTGTGATAAGGGTGGACAACTTGTGGCCCTCCAGACGTTTCAGCCTACAACTCCCGTCATGCCTCACCATTGGTTATGCTGGCTAGGGCTGATGTAGGCCAAAACATCTGGAGGGCCACAAGTTGCCTGCATTAAGAACATGGAAGCTGCCCTGTGCCAACTCAAACCATTGGTCCATCTAGCTTCGCATTGTCTATATTGACTGGCAGTGGCTCTCCAGGTTTTCAGACAGGAGTCTTTCACAGGAGTCTACCTGGAGATATCAGGGATTGAACCTTGGACTTTCTGCATGCAAAGCAGGGGCTCTGCCACTGAGCTGTAGCGTGTCCAATTGCATAAGCATATCCACAGCTCCTGCCAGAAACAAGCCCGCCCTTGGAAAGAGTGATCCATTTTGTGTTTCTTGAACAGCAGCTCTCGTATGTGATCACACCCAGGCTCGCCACTGTATTGCTATGTGACAGGACCTGCTGTCTCTAGGAGCACCAAGGCTCATCTCTACGCCTGGCCTGCCCTCTGCAAAGAGCTTTGCAGGGTCCCTTGTGCCACCTGGGACGGCTTCCCTACTAGCTGGCAAAATTGCAACGGCACCAAGTATCAACCCTGCAATAGCAGGGACCCAAATTCTGTACTGAATTTTATTGTTCAGAACATTTTGCCACAGACCAGCGCTGATCTTAAGCAAAGGCAATGGTGACAGTGTCCCCCCCCATACAGAAGCCCCACCCCCAATGTACTGGAAGCAAAAATCTGCGGTAGCTGCTAGATTCTGTGGTTGCTGACAGGCGGATTTTTGGATCAAGTCTTGCCTAGTTTTACTGTTGACTAGTTGCGGTTCTAAGATCTTGTGCTGAATGTTTGCTGGCAGATTCAGTTGCCTTTCTGCTTAGGGAACGGTTTCATGTGCCAGTGCAGAGCTGGAGCGGGAGCACTGCAGCCAAAATCCCCCAGATGCCCGGTGACTCCCTAGGCTTTGGGGGTCAGGAAGGAATAGCTGAAGCTCAAATATTTTGGCCACCTAATGCAAAGAGAAAACTCCCTGGAAAAGACGCTGATGCTGGGAAAGACTGAAGGCAAAAGAAGAAGGGGATGGCAGAGGATGAGATGGCTAGATAGCATCACCGATGCAATGAATATGGACTTGAGCACGCTCCGGGAGAGAGCGCAGGACAGGAAGGCCTGGCGTGCTGTGGTCCGTGGGGTCACGAAGAGTCGGACACGACTGAACGACTGAGAAACAAGGAATAGCTTTGCCTTACCTCACTCCATGGCCAGTTGTTTGGTGCGCCGAGCTTCATACTCCATTCCAGCAGCGTCTCTGGGCTTCCAGCCAGCCAGGTTTCAGTTCGTTTCTGTGGCAAAAGAATCATGCTTCAACCGTGGAGGGCCAGCTGGTGAAGGGGCAAGCCTTCTCCAGGCCCCCAAAACTGGCGAAGGCCCCACCAGTACCCCAACAATACTCCTCGCTTTGCATGGAGTACCGAAGGAGGTCAGAAGCAGGTTGAGAGAATCCTCCATTTTCGCATGCCTTACCTTTTCCAAGGAGGATGCTTTATGAGGCTGGCCTGACCTTCCCAAATCCTGAAGCTGGTGCTGCAGCCACACCTATTTCCCCTTTCTGCAGGGGCACCAGCCATGACAGTGAACAGGGCTCTGCTTTCTTCTTCAAGGACGACAGTGAGCCCCTGTTCCTCCCACTATCCTGGTTCAGGGCCTAACACCGGCCACCGTTTCATCTCCATGAGGATTGGTCTGGGCCTTATAGAGATGCTGCCCCTAAAAAGTGATGTAGCAGATGTCACCCATGCCTCTGCCAGCCTCTGGCCCTCCAACGCTTGCTTTCCACTCCCTGGACGGAGGCAGAGAACAGCGTGCAAGAAACCTCCCCCGAGGAACGGCCCATTCTTCCTTGTGTGTGTTCAACCCTGAACTTTGCCCAGGTGTGATGAGGGTCCTGATCCTGCAAATGGGCAGCTTAGTGGATGCTTTGCTCACAGTCTCCCCGTTGGGCCACAAATGGAAACACCCCATGGCTTGGGGTGGAGGGGGGGTGGAGGTACTTGCCCAATCTACTGCTGACTTTTGGGATCAAGAGGCCAAGGTTGTACAGCCGCAGGTAATGCTGTGCCGGGAATTTCTTCCATTTTTTTTTAACCATTCTCATTCAATTGGATACAAAACAAATGGCTTTGGAAAAGAAATTCAGTGGAGGAGAAATTTTAGAGCAATCCCCATGGGTTGGGTTGGGTTGGGGGTCCTTGGGCTTACCTTACTTATGGGGTGGCTGAGGAGTGTGCATGAGCATCCTGTCTTCTCATTGTATGATAATCTCTGTGGCAGGCATTCTGAGGCAATTCCTCCCATGGGGCTTTTTCAGTTCAGGAAGTGCAGGTGGGCTGAGAGGCTGCAGAGCAATGGAAAGATGTGGAATAGAGAGAGAAAACACACACAACACCCTCAGCCACCTTGCAGGGATTAGGTGAGCTCACAAAGACCACCTGTCAAGGAAGGAGAGGGAAGGAGGATCCCAGCCGCTGGGACCAGGCCCAACCTCCCTGTGAGGGAGAACCGCCCATGACCTGATCGCAGAGTCCCTTTCCCAAAAACAGGACTGGCCAAACCCGGCCTTTCAGTCCCCCAAAATACCCAGTAGCCACCCTTCTAAGCCGAGAGGCACTGAAATTAGCACTGAGGTTATGCAGAGAGATCACACCAACTAAAGGTTGGATAAAGGTTTATTAAGATCAAAATTAAGGGGTAGAGGGAAAGGGAAGAATGGAAGTAGCAAGTTACACAGAGGGCACAAAGCTAAATCACTTAACTATAAACAGAGCTTCATGAACGCACACCCAAGCCAAAATAATACATCTACCTGGCCTATCCTTGCGTACCTAAGCATGGATCTCCCTGGATAGCAACCAGCCGTCTGCAGGTGCAGGTCCACCAGGATGAAGGGAGACCCCACGCCTTGACCTCAGCCCACTTTTAAAGCCCAGCCCTGGCAACCCAGGGCAGACTTTGCTTCAGCCAATCACTGGCTCAGCCCCTGGGTGGCTGAGCCTGGTGTCCCAGAGGCTGGGAGCCCCCCCCACCTCCAGCTGTTGGCACTTTCTAGGTGGCAGGGGCTGCCCCTGGCATGGGGCAAAGGGCTGAGGAGCCTCCAGATCACAGACAATTCCAGGTGGTCACATCCGCCGTGACAGCCTGACCCAGTCAGGAAAGCAGGCGTTATCCTTGACACTGCCCAAAGAAATGCAACATTCTGCCTCAAAGTGGAAGCCTCAACACAATCGATGCTATTGCCACCTGCAGAAGCAGTGCAATAAACCAAAACCCCTTAGGAAAACGGAAAGAAACCCTGCCAAGAAAGAAACCCTGCCAATAGTGAGCCCTCTCTGTGAGAAACGTGGGAATTCTCACGTTCTCTGTGAGAATTTCCCCTAGGAGAAATTCAGTGAAATTGTCCGTCTCCCCCCCCCCCACTCCCCAATTTCTCTGCCCACAAATAGGCTGGAGAATTTTGAGCGGCCCTTTGCACACAGCTCTAGCCATGGGTGCCCATGACCAGGTAAGCCTCTTCTTCTGGGCCCTTGGGGAAGGAGACGAGCCCCGGTGCTGTGTTCGCGTGAACAAAGGGCAACAGCGGTAGGCACGTCACTCAGGATTGTTTGCAAATGTGACAAGCCCTTCCTAACTCAGGCCAGGGGCCTGTCCAGTCCTCCATTTTGCTCCTGCCAGCTGCTGGGTCGCAAGGTACTCCGAGATACGTGACCTCTGCACATGGCGGCTTCACTGCGCAACCTTTGGTCATCGCCCTTGGGAGACCCCTCCATGAATTTGGCTAACTCTTCTTTCAAGCCATCTGTGCTAGCGGCCGTCACCGCAGCTGGAGTCTGCAAGTCAATCGTAGCAAGTTCATTCTTCTGTTTACCCTGAACTTGCCACAGAATGAGTGGTCAGCCCATCAAACAGAGGATGCCTTCAAAAAAGAAGAGGCCTGTGTATTGCCAAAGTGATTTGGGTCTTGATTTTACCTAACATAAGGCAGATCAAGGCAGGCAGCTGTCCTAAAGCTTTATTGGCCAACATAAATATTACGAAATAGACCCATTGGGTTTTATCCATGGCATATATGAACACCAGCAAATCATTCAACTGGTCCCAAATTATGGTGTGTCCCTCGGGCAAAGGCATGACACCTTCTTTCCCTTGGTGGACTGGGTCTCTTTCCAGGTTGTAGTCACAGCACCTCTCCGGCTTCAGTGGTCTGGAATCCCAGAGGCAAGAAGGAGAGAGGCAGCAGTGAAGCCAGCAGCTTTTGGTGGTGGACTCTCGCACCAGGCCTCCGCTGGCAACCTCCCTTCCTGGTTCTCCAGCTGTCTTTCCTAGTCCACGAGCAGGGCCTTGCAGCAGTCTGCCCCGTAGGCTGAATCCATCCCACCTGTGCTGATTGTGGGAAATGGCAGCCTCACCACCCAGTCCTAACAGTCTCTGCTTAACGGGATATTCCCATGGTTGCTCATAGCAAGCAGCCCTACCGCTTGGCAGCTTCTAGGAGCTGCTGTATCCAAGCTTTAAAGGCATGAAGGGACGCTGTGACAGGTCACACCTGACTCCTCGAAGTACAATTCATCTTCTGGTAGGTTCCCAATACAGCCTGTTCGCTGTAAAAGAGGACACATGGCCACCCTATGCTATTAGGGAACCAATGATTTCAGCAATGCTGGGATCACTCTTGGGGGCGGGGGGAGAGATTAAAGCCTCCCCCACCCCCCACCCCCCGTGACCCTGCTCAGGACCACTTTCCCTGCCATCATTCACTGAGCACCCTGGCTGTGGGGGAAAGTGGGTGGCGCTTCCCAGGGCTCGGCAGGCCGCACAGGGAATGGCGGAGGGCCAAGAGCCCCATGTAGCCGACAGACTGCAGGTTGCCGACTCCTGGCTTGATTCCTCGGTCCGTTCTTAGAGGGCCCTGACAGCAGAGCCTAAACGCGGACGTGGCCAGGACCGCCAGGTTTGTTCTTCACGTCTCTGCTCAGGTAGGAAGCAGGGAGTGGGAGGCTCTGCATGTAACATCAGCAGGAGCGTGTGGGTGAGGGGTGCTGGACCCTCCCCCTCGGCCACCCATGCTCCGTCAGGCCTGGCATTTTTCTCCCACCTCACTTCTGCTCTGAGAACCAGGCTGGGGGGGAAAGTGCTTGGGGGTGCAGCACACAGAGAGGCCCTCCCCTCCGCTCCCCTCCCCTCCCCTCCCATTTAGCCCGTGATGCTCTTCTCTTGTTTTGCTTTGCGTTGTTGAAAAGGACTTTTCCTGGCACGCCTTGGCAAAGAGCCTTCACTCCAAAGCGTCTCTCTCCACACTTTTAACCTTGAACAGAATGTGAACAGAACACTGGACTAGCTGGGCACTTGGCCTGATCCACAGGGCGCTTCTTGCATTCTTAATCTTGACAGATACACAGAACTCTTCCTTGTCTGTCCCACTCGAATGCTCATGTGAGCACAAGTGGTGCCTAGTAAGGCCGTCTTTTAGCGCCCAGCCGATGCCCAAGATTCCTTTTCCTTGAGGAATTCCATCTGGGTGGAGGGAGTGGGGCCCTTCCCCCTCTTTCCCATCCTGGCTGTGGTCTGCTTCTCCCTTGGGCCTTTTTCTCCTAGCCTGACTCCATGACTGGAAGGGAGCTAGGTGAAAAGCACCAGAAGTGACAGCATGTGGGGAGAGGAGGTGGAGGAGGGACAGGGCTCAGCTCCCTTCACTCACCCACCCGGTCGGTGTGAAAAGCAGAGCCTCACTGCCCTGCCCTGCCCTGCCCTCCCTGTGAACAACCCTGTGGAGATTCACACCCCCTTTCTGTCCTTTGCCACCCAACAATTACTACGGTGGCATAAATGTTGCAGCCCTTAAAGGCCCGTAACCTATCCTGCATTTTTTCCAGCCGTTGTTTGGGGGTTGGGCAGCCCAGCACACCACTCCTTCCGCCACCTCCCCTGATAAGAGACCAGCCCTCGAGGGTGGCCATGTCTCCTACTTTACAGGGGATGGTCCTCCATTTGAAGGGCTCCTGGAGGAGAATGTTCTATTTGAGGGTGTCCTCTGTTTGAAAGGCTGGCCAGTCCAAATCCGATTAAAAAGTACAGGACCACCAGGACGGAGAGCACCAGGTGCTGTGAAGTCCAGATCCAGTTAAAAGGTACAGGACCACCAGGACGGAGAGCACCAGGGGCTGTGAAGTCCAGATCCAGTTAAAAGGTACAGGACCACCAGGACGGAGAGCAGCAGGGGCTGTGAAGTCCAGATCCAGTTAAAAGGTACAGGACCACCAGGACGGAGAGCAGCAGGTGCTGTGAAGTCCAGATCCAGTTAAAAGGTACAGGACCACCAGGACAGAGAGCAGCAGGTGCTGTGAAGTCCAGATCCAATTAAAAGGTACAGGACCACCAGGACCGAGAGCAGCAGGGGCTGTGAAGTTACCCGTCCACATGCACCACCCAGACAGGCAACTGCACAGCCAAGCACACCGGAGGTCACCGGGTCACCATGTTCCCCACCAGGGTGGGATGTATTGTCTTTGCATTTAAATTACATATCTCTACATTTGTATCTGTACACTGTGGAGGCTGCTGGCTCCAATTTCGGGTGTGTGTGTGAATCCATTCTGGGTTTCAGTCAGAACGCTAAAGGAAACCGGAGCCACCAGCCTCCACCGCCTGTACGTATCAATTGGCACATGCAAAGGGTATGGAGATTAGTGGCCTCTTTTTTAGCCACGCAGAAGTGGCCACCCTGGCCGGCTCACTCTACTGCGGCCTTCTCCAACCTGGTGCCTTGTAGCTGAACACATCTAGAGCTCCCATCATCATCCCAGTGGTTGGCTGGGGCTGCTAGGAAGTGTAGTCCAGCACAGGAAGTGTAGTCCAGTGCATCTGGAGGGCCTGAGGTTGGGGAAGGCTGCTCTGTTGGACATTCCTCCCCACGCCTGCCTAGCTTTGGCATTGCGTGATCTCTGCAGGGCCCCCGCTGAATAAACAAGCAGAAGGCCGGCAAGTCTTGGGAAGAGGCATCCGCCCTGCAAGGCCACACAGGTGACTGCAGAAGCATCCATCTCCGCCTGGACGTTGTCCTCTTCTCCTGCCCACCGTTCTCCCCCCCCCCCGCCCACAGTCAATACATCTCTCTCTCCAATGGGAAAGTTAATAAATTTAGCTCTAGATTAAAAGTATCGATCATTTCATTTGTAAATGATATATAAATAGGGGGCTCCATGGGCGGCAAGTGAGGCAAGGGCCGGCTGGAGCTGCCACAGGGCTGGCGGGGGGAAGGGGGGGCCCTCATCTGCATTCTGCCCTGCTGCAGGCATTGATTTCCTATTAGTCTCCCTGCACCACCCAATAGCACATCATTCCAGGATCCGCTATTAATGGCCTTTTGATAAATAATCACTTGTAAGTCAATAAATTTTTATTAAAGAGTGTGGTGCTTTGATTTATGAAAATCCGACGGGGTTTGTCTGGGAGAAAAGGGATGCGGAATTGAAGTGGAGCCACCATCCATCCGGCTGCCACCTTCCTTCCCCCCCTCACCTCCCCTTTTGCCATCCGCTCAGCTCTCGCCACCCGCAACGTGATCCGAACGCGGAGTCTAGTGGAGTCAAGGCCTGGCTGGACTTTTGCCTCAAGTTACGACACCGTAGGCGAAGTAGGTAATACTTAATACACTGTGTGAAGAGTTTTGTATCACTCGAAAGCTTGAATACAAAAAATTGGGATGAAATAGGAGGATGCGAGCTTTTGAGTCCCACAGAGGTCTTCAGCAGATGCCATGAAACAGTTGCTCACGCTTTGCTTTTGTCTCTTTATGTGTGAAAACAAATCCAGCCCATAGGCCCAGAATGTGTAGCAGAAGAGTAAATAATAAAATCAGATGCAAAAGACTGAAAATATGATATGACTACCACCCACCGAGCATGCACATTTCACCGTACCCCCTCTGGTTGAAATTTAAAGATTTCCAGATTTGTTTACTTGGCAGGGTGAGTGTCAAGGGTAGGCGTAGTCCAGCACCTGCTAAGGGCCCACACCCCAGCGGGGGCCCACTGAGAAGAGCCCCTGGAGTCGCTCCCCCCCTTCACCAATCTGCTTGTTTACTTGCCTCTCGCTCTGGCCCAGACAACAGTGCTGGTGGTGAGGAGGAGGAGCGGGGGATGCCATTGCTGACTTGCTCCCTGGCTCTCTGTCCGTCAGCAAGCGAGAGATGAGAAAGAGGATGAGGAGGAAGAGCAGCTGGTGACCGTGGAGGTGAGAAGGCGGACTCACGGGGGAGGGGCATGGAGGGTCTCTTGCCCGAGGGCCCCCAAAACCTGGAACTGACCCTGCAACTTGCTTTTCTGTACCGCTCAGCTGTTTTCTAGCAATCTTCACCTCTGCCCGTTCGCTATTCAGCGGATGGAGTGGGCTGTGTGTGTGTGTGTGTGTGTGTGTGTGTAGGGATGTACGGACTATGTGAAATCTGTTCCATCTGTCTTTTGCGGATTGTCAGCATCTTTTCTTCCATTGTCCATTCACAAATGGATTTGATTTTTTTTCATTATGCGGAAAAATACAAAAATTACTCCGTAAGAGGGTTCGCAACAATTTGCATCAGTACATAACATTTCCCCTATTATCCCCCATTCTATTCAACTTTTCCCTGCATATACCAGTCTCAGCAGAAACTTCCATGTTTTCCTATGAATGAATATGTGTAATTTTCGGGGAAGTAAAAAAAAAAAAAAAAAAGATCCAGAAGTCCACAAACTCTGTGCGGCCTGGGGTGGGGTGGGGTGGGGTCACTCCACAGTGCATTCCACAGGTTGGATTCTTAGAAATCTGAGCTCATTTTAGTGTGTCTCGAATTTCTCCAGCATCCGTGTGTGTGTGTGTGTGTGTGTGTGTGTGTGTGTGAGGGAGAGGGAGAGGGAGAGGGAGAAAGAGAATGTGTTAATGACTTTTGCCCCCAGGAATCCCCACCAACCACAGGAATGAAAGCGTCAGGAGCTTGCCTATGGGGAAATGCAGCCCCCGGGGTTAAAATAATGTTGCCCACCCCTCCTTTAGGGATCAGATCCTGGTAGCCCTTGGGCCCAACAAACCTGTTGCCAGCCCAGGAACAAGAAGTAACTGTGAATCAAGTTTAGGCAAACTTATTGGGCCTGGGGACACCTCTGGCAATTTGAGAAACTGTCCTGGGCATCACCACAGAATGGTTGCCACGGGAGGTGTGGCTAGTCACAATGCCGAGTCCCAACATCAAATCCCACTTTTTCACAGCAAAACCTAGTTGCTGGGATTCAGGATTAGCCTGGTCATGGCTACCAACCTGGTTCTGAAAAGGGCAACAAACCCATGGGTTTTTGCAAACGTGCAAATACCCACCGCAACACTTTGCAACAATTTGTCCATTTAATTTTATCAGAAGTTTCATGCCCCCTGTTGTGCCATTATTTCAAAGACATTACTGATTTTGAGAACTGCTTCCCATTTTAAAGTCCAGAGACAGAGGGAGGGAGATGTAATCCCAGTTACCCTACTGAGCTTGGAGCTGGAGAAAAAAAGATTTCACCCCAAGCAAAGGTTATAGCATTAGAGAGTTGGATGTATCCTTAGAGGGCATCTAGTCCAACCCCTCCTGCTCAGTGCAGAATATATAAAGCAGGATGTAACCACTGACAAATGCGCTAACCAGTATGAACAAAAAAGGCCTATGCCGGTCATCCCTTTAAGAGCAGTTCGATCAGCAGTCATTAGCTGGTGGTCTCCGTCCTCTCCCTACCATGAAAAGACTTCCTCCACTTATTTCCGCAAATTAAACCATTGCTAATGGCATAGATACAGGGTTCTGTTTGGAAAGTGACAACCCTACTCCAAGCAGGTGGGACAGAAATCATTTGTTGCAAATGGCTTTAAATTGAAATATTTTATCTAACATGCCGCTAGTAGGTTTCTGTGTTTTGAGTTTCTGCATGATCAGTTTTATGGGCTTGAATGGTATTTTAAACTGTTGCTGGCTTTTTAACTGTTTGATATTGTCATTTGTAGTTGTACGTTCTATTACACTATTTGATTTGTAATTTTGTGTTTTTATACTCTTGCAAGCCACTGTGGGAGAACTTGTGTCCTCAAAGGGGGGCTATAAATGCTTAAAAACAAACAAATGAAAATAGGTATAGAAATAAATAAAATAGCTCTTCAGAATGACAAAGCCAGCGAGGTTTGTCTGGCACTGACTTTGTTATCCGTTTGGTGTCAGGAAGACTCATTTCTTTGCCCAGACTTTTTAGATTCTTTTTTGAATAAGTGGTTTTTAATTTTGTCTGACTCCGGTCTTGCTATGTTTTTTTCTTTTTGCTTGTTTTGTTTTTTACTGCTTTGCTCTTTGATTATTATTTATTGAACCTATGGTTTTGCTGTACATTTTTAACTTTTTCTGTTAGTGAGACACTCTGGTGGAAACAGCTTTGGGCCTGAAATGTGTGAGATAGAAGTGTATGGAATGTTGTTTTGAACAGATAGCTCTGAGGGCCATTTCACACATTGGGTAGTATCCAATGTTAGTCCTACATAGACTAACCCATTGACCCATTGAAATGAATTGGACTTTAGTTGTGACTAACTTGTCTCATTCATTTCAACGATTCTACTCTATGTAGGACTAACACTGGATCCTGCCCATTATGTGGCAGGCAACCTGGACTGGGGCCATGATTAATCAGGACCTGGCGGTTTGACAAATGCACCTGTATGATGCATGTGCTTGCCAACGCGATGCATTCTCCCGTCAAATTTTTAGGTGTGTGCCATTGTGATTTGAATTGGGTGGCCACGTAATGTGTCGGCCAAAAAAGAGGAATTGCAACACCAGAAACAGAGGACACAGGTTTGCATAAAATGCACACGTGCTAATTGATGTAGAGCGCCATCCCAGCACCTCCCCAGATTTGTTGGACTACAACTCCTATCACTCCCAGTTGTAGTCCAGCACATGGGAGTTGTAGTACAACACATCTGGGGCGTGCCAAGAGGCGGAAGGTTGATAGAGATGCAAACTTCTCTATCGCTTCAAATAGAGATGCAATATGTCTTACCCTAGTGGGGGAGGCGGTGGCCAGGTGACCTGTGTGCTTGATTCTTGGCCTGCTGACCAGGTGCTACATGTGATGGGCAACTCCAGTGGAGGCTGGTGGCTCCGATGTCAGTGGGGTGGTAAATCCGCTCCAGGTTTCAGTCAGAACCAGTCAGAACTCTAAAGAAGCTGTCGGAGGTGTGGAACACCCACCTGAGAAGCACCTCAGATAGCTCCTTTAGAATTCTGACTAGTTCTGACTGAAACCCGGAGCGGATTTACCACCCTACTGACATCAGAGGCACCAGCCTCCACCAGGCAACTCCAAGGCCCCTGCTGTTCTCCCTTCGGTTCTTTATCTTTAAGCTGGACTGGGATTGGACACTGTCCTTCAAATAGAGGATGAGTCCAGGATAGACAGCTGTCCTTGGACATCCCTTCAAATAAAGGACGGCAAAACTGGATGCACGGCCCCCCAAATTTGAGCCCTGATCTGGTGGCAAGAGGGGCAATGAAGGAGCTTCTTTGCAGACTGTTTGTGACCTCCAAGGCAGGAGGAAAAGGTGCAGGGAGACCAAATAGCACAGGGATGGTCATGCCCTGTGAGGTCCCTCACAATAAGGACCCAGGGATGAGGTGTATACCGACTAGGGAGGGCAGTTTGGCTAAAGCCAGTTTTTTCCCTGTGGCACAGGAACCCAGGGGCCAAAGTGGGCCAGCCAGCCCTCTACATGCCATTTGTCATTCTCCCCAGCGGCGCGAGGCCCTTTTGCCACCTGCTGTATTTTTCTTCCTGTGCTGACGGTATGGCAGACAGGTGTTAAACTACTTAATCACTTTAAAATTGTTTTAATTTTCTGTTTTGTATTGATCTCTCCAGCACCAATTAATCAGCTCACTGGACCAGGCAGTTAGTACATTAAAAATTGTCAGCTACGCCGAACAGCTTAGAAAATGTCAAAAACATATTCCAGAGGCAGAAGGAGCCACAGCCGGGCAGAGGCCTGCTCAGCCGTGGCAACTGGAAGAGGAGGAGGAAGATTTGGCTGGGGTCAGGCCTCGCCCAGGCATCCATTACGGTGAGCAGGGGTAGGCAACCCAGTGCCCTCCAGACGTTTTGGACTATGGCTCCCATAACCCCTGACCATGGGCTATGCTGGCTGGGAATCTTGGGCATTGTCATTTGAAACACCTGGAAGGCAGCAGGTTCCCTGCCCCTGACAATGAGCAGGTTAAGCAGATTCAGGATCAAAGTCCTCCAGAGTGTCCAGCTGTTTTCCTGGTCACCTGAAACGACAAGCATTCTGACCCTTTCAGCAAAAGCGAAAAGGTGAGACTGGAAACCTATCCATCTCTAACAACCCTCTCAATTAAAGTTTAAATCTCTCTCTCCCCCATATTAGACCTCAGAAACTAGCACCTCATGGACTCTACTTTAAAGCCATTTCTGATCTGCATTCCACTCTTAAAATAGATTTTTATAGATCCGCTCCTTCCTTCCCCCCTAACATGTTTTTTAACCTCTCTGTTGTCCACACAACTGAGCGCAGTTTGACTAGCTAGGCAGGTAAAAGACTGGAATTCCCTTCTCCTTCTCACTCTTGCTAGACTGTGTTAAAATGTACCTCCAGCATGTGAACGGTTCTTTTGCACCAGCCAGAAAGCTGACCTTTGCCATGCACGTTGTCCAAGACACCCAGATTACTAGCAAATTCTGAAAGGGCTGACGTGTGTATGTCTAATGGCCAAAAGGTGGCACATGAATTTTACCTGATAACAGAGTAAACACAGAGCAAGCCAAGCCACAGACAGAACAGAATGTATGGCTGTGGAAGTTCTATTCCCTTTTCACCATTTTAAATCACTCTTGGATTGGGAAGAAAGGGGATTTGCAAGGATGGCCAGGAACACAAGCCTAAAAGGACAAGTGATTTTATTTCATATGTGAATCAGGCACATACACAGCAATATTTGTCAAAGCCTCTCCTCAGATGATGGAAAAGAGACTTAAATATAATTTGTTATTATGAAGAACCATAAAGAAAATCTCCAAATAGCTAGTGGATTCCACCTCCATCCTTGTCTGTAACGTAAAAGGGGGAGATATGTTAAATGTTAGTATTCTCTGTCAATTACTAGACGTAAATTGGATGCATGTTCGCCTTTGCATTTGGATAATTAATACAATGTATTTAAAAGATAAAGATGTGGAATTTTCACTTCAACTATTTTAACAACCCTCAGCCCAGAGGAGGGGATTTACTGGAACGCTGTTTGCACAATGAAAACGGAAGTTTACAGCAAAGCTTGGGGAAAGAATATGGCCGCTAAAATGGCACAGACGGGAAAGGCAGCATGGTTTTCTTTGGTTTTTTTAAATCAATTTTTAAATTTGTACTAGCTTAGCACAGTTTCCTTTAAGTGCTATTTCACAAATATATTTTCAAAAATTAATTAGTAAGAAGGTATGTTTAGTGCAAATTAAAAGACTGATTTAAACAAACACACACACACACACTCCTGATAAAAGGCCACTGGTGGGAAACATAGCAGTGAAGGTGCCCTGAAGTAATGTGTGGCAATAGGATCAGTCAGCGAAGACAGCATGGCACACATCAGAAACACACCTCTGAAAAAAGACAGCACTAAGGCAACCTCAGCTTGTGGAGATGATTTACTTTACTATTCTTTCCCCAAATGTCAGATTTTTTGCAATCCTCTATTGGCCGTAGATAATGTGGATGTGCCAGATCTCCTCCTCCAAGGCCAGAGACAGAGCTCCCACCTTGGAGGAGGAGATCTGACTGTGGATCTCACACACACACACCTCCGAGCTGTCATGGAAAGCACCGTGGTTGCTCCCTCTCCCAATGTTGGCGTTGCAACCTCTGGAGGGGAGGAAATGGGTGTACTGGAGGTGGTCCGGTGGGCAGGGAGGGGAGAGGATGGGGATCTGCCGAATCCAAATGCCTCTCACCTCCTGTCCCCACCCCAGCAAGATGAGTTAGACAGACTCAGAGGCCCATCTAATGCAAAATGTGTTTTCGGCGTATGGAGAGGC
Source organism: Heloderma suspectum (assembly GCF_057233095.1). NCBI lineage: Eukaryota > Metazoa > Chordata > Lepidosauria > Squamata > Helodermatidae > Heloderma > Heloderma suspectum. The sequence continues at coordinate 42,841,511 of NC_139463.1, forward strand.
TTAAAATCCTCTATAGTTCCTCTTTCCCTGCCAGGCTCAGGATGAACGGAGGGCTCCGAGATCGAAGCCTTCCATCCTCTGGCCATCTATCCCATAGGATTGCACTTCCCTGCCCCAGCTGCAGAATTTTACAGGGTGTTCAGATGACGTTGTCTTCCACTCGTAACCCTCCCATGTTTACCATCTCTTTTTCCATCCCTAAGAAAAGACGAAAGAACCATGGAGAAAGCATGGAGCAATGATTGGATGATGACATCATGTAGTTGCCCCGTAAAAAGCGAGTGAGCAAAACGAAGCTGTTCTGGAGAAACTACCAAACTGACTTCAGGCTGAGGGAGGGCAGCTAGGAATATGTCTATACTTGCAAGATGCAAGCTGTGCTTATTTATTAGAATTTCTACCATTTCCTCCAAGACAGTTTTCATAAGACTTAATTTTTTCCTCTTCCCTCCCCATCGCCTTTTCCTTGTCTGTCGTATCTTTTTAGATTGTAAGCCTGTGGGCAGGGACTGGTTGTTCGTTTTACTGATTGCATGTAAGCTCCTCCGGGAGCCTTTTTGACTGAGGAGCAGGATAAAAAATACTTTGAACAAATAAACAAACAAGGGCATGTGACTGGGGGGGGCAACATTAGGAGGAGGCTATAAAGGTCTGGTTAGGCTGGGTGTGGGCAACTGGCCCAATACACCCGCACCCCCGTGCTCAGACCCTTTACTAATTGTCCTATGATGCACTTTATCTGCCATTGATTTTCCTGGCTATGACTCCACTGCTGTGTCTACTTCCGGCCAGCTGCCATTGAATTGTCCCTCAGACGGAGCTACTTTTCATTTCTTCTGTACCAGACCAGCTCTATGACTTCCACAGGGTTTAGGATTTCGATTGGGGACTGTTCCTTTTCAGGGGATTTTTCGGATAAGCCACATGGAAGGATTTGGGAGAAGAACAAATGACTGATGAGTGCCTATATTTCTCAGGCAAATCTAGTTGCTCTTATGTTCCCAAATGAATGATATTTACAGAGATTTTATTATATTAATTGCTTGTGTTCATTTGCATGCCCTCTTGCAGGGAGGGGCTGCAGCTCAGGGGTAGAGCAAATGCTTTGCGTGCATTTGCGTCCCAGGTTCGATTTCCGGCCTCTCTAGGTACGGCAGGAAAAACTCCTGCCTGAGACCCTGGAAAGCAGCTGCCAGTCAGTATCAACAATATGCCAGATGGAACAGAAGTCTGATTAATTATAAGGCAGCTTCCTACGATCCTCTTGCGTTTTTCTTGTTCCCAAATGAGGCAGGGAACAGCCCTTTATAGGAGGTCCATTTCCATAGAACACCCTTACCCAAACTGGCGCCTCAGATGTGTTGGATTACAACTCCCATCATTCCCATGCCAGGTTAGGGAAACCCCGAGAGTGCTAGGGAAAAGCAGATCCCTGCCTCTGCAACCCTTCACACTATCTGGTGCAATCCAGCAGTATTCCTGAATCATCTTCGCCCGTCCCCCACCCCAGCTCCCGCTTAGGATCGCTCCGTTCATCCTCACTGAGTTTTTATGACTTTGCTACATTTATATCCTGCCTTTCTTCCAGGAAGCTCAAAGTGGTGTACGTGATTCTCTTATCCTTCCTCATAACAACCCTGTGAGGTAGGTTAGGTTGAGAGATCGTGACTGGCCGTGGGTCTCACAGTGAGCTTAACTGCTGTGTGGGGATTTGAACCTGGCTCTCCCTAGTGCTAATCTGACACTCTAGCCTAGGCTGTACCATTTCAGGCTTGGGGGGGGGGGTACATGTCAGAATGCTCCTCCCCACAAAATAATTCCCTTCATCATAGAAAACTAGCAGTACAGTGAGGAGGGTTCTTCTTGCAGTGCATTCTCCCAGACATTACCCCCTTTTCAGTGTGCCGAGAAATATTTTGTAAGGAGGAAGCAGTCAGTGAGCCTCCATTTTAAGCCCTATGACCCAGAACCAAGTTTACTGTCTCCGTGAGAACGAGGCCTGAACTGCCAACAACCTGCGCATGTAGTGAGAATACAGACACATTTGGAAGGGTGTGTTATGTTCACCTATATGTGTGGAATTTCTATGCCCAGATCAGGCCAGTACATGACTGACAGGCGGCCAGTGCCCCCGCCCCCAGCCCCCTTACCTTTTGTGTCAGCCCCTTCAGTTGCTATTTTTAGCAGGCTATGAGGAAGGGCATGATTTTGCTAAAATTGGGGGGGGGGGCGGCGGCAGTGGGACCTTTGGATTTCATGAATGCCCCTTCTACCTCTTCCCTTATCGTTCAAGTACTGAGCGGATCAGGCACTCAGTTCTACACCCCTCCACCCAGGGACTGGCCCCAGAACAAGTTAAAAATGGTTGTGGACTTTTAAATGTACTGCTGCTGAAATTCCACTGAAGCTGTTGTAAAAACCATCAAGACAACGACAACTCTACTGTTTCCCAGTGTTGGATGTCTCTAATATTCTCTTCCAGCATCCGCAGCATTCAATGGGTGAATGTGCTTCCTCGCAACAGTGCTACCCTGCCTGGCCCACTGCCCTCACTAAGCCTCTGAGGAAATGAACGTGATGTCGTCTAACATTATGTTAGTCAGGGTAAATGAGCTGTATGATCTTTGATGTCCAGGTTGAGTCCATAATTGCCCTGCCCCACGTATGCTACCACAAACTGGCTCAGCGCAGGGCTATCTGGACATAAGTACATGACCGTCTGTGCACACGCACACCCGCACATGCACACACAGCTCCACAGGCAGGGGAGATGTGTGAGCAAACACTCCACTGCTATTGACACAGCATCAATCCTGCAGCCTTGACAGCTGAATGGGCTTTTCCTCCTCGGCCCAAGATAAATTGAGATTGATTGTGTGCTAATATGTTCCCGCAAGAGGCCTAATGAGCGACTTTTGAACTGACACCTTGGGTGCCTCCTGCAAGGCCCAAGAAAAATCCGGTGGAGGCTGGAGGCTCTGATTTCGGTCGGGCTGTGAATCCATTCTGGGTTTCAGTCAGAACCAGCCAGAATTCTACAGGAGCTATCCAAAATGCTAAAACCTATCCCCAAAATGGGTTCAGCACCTTAGCTCTTTTAGAGTCCTGGCTAGTTCTGACTGAAATCCAGAATGGATTTACAGCCCCACCGAAATCAGAGCCTCCAGCCTCCACGGGAAAAATCACAAGAGTTCATTGCCAGGGACAAAGCAACAGCCCTTTTCTTCTGGCTATGGGGGGCAGGGTGGGGGCAGCATTACCAGCTGGAGGGATCCTATCTTCAGCTGTTTTCCGGAAGCCTAAATCACTCTGCTCCACCCGTGCTACGTGGACAAGGGCAGACCAAACCATCCCAAAGGGCTGAGCCAAAACAAAGGGAGGCTTGGACTGGCCCACTTTAGTGCCCACAGTGAAAAACCAGTTGCGCCCCCTCCTCCTAATTATCACGGGGCACAAACCCCTGGGATGTTCTCCTGCAAGAGGCCCCATTAAAACGAACAGGAGTTGTGCAAGAGCGTGGTAGACGGACCAAAATCTTGGCCTTAAGGCTGTGAGAAGAGCCAGGCCCAGGGTTGCGGGGGGCCTTGGCAAAGTGACCTCTGGAGGGCTCCCTCCTACCTCAGTGGGGCTCCCAGGCCATGGGCACCCTGGGGCATTGTGGGAAATTTAAAACGGCAGCTTCTCAGCCCCTCTGCTCCTACTCCCAAGTATGCCCGCTGCTGGGGAAGGGGGCCTGGGCAGGCCTTAGCGGTGGTGGACTGGCTAGGGCCTGGCGGAGGATGCCGGATGGTAACTCCAGGCATGGCTGTGTGGGTGGGCTGGGGTGGCGAAGGTTGAACCCATCCATTCGGGGCACGTGTCAAGGGCAGGCAAGGTGGGGCACCCACCAAGGGCCCACACCCCAGCAGGGGTGCCCTGACAAGAGCCCCCTGGAGTTGCTCCTCCTCTTCACCACTGCACCCTGCTCGTTCCCCTGCCTCTCGCTCTGGCCCAGGCAACGGCGATGATGAGAAGGAGCCGGAGGGGCCACAGCCTCCTTGCCCCCTGGCTCTCTGCCTGACAAGCCAGCAAGTGGTGGCAAGGATGAGAAAGAGGAGGAGGAGCAAGGCAGACTCACTGAGGGTGCCTGGCCCGAGGGCCTCAAAACCAGTAGCCGGCACAGCATCCTCTACAACTTTAAGGTCGTTCAGCTTCCATGGCATCTTTCAAAGTCACCCGCAAAATGTAGCTCTCTACAAGGGGGCTTGAGATCTTAGAGACAAGTCTCCTCAACTGTATAAAACTGCAGGGTACCTTGGTGAGGAAAGCATAACTGTTAAACTGAGATAAAAACAACTAGGATGTGCCACCAAGTCCAAGATTTAAAATGTCCCTAGTCCTGCAATGACAACAACAGCTTTCCTATGATATTTCTAACATATGCATTTCGTCACCGGCTAGTAAGCATGTTTTCCCATTTAGGTGGCACAACCTTACGCATACCGATTTCCGTGTAACCCTCGACATTATATTTAAAAAAAAAAAACTTTCAGAATTCAAGTTCACGCCAGCAATATTGCCAATACCAATCCACAATGTGCCAGCCAAACTAGTGTAACGGGCTAGAAAGCTCTGATAATTAGGTATGAATTCAATATTCCCCCAGCAAACAGCATGCAGGCCAAGAAAAGTGCCATTTTACTTTATAGGTAGTTACACGTGGCATTCAGTTTGTAGTGGGGTGGGCAGGAATTTTGCTAGCAGAAGTACATTAACAAATACCCAGAGTCATACTGAGCATCGTAGAATTCTAGGGCTGGTTCACTTTCACACATGTATGTTTAATCGCTAGATTGCTGTAATAACAGCTGCTGACTTGCATGTGTGTGAACGGCGCATTGCAAATCTGAGGAACACCACAGGCAGAACGGTCATGTCACCTCCCATAAAGTCAGCTTCACAGCTTCTCCATGGAGTCAGTTCACACAGGCAGCTGCGAGTTATTATCGAGTTATTTTAGGCACATAGGAATCAGCCTTCAGGCATGAAGGTAGTAGAACTCACCCATTCCAAATTCACAAAACACTCCCAACAAACCACCAGTTTCATCTTTTCAACCTCAAGCGATGCAGCTCCAGTTATAATTTTGTTGCGACCTTCCGGGGGGGGGGGGGGGTCCTAGCGCTAACCTTTAGAAGCCATTGTACAGCTATTCCATCTTTTGTTTCTTAACAGAGTTTCTGAGGTAAGAGAAAAGACGGAAATTGCTGTGGCAAAACATGGGAGGACTACAAGTGGAAGGCATCATCATCTGGACCCCTGTAAAAGTCTGTGAATATGGCTGGGTTATGGCATGAGAAAAGCCTCATCTGGAAGCACCCCTAATATCCAAACCACATTTAAGTTACCTGCTGTTTTTCAGAACCAGCTTACAGTTAGCCATTCACAAGTATGAAAATTCCCCCACTCAAACTGCCCTGTGACACACAGAGATATGCCTTTCTTTGCTTTTGCCCTACAAGGTTGAATTTAATCCAAACTCAACATTAAAAAAACTAAGATCATGGCATCTGGCCCCATCACTTCCTGGCATATAGAAGGGGAAGAAATGGAAGCAGTGACAGATTTTATTTTCTTGTGCTCCAAGATCACTGCAGACGGTGACTGTAGCCCTGAAATTAAAAGACGCTTGCTCCTTGGGAGGAAAGCTATGGCAAACCTAGACAGCATAATAAGAAGCAGAGACATCACCTTGCCGACAAAGGTCCGTCTAATCAAAGCTATGGTTTTCCCAGTAGCAACGTATGGCTGTGAGAGCTGGACTATAAGGAAGGCTGAGCGCCGAAGAATTGATGCTTTCGAACTGTGGTGCTGGAGAAGACTCTTACGAGTCCCCTGGACTGCAAGGAGGTCAAATCAGTCAATCCTAAAGGAAATCAACCCTGAGTGCTCATTGGAAGGACAGATACTGAAGCTGTAGCTCAAATATTTTGGCCACCTAATGCGAAGAGAAAACACTCTGGAAAAGACCCTGATGCTGGGAAAGACTGAAGGCAAAAGGAGAAGGGGATGGCAGAGGAGGAGATGGCTAGATAGCATCACCAATGCAATGAATATGGACTTGAGCACGCTCCAGGAGAGAGCGCAGGACAGGAAGGCCTGGCATACTGCGGTCCATGGGGTCATGAAGAGTCGGACACGACTTAACGACTGAACAACAACAACAACAACAAGGGATGGAAGAACTCAGTGCCCACCTGGAAGTTTCCTTCGCTTCTGTTTTCAATTATTGTTTGTTTTTCTGTTCGTTTGAAAGCAAAAAGTGCAAATTTCTCCTCTTCCTCAAAGAAAGAATCCCTCTTTCTAGAGCAGGGTGTGTGTGTGTGTGTGTGTGTGTGTGTGGAGGGGGTTGAATGTGGAGGTTTTTAGGAGAGAAGGGAAAAAACACAGGCCACCCTTAATTTTGCATATGTTCATTTTAAGTCGGATATTTCCAGATGCAACATTTTCCTTGGCACTGGAGTGAATAAAGCGGGGGGGGGGGGGCTCTAAACAAAACAAAGCAGCTTTGCTTTGTGACAGAAAGAAAAGGAAAGGGGGGGAAGGAGAAAGTAAACCACTAAGCAAGCACAAAAGAAGAAAAAACAGGCTAGCTGAAAACTTGTCAAGGGTTTCATGCATTCATTAATTCATTCAGTCACTCATTCATTTATTACGTTTCTATACCGCCCAGTGGCCAAAGCTCTCTGGGTGATTCACAGCACAATGAAACAACATAAAACCTTTAACATTCAAGAATTTAAAACAGTTTAAAGTAAGTTAAAAACAACAATAAAACCACTAGGGCCTGTTAAAAAAAAATTAAAATGTTCCATCATATGCTGTCAAATGCCTGGAAGTAGAGGAAAATCTTAACCTGGCACTGAAAAGATGACAATATTGTCTGCAGACGGACCTCACAGCAAGTGTTTTTTTTTTTTAATTTGCTAGAAATGGATTTATATTTTATTTTTATTGTTTTGATCCTTTAAGGGCACAATTCTATGCATGTTTGGACAGAAAAAAAGTCCTACTTGTAGGACTTTTTTCTGTCTAAACATGCATAGGATTGTGCCCTAAAGATTCTTTGTGCTACTATATAGACAGTTGAAAAACTGTTTGTATTTAAAGACATGGAAGAGTACTAGTCTACTGGGAGGCAAGTCTCATAGAGTTCAATGGGGCGTACTCCCAGGTAAGTGCGCATGCAATTGCAATCTAACATGCACAATGAGTGTCCTTTTCTCTCTCTCCCTTCTGACTGTTGCCAGAGGAGACCGCTCAGGGAAGTGCTTTCGACCTGGGAACCTTTCCATAGGAGCAGCCACTTTTCCACTGACAGCTGGCTGGGTCGGATTGAAATGCCCTTTGAGTTGCCAAGCCACCGTCAGGAGGAATCCGCGTGCCATTCACAGAATGCAGAGGGATGGTAGTCATGTCTCTCTGCTCAGCTCACAGACCGTTTCTCATACCACGCGTGAGTATTCCTCAGGAGCACTGATACTTCCATTTGGTTATTATGCGGTCTCAAGAGGGCCCCCGACAAATTACACACGCTGCTTTTGCGTGTGCGAGTTCTGCAATTTAATTTCGAGCAGGCCACTGAACTTTGCTGAGAAGCGCGCCCCACCTTCGGAAAGCTCTTCCCTTCTTCCTTCCTCCCCCTTCAAAACTTGACAGAATCCGGTCCCCTCTTCAGCAGGGCGATGGCCAACTCTTGACATCCACAATTCTGGGGCCTGCTGAGGGTGGGGGAAAGAGCTCAGAGTTGTTGTTTTGGTGGGCCCAGGTCTGAGACCCGCCACCTGTTTTTGCTGTGTCCAGAGGCAGAGCCTCACACAAAAGCTGTCTTTCACCTCTGGTGTGCAGGCTATTTTTTAAAAAGGCTGGGGGGACAAAACCCACCCTTGCTGTTTGGTTTTCTGGAAATGGGTTGGAATGCCGAAAAATCTGGCCAAGGTGAAGGCATTTCCCACCCACCCCTTGTTGGTTTGCAGTCCTCCTCTTCAGCCAAAAAACACCTCACCCCTGACTTGGTGAGAATCACCTATCCAATCCCGCCTCAGAGAAAGAGAAAGAACTGGGCCTGAGGCACACCAAGGTTACAACAACCTTTATTGAGGAAATTGTCTGTGATCTGTATGTACAGCACACGCAACAAAGACGCTCATCATCCCACGGGCATCACCCCACCACCCCTTAAGGATGCCAACACCTAGCTATGAACGATCTCCTAGGCCTTCAGTAACCAGAAGGTTCCTATGTTCCTATTCAGTGGCGGCTGGTGGCTCTGATGTCAAAGGGGAGGTAAATCCACTCTGGGTTTCAGTCAGAACCAGTCAGAACTCTAAAGGAGCTAGCCAAGGTGCAAAGAACCTTGGATAGCTCCTTTAGAGTTCTGACTGGTTCTGAATGAAACTCAGGGTGGATTCACCACCCCACTGACATCAGAGCCACCAGCCGCCACTGTTCCTATTCCATCTTCCTTAACTGGTTTATTTTTCTGATAAGAAAAAAGATGTAAGAAGCGGTGGGAAAACATGGGAGGGTTACAAATTGAAGACACTTGTCTGGATCCCCCATAAAATTCTGTGAATGGGGCACAGCAATTGCACAATAAAAGCCTTGGGTTGGATCCAGATTTAGTTAGCCATTGACTAACAATGATTTCAATGGGTCTATTCTGACAAAATCTGGATCCAACCCTGCGTCTGAAAGCACTGATAAATGTTACACACAGAAAAAAGGCCACGGGGAGCATTTTCTTTGTTGGAACCATTTTAAAACTTGTGTTAATGGCATCATTGAAAGGAACAATACAGAGAAAAGTAGCATGGCCCCTGCGCAAGAATGACATGCAAATTCCTGAAGCGTTCCATATATTTTGCCCACTTTGGCAGCACGTAACTGCAACGATTATCATTAAAAGGAAAAGCTGGTGTGCTTCCAGACAGAGGTCTCCTATCGCAAAAGACATTGTGCAGCTATCCTGGCTTTTTTTCCTTGACGTATTTTTTTTTCCTGGTAAGAAAATTGACAGAAGTGGAAGAAAAACATGGGAGGGCTACAAATTGAAGACAACATCTGGATCCTCCATAAAATTCCATGAATGGAGCTGGGTGATTGAACCATAACAGCCTCTTTTGGAAGCACCCCTGGTCTTTTCTTTTCTTTTCTAACTATATATATTGCATCCTCCTCCTTCTTTTCCCTTTTCTTTCTGGGTCTTTTTTTTAATATGAGCAGGAAAACAGTCACAGCTGATATTGGAGAGGCATCTAACAACAATTGGAATCTGTCCTTCCCTTATGAGAGCTTCATTTATACCCCTTTCTGTATGCACCAGGACTGAGCCCTGGTATTAAAAAAGAAAACAAGGTTTAATTTTAGCATTGCCTGAGGTGTAGCTTCTCCTGTCACTGCAGCCCTGAGATAGGAGAAGCTGCATGTGCCAAACTTCTCCCTGCTAGACTGCCAATGGCTAACTTTTAGGTATATCTAAACTATAAGCATATATCAACTTTATATCAGTTTAACTGTCATGACTTCCCCAACTAATCATGGGAATTTGAGTTTGGTGAAGTTGCTTAGAATTGGAGATCCATTCTGCCTCCCATGGGGAAATAGAAGGATGAGTCTTCAGTGTAGGTAAACCCAAAGTGTTGTTAGGATCTAGACCAAGGGGAAATCACACTTTAAAAACAACAACAACTTGGAGCTCTAATCTCCCATCCATTTATCCCAGACTGGGGATGGGTGGGCTGTGATTACTTAGTGGCAAGGGAGTGTACTCTGCACATATTCAGAGGCACTCTTCTTTATGATTGCTTCACGGCTTCCCAAGCTGAATCCTAGAATTGAAGACAGGTTGCTGGGGCACAGCCCTCATGAGCTTTGCCTCAAATTAAGGACAAACTTCAACAGGCATGACATTTTAAGAGCAGGTTAGTGCCATCAATACAAGCGCATCTTTTCTCTTCCAGGGCAAGAGATGAAAAGAACAGTTTTGCACATTTTCACCTTGATTTCATTGGAACCATGGAGGCGGGGCTGCGGCAGTACCTATTGGCTAGTGCTTGTGACCCCTTGAACATGCTTCTCTTGCAATTCCTGGACCCATTTTACAAGTGCTTTTAAAACATGTGCGTTTGGGGTTTTAAAAATACAGTGAAGGGTGAAAGAAAGCATATAGTTTTAAACGTATTTTTGGCAATTGAAAATAAGGCTATGGCCCAGCTGCAAGCTTAAGAGGTGAGACAAGAATACTGACAGCTGAAAGCCAGGACCACAGATAAAATGTTCCATCTGTCTCCAGGTCCAGCCTAAGATTTGCATGCAGCTATGAAGGTGCCCTTTATAGAGTTGTCGACTCCAGACTCAAACCAGACTGTTGTACACAATCTGGTTTGAGTCTGGAGTTGACAACTCTAATCCCTCTTCATTTAGCTCCTCCTCTTTTAGGGAGGGGCCCAACTGCTGCCGTAGTCCTTTCCCCACCCCCCCTCATCATGAACCCCTCAAGTCCGGTTCGCTGGATCCAGTCTCCACCCACTCTGGGCTGCAGGCATCTGCCCTACTAGCAAGGACCCCCACCCCGCTCAGCCACTGTGAGATCCCAGGCCTAGAACGGAGAAGGCTGCCCGATGTTTGCGCAAAAGGAGGCGGATCTTCTCATCGTCCGAGTCCGGGTCCAGGGGTTTGTTGTACTCATCATCCTCGTCAGAGATGGAGCGCTCCCCCGGTCCAGTCCCTGCTCGGGGAGAGGATGAAGAAGGCTCCAGGGCGCTCTTCTTCCTCCATTTGGTGCGTCGGTTCTGGAACCACACCTGAGAACGACGGGGGAGGATGCAGTTGGTCAGGGATGCCCGTGCAAAACTGTGCCTTCCAATTAAGGTCACCAACTTTTTTTCCCTGACAAGGCTCCTGTGCCTTAAACAGCTGCGAGACGAGCAGAAACGTTTCAGCTGGGGAGGCTTGTCTGCATCACTGTATCTGCACTCCAGAAGAACTTCACCAGCTGAATGTCTGTGTGATGCACAGTTGTTTAAGGCAAAGGCGCCCTGGCAGGGGGAAAAAGTTGGCAACCTTACTTCTGATTAGGGGATGTCACTGCAGCCCAGAGGTGAAAATGCTGACAAGTTTTTGTCCATATTGATGTTATGGCTGCAACACTGAAACCAGGGGTGTTGAACCTTTTGCAGCCCAAGTGCCGAATTGCAGTTCAGAGAAGCTCAGGTGCGTGTGCATTTCAGTTGTGGGTGGGGCCACAGGAAAAGGGGTGGGGCCGAAATACCAGCGGATTTTAGCTTAAAGCCCTTACTGCCAGTAAGTGAGCCTTAGGAGAGGCATTTCAGCCTTTGAGAACGGGAGGAAACTGCAGAAAATCCAGGAAGCTACTAGGGTAAAGGGGACAGCCACCTAGGGCATCCCAGAGGGCTGGATTGAAACTCCAGGAGGGCCAGATGTGTCCCCCGGGCCTGAGGTTTTACACCCCTGATTTAAATTATTAATTGGTTAGATCAATCAATCAAAACCATTTTGATAGCTAAAATGGTGTCCCTCCACAATTAACTGGGCAGCAGACTATTTTTAAAAAGTTAATTATTTTTCATACAAAACCTATGGGTTGCAGATCCCATCCTAGAAGTGGCACCCCTTCTTTTGTCTCGTACACAAAAGGGTGCTTCTTCTAAGACTGTGCCTGCTGTCATATGTTTGGGCATTATCTAAAAGCACCATATAGCTCTTCCCCCCACCCCCCAGAACTATTGTTATAATAATATGCAGATTTGATCATGTAATTAATCAATTGACCAAAAGTCACAGGATTAATTGAGTAAGAGTTCTCTAATTGGGTAGCAGCTTTCATTAGTTTGTTTAGATCTGCACTTGTTTTTTTTTAAATGCTTCAGATGCTATCCATAATCACAATTTTTAAAAAAAGAACAATGTCCTAAAAGTAATAACAAATCGATACAGTGCTATTAATTGCTGAACTTCTAGACAGGCAATTATTATCATAATTCAAAACCAAAGTAAACCTGCCACTACATTTATTCTGATGTGTGCTAATAAATTTGAAATGGATGATGCTGAACATGTAGAGTGAGCTTTGGAAACAGACAGGAAACTTAAAACAGGAGGTCACTTGCAGTTGAGACCAGCTAGATCAGAGGTGGGCAACTTTTAGGCAAGTGTGCTGCTGCAAAGTCAAGTCGGAAGTCTATTGGTTGCTCTGGCTCTGATGTCCTGTGCTTTTAACAGGAACTTGACATGCAAACATTAGGAGGCAAGAGAGTTTCTCTCCAGGCTGTGAAAAGCTTCAGCTGACGATTTCTACCTATGCAGCTCCTATTAAAGCTGTCAAGAGCACCGGCCAGGCCAGGTTTCTTTTCTTAGTAATTGCGCAACCCTAAAAACATGAAAGGTGCCTTGATTTGGGTGCCTTTAATGCATGGGTACAGGCCAGCCCCCTTTGTGCTTTGGAGTGGTTCTACCTTGAGCCAGGTGTACAGGGGAGCAGGGGGCCCTCCCAGGAGGCCCTCCCTGCTCCTGTCTCAGGTGCCACCCACGTCCCTTCCCGTGCCACTGACGGCATGGCACCATCTATGCTACAGGTTAGCTACCCTTGTGGTATATTTCTCAGCAGTTCTGTGGGTGTATCCTACATTGTCCCTGTTAGTAAAGAGATACAGACAACAATCCCCATCACATCTCTCATCTCGAGCAGAAGCTAGGGTTGTTTGGTGGTTTTTTGCAGCGGGTGGGACAGGGGGCTTTGAGATGGGTTTAAGAAGCCAGTGGGCCTGGGGTGGGCAAATTCAGGGGGTCCATGCGGCCACTTTCCCCCTGGGTCCCCTGTTTATGCTGCTGCACCACAGAAATTCAGTGGCGGTGGCAAAACACACAAACAAATAATGCAAAAATCAGTGGTTTGCTGCTCAAATTCAGCAGTGAACCACTACGAAGGCTGAGCTGTGACAAACGTAGCTTGTTATCAAGCTAAAATTGTCACTTGGAAGCCTTCATAGTGGCCTGCTGCTGTCATTTGGCATCAAACGGTCAATTTTTTTGCTGGTTTTTTTACCGCCATTGTACGTAATTTCGGCAGAGCAGCGGTGGGGGCCGCACTAGAGGCCGGGGAGCCTGCGTGCAGCCTGTGGGCCACATGTTACCTACCCCTACCTTAAAGTGTCCTGCCACTTAGATCTTTGCCACAGATGCCACTTCTCCAGATGGATCTTCTGCCTCTACTTTGGCAACTTGGTGACCAAAGAGTGCTAGTTGCTGACCCCCTACCCTGTCGATCAGGGAGCCTGGGGCCAAGGGGTGCCGCTGCTGATTCCCTGACTTTCCTATGCTCAAGTCCCAAGTCTGGGTATGGGTGCATGGGTATGGGAAACTCACCTTCACTTGGGATTCGCTCATGCCCAGGGAATATGCCAATCGTGCCCGCTCAGGCCCGGCCAAGTATTTGGTCTGCTCAAAGGTTTTCTCCAGTGCAAAGATCTGGTGGCCTGTGAAGGTTGGCCGCGTGTGTTTCTTCTTGTGGAGGCCGTCACCCACGTGCCCTGTGGCTGTGTGGAGGGAGATGGGCAGCATGGTCACGGACTGGCACCCACCTTCTGTACCATCATCATAACGTTGTATGCAGCGACCCCAAAGCAGACTAGTGCTCCAAACCTTGGTCTCCAGACAGGAATACCAGCCTCCCACTCACCAACTTTCCCTGCCCTTGGTCAGCCCCAACACTGGCTTCTTTACTTGCCCCATGGCAATGGGAAAAAACATTAAATGGCACATGCTGACATATAAGGGCTGAACTACACATTATGGAAACTTCAGTTAGTGCAGAACACAGCAGCAAGGCTGCTTACTGGGTCTGGCCATTTCAAACATAGTGCTCCAGCTCAGTGTCAATTGCACTGGTTGCCAGTCAGTTTCCAGGCCCGATTCAAAGCGTTGGTGCTGACCTTCAAAGACCTAAACAGCTTCGGACCAGTCTCCCTGCAGGTGCGCCTTCTCCTATATGTTCTGGTCCGATTGCTAAGATCGTCTTTGGAGGCTGTTCTCTAGGTGCCACCACCCACAGCAGTGTGACGGGCAGCTACCAGGGAAAGAGCCTTCTCTGTCGTGGCCCCCTGTCTTGGAATGCCCTTCCCAGGGAGATCCACCTGCTGTCTTCACTGTATATATTTAGATGCCAGGTTAAGACCTTCCTCTTCCAGCAGGCATTTCATCTTTAATCTGTTACAATGATTATTAACATTACTGCTGGCTCGTTAATATTTTGATATTTTCATCGTTCTGGGTTTTTCAACTGTAAACTGCCCCGAGAGCATCTGCAAGTTGGGTGGGATATAAATTTAATAATAACTAGTTAACTAATGGAGGGAGCAATCCTGTGTCCCCTGCACAGCAACTGGGGGACATAGGATATTTTGGTTTCCTGGCCCCAAGCTCAGAGCCAGGTAAACCGCACTCCCCGTTCCCTCCCCCTTGTAGCTGGTGTGGACAGAACTGCGCCAGCTCCCTCTCTGCACTGGAAAACAGAGCGCGGAGACAGGGGGAGGGGTTCCTGAGGGTGGGGAGAGGAGGAGACCAGGGCGTCAGCCATACAACGAATCCTATGGCTGCCCCAGCCTCCTTCCCTCCCGCAAGCCTCCGCTAGATGGGTGAAATTGCCCATCTAGCTAAAATGCAGAGCGGGAGGCACAACGCACCTCCCCCTCTGTATAGGATACTCATCAGCTTCTGAGTCTGGAAGCATATGAGTACCCAGGGCAGATCCCACAGGACTGAGCCCCACATAAAACATTACGTCAAATGCATCCATGTGTGTGTGTGTGTGTGTGTGTGTGTGTGTGTTGAGGTATCAACCGGAGAGAATCTGCATTAGGACCTTGGTGCTCATGGAGGTAGAATGTAGCTCTTTCTCCCTGTGCCGCAGTCCTGACAAAAATCAGACACACCTTCAAAGTTGCTATTGCCAGAGGAGGGAATCTGTTTTTGGCAACAGCAGCTGCTTCCCTCCCAGGGCAAATAGCAGCTTCGGCATGGGAGGAGGGCAATTTTTGTCAGGACTGTTGCTGGGGGCGGGGGTTAAACCCCTCCCTCCCTGCTTGCTGATTTCCCAATCCTGATTTACCTCTCCATAGCTACTATCTTTTAAACACACACACACAAATATGAAGACATATTTAACATAACATGTAGCTCTGCCCAGCCTTAGAGCCAAAACAGACATTACTGTAAGTCTCTATCTAGCAGCTGCGTCTTTTCTTCCTTTTTACTCTAGAGTAGGCATTAGGGTAGCCACTTATTAATTTCCAAGAAAGAGGAAATGCATCACCAAAAAAGAGGATACTGATTTGCATGACACATGCATATGCTAATGTACATGTATAGATGCACATTTAGAAACAATTATGATAATTTCAATAGAAATACAGTCCGTCTTACTGTAGTGTGGATGCCTGTGATCATAGAATCATAGAATAGTAGGGTTGGAAGGGGCCTACAAGGCCATCAAGTCCAACCCCCTGCTCAATGCAGGAATCCAAGTCAGAGCATCCCTGACAGGTGGCTGTCCAGCCTCATCTTGAACGCCTCCAGCGTGAGGGAGCCCACCGCCTCCCTAGGTCATCGGTTCCATTGTCGTATTGCTCTAACAGTCAGGAAGTTTTTCCTGATGTTCAGCCGGGTAACCTGTGACCAGGTAACCTGTGTGCCTTCCAGTTCAGTCTGCTGCTCAGATGCTGACTGCGGCTGGACAACAGTTCTCATGGGTCTTTATCTTTAAATTGGAATTGAACTGGGCAGCCCTTCAAACAGAAGACACCTTCAAACAGAGGAGGGTCCTCTGTAAAAGAGGACACATGGCCATGGGGCCTGAATAGGATCTTTAAAAAAAACAAAAACTACCCCACACACTAGGGTCCTGATCTGGATCAGGCCCCCTGTGTCTACTCTACAGTAAAACTAAGGAAGAAAAGAGGCATAGCTGCTAGATACATATTCAGAGTGATGTCTGTTTTGGCCCTTAGGCCTTTTCTCACTAAGAGCAGGTAAACATAAGAACATAAGAACAGCCCTGCTGGATCAGGCCAAAGGTCATAGAATCATAAAATCATAGAATAGTAGGGCTGGAAGGGGCCTACAAGGCCATCGAGTCCAACCACCTGCTCAATGCAGGAATCCAAGTCAGTCTAGTCTAGTTCACACAATGGCCAACCAGCTCTTGACCCGGAACCCACAAGCAGGACACAAGCGCAACAGCACCCTCCTGCCCATGTTCCCCAGGTGAGGTGACAAGGGACTGTTTCTAGACTACTGGTTCAGGCCAGAGTTCCTCGGATGGAACATGCCTCCATTCAAAACCCCACACACAACTCTCTCCACATAGAAAAAGAGGAGACCGGTTACGGTAGCCACCTTCTCCACAGCATGTAGTTTTCTAAATACAGGGAGATTTTAAAAAATACAAAGGCACATTCAATCCTGCAAATGTTTCCCTCGCAGTCTGAACCAGCTGAGCTGCTCAGCTGCCATTTGTGAGGACTAGGCCTCGACGTGGCTTTGCCCTCACGTGGCAGTTGTGTGCTTGCTGTGGGGTCCCCAGGCGGTACACCAGGGCTGGGACAACAGACACGTGCCCTTAAAACATCTGTGTACACATGACTGGAAACCGCTCACCGTGGGATGGTGGGGGACAGCTTCCTGATTAATGAAAGTTGAACTATTCAACTAGTTAATTTATTAAAAGGATATTTCATTTTGTACATAAGGGAATACTTCTATGTACTTGGGGGTGAGGTCTTAAAAATGCTTGCTGACACTTCTTAAGGACTCAAGAGACACTGCTGCTAATACCAGCCTTTTAATGCCTTTTTTTCCCTTTACCTCAGGCCAAATTCCCTAAGCCTCCCCCCAGACTAATACACCCACAACCAGGTCCAGCTGTTGGGTACAGTCTTCCTCCAACTCCCAAAGCTCCTGCTGTTGTATTTCTGGCTGCTTGGACCGTTTATCTGGGCATTAATGTCTGCTTGTGTAACCTTCTTCTGGCAGGGTCTTAGGGCAGCCCCCTGGCATAACACAGCCACTGGTTCCCTATTCCTGATTTCACCGGCCACATATGGTTATCCCACAGAGAAGTAATAGCTTAATATTCAGGCCTCAGCTATTCATTTTCTCCTCAGCTTTCTCCTAGTCCTTTTAAACATCAGCCACCCACCAGAAGATCTTCTCCTTGAATAACAACCAATTTCCTGATTACAGGAGGGAGGGAGGTGTGTGTGTGTGTCTGTGTGTGTGTGTGTGTAGGGAGACAAACTTTTATTTTTAACCTGTCTTAAGGTTGCCACCTTTTCCTATTATCCATGCTCCTATGGTTTTAACAGATGGATTTAACAGAAGCTTTACCTGGCGTGGGGCAGGGGGATGGAGGAGCAGGAAGATACACCTTCTTAATTTCCACATAACAGGCTCTAGTTAATAGTGTCAGAACTGGGCCAGGGAAGAGACACACCTGGAGTAAGAAGGTCCCAGGTGTGTCCGAGGCCAGCTATCCATCATCCCCTCCAAGCAGCTGCATCACCTGGGTGGTTACTTCGGAGCCAAAAAGCCTAGCCAGGTGTGATGGGGCGGTCAAGTTTCTTGTTCCTTTTTTCTCCCCCCTTCCAGCCACTGTGTGTGTGT
Source organism: Heloderma suspectum (assembly GCF_057233095.1). Lineage (NCBI taxonomy): Eukaryota > Metazoa > Chordata > Lepidosauria > Squamata > Helodermatidae > Heloderma > Heloderma suspectum. The sequence goes on from NC_139463.1 coordinate 42,859,229, forward strand.
ATGTTTATATACATATATATATGTGTGTCCGTCTGTCTGTCTGTCTACTTTTTACCCCCAAAAAAGGCTCACATGTCAGACCTACCTTCCTCCCCATTCTCCATGGCCCGAGGCATTTTTCTGCAAGCCCAGCTCCGCTGCTGGAAGTAGCCAGTCTGGGGGAAAGGGGTTTTGGGAGACCAGTGGCAGGGCAGTAGAGTAGAAGCAGGTTCGGGGCTCCTCCCCAACATGTGTCTTCTGAGGTTAAGCTTAAGACCACGACTCTCCATTATATATGTGCATGAGGCAGACATGTAATGAAACAAACCCGATAACATCCTATCCCAGTCAATGTGGCCCTTTATACTTAGTGTTTCACACACACGTTATTTACTTGCCATCCTTACAACACCCCTATAAGGTAAGTCAGTATTTTTATCCCGCACTTTGGAGATGGGATAGGAGGCTGAGATGCATGGCTGGCCTAAAGCCACCTAGGGAGTTTGTGGCAAAGGTGAGATTTGAACCAGGGACTTCCTGCTGCTTTGCCGCTTTGCTGCACCATGTGATGGTGGTGGGAAATCTTTTCTTTTGGCTCTGCCCTTGCGCCTTTTCCACCAGCACACAGAAATTGAACAGCTGAACATCTCCCCCTCTACATGCTTCCACGCAAGTGTGTGCGCGTGTAAAGTTGCACCAGCTTCATTTCTATGTGTCAGGCTGCTGTTAAAAGCACAGGAGCAGGTGAAAAAGGTGGCAGCATATGAACATCCTGGTGGTGGCAGGAGGCATTCCGCCACCCCATATTGAGTCCTTGAGCCTGATGATGCCCAGTAATGGGGCACCCTCCCTGTCCCTCCCAGGCACAAAGTCCCTGTGGTGGTATTTTGAATGGGTGCCAAAGAATGCAAAGGAGAACTTGGACTCGACGCCACCCCCTAGAGGATGGGGTGAGGCACAGCGGCTCTTTCCAAGTGGTGTGGGCATGTGAGCTTGTGCCACCTGTTACTCCTTGTGCCAGGGCTGTCTCCCTGCCAGTGTTTTTGCCCGCCCCACACCGGGTGCTCCTTGCCTCTTGCACAGTTCTTTATTGAGCCCCATATCAGCAGCACCCGGCTACCCGGCGCCATGCGTCATTCCAAGGGGCACTTGTGTGGCAGGCAGCCGAGGATAAACTTTGCTTGATGCTGAGAACCACGCCCTGGACCCAGGAAAAGCAGCACAGAGGGCGGTGTAAGGGAACACTTGCCTTCCCTGCAGGGAGCCCGCGGCTTTCTGAGCAACCTGTTGGGAGGACAAGGTAACACCCTCTCTAGTCTTTTTCTTCCTTTCTTCCTTTCTTATTTACACTGGTTAATTTCAGAAAAAAGGTGTGGTGTGGGGGGCCCAGGGATACCTGGGAATCCAGGCTCTTTGATCTGGAAGAAGTACCCCAATCCTAGAAATGAGGAGGCCACCTGTGGTTACTTAATGATGGCAAAAACTCTGCATGTGCTTAGGGACATCTGACTGCTTGAAATCTCTTATTGTTTTCTGCTGCTCTGTCTCAGCCATCTCCCACACTGTTGAAACTTAGACTGTAAGTTCCTCAGGGCAGAGATCTATCTTATATGGCTCTATGAAAGCATTGTACACACCAATGAGTCTGTATATAACTATAATAATCACACATAGCCATCCTTCCCCCTACAATTCCTCCTCAGAACCCGCCTCTTTCTTGGACCCTTTGTCTTAACTCCTTAGTTCCCACTTCAAACAAAGCCTAGCGTGTCAAACTGAATTTCCACATATTATTCATTGCCTCTTTAGCATCATTTCTTGCTTTCTTCACTACATTGTTTTCCCCACTGCTGCAATGTGGATTGTAAGCAGCTCAGGGCAGGGGCTTGCCCAAGCTACTCGGTAAATAATAAATCACTGTAATCGGTTCACGTATTCTGGGGCCAAGTTCTGGCTCAGATTATGCCTTGCCAGTTTCTTTACACTACCCAAGACCAACAGCTTCCACCTTGCCCCTCTGCTGGCAGGCTGCCGGACACATCATAATGCCCCCACCCCACTCAGCCACCCCATGGCTGATTTGCTACTTACGGTTGCCACATGGTCGACCTCCATGCCATTCCTGTCCTGTGTCTGCCCAGCAGTTTCTGCCCCTGGCTGTGTATTCGCTCCCCGCCTTGGAGAAGTTCCCCACTTGGGACCCGTAGTAAATGCTCTGGGCACCCAGTCCGTTGAAACCACCAACGTGGGAATAGCCAGACAGGAGGCTGCCATTCGGAGGGGCCACTGGCCTGCTCAGGATATCGCTGATGCCGTGCGGCGTGCCAGCTGCCAGCTGGGCACTGAGCCCCGTGGGGCTGAGCTTGTAGAAGGAGTTTTGCACCGAATACTGGCACATCGGGGACTTCACCTCCGGGAAAGGGGGCAGAGAAGGGTTGTTGAGCAGGAACGTTCCCTGCAGGTTGGAGTCCATATTTGCTGGGAAATAACCTTGCTTAGGATGGGTGGCCAACCAGGCAGTTTCTAGACTTTCAGGGGTGCGCAGCACATTGAAAGCGCCATTTCACCGAGACCCCGGGGGGTCCGCTTGCCACTCTTACTTGGCCGGCCCTTTGCCAGTGCCAAGGCAGACAGGGCCCCCGAGCAGTACTGCTGGCCGAGGCTGCTGTAGCTCAAGTCCATTGGAAGCCCAGCTAGCCCAGCCCCAGGTGTCCCAAAGATTCTGACACCAACACTGACCGGCCACCAAGTTTAACTTCAAGAGAAGCTACCTTCCCTTTGATAAAAAGATGGAGCTTATTAGAATACTGGGCCTGCCATAGGCTGCTGTGTTGGGTCCTCTGGCTCTGATTGGGCTGGCCGAGGGCAAGACCTGGATTGGCTGCTCCCAGACAAATTACCCTTTGAGAGATCGACGGTCAACACCAGAACCTTAACGCTTGGATAATGCTGGAGTGAGGGGGGAGGAGGAATAGATGGAGGCTGCCAGTGCCTTGGGTGTGTGATGGATTATGGAGTGGGAGAGGGGTAGAAGGGTGTGTGAGTGTGTGTGTGTGTGTGTGAGAGAGAGAGAGATTGAGAGAGAGAGAGACTCCGTATGTTTCTAATAGACTCTGGGTATGGGCGAGTGCAAGAGAAGGACCTTGGATGGGAAACACAGAGGCGGCTCCTCAAAGAGGTTAAATGAGGCAACCGCCTCAGGCGGCTGATTTTGTGTGTCATCAAAGGCAGCTGGATGGGAGGACAGACAGGTCTTATCCTTGTGGCTCCAATCCTCCAGGAAGATCTCCTGCACAAGCCCTGTAAAAATGGGTGAGAGCAGCACAGGACACCCACATTGCTCTTGCCTGGTTCACATGTATTTCAAAGAGGCTGTGCAGGAAGACATCCCGGTGGATTGGGCTTCAGGTTAATGAGAGAACAGGAAGGTGCTCCTTCAGTTTTCTGCCCCAGGCCAAACCTTGCTTGCAAATCGTGCTTATTGCACTGTTGTGCAGGTTTGGGGTATGTAGGGATCTGTAGTGTAGTAATCCTCCATGGATTATGGAGTGGGGGAGGGGTAGAAGGGCGCTATTAGATGGTTTGGACATCTGCAGTGATGCAGGGAATCCTCTGGCCAGGGGAACCTCTAACCACTCTGCGCACCTCTGCTATTTCCTATCTGGCAGGTGCCATTGCATCAAGAATTTCATTTGTTAATTTGTTTAGGGTGCAACTCTGTGCATGTTTAGACCAAAAAAAGCCCTACAACTCCCAGCTGGGAGTTGTAGGACTTTTCTTCAGTTTAAACATGCATAGGATCGTACCCATAATCAATCTTTTAATTAGTACTAAAACACTTTTCTAGCAATATTTTATCAAATTAAGTAATTGATTTAAGCAAAGATTTTTTTTGGGGGGGGGGTATCAGGAATAATTATAGCAAAATATTGCAGTGTTGCGCACTCCTGTTCAGGATTCCAGCCAGCCGTGCCCTTTTTCAGATATTCCATTCAGTTCCAGTTTCTACCTGCCTAGTCTTGGGCTCTTTTTGTGTGTCCCCCCCCCCCCAGCATTTTGGGGGTATATATATATTTTTTTTTGTATTTCAGTGCAGACCCATTGGGGTCTGTACAAGCATGCTGACATCTCCCGTTTGTGTGTGGATGGTGCTGTTTGGGCTATATAAGAATCAGCACTCAAAAATGTGTTTGTTGTTAGTATATAATACTGATTCCTAAAAGACAGACCAGCCACAGTATCCACATACAGAAGGATAGCGGTTTCTTTGGGCATCTCTACACCTGCAATTTATTGCACATTCATGATTGGCCACTCATGGAAGTTTGCAGGTCCATTACATGACACCGTAATCCTCCAGTGATTTCCCCCTCCATTTCCCCCTGCCTATCCTGTGTTGTCCTCAAATGGAAAAAATGCAGTATTTTTTCAGCCCGCGCAACAGGAGTGCCATGACCTCTGCATGCATTTCTCCCATAGTGTGAAGAAACCGCTGTGTGTGTGGCTGTGGACGGTTGTTTTGGTTTGTTGGAGCGGGTGTGCGGTCATGATCATGGTGATGGGTGTGTCGGTATGCTGACCTGCCGGCTTGCCACCATGCCATGACTAAATGCAATGCACCGACTTCTGCTCCCAACTTCGGCTGCTTACTGCACAACACAGAATGGCCGGCATGCCAGCAGAAACCAGGGAAGAAATTTCGCGATGCCCCCAGCGTGTGTAATGGCTTTTTGTGGAAAAGTAGCCACCCCCATGAAAAGGTAAGGAATAGACTATAATGATAGAAACAGCTGTGTAAAGAAGCCCAATCTAATCCCGCAATGAAACCGGGTGGAGAAAACCCCGGTATTGATTGCGGATTTCTGCCCATGTGATGAACCCCTTTCACTGGATTTAAATCTGCCAGTGCAACAAGAGAGAGGGCAGCCCTGGCTCGTCCTACCTGTTCTTTTGTCCTGTTGTTTCCTCCTCTCCATTTGTCCCTACTTTGCTGTGCAGCTCTGGAGACAGAAGTCTCCTTCGTGGCTTTGAATTATTATTTTTAAAAAGAAAGCCAACAGTACTTTTAACCCCCCCCCCCCATCCTGATCTAGTTTGTCCTGCCAGTGGCTACTATTAAAAAAAAAATCATGCAAGGGCTAATGACATGATTCACATCAATTTGGCCAGGAGCCCCCAGATCAGGACTGGTACGAATTGCAAACAGCATGCACACACAAAATGACTGAAATAAAAGGCACCTTTGCCTCTCATGCATTCATTTTGTAATGCTATCTTCATATTAAAAAATTATCTGTACCTAGAAAAGTAGTACATCAAAGGGAGTTAAGATATAACCTTTCTCCTGGATGTGTTTGTTTTCTACACGTAGGGAAATTTTATGTGAGGGATACTTTAAAAAAAGTAAACCACCCACTGGGGGTGCTTCCAGATGGCTAACTCCTAGCACTACCAATTAGAAGGCATTGTGCACCTATTCCATCTTTTTCTCCTTAAATGGATTTTCTGTGGTAACAGAAACGATGGAAGATGTGGTGGGAAAACACAGGTTTACGAATGGAAGATGTCATCTGGACCTTCTGTAAAATGTCATGAATGAGGCAGGGCAATGGCATAATAAAAGCCTTGTCTAAAAGCATCCCTGCGCTCTGAAATAGGACAACCCCAGAAGGACATGATTTTGCTGAATGTATAGCGTACTTTACGTGTAGACCAACTTTCCCCAGCTTGGTGCGCTCCAGATGTGCTGGACTACAACTCCAACCAGCCCCCAGCCAGCTCTGCTCAATGGGAGATGCTAGGAGTGTAGTTCAACACATATGAAGTACACCAGGTTGGGGAAAGCTGTTGTAACCCATGCCCCTTGCATTTTCTTAGTAAGCTTCAATTGGAAACCGATGTAAATTCATGGATGTATTGGCGCGGCGGGGGGGGGGGAGTATTGTGGAAAAAATGTACTACTTCTTCTGTGTCTATTGCCCTTTCACCCTACTCAAAGACAACAGCCACACACACACACACACACACACACACACACTACTTGCACGTGGTATTCAATTATCACAAACTGACTAACACTTTGATAATGGTACATGTCTCTTCTCTGCTCACCTTCCCATCAGGGGCATGCAGCCCCATCTGTCCCTAGGACTTGTTCCCTGATAGCTTTTTAAACTCCTGAGAAGTTGGAATGTTCCTAAGCATTCCACAACACCTGAGTAGCTGAGCCAATGGTTAGGGAAGGCTCATTTTACATTCAGTCAAAACTCAAACGAAGCCAGAGTTACAGCAGCCAATAGCAACAGAGGTCTCAGACTCCAGCCTGTGTTCAGCTATGTTCTTCTTTTCTGTCGAGTTCATCGGACCATGTGTGTGTGTGTGTGTGGGAGCATGAGCTGGCAACACCATGATTTTTCTGCAAATCTGCATGCTCAGGGGTTTTCTTGCGGTGACTGCAGCAAGTGACCTAACATATTAACCAGCCTCTGGTTGGCTGCTGTGTGCGGGATTAGACAGGCCTTTGGTCTGATCCAGCAGGGCTCTTCTTGTGTTCTTATTATCCAAGCTTGGCTCTGACTTCACAAACAGATATATAGAAAAGTCACACGAGGAAGCCGAGCGAGACGATGGAGAAGAAGATGCAGCTGAGGCAAAACAGGGTGGTGTTGATTTATTTATTAAGTGGGATTCTGGTAGCTGGTGGACAAGGGAGGATGGTCTATCCATCCAGGTGAGGGATGGAGGGGGAGGGAGAACAAGGAGGAGCCAAACGGCTCAAATTTCCGTAACAATAGAAAAGGAACTAAAAGTAATTTTCAAAACTTCTAAAAAGCATCTAGAGTGCAGACGGCAGCATTCTCTAGGCATCACCCTCCCCTACAGCTCCTACTAGCGATCAGCGGGCAAAGCAGCGCCCCGCAGGCAGGTGAGGGGGCGCAGTTCACAGCTCATTTTCCTACGCACTACGGGGGGGGCCAAAGCATGGGAGGCCCACGCTAGATTCTATGGCGATGTTGTGTCAGCAATTTGGTGGGGTGGGGAGGCCGTACAGGGCATGTATTGGGGGCGGGGGCGGGGTGCGCTGTACCCCACATGTTTCTTCTGGGACAGCTCTTCTCTCTGGGGAGATGCCTGGTCCATCCTTTGGACGTTCCCCCCAAGCTCTCGCTGACATCCGCTTTTCCTTGAAGAGGGGTCTATCTCGCTTGTTCAGTCCCAAAGAACTTGGGGCCAATGCCTCCGGGGCCAAGCTGTGTTGTGGATCAGCAACTGCAGCAGCAGGAGGAAGCCATGGCGAGTTCCCAGGGACAAGAGCTGAGGAAGCAGTGCATCTCTCTGGACCAAGGTGCCACTTTGCATCTCTTCTGGGTCCAAAGACTGAAGCAAAAGGTGGGGGAGTCATGTGGCAACCAGCCCGTACACCTCCACCCTTGACCCACCTCCCCTGGGGCAAGAGCCATCTCTCTTTGGAAGCCCAGAACAGATGCCACCTAAAAGGACCTACATATTGCTCAAGGAGGTGCCCCAGGGGTCTGTCCTGCCTGGGAAGGAGAGGATGGGGGAAAGGATTCCCCGAGCACCAAGGGGTAGGGATGGGGCAGCCAGTCCTGGCTGTGGTGGCACCTCCTCTGGTGAGGGAAAAAACCCAGAGGGCACCACTCCCTCCACAACACTATTTATCACAGAAGCTGGCTGGCGGTGTGTGTGTGGGGAATTCAGCGGCACCCCAGCTAGGAGTGGTCCAGGAAATACTGGCAAATGCCATGTCTGTGCTGAGTGTGGGGACCCTTTCGGGGTCCTCCCAAGTGCAGAAGCACAGGGAAGGTGGCAACGTGACTCTGCACCTCTCCTGAGCAACGGATTGTGCTGGGTGGAGCCAGGCATGGGTGGCGCAAGCCGGCGGCTGCGCTCTTCCAGCCCGGGGCCAAATTGCGGGAGGCATCCCGAGGATTAGATGCAAGTGTGCCTGGCACACGTGTGTGTGCATTGGCAGAGGCTCATGCATTAGCCCTTCTCCCCCATCTCTTTCCCCACCCACCCCTAACCACCACCCTGTGTGTGTGTGTTTGTGAGTGAGAGAGAGAGAGAGAGAGAGAGAGAGAGAGAGAGAGAGAGAGAGAGAGAGATGAGCCCGGGGGGGGGGCTTGCTCTGCCTCTAGTCAATCCTAGCTCTTCCCGCCTCCATTCTACAAACGGCTGGTGGCCTGTGGAGGTTTCCAGGGAGCTGAGCCAATACAATCCTGCCGAACGTCCCTATTTGTGTTTGCATAGTAGGTATCGGTTCGTGATCATATACACAAGGTTTGAGCAACTGTCCAGGCCACGCTTTCCACCCGAACCTGGTGAGAACGACTGGGCGGGAGGGCCCCTGGGCAGCCCTCTGCTGCTTCCCATCTCCCAGGCCTAACAGACCTTCACCGGAAGCCCACGCTGGATACACTCAGGCACCAGAGATGGGCGTAGCACAGCTGAGCACAGAGCCGGCAGGAGAGCTGAGCAGGGGTGGGTGGGATGGCAGATGAGCTCCGTCCAGCTTGCTCCTTCCCCAGGAGGCCGAGGCGCCATGTCGAGAAGGGGGCTTTGGAAAGGACACCCCCCCACACACCATTACATGGTTTCCCCTCTCCTGGGTTTCCTGGTCCAGGCTTTGAGTCAGGAGGAAGAACTGTAGCTCATGCGTCTGCAGTTGGTCGGTCATGCGGATAAGACAGTAAAGTTATGTCTCTTACGGAAATCATGCCATTAACCTAAAGAATCATGAACAGCCGGCCCTGCCCTGGTGAGCTGGCAGCTCCACTCGCCTGGCCGTGTGGGGGGCACAAGAGGGGTGGAGGTCAGTGGGTTGGTGTCGAGGTGAGACCCTGGGAGAAAAAAGAGAGAGCTTAGGTTAGTAATGCCAGAGGGCCTTGCTGCCAAAACACAGCACTTTTCCCTGGGGAACCCACGCACTCATAAGGCTCATCAACGCCATAGGCTGAAAGCTTTTCTAATGCTCCCTCCCCCTCTCCCTGTCACCCCCCACCCCAGGAACTGTAGCTTTGGAGGGAGGGCATAGAAAACTCCCAGCATCCTCCACCAAACTACAATTCTCAGGATGCTTTGGGGAAGCCACAGCAGCTAAACTGGGATGAACACCGACATCACTTCCTAGCACAGATATGCTTTCCAGCATGATTCATCACCATTGTCTGCCCACATGAGGAGCGTTAGTTAGAGATGCTGCCAAATTTTGCTCAAAATGAAATGCAGGGCAAATCTGAGGGTCCTGTTTGGGGAAAATGTCCAAGGAATTTCAGGAGAACACAAAATATTTTGATGAGACCCACATGATTCCTTTGTGTGTGTTTTGCCCATCCATAGCTTGCCACCAGATTTGAGCTTTACACAAAATTTGAAGGTTCCTGTTTTGGCAACACATCTGATGAATTTCAAAGGGAGCTGAATGACCTTCAGCAAGGACAAAGAAATGTCTTGGGAAGGGAGTAGTAGTCACACACCCCTACCTTTAGCTGTAGCTGGCCCACTGCTGGAATTGGGGGTGGGGGCAGAGGGGCCCTTTCCCCCTTATCTTTTATGACAGCCCCATAGCTATTTTCTTTAGAAAGCTTTGAGGGGGGTGTAAAAATCTGAGGGAGTCAGGGCTGGTGCTTGTGGATTTCATTACAGGCTCTCCACCTTTCCCTGCTGTAATTTAAGCACTAGATTCAGGCTTGCACATGTCACGAGACTGTGACCAATCCATGCAACTGCAAAAACGAGACACTGCTTTTGGGTGCAGAAGTCAAGCATCCCCATGTATGTATGTATGTATGTATGTATTTTAGAAGCCAGGTTTCTAGCTCTCAAGGATAACAGCACAATTCCAGAGCTGCTTCCTGTATATATGTATATAAAGGGTGGCAACAGCACTGAAGGACTTGCAATGCAAAAGCAGGCATTTCTCCACCCGCCTTTGATGCTGAGGCATTAGGCAAGCCTGGGACAGCAGAGAGCATCCCCGCAGGCCCTCTTGTGTTCAGGGCAAGACCTATTTTGAGTGCCCAGACTTTGGGCTCCCACCAGGGCAGGGCACAGGAGGGAGCAGCCGTGGGAGCAACACAGACCGACGATGACACACGCAGGCACAGCCACACCCCTGGAGCATAGCAAAGCCCCGGTCCATGGTGAAGCAGACTTCGCTAGCTATTTGGAGAGGGAGAAGTTCGGCAGGAGAGACTTCTCTCGTCACGGTGCTGCAAGCTGTGGGGAAATCTGCCCGTCTTGTGCTGCCTTCTGTACCACCCAGCAAGGCAGAGCGGTAAGGCACTGCTGCACCACGCCGGCAACTTTCAGGTGCAGCGTCTTTTGCAATGGAGACCAAACAGGGGAGCCACACCGTCGAACCTCCGCTCCGGTGGCAGCGCGAGGATCTTCAGAGGGGGGCCAGGAGGCAGAATTCTCAGGCTTTTCGGTGGAGCACACAGAAAGGAGTGATTTGGATGATGCAGCTTCTCCCGTCAGAGCAGGAGAAATGTGCCGCTGCCAACCTTCGCGGTGTCTTGAGACACAGATGCTCTAACTCGGGAACAGGAGACCCCCAGGCCATTCAGGCGGGCAAGACCAGGAGAAGTGCTGCAGGTAGAGCCTCACCTCCGGCAGGAAGAGCTGCCTCCCCACCCTGCTGCTCTGTGTTGAAGGGCACAGAAGCAGCAGCTGCTGCGATCAGGAGGCTGCCGACTCTACTCCACCGATACCGCTGTGACACCCCACCCAGTGCTGGGGGTCCAGAAGATGCTGAAAGTCCACAGCACAGCTCTGTGTGAGAGGCAACCTGGGTGGCAGCGTCGGGGGGGGGGGGTAGCACAGAGGGAGCCTCCTTTGGGAGCATGTCTCTTTCAAACAGGCCCTTTGCGGGAAGGCTTTGCGACTCCGAGGGGAAGACACGTGCATGGGCCCCCTTTCCCCAGGTGACAGCCTCTCCTCCATGATTCCAGGCCCCCCCTTGCTCCAGGGGAGAGCTACACCAAGTCACAGCCCAGCAGCAGAACCCCGGCTTTGCACGCAGACAACCCAACTTCAATCCCCGCCGCGGCCAGTTAAAAGGATCCGGTAGCAGGTGATGGGAATGTCCTCTCTCTGCCCAAGGTCCTGGAGAGCCAGAGCTGCTGCCAGTCAGAGTAGACACTACTGGGCTAGATGGACCAGTGGTCTGAGCTGCTGTATGGCAGCATCCAACATTCACAGCCAGCTCACCCTTGGGGGGCAGGTCTTGGCCATGAACCCCCTTCCCTAGACAAAGGGCCCACCCAGATGTATCCAGTGCCTTCTTACACCTCCTTCCTTGATTTTCCTGTTCCTGCACTCATAAGACTGCCTGCAGATGGGCAAGAGCAGTTTATGGTTGGAACCCTTGGAGCACCTTGGATAGCTCCTTTAGAGTTCTGGCTGAAACCTGGAGCGGATTCACCGACCCACTGACATCGGAGCCACCAGCTTCCCCTGCCTCGGAGTGGACTCCCCCCACCCCGGATTTACGGCGCTGCTCCCTCCCCCAGCTCTGGAATGGATCCTACATGCATAAGAAGGATCACTCCTTATGCAGAGTGCCCTGGGGTTCACCAGTCATTTATATCATGTTCTGGGCATGTTAAAAGTGCACCACCCTCTCAATTACATTCCTGTCTACGTGTACCCTGTGAGGTGAGATATTCAGTGCTCTCCTTACATGCGTGGCAGAGAGAGGCAGAAACTGGCCCAGGGTCATCTGGTCAAGCAGGCATGGCTCACAGCAGGGGGCCAGGAAGGAGCCCCCTCCTTCGCCCTGCACAGAACCTCCTGTCTCCTGAATGCTCTACACTCTGTCCCAAGGCAGCCATTCCTGGTGCTGAGCAAAAATGGCTCCCTCAGTTTAGTGGTCCCATTTGAAAGCCACAAAATGAGGTGACGGGGGTGGGCAGGATAACCATGGTTATTTTTTGGGATGAGGGCAGAGGGCAGCAAAACTCCCGCCCGCCTCTCCGCACTCCCTATGCGCACAGCTGTTCTTACGAACAGGTACAAGTCAGGAGGGCAAAACCTGCCAACCCCCTTCTATGCCTGTTCATTCTACACAAAGGAAGACCTAAAAAGGCTGGGGCTGGGACCCGGGGGGGACCAAGCGACCCTTCTCAGGCCCTGTGCTGCTGCCCCTGAACAGAGAACCTTGGATGATTTCAGTGTGAGTGCTGGGGCCAAGACAGACGTTCGTCCAAATGAGGCTTGCAGCATTGTGAACATCCTTTGTGTTCCCATTTTTGTGTTCTGGGACCAAGGGGACTGGAGTAGGCTAAGGACAGAGAAACTGGGCCCACTGGCGGACGGGGTGACATACCGCAGTCCAAGGCAGTGATGACAAGGGAGTCTTGTAGGTGTGAGCACCGTCTCCACACCGCCCTCCCTTCCCAGCCACTAGTAAGAACAAAGGGGTGTTTACCTCCAAAGAGGCCACTCGAGGGGGGCTGGGGTGTCACTGCTTCCCCCTTTTCAGGCTGGCTCGTTTCACTATCTGAGCCCCCATCCTGCCCCCAAGCAGCTCCGATCTTGGGACGCTCCCTTGAGCCTCCTCCTGGGTAACAGCAGCAAGAGACAGCAAAGCCGGACACGGTCATGGACAAACCCACGGGGCAGGCAGGCAGGCAGGCAGGCAGGCAGAGAGACAGACAGAGAAACACACGGAGAAGGAAGTCAGATGGCAGATGACACTGTGGAAAGTCAGAAGTCTGACGTGGGCAAGGGAGCGGGGCTGCTGTGCCACGGTGGGGGGAAAGAGTGGGGAGGGAAGAGTGAGGGGCACAGAAGAGACGACAGGGAGGATGCAGCCAGAGCCCTGAGGGCAGGCTGCCCACGGGGCTCGGGTACCTTGCTGCTCGCACTCTCCTGCTGCCAGGTGGCATATTTCAGAAAGGGATCAGCCTCGGCTTCCAGCTCATGAGGCTCCTGCAGGGGGCCCACGATAGTCACCTCTTCATGTGGCCGCCCGTCGCCCGTGCTGTCCGTGTCCAGCTGCCGCACCACCTTCCGGATAATCTGCAACGGGCGAGTGAGAAATTACAGGTGGCCCTCGGAGAGCTCCTGTTGTCTTAAACTCCGCCCACTCTGCCTTGGAGACTCCACCCACTCGCCCTTGCTGCCTCTTAGGCCAGGACGTCCTTCCCAGAGCACCTATGTGGCACTGTTCTGTGGAGTCTTTCGCTTAACTCCATAGTGTGGGGAAAGGCAACTTGTGGCCCTCCAGAAGTTCAGCTGCAACTCTCATCATTCTTTACCATCGGCTATGCTGGTTAGGACTGATGGGAACTGTAGTCCGGCAAGATCTGGAAGGCCACAAGTTGCCCACCCTGCCTTAGTGAAGCCCAGTCGAGAAGTGCGTTTCAGAGCATTTGCCTACGTTCACTAGTTGTGACTCTTGCTTCTCCCTCCCTCCCTCATTCCCCCTCCCATACTATTACTGTAGCAATAATAAATACCCAGCATTTATCTAAATGCTCAAAGATCCTGAGGATATTTTATTTCCCCTGTGGGCTAAAATGTCTATACATTATCTTGTTGCAATCCTTACAACAACCCTGTAAAATAAGCCAGTATTATCATCTCTGTATTACAGATGGAGAACTGAGGGCGTGAGAGAACAGGAGCTTGCCAAAGGCCATCTGGCCAGTTCAGGGTAGAGGAGAGATTTGAAACAGGGACTTCCTGTTTCTCAGCTCCAACTCTTAGGCAGCAATCCTACGTACAACTACCTGGGGGTAAACCACATTGAACTTAACGAGTCTTACTTCTGAGAAAACGTGCACTGGGGAAAGAACGTTTCTTTTTGCATTTCACAGAATCATAGAATCGTAAGGTTGGAAGGGGCCTACAAGGCCATCGAGTCCGACCCCCTGCTCAATGCAGGAATCCAAGTCACAGCATCCCCGACAGATGGCTGTCCAGCCTCGTCTTGAACGCCTCCAGTGTGGGAGAGCCCACCGCCTCCCTAACATACATGGCGACGCAATAAAGTGCCATGTACATCAATAGTGCTGTAGAAAGCTACTGTTACTACTGGCTAGGACCTGTGCATTGTCACCTCCCCTCTTCACCTGGCCACTCACATCTGGCACGGGCATGCTTCCTCACAACTAAGGATTTGCTGCTCCTCAGGCATGAGCACGTGTGCACGAACGAACACACACACACACACACACACACACAGCACTAGACCTCTCACTGGGCCGCTCCTCCCGCTCCTCTTCCACATCTCTAGGGACAGGCCTTGCCTCAGAATATCCACTCATATCTCTCGCCTGAGCAAGACAAGAGAGTTAAGGGATCAGTGTGAGGGCAGCTGCAAGGGGATTTTAGGGCATAGGGTATTTTGTTTCTGTCTGGTGGGCTAAAATGTCACCAGTATTCACCTCTCAGCCCCCCGCATGTTGGTCCTGCTCCTAATTTGGACTCTGGTCTCTTTAGGACCCTGTGGAGAGCCTCAAACCCCCTCTACCGCCCAGTGCCGCTGGGACACCCTCCTCTGTCCTCGACTCCTGCCAGTTCCCACAACGAGGTCTTTGGGTACAAAAGTCAGGCTTGGCTGAGCACAGGCGCTGAGTCCGGACAGAGACAGACAGTTCGGTTGGCTCGGGCACTGGATTCCAGGCACCATTAAGGGGACCAGAGACAGAGAGCTGATTCAGGGGACGAAAGCTATTTCCTGGGAAGATCTCTTGTACAGGTTTACTGAAATGAACAGAATATGCACAAGGATAGGATTCCAGTCGAATCCCAGCTGCGAGCCATCATACATTTCCTCTAATGATCGGGGCCTCTCTCCCTCTGTCACTCACACACACACACACACACACACACACACTCCAAAATCAATATCCTTTGCAAATATTTTAGCAGAGCTACACAAACAATTTCCTGGGGTACTGGGCGCAGAATTACAGCAGAGGTGACCCATTTCAAACCCCAACTTCCCCTCCACATCCCTCCCTCCTGCTCCTCGTCCCCCCAACTGATTTACCTTCACAAATCAGATGAAAAGGTGCCTGGACTGCAAGTTGCTCCCAATTACTTAAGCAAGTGAGCCAAGCTACATCCTATCAAGCTACCTTCCCAACCTGGTATCCTCCAGATGTGTTGGACTGAAATTCCTATCATTCCTAGCATGGCTGGGAAAGATGGGACATGTAGCTCAACATATCTGGAGGCCACCAGGTTGGGGAAGGCTGCTCTAGAGCAAACCAAGGCAGCCTCTTCCCCCACCCCCATACATCCAAAGCCCCCAGGATGACATGAACTACTTTGCCGATTTGTCCTGGGAGAAACTGCTTCCTCATCCCAGGTTGGACTTGGACTAGGGAGACCTGGGTTCAAATCCCCAGTGATTGGCCATGGGGCCAGTCACCATCAACTGACCTCGCCTGTCTCACAGGGGCGTTGTGAGGACAGTATGGGATGAAGGCCAGGTATGCCGTGCCAAACTCTTTGGAGGAACAGCTCATGTTGTAATGAGATCTGGAGTTGGTCTAGATGACCTTTCAGGGATTCCTTGCAGCCTAGTGACTCTGGTTGCAAAAGGCTCAAGATCAGTGGTGAGCCAAAACTTGTTGAACACATTTATCCTGGCAGATTGGCTAGCCTCCCCTAACCCGGTGTCCTCCAGATATGTTGGTCTATGTCTCTCATCATCCTCAGCCAGCCTGGGGAAGGCGGTGTTAGGCTCTTAATGGCCAGCAAATTTCTGAAGGGATCTTTCTTCCTTTACTTTTTCCCCCTCCACCCCAAGGATCGTGCTCAGTGAATTCTACGAAAATGCCAGCCGTTTGGGGGAGTTGCAGCAGCTGGCATTTTCGTAGAATTCACTGAGCACTTTTCTTGGGGCGGAGGGGGAAAAGGTAGGGGAAGAAGGATCCCTTTGGAAAATGGTTTTCGAAAATGCCAGAAGCCTCCAGTGACCTTGTTCCAAGGAAACACAACCTTTGCATGAAATGCTAGCATCCCGGGGTGCTAGCGTTTTATGCAAGGGCTCCATTTCCATGGGGTTCACATCACTTGGAGAACTGCGGTGCAAAGGGCAAAATGAAATGAGAAATAAGTAATTGATTAAAGGAGCAAACGCTTATACAAACAAAAAGATTCTGGAGGCAAAGGGGTGCAAGTGGATGTCATCCCATAAGCTGTCCTTTTCTGGCATCAGAGCTTGAAGGAATGGCTCACTGGGTGGGTAGAGGTCACCATGTTAAGGTAGCTTGTCAGGGATCCTAGTGTTGACCCCCCCTTTCTCCTCCTTCTCCTCCACCTTGCAAGGGACTCAGCTTCTTAAGGTAGCTTGTCTGGGATCCTAGCATTGGGGAAAAAAAATCCACACTTTCCCTCCTTCTCCTCCACCTTGCAAGGGACTCACCTTCTTAGGGTAGGTTGTCTGGGATCCTAGCATTGAACCCCCACACACATACTTTCCTTCCTTCTCCTCCACCTTGCAAGGGACTCACCTTCTTGGTGACGATGTTGCCTTGCTCATCGGTGAATTGCTCTTCAGTCACTTGTTCCCCCGGAATATCCAGTGCTTCATTACCCTGGAAGAACGAAGCAGAGAGCTACTTTGGGGGTGGGTGGGATCCAGACATCCTTCCTGCTCACACAGCCTGCACGGAGGGCTGCTCTTCCCTACTCCCCCCCGCCAAGATCTACTGTTGAGACAAAGCCAGCTTTCCCTGGCTCCCGGTGCCCTTGCATCATGCTGCCAGCGAAGCCTGACATGGTGTCCTTGACTGGGGTACAGGAGCTAAGCAGTTCGGGTGGAAGAGCAGGCGCTGGACCATGGCACCGCACCTAACCCACGGAAAGGAAAGGCTCCTGGGCTGGCTGTGCCCCTCACCCCTGCGGGAGCCACCGGCTACCTGGACGATGACACGCCTGCGCACCACCCGGGTGGAGACAGCCTCCTCGTCGTCGCTGAGCCCCTCGCTCTCGCCCAGCTCTTTGTCCAGCTCCTGGTGGATGTGCTTCAGCACGAAGCGGACCGAGCCCTGGGCGATGTGCAAGAGGTTCTGGCAGCTGACCAGGAAGAAGCCCAGCAGGACCAAGCTGATAAGCAGCTGAGTCAGAAAGCCCCACATGGTCGCCCAGGGGAGGGGGGAGCCGGACGGCCGCACGGCCCGTCGTCCAGCCCAGCCGGCCCGAGCCTAAGGCCTGCTTTCTCTCATGGCAGGAGGGCACTGCCCGGGCGGGTGGCAGGAGCAGCCTCTGGCTGGTGACTGGGAAGCAGGGACAAGACAGGCGGCTGTAATCCTAGCCTGCGCCTGGACCAGCTGCTTGGAGGCTCTCAGCCAAGCCTCCCTGCCCCCTCCTCCAGTCCGAAGGGAGCTGCCGGGGGGCCTGAGCAGAGTGCTTCAGCCCTGGCAGGGCCTCTTGTGTGCCGGGAAGGGGGCGACCTTGTCCCTTGGGGGGTGGGGATGGAGTGAGGTCTGCCCAGCCCTGTGCCCCCATCTGGATTCCTGGAAAGTCTTGGCTCCAGGGGGTTGGGAGCATGTCTTGCTGGCCCGAGCCAGCTAGGTGAAGGCCCTGTGCCTAAGTCCAGCACCGCTACCTGCCACCCTCTGCATCCCCCGTGGCTCTATTTCTGGTCCCTCCATGCCTGGCTTTGGGCGAGAACTGGCGCTACCCAATTAGGAAGCAAGCAGAGAGGCTGGCCCAGCGGGATATAAATAGTGCACCGAGGCTAAATGCGAGGAGGCCGGGCTCCCAGCAAGACAACCCCCCTCCCCTGAGCAAGAGGCTGGAGCCCAGGGAGGGAGCGCCTTCTGTTCCGTCGTGCAAAGCCTAGCGAGGCAGAGCGACTCTGCTGTTTTGCAGACTTCTCTCACCCACTTTTCAAGCCAGAGGGGTCCACAGGGCAGCTTGCTTTCAAAAACACAGTAAGAAGAACCACCCCTGCCACTTCGTAAGAAGTAAAAATGAAAACAAATGAGAAGCAGCACAGACAAACATCCAAGCAGAGCACCAGCAGGCAAGTCAAGTGGTCCTGTGCAGGCCCTCCAAATCAGAACCGGTGCCTAACATTTTGCAGAGGTTTTCCTTTCTGCAGCTTTAGCTTCTCCCATCCGCCAAACAGGCTGCAATAACGCTGGGCTGCTTTACAGGGCTCTTTGGAAGGAATATTCAGCTAAAGCACATGAAATGCTTTACATGCTTGAACTGGATTAATTAGCTCAATTAGATTTTTAATTTTTATTTATTATTACATTTATATCTTGCTTTTTTCCCCTCTTGCAGGGAGCCTTACATCTTATGTTAGGCTAAGAATCAGTGACTTGGCCCAAAGTCACACAGTCAGCTTCACAGCCGAGTGGGGATTACAACCCAGATCTCCCAAGGAGCAGCCCAATGCTCTGACCACTACTGCACACTGCTTTCCAGTTCTTACCCTGTAAAGGAGGCCACTATTCGTATCCCCATAATGCAAATGGGGGTGGTGATGGAGGGGATTGGGGCTGGGCGATGGCCACCTGCCTAAGTCCATGAGTGAGTTAAGTGATTTACTTTTTCGTGATTTACTTTGAAAATGTATATTCCGCTTTACTTTCTGTGTAATATAACTCAAAATGGCTCACACCATGATCAGTTAAAACACACACACACACACCCCGTATACAGTAAAAACAAAAACAAAAACCTGCAGCAGCTGGCCAAGAATAGATAACATATGTATTTCAGCAGAAACTCAGAACAGTAGCCAGGGGACCATAGAAGAGAAAAAGAAGGGGGCAAGAGAACCCACTGTCCCTGAAGCCCTGCCTAAAGAGACAGCTCTTTGCCTGGTGTAGTCGGACAGTTGCTTAGCTCTCTGTCTGAATACAGCAGCCTTCTGCAACCTGGCACCCTCCAGATGTGTTGGACTACATCTGGAAGGCCCCAGCTTGGGGAAGGCTGGCATACAGTGTGGGGGCCCACCTCAGGAGGGTATTCCATAATGAGGGGGTACGTACAGGAGATGGCGGGCCTTAAGAAGCCCAGGTCCCCAGCTGTGGATGACACCGGAGTGATATTGTAGCAGGGGGCTTCTGGGTTCTGCATAAAGATGTTTGGGGATTTGTTTGGTCCGCATGTTTAAGCAAGCTGACCCAATTCACGTTTCCCCGACTAATACTTTGACTGAAACACAGTTATCCTTCCGGTTATGCATTTCTCTGGATTCTGTGATACAGTTCTTGGCCCCCAAAAGGACTGAAATGTGTACAAAAATGCATATTTAACTAAGAGTTTAAATGTGAATTTTGATGTCATTTTTACAGAATATATTTTTTTGCATATTGATGTGGAAACAGGACAACACAGTCCCCTCCATGCTGGGAATAGCTGTACCTATTGAATGTGGCTGGTGCAGATGGGCGAGAATTTCATTTGTCTTGTTTTTGGATAAGAACTTACCCAAATTTGCAAATTTCTTCATAAAAAGGACAGAAATAATAAAAAAAAACTAAAAAGCTAAAAAACTAAAAATTAAAAAACGAATTAAAAAAAAACTAAAAAAGATTTTAAAACCTCAAATATGAGAAATAGGAATGGTGTTGAATTAACTTTTACTCCGGCCCTCATTTTTCCACTTCTAAGTTTGTGTTGTCCTGTTTCTGTGTAGCACTGGGTGTTTTTTTTTAACTCCACATGAAAATTCATACATATTTTTGTGCACATTTTTCAAAATATATGCATTTTTGTAAGTACTTTTTTCAAATCTACAGATTTTTGTACACATTTTTTTGGACCTCTAACATAAAGTTCGGAAAACTATGAATGTTGATGTTCAGGATGTGCAAATTTGGTACGTTCACATGGAAATGCAAACTGAATGAATTTCTCACACATCTGTAATTTAAAAAAGTGTAACAGACAGATTCTTCCATCCCAAGGTGAATCTATCACCACTTGGTACACTTTCTTCCTAGCTGACACCATTTTATCAACAACATTTTTAAAACTTTTGATTAGCGCTAAAACGCCTTTTGGGCTACATTAAAATATTCACACAATAGCATTTAAATGAAAGAATATTATAGTACTAATTTAAAAATCGATTAAATAAACTCACCCATGCTGCCTTTCCGTCATCATTTGAGAACTGCTTCCCCACTTCCCAAATCTGGCCTAAGCCCTGTTCCTGCCCATGGAGCTTACGTCACGCCCAGCAGTGTGGAGAGAACATAGCGGGATGGACACACACACAAAGGGCTATATCCCCCCAAATTCTGGAAAGCCAAAGTGAGCTGCAATGTTTCTCATAGGTTACAGTGGAACAGCAATTACTGGGGAGCGCTAGGACCCGCCTGTGTAGGAGCACCTTGGTGCTGTGGGCTTGGGCAGAGAAACAGAGACTGCGAAGCAACCTTGCGCCTGCCTACCTGTGTTTGTCCAAAGAAGCTGCTGCCGGCCTCTTCCAGCCACTTGGCCAGGCCCTGCTCCCTCCCTGGCTGGAGGCCCCAATCCCTGTGCAGCGGGGGGCTCTCCCTCTCCGCCGCCGAGTCACTCCGCCTGTGCTCCGGCCTCTCCTGCTCCCGGCCCCGCACGCTGTAGGGCACCGCTTGCCGCAGCAGTGGCAGGGGGCTCAACGACACCCCCTTGGGCAGGTCCGACAGGCTGGAGACAAAGGAGCTCTCCACGGCCCAGTCACCTAGCCTGGGGACCGAGGACAGAAAGACAGGCTCACACACTCATGCCTGCCTCCCAAAGCTCAGGCAAACAAAGGAAACTCAGTGAGCATGCAGACATCCCCTCAGTCGACCGCCAGGTGGGGTAAAGATGGCCAAAGTCTGCATAGAGTCAAGAGCAACACCGAACTGCAGGCCCCGGCCCACCACCCCAAATCACATGAACCCTTTGCACTTGGTTTAGCTGCTCAGAACATTGCTCCATCCAGCCCGGCATTTTCTAGTCCAGGGTGGGCCATTTCAGCGGTTTGGGGGGCTGCACTGGAACCCCCCTGAGCTCTCTGGGGGCCACACCCCTCCCCTGCAACTGCAAGTGGCCATGCAGCTGCAATCCCAGCAGACCTGCTGTCCCCACAGCCTCCAAGCAGCCATTTGGCAGGCTGGGGGAAGCACGATTCTGCAGAGCGACCCAGGACACAGTCCGTGTGCACCCCGTTTCCCTGCAGAACTGGCAATTGTGATGGGAAACAAGGTGTGTGGGGGGCGCATGCCTTTCCCCAGCAGAACCACCGGGAATCTGGTGCCGCGGCACGGAGCCAGGGGGGTCACAAAAGTCCCCCCTGGGAGGCTGCGTGTTGCCCACCCTGGGTCTAGTTCAACGGGCAGCAGCTTTTCACGATGCAGACAGAGAAGAGTCTTTCCCAGCTCTGCTCCCTGGGTTCCTTTTGGATGGAGATGCGGGGAACTGAACCTGCATGTGGCAATGGGGGCTGGTGATTCTGATGTCAGTGGGGCAGTAAATCCACTCTGGGCTTCAGTCACAACCAGTCAGAACTCTAATGGAGCTCTCCAAGGGACTGGATAGCGACTTTACAGTCCTGACTGGTTGTGTCTGAAACCCGGTGCAGATCCACTGCCCCACGGACATCAGAACCACCAGCCCCCACCGGTGTGTGGGGCCTGTGCTCAGCCACTGAGCTGTGGCCTGGCTGCAGAATCCCTCCCTCCTGGCAGCTTGTTACCTGTCTTTGCCCTTGTTGATGACGCGACTGACCGTGGGCGACTCCGTGATGCGGGCCTGCACCCTCTGCTGGCCTGGAAGGAGAGAGACTTCACTGTGGGAACCCCCGGCTCCCCCCGCAAGTGGTCCCCCCGGTGCTCGCCCTCTGGCCTCCTCCCCTCTGACCTCTGACCTTCCTCCTGCTCTAGCATGTCCATCAGGCCATTCATGGCGTCTGAGTCCACTGTGTCGTCCTCGACCAGGTCCATGGAGCCCAGCGGGTCGGGGCCATGCACATCTTCCAGAAGCTGCCCCGGGAACCGGCCTTCGCTCGTGGCGTCCGAGTCCTCGGCCTTGCTGCACTCCAGGGAGGAGTCTTCGGCAGTCACCAGCGAGGGCGTCAGCCCCGAGGACCACAGCTGCATGTCCGACATCTCCATGAGGGCGTCCTGCTCGCTGGAGGCCATGGGGATGGTGTCCATGATGGCCACCTCGCTCCAGTACTGGTCGGCGGCACACAGCGGGGAAGGCAGCGCGTAATGCAGGGAGGCGGGGGAGAGCAGCTCATCCTGCAGCGAAGCGTAACCTGCGTGGGCAGACAGAGGGCGACAGGCTGACACGCTGGCCAGGGGGAGGGGGAGGGCCGGGATGCACAGGCCTGGCTCTCGGGGGCGGGGAGTGGGACCTGCGCCAAAGGGGTCCTGGCCCCAATGCATTTTGGCAATTCCCGGTTGTCAGAGATTGCAGCCATTGGGATGGTGAACAAAGCCAGGCAAGCAAGGCTTGCACCGGTGTGTGTGTGTGTGTGTGTGGGGGGGGGGGGTCCAGTGTAGAGCAGGGGTACAGAACCTTTTTCAGCCTGAGGCCCAAATTCCATTTTAGAGAAACTTTCAGGGCCTGAATTCGAGTGGTGTGTCAGGTCAGAGGCAAAAGGGGTAGGGCCAAAAGCAAAGGGGGTGGGTCAAGACCAAAAGGGGTGGGACCAAACACAAAAGGGTGGGGCCAACCCCCCCCCCAACAGCAGTATGTTTTAATTTAAAGCTCTTACTGCCAGCAACTAAGCTGCAGGGGAGGCAATTCAACCTTTCAGAATGGGGAAAAATGGCATAATCCAGGAAACCACCAAACAATTGGTGGTTGGGGGAAGGGGTGGGGCAAATGGAAGGGGGCGTGGCCTCTGTGAGAACTCAGGAGAGCTGGATGGGGCCTGAGGTTCTGCAGCCTGGTGTAGAGAAAGTTCCCCCATCTGTGTCATGGTCCTGCCAGGCTGTCACCCAAATGGCAGCTTTCAAATGGAAACCAGAAGCAAGGGCGGTTTGTCCTTTCCTTAGCTCTGCACACTGTGAACCTGCTAAGCAGGGCGAGGAGTCTGGCATTGTCCATAAGAGCCAGGAGCACTTTGCCTGCAACTGCTTCCCGGGGAGTGCCACTAATGCTCTCCAGAGAGGAGTATGCGATCCCTCAACAGGCGCCAAAGGGGCAGGAATGAAAAAGAAAACTCAATAATGAAACAAATGCTACAAAGTAGAGAGCTTTCATACATAAGGCTCAAATTGTCCAGATGCCTCTCTCTCTCTCTCTCTCTCTCTCCCCCCCCCCCTCTGTGTGTGTGTGTTTATGTCAATATCTGATGGTCATTAATGTGGAAGACAAAGCAGAGGAGAGGCATCTGTAATGCAAATGAAGATTCTGGCCAACATATGTTTTCCATTTGCATTCCAAAATCAATTTCAGCAAAAACAAACAAACTGTTAAGCCTCATGAATGGGAACTCCCTTCAAGTCTTTAATAACATAAAGAGTCCAGCGTGTAGCTGCTCAACATATTTTCATTTTTTTAATATATGAAATGTATCAATTGCCTTTGTATAGCCAAGGGAAAAATAAAATGAATGCATGAAAACAAATTTCTGTACATTGTTTGAACTTCTTTTAAGTTTTTGTCAGTCTCCAAAGGATAGTTTTTTGACATGGATTGCATGCTGCTACACACTCAGTTTTTCTTTTTACTATTAAAGACTTGAGGATTATTCAAACTCTTTGTTTCAGAGAGTTTTCTTTTGCATTTGTTTGGGTTTTGATTCTCTCCATCTCACACGGAAAGGGAGGGAAGGGAATGTGGAAGGTGGCACTGAGAGGGCTTCTGCAGGCCTTGTCTTCCCCAGAATCCTCTGCCTGCAAGAACTGACATTGCCACAGAAAGTTCTTTCAGGGAGTTGAAGGCAGTCTGAAACAGAGACCACTGCATCTGGAGCATCTGCTTACCCCCCCACTTTCACATCTGGAAAGCAGATGTTGCAGTTCGTTTGTACTTTCAAACACCTGTTTGACCAGAGATGAAAATCAGACAAAATAAATGTGTGTGTGTGACAGCCTGCCCGAACGTGGCACCTTGCAAATGTTTGGGATTGCAATTCCCATGAAGTCAGGAATCCTGGGAGTTGTCGTCCAAAACATATGGAGGGCATCAAGTTGGGGAAGGCTCCGGTATGTATGCCATGGGAAGTGAAGCCTCTTCCTCAAAACCCACTTTGAACTCGTTTCAGAATGATTCTCACTCAGGCCCATGAAGATCTCTGTTTCCTAGACCATATGACTTGAGTCATGTGGGATAATGACAGAGCCACCATGACTCTGAACAAATGCAGAGAGGATTTCTCTAGGTACTGAGTGCCCACAACCAATCCCATTCCTCAGGGATTCAGGGGAACAGCTCTTAGGGATGTAACCATCTCAGAGGATTATTAACAAGTTTTATTTATTACAGTTGTACACCCAGCCTGCTCCGTGTATGCTCAAGAGCGGCTTCAGCCCTGGTGCATCTCCTTTTGGAAATTCAGGGCGGAGGACACTGAGTCTTCCACATGTTCCCAAGAAGTCCCAAAAGCATGTCAAAGGGAACAGCCCATACCCATTGCTCCAACTCACATTTGGGCAGAGAAAAGCCCTAGGAGTTAACTCCAAGCTGGGGACATGTGTGTGCGCGCACGCATGCATGGTGCTTCCCAGAGGCCTGGTGAGCATGTCACTGATGCGAAGGTGGAGCAGGGAGCCTATTGCCCAAGGGATTGCTCTAGCAATGTAGTTTAGTCTGCATTTTTAAGTGAACCAACTTAATTTGCATTTCCCAGACTAAAACGTGATTCAGAAAAGTTATCGTTGGACTATACAGATCTCTGAATTTTGCAATGCAGTTCTCGGCTCAAAAATGTGCAGAAAAGTGCCTACTTTAGGTGGAAATGCATACAAAAATGTATATTTTAGGGGAAAGGTGTACAAAAATGCATATTTGAGGTGAAAAGGCATATAAATTAAATGTGAATTTTCAGGCCTTCTAATAAAAAAGCATTTGCAGAAAACAGATCAGAGCGGACCCATGCAAAACTGACACGGATCAGAAAGAGACTGATCCATCTATCCCAAGCCAAGGGATTAGGGCTCTGGATTTCAAAATGACCAGGGGAGAGCAAAGAGAGCAACGCTAATAATAGGGTACTTTGGGGCATGTTTTGCCTGGTAAACATTTCCAGAGGGGCTGCTGTGTCACATCTTTGGCAGCAAAAAACAACAGGGGAGTGGCGGCACCTTCAGAAGGCACAGACTGATTGTGCCCGCGCTTTCAGAGACTGGAGTCACAAGAGTCTCTCCAAGAGGAAAGTGAGGGAAAGTCAGGCTGCCCCAGGCAGCGGGACTGGGGTGCTGTAAAGGGTGGCAGAAGGGTGGCAGACAGATCTGAGCAGTGGGACACAGCCCCCCATGCTCTGGGCACAGCTCCCACTCCTCACAGTGGGGTCTGCACAGGGAAATATTGTGGCCCATTTAAAGTAATGTGTGCTTCTGAAGGGCCGGGGGTGTCATTTGGATTGTTTGATTCAGGCACGGAACGGTCTCATGCTAGCCCTTTTCCACCACCCCCTGCCAGCACTATCCCTTCCTCTCCTGCATCCTTGACTAGAGCGGGCTCTGCTTAGTGGATGACGGGAACTGCCTGCTGCGTTCTGCAAAGCAAGTTGGGAAGTGTCAGCCCACCCCCTAGCCACACATGCACCCAATGACAGACGCCATCCCTGGTCAGACACTATGGGAATGGCTCTGGGTCCAGGATTTCTTCACATGCACAGCTTGCGTGCAATCTCTGTTCTTCACAGATGCGCTTGGCCATGGGCAGCCGACACAGCGTGAAGGCCCCTGTGGCGCTTGCCATTCCCAGAAGCACCCGCTGGATCGCAGCCAAGAGCTTGCCGTTTACAACAGAGGGAGAGGCACGCTGGGACTGTCGGGGGCATCTGGGTCACGGCTGGCCAGTGCCATGTTCCCCAGCCTCAGTTCCCCCGCTGGTTCTGAAGGGGACTCAGAAGCAGAAGAGAGACACTCCGTTAGCCCAACCCTTGCTACGCCAGGGCCTTCCAGACCAGAAGGTGCAACTCTGCCTGACCCCTCAGATGGAACGCCCCCATTACAGCCTTCACCACCCCCACCCCATAGGAGCCAGGGGCGAAAATCAGGCGATGGCCCTTTAAGAAACAAACTACTTCTCTGAGGGGGCAGAGCTACCTGCAGGTCCAGAGCCGCCGGGCTTTAAACGGCTTCAGAATGCCTTCGACCACTGCTGAGTCAATAGCTCTTCTTGGCTCAGTCTTAGTTAAATGAAAGCCCTTGCCTGGTCTAATCCTGCCTTGCTGTTCAGCCAACCGGACCTGACCTGACGGAACTGGTTTGGCTTGACTTGGCCCAGCTTGACCTAACCTGATTGGACGGGACTGGACTGGACTTGATGTGACCTGCTGTGAGACTCGCCTTGGCTCTGCTTTCTGGCATGTACCCTCCCTTGCTGGCTTTGGCACCTCCAGGTGCTTGAACAGATCCAGACAGGACAGTGGGAAGCCTTGGCAGAAGTGTGAGGCATGCCTCCCTTTGTCACAATAGACAGCTTATCTCTTTATCTGTTTTCCATTCCATCCAAATGTAGATTGTGAGCTCCTTGGAGTCCTAGACCTCTTGATTTATGCAACTATATAAAGCACCATGGACAGGGATGGCACTGTATGAATAAGCACCGAAAGGAAGACTTCACCCCAGGGGAAAAGGAGGTCCTGTGCCTCCCGCTCCTGCAGGGGTGCAGTCCGAGCGTGCCTCCTGCTCTGTGCAGCCTTGAGCAGCGTTGCTCAGCTGCAGCTGGACTCTGCCTGCACAGTGGGGCAGGGGGCAGAGCCCTCAGGGAGCCCATCTGTCCAGGTGGGCTTTGGTGCAGCCCATCCTGTTTCCTCAGGGCCTGCAAGCAGCTGTGGGGCAAGGCAGAGAAGCCAGGAGGGGGAAAGCAGCAGAGGGCGAAGGGGCGGCATTCAGCCGTGGCCGCACAGAAAGGCATGCCTGGTCAGGCTGGGCGCATCATGCGTTCAGCAGCAAGGCAAAAGGTCTCGGATGACCCGGTCAAACAGGAGAGAGAGAGAGAAAGCGAGAGAAACAGAGACAGTGGAGACAGGCAATGGAGGAAAAAGAGGAGGAGGAAGAGGAAAGAGGTCCAGATGAGGCCCAAGGACAATGGCGACAGGCACCGACTGGCCAGCCAACTCAGCCCCTCTGGCTGGAGAGCATGTGGAAGAGCGCGGACCATACTGGGAACGGAACAGGGGGGAGAGAAAGAGCGAGCGCATTTGAGATCCTGTGTGCACCACCCTCAGCCACAGCGCCACTCGGTCTCCAGGGCCAACTGAAGTGCGTCATTGCTCACACCCTCACTTGTGCGAGATGTTTGATGCTTCAAGGCTACAGCTGGAACACAGCCCCCAGACCTCCAGCCTGTCCCCTCGGCCCCATGCCTAGTGCCTGCTGCCCACATCTCCATTCACATCCTGAACCATCCAAGGCCCTGTCCGGAGAAGCACTTCCAGCCACACCCTCACTGTACCTTCAGGGTCCAGTGTCTACGCACAGCACAGCAGTTGGCACCCAAGCCCACCTTCCAACCCTCGCAGCGGCTCCCAAGCATCCTTTTGAGGCAAAGGTGCACTGCTCAAATCCTCCTGAGAACCATTTTTACGTTGTTGTTACCGCTGCATCCCTGTTGTCAACTACAGACATATCAAATTGGTATTACCTATGTAATCCAGCCTCCCCAACCACCCTGGTGCCCTCCAGATGTGTTGGACTACAACACCTAGAATCCAACTTCTGGGAGTTGTAGTCTGACACATCCGGAGAGCACCAGGTTGGGTAAGGCTCTTGTGAATTCCTCTGCTAAACTTTTCTCTCTGTGCCCCACAGAATGCTCTCGCCTCCCCTTTTCTCTGCACCAGCCTCAGGTCTCTTTGCCCGAACCCCTCTCTCAGATAACCCCTCTTCTGCTCTCTCACCAATCCATTGCATTTCTTCTCTCCCGCTGCACCATATAACATATGCGCCCTTCTCGCTCTCTGCATCAGCACAGGTCAGCATCTCCATTTCCTCTCGTTCAGTTATTCCTGCCCACTGGTCTCTGGGCACCCCGACTTCTCAGCTCCTTGCTTCTTTTTCTCTTTCCCACACCACTGGTCTCTTCTGTACCCCTGCTATTTATTTTTTTAAAATGCCTGAAAACATCTTGTTTGGCCCGAAGATTCCCAGCCTCGTCTGCCTCCCCATCCATTCCCTAGCGCCCAGCTGTGGCCCTCACTTGACTTCCCGGCTTCACTCTTGCCTCCTTTCTCCCAAAGACAGCCAACCATATCCCAGGACATGATCACACCGTGGGATCCCCTGACCTGGTGGATTTCTTCGATTGCCTCAGAGTGTGAGCCTTGAGCTGGTCAGCTGTAGGTGAGGCTGGCAAAAGAGGGAGCAACTTCCAGGAGGAAGAACTAGCAGGCAGTAGCTTAGCTGGTTGCTGAGTTGATCTCAGGGACCACAGACCAAGCCAAATGGGCAGCAGAGATCCAGGGGGAGGAGTGGGGGGCGGTCACGCTTCAGGGCCTGTGCAAGCCTCGCCTGTGCACGCAAGTCCAGGACCACAGGATCCAGCAGTATGGTAACAGGGGCTGGCTGGGACTCACCATTCATCTGGGAGGGTGACAGGGAGTAGTCCCTATGTGGGTAGCGCTTGTCGCCCTTCAGGCTACGGCTCTGCCGTGCGGAGCCTTCCAGCATGTTGATGATCTCGCTGCGGTCAATGTTGCGCAGAGCTGTGTACAGATTCTCCACTGCCAAAGAAGAAGGGACATGTTAGCAACGAGACGCAGAGTGCCAGGCTGAAAGTGGGGTACTCTGTGGACATCTTGCCCAGTTACCAAGGAGGACCAGACCTAGGGGTGTACGGATTCCTCACTGTCCGTTCCAGTGGGGAATCAATGGGGGGGGGGAGGTGGTCCATTCTCCCCCCCCCGAATCCTCCAGAGCGGCTCCGTCTGAGAGGATTCTGGGGGGGGGGGAACTGGCTTGGGGGCTGCTTACCTTCCCTCCTGCCAGCCAGAGCCCTTCACCTCCTCCCTGTCCCTGCCGATCGCCATGTCTTTTCTTTAAAAAAACAAAAAAAAGGCGATCGGCAGGATGTGCCCATAGACTTATATGCAAAATAGAGCCGTGGATCTTGTGTATAAGCCTATGGACACATAGACGTAGATGCAAGATTGACGACTCTATTTGCGTCTAAGTCTATGGGCACATCCTGCCGATCACTTTTTTTTTTTTTTTAAAGAAAAGACATGGTGATCGGCAGGGCCAGGGAGGAGGCGAACGGCTCTAGCTGGCAAGAAGCAGCCGAGTGCCGTTCCACCTCCAGTCCTCCTGGAGCGAAGGTAAGTGGTCCTGATCTGCTGCAGATTCCTGAGGGGCCGGCCTTATTTGAATCCGCAGCGGATTTCTCTGACATCCCTAACCAGACCACACTGAAAGCACCCACCAGCACATCGCGGAGTTATGTTTTACAGAGCGTAAGAATGCAAGAAGAGGCTGAAGTCCAGCATTCTGTTCCCACAGTGGCCAACCAGATGTCCATGGGAAGCCCACAAGCAGGACATGAATGCGGCACCACCCTCCCACTGACAGGGGTGTTTCTGAGATTCTGATCTGAGCAGTTCAGATTCTGAAGGAGAACCATCAGACATGGGGGAGGTGTGTTCCCAGGCTAGTTCAGATATGAGTAGGCCTGCTTCTCAGGTTACAAATGTCCAGATGGCGGAGCTTGAGGGTCCTTCCTCACCCCGCCCCTATGAGAGGCAGCGAACAGGAGGATGACCTAATAGATGTCAGGCACAGGCGCAGAGCAAAGAGAGAGAAGGCAGGGGCGGAACTTGGATGGTCTACCCGATTGGCCTTCCATGAAAAGCTGTGCTTAGAGGCCTCACAACAAGAGAGGGACCTCCTCCCCTTAAGTCAGGCTAGCAAGACTGCCTCCCTCTTCAAATGGCAGGCAACTCTCGTAAATTCCATTTGAAACCCCTGAAGGCATTCCTTGTAGATGGAGAGTCTCTGAGAATTTGCATCTGTATGATCCTGTGGAGTAATGGATTAAAAGCTGTAGACTGAAGCCTCTTGTCTGTGTATGTTTGGGCGTGAAGTGGGGGCTAAGGGAATCCTGACACCCACTCATGTTCCCCAGCAACTGCTGTTTGGAGGTATACTGCCTCTGATACTGAAGGCAATATAGACCCATCATGACTAGTCCTTGATAGCCTTGTCTTCCACAAGTCTATGCAATTAATGTCACCTGTAGTTTGACCAAGGAACATGGAAAGCTGCTTTATACTGAGTCAGAACTTTGGACCATCTGGCCCAGCATTGTTGACACTGACTGACAGTGGCGCTCCACGGTTTTGGACAGGTATTTTTTCAGGCCTACCTGGCGATGCCGGGGATTGAACCTGGGACCTTTGACATGAAAAGCAGGGGCTCTGTCACTGAGCTATGGCCTCTCTACCACTGAGTTATGGGATTAACTCAGACTGCCACCCAGTTAAAGAAATCTTGAGTTTCAGTCAACTGATTGGCTAGCTAATCAATTCGATGTTGCATACATTTGCAGATGAGAAAGAAACAACAATTCTAAAGAAAAGCGAGGAATACTTTGTTGGTTTTTAGAGGATCCACACGTGTCTCAGCAAGCACTGCCTTAGGAGAAGCATCCCCTGTTCTCTCATA
The DNA here is from genome assembly GCF_057233095.1 of Heloderma suspectum. Classification (NCBI taxonomy): domain Eukaryota; kingdom Metazoa; phylum Chordata; class Lepidosauria; order Squamata; family Helodermatidae; genus Heloderma; species Heloderma suspectum. Next base: position 42,889,963 of record NC_139463.1, read on the forward strand.
TACCCAGGAAGGAAAGGAATGCCTTCTCTAAAACGGCAGTGGTCATCTCCCGTTTTTGTAAGTATTGCACACACACACCCCGCCCTGCAGGCCTGCCGGTTGCCTTTCTCCAGCCTACATGCAATGTTGCCACCTGACAGTTAATCAGGGTTGCTTTAGTGTTTAAAAAAATGGTGCGACGCCATCAGGAAATCTGTATTTTGTATACATTTTGGCCATACTGGTACACCTTTGTCACACTCAGTGCATTCCCCCGCTGTCACACCCAATGCGCTGAATATCTGCATGTAGCTGTTGCCCAAGTCAATTCCAAGAGCTTGGAAATGTGTCTGGTAAGTGTGCATGAAGGCAGGAAACAGTGCCTGCCTCAGCTCGTACAAAAGCACAGACTGCCCCCATGAGTGTGCTGCCCTGCAGCCGTTTGTGAACCCAAGGACATCTTCCATGCTTGTGCGCAGAGTCACGGGCCATGCACAAACAAGGAACACTGCCCCCAGGCCAGGAATCAGAGTGTGGCAGAAAGAGACCCATGGGATGGTTAGCTATGGTGTATATCGATCTGATGAGACATGTGCAAAGGGAGTGCAAAGGGCATGTGCAGGAGAGTGTCCCGTCTCTGTTTCCTTGGGTGCAGCAAAAGGAATACCATGCTCTTTGCCCTTTTCTGGGCAAAGAAAAAGTCCCTGGAGGGTCTGAGGCATGTGTCTCTCTGGTAAAATAAGAGATGATGCCCACACGCCCCTAGCACCACTCTTAACACGCACTGTTGGCATCTTGGCCGCCACGACTGGTCCATAGGTTCAGCAGGGCCACGCTCTGCTCCAACAAGGAGTTGGGGTTCTCAACGCGGATCCTGTTGATGTCGTCCACCCCTAACTGAAGTTCCCGGGCCAGCTCTGGACAGAGTTGGGAAGGCAGAAGAAGACACAAAATGGAGCAATCATCAGACATGGGCGGAAGCAGCTACACGGATGCTTTCCCTGCAGGCACACTGCATTCCACCCCCAAGGTCTGGTGGCTCCCTAGGGCTCCTGAAGTCAGTTCAGTGCTGGCTCCGGGCTGTGGCGAGCCCTTGGGCAAGACACCCTCCGTGGGCCCCCTTCCTTCTCACTGCCACTGTCCCCAGCTGCTCCCTCTCATCCTTGATACCACTTGCTGGCTTGACAGGCAGGGAGCCAGGAAGCAAGGAGACCGGGGCATCTCCTGCTCCCCCTTCTCACCACAACTGTTGTCTGGGCCACAGCGAGAGGCAGGGGAACAGGCAGGTGAAGAGGAGGAGCAACTCCTGTGGGCCCTTCTCTGTGTGCCCCTGCTAGGATATGGGACCTCAGCAGGTGCCCAACCATGCCTACCCTTGGCCTTGAGGCCAGCCCTGGGTCAGTGGTTAGAGCTGGGGACTAAAGCCAGAGTGGAGGCTTGAATTGGATGTTGATACACAGCAGGGAAAATAGGACAGCTCTGCTGAACAGGCTCCTCATATTTATGTTTGGCCTGGCCAATCCGGAGGCTTCATACTGCCTGCCAATCATAGAGGCTGATGTTGCACATCCCTAAGCGTGCCTGAACAGGGCTCCGAGGTCTGTGCATACATGGGTTGTTTACTAGGCTATGCCCCAGTCTCGGAGCTAGGAAGTTCCTCCTTCAAGCCCCAAACATTAGCCGACTGACCATACAGCCCCAAAGTGAGCTGGTTCTGTCCAACCTGGCCAGCCCTCCCCTTTGAGCTCTCGCCCCCAGGTTGGCCTGTCTCCATTTTACCAGGCTCAGTCCCTCTCCAAGACAGCGCCACTCACCAGCCCAACTGAGGCCCAGGTGTTCTGCAATGACAGCCATCTTCATGTCGGTTCTGTCCTTCTCCGTGCTGCTTACTGAGCCTGAAAAGGGGGGTGGGGTGGGGTAGAAGGCTCAGAATGATTTTTGAGCAAAGGCAGGGTGCAAAAACCTCGGCACTCGGTCACTGCTGGGGTCTTTAATGGTGTGTTGACATCGCCTGGCAAGGAGGGCACAAAGTAGATGTCTCTTTCAACCAATATAACCCTGGGTCTCAAGTCACTGCTCCTACCCAGCTTCCCTGGAAACTGTAAGAAAGAGGAAAAATGCCTCTCCCTTATGCCCATGTAGGCTAGCATCCTTCTGGCTGATGTGCCAGCTTTCCACAGGCAGGGAGCTTTTGATCCGGAGGAGCATTCAAACTCCCTGCTTGTGGACAGCTAGCATGTCATGGGGAAGGGTGATAACTATTCCTAATGTGCTAGGAGGTGTTATTGTTGTTTTTAATGTGGGCAACCATTGAAATGATCTCCAACCTGCAGTTTGAAGTGGCATGTATGCATACATGTGTTTAAAATATTTATATCCTGCCTTTCCAAAAAGTTTAAGACGGCTAACAAAAAGAAATAAACAGAATATATAGAAATAAAAATATGATACAATTAACCGCTAAAACATCATTACTTAAAAGAAGAAACAGATAACAAAACAAACAGAAAACCATAAGAATAGCAGTAAAAATCCATCAAGCAAAGGTCTTCCTAAAACAGAAGGACTTCACACTACATACAGTGTGTGACCATCAGGGAAGGGGTGAGATGGATCTCTCTGGTCAGGGAATTCCAAATCTGGGTGCAGCCAATGAAAAGGCCCTCTCCCTGGTAAAGGCCTGGCACAGTCCAGGAAATCTTACACCATGTGATATTCACGATGGGTAAGTTTGGTAGTTCATATGCCATCGCTGTGCTACTCTCCAAGCTGGCTTCTAGAAAATCTTTACATTTTGTTTTGTACTTACCCAGAGAGCTTCGGCTATAGGCCAGGATAAAAATGATGTTGATGATGATGATGACAATAACAATAATAATAGCTGCATCAAATCTGGTTGTCTCCCCTAGATTTCCCACCAAAATGTTGCACTCTTAGGTACAGGATATCTTTTGCCTCACCCCCTTTCACAAGGTAACTTCCTGATGTCTATTTCCTACCTTTTCCAATGAATGCCCTGGCTGGTGCCACAGGATAGACCAGGGGTGGTCAACTCCAGGTCCAGCCTACAACTCCCATCGCCCCTCACCTTTGCCTGTGCTGATGGGAGTTGTAGGCCACAATATCTGCAGGGCTACAAGTTGCCCATCCCTGGGATGGACATCCCCCATCTCCATTCAGAATGTGTTTGTTCTTTCCAAGTCCCCTCTGCCCCGGATTCTCACCTTGTGAACCCCCATTCCCAAAACATACTCTCCAGCGCTGGGGAGGCATAAAGCCCTTGGACCTTTGTTAGGCCTGAAAATCTTACAAACTAGAAGTTCTCAGCACAAAGATCACTGGGAAATGCAGTTTGCCGTGGCTCTTATGGCTGTACTTCCAGGTACTGCTGAAAGGTAAGTTTGGGGGAAAGCAAAAGTGAAGGGAGTGGGGTAGCTTGGGATGGTCCCAGCTTATGCGAGCCTAGCTGAAATTCAAAGGGATTTTGGCTTGGATCATAAAACGTTTGTTATCTCCAAAGTGTGTGTGTGTTATTGCAAACCCATCAAACTGGCAGCATCATTTGGCCCATGCTGCACACAGCCTCCAACACAGGACCAGGAGGGAACGGGCCCTGTGCTATGCTAGACCCGTGTTGCCAGTGCAGAGGCCTCTTACCCAGAGTACTGTCACTGAGGAGGCTGTATCTCTCACGCAGGGCTAGCGGCGTCAACGTTCTCCTTCGCTCCTCGCTGCCGGAACTCTGGGGGGAAAAGAAAGGCATGTGATTTTCCAAGCTCCACAGGGAAGAAAGTCACTGAGGCAGAATGAGCGCTCCCTGAGTTGGGGCACTGTTACCCGGTGCAAAACAAACAAAAACACCCAGCCTGTTCCCATCTCTGCATCCTGTATGGTTTCCACCCCTCCAGGATTGGCCTGGAATCCCCAGGAGATTATTGAAAGCAATTGCCTAATTTGGAGTCTGAAACCTGGGAGGGTTTTTAAAAAATTGGATGGGGGTGGTATTGCTTTGTGACTTGGCTCACTTGCCGGAGTAATCTGGAGTTCTCCACAGGCACTTTGTTGTGATGCTCTAGAATGTTTGTGGAACATTCTGTTCTGGATTAACTGGGCTAACTCGGGATTGTGTCTACACTATGACATAGTGTCTACACTATGATTTTTTAAAAATGATCAACTCAGCAAACCTAGTGAAGATATATAATGACAGATATCACAACTGGCAATTTTAAAACCTGATGGCTGATACCACAAGTGTCTTCATTTTCTTTGGTACGACTGTGTAATGATAAAATGTTCATTACATGCAAACCTTGTTCTGTTTAAAGCCATTGGAACAATGTCATGTTTCACGGCTGAGTGTTTCTGTCTAGGGCTCCAGCCAGCCCTGCTCTTTTCCAGAATACTCCATTGCATCCTCCTGCTCTCACCCCAATTTCCATCCTCCCTGCCTCCCCGCCCCAAACCCTACATCAGTCAGTTGGCATTCTATCCATCCCTCCTGAACATGCTTACTCCTCACTGGGCTGGCTGGGGAATGTGGAGTTGTAGGACTTTTTTCTGTCTAAACTTGCATAGGATTGCACTCGTAGGTTTTTTGTTGTTGATATTACTTCTGTATGCCTTTGGGGTCCCCCAAGCCTGCTGATTTTGTGTGTGGATGGTGCTGTTTTAGTTGCATAAAGATTGATACTCAGAGAACTAATTTAGTACATAGCATGACTGGGAAGATGTTTATACTTTATTTTTAACAACAAAGCCAGTTCCTAGCCCCTCTGAAGTACAGGCTTGAAAGCACATGGCCAATGCAAACTTCAGAAGCTGAGATGGTGGAGCTGAGTACCAATTTCCAGTAGTCAAGGGGATGGACCTTATGTGCCTTGCAGAGTTCCTGACCCCTCCATGAACAGCAGCTGCACAATAAATTATACAAAATATAAAGTAAGCCAGATATAGATCACTTATACAGATCACAGAAAATCCAGCTTATTTTACCACCAAATTGGTGTTCTCTTGGCATAAAATCTTGACATTGTGGAAGCGTCCCACATTTTCAATTATATATCTCCTAATAGTGTATTGATTTGTTTCTGTATGTGTTTGCCATGGACTTTGGTTTGAACGGTAAAATTTATTTTAGGGAATAATATCTCTCTGCTTAGGAGTTTTCCATATTAATGCTATTTCTGTTCTAACATGGGGTTAAGGTGTTTGATGCTGGTTCCAAATAATTGTTGATGTTGTCTTTAAATAAGGTCCTCAAGATGCAGGATTTTCTGTGTGGTACCAAATACCAGAAATATACATAGCTTGGGTGTGTGCAGATGTGCGTGTTGTGTGGAGGAGTATATCTTGCAATGGGGGAAGGACTGAGTGTGACCTCACCAGCCACTTCTGGCCCTGTGTTGCTCTGTGCGAAGAGTTGGGATGAGTGAGAATTTTGTTCCGTTAGTTTTTTTGATAAGAACTTCCCCGAATTTGCTAATTTCATCATAAACAGGACAGAAAGAACTTGAGTTTTAAAAAATTCAAATGCAGGAAGACCCCAAACCAATAGATTTGTCCATCTAGGCCCAGGGCTTTGAGTGCTTAGCTCTTAAAAGTCTGAGTTGGAATCCCAGTGTATTCAGCCAAGTTTGTGGTGCTAAATTAGGGTTGCCACCTCTCTTCTTTCCTGGAAAGCTCCTCCTCTTTAACAGCTCTATGACAAGCAGGTACAACATGGCCCTTTCCAAGCTGTACCTATTGAATTTGCCTGGTGCAGTTGGCTGAGAATTTAGTTTCGGTTTGTTTTTGATAAGCATTTACCAACATTTGCTAATTTCTTCATATTCTGGATGGAAAGAACGTGACGTTTTAAAAAACCAAAAAGGCAAAGGCAGGCAAAAAGCAAAACTGATGGGTTCATCCACTGGGGAGTGGGAGTGGGAGAGGGGGAGGTCTGGAAGGGGCCCAGTGGCCCACACTTACCTTGGAGCAGGGTGGCATCGTGATGTTCAAGTGGCAGAGGACGTGCTGAAGCTCCTCATACTTCATGGGCTTGCGTAGGAAGGACAACGAACCACTTGCTTCCCGGCTGCTGTCCCTTACCTGCATCCCAAAACAGGGGGAGGGGAGTTGACAGTAGTGATAATCGGCAAGTGTGGGGGGATTTCAGGATCAGCATTTCTGAGCTTTCTCAATGAGCATTCAGAAAAATCTCATCTGTGTTCCAGGAGTTCTCTCCCAGCTCATAATGTCAGTGCAGTCTCTTTAGTTCTGCTTTTACTTTTGCTATTGTCTGAAAGTACATCCATTTTTTAATGGGTTTTCAACTGCCTGTCAAAATTGCATTTGCTTTTTTTCTTTTGTCCAAATCCTGGACACTAATCACAGCTCAGAGAAGATTTTTAAGGCTCTGCGGAATCCTTGAACTATTGGCATAGGGCACAGGACAGGACAGCTCCAGGGCTCTGGGAGCAGGGTAGCTGTGTGCTCCCTGAGCCAGGGAATCTCTCCAAGTGAATGAACTGAAGCTCAGGGCTTCTGCTTCTGGATTCTTTGCAGGATTAAGATAGGCCTTTTACATGCACTTCCCTTTCCCTGCCTTTCCCTCCCTTTATCTGTGAGTTCTTTATGTTTCATTATACAGCCACTAGATGGCAGTGTGGTATAGCTCTTATTATTGTGCAACTTCCTCTTTTCACAGAGAAATTCAACTTGCTGTATTTTAATGGCTCGTTATCTCCGAACTTTAAAAAAAACAGGATAAAGGTCAGAAGACACAGGAGAAGCTCTGGAGGGTGACGTCATGTCAGGGACCCACGAACCTCCATGAGTAACCAGTCTCAATCATCGGATAAAAGCCCCATATGGAGAAGGCTGCAGGCTTCCTTTCTATCCTCTCTGGAAGCCCTCCCCCTGACCAGTGCGAGCATAAGCAGAGCTGGAGGCAAGGGTAGAGCAGAGCCTTTACCAAGCCAAAATGACGCTTGATTTGTAACCCATCCGAGCGTGACACGGTAAACAAATACAGATTCCAAACCAGATTGTTGCAAACTTCAGCGACATCGCTACTAGTTGATAACAGCGGCAGGCCAGTAGATTGGAGGCGTCTCCTGTTGCGCCAACCCCAAAACCCCACACTGCTGTCCTGCCCCTCACCTTGACAGGGATGATGAGTCGGTTCTCACGGAAGGACTGGAACAGGAAGCTGCGCTGCTGGGCGGCCTTCTTGATCGGCACGAGGTTCCCAGAGAGCTCCGTATGGAGCGGCATCCCCTCCACCACCTGTGGAAGTGGACTGTAAGCTCTCCAGGCAATTTATGCATGACTATTTTAAATGCCCATTTCTCCAGCTCACCCCAATCTTAAACAGCTTTTTGCATTGTTGTTGTTGTTTTTCGTAAGAGAACAATTCAAAACTTGGCAATTATAAACTCCATAATTAGAAATCAACACTCTGAATCTACCCCAACAAGGCTTTTATAGTGCAGTCACCCTGCCTCGTTCATGGAATTTTACGAGAGGTCCAGATGACAACATCTTTCATTTGTAGCTTCCCCAGGCTTTTTCACTGCTTCTTCCGCCTTTGTTCTTAAAACCATTAAAGAAGAAAAGACAGAATAGCTGCTCAATGCCTCTTAATTGTTAGCACTAGGAGCCCTCCATCTGGAAGCACCCTCTGACCATGAGAAAGAGCTTCCCCCTACCCAAACCTGTTCAGGTGCCCTGCCAGAGGTCACATTCTCACAGAAATGGATGGACTCAATCTTGTTTGAGAGAGCATCCAAGCTGAAAATGGAGAACCATTGAAAACATGGGTGGCATCTTTGGAGGAAGATTCTGTTGCAAACATGGGGCAAGTGATACTGGGAAAATGGAACTCTTATCGCACGCCCAGAATTTAACTAGAGGAGCTTGTGTGAAGATTCAACCATCTTTAAGGTGCTTTCTTTCATTTTGCATAGCGGGCTTGGCCAGAACACTTTCTTCCTCTCTGAATGAGAGAGGCATCATTGACCATGGTGGATATACGCATCCCACTGCTACTTCTGGTAAACAGGTTTGGCAGGTTTTTGAAGCCTCACAAAAACCTGCAAAACTCATGTGGCTAGAGATGAGAATGCATCAAAAGCAGTAAGTGGACACTAAGGGCAAGAATGCCTCTATTATGATACATTAAAGTCCCTTAAAACCAACAGTCTGTCTTTTGCCCAGTGATTCCCAACCAGATATTGTTGGTTTACAACCCCCATAATCCCAACCATTGGCCAGGATGGCCGGGGGGTGATGGGATTTGTAGTCCAGGTCCCCCAAGGTTGGGCATTATTGCTTCTATCCCAGGAAGATGAACAGGGAGTTAAGCACGAGAGGGTGTTTAGCCACGGGGACTACCATGGGACTACCTCAATGTCCCGGCTTCGTGCCACTTCTGTGAAGTTTTCGTGCTGCTCGAGCGTCTTGTCCACCTTGTCGTCGGTCATGCAGTAGCAGCGCAGGCGGCCCTCCCGCCCATCGTTCATCTTGGCAAACACCACGAACTTGGCCATGTAGGGCACCGCCGCCAGCTCCTTGTACAGCAGGGTGGCAAAATGAACGGCTTCGGCTGTGCGGGGGCAGTCCGCCAGCCAGAATCTGGGCAGCAGGAGAGAGCATTGCCAGGCTGGGCTAAGCAAAAGGCGAGGAGACATCCAGCCCATGAGATTTTGTATCTCAGTGATGCAATGGCATTTGCGCTGGGTTCTTTCTGCCGTATTTATATTCCACCCCTTGCCCCGCAAGAAACTTAGGGCAGTGTGTGCGGGGTGATCCCATTTTTATCCTCACAACGGTCCTGCGAGGCAGCCTTCCCCATGCTGGCTGGGAATTACGGGAGCTGCAGTCCAACACGTCTGGAGGCTGCCAGGTTGGGGCAGGCTGCTGTAAAGTAGGTTGGGAATTATTACTTGGTCCAAGGCCACCCTGTGAACTTCATGGCTGGGCAGGGATTCGAATTCAGGTCTTCTCAGTTCCAGTCTGAAGCTACTTGCTCTTGCACCACACTAGGGGGATTCTCATGCATTAAAAGCATGAGCAAGAGGGCCGCATGTGAACTAGCCCCGCCCAACCACTACCAATGGGCCTGCCACACACACGACCCCCACCAGCCACGTGCTTAGCCCTAAGCATGTAGCGATGTACAGGGGTGGAATGCCTCCATTCCAGGAGGAATCCTGACTGGGGGTGTGGCTGATGGGCTCAGGGGCAGGGCTAGCCTGCATGGTCCCATACCCCCCCCCTTAACATGTGCGGGGGTTGTCTGAATCCCCCTGTCAGCTTCTAAGTAGAACTTCAGCACACCTCTTCCTAATGTTGAGCCGACCGTGAGGTTAAGCTGCTAGTTGTTGATGAGAGCCGAAGACACCAATTAATGGATGATGAACACAGGAGATCACCTTCATCAGCAAGGTGGGGGAAAGAGTTATCACAAAGAAGAGAAACAGGTTCTCAGGATGCAAGATAGGATTTATTATAAGAAACCCACCATGTTTTGGCCACAATCTTTTGCTGAAAAAATTCTGCAGACTTTTCTCTTGACCCCCTGAAGAAGGCTAAATTTTTTTTTAAAAGGCCAAAACGCGGTGGGCTTCTTATAATAAATTCTATCTTGCATCCTGAGAACCTGTTTCTCTTCTTTGTGATCTACTTTGGATGCTCACCTCCTTCTGTTTTCTTGGGGGAAAGGGTTGACCAGGTTGAAGTGGCTAGTGTATCTGGGCAAAGAGAGCTGGAAAGCAGCGGCTTAGGTGTCTGGAATTGTGTGTGTGTGTGGGGGGGGGCGACAGGGGAAATGATGCTGTTTTGTTTCAAGTCCTGGCTGTGTTCTCATTAATACACCGCCCCCCCCCCCCCATACCTGCTCAGCCCTTATATATCTGAAAATAAGCCTCCAAGACACTTTCCTCCAAAGGAAAGTACAGGCTGTTCTGAACTTTCCACCATGCTGGGGAGGAGGGATGTGAAATTATTTATCGACTACTTCAGAATGCTGTTGGGTGAAATGTGATCTTACTAACCACTTGAGTGGGGCGGGACTCCTAGATGCATTTATATAGCCTTAAGTGCCACAACGCTCTTGTTTTTATTTATTTATTTTATTTATTATCACATTTATATCCCACCTTTATTCCTCTTGCAAGGAACCCAAGGTGGCTTACATGATCCTCCTCCTCTCCATTTTATCCTCACAACAACCCTGTGAGGTAGGTGAGGCTGAGAGTCAGTGACTGGCTCAAAGTTACCCAGTGAGCTTCATGGCCGAGCGGGGACTAGAACTTGGATCTCCTGAGTCCCAATATGAAATTCTAACCACTATGCCACTCTGGCTCTCTTACGACTACTTGACATCAACCCTTCTGCTGGCAGTTTGGGGGTCAGGTCTCTAAAGGCACTTTTGAAGCAACTTGACTTCCTTGGTTTAATACAGCCTTCCCCAACCTGGCACCCTCCAGCTGTGTTAGACTACAGCTCCCATGATCCCCATGTGGCCATGCTGGCTGGGTTTGGTGGGAGCTGTAGTCCAACACATCTGGAAGACCCCAGGTAGGAAAGGCCGATTTACTGCATGCTGTTCAGCACTGCCATTCCCACTGCCCGCCTGGCACGGTTGTTTGACGCACGAGTCCTGGAGGTGCCACGCAGCCAGACTCTCCCAAACTGTCCCTAAAGCTCACCTGGCAGATACGTTGGTGGTGAAGTTTGCACACTCATTGGCATAGACTAGTTTTGTGGTCCCGGTGATGTCCTCCCACTGTGCTGGGGCTGTTCCTCCTGAGACAGAGAATGAAAACACACGTGACATTTTTGGAGCAGTTTGGCCAACAGAGGCACCCTTACCGCATTCAGTCCAAAAAATACGTTTTCCAGGGTAGGAATCTGGAAATTAAAAAATGGTTCTGCAAGTATTTCCCTCACTCTGGCTTCAGAATGATGCTATGTGATGATGTCATCAAAGTGAATCTAGAGTGAGGGCAGAGTGAAGGACTGAGTGAGGGCAGAGTGAATCCATGGTGTAAATCCAGAGTGAGGGTGATGCTTCCTGCTCTCACTCTAGGAGGGGGATCATGGGGGGACAATGGAAGATGATAGTGGGCATTGTTGCTAAGTTCACCCCCTTTTGTGGCCTTCCCTGCAAATCCCTGAAATGCCTACCCAACTTAGTGCCCTGCAAACAGAGGTCACAAAATGGGTCTGGAGGCCTTTTGTCTCAGCCCCAGACAACACCAGACATCCCCTCTCACCTATGACACTGCAGAGAAGCCGCAGGCTGGTGGTGTCGCCCTCCCCGCTGTCCCGGGGGTTCTCCCTCCATGAGGGGGGCAGGGGGATGCGTAGCCCAATGGGGCGGTGGAATTTCCTGCGGCGAGGCTCCACCGTCACAATGGGGCTGAACGTCGCCTGGTTCCCCAGCAGTTTTGTAACCAGCTCATCCGGCACCGGCTGCGCCTGCAGGAGGAACAGCAAAAGGGTCAGGATGGGCTTGAGAGACTTTGCCAGGCGTCAGACTGATGTAGAGAGAAATGGTCTGCATGGCCCCCAAGCCCAGCAGGCCTCAGAGAGCATCATCTGGGCTTCAGGACCAGGGCAGGAGGCCGTCCACGTGCATTGCTGCCATGGACTCCAATGGAGACACCTCTGTAGCCAGGCCAGTGAATAGTTGGCATGTCCACAAGACGACTGCACAAGTGGCAAATGCAGAAAGCAGCAGTTTTTAGCATGCCAAGGGCCAAATGAGACAACAGGTTACGTACGCATCTGCATTTAACGTGTCTGATTTGTCTTATTTAAATAGCCCTCCAATCAGGACTGAATGTGTGGTGTATGCGGGCGGAGATCTTTATTATTCTTAATTATTATTATATTTATATCCTGCCTTTTTTTTCTCCAAGGAACCCAAGGTGGCGTACATAATCCTCCTCCTCTCCTCTGTTTTATCCTCACAACAACCCTGTGAGGTAGGTCATGCTGAGAGTCAGGACTGGCCCCAAATCATCCACTGAGCTTCATGGCTGAGTGGGGACTAGAACCTGGATCTCCCCAGTCTCAGTCCAACAATCTGACCACTACAGCACACTGGTTAACCCTCTCCTGATCTGCTCCCAATGAAAATCACCTTCCCCTCCTAGTGTTGCTCTTTGCCCCGGGAGAGAAGCATCTCTTCTAGGGCTAATAGGAGTTCACGGGGGGCATTTTCATCACAATCATGATGTGCGTGTGCGTGTGTGAAGGAAGGTCAACCCTCATCCCTGCCCACTGCAGTTCTAATCTTGATTTCCTCCCCTACTCCTTCAGTTGCTATTTAAATAAGAAAAATCAGATACATATTTCACATATTGGCTCAGCTGATACATCATGGCAACCTAGGGCTTTTAAAAACTCCAGGTTGCCACGAATGAACCAGCTTACAAGTCTACGCAGTTTGATCACACCCGCTTTGCTCCTCCTGCTAGCTCATTTTTTTAATGTGACGTCTGGACCCAGAACCCTAGCCTGTCTCTGCTCCTGAGAAGCCCGAGTAGGAACCTGGGGTTTATTCCAGCCCACCGAGATACCATCATCCCGGTACCTGCAGCGCTAGCTTGACCTTCTTGGTGACTGCCGTTTCTGGGAACGTGGCCTGGACCAGGGGCACCAATGTGCTCTGTAGAGAGCCACCCTCTGGGCCAATCAGCTCGCAGTCCTGGCACACGCGGGACATGACCACAAAGTAGAGTGGGAAGTCGGTGGTGATGATACGGCAAATCCTCTTCTTTTCCAGTTCTTCTAGGCTCTCCAGCTCTGCAAAAGTTGGCAAAGGTGTTGTAAGAGCACGAGAGCAACACATCTCTAAAATATGCACCATGAGAGAACTGCTAGTGTGACAAAATAAATGTATACAAGTTGTTGCTGTTGTTATTGGCTCAGAACACTGGGCTACATGAATCAATGGCCTGACCCGAAACAAGGCAGCTTCATGAATTCACACTTCTTATACTTCAAGTTCTCACACTTTGAAAACACATTTATTTCCTTACAAAAGTAGAGCCACCAGTGAGCAGAGTGATAAAACCATATTAAAAAAATTAATGAGGAGGTAGACAATTTTAAAAAGAGATAGGCATAGGAGCGAAAAATGTCATAGAAAAATCCAGGGAGCATAAAACAGACATCAGCAAATTGCTAGGCCAAATACCTGTTGGCATGAAATGTTCTACATAAGTTAATGAAAAACCATCTAGGAGGGGGCAACACAGCCTGCCTGAGGCAGGGAGTTCCACCGCTTTGGCTTGGCCACTAAAAAGGCCCCAATCCACACCCAAATTAACCAGGGGCCTGTAGGGGCCTACAATTTTTGGTTAGCCTTGCTGGCTAAGCCAAAAATTATACCGACCAATCCCCCCATCCCTTTCCTAACGGGACAGACTGTGTGTGTATGCACACGTGCACGCAGGAGAAGCACACGCTGTTGGGCACCATTTCTTGAAGGCGTGCAGCATTTCTTCAGGCTGCGGCATCCAATGTTCTCCTCCACCCCGTCTTTCCCAAGGGAAAGGCAAGATGGGGGGAAAAGCACAGACTGTTGGACAACACTCCCCAAAGGTGCCCGGCAGGCCTTTAGGCAGCAACATCCAAACGTTTCTCTCTATCCATCATTCCTGCTCCAAAGCAGAAAAGACCAGTGCGGAGGAGGGGGGGAGGCTGCTAGTTTTGCCCCGTGTGGCTAAGGCTCTTTGGGGGACTTTGTGGGGTGCCAAGCAGCTGCCAAACAACCCTCAGTCTTCCCCCCAACTTTGGAGCAGGGGAGGTGGCTGGGATGGCTGCAGAACTGCTCCAGTGATCCCTCCCACCACTGCTTGCTCCATTCCAAAAGCTGGCTATAGCCAGCCAACTGCAGGAAGATGGCGGTTAAAGTGGGGCAGTGGACAGAGTGACGGAGTTGGCCGTGGGAGGTCCACATTCAAGTTCCTGCTCTCCCATGACTCTTGGGCAAGTCTTGGCTCCCCCTTCTCAGGATCTCAGAGAGGCTCACTGTGACTTTCTAGCATCTGGGAATCCTTTCCAAATTGATTTGTCTGCAGAGGCAACAACTGCATTTTTGCTACGGAATCTCCACACATTGCAGAGGATTTGGGAGCTACAATCTGAAGCCCCGGCCATGTCTGTTGGACCTTCCCACACCAACACACCCAGCACTCCCCTGCAGACATGTGTTGCTGGGGAAGATAGGCAGTCGTGGACAAGCTGCTTTTCAGAGGAACTTGTCCACCACTGTGGATTGTTTGGCCAAGGAATCCCATGCTTCCTAGGGCCACCGCCTGAAAACCAACCTGAATGGCAAAGCACACGCATTGCAGAGCAGGCCCAAGCCGAACACTGGACCCGCTGAGCTGAACATTGCCCGCCGGCTATGATAAACCCCATGGTTTTGCTGCTTGGTGGACACTGAAAGCCCCTTACCCCACCTTGCTAGAGAGGTGGTGCCAAACGTATTTGTTGGTGCCTGCCTCTTGCTGATGCTGCAGCACAGAGTTGCCTCTCCAGCAATTCTTCACGCACAGGGAGGCCCATGTTGGAGGAGGCGGTCCTTTAGCTAACCTGGCCCTAAGCCGTGTAGAGTTTTAGAGGTAAGAACCAGCACTCTGAACTCTTCTTGGAAATGGATCGGAAGCCGCAAAGCAGCTGTAGCAGGGGAGTCGCTTTATGGCATCTCCTCAGTCCTTTGAAAATGTCTGCGCTCCTGCCCTACCCGGTCTCCGCTCCTCCATACCTTCATCCATCCCGTTGAGGACCTGGTCCAAGTAGCTCTCTCCGTAGCGGCTGCGGTGCTCCTTCCACACAGAGCCGTTCTCGCTGCGCAGGACCACCAGCTCCCGGTCGCCACGCCCTTGCGAGGCAAAGTGAGGGATCTCCACGATGACAGGGCTGCGGGAGAGCTGAGGGTCAGGGCCCAAAGCGGAGGGGGGTCACGCTCGGCAAAAAGCTGAGGGTGGGGAAGGACTTGCCAAGCATTTGGGGTGAGGAGATTCAAGGTCTGGGGCCTTGGGCCACACACATGCGCAATGTCCCATTTACAGGAAAAAGCAGGGAGGCGTGACCATCTATCCAGCGGAGAGTCAGAGCTCTGCAATGGGGCACCAATGTCCCTGGAGGGAGAGGAGAAGGAATGCTCCCCACAGCGACCCGTGTCAATTCCCAGTTCCACTGGCCCATGTTCAGGAGATGATCAGCTTCGTCTGGGGAGGTCCATTTCAAGGAAGCCCTTGGGGGTTGCATTCCAGTGGTAGGTGGGGCCAGAGGCAAAAAGGGCATGGCCACACACACACACACACACACACATGCAGCATATTTCAGCTTAAAGCTCTTCCTGCCAGGAACTAAGCCTTAGGGAGGCATTTCAAGCTTTTAGAATGGAGAAAAAAATGCACAAAATCCAGGAAACCACCAAAGGAATGGTGCTTGGGGGAAGGGAGGTGGGGTGAAGGAAAGGGGGCGTGGCCATCTGGGGAACCCCGGCGAGTCAGATTTGGCATGAAAGCCTGAGGTTCTGCACCCCAGCATAGTCAAAGGAGAGTGGAAGATCATGGCAGGATTTCCAGGCCAAGGGCTAGCTACAGCGTGAAGTCACTCATGGAAGTACCACACAGGGGCTGGGCTCACACAATATGCTAAGCCTCCATGGGTTGTCATGCTCTCTGAATGCAGTGCATTTTCCGCAGGGTGGCTTGGTCACCATGCAGTGTGGCTTGCGAACCACGCTGAACAACCCAGCAACAAGCCATGGCTTCTCAGGGTGGCTTGTTCAAGAAAAATAAACCACACTGCATGGTTAACAAGCCACCCTGTGGAAAACACACCGCGTTCAGACAACGCGATGACCCACAGTTCAGCAACAACCCAGTCTGTGTGGGTTGGCATGTTGTGTGAACCCAGACATGGTGTAAATGCGCACCGCCGTTCGCAGCGGAGGCAGCGAAAAGGTTTGCCGCATGGAACGCGGCGATCCAGGTGAGCCTTGAACACGTCCTTCCGTCTGTGACCAAGAAAACTACAGGCAGTGACCAGCAGCGGCTCGAAACAGGCGATCCCCACATGGCTGCAGCCGCATGGGAGCGGCTTCCTTTTGGCGTCTTGCCATTCCGCTCTGCTAAGAAGTGGCTGCAGGAACCAGCTGCGCAGGGCTAGTGATGTGATTCCTTCCCAACCAAACATCAGCCATCTGGGAGGAAGGGAGGTCATAAGAGGGGACAGAACCGCATCGTAGGCCCAGCTCATGGGGCTCCTCCAGGCAAACGTTGGCAGAATGCTACAGGACGGAGAAGAGATGGGGGAAATGGGTCCTGCTTCACTGTGGAAGACCTGTTTCTACCTTCCTCCTCCTGAGTTAAAGAATTAAGGAAGTAGCTAAGATGGAGATTTTAGTCCACAATGCAGTAGTACGCCTTGCTCTAGGCTGGGGGTGGGGGTGGGGAGTCAGGCCCGGGGGTCCAAATCTGGCCCTTGGGGGTTCCCTAGGTGGCCACGCCCATTCCCCTGGCCCCACCTCCTTTCCCCCAGCTACCGATTGTTTGGGGGCTTCCTGGCTTTTGTGCAGTTTTTTCCCCATTCTAAAAAGCTGAAATGCCTCTCCTGAGGCCTAATGATGAAGCTGTAAGCAGAACTGCTGATGGGACATGCCCCAAAATAGAGCTCCTGCCTCAGGCAAGCCCTACATTAAATTTTCACTCAAGAGAGGTCTTTTATGGGAGTCTGGAGTGCAGTGGTGGCTGGTGACTCCAGTTCCGGAAAGGTGGTGATTCCATTCAGGGTTTTAGTTACAACCAGCTAAAACTGTAACGGTGCTATTCAAGGTGCTGAACCCATTTGGGGGATGAGATTCAGCACCTTGGATAGCACCTTTAGAGTTTTGGCTGGTTGTAACTAAAACCCAGAATGGAATCACTGCCCCTCCAGAACTGGAGTCACCAGCCACCACTGCTGGAGGGTTCAGGCAGCTATCACACTGCAGCGCCATCCAACTCCAGTGCTTCCACCTGCCCTGCTAATAAGTGGGGCTAGTGGGAAGGCAGGAAGTGCAACATGAAGTCCATCAGACATCCTTCCTGTTTGGGAGGGGTTGGTAGTTAAGCATAGAGACAGAAAAATATTTCAGTTACACACAGCCTGAACTTCTAGTATGAAACTGAAAGTTGCCACGGGGCGCGTTTCTCAGTGGACAGAGTGGTGGCTCTCTGTCCTGTGGCATCTCTATGGCAAAAGCCCTTTATATTTTGCACTGGGAAATAAGAATGGAAAATTCGGTTCCGTTTTATACTGGAAATGCACCCGAGGTCTATGTTGAGATGACATGTTTGCGGTTCACCACAGAAAACGGCCTTTTCTGTGGTGGCCCCCACTCTGTGGAACTTCCTCTCTAGGGAACTCCGTCATGCCCCCTCTTTAATGAGCTTCTGTCGTGCATTAAAAACGTGGTTGTTCAGGCAGGCATTTGGGGTGGGTTAGGGTATTTCAGAAAATGTTTTTATTGTAGAATTTTATTGTTTTAAACTGTTTTACTGTATGCTGTGCATCGCCGAGAGTGGCTGGGTGACCAGCCAGATGGGCGATTAATAAATTTAATAATAATTTAGAGCTACTAGTACTGTTCTGGAGTCTTTCTGATTCAGCAGTCCTAGGAAGCGGGATCATCCACCTCCGGATCCCCCCCACCCCACCCCCAAACATGCAGCTGGTGGCTGATTGGAGCTCTGACTCAGCGTGCCAATCACCCACCAGACCCATTTGTGCAAAGGCACCTTAGGTGACCACTCCAGCATTTTCCGGGGAGGCAAGATGCCTGCAGTGACCACTCTCGCAAGGGGCCCAGCCTTCACCTGAGGAACTGTGCTCTGGCAGGGCCCAGGGCGATAATCCTGCTGGCCAGTCCTTCTTCCTCAGCCAGAGGTGGTGGTGCCGGCAGCTTCTGGGGCTTGACCAGGCGACAGGTGATGCGTGTGGGTGCTGCGCACGTCCTGGGGGGGATGATGACGCGAAGACCATTGTGTCTGCTGCCCCGCATGGACCCACCACGGGCATCCACCATGAAACTTACTAGGAATCTGGAGGGAAGAAAGGTACGGTCCAGTTGCCAAATGTGTAGATCATGTTTGGGCTTCCAACAGTCCCGAACCCACAACCTTGGAGGTAGAGGAGACTGACAATGCACACTACCCTTCCCTCACAGTTGGTGTAGGTCACTGCTCCCCAACCGATGCGTCGCAACCCCCCATGCGACAACTTGGCCTAAGGCGGGTCACACCAGCACCCCCACCATCTTTTGGAAAGAGAAGGGAAATTGGGAGGGCCAGCCTCTGCCCCCACCCAGTCCTGTACTGCGGGAGACAAGAGGGGGAAGCACGGTGCAGCCCTGCTAGAAGACTTCATTTTTCCCCTCTTCCCTCCCCATTCCTTTTGCCTTGTATGTTTTGCCTTTTTAGATTGTAAGCCTATGGGCAGGGAGTGTCTTGCTTTACTGATTATATGTAAGCCGCTCCGTGAGCCTTTTTGGCTGAGGAGTGGGATAAAAATACTACAAATAAATTAAAATAAGCATCGTCAGAGAGCGGGAAGGGGAGGAGAGAGACAGACGACGGACCAAAGATCAAGGGAATATGCAAGATGTTTGCTGCTACTGCACATCCTGTGGGCATGAAGGATTAGGAAGCCGCAGCACAGCAGCAAAGCACATTCTTCACAGGCAGGTAGTCCCAGGTCCAATACCTGGCAACTCCAGTTAAAAGCATGGAGACATTGGAAACACTGCTGGCATAGATGGGCCAATGGTTTCACTCTGTATAAGCAGGCAAGGCAACTTCAGATGTCATCCTTCTCTGCCTAATGCATAGAGGCAGGTGCAGGCGACCTGGAGCTCTACAGATGTTTTGGACCACAACTCCCATCTGCCCAGCCAGTATGGCCAGTGCTCAGGGATAATGGGAGTAGGGATGGATGAACCATCCCGCACACTGCTCGCTGGACCCCCGCCACCTACCCACCCCTGTTCACATTGGGCAAGCCACTCGATGGTCTAATTAGACCATTTACACCCGTAATTTTGTGTAAGTTCTGCTATTTACGGTCACCATTTTATGTAAATGATTTATGTAAACAGCTGATCCACCATTTTTATGCAAAAATGCAGGTCGTGGACAAGCGGGGATCCTTGAACTTACCCGGTTCGGCACGTGCTGAGTTGGGCAAGTGGGAGGATCTGTGGACTGGTGTCAGGGGGGAGGGGGGGCTGAGCTAGCGAGAAATCGGTGAGCTCGAGCCCCAACTGGACTCCCACAACATCCTGAAATGGGAATTGTACTTCGAAACATCCAGAGGGTACCAGGTTGCCTACTCCTGCCTAGAGGCAATGACCTCTTGTGTGTATGGCAGGGGGCATTTCCCACTGCTTCCATGGGATGATGCCTTTTTGGGAGGGGGAAATAACTCACCCTGTGTGGACAGGGCTGGCCACCGGGCTGATGTTGTCCGAGGTCTCTGTGGCAGGGCTGCTTGGGATGAGGGACTCCTCGTCAAATTCCTTGGCAGGCTAAGCGGGACAGAACCGGAGCTCCTGTTAAAACACAGGCCTAGGCCCCACCAGCCCACGCAGAAATACAGGGCTTCCACCAATCCTCCCACACACACACACCAGTCTTCCCCATCTGCTGCTGTCACCCTGATGTCACCCTGCTCCCTCTCTTACAGCCTCAGAGGCCCTGCCTTAACCTGCTGCTGCTCCTGACCAGGCCTACAGCCAGTGCTTATTTCCTAAAGGGAGAGGGGCTGGACTCAAGCAGCTTCGCCTGCCCCACATCCTTGTCCCAATGGCAGAAGGCACGGGGCAGGCCAGGCAGCTCCACTGCATGAGTGCCTTTTCCCACGGGAGAAGCTCCATGTGCAGTGAAGCTGGTGCTCAGTGGACACGCTGGCTGGAACATCCACCCACCGCGCCTGCTGGGAACCAGATGCGCCTGGCTGTTTCAGACTCATGAAATGATGTCGGGGGGGGGATGCCTTTGAGATCATTCAGCCTGTGGGGGGCCGGGCAGGGGGGGTCATCCAGCCCCCCACTTGATTTTAGTTGCCCACCCCTGCCCTAGATTATTTCCCGAGAACTCACTGATAGGCACGGGATCCCTGAAAGAAGAACTATGGACATGCGTAAGCTGCTCTTCCGTTAAAACCCTCCCAGAGCAATCAACAGTATTACAATAAGAGACAATATGAGAACACAAAACAGTCAAAGCAGCAGAGACAATAAAAACTCGGCAAACGAAGGGAAAATACAGCAGAAGGGCAAATAATAATAATGAGGTGGAGGAGGAGGAAGGAGAAGAAGCAATTAAGATCAGCTAATTGACTCATGGAAAGGCCTGGGGAAAAGAAACAGGTCTTTGCCTGGTTCTGAAAAAAGAACAAATTCAGAACAAGGCAAGCCTCTCTGGGAAAGATACTCCAGATGTGCCATGACCAAGAAGACCCTATCTCTGGTCACCACCGGCCCAGCCTCTGAATGAAGGTGGAGGAACCTGGAGAGCAGCCTCAGTAGATGAAGGCAATGGTCAAGCAGGCCTATACAGGTCACTTGCCCCACCAACCCCCCTGGGCCAGACACCCACCTGCTCTGGCTCCTCGGGTCTGATCAGCACCGTCTCGGGCGTGATGCAAGGGATTCGTGGCATGGCTGGCGACTCCTCCCTTCTGAGGAGCAAAACACAAGGAACGGGAAGGTTCAGTCAAGCAACAGTTCTCTGGCCTTCCGTGCAAATCCAGCCGCCCGTGGGCCTAGAAGCCTGCTTTCCCAGCAAGGCATACTAAAGAGCTCCTTATGGGATGGAAGGCTGCTATGATGCTGAACACAGATCACTCGCCAACACGGGTGCGCAACGTACAGGTGAGGAACAGGGGCCACTGTGGAACGTGGGTCACTAATAGTCTAGGAAGGCACTTCAGCACCTCAGGATTTATTATAGAATTGATAAACTGCTCCACATCAAGAGATATCAGGGCAGTGTAAAATAAATTCAAAACACAAAATAACAAAAGCATTTGCAATAAAAGCAGAAATATCAATAAAACAACTGGCTGGATCCTAGTCATGAGTCAGGAAATGTTTGCCTGAAAGGAACAGTCTTCAGCCAATGTCAAAAACAAAGTATCATCGGTGCATGCCTGATCTCAGTTGGAGGGCATTCCGCAGGGTGGGAGCTGCCACACGAAAGGCCCTACTCCTACTGACTTCTAAGCAGATCTCTGACCCATGTGGGACCACCAGGAAGACCTCAGGGATCAGGCAGCATGATCAGGGGGAAGGCGTGTCCTCAAGTAACCTCATCCCAAGTTGTTCCTCAAGTATCCTGGCCGCATGTTGTTCAGGGCTTTATAGACCAGTACGAGCACCTTAAACCTGGCCAGGCTGCAGACAGGCAGCCAGTGCAGAGCCTTCAGCTCCGCATACTGATCCAGAGGGGCACCGGACGACCACTGGACAGACGCATTCTGCACTAGGTGCTCCTGTTCACACCACTGGGACATCCCCATGTATTGTGCTCCATGCTAATCCACCACAATGATGGAATTTCTGCAGGATTTTCTGCTTGAGGGACCCAGCCGTTGTCCGTGAACCCTGTCCCCACTGATCTGCAGCACCACCGCATCTCCCTGCCCCACCCCCGCCCCTTTCCACTGCCCCATGCAGCATGTCTTACGTCTGATCCAGTTTGGGGACAAATTCCACGATTTCTCTTTCATCTTCCTGATATTGGAAATCCTGTTTTTGTGTCTTGGGCCCGGGCAGCTCCTCTCCTGAAAGAAACACAGGGCTGAAAACACGGGACCCTCGAGGGACTTGGCCTGTGGCCCAGCAGAACTGGCTGACATAAACACCAACCAAACAGAGCAGCTCAGGACATTGAGCCAACTGGGTACCAGAGGAGGGCTGACCCTTCGACCACCTCAAATCCAGGCCAGGAAAGGGGGCGAGGGAACCCGGCTCCATGGTGACAGAGGTCAGTTTGGGGCCCAGTTCCTATGTTATCAGAGTGCATGGGCTGTTGCTTTCTGCTTGGCTGGATTCCATGCTACTCCAGTGAGGTTCAAGGGCTGCAGTGACATGTGACCGATGGATCATGTGGGCACTACCTGTGGCCAGTATTACAAGACCAAGATGGTGGGGAATGCTGACATGGGAAGCACCCACATGATCCTATCCCTCAAACACGACCAGGAATGGTATGGGATCCAACCACACAGAAGTGCCAACTACTACACCACTCTGGCAATATAGCAAAGAGGACCTTAGCAAGGCAGATGATGGATTTCCAGAGAGATGAAAGCGGCTGGAGAGAGGCGTTGTTTCCCATGACGCACACACATTTTGTGTTGCAGGTTTTGCAGCTTTGGGTTAAAAACACAAGAACTTATCAAGCCTGTTTGACCAGAGGCAAAAGTAGGGGGGGGGGGCATCCACACCATGAGTAAGGATCCCTTTTTCAAACCACCTTGACCTCTCTGAAAATCCATCATCTGGCTCCAGTCTGTTAGTGGCTGTTAGTGGCCAGGCCACGGCCAGTGAGCTCTTTCAAAGCTAAGGTGGCTGGAAGACCAGGCTAGGTTCCTGGTAAGAAGGCCCAGTGCCTGGACAGGAGGACCCACTGAGTGCTGGCCAAGCACTGGGAAGGATGGACCAGTAGCCCCAGGTGACCTGTTAGCAACCCCCCCCCCCCCGCACCGGCTGCTAGAGGGAAAGGATTTGGGGTGTGCGTGGGGGGGGGGATGGCTCAGGTCCTTGAAGGAGATGGGAAAGGGAGGGAAGGTGGCACATGTAGGCAAAGGAGTTTCAGGAGCTACAGCAAGAAGCAAGGGGGAGTCAGGGAGCAAAGGAGACTGATCCATTCCAAGGGAGAGGGGTACAAACCCAGACTTCTGCCTAGAATAGCCACATAAATGACGTCCTTCAGGGCCTTTCACTTGTAGATTGTGGACTGGGGTGTAGCAGGGCTTAGCAGCAATGGGATCGTGGCCATTCATGCAACCTCCCTTCCCCAACCACACTCCCACCATCCACGCAGCCACAGACACAACGGAGAGGCAGCTGGGCAAGCTGGCGGCCCACCGGGATGCCGAGTGTGGCATGGGATGGAGGCGTGGTAGGTTCCACGTGGGGTGGAATGGGGCAGATGGGTTGGGCGGGTGAGCCAAGCCCACAGCGACAACATACAGTCCATACCCAGGAGAGTTACGTGAGCCGTGCCTGGAAAGCAAGAAAAAAGAAAAGTAGGTTTGAACGACAGGCTCGGGACGGTGGGCGCAACTGCGCAGCTCACATTCCAGGCACCACCGCTGGGGTCAAACCCAGGAGAGGTGACGTTTAGAGACAGACTTCGCCAGGCCATCTCCCTAGGTGGGTTGCTGTTTGGCAGGGATGGGCAAACATGCAGCATTCGAGCTCGTTGAGGTTCTCTGAATTCCTCTTCGAATCTCGCTTTGCTTCGTTCGTGTTCCTGAATGCAGCTGTCTTTTTTATTATTCGATTGGGGAAAACGCATAGTTTCTATAAGGGAAAATTCCCATTTTTAAAAGTGCACACTTTCCCCGATGGAAAAAAAGTGCATTTTTAAAAATACACGTTTTTCCAATCGAAAATGTGCATTTCCCCTATAGGCTAAAGCATGAAAATACGAATTGGGGGGGGGTGCATTTGGCATGTGCGCACTTGTGCAAATGCGGATTTTTGGAATTGTGCACATTCAAAAATGAATGCAAAGTTTGAGAAATTGCAAACGTTTCCTGAGACCTCCGTTCAAGCTTGCGTTCAGAGTTGCGAGTGGGACATGTTCATATGATTTGCAAACAGGAACAATATTCCTGTACATCCCTGTTGTTTCTGGGAGGGACAGGAGATATCTGGGGAACAGACGTCCCAGCCACTGAACACTGAAAATCTTATTCAGCCTCCTCTCTGGCTTCTGCGAATTTCAGCAGGTATTGCCCAAGCGATTTCAAGCACATCTTTGCCTCCCTATGGGCTAAAAACATGCTTTAAATGTGTTTTTGTTTGTTTTTAGAAAGAATAAAATGAGATTCACAGGAGGCTGGATTTTGCACCGAGTGCCACATGCTACATATGCACAGCCCTTTTGATGACCCAGCGTTGTACAAGTTTATGAGCTGCTTTAAGCAGCAACGCAGGCGAAACCCTGCTTCCCTGAAGGGAGGGCAATGCCGAAGGGAGGCATGGCCTTCAATCCACTAAGCCGAATACAAAGAAAAGTGGAGACACAGGCACTAACTTATTGCCAAGTCATTTATGAAGGCTCAAAAAATAAATGTTGCTTGTAGCAGCACTACTGGGGTGGGGTGGGAGGTGGCAGGGGGCGGAATGGAGCAGGGCAGGGAAGAAAAGGGGGCACTTTATCAAACAGGAAAAGAAAGGATTGGGAACGTTCTGTTTCAGTTCAGTTTATCACTTTTACCCCGCTTTTCTACAAAAAGTATCCAATGCGGCTGACAAAAATGGAAAAGAACTGTAAATATTAACTTACAACACAATTCAAGGGCTTTCTGACAGGGTGAGACAGTCCCCCTTTATGTCCTTCCACGGTCCCCCTCCCAATCTAGTACCCAGAGCACGGAAAGCCGACTCCCCCGGAACTGACCTTCATCCTCGGAAACGTCCAGGATCTCATCCACCGTCTCCGGGAAACTCATGCGGTGCTTGTCGCTGAATGACTGCAAGAGGGAACAGGTCAGACGGGAGCAGAGCCTCTGGGCTACGGCAGCATCCCCAGGCAGGCTTGGCCGTGGCACTCACCAGGAAGCTGGTCTCCTCGGTGACAATTTTCAGGACATCAGTTACAGAAATGTAGCCCAGTCGCTTGGCAATGGCTAGAGGGGTGGCACCATTCTGCAGAGAGAGACACAGGTGCTACTGAGCTACCTTCATTCAAGCCGCAGGCCGGGGTTGTGTGCAACTCCAGCTTTGCAATTTTACTTTTAATCTGCATCCAAGCATTCCAAATTTTGCACGGAGAAGCTGAGTTTGGCAGCTGGCATAAATCATGCAAACCTGCATACTTTGCATAATTGATTCCAGTTTAGCCAGGGTCTCCAAGGTGGGGCCCACAGACACCTCTTTTGGCACCCACCAGGCTCCCTGCCCCTCCTGGTTTTTCTTTTATTTTTGGAGATTTAAAAAAAAAATATTCTTCTTGTTTCATGGGGAGGCTGGCATGCTGCAAAGGAAGGGCTGCCTGTCCACACCATCAGGGCCAGCATCAAGGGCGGGCATGGTGGGGCACCTCCTGAGAGGCCACATCCCAGCAGGGGCCCATGGAAAAGAGCTCCCCAGAGCTGCTCCTCTTCACCATTTCAACCTGCTTGTCCACTTTCCTCTCGTTCTGGCCCAGACAATGGTGGTGGTGAGAAGGAGGAGCCATAGATGTTACTGCCTGCTTGCTCCCTGGCTCTCTGCCCGTCAAGCAAGCGAGTGGGGGCAAGGAGGAGGAAGAGGAGGAGAGCACGAGCAGCTGGGGACAGTCGTGGTGAGAAGGCAGGCTCACTGAGGGATGGAGGGGGCCCGTGGAGGGTGTCTTGGCCAAGGGACCTCAAAACCTGGAGCCAGCACCGCTTGAGGCTCAGTGCTGAATGATGGCAATTTGGTGTCAAAACTGGTTGTCTGGCTTGTCTTAATTTCCATCAGTGTATTTTCCAGGAAGCATTTTTGTACGCCCACTCACAGCCAGATTACACTGCTTGAAGTAATACAGGAAGACACTCATAAATATACAGTATTACATCCTGCTTCTGCTCTCAGACAGACAGCAGAAGTACCAGCGGGGGGGATGACGATGACGACACAATAAGAATCTTAAAAACTAACCAACTCTGGTTAGCTCTGGCCCAGACAACAGTGGTGGGGAGGAGGAGGACAAGATGCCACAGCCTACTTGCTCTCTGGCTCGCTGCCTGTCAAGCAAGCAAGTGGTAGCCATGATGAGAGAGAGGATGAGGAGCAATAGCAGCTGGGGACAACAGCAGTGAGAAGGCAGACTTACTGAGAGACGATGGGCCATGAAGAGTATCTTGCCCAAGGGCCCTCAAAAACCTGGAGCCAGCACTGAGCACCGTCTTTATTTGGGTTCAGAAGAGTGGTTCTGTTTTGGAGCTCAGACCCTATTTCTGACTTGTGCTTAGGTTACTCTTCTTTTAGTCTCACCAGTTTGCCGTCTGAGAAATGAATGTTCTGTGACCAGCTATGCCCACCATGGCAGCCATTTTGTGAGAGCACCCACCACACCCTCTCAAAATTCCAAATGTGCCCACCGACCCAAAGAGGCTGGGGGCTCCATTCAAAGGGAAACAGGAAGGACCTATCCAGGGCACTGAATCCCAGCCTCCAGCGACTAGAAATCTTATCCAGGTCATGAAGAGGGCAGCAAAGCCACGGCTGTATTTGAAACCAGGATGAGGACAGTAACGTCCATTTCCCCCTAGTTCATTGGGCTGGTTGACACGTGCAAGCGCATCACTTAATGACCGCCACATCGAGAGATGGTGTCCACAGACGACTGAGCTGTCACACACCTTAAAGCCGCAGGCAGAACTTCCGTTTCACCTGATGTCTGCTCAAATGCAGTGTTTTTCAGCAGTGTCAGTTCACAAGTTACGCTGCCTGCGTGCACTAATCATCTGCAGGTCAATGAAGTGGATCTGCACGTGTGTGTGTGTGTGTGTGTGTGTGTGTGTGAACCAGGCCTAGCAAGAAATGGTCAACAACCATGAGAGCAATGAGAATTGGGGAGCCCAGCATGTGAGCCAAGCAGGAGATGATGGAGCTGCCTGGATGCCCGGGTGTTTCGGGATTCCACACTCACCGAACTGACTTCGTTGGGTGAGGCCCCATGCTTGAGCAGGAGGGTGACGATGTCGGTGTGGCCTTGCTGAGCCGCTTGGTGTAGAGGGGTGTATCCTAGCTGCGAGGGAAAGAGACACCACCAAGAATAAGTCAGGGAGCATCAGCGTCTCCTCCAGCGTGCAGTGCATGCTTGCCGGAGCTAAGCATTCCGCACATCTTGCCTATTCTGTGGCTGCCCATTCATTTCCAGGCACAATTTAAGCCCTAAACCTTGGGTGGGCAACTTGTGGCTCTCCAGATATTTTGGCCTGCAATTTCCATCAGCTCTAGCCAGCATAGTCAATGGTGAGGGATGATGGGAGTTGTAGGCCAAAACAAGTTGCCCACCCCTTCCGTAAATGGGTTGGGAGCAGGCTATCCGAAGGGCTGCCTACTCATTAAGCTCCCTTAAAATGGGCTTCCAAGGACCTGCTCTAATAGTGAAAGCTATTAGGTCGGACAGTACCAGGGAGAGGGTCTTCCCTATGGTGCCCACCCCATCTGAGGAATACCTTCCCAGGGACATGTGCATGGCTCCCTATTGGTTGGCTTTTAGAAAAGTCAGAAGCCAAACCATCTGGAGGGCACAGGGTTGCCTACCCCTCCGCCCACCACCTGCAATTAAAAGGAGCAGGTAGCTGGTAAAGGGGGGAAAATAATCTCTGCCTGCAATCCTGGAGAGCAACTGCCAGTCAGAACAGCCCTCAGACATCTGTGTGGAATGTGGCAGGAGCATTGTGGGATGTTCTGGGGACCCTTAAAGGGCCCAATATATTTGACCCCCTCATTCAGATTAACTTATCTTCCCACTGGTGTATGTATGTATGTATGTATGTATCCATCCTTCCCATCCCATCCCATCCCATCCCATTTCTATACCACCCGATAGCTGAAGCTCTCTGGGTGATTCACAACAATTCACACACAAAATTACAGCAGCCGCTTTCCCTGCAGTCTCCCATCCAAGTACTCACTAGGCCTGACTCTGCTTAGCTTCCAAGATCAGATGAGATCAGGTGGGTTCAGGGTGGTAAGGCTGTATTTTATTATATCCTGCTTAGCATTCCTGGCAAATCAAGCTGAATAGTTTTTGTTGTTGTTTTTTCAATCAAAACTTATAAGCTATTAGAGGGTCTTTTCATACCTTGGTCTTAGAATTGACGTCCACTTGGTGCTGCAGCAGAAACTTCACCAGCTTGATGTTCCCGTAATGACAAGCCACATGCAATGGTGTATAACCCATCTGTAAGGCAAATACAGAGAGGACAGGGTCTCACGTCACCCTCAGGACTGCTGGTCCTGGATGACCATGCTCATCCATGTATTGCCCTCAGCTCTCCTCTTTAACCCCACCCCCCTCCAGAACTAGCCCAGGGCCTTTAGGGAAGTGTTATGGTGTGTTTGGGGGGGTACTAACTCTCCCTTCTTAAGCATAGGAAACACCACAGGAACCACTGACGGTGTAACACAACACAACAACAAACCATGGGCTCTCTTCCTGGATTGTTCGTGGCTAACAACCCATAGTTAAATCATAGTGCAGGGTTTGCATGCAACAACAAACCACAATTCAACAACAACCCCTGTTCAACCCATACTCCACCCATACACTGGGTTGTTCTTCTGTGCAAACCCAGGCCTGCCTCTGTCCTTGGGAAATTAGCCTGGTTCCTAATTCTGGTGCTAGGCCAACATGTGGGATTTCAAGGAGAGGGCTCCGAGGACATCCTCCTGCCCTCAAAACATGCTCCAAAATTCAAAGAGCCCATAGAGCCAATAATACTATCAGGATGATAGAACAACAGAGCAGGAAGGGACAGAAAACCGCCAAGTCTAGTTGTTGCCTGCTCCTCCCACTCCCTAAATTGCCCTACATAAATAATTTTTGTTGTTCATTTGTTCAGTCGCTTCCGACTCTTCGTGACTTCATGGACCAGCCCACGCCAGAGCTTCCTGTCGGCCGTTGCCACCCCCAGCTCCCCCAAGGTTGAGTCCGTCACCTCCAGAATATCAGCCATCCATCTTGCCCTTGGTCAGCCCCTCATCCTTTTGCCTTCCACTTTCTCTAGCATCAGCATCTTCTCCAGGGTATCCTGTCTTCTCATTATGTGGCCAAAGTACTTCAGTTTTGCCTTTAATATCCTTCCCTCAAGTGAGCAGTCTGGCTTGATTTCCTGGAGTATGGACTGGTTTGATCTTCTTGCAGTCCAAGGCACTCTCAGAATTTTCCTCCAGCACCACAGTTCAACAGTTATTTATTAACATAAATAATATCGCCCAGTAATAATGGTTCCCAGAGCTCACTATGTAGTACAAGTGACACTGAGGGCCTGCCCTTGGGAGACCAGTGCTTGTGAAGGAGGAAGAGAGGGCATTCCAAGAGGACTCACCCGCGTTGTCGCATCCACGCGGACTCCGTGCCTGAGGAGGACGTCTGCCACTTGGACGTGCCCCTCCTGAGCCACCAGGTGGAGGGGGGTGAGGCCGCTCTGGGAAGGAAAACAAGGCCCAAGTAAAACAAAGAGGCTACCAGGGGCGGGGGGCACTGGAAGCTATTGCTGGAGGGCGGGGGCTGCCACCTTTTTAATGAACAGAGGCTCTGTGATGTTAATAGCTGGCCTGGAGAGGCAGAAATTCTGCTGGTGCTTTTTCTTCATCGCTGAATGCTTCCATGCCAGAAGCCTGTTGAACGTCTGCCTTCCAGGCACTCGCTGAAGGCACTGAGCTTCTTGCTCAGATTCCCCTAAACACAGGTCAGTTTCAAAGCGACCAAGCATAGGTCCCAAGCAAATCTGGGTCAGCCCCACTTGCTCTGAGGCCTGCTGAGACAATGTGGGGATTAGCAACAGTATGAACAAGCCACAACCCTCACCCCACCCTAAACAGCCCATGCTCCTTTGGCAAGGTCCCCCCACCTCCTTCAGGGGCCTCGAACTGGATGAGTAACAGCGTGGCCAGATGTCAAGGGGACCAGGGCCCCTGCTATCCAGAAGGACAGGTGCAGCTTGTCACCATGCGGAGAGGAGAAAGTGGCACAAGCCAAAGTGAAAGGCCCTCTTCTGCACAAATATTAAGGGAACCAGAGCCCCGGTCTCATTTGCATCTGGTGTCCCTAAAAGAGGAAGTCTGGCTCTAGCCAGAAGCTGAAAAGGAGGCCCTTCATTTAGGACTAGCGAACGGAGCCAGCTTCACGCGGGTTGGAAAAGCCCGTTGCTTGATACAACGAAGCCTTCAAGCAAGGCACACAGCTGTCAGTGGTGGACACCACTGTGTCTGCCCTATCTGAGTGAAAGCACGGCCGCCGGCTCCCCTAGGCCCTGCAATGGTGCACCCCATAGCCCCTGTGGGAGGGGTTTGTCTACTCCAGTCCCCTGAGGGGAGGCTTCCACACAGCAGGGGGAGGAGGGAAAGCGTGTAACGCTGTCCCTCGGCCTACTCATCTCCCCTGGCTTTGAACTGTATGGACTGCAAATCTATGAGCTGCTTAGGGAAGTCTGCTCCTCATGACTGAAGATGTTACTGCAGGCTTCAACCACACGGACACATTTAAATTCATAAAAATTAATTAAGGAATTTTAAAAACAAAATAACCCTGAGGTGCACACCCCTAGGGTCTGCTTAGTAAGGATGCCAAGTTTCAGGTGCCTAGATTTCACAGTCTTGGTGCTATGCTTCTGACAGAAGGACAGACAGATGCACACACAAGATCCTGTTATTATTATAGACTAGACTGAGGACCGAACTTGGCATGAAGCCACTCATGTACTTAGCGACTGCATGAATGCCTTTTAAAAAGTAAATAGCAGGCCTGCTATTATAGTGGGGGGGGGGGCAGGGAGTTAAGGCCTGAACCCTTTTTCCTCAACCACCACTGCAGTTCAGGTCAGGCCTCCTGTGCCTGCTACCTACATGGGGGGGGGGGGAGAGCTTCCATTGGTGTGAATGGGAGTTTTTCTTCCTATGCAAAGAGACGGCTCAAGAGGGCTTTTTTCAGGGCTGCAGCAGGGGCAAAATGGTAGAGCTCCTCTACCAGGCTTCATGCCAGGTTCTTGATCTGGATCAGGGGCCCCATACATCCTGTTGACTCTTTTAAAAGCCATGCACACATTTAGCAGTGGAGGCTGGTGGCTCCAACGTCAGTGTGGTGGTACATCTGCTCTGGGTTTCAGGCAGAACCAGTCAGAATGCTAAAGGAGCTATCCAATGTGCTGACTGGTTCTGACTGAAACCTGCAGTGGATTCACTACCCCTCTGACATCGGAGCCACCACTGTCCACTGACATTTAGCACTTTCTTTCTTTAAAATATTTCTAGGGTGCCTTTCAGGGCAGAAAGCCTTCTCAAGGTGCCTTACAACAATAAAATAGGCTGATGCCATTTTATAACAACAACACCACACACACCATCAGGCCAGAGTAAACAACTAGAGTTTTAGAGCCTTCCTAAAAAATTTACAGACCCTCAATGGCAAACCATTCCAGAGGTGTGGGGCCACTGCAGAGAAGGCCCTCTCTCGTGTACTTGTCTATCTAACTGCCCTGAAAGATGGGCAAGTGAGAAGTGTTGCTGTTCTTTAAGTGTGGGCAGGCTGATATGGGTGAAGACAGTCCTTCAAGTAATTTAGTCCCATACTGTTTAAGGCTTTAAAGATCAAAACCAGCACTTTAAGTTGGACTCAGAAATGCACTGGTAACCAACACAATGGCATGGTATAGGCAATATATGATCTGACCACCTGGCCCCCACAACACTTGCATGGCTGCATTCTGCACCCGTTGAAGTTTCTGAGCTCTCTCCAAAGGCAGCCCCATCTACAGAGCATTACAGTAGTCTATCCTGGATGTCACCAGGGCATGGATAACTGAGGCAAGGTCTGCCCTCTCCAGATAGGGCCGCAGCTGGCATACCAACCTAAGCTGGTAAAATGCACTCCTGGGCCGTGTTTCCACGACAAGGGAAGGAGAAGCTAATGGAGGAGTACTGGATTTTTTTAGAAAGACTCAGCTTTGCTGCGAGCAGGGATCCACAAGCAAATTCTCCGGACCAGTAAAAATCGCTTCACAGAACATACTTCCTGGTGGGGGTGGGGGTTGGAGTGAACATCATCGGACTGGCAGGGCTGCTCAGCCAATAAGAGAGGCTCCCCCTCCCCCCTTTCTCCTTTCCCCTGAAAGTCCAGATGCACCTGTATTTCAGGAGCGAGTGTCATTGAGCACAATGGGAGTTACTTCCAAGTAGACATACATATGCTTGTGCTGGGAAAAAGGAGGTGGGGAGAGAACAGAAAGACAGAAACCAGCCCCTATTTTAACCCACAGAATCTCATTGTCCACAATGGGAGTTACTTCTGAGAAGAAACGAATGGGTTTGTTGTGGGAAAGAGAGCAGTAAACACAAAGACAGAAACCAGCCCCCATTTGAACCTGCAGGATCTCTATAACGAAGGGTCTAAGTAGTTTCTTCCTAAGGCAATAAACCAAACAAAGGAGAATCGGAGCCTCGAGATTGCACTGTGCCATGTCAATTGAGGGGCTTCTTTGAAATTCTGTGGGCATTCAGAGGGCAAGCCTCATTCAGCACAATGGGAGGAAGCACCCTTGACTGGGGTCACAGTGAAAGGCACAGCCCTGGGCAGGGCTAGCAGACCCAAGCTAAATGCAGGGGCTGGGCATCCAACAACTATACCGGGGAGAACCCGACTTAAGGAAAAAAGTCGGATTTCAAGCAGTCTCAGGAAATCCGTTTTTTCCCCTGATAAGCTCTGGGGCAGCTGCACACGTGGCCTTTTAGGGGAGGGCAACCCCAACTCAGACCACTTGTAAACGATCTAGTTTGACCCTGAGCCTCCAGACCAGTTTCCATGCCAGTCCTGAAAGAAAGAGAAAGAAGAAGCCAAACATAAGCAGAGTGCATCTCTCATACTACCAGGTGACCACTGCCAGATTGGGGGAAAACGTCTTCCAGGATGGTGTCAAGAGTAGGCCTGGTTGGGCACCTGCCAAGGGCCCACATCCCAGCAGGGGCCCACTGACAGGAGCTCCTGGAGTTGCTGCTCCTCTTCACCCCTGCAACCTGCTCATTCACCTGCCTCTCGCTCTGGCCCAGACTACGGTGGTGGTGGTGGTGAGGAGGAGGAGCAGGAGATACCGCGGCCTGCTTGCCCACTGGCTCTCTGCCTGGCCAGCAAGCAGGTGGAAGCCATGATGGAGAAGGAGCAGCGTCAGCAGCTGGTGACAGGTGACAGTGGCAATGAGAAGACAGACTCACTGAGGGAGATTCCTTGCCCATGGGCCCGCCAAAACCTAGAGCTGGCGCCGCTTGAACCCCAGCACCGTCAAGGACCAGGAAAGGGCTATGATGGAAGGAGCTCAGTGGCACCCTTCTGCACCGACAGCCATGACACCCCCACCGCTTCCCAGATGGCGCTCCAGGCTTCACCACCACTGCAGCAGCAGATGGCTGGTGGGATTGCTTTTTGGGAAAACGTGTCCTGAGAATGTATTTTGAGGACTGTTTCAAACCACGCCACATGCTCCAGCTTGCTGCCATTAGTAAGCGCAAAAGAATGTTCCTGGAAGGGGGTGGCAGGAATGGATCAACACCAGCTGTTGCTTCCTCAGTTTAGATCTTTCAAACATGAAAACAGGGACTATGATGGGCCAAAGGAGATGGGATGGAGGCAAGTCTGTGTGTTTCATCCTGGACCATGACGTCGCTGCTGCTGGATCAGACAACGGCCAAAGCATTTTCTGCAGAAAAATCTGAGAAGGGCATGGAGGCAACCTCCCTTTCCTGTTGTACCTCCCCAGCCATCACTGGAGGCTCCAATGTCAGTGAGGCAGTGAATCCACTCGGGGTCTCAATCAGAACCAGTCAGAACTCTAAAGGAGCACTGCACCTTGGGTAGCTCCTTTAGAATTGTGGCTGGTTCTGATTGAAACCCAGAGGGGATTCACCACCCCACTGACATCGGAGACACCAGCCTCCACTGCCTGTACAGCAGTGCAGAGGAAGCTGCTGCACACCAGGTCAGGCTCTTTGTACATCTGGGCCAGCGTTGCCCACTCTGGCTGGCAGCGGTTCTCCTGGGTCTCTTGCAGAAAAACATCTTTCCCATCTTTGGCTACCCGATCTTTCTGCCCAGAGATGGCAGGGATCGAACCCTGGACTGTCAGCACGCAAAGCAGGTGCTCTGCCACGAAGCCGTGGCCCAGCCTTCCCCGACCTGGTGCCTTTCAGATGTGTCTCCCAGTCAGAAATGCTGGGAGTTGTAATCCAACACCTCTGGAGGGCGCCAGGTTGGAGAAGGCTGTTGCGGCCCCTCCCTGTGGCAACCCTGGGGGGAAGTGTTCCTAGGTGCATTCCCAGTTTTAGCAGCAAAAGGGGCATGCTGCTAAGGAGCGCTAAACCCTCACCCCTCTCTTCTTCACAGACCTACTCTCCAAGAGTTTTTCTCCTAGTTGGGTCACTCCTGATACTGGAGGTCATCTGAGGAGAAAGGCATCCTGGAGCGGGGACACACACAGGCACACACACATGGCAGAGTGGTAAGCAGCAGGCAGAGGACATGGATGCCCACTGCTGCAAAACCTGCTCCTTTGCGGGGCTCGATGGGCTCCTGCTGAGCACCTGACTTGGCTGGCATTTGCAGGCCAAGTCGCAGGACTTTTCCCAAATTCCAGAAACTTTTCCTTGGGACACATACACACACACACACATACACACAGAAAAGTGTACAAATTGCAGCCACAGTTTGCACAAATTACGAGTGAAATTTGCGTAAATTCCATACTTGCAGTTATAATTTGCTCAGATTTCTATTCATGCATTTTTTTTTAAATGGGGAAATCTGTGAGCTGGCCTGACTCGATGCAGATCAAGTCAGGTCAGCTTGCAGGAAAATGTGCCGAAATCCAGGGCTTCAAGCTGATGAAACCTCAGCAAGCTTCACACCCCAGACAGATGCCTCTGACAACCCTAGCGGAGGATGGTTTAGCACCTCCTGCCCCCTGTTAAAATCCAAACCCTCCCATGCTGTACTTTCCATGTTAGAGGTATTGAACCTCAAGCCTGCGGGCCAAATCTGGCCTACCTGGTGTCACAGTCGGCCTTCTGGGGTTCCTCAAATGGCCCCACCATCTTTCCCCAGCTCCTCCCCCACAACCACCGATTTTTTTGTTTTCCTGGCCTTTGTGGAGTCATCCCCCCATGCCAGTCTAAAAGGTTAAAATGCCTCTCCCAAGGCTTTCTTACTGGTGGTAAGGGCTTTATGCTAAAACAGGCTGGTATTTTTGGCTCTGCCCATTTAGCTGGCGGCCCCGTCCACCATTAGAATGTAGCCCCTGAGAGCTTCTCTGAATCTCGGAAGCTAAGCAGGGTTAGCCCTGGTTAGTACTTGGATGGAGAACCGCCTGGGAATCAGGCTTCCCGCACTGAGCAGGGGGTTGGACTCAATGGTCTTGTAGGCCCCTTCCAACCCTATGATTCTATGATCCCTCGGGCCGAAAGAAGTTTAACACTCCTGTTCTATGGGATCAGGACAGATTTGTGTTTCACCCCACTGACCTATTACTGTCACATCCAGTTTGGCCCTAAGGAAGCTGGTGTACAGGAGCTCAAGAATGGTTGGTGTAGCATAGTGGCTAAGAGACTGAGCTGCAAATCAGGACATCCGTGGATCAAATCTCACCTCTGCCATGACCGCACTAGGTGGGCTTAGGCAAGCCACTCTCTCTCTCAGCCCCAGTCTCCCCATCTGCAATAGGGGCAATGCTGCAGATACCTTACAAGGTTGTTGTGAGGATGACAATATATGTATGTGAAGTTCTTTGAACCCCTGAAAGCTTGCTTGCTTGCTTTCTATCCTGCCTTTTTTCCTCTTCCAAGGAACCCAAGGCAGCTTACATGGCCCTTCTCCTCTCCATTTTATCCTCACAACAACCCTGTGAAGTAGGCTAGGCTGAGAGTCAGTGACTGGACCAAGGTTACCTAGTGAACTTCATGGCTAAGCTGGAAGTAGAACCCAAATCTCCTGGGTCCCAGTCCAACACTCTAACCACTATAGCACTCTGGCTCATTATACAAATGTTGTTGTTGTTGTTGTTGTTGTTGTTGTTATTTCTATACCACCCCATAGCCAAAGCTCTCTGGGTGGTTTACAAAAGTTAAAACATTAAAATACAATATACAAAGTTTAAAAACCATTTACATAAAAGCATACCGGCAGTATATACAGACAACATATAACTAAAAACAACTTTAAACTAAAAACAATTTTTTAAAATCCAACAATAAAACAACACAGCTTAAAAACAGTATGCAAGAGTCAGCAAAAGGAACAGGAATTCTCAGAAGGGAAGGCCTGCTGGAATAATAGAGCCTTTAATGCCTGTTTAAAGACCTTCAGCGAGGTCAGCAGGTGCATTTCAACGGGGAGGTCATTCCACAACGGAGGGGCAGCAAAGGAAAAGGCCCTCTTGTGCGTGGCTGCCAGTCTCATGTTAGCAGGTAGCCCGCAGAGGACCTTAGGTGGCGGACTGGGACGTAGGGGAGAAGGCGCTCCCAAAGGTACCTTGGACCCTGATCATGTAAGGCTTTAAAGGTAAGAACCAGCACTTTATATTTTGCTCAGAAAAAAATTGGCAGCCAGTGTAAAGATTTTAAAACTGGTGTAATATGGTCTCCATGGGGTGTCCCAGAGACCAACTTGGCTGCCATATTTTGTACCAGCTGAAGTTTCCAAACTAAATATAAAGGCAGCCCCAAGCACAGCACATTGCAGAAATCAAGTCTAGAGGTTACCAGCGCGAGCAGCACTATTACCAGGTCCACATGTTCCAGGAATGGGCATAGCTGGCATATCAGCCAAAGTTGATAACAGGCACTGTTGTTGTCGTTGCTATTATATTGTTGTTGTTGTTGTTATTACAAGGACGATGATGATGATGATGGCAGGCCACAGGTTTGCAAAACAAGCAAACAAAAATGGTTTATGGGTGAAGGGAAGAGCTGCAAAATTATCAGGGAGAGGGGACAGACATAGCAGTATTCAGTGAGCAGGTTTCAGCCACGCCACCCTGGTGATACAAATGCACTGTGGCATGAGTTCTCCTGGATGAGGGCCTACCCGCAGTGGCACAGTGGTTTCCCGTCCACAAAATGCTCACGCTACGATACATTTGTCCTCTCTTTGCTGCTGTCACGTGCGAACGGCCCCACAACTCCTGCATGTTCAGAGTCCCAAGATGTGGAACTGGAGGACAGGTCAGGCGTGCAGACATTCAGGCTGGGCTCTGCAAGCCATGTGATGGTTACAAAGCAACACGGAACGCACTTATGCCACCTAGCGGCCCTTGGCGGAAACAGGAAGCGAACAGCTGATCGGTGCGTTGAGAAAAAAATACTAATGGACCAGTCCTGTGCTGGTGACTACACCACAAGAGAGGCCTGCTGGAGCATACCAAAGCTCCAACGAACCCAGCATCTTGTGTCCAACAGTGGCCAGCAAGATTCTAAGAAGAAGGGCATGGCGGTGATTAGGGAAAGGATGTGCTTCAGAGGTAGAGCAGCTTTGTCCCAGGTTCAATCCTTGGCGTCTCCAGGTAGGGCTGGGAAAAAGACCCCTGTGCTGAAACCCCAGGGAGCCACTGCCAGTCAGTGTAGATGATACTGAGGCAAATAGGCCAATGATCTGACTTGGTATGAGGCGGCTTCCACTGACAACCCCCCCTCTTCTTTTCATCCCAGGCATCTCCTATATGGAGTGTACGCTGCCCCTGAACCTGGAAGCTCAATTTAGGGTGCAATCCTATGCATGTTTAGACAGAAAGAAGTCCTACAACTCCTAGCATTCCCCAGCCAACCAGTATTTATTTCTGTCTAAACATGCATAGGATTGTAGGACGTTTTTTCTAAAATGTTGTAGGATTTTTTTCTGTCTAAACAGGCATAGGATGGTAGGACTTTTTTCTATCTAAAAAGTTGTAGGATGTTTTCTGCCTAAACATGCATAGGACTGTAGGGCATTTTTTCTGTCTACAGAATTGTAAGGCTTTTTTCTGTCTAAACATGCATAGGATGGTAGGCCTTTTTCTGTCTAAAAAGTTGAAGGACTTTTTTCTGTCTAAAAAGAGCCAGGGCCTGCAGGAGAGGCTACCACCACCCCCGGGGAAGAGGCGGGCCTGCTGCTGCTGGGCCTGCTGCCGCCGCCACTACCACCACCACCAGGCCTT
Organism: Heloderma suspectum; assembly: GCF_057233095.1. Lineage (NCBI taxonomy): Eukaryota > Metazoa > Chordata > Lepidosauria > Squamata > Helodermatidae > Heloderma > Heloderma suspectum. The sequence goes on from NC_139463.1 coordinate 42,928,096, forward strand.
CCCTGTAGACTTCTGCCTGGCAGACCGCCAGTCCCTGCAGGGCCAGGCCCCCAGGTACAGAGCCAGCTGTGCTGCTCTACCTGCCCCTCCCTGGAGGGGCTACATAAGCTGGCTGGCTGAGGTGGCCTGGGAGAGCCAGGGCCTGCAGGAGAGGCTGCCACCACCACCACCACCACCACCACCGGGGAAGAGGCGGGCCTGCTGCTGCCGCCGCCGGGCCTGCTGCTGCCGCCGCCGGGCCTGCTGCTGCCGCCGCCGGGCCTGCTGCTGCCACCACCAGGCCTTCCCTGTAGACTTCTACCTGGCAGACTGCCAGTCCCTGCAGGACCAGGCCCCCAGGTACTCAGCCAGCTGTGTTGCTCCACCTGCCCCTCCCTGGAGGGGCTACATAAGCTGGCTGACTGAGGTGACCTGGGAGAGCCAGGGCCTGCCGCCGGGCCTGCCGCCGCCACCACCACCACCACCACCACCACCACCACCACCACCACCACCACCACCACCACCAGGCCTTCCCTGTGGACTCCGGCCTGGCATTATTTTAAAGGGGATTTTTAATTGTTTTTTTGTTTGTTTGTTTGTTTGTTTTTCTGGGGGATTTTGTTGCGTTTTTAGGGGTGGGTAGCCTGCCTTATAGGCGGGAGCGAGGGGGCATGTGTCCACCTGATGGAGGCAGTGGGGGGAGTGTTGGGGGCCAGAACATACCGAGGCTGGGTGGCAGGCGCTGGCAGAGCGCTAGGGGCAGGCCATGCCAGGTAAGGGGAACAAGGGAGAGATGTGTAATATCTGTCCCCTGCTCCGGGCCTGTCCAGAGCCAAAGGATGGCTGGGGGAGGCATGACCCCATCTTCTGGCCTTCGTTTGCTGCTCTGCAATGCCAGGTCTGTTACCCAGAAAACCTCCCTCATCCATGACATGATTCTGGATGAGGGTGCAGACCTGGCATGTATTACGGAGACCTGGCTGGCCAAGGCTGCTGCTCCAACCCTTGCAGCCATGCGTCCAGCCGGATTTTCATATGCACAGCAGCCAAGGGCTGGGGATCAGGGAGGGGGAGTGGCTGTTATCTACCGAGAGTCCTTGGTCTTCACTAGGCTCCCTCTCTGGGAGACCAAGGTTGCTGAGTGCATGTACTGGAGGTTGGGCCCGAAAGGCAGTCTGGGGATTCTGCTCGTGTACCGTCCACCCCGCTGCACCCTGGCCGAGGTGCTGGAGGTGGTCTCTGATGTGCGTGTACAGTCCCCTAACTTATTGGTGTTGGGGGACTTCAACGTACATTCGGAGGCCATCCTCACAGGAGCACCTCGGGACTTCATGGAGACCATGGCCTCCTGGGAGCTGCACCATATTCTAACTGGGCCCACCCATGTAGCCGGTCATGCACTAGACCTTGTCTTTGTTTCTGGAGAAGCTGGGAGTGATCTGGAAGTCGGGGGTATATCCACCACCCCCTTGTCATGGTCAGATCACTATCAGGTGACGTTGGACTTCTAGGTTCCACAACCCCTCCGCAGGGGTGGAGGACCCATTAAAATGGTCCACCCCAGGCATCTTATGGATCCAAATGGATTTCTGAACGTGCTTGAGGATTCTCTGGGGCACGCCAACGGCCACTCGGTCAAGACCCTGGTGGGTGGCTGGAATGCCGCAATCACTGGGGCATTAGATCAGGTGGCTCCGAAATGCCCTCTCCCCCTGAACAGGGCTCGGACTGCACCATGGTTCAATCCGCGGTTACGAGCTCTGAAACAGGAGGTGAGACGGCTAGAGCGCCAGTGGCGGAAGTCTCGCTCCAAAGACGATCAGACACAGGCTAGAGCTGTATCTTCAGCCTATCACGTGGCAGTGAAGGCAGCAAAAAAGGAATATTATGCTGCCTCCATTGCGTCTGCAGAGTGCTGTCCCAGGAGGCTGTTCCAAGTGGTCCGGAGCCTGGTCGGTCCTGTGGCTCCGGAACCATTGGAGCATTCTAAGGCCTCCTCTGAGGCCTTGGCAAGGCACTTTGCAGATAAAATTGATCAGATTAGGTGTGTTACTCTGCACGCTGTGGATACAGTTAGTGAGCAAGAGGCGGTCTGTGGCAAACCGGTTTTGTGGGATCGGTTCCAGCTTCTTCCTCCTGAAGAAGTGGACAAGGTGCTTTCATCTGTACAGCCAACCACCTGCTTACTTGATCCTTGCCCATCGTGGCTCATTATGGGCTGCAGAGAGAGACTGGGTGAGGGGATCAGGGCGGTGGTGAACGCCTCCCTTGAGGAGGGAGTGATGCCATCAGCCCTCAAGGAGGGAGTGATAAGACCACTCTTAAAGAAGCCCTCCTTGGATCCTCAAGTTCTGAACAACTTTCGCCCAGTCTCAAATCTGCCATTTTGGGGCAAGGTGATTGAGCGGGTGGTGGCGGTGCATTTGAAGGCACACTTGGAAGAAACTGATTATCTAGACCCATTTCAGTTGGGCTTCAGGCTTGGGCATGGGACAGAAACGGCCTTGGTCGCCTTGGTATATGATATGAGGAGGGCTCTGGATAGGGGTGAATGCTCCTTCCTTGTTCTCCTCGACCTCTCAGTGGCTTTTGATACCGTTGACCACGGTATCCTCCTGGACCGCCTGGAGGGGTTGGGCATTGGAGACACTGTATTGTGGTGGTTCCGGTCCTTCCTCTCCGGCAGGTACCAGAGGGTAGCACTGGGAGAGGAGGTTTCGGACCCGTGGCCACTCGTGGGGTGCCACAGGGTTCCATCCTCTCCCCGATGCTATTTAACGTCTATGTGAAGCTGCTGGGGGCTATCATCAGGAGGTTTGGGGTGCAGTGTCATCAATATGCGGATGACACGCAGCTCTACCTCTCATTCAAATCTTCACCAAGGTTGGCCGTAGAATCCCTGTCCAGATGTCTGGAGACGGTGAGTGGCTGGATGGGGAGGAATAGGCTGAAGCTGAACCCTGACAAGACTGAGGTACTTTTGGTGGGAGACAAGAGGAGGCTAGGGGATGTTGACCTGGTGTTGAAGGGGGTACGGCTACCCTTGAAAGACCAGGTCCACAGCCTGGGGGTCATTTTGGACTCCCAGCTGTCCACGGAGGCTCAGGTGTCAGCTGTGAGCCGGACAGCGCTGTATCAACTCCATCTGATACGGCGGCTGCGCCCCTTCCTTCCCAACCATCTGCTCCCATCGGTAGTACATGCCCTGGTCTCCTCTCGTTTAGACTACTGTAATGCACTCTACGTGGGGTTACCCTTGAAGTTGGTTCGGAAGCTGCAGCTGGTACAGAACACGGCGGCTCGCCTGATTAAAGGCAGCCGCCGGCGAGATCACATCACTCCAGTGCTGAAGGAGTTGCACTGGTTACCAGTTGTTTTCCGGGCCAAATTCAAGGTGTTGGTTTTGACCTTTAAAACCCTATATGGTTCCGGCCCAGCCTATCTTAAGGAGCGCCTCCAGCAGCTCCAGACAGGCTGCTTAACAAGATCAGCCTCGGGTGGCCTTCTCTGTCCCATCAGCCAGGACAGCTAGACTGGTGGGGACGAGGGAGAGGGCCTTTTCTGTAGTGGCCCCCACTCTGTGGAACTCCCTCCCTAGGGAACTCTATCATGCCCCTTCTTTAAATGAGCTTCCGTCGTGCATTAAAAACGTGGCTGTTCAGGCAGGCATTTGGGGTGGGTTAGGGTATTTTAGAAAATGTTTTTATTGTAGAATTTTATTGTTTTATTGTATGTTGTACATCGCCCAGGGTGGCTGGGTGACCAGCCAGATGGGCGATTAATAAATTAAATAATTAATAAATAAAAAGATTTTCTTAGTTTTTCATGGTTAACAGCTGCTGATAGACTTATTCTCCATGAAGTGGGTGGAATAAAGCTGCTTCTTGGCTTATACTGATTGGGAGAGGTTGGGAAGCTCCTATCTCCTTGCCTTTTCAAGACATGGGGCTTGCTATCCTCGCCTCCCAAAAAGCACGTGGCACACTTTGACCACAATTGTTCTGTGTACAGAAAGGAGGAGGAGATCCGCTCACCTTGTTGCCGAAGTTGCCGTTCGCCTGCTTGGAGAAGAGCAGCGCCACCATCTCTGCGTGGCCCTCCTGAGCTGCCAGGTGCAGCGGGGTCACTCCTTGCGTGGACTCGGCGTTGGCAGAAGCTCCGTACTGCAGCAGGCTGCTGGCCACCTCCATTTGGTTCTGCCTGGCGGCAACGTGCAGGGGGGTGTATCCATTCTGCGGTAGAGAGACCCTCATCAGCACCAGGCAAGTCACACCAATCAGAAGGTCACAGCCACCAAGCGTCAGGTGCGGCGGGGCTTGGACCAGTTCCCCATTCCTTGCCTCAACAGGGCCGCTGGCTTCAGGACGGAACTGCAGACACTTCAAGCCAGAATCCTGCAGGTCCCGGGAGAGCCAATTCTGCACCCCTGCCTACTATATAGCACCGTGTACTCCTCCAGTCTGGGTCACATTGCTAGGACAAGCCACTTGGCTACCACTCTGGGCTCCCAGAGTATGTCTCTACCTGCTTTCCAAAGTTCCTACCTTCTATGCCAGTCCCGCAGTCAGTTCCTAGCTTGTCCAGGCCTATTTGTCTGGCTGGACTTTGTGAGCATCAGAATCATAGAATAGTAGGGTTGGAAGGGGGCTACAAGGCCATCGAGTCCAACCCCCCGCTCAGTGCAGAAATCCAAGTCAGAGCATCCCTGACAGAAGGCTGTCCAGCCTCATCTTGAACGCCTCCAGTGTGGGGGAGCCCACCACCTCCCTAGGTCATTGGTTCCATTGTTGTATTGGTCCAACAGTCAGGACGTTTCTCCTGATGTGCAGCCGGAACCTGGCTTCCTGTCACTTGAGCCCATGATTCCGTGTCCTGCACCCCAGGATGATTGAGAAGAGATCCTGGCCTTCCTCTCTGTGACAACCTTTCAAGGACTTCTTTCAAGTACTTTCAAGTACTTTCGAGAACTGCAGCCCTGGTTCTGGCACTGCATCTGGGCTGCATCCCTTCCCCCCTACCTCCAACAGCCTGCAGCGTTTCCCACTGCAGGGAGGACCCACCTTCCCAGCCCTCAGCTCTGCGCTCCTGACACCAGGGCTGAAAGGACCCTGATGCAGCCACGCCCAACAGCCTTTCAGCCCAGAGCCCTGTCCATCTCAGACCATGACCCGGTCGGAGGACCTCACCCACCGCTTATGGGGGTTCTTGAGTTGAGCGGTGTCCCTATAACAGAGGTGCGTGACATGCGGGCCGCATACGGGCCTCCTTGGGCGTTTCTGCACCTCCTGCCGCTCCCCATTGCTGCTGCTGAATTTGCTGCAGCAGTGGCAGTGGCCACAAAGCTGCAATTTTCCTTTAGAACAAGGTGGAGGGGGAGCATGCACCCTGCCGAGAAGCAGAATCGTGCTCCTGGAAGCACCCCGAAGCGCCTTGTTTTAAAGGGAAATGGCCCCCTTTCTGCCACACCAATGAATTTCAGTGGTAAACGTGGCCCCTGAGCCCACAGAAGTTGCCCACCTCTGCCCTAGAAGATCCTTCCCTGCCTGCACTGAGCAACTGCAGTTCACCAAAGCCCTGTGACTCCCACTGTCAGATCGCTCCATGCTGAAGGGTTGAGTGTCAAGGGCTCCTTGGAGGCTTCTCTCAGTCTAATCCAGTAGCCAAGTCCAGACACAGACAAAGGAATTCCTTTCAAAGCTTTATTCCTCTTTTACAACTTAACAACTATACCGATTGCAACTAGATCTGAGCAGCTCAGTACCTATGCCCTAAGTTGGAACAGTTGGTCCCCGTTTGAAAGGGAATTACTGGCGGACCACTGAACTTAAGGACCAGGGACAGTCCCTCCCCTTTTCCCTTGGATCCTCTGGGCGCAGCCGTTGTTTGCGCGCCAACCTGGCACTACGCCTCCTTTCCACGCCCTCCATCTGGCGCCGCTCTCTGCGTCTGCGTCGCGCATCCACCAAGTCTGCTATCTGTGCTTGGTCACTCCCTGGACTGCTAACTAAACTAGGAATGCTGGTGGGAGGAATCTCCGTCAGCTGTTGGTCCTGGGAAAGAGGCGCACACTCCTCTCCCAGGAACGACTGCTCTTCCTCAGAATCAGAACTACTCTGGGATTCTATGGGCTCAGTGTCCACCCTGACATTGAGGCAGGAGAGGGCACGGCCATTTTTGCATTCTCCCTTCCCTTCCAAATCCCTAAATTGCAGCCAGAAGTGTGCTGGGGGGTGTCAGATGAACCTTACCCAGGCCATGCTGTGTGGGGAGGCTCCCTTGGGCAGCAGCACTTTGACGATGTCCAAGTTGTTGTGGTGTACAGCGATGTGGAGGGGCGTGAGGCCATTCTGCGGAGAGGGAGAGACAAGAGAGGCGAGTCAGCTGGCAGGACCGCTGCACCCCCGGGCCAACGCCACCCACAGCCTCTAGAGGCTGACATACGCACCTTCCCTGCTGCGTTGGGCTGGGCGTTGTGGTCCAGCAGCACCTTGGCCACATCCACCTTCCCGTATTTGGAAGCAACGTGCAGAGGGGTAAATCCTTTCTGGGGAGAAACAGGGAGCATCAGTGGGAGAGCAAGGCTTTCCGTCCAGCAGGATCCGCACAGGTGGGGCGGACAAGGTGCCTCTGGAGGGTGAGGCAACCCAGGCCCCTATCCAGACTTCCCTGTCCACTCCCACCACCACCACCTCCACAGCACCTGACTTCCAGGAGAATGAAAGGGAGAGTGGATACTGAAAGCTGAAACATAATGTAGGAAAAACAGAAACATCTCTCCTAATAATAGGCCGGTCGATGAAGTGGATTAGTGGTAAGTTCAGGACGATCAAAAGTATTCACTACCACAAGACGCTGTCATGGCCACGGACATAGATGGCTTTTAAAAATAGTTTATTTGTGGTATCTGTATACCGCTGAATATAATACAATCAGTGGTTTGCAATATTAAAATGCAATATTAAAAACACAACATTAAAACATAGCATTAAAACACTACCAACTCCAGTAAAAAGAAAGAAAGGAAAGAAAGGAAAGAAGCAGCAAAGTGGAGTGGTGTGATTTACAGCCCAGGGAAAGCCTGAGTGTATAGGTGTATTTTCAGGAGGAGCTTGAAAGATGCCAAATTTTCTGCCTCCTGAACTGCACGGGGGAGGGTTTTCCAGAGGGTGGGTGCCACCACAGAGAAGGCCCGCCATTGGGGTTCCTCATGGCGATATTCCGTCCATTTTGGGATGACCAGCAGGACCTCCTCTGATGATCTTAAAGGTCGCCTGGGTATGTATAAGAGAAGGGAGGCTGCTAGGTAGCCTGGTCCCAGGTTGTTTTGGGCCTTATATGATAATAACATAACCTCATACGTGGGTCAGTAGCTAATAGGCAGCCAGTGCCATTCTTTTTGGCAAATTCATGGAGGAAGAGCAGGTTATCAACTGCTGTTAGCCATGGCAACTAAGCGGATTCTCCAAGGCCAGAGACAGTATATCTTGAAGTATCAGATGCTTAGGACAAACCACAGGGGAAAGCTTTTGTGCTCTGCTGGTGAATTTCACAGAAGCATCTGGCAAGATACTGTTATAGAAAGAACAACGGGTAAGAAGGATGCTTGTCCAGCAAGGCCGTCCTTATATTAATCTGAATGGGATGTTCTGAGAATTTTCAAGTATCAGTTTTGACATTCAGTATGCTTTAAAAAGCCATTTAATGCTTATTGATGAACTTGAAGTCAAGCATATTAAGTAGCAACTTGTCAAATTCAGTATTTTTACAGCAGGGGTGTTGAACCTCAGGCTGGGGTCCCAATCCAGCCCGCTGAGGTTCCCCAGAAGGCCACCCCCACTTCCCCTAGTCCCGCCCACTTTCTCCTACCCACTGATTATTTGGTGGTTTCTCAGCCTTTGTACAGTTTTTTCTCCCATTTTAAAAGGCTGAAATGCTTCTCCTAAGGCTCAGTTGCTGACGGTAAGAACTTTAAGCTAAAACATGCTCATATTTTTGATGATTTAGGTCCCATCACCTTTGCCTTCTCTGAATTTTGCAATGCAGTTCTCCATTCAAAAAATACATAAAAATGCATATATTAGGCAAAATTGTGTACAAAAATGTGTATGTTAGGAGAAACACACGCAAAATTGTGCACACATACAAAATTTTGTACCAACTTTCGTGTGGACTTAAAAAAAATCACAGCACTGTGGAAACAGGACAAAACAAACTTAAGACTGGAAAAATGAGAAACTGAAAGGAAACAAAATGTACAGATGCATCCATCCTTATTGTAGATACACCTAGGGAGTTGACGGCGGTAAAATAAAGGCACTGCTGTCAGTGGGGTATTACGATTATCTCGGATTTCTGATTTTGCAGCTTAGTAGCAAAATCCTACAAAACACTGGGCAGCAAGGGGAGAAATGAATACACACCCACAGGCAACAATGCTGCCTTCAGCTTTCCTTAAAACTACTCTGTGTCTCTTGACAGGTGTTCAATCCCCTGTCCTCCTGGCATGGGACAAGGTACTGTAAGAATGTCATCTCCAGACCGCTCTTTGAAAGAACCAGGAAAGGATCCTCAGCTGCCAAAGGATTCTGCACCTCACAGTTTCAGGCCAGCCCTGGAGAGAATGAGGGCAGGAAAGCTGGGAGGAGCATGACCCCTTTTCCTACCTTGGTCATGGCAGTCTGTGAAGCCCTCTGGTCAAGGAGGGCGCAGGTGCAGTCCAGGTGGCCTTCCCGTGCCGTGATGTGCAGGGGCGTGTGCCCGGCTGTCGTGGACAGGTTGGGGTCCGCGCCGCCTTCTAGGAGGAGCTTCACCATGGTGCAGTGCCCAAGGCGGGCCGCGCAGTGCAGGGGCGTCTGGTCATCCTGCAATGGGGAAGAAGAGACTCTCAGTCTATTGCTCCTTGCCGTGAGCTCTTGCTTGAAGAAGGACCCCGCCTGAATGGCACACAGGTTTATTTTACCACCACAAAGGAGGCTGCGGGGCCCAGTCAAAAGGCACAGGCACTGCAGGGATTGTGTTACAAAATGCAAATCAAGGTACTGTCCCAATGTAACCCACATGCTAAGCCAGCCTGCCCCAACCTGGTGCCCTCCAGATGTTTTGGATGTCAGTGAAAACAATCATGAGAGCCAGTGTGGTGCAGTGGTTAGAGTGCTGGACTGGGACTCGGGAGATCTGGGTTCTAGCCCCCACTCAGCCGTGAAGCTCACTGGGTGACTTTGGACCAATCACTGACTCTCAGCCTAACCTACCTCACAGGCTTGTTGTGAGGATAAAATTGAGAGGAGGAGGCGAACCATGTAAGCTGCCCTGGGTTCCTTGCAAGAGGAAGAACGGTGGAATATAAATCTAACAATAAATTTAAAAACTCCCATCAGCCCTTGCTAGCAAGGCCAATGGTCAGGAATCTTGGGAGATGTAGTCCAAAACATCTGGAGGGCCCCATGTTGGGGAAGGCTGTGCTACACTGTGGCAAGCTGGATTCAGCACTCTGCACACATGATGTGACTCTGCATCGATTGCACCCTTCATGCCTCATGCCCTTTCTGCTTGTCATGAGGAAGGGGAAGGAGCTGTGTGCAGCAGTGAAGCCCCTGTTCCTGGGAATCCTAGTCTGATTTCAACCAGTTATTGCCCAGACATTCCCAGCCCTGGCTGCACAGCCTGAAGTGCTAGAAATTTGCCTTTGAACAAGAAAAATCGAGTTTTCAGAATGCCAAATTTGACATCCCATATCAGTTTCTCTATTTCCATAGAATCGCAGCACATACACAGGCCTGCCTGTGAGCATGCAGGTGTGATACTTGTGTCAATTTCCCGACAGGTTTGGTTTCGATCTCCAGTTGCGGCGCACAAAATAAATGGGGCAAACCGCGTGAATTTACATACATTCCCTTTGCCTATCCCGCAACAATGGAATCACCTCCCACAAAAAAACTCCTGGCCCGCATTTTTGTCTCTGTAAACATGAGGGATAGAACCTTGGCTTTTGGTATTTAATTTAAAAATGAAGATGAGATGACGAGAATGCTGGCTTCCACTTTGGATACTAGATTCTGGAAATGTAGGACACATTCACACTAACAAGCACAGGCCACCTACAGAGACAGAGTCTAGGTTGTAGCTCTTGTTAGATCACAAAGACCAACCAGCACCCACCTTTGCCTTGGCATTGACTTTGGCCTTGTTCTGGAGCAGGTACTTAGCCACCTCTGTGTGCCCAGCCCGTGCTGCCATATGTAGAGGTGTCTCCACCTTCTGTGTAATTTTAAAAAAGGAAAGAAAGAGGTTCCCCCCCCCAAAAAAAAAAAACACATCAGTAGCCGATAAAGATCTTGTTTTGGGATCATCCCACGCGCTTCCATCAGAATCCAGCTGATATGAGGCTCTTGCACCCAGCAGAACAAGCAAAGGCCTGAATGGTGTGTGGGGGTTGTGTGTACATGTTTTCAACACATAAAAGTCTCCTCAACCATAGAAAATTAGCACATAATGATAAAGGCTGGTTGGAACTATCTTACTGTCATGCTACATTTCCACAACACAAGACACAACCTAGAAAACAGGGTTCACTTCCTCCCCACCTCCACTCAGTGCTTCTCTCCAGAAATGATTCATCACTAGAGAGGTGAAGGCCTGGAAAAACCCAAAAGGTTTGAGGGGGAAAAGCACAGTCCCCCCCCAGCCCCCTTGTTTTTTTCCCGAAGGACTTTTTTTTTTTTTTCATTTTTCCAATAGAAAACTTGGACATTTGTGGGAACACTGTTTCAGTGAGACTCCTATGAAATATTTGCTCTTTTGGAATGAGTGACACGCTTTGTTCATTTAATGTCTATACTGCCCAGTAGCCAAAGCTCCCTGGGTGGTTCACAGCATGATAAAACATAACATGAAACCTTTAAAATTTTAAAATTGGAAACAGTTTAGAACAAGTTAAAAACTATTGACAATAAAACTATCAGGATCTGATTAAAAAAATAAAACACCCTATCATATGATGTCAAATGCCTGGCGCCAAAAAGATGATGAAGTTGGTGCCAGGCAGATCTCACTGGGGAGAGCTTTCCACAGTTAGGAGGCTACCACCAAGAAGACCCTGTCCCTTGTTTCTGTTAGTATCTACTCAAATGTAAGTCCCACTGAATTCAACGCTTTACTCTCAAGTAGCCTTACAGCATTAGAGAATGATGATTCCTGTGTATACTGTACGTAACCATAGTCAGCACTCAAATCTGACATGCATTTCTGCTCCTATCTTCTTCTGGGACCTTTCATCTAGTGGTTTTTCTTTTCAAGTTTTATTTTTTTCCTATTTGTACTTAGGGCATAGTAGTTTGCATCTCTCCCCCCACCCCCACCTGCCCTCTCTTGGGTATATTAGCAAGTTTGGTTGCAAAAAGTTAAGGCATTTATACTTTTGAAGCCACAATCCTATCTGCGCTTACCTAGGAGTAAGCTGCACTAAACAGAGTGGGTCTTACTACTGAGCAAACATCTATAGGATGTCTCTGTATATTTCATAAATATGCCAAATAGTACAATTTTATATGTTAACTAAATCATAAATGATTCATTTTGTGTTGTGAAAGCAGTGTGATAAAGTTTTGCTTGGATAAGACAGTAAGTATTGCATATATTTCAAAGTTTCTCAAAATGTCCTTCCCACCACCCCCAAAATAGAAAACCAACAAACGTTTTTCTCCCATGGCTTCAAAAATTCTGGCCATTATGCATCTCTGCTCACCACATTGGAAACATTGGGGGATGCCCCACGTTGCAGCAGGATCTTGACGATGGGAAGATTCCCCATGAAAGAGGCCACGTGAAGAGGGGTCAGGCCAGACTGTGGACAGGAGAGAGTAGATGAGTGGACACCGTGGGTCTACCCGTAGCTTCTGTACAGCTGGAAAGTGTTTATTAGCTCCTGGGATGCATACATAGCACACATGCCCCTTCAAACAGTCACCAGCATCTTTGGATAACAATCCAAACGAATGCCAGAAATCAGGGCTGCCGGTTTTAAAATTAGTAGGCCAACCTTCCCCAACCTGGTATCCTCCAGGTGTCTTGGACTTCAGCTCCCATCAGCCCCAGGCAGCCTGGCCAACAATCAGGAATTCTGGGAGGTGTCGTCCCAACACATTTGGAGGGCAGCAGTGACTAGGAGCTTTTGTTGATGAAATTGAATGTCATCTCACGCTCCCTTCAAAATGGGCCACCAGTCTGGCAACTCTAGTTTAGAAACTAATTAAAGAGCACTACAAATTCTTGGAAAAGGAGGTCTATTGTTGGCTATTAGCCAGATAACAAAATGCAGCCTCCTTGTTCAGAGGCAGCATACCTCAGAATACTGACAAACAATGGAAAAGGGCTGTTTCCTTCATGCCCTGCTGGTCGGCTTGTCAGAAGCCACTGTTGGAAGCAGGATGCAGGACTGGATAGACCAGGGGCAGAAAACCTGTGGCTCTCCAGATATTTTGAACTATGCCTTCCACAATCCCTGACCATTGGCCATGCTGGCTGGGGCTGATGAGAGAGTTTATTCAGAGAGGTTGTAGCTCAGTGGTAGAGCATCTGCTTCGTATGCAGAAGGTCCCGGCTTCAATCCCGTGGCATCTCCAGGTATTGCTGGAAAAAAAATGTGCCTGAAACACTGGGGAGCTGCTGCCAGTCAGTGCTGACAATATGGGCTAGACGGACCGACAGTCTGACTCAGTATAAGGCAGCTTCTTATGTTCCTATGTCATCTAAAACATCTGGACGGCACTTGGTCTAATCCAGCAGGCCCTTCCGATATTCTTATGTACTTAATGCATGAAATCCTTCGAAATAACTTCTACAGATGAGGAGGAAATGGATATTTAAATGTAATTTGCTTCAGTTAAAAGGGCAGACCATCAATCAGCTGAAAATTCTGTAACTGGTCAAAAGCCTTAAATGAATAAATGCTCTGTGCTTCCACAGAGGCGAAGAGGTTTCTCTTCACCAGGAGCCAAGCTGTGAGTCAGACCTTAGGGAAATAATATGCACCGTTCCTCCGTCCCCACTCTTGTGGATGTGATTTTTGGGGCAAAAATCCTTTCTAGTCCTCAAGCAGTGATCAACCAAAACAAAAGCGGGACCAAGTGAATCCTCTGAGTCATTCCAAAAGTTATTTTAGGGGAAGTGATGAAGTGTTGAAAGATACTTTTTAGGTTTCCCACATTGCTGAAAGAAGTGATTTCCGAGTACGTTGGAGGAATGTTTGGGGGCCACAGCTCCATGAGGTTTTGTTAGCTCAGCCCCCCAACCTTTCATCCTTTTTCCACCAACTGGCCCGACTCAGTCTGCAGCAGGTCGGGCCAGTTAGCAGATTTTCCATGTTTTTTAATTTCTGCAAATTACAGCCACAATTTGCACAAATTAAGCAAATTAAGCAAATTTTGGCCGCAAATGGCACAAATCTCGATCTGCACAAATCTCGATTTGCGCAAATTATGGCCTGCCACCCCACCCCCCACATACGGAAAACGTCCCTGGAATTTGAGGAAAACCCACGGCTTGGCTCACAAATGCAAGATGAGTCGGGAAGGCCACAGAAGTCTGTTGAGCCCCCAAAGGCCAGGATTTCCAAGCAATGGGAATCCCTATTTCCTGGATTTCCATGCAATAAATACTAAACATCCTGTGTTGGTAGCTAAGCTATGCCTGCCTGCCTGCCCCCCCCCCTTGCCCAAGTTGAATGCAGCCTACAAGCCATGGTATTTGGTCTGTCGGGTACTTTACACTAGAGATGCTTGTCAGCTTTCTGAGCTCAGGCCTGCATATGAGCTTTGAGGGTTTGCAATGCTTGCCTCAAAGAAGACTGACAATGCAGCAGCCCTTTGGAAAACTATATTTCCCAAGGGCCTATGTAGCACAGGAATATGGGAAGCTTCCTTGTACTGAGTCAGACCCTCGGTCCATCTGGCCCAGTATTGTCAACACCGACTGGCAGTGGCGCTCCAGGGTTTCATGCAGGACTTTTTCCAGCCCTACCTGGAGATGCCGGGGATCGAACCTGGGACTTTCTGCATGCAAAGCAGGGGCTCTACCAACTGAGCTATGGTCCTTCTCCAACCCAATGCCAGGGACCAGGCAGACACAGGAAGGAGAGACTGCCCCCTTCCTTCTCACTGCAGCCAGAGTTCTGCTGCTGCTCGTGCTGCTGCTGTCACCACTACCAGGCTGGCCAGGCACAGGGTAAAAGAGGGGTGTTGAACCTCCTCCAGCCCGAGGCCCAAATCCTATTTTGGAGAAGCTCTCGGGGGCTGCATTCCAGTAGTGAGTGGGGCAAAGGCAAACAGGGCAGGGCCAACATACCAGCAGATTTTAGTGTAAAACCCTTCCTGTCGGTAATGAAGCCTCAGGGGAGGCATCTCAACCTCTGAGAAGGGGGGGGAATGTGCAAACATTGGGAAACCACCAAGTGATAAGTGGCTGGGGGAAAGGCGAAGGAGGCTCCACACCCCTGATTTAAAAGGAAGATGGGAGGGGATCGGAGGGATTGGGAGTGGGTGGGTTGGAATGGGCTGAGAGCTAAGCCTGGCCAAATTCAGTGGCTCCACTTATTTCCAGGCCAGCCCAATCTCTACTTGACATTGCCCCCCCCCCCCCGCCCATCCTGTTTCCGCAGTCCCAGTGGGAGGTTTATCAAGCCTCTGGAAAGCCACCATATCTTGCTGGGGGGCAGTTTTGGCCTTGATGGGGCACAAGTTGTGCATTCTCTGAATCTAAACGGTGTTTTCTCTCTTAAAGTCCTACATGTCTTAATATCTGCTCAGACATTTGCCCCAGTCCAGCCTTTGCCAACCTGGCACCCTCCGGATGCGTCAGACTACAACTCCCATCTTCCCAGCTGCAATGACCACACTGGCTGCAGATGATAGAGCTGTGGTCCAACATACCTGGAAGTCACTGGGTTGGCAAAAGCTGCTTTAGTTAATCAACGTTAAGAGGGAAAGCAAGAATATCCCATCACGATTACGTCAATGTGCCGGACACCTTCCTGTCTTACAAATATGGAGCTCTGGGTACCTCAGTGACGGCATCTATGGAGGCCCCCGTCTTCAGAAGGAGCTCCATCACCCGAATGTGGTTCTTCTTGCAGGCAATGTGCAGAGGCGTGAAGCCATTCTGCAGGCAAGGAGAGACAGAGACAGAGAGGCCAGTCATCTCCGGGGCAGTGACTTGTGGCCTGGCCTGGCCCTCCCTCCACAGCTTCTCCCACTCACCAGCGCCCGTGCATTGGGCTTTGCGCCCTTCTCCAGAAGGACCTTGGCCACCCGGTGGTGGCCACAGTGGGCGGCCACGTGCAGTGGTGTCAGGTGGTCTAACGTGATGTCATCGATGTCAGCATTGTACTGCAGCAGCAGCCGCACACAATCCAAGTGGTCCCCCTGGGAGGCCATGTGGATGGGGGACAGGCCATTCTGTGGCAAGCAAAGATGCAGTTAGAGCCTCGTGCTTTTCCAAATCTTGGCCAGGTCTAGGTGGCCAGGTTGATGCTGCTGGCTGGCGCAGGGTGACGGGGCAACTTCAGACCCCAGCTGTAGGGATTGATGTTGGTCCTGCATGATCGGACTTAGTTAAGTTCAGCCCCCCGCCCCCTTGTAGAAATCTATGTGGGACCACCTCCCCTCACTTCCAACCCCAGCTCAGTGCCCACCTTTCCCATGAGCCTTTGGCTAAACTTGTTAGCCCACATTCCAATAGAAACGAAGCCGAAATATTTGTAATTGAATCTGTTGTTTGCATCCCTTGCTATCCTTGCCCATCTTCCTTTCTGCCGTCTTCCCTATCAAAAATCAAATTGTAAGCTCCTTGGGACAGGGGGTCTGTTCTTTGCTCAGGTGACTCTGTATAGTGCCATATACAGGGATTGCACAAAATATTCATGCGATTTCTACTTGTATGAATAAAGTCGTAAGTTTGGCCCAGAACGGTTGTGTTTCAAAAAATATGGTCCTGAATTTTCAGGAAAACCATGTTTCCAGGCATACACATATATACAATCATTCTTGCTTTTAGCAGATGTTATGTCCTACTGACCAGCAGTGGGAAAATGTGGAAACTGATGGGCAGAAAGGGAGGGAAGAACTCAGTAGCTGAGAAACAAGTGAGGGCCAGTAAGGAGGAAAATCATCTCCTCTACCCTTGAGGTGGGTGCCATTCCCCTGGCCCAAGGCTACTATTCCTCCAGTGCCCGTCACCTTGGTCTTGGCTTGGATGGGAGCACCGTGGTCCAGAAGAATTTCGGCAATCCTCACGTGCCCGTTCCTTGAAGCACAGTGCAAGGGTGTCAGCTCATCCTGAGGAAACAACAACAACATGAGATCTGGGGCAGCAAATAGGAAAGAAAAGCGGGGGGGGAGAACTCTTGCAGAGATTTGTGTTGTGTTTTGGTGTTGTAGCCAAACTCCAGCTACATTAAGCACACCCATTTAGCACTGTCACTTCCCTGCATTCCTGGAAACAATGTGGCAGCACATCAACTGTCCCACACTACTGTCACACTCCATCCATCCATCCATCCATCCATCCATCACATTTCTATACCGCCCAATAGCCAGAGCAGTCTGGGCGGTTGACAGCAATTAAAACCACAAAATACAGCATAAAATACAATATAAAATTTAAAAGTTTAAAACTACAGTATAAAACTAAAACCAAAATAAAACCTAGCAGCAGTGCAGAGATTTAAAATACAATAACAGATTTAAAATAAATAAAAATAAGCAAAATAAAATAAGCAAAACCAAAATAAAATAAAAATAAATACAAATAAAATAACCAAAATAAAATAAAATAACCTAAATAAAATAACCCAAATAAATAAATAAATAAATAACCAAAATAAAAGTAAAACAAAATAAATAAAATATCCAAAATAAAATAACCAAAACCAAAATACAACAACCAAAATAAGACCCAGCAGCAGTGCAGAGATTTAAAATACAATAACAGATTTAAAGCAATAGAACGAAGGGT
Organism: Heloderma suspectum; assembly: GCF_057233095.1. Taxonomy (NCBI): domain Eukaryota; kingdom Metazoa; phylum Chordata; class Lepidosauria; order Squamata; family Helodermatidae; genus Heloderma; species Heloderma suspectum. Next base: position 42,945,082 of record NC_139463.1, read on the forward strand.
GCCAGGCTGGGGCATGCTGTTCTTGCGTAGAAAAGCTCATTGGGTCACACTTCTCACAGATGCCGCTGTGACTAGGCTGCAGCAGCATTATGGGCAAGCCCTTCTCGCTAATCTTGTTGCAAGCTTCTTTTTGAAGTTGGTCTTCTAGACAACTGTCCCTTGCCCCAGTGTATCCTCAGCCCCCTTTCAACAAGGTCCATGCAGGCCCCTCCTGTGAGACGCAAAAAGACAGGCAAAGCTCGAGGAAACTGCTCATTTGCTACAGACGTCTTGCTTGGCATGTCTCAAGTGTATTATGTTCAAGAGCCCTCAAAACAGATAAGAGAAAGTCCTTAGTCAGGAGACACTTCGAGTGCTCTTTTAAATAAACCAGCAATTCTCTCAAGCAGCTCTGGAGGTTCACCACCGTTCTTGACGTGAAGATTGGGGCTGCCCTCCTCTTTCCTCATGTCTCCCTCCTGCATGCCCCTTCTTGGGGTAGGCCTTACCTTGGTGCGGGTCTCGATGTGGGCCCCCCGATCAAGCAGCAGGCGCACCATGATGATGTTGCCACGACGGGAGGCAATGTGCAGTGGCGTGATGCCGTTCTATGTTTGTGGAGAGAGAAGAAAGGAGAACCGATGAGACTGCCATGGCTCCGTCTTGCTGGCTACTACCTTGTCCAGTTAGCAACAGCCTCCCCAGGTTTTCAGGGTGGGTTTCCCCTAATCAGGGTCTGGACTCGGGAACCTCTGCGTGCAAAGTCAGGGTGTGCGTCCGCTTTGGACGAAGCCCAAATACTGAACCAAAGCAGGCTGCTTCAGAGGAACCTGGGCCTCCTCTAAGGTGGAGCGGGTCTTTGCAGAAGCAGCCCAAAGCAAGGCTTTGTAGGATATCGGGGCAGCTGTCAAAGCTGTGATGTGACCCGTCAGAGCAGCCTAGGAACTGCTCTGAAGACGTGCTTTGGGGCTTTGACAGCTGGCCTGTTACAGGTGCCTACACACCTCTATTTTCTCCCTATGCACGTCCATGGAGAGAGTTCTGACTCCATGGACATGCATAGGGGGAAATAAAGGCTGCACCTCCAAAAATGGCAGGGGGGAACCCCACCCCCAGCAAGCACCCCATTGCCCCAAGGATCCTTGGTCTGGGGAGTGCTCCCCCCCAGCTGGTTTTGTGGGTGCAGCCTTTATTTCCCCCTATGCAAGTCAATGGAGACAGCATTGTCTTCAGTGTCTACCACAGGAGGAAACATCAGCTTCAGATAACCAAAGCAGGGCTCTGCCTCGGGATCAAAGCAAAGTGCGTCTTGCCTCCAAGCAGACTGGAGTGAAGCCCCCCCCCCCCCCAAGTGGGTTCTGAAGCAATTTGTTTTTCAGTGCACACCCCTAATGCAAAGCATTTGCTCCTGCCACTGCATTATGGGCGCTCCGCTAGCAGCACAATGTGCCATGTGTATGCGCGTGTCTCTTCCTAGCCCTTTCCGCCAGGGGCCTGGGGCCAAGGAGACCTTCTGAACCCAAGGCCTCCTGTTTGCTGAGCCTGTGATGTTCCACTGAGCTACCGTCCATGGCAAGTCAAAGAAGGGCCGTGGCTCAAGAGTTCCTCTTTGCACAGGTCTGTCAGGCCCCACGAGGTGTGAGCGCCTTTTGAGCCGGGGATCCCAGCAGCCGGGCTCCGGCACCTTGCCTCCTGTGCCACCGGGGCTCCATTTCTGGAAAGCCTGACAGAATGACTGCGTTCCTCAGAGGTGCCATCAAGGCTGTAATATAAGCGGACTCGACACTCAGTTGGCTGACCCTCGAGGACCAACCGGGCTCCATCCAACTTCAGTTTGAAAACGTGACCTTTCGCCTGAGCAACCCGTCTCATTGGAGAAGGCCTTTCTGGATATACTCCTGCCCCCATTCCTGCCGCCTCACCGTTGCCTCTGGAACTCGCCCTCCTGTTTGCCCTTCTGACCCTCGGTCGCTGCTTACGGAACTTGCCGTGTACAGTTCATGCATATTATGCCACCTTTCAAAGAACCTCCTTGGCTGCCTATCAATTCAGAGTGCTGGTACTTTCTTCTAAAGCCCTAAACAGCGTGGGACCCAAATAGCTTAACGTAGGAGTGTAAGGAGAGCTGCATCAGACCAGAGGGCTACGGAGCCCAGCATTCTGTTCCCTCAGGGGCCGACCAGATCCCTGTGGGAACCCACAAGTAGGACGTGCATGCAAGAGCATCCTCCTGCTCGTGTTCTTCAGCAACTGGTATTGGAGGCCTCTTTATACTGGGGTAACACATAGCCATCGTGACTAGTATCCACTGATAGCTTTGTTCTCCGTGAATTTGGCTTATCCTCCTTTGAAGCTGTAAATATTGGTGGCCATCACTGCATCTTGTGGACGTGAATCCCATAGTATATCTACGCGCTGTGTGAAGAAGGACTTCCTTTTGACGGTTCTGAATCTCCCACCATTCAGCTTCATGGGGTGACCCCATTGGGTTCCAGTATTATGAGAGACTGCCTGTCCATGTTCTCCACACCATGCATCAGTTCGTACGCCTTTATCATGCCCTGCCTTACTCGCATTTTTTTCTAAGCTAAAGAGCCCCAAACATTGTTAACCTTTCCTCACAGGGGAGTTGCTCCAACCACTTGATCACTTTGGTTGCTCTTTTCTGCACCTTTCCCAGCTCTAAAATATCATTTTTGAGGTGCACTGACCAGAACTTTATACAGTATTCCAAGTCTGGTCATGCCACAGCTTTGTACAAAGGTGGTTATGATACTGGCAGTTTTATTTTTGATTCCTTTCCTAATGATCCCAAAACATGGAGCTTGCCTTTTTCACAACAGAAAGCACTCCTCTTCCCATATCGACCTGTTCCAAGATCTGCTGAGGCCTTTCTCCAGGCACCTCCTTCCTTCCTTCCTTCCTTCCTTCCTTCCTTCCTTCCTTCCTCCCTTCCTTCCTCCAGGTACCTCATTCATTCATTCATTCATTCATTCATTTCTCCAGGCGCCCCCTTTATTTATTTATTTCTCCGGGTGCCTCCTTCATTTATTTGTTTATTTCTCCAGGCACCGCCTTCATTCATTCATTTATTTCTTTCTCTGGGTGCCACCTTTATTTATTTATTTATTTATTTATTTCTCTGGGTGCCTCCTTCCTTCCTTCCTTCCTTCCTTCCTTCATACCTTCCTCCGGGTGCCGCCTTTCTTTCTTTCTTTCTTTCTTTCTTTCTTTGTCCAGATTCCTCCTTCCTTCCTTCCTTCCTTCCTTCCTTTATTTCTCCAGGCACCTCCTTCCTTCCTTTATTTATTTCTCCAGGCCCTTCCTTCCTTCCTTCCTTCCTTTCTCCAGGTACCTCATTCATTCATTCCTCCAGGCGCCCCCTTTATTTATTTATTTATTTCTCCCGGTGCCTCCTTCATTTATTTGTTTATTTCTCCAGGCACCGCCTTCATTCATTCATTTCTTTCTTTCTCTGGGTGCCACCTTCATTTATTTATTTATTTCTCTGGGTGCTTCCTTCCTTCCTTCCTCCCTCCCTCCCTCCCTCCCTCCCTCCGGGCGCCGCCTTTATTTATTTATTTATTTATTTCTCCAGATGCCTCCTTCCTTCCTTCCTTTATTTATTTATTTCTCCAGGCACCTCCTTCCTTCCTTTATTTATTTCTCCAGGTGCCTCCTTCCTTCCTTCCTTCCTTCCTTCCTTCCTTCCTTCCTTTCTCTGGGTGCCTCCTTCTGGGTGCCTCCTTCATTCTTTCTCTGGGTGCCTCCAGGCACTTCCTTCCTTCCTTCATTTATTTCTCTCTCCGGGTGCCCCCTTTATTTATTTGTTTCTCCAGGTGCCTCCTTTATTGGAACATGTTAACATGTAGCAACAACAAGGGAGAGAGCTGTCTCAGCAGTGGCGTTCAGCTACGGAATGCCCCCCCCCCCCCCCCGGCCCGCCTGGTGCCAACATTGCATTCTTTTCAGCACTGGCCAAAAATGTTCATAGCTGCCCAGGCATTTTAAAGTTGCAAACATTTTAATTGTTAAGGATACTACTAAGGATTTAACCTGCTGTTTTGTTGTTTTGTAATATAATGATTGCAGACCACCCTGACAGGAGGAGGAATGCCAAATGTTTTAAATGGAACTTGAGTCTTGCCGGTCCTCGACCATACTCCTGGCCTCTGTCCCCACTGGACCGACAGCCAGCAATCTGGCTGCTTGGGAGCCGACATCTGCCAGACTCTGGCAAGGAGTCTCCAGTCTAAGCTGGGCCCAACTGGCACCAGTGCCTGACACAGTTGGGTGGGTATTCAGGGGCTCATGAAAGGTTTGGAGGGCCCCCCAAAGCAAGCCTCAGGACCCTGAACAATCCCTTCTCAGTAAATCAGTGGGGGAGCTGCAGTTAAGGGCAGCAGAGGTGAGTGAACGGAGCATTTCACACTAAGGCAGGGGTGCTGAACCTCAGGCCAAATCCAGCCCACCCAATCCATTCCTCCGGAATTCCCCAGGTGGCCATGCCCCCTTCTCCTGGCCCCGCCCCCTTCCCCTGACTACCAATCATGTGGTGGTTTTCTGGCTCTTATGCAGTTTTTTCCTTCATTCTAAATGGTTGAAATGCCTCTCCTAAGGCTTCATTAATGGCATTATTTTTGGCTATGGCCCTTTTTCTTTTGGTCTTGCCCACCACTGGAAGGCAGCCCAGAGAAGTTCTCTGAAATTGAATTTGGCTGAAAGGGGGTTGACACTCCTGTACTAAGGAAAATGGAGGTCTCTTTCCTGAGGGGGGGGGGGGCAACTGAGGGAATCTCTACACCATCCTAAAATCCTGCATTTAAAACGGGGCTTTCTGCTTCCGTTTAAATGCAGGATCACAACTGACTCCCTTTACACACGCTTCCTTTCCCCCCACTCTGATCTCACTCCTCTTCTTCTATTATTCCAGGACACGGAATAATGGGCTCAAGTTACAGGAAGCCAGATTCCGGCTGAATATCAGGAGAAACGTCCTGATTGTTAAGAGCAACACGACAATGGAACCAATGACCTAGGGAGGTGGTGGGCTCTCCCACACTGGAGGCGTTCAAGACGAGGCTGGACAGCCATCTGTCAGGGATGCTCTGACATGGATTCCTGCATTGAGCAGGGGGTTGGACTCGATGGCCTTGTAGGCCCCTTCCAACCCTATTATTCTATGATTCTATGATTCTTGCTGCTTTAACTCTTTTCACAGAGGAAGCTCAAGCGGAACACAAGGGGGCAATCTGATAGCTCAGTATCTGCGATCTATTTAAAAACGGAACAAAGGGCATTTAGTGCAGGAGACGCCCTGGAGGGTCGAGGCGTCATGTAAAGAGCCAGCAAACTTCCGTGAAGAAGCAATCTCAATCGCAGGATAAAAGCTCTGTGTGAAGGAGCCCTGACTCTCCTTCCTGCCTCTGGGCTGTTCCACTTCAGACTGCAGCTGAAGGATCACACGATGCAATACTCTTACACATAAAAATGCCCTGCACATAGAGAAGTAGCATACCAGGGAGAAGGACTGGCCTTCTCCCTAATGGGCTAGTTTTCTAATGCAGATAATTCTTAGTTCTTTGTTTTTGTACAGAGGAGCATTCGATTGTGTGAGCCCTCAGCTCGCAGGACGTCGTTTAGCCCAGGCACAGGTTCTTCCATCTCTGTGAGCTCGAGGCCAATGGCAATGGACTCTGCACCCACCTGGGGAGTGAAGTTGACGCTTGCTCCACGGTTCAGCAGTAACTGGGCCACGTTGAGGTTCTCATAGTGCGCAGCTATGTGCAGTGGGGTAAAACCAGTCTGTGGGAGAGAAGGGGAGGGGGTGAGAGTCTCCAACAGTGATTGAGCAAACAGTCCCGGACCATCTGGGACACACAAGCAGTACTTCAGAACTGGACCAGGCCCTCTCTGCTCATTAGAGCAGATTGGTATCAAGGCACACAATGCAGTTTGGACTGCTAAAACTAAGCAGGTCTGGTCCCATAAACTGCCTACTTGAGAGACCACCTGGAAACCAAACTTAAGTCACTCTAAGCTCTCAGGGGAAGAGCAGTGTGTAAATAATTCGGGTGGGGGGGAATCAAAATTACAACGTTAGGTGACTTTCTTTATTAGGGCCAACCAAAATGCCACAACAGACTGTGCAAGGTTTCGGGTTCTCCAGAACTCTTCATGAGGCATAAAACATAATCACACCAGAACCCAGAGTGAGATCCCTTCCCCTCCATTTGTTGCCTGTTATACCCAGTTTTTCTGACTATGCCTAATGAACATGGAAATAAAGGATCAGCATCCTTTCTGTGTTGCACTTAAGCTGAAGTAAAGCTCGGTGGGTTTTTTTTTAACCTTATTTGCACATAGCTTCCTTCTTTGGCACCCAATCCAGCAGGTGAGTAAGACCTTGTGAAGAGCCTCCTGTGCCTCACATGCACCACAAGGGGGAAAGGTGGGCAGTTTTCACCTGTTGGGGTGACTTTGAGGTTTATGTCTTTCCCTGCAGCAGGAGCTCCAGGGTGAAAACTCAGAACTCTCTCCCTATTCTTTAGCAAGGGATATGAAAACCTGCAGCAAAACTTGGCTCAGTTCTGTATTGCATCTGACAACAAATGGATTTATAGATCAGTATTTGATTGCACCCTTCCTCCAAGGACCTCAGGATAGGCATACAAGGTTCCTCCTCCCCCATTTATCCTCACAACAACCCTGTGAGGTATGTTAGGCTGACATATAGTGACTAGCCCAAACATCTCCCAGTGAGCTTCAGAGCTGGGTCTCTCTAGTCTGATTCTGATACTCTGTCCACTACACCAGGAATGGGTGTAATGGGGCCCTCCAGATGTTGCTGGACTATAACTCCCATCAACCACGACCATTGGTCATGCTGCTTGAGACTAATGTGAGTTGTAGTCCCATATGGAGGGCCACAGATTCCCTCGCACTACACCAACCCACCTGGCTCTCAGTGAGTCAACCACATTAATCTCTGAGTTGCAATGCAGGAAATTTCACATCACTCCCACTGGGGCCACACATCCAAGAGGCAGACAATCGCCTCTCACCCTACAGTTCTCACTGGACTTTAAGAGCATTTCTGCACTAGGCTTTTATTGCACGCTGGTGACTGGAGGTTTGTGGGTCCTTTACATGACATCGTCAACCTCCAGGGCATTTCCCACACTTTCTGACCTTTATCCTGGTTTTTAAAAGGTTGGGAATAATGCGATAATAAATGTCATTCATTAAATGTCATTTAATGGCCATCAGAAATTGCACAGTTCTGCTATATCAAGCGCCATCTAGTGGCTGTATAATGAAATATGTAGAACTTGCAAACAAAGGAAGTCCCAGAAAAAAAGCCTGCGTAAGGAACCGAGCTTAATACCACAAAGAATCCGGAATCAGAAGCCACAGTAAGTTGCAGGATAAAGATCTGATGCGGAGAAGCCCTAACAGCATACCTTGGAAAGGACATCAGCATTTGGGTCATTCTGTAGGAGAACGGCGGCCGTGCGTGTGTCATCATTGCGGGCAGCTATGTGCAATGCCGGGAGGCGCACTTTCCCTTTTGTCCCATAGTTAATGAGGTGGGCCACAACGTTTTCGTGTCCCTGCTGCAGAGCCACGGCCAGTGGCGTGAAGCCATCCTGCCAGAGATTGGGGAGGAAGGAAGACACACAGTGAGCAAACAGGTCCGCACACCACCCCGATGTGGCGTGCGGCAGGAATGCCAAGCAGATATCCTGGAGCAGGGGGAGATACTCACCTCCGTGGCCACATTTTGGTTGGCGCCATTCTCCAGGAGGAACTTGACCACTTCCAGATGATTCTCCTGTGCTGCCATGTACAGGGGTGTAAAGCCCTTCTGAAAACACAGAATCGGCACCTTGACTCCCAACAACACGCACTAAGTGCAACTGCCACTGCAGCAGATTGGGTGGAGTGGTACAACCCAGTGAAATTGATTAGTTAGCTGGGATGGAGGGAAAGGACTTGGCATGCTGTGGTGTGGTTCAGCAGACACACTGATCAGGCGGCTGGGACTGCCGGCAGAAACACTGCCCTCTTCTCTCAGGCATTTGGCAGCACAGAATGAGTCCCTTGATGGTCTCTAGCTGATTGTTTTTGTTTTAGATATATGTTGTTTGTGTGTGTGTTATTTGTTCTCTGTTATTACATGAACGGTTTATATTTTATATAATGTATTTTAATGCTTTTCAATGTTTGTGAACCGCCCAGAGAGCTTTGGCTATGGGGCGATACAGAAATATAATAAATGAATGAATGAAATGAATATAGACACAATGCATAAAATGCCTGTTTCTGTGTCCTGGCTCTTTGTCACACTCCAGTGTGACCAACAGAAACCAGAGTGGTGTTATGGAGATAGGATGAGGCTGGGGTTACCAGTAGCTCCTGCCAAACTTTATGGGGAGAAGGCTGCAATCTGGGACAAAATTAGGGGAAGGAGGATTCAGGGAAGGAGGGGTACTTAGAACTTGGAATATTGCCCAAGATCACTGGGTGCAAGAGGGGAAAGTGAAGTGCGGAGGGGCCGTAGCTCAATGGTAGAGCCCCTGCTTTGTATGCAGAAAGTCACAGGTTCAATCCCTGGCATCTTCAGGTAGAGCTGGGAAAGACTCCTGCCTGAACCCCTGGAGAGCCCCTGCCAGTCAGGGTCAACAATACTGGGCTAGAAGGACCAAGGGTCTGAGTCAGTCTAAGGCAGCTTCCTGTGTTGCTATGTAACCCGCCTCTGGCTCCAGGCACTGCAGGCATGTCCCCCTACTCCCAACTGTAAAGCTCCACGTTTGCAGACACTGCTTGGTAGAAATAAACATGCCCTAGATGGCCCAACCTCCACTGGCAAGAAACCCAACAGGATGTGCATGTAAAACATCCTGTTCATTTCCATGGGACTTACACAGGGTAATTTATGAGAAGAGCAAGGCCTGGGTACAGGGAAGGGTAGAGGTGCCGATTGGGTTTTTAATCTCAAACAGACACCAACTTGTCTTGGGTCCACCCATAACACTATGGAGAAGGAGATATGGCAAGGGTATGACTTAGGACAAGGAAGGAAGGATTTGGAAAGGGAGGGTGGCTGTGGATGCAGAACATTTAAATGCATTTTCAACAAATTCCAGTTTCCACTCAGATCCTGCTTAGCAAAGGGGAATGAACTTATTGAGGAAGGGAAGGAAATATGCTAGCCTAATGCAAAGAAGGATTGCACACGTTAAATCAAGCAGCTGGGACTGCCGGCTGTTTACTCACCTGCTTAGCGAAAGTAGCACCAGCTTACGCAGAGAGGCTGCGTATTAATGCAAAGAGCTAAAAAATGTGGTTTCATGTTTATGCAACCAAAGACAAGCACACTCGGAACCTCCGTCATTTACAAAAATGACTCAAAAGTAAAAATTGCAAACAGGATGGGGGGGGGGGTGCGTTTTGCTGGCTGATCTCATCCAGAATGACTGACACCAGTCCTGAAAATAGAGAGCTTGCCCTCTGCCCCCCCTGAGCTTGTCCTTCTGCATTCCACCACCACCATCCTGCCTCAATGTTCCCCTGCCCCATTTCTCTTCGGCATTTATTTGACCTTAAGATACTTGCTAACACAACCCACATACACAACAGCAAGACTGTCACGGAGAGGCAGTGACACCTCGCAGCCAGCAGGGGGCTCCTGTGCTAGCTGGCTGATGGCCCCTATTGAGCCAAGGGGCAGCGCCACCCTCTACTCCCGTGTGTTCATCTAACGGGAGCAGAGAAAGCTCTGGATACCAGAGACAGCAGAAAGAGAAAGACTTCAGCAAGCACTGCTGGGAGACTGGGGAGCTGATCAAAAGCATCTGCATGTTGCAAACCGAGGGATCCTGAACAGAGACTTTGAATTTGCAAGGTTGGCCCCATCTAAATCTAATGGCTGTATGTG